>NC_087483.1:21870000-24270000 GCF_036417665.1 Passer domesticus
ATAATTAAAAAAAAAAAAAGAAAAAATTGAAATGCACAATCTCTGCTCTTTTACTATTTTACTGCTGAAGCAGACAATTGTGCAAGTAATCTCAGTCAGTTATTCAGATAATCAGGGTGTGTTACCTAGAAATATTATTCAATAAACTTTAAAGAATAATTTGGATAACTTTGTTGGGAGACAGGAATATGTGTTTGTGCAAGACCCACTCATTCTGTGGCACATAAATAGATGGTCTGGAGGATGTGATGATAATGAGTCAACAGCAAAGGCATTGTGAAAATATAGGAAATCTCAAGGGTCCATGGGAATCTTTCCTTGCAAAAAGTACTTTGAAAATCTGCACTCCTCTTGCAGAGTGAGTGATTAAGCTGTTCCAGAGCAGGCTGTGTGGTGCAGCAGGGCAAGCCCCAGCCCTGCCAGGGGCTGTGTGTGCCAAGTGCTTGGGTTTGTGCAGGTCCTGCTGAAATCAATCGCTCCAGTTGCAGGTGCAGATCACATTGCAGGACCAGGGCACTGGATGTCAGATTTATAGGCCTATTTCTTTCAACCTCATTTTTGTATCCTTTCCCTGCTAGCCTCCAGCAGAACTATTTTACTTGTTTCCCAAACCCCCTTTTCTTGCACAATACAAAAATCTGGTAAAAAATAACTCCGAGCAGTTCAACAATTTTTAACCTGCATCTCACATAACACATGTGAATTTAACTCTTTGCTGTCTTCTGCTGTGTTCAGGATGTCACAACCAAAGTCTGGGAGTGAAAGTAAAGAAATACAGGAACTTACACAGCACATAGGCTACTTGTAAAACCTTGAGGCAAAGTCCTTTGGGGAAGAATGAATCTATGCCTGGAATGGATTTCTTAAGGCCAAACCTTGGTTTGACTTAGGTGGTTTTTATCTCACAAGACGTACCCATAACACTGCTTCTGTCAGGCTCAGCTGGGGCTGGAGGGTGACGGGTGAGTTGGCGCAGGGACTGACTATGCCCAAGATCTAGAGGAATTCTTCATCTTCTCTGCCCCATCCTAACTGTGGTCTTGTCATGTGTGTTAGGATCTAATTCTGTTGTATCTCTGTATCTATAGTTTTCTCTGGTACAGAATTCCTTTTGGGTGGTCTTCGCCAGTGTAGCTGTCAAGCAGCTTTTTGTGTGTGCTGTTTATTCACCAGGAGGGCTCCCCAGAACACTAATTTTTACCAAATAGTAACTCAAGCTAATAAAAAGTTAGTGAGAAAATCTTATTGGGAACTGAGGCTAATGTTGCATTTGGCTTTGCAAAATTGCCATACCTGTGTCATCCGACAGACTTTTAAATAATACAAGCTTGGCATTCATTTGAGATTGTCTTTGATACTCAGCCCAAAATCCATCCAGGGTTGTTCTGGGTTAATATTTTAATTTCTCTCCTGTTCTGTTCTAGTATATAAAGTCTTAAAATATCTAAACTAATAGATGCAGTTTTCTTCAGCATGTTGGGAATAATGTAGTCCTCTACAAATTCTATGCACAATCTAGGGGCATGAATTAACTTCTAGGCCCCCTGTTTCTGGAACTGTGACATCCTTGAGTCACTCTGACAAAGGCATCCTGTTTCAGAAGAATTTTTGTTTTTTTCCTCAAGGCTCTGCAAAATAACAAGCATATCCAAAGAGAAGCTAAGTGAAAACATGGCCATTCAAAAATCAAGATACTTAAACTGGAGAAGAGGTTTTCTTTCTCTGATTTTTTCATTTTCTGTTTTTTAGGACTGAGTTCTAGTATGCGATTATTTTTAAACTGAGATTGTAATGTTTTAGCCAAACTGGCTTTGCTTAAGAGTGACAGGATACCCACACTGTCCCTTTATGTTTTGGTATATTAATTTTTTTTTTTAAAGTCTGTCATGTGACAGACTGGATCATGATGATATCCTGCCATCCATTGTCCAGCAACTCACTCAAAATCCTGAAGAAAAATATTTTGTTTCCTTGCCTAGTTCTGGGAATGTTCATGAATACAAATAACAAATGCAAGTGATATAGGGACAGTGGTATTAGAAATTGAAATGCCCATTGTGTATTTTGTACAAATATATTCATTATGCTAGAAATGCATGATGACTGAGCGGTGGTCCCTGTTGGTCTATGGTGGCTACAGTTGATGGATACAGATTATTAAATTTTATATTAATATCAGGTAGTGACAAAGTGTCTCAGAGCTTAACAATGCATCCTAGTATCTGCTATACAAACGCATGCAAATCTGTAACAGTCAATAAAATCCTATTGTGTCTCTTAGGCTGCAGAAGAAGCTGATACATGAGTCCACAGGCATGGACTCATATACCTTTTATATACCTTTTCCTTTAGGTAAAGGTATATAAAATGAATAGAACTGAACAAATTTTTAAATGAGTGATCCAAAGTGTGTTTCCTCACAAAGTCAAGGTGGTCAGCACACACCAGGTCTCTGGAGCAGGCAGGGTAAGTGGATGAATGCAGAGACTCTCTGCCTGTGTTGCAGCTGGGGCTTGCCATTGCCAGGGAAGACATTCTGCCTGTGCCAAGCCCAGTGCCTCAGCAGGCTTTCCCATGGCCACTAGCACTGCCTTCTGCTGCCCGGTGTCCCCAGCACTGCTGTGACCTGAGGACAGGCTGCTGGGGCTGCTTCTGGACCAAATCCTGCCAGCACCACCTGCTCTGTGCTCTGGTGCCTCTAGACCCCTCAGCACATCTGGCCAGAGGTGTGCTGCTTAACAGCCTGAACAAGGCAAGGAATGGTCGTCAAAAATGCTTGCTAAGGGTGGCCCTTATTCTCCAATGCCATAGGCTGCTTTCAATGAGTGGCAAATCTGTCACTGATTTTGGGTAAATGGAAACAGAAGGCGGTACTTGTGAAGGTGCTGGGCCAAGGAGAGAGACCCCTGTGAACCCTCCCTGGGCTGTGTGGCCCAGTCAGTGCGTGGGGCTGGAGCTGTGCTGCTCACCAGCTTAGCCAACGGGGCTGGCAGGGGCGGAATGGAGGATTTTGTTGTCTCTAAATCTTTCTGCAGTCTCACTTTTGAAGCCAGCAAAAGAGAAGTGAAGGGCTTGTGGGGAGAGGAATTGCACAGTATGGAAACACGGTGTTGATGATTTGCCAATAAGTGTTCTTCAATTACAGCTTCTCCCACTCCTCTGACCTTCTGGCCCCAGTGCTCATTGTGAACAAGGTCTGAGCTGCTGTGAGTTTGAAGAACTGAGTTTGATTCAGTTTTTGTGCTCTGGTAAACTCCTACTGCCTTCAGAACAAGCTTGATTTAATATAAGGACTAAAATCCTTAGGGTTTGGCTTTAGGAGAGTAGTAAATGCAATCATCAGCTTCTTTGGTCTGACAGAATGAATAAAGAGAGGCTCCAGAGCGCTGGGCATCAGCAGAGATGGCAGAGATTGTGAGGGAAGATCTGGATCACATTACGGGTTCCCAATTCATGGTGAGCACTTGTGAAAGAGATGTGGGCATCACCCTGGACAGCACTGGGAAGGCCTTCTCTCCATGTATTGCAGTGGTTAAAAGTCAATTGAATGGTATCAACTGGGAGAACAAAATAACAGTGAGATTGTTAGAATGACATTATTTTAAAAAAACCCTTACTTTTCCTGAAGTTCTCATTACTCTAACTTGAAAAGGAAATAGCAGGAATTACAGAGCTTATACTGGGATGATAGAAATTTGTGGAGATGTGAAAAGACTTCTGAATGAGGAGAGAATGAAAAGATTGGTACTATTCAATTTAGAGGAATATAAACAAGAAGAGACATGACCAAGGTACAGCAGATAACAGCAGCTATTGAGGAGGTAAATCCAGAACCATTTTGCCTCTTCTCATGACACCTGAACAAAGCAATTGATTAAATGGATAAAATGCACATTTCAGCCAAAGAAGGAAGATATTTGAACCCATCTTAAAAGACTTATTGCAATCAGCTGCAGTCCCAGCCAAGTAGCTGGTGAATCTTGAAGAACAGTTACAGCATTTACAGTGTTTCCTGAGTTGCCTTAGACATCACGTACATGGATTGAGGGGCAGACAAGTTCTCAGGCATCAGGCATCATAACATAAAGAATATTCCAGAGGCTCTAGGAAATGATCTTCCAATGCACATTAATTCTGTTTTCCTGCCTTAGAATTCTTGCACTGACTCTAAAAACCCGAAGCTTTGGTAGGAAACCCTGTATGCGTCAGACAGACCATTAGTCTGATCTGGTGTAGCAGCTGTCTTTATAGAGATTTGGTTAAGTGCTTTTCAGCACATGCCATACCTAGGTTTGACTCAGAGAAGTACCAACAGAGTGCTGGTATTCCTGGATAGCTGAGATCAGTGGTGCTCTCCCAGCTCTGCACCAGCCCTGGCCATACTTCACTGAGCCCGCTTTTCTGCCCCAGCATTTTTCAGGAGAACAGCTATTCTCTGAAATTTGCATCTGGCTTGGGATTTGCACCAAAAAATGCAAAGGGGAGGTGGGCTGGAGGAAGGAACACCCACTAAACTCTTTCTAGTGTGAGAACCTTGTGTCTCAGGAGTTTATATGGCATGGCTCTGTCCCTTGGGTGAACTGGAATGAATGGTTTAAGCTCACACACTCAGTTTTGTAATTACTATGGGTTAAGAGAAGGTAGGAGTGATGCTGCTCAGCTAATGAGCAGAAATTCAGTCTCCATACACCCACATTCTGTCATAGCAGGGCTTTCCATGTGAATAAAACTTAAAGAGTTAAGTAAAGGTGTGAGCAGAAACTTTTCTTATTTTCTTTCACTATGTTGGTGCTCATCCACACTGCTTCTTCTTTCATCCAGTATGAAATAAGGCCAGTCCATAGACCTGATTTTGAACACCTGGGCATTATTGGAGTGAATAGCAAACACAGCTGGAAAGATTTTAGTCGAGATGATCAGTCTTTGAGGGGTAGGTCTTTGCAAATGAACCAAAATAAGAAGAAACAGCTGATTATATACCTAGCTCTGAAAGCTTCATGAGGGGCTGGTCAGGATTACCTGCTAAATTCATTTCAGGTGCAACTACTCAGGTCTGGGCTAGTTTAAGGGTAAGGAGCTTAAATACCCTTTTTTTTCCAACTTCCCCCTTTCTGAACATTACAGAACATCGTATCTCTCTGTGGAGTTACTCTCTTATGGCTTGCACAAGCACCTGGTGAGCAGAGGGTTAGCACTTTACTGCCTCAACTGTGGTAAGCACTAAAGTTTATCTTTTCACTTGTCTTTAGCTCAGCACTATCTGCTAGAAGGCACACTGCATATTATGTGGTTATATAGTAAATATAAGTTTTCAAGATATATGTGCAGAAAAGAGTGCCACAGAATGAATTCCTTAAAGAAGTTATCAGTATTAAGAGAAATTTGTCAGAACTTACTGAAAATATGATCTATTGTGTCCCAGTGGAAAAAAAAATGGGCAATTTTATTAGAGTTGTGTTGGTGGGGATTCAACTCTGTTCCTGTGATGAGGAGCAGAATTGGCAGTCTCTGTGCTGGTAGGTGTTTTCACTGAAGTTTTCAAGTGAACCTTGCCTTCTTTCTCCAGAAGGTTCCTGCTGGAATCCTGGATGTTGAGAATTTTAAACTTTCTGTGCTGAAAGGCACAGACTCACAAGAGAGCACTACATTGGACCTAAGGCTATTGAGAAGGCTTCCGAAATTGATTAATAGCACTAAGATTACAAGTGTATAATTAGTTAGAAGTGTGTAATATCACAAAGTAGAAAACTTAAAGTTTGAAGTTTAGAACATAGTAATAAATATGAAAAAAGATGAAGGTTTTAGGACAGAAGCAAATTGTTCTTCACCTTCTTCCTTCTTTTTTGTGGGTTTGGGTGGTATTTTGTAATTAGAAAAGACATTGCAGACTTCAAAAGATCAGTTATTAAGTTAAAAGAGAAAATAATCTAAGTATAATTTCTTAATTAGACAGTTTAGTCTTAAAAGACCTTGTAACAAGAAATAGTTAACCATTTTGTACCTTACTAATGAAAAACTACAAAACTCATAGTTGTGAGGCTGTTGCACTGATAAGAAATAATAAACACCTGAGTCTGAGCATGAAATACTATTTCAAGTAGCTTCCAACCCAACCTCAACAACAGCAAAAAATGCAAACAGAAAATCCACAGGTTCCCTATGTGAAAATGTCACTGCTTTGTGTGCTGCAGCTGAAGGGTCTTTAGGGCTGCACTGGGTTTCTCAGCACTCTCAGATGGAATTTGACTGGAATGATGCTCCAGAGAATTTTCTGAAAAAGCTCAAAACCAATTCATTTGTTTTTCTTAAGCATTTATTGCTTTCATTTGGGCCCATGCTCTCAGCAGGCTTGCAGAGAAAGGCCAGATTTGGAAACAGCTTGGTGCTGGCTTTTTTTCAAGCTGGTGCTGCAATTGAAGCAGGGACCTCCTGAAAACTGGGTCCTACAACCCACAGTATTTGTTGCTGTGGCTTTCTATCTGTAGGGAACTGGGAATGAGAGGGCAGGAATAATAGTGATCAATACAGTTTGGACTTTTATGTATGAGGGTGTTGTGTTAGAGTGGCAATAGGATTGGTAGGTGTCAGCCTTAGGCCACACCTGCAACACTGCGTGAAATCCTGGGAGCAGCATCCTCACGAAAATATTGACAAACTGTTGAGAGAGTGAGAGGAGCAACGAAGCAATCAGAGCAGAAGGGACCAAATGATGAGAAAGGATTAAAAAAAAGCTAAGTGCCATATCTATGACTTTGCTAGGGGATGATTGATGGGAAACATAGAGAAGTTTGAAAGGAGACTGAATTAAAAAAAAAAAAAGAGTGAGAGAATAGTTAGGACACTACAAGAAGGTATAACTAAGAATGATGGGGTGAAATTAAGCAAGAGAAAATTTAAGGTGAATCTTAGGAAAAAAATCATTACTGAAATATATTAGGCTGCTGAGCGATTGTCCGTGGGGAGCAGTGCACACTGCTGCCTGTATATTGTTTAGCCTGGGCAAAATGTTGTCAGGCATGCAGCCAAGAAAGCTGCAGGAGCAGCAAACTGAAGCATTCATACTTTTATCAGTGCTTTTATGGTTTCATGTATATCATTTACAGGTGTCATTTGGTTAAAACTATTGCATCAAAGCATCTTTGACCACTCACCCCTGCTGAAATTGGTAAAAGCAAGATGCATAAATATCTAACACAGACCTTGACCTGAAGGGCCTGATGCCCATTATGGGTGAGGATGACAGCAGCAATGTGTTTTGTACCCGAGTGCTGGTGCATGACCAGAGCCAGCCCTGAGCAGTGGGAGCCACCCAGGCATCTCCCCAGCTCAGCTGGCTGGGCAGCCTGGACCACTGGGGCTGGTCCTCCCCAGCCCCTGCAGCCACAGGGACAGTGCCCTGGGGATGTGCTGCTTTGGCTTTGGGCACAGAGGAATTGTCCAGGAAACAGCCACAGTTTTAATTCTACCAGGCAGAAGGAAAACCTTCCTCCTCAGCTGGTGTTCCTGTCTGGGAAAACTCAGTGTCCATCTGTGCTTACCTGGCATGTGGGATCCTCTCTCCCTGAAACCTTCCCTAGGAGAGGGGCTGAGGGTGGCATCTTGTCCTTCGTGAGAGTTCCTAATTGAAGGAGGACTTTGTGTGCAGGAACTTTGCACTTTTGCTAAGAAACTCCTCAGTTTTGTGGAAAACTTAAATTTCTGGTGTTGAAGAGTGGCAAGAGGAAACCCATATAGTCTGTGGGGCAGCCCCTGCTGGGAGCAGTGAAACCTGATTTTCTTTTCCTGCTTTGGTGATATCTTTGAGAAGTAAGGCTACTGTTAGCATTTTGTGCATGACTTGCCTCTTCTGGATCTGCTGTGACTTCAGGGTGTAAACAGAGGTAAAAATTGTTTGTGGATTAGAAAAAACCATAGGAAAGTACAGGCTGGAGGTTTGTCAAAATTGTCAGAACCTGTCTGGAATCAAACTACTTAGGGACATGTTAAAAATCAGTGGTGAAAAATGGAAGACATCTGAGGATTTTGGGTGGCTTTGGAAATAGCTGGTAGCTTGATGCCAATATGAGAACTTCAGCTTTCATAAAGGTGAGATAAGCAAGTACTTGATAAAAACACAAAGTTGCCAGGGTCTGGGTGGCCAGAAGTCCCGCTGGTCATGAGATGGCACATTTCTTTGTCATGTGGGGCTTGTGCAGCACTCACCTGGCATTTGTGAGGGACAAAAGTAGGAAATAAGCCTTGAAGAAAGCAAACCCAGCTGTTTACCTCTCTTTGCTCTATAGTATTTCTTACTGTTTCCAGAGTTCTGGCTCTGCTTTATAACAGTTTGAAATAGTATTGAGGTATTTTTTTCCTGTGTTGCTGCCCTTTGCCTTTTGTTCTGTATATTCACTACTCCCTATCTAAAGAAATTCTGACTAAATTCCTTGAGGGTCTGACCCTTCCCTTAGCTTTAGTTTATGTTCCCTTGTTCTTGTGTTTGACATAAGCTCAAACAGCCTTGTAAAATCTCATTTCTCTTCCCTTCAGGATTGTATATTCTTGTATGAAATATTTTCCCCACCCTCCTCTATCCTGCCACTTCCTAGAAAAGTGATTCTATTTTGGTTACTGTTTTGTTCAGTTAATTGTTGGAGTTCTGAGAGATTCTTTTGACACTCAATCTGTTGCTGTCTCCATTTCATGTTATTGTTCTACACAGAGTTTTAATTATAATATAAGCTACATCTTTTTTTGTTTGTTTATCCAGCACTCCATATTATTTCCTTTATGTTCTTCTAATGTTTCTCTTCAACAGTTCAGTACAGAGCTTAGCAAACTGTAGGCTGGTTGCATCACATTTTCTTTTCAGAAAGGTGTGTTCTGCTCTAGGTTGGCTGCTGCTCACCATGGAATATGTAGTATGCTTAATTCAGCACAATGATTTTATACAAAATCCTGAGTTACAAAAACGTACAGGGAAATGGGAAAGTAACTTCTGCAAAATCTATTTGACTCTATGGTCTTATTTGTCAATAATAATAATTTTGAGCCCATACATTAAACTAGTACTGCAAGCTGCCCTACTGCCTATATATAATAAAATACAAATGACAATAAAGACCTGTTTTAAAAATAAACAGTGCTGAGTAGAACACTGTTGAATCCAGATGAACACACTGCTGCAGATAGCTTAAAATGAAGAGGAATTTGGCAAGAAGAAAGCTGATTAAGAAGGGAATGAAAATTCACAGTGAAATGTGTTTGCTAGTCATACAGGGGAGCAGAAGGCTCCTGCAACACACGTCTCAAACAGCTCACGCTGCTTTTTAGAACACAATTTTCCAGTTTCTTTTCCCTGGAGTGTGCCATTAGCTTTGGTCTTCCATTAACTTCCTTGGTAACTTCTTAAAAGAACTCTCTAGAGATGAACGCGTCTCTGGAGGACAAATACCAGCTTGAAGAAATTGAACAAATGAGTGGTTTTAGTGTGAAGCAATTTTGCCGTTTGTCTTTTTTATTTTAACTTCAGTCAGGGAATAGAAAATCTGCTATCTTATGTCTTCTGAAATATGGAACAGATATCAGTCTCAAGACCTCATGATTAGTTTACATGCAGCACCGACCAGGAATTGAAAGAAACCCATTATAAGCTCTATGAGCCTTAGTATTTGAGATAGATGTTGTTTCTAAAATGGGATCTTTTATTCTGCAATTCTGACTGTGAACTTTACATGCTTCCTAGCCTTCGAGCTGTCTACAGCATTTTTTCAAAATTAAATGCGAAACCCAGCACAGGTTTTTTTTCCAGACATGGATATCTCCAGGAATACACTTTAGAAATATTGTAGCCCACATCTTAAATGATCCTTTTCCTTTATCCAAAGGAAGTACAGCTAGAGACAGAGCAAACCACTTCATCTCTTCAAGCAATATTTCCCAAGTATTGTGTAGAATTTTCTAGCAAACATAATTTTCAACACCTACAGTATTTAGAAAAGAGTTAAAAAAATTTGTTATCATCTGAAATGTATCACAATATTTTCTATCTTGAGCAAAGTTATGAGTTCAAGCCTGTTGGCACAGCTCAAACATAGTTTTCTGAAAAGATCATGATGCTTTAGTGTGATTTGGCTTCAGGACAGCTTTGCCTGAGCCAGCTCTGTGGCAGTTCCTTTGTGCATTCCTGGGCTTGTTCCTACAAAGGCACAGGCTCTGTTTTAGGAGCAAAGGGCTGCAGGTCTGCTCTCTGTGGCTGGCACAGCGAGCCTTGGTCCCCCAGCTAACTGCTGGCAGCTGGTTTGTTTTATTGCTTGAAGCTAGGGCTTCCCTGTGGCATTCCACAGGGAGCCTGCTCTGGTGCAGTGCCTTCCCCAGAGCCTTCACAGAGCCAGCCCTGAGCTGCGCTCCTGTTCCAAGCCGTGCTTCTGTCCCAAGCTGTGCTCCTGCCTCCCTGCAGCCAACAATGCCGGTGCTTCCATGCAGCCAGTGCTGCACGTGGCTGCTGTTTGGTGGGTGCTGAGGTGCTCCTGCTCACCTCCTGCTCCACCAGCAGCCACTGCTCAGAATCTCATGTCTCACTCCAAAATACACACACACCCACGTGTACATACAGATGTGTTTATATATGTACGTGCACATATGCATGAGTACTTTTAATCTCCTTGATGACATAGACACTGCAGGATGTGTGTCCTGGCCAATTCAGGACTCTTCAGAACCTGTAGGCTCAGAGGTGGTGTTCATCAGGTTGGGATCAGGGCTCAGCTAAGGAAATTTCCCAGCAGTGGCACCAGATTCAGGGAGATCACAGCAAAGTCCCCTTGCTCTCTCCAGATCCCATGTTATAACAGGTGAAGCCAGATGGCCAATAATTGTGAAAGCTGCTTTGCTTCCTGACTTTTGTTCTTGTGGTATGCTGTGAGGATATGTCAGGGTGTCAGACAGCATAGGGTCTGGCAAAAAAATGATGGAGAACTGTTCTGGGTGGAGGGAACAAAACCTGGCACAGACTGTGCTCATATCCTCCACCAGTAAAATCATCTCTTCTTTACCTGGGTGGTTTTACCTAATAGAGCAGGAGAAAATGAACATACAACGATCAAAATTTTCCTTTAGCGAAGTCTTTCCAAATCAGTTGGTTCCCAAGTTGTTGAGTTGGAAGTGGTGGTGTTTTGTGAGGTCGTGATCATATTCTGAAGCATGGGGCATTCTCCTCTCTTTACCTTTCAATGTAAGAAATAGGGATCCAAGCAGACCTTACAGTTAGTAGGATTAAAGGAAAACTGATACCATTAATATATGAGTATAACGTGTTCTATTTCATATGAAAGAAGTTTGCATGACCGAGAAACTTTTAATTCAAAATCTACTTCACATATATTTTTGTTTAAAGAGAAAAGCATTTTGTTTTATTTTACAGCTAGCCAATACAAAGACAAAAAGTAGTTTGACGTTCAATAGGTACCATTCGGTTAAGGAAGAAAATGTAAAGAAATCCAAATGTCTCCAAGTAAAATTGTCTGTGTGGGTGACAAGAAGATTTCTCTTCCTGAATATTTCATCCTGAATATATGTTTCATCCTGAATATCAGGATGATCATTCTTGTCTAGTTTTTCAGGAAAGAATGTATTTATTATTTTTGAAGTCACATACAGAAATCAGGAACATACTATCCAGGATCAAGCTCTGAAAACTTTCCATAAAAATAGCCATTGTGATGAACAAGGCTGAGTTAGGGGGGTTTTGCTGTGTTATTTGCAAATCATCCAGTACACAGAGATTTCCAACAAAGCAAATTACCTGGGCATTAAAAGTGTACATTGTCATCTCCATGCTGGATAACCCCAGCAAACATCCCCCTCTTGATGGGAGGGGATATCTCCTTCATGCATGGTACAAAAACTGCTGTTGGTTTTGTTTGATAAAGGCAAAATTTAGTTTGGCTAAAGAGATAAAGTGACAGTTGTGACTGTGACCACTGTGCTATCATGGCTGTACAGAAAAGATTGACTCTAGCATGTTTCTTGCATCCTCTAAGCTCTTACAGCACTTCTAAGAAAACAGATGCAAATATGATGGCTTTAATATAAGGCTTTGCTTTTGTACTGGAGCTGGATTTTGTGGTTTTATATGTGATGTGTACACCACATTAGAGTCTTTTGTGTTCCACAATAATATTTTTTGTCTTTATCACTGTGCAGCTATCACATAATCTAGGAGCTTAGCTGAGCTCTTGCAATAGGTTATATTTTATTGACAATCAAAACCTAAATCTTGGCGTTGTGGCAGGAGCTGATCTTTGCCTTGCAGTTTATTGGGCAATATTCAAGTTGTTCATACAGCTGTGTAGATATTCTGGATACTTTACAGACAGATATAACACCAGGCTCTGCCCCAAGGAATTTACACTCAAAATTCAAGGTGGCACAGGAGCAGAAGAGAAAGCAGATGATGTCTGAAAGGAAGACTGTGAGTAAATCATCAGCCTGTAGAGCAACATTAATGTCAGCATTCTGAATATTGAAGTCACCAAAAAAGCTGCTCTTTTTGTAGATTGTGTTCTTCTTTTCTCATTAAATATTCAGTTTTGCGGTGATGCTAATGTGTAAGCACTATGAGAGCATGTAGGTAGCAGTTGCTGGAGGTCTAAAGTCACAGGTCAGTGTACTAATCACAGCATGCTGCAGCAGCCAAGCAGCCACGGGGTACCAGGCACAAGGCAGCAGCACTGCCCTGAGCATGCTGCTACCACATTGCTTCCACACAGCAAAATTCATTGCAGGACGCGGTGCCAAATCTTCTGGTCAAAGCTCTGTATAAAATAGTTTTCTCTTTGTCACCAAACAATTTTAAGGACGCAGTCCAGCACAGTAGGGCTGTAATCTTGTTTATTCTTTGCAGACACTACAAGGCTCTCTAAAAGCCTTAGAGATCATCACACCCTTGTTATCTTAGCAGGTATGTGCCTTGTAATCTCGCCGTGCTAATTGTTGAGAAAATGTGCTTGGTAGTCTACACCAGCAGAATCCCAATTGCCAAGGTAATTAATAGTGTTACAGGCTTCAAGGCCATAATGCTCATCAGTTATTAATTAGCAATTCATTTTGCTGAATAAATAATACTTATGATTGATGATGGAACTTGTAATTGGGCACTAGTAGTGTTCCTCAAGGGAGCAGCTTCTCTGCCAGTATTGACTATGACAGTAACAGCTCAGAAACCCAAGATCATTTAAGAAAATCTACTCTAAACAACTGTGACACAATGAAGGCATTTACATTCAAGGTTGTTGGAAACATAGAACTTAAACACTGGAGACCTGCCTATGCCAACCAAACGCTGCTATTTTTGTCTATTTTTCTTATATGTTGCTTCACTTTAAGCATTGCTTCCTTATAAGGAAATTTCCTATATAATTTAATGGCATGCATTACATTGTCTTTATGAGCTTTCATATGCATTCTTCACAAATTCCAAAGATAGTATACTAAAGGAAATCCTTCTCCAAGCACAATAACCAATTTAAAAGAAATTTGTTCAGATTAAATCTATTTCAGATTGATAGATTGTGGAAATCACTTTTATTTTTTATTAGTTGGCTCTATGTGGAAATCACTTTTATTTTGTATTAGTTGGCTCTACCTTTTGACATAAATGAAATAGAACTTATAACCTCCACTCCCCATGATGGAAGGAGAAGCTGGTTAATAAAGCAATAAGCTGTTAGTTTTAACTGGTTAGTCAACAAAGACAAGTATGGGAGGTCAGCTGCTGACCAGATGCTGCCTTCAATTAATATTCCAACCCTAAAAGACATTTATCGTTCAGTTTAGAAGGCAGAGCACCTGAGTCATAAAAGCAGCCCACAAAGGATATTTTAAAGCATGTATAATGACTAAATTGCTTGAAATAAATTAGCCCTGAAAATAAACATATTTTGTACAGCCTATGTAAACCAAATTTCTTCTCCCTGTAAAGTGCTTGGACTAAGTGGGAGTTTGTGTTTGACAAGAGCATACATTTGCTTCATTACTACGTGCAGGTTATTTTTTTTCCGCTTTGAAAAGGGTTAATAAACTATAAGATATCATTGCTAAGTAAATGAGTCTTGCACCCTTTTAAGGGAGGAAGATGCTGCTGAAGAACAAGTTAAAAAGAAATGCAGAGCCTGTGTTGTAATGCTAACAGGCAATTAACAAACTCATGGGTGTTAATTATCTTCATACTGTATCATGTTCAATTAGCTCAGCCCCTGCAACAAAGGCAACCATGAGCAATTGCTTTGATAGGCGTACAGTACTTCATTTGTAGTTAATCGGTTTAAGCCTTGCAGTTGCTAGGCTACACCAGTCTCCAGAGGTAAAAAGCTGCACAGATGCACTATGTTTAAATGACTACAGAGAACTGTTTAAACTCAAACCATGTATAACTCTTTATTGATTTTTCAGAGAAGATCTCAGCTCTGATGATAAGGTTTTGATATATTTTCCTGCTACAGCCGGTTCCTTGGAGTATTGCAGAAAAAATCTGTCAATATGCTTCTATTATGATCTCTTGATCTGTGGCTATAAAAACCTTTAGCTGCAGCCCTTATTATAAAATAATGGAAGAAGCGATAGTTGATTTTTTCCCTTTTTTTTTCCCATCCTCCCACTCCATAATACATGGAGATTTTTTTCCCCAGTGCCTCTAGAACAAAATTAAAGTATGTTCCTTCTGTATTTCTGTATTAGAATAATACAGAAGAATTTCTATCACTAATTAATTTGATTGACTCTCAGCAGGAAAGGATCAGCTGTAGCATCATGAACTTTAACAATAACTACCAACTGATGGGCATTTCACATCAATAAGACCATCACTAGCCTCCCTCACCTGTCACCAGGCAGGGAATGAGCAATAACCACCCCCTGCAGATGCACTGCTTAGCTCTTTCTGCCCGATTAACAATTTATAATGGTGATCAAGAAACAGTCAGCGGCAAATCAAGACAACTGTCTGACTGCCTGTTTAATTGGCCTTGTTTGCTTTTTGATAAATGGCTCATGACTGCTACAGGCCTCCGTATTTTGACTTTTAATAGGCCACTGTGATTAGACTACCAACAGATACTAGGTCAAAGCTGAGGGAAGGTGCAAAAAATGTTAATTAATATCAATAATAGGCAATTATTAGTTAGACAGAAGGACCTACTAGCTGCGTGCTCTAATGACTCAGAGCTAACTTGAAGGGAAACAGTGCCAAATTAGCATAACTGTGTATGCAGGCTGCATTGTGGAGCCTAGCAAACATCTGTTATGTAATTCAAACAGAATTCTTCCTTTTTGCATGATGCCCACAAAATTATCAATTCTTTTCAGTCATTTCAAGACACTAATGATACCATGGGGGTTACTGACCTCACAGTTGGGTTTTGTGTTTGTCCTTCGTATCAAGAGCTAAATTGAGAAAGTTAATATTTTAGGTGTGGTTTTCTAGATCTCTGAATTAGTAACTCCTGCATAAAGGTCACCAATACTCTAATTGGAGGAATACATGCTGAGCAATCATGTTAGTCAAAGTGTTGCTCTCACTACAAATAACTTTTCCCCCACTTTGTCTCTCTTATGAAAACAAGCACACAAAACACTAATGGATACTGAAATATTTGTGTATCTGCTATTTTTTACCTGCTGAATAGACATGAAGCAATGCAATGGCATATGATGACAGAGTCAAAATTCTTGCATGTGGGGATGACACGAAAAAGAAAAGCAGCTCCTTTGAGTCTCTAATGGGTCTACTTTTCTATGGTGGTTTTGAGGATGCTGGGTGTGCCACCTTCATTGCAAACACAAAACAGGCAAACCACACCCAAGGGCAGAGGAAGCACTTCATTTACAAGAAGTGTTTTAAGTAAACCATGTAGAAGGATAATGGCCCTAGATTTTAGGGAATCCTTTATTCTTGCAAACTTGAACTCTAAGAGAGATGAACTCCTGTGATACAGAGGTTAGAGGAGACTTAGTTTAGAGTTGATTATCTAGTTTAGGGATTCTTTTCTCTTCACTAAAATGGTCAGAAATCCTTTACAGTGAAGAGTTAGTGACAATCAAGCTCAGATATAGCTTTACTCTGGCTATTTCTGAGGCAACTGCAGTGCCCACTAATATGGCTGAGACACTGATGGCAATTTGGTCATGACTGAAGAAGATACACTGTTGCAAATAGAATTGAGAACTCATCAAGCTCAGAAGAAACAACTGTGATAAAGGCTCAGGAAAGTGCTGCAGCCTCTGTAGAGTCTTGTCCTGATGGAGGCAGAAAAACAATCTCATGTTAAGGGCCATAACATCATCTATCTCTCTCATCTCTATCTCTCTCATCTCTATCTCTCTCATCTCTATCTCTCTCATCTCTATCTCTCTCATCTCTATCTCTCATTCCTTTACCATTTTGTATCTATATCTCCTTATCCAGATGTAGAACCAACAAGTGTCACCAATCCCTGATTTGCCTGGTCAGTAACATGCAGCACCAATATCAGGTTGATGGGCTGTCTGCTTTAGACAGAACTGTCCTCCTAAATACATCAAAAACTTCCTACAATATTTTAAGTAAGCCATGTTTATGTGCACACATATAACCTATACTCATAGTAGTTTTCTATTGACATGCATAGGCTATATTTTTATATTTACAACAAATTGAGCATGAAAGATGTGACTTCAAAGAATTATTTTATTAATTTAGAATTGTCTTCACTTTTGCTTTTACATTGAGTAAACAGTGGGAATTGTAAGAAAATGTATCAGCTAGGTGTTCCAGGCAGTTGTGGCCACTTATCATCTCCTGAGGAGGATATTTTACTGCTTATTTATCTACTCAGACTTCACTTACATGAAGAGAGAATTGCTTTGTACTTCCAGCTTTTGTAGCCAAAATGTATATTGTGATGCTTATCAGCTTGAGGAGTCATACATATCAGTACTTACATTTTGAAATTCTTGTTGATGCCACATTGAACCATCATAGAGGTACACTGAAAAATTATAATTTTCAGGCATTAGAAGAGTTTGTTTCCCACAGAGAAGTCTCTCTGATAAGTTTCAGAAAGAAAAGGTGAATAAAGGTGTAAAGTTTGTTACAGGGTATTTACATGCTTAATTTAATTTGTGATTTTTTTTCAGCTATGACTATCATGTTATTACAAGTATTACTGTTTAAACACAAAATTACCTGAATTCAGTAAGTTTTGACTGTTTCAGGATCTTTTTATAAAGAAAAAAAGTTTCATTATCTACAGCTGAAAATATTTTTTTAAAAATTTACATGGAAAATTTGAAGGTGTGTGACAGAGCAAAAGATTTAAAAAAAAATTCTGAACTTCTATTTCAACAGAATTTGTCTTGAAAGTAATTTGTTCAATATACCAGAGTTTTGAAATCTTAAGAGCATTTAACTTCAGTTCTGTTGTTGTCTGTTATCTCTCTCGTAAGCATTCTTGATGTCTAGAGATTTAAACATTACTCTGGAGGAAGAAAACAAAACCTGTAACCTCCTTCTGTAGTATACATACCCTGATTGACCTTTCTGTCTTTTCATTTATTTTGCATAAATTATTTTGCTAACCTCATTAGGGAAAGAATTGTGAAAATGCATATTTGATACAGCATGGAAGCATTGCACTGAAAATCACACATGATACAACACGGTTTGGTACATAAGGGCTACTGCTTGAAGAGCTGTGGGAGGTTTTATTTTCAGTAAAATAATCTGGCCCAGCTGTTAGGTGTATTGTTTTGCTTTCCAGTTCCCTCAAATTACGTGAAGTGAGTTTTAGAATGCACAGAGAAGTCTCTTTTGATGTTCAGGTCTGCTAAAAGCTGGAGCACCAGAGGCCTGTGCTGGAATATTACACCTGTGTTATGAGGTCTTGGTCTTTCAGGTGAATTCTGATTAAACCTTTCCTGGGATGCTCTGAAAGGACACATTGTCTTCATCACACATAACCCCAGGAAGTTATTTTTGGTTTAGCGAGGAGTCTAGAGAATATATATTCTGGAACATATATAATAATATAAGATTTTTGTTCTCACCTGGTCTTCTAAATCATCTTTTATCTTCTAAACCATCTCTTGTGAGTCCCCTGGTGACAAGGTAATAGAAAAGTGCAGGGAATTTTTGTCTTATTTCAAAAAGGAATTTGAGAAATTTACTCTGGTATGAAACAGGAAAAGCTCTGCAATTCCTAAAATCATTTGAAGTATGAGAAAAGTACTTGTAGTTAGCTCTACTAACTGTGCCAGAAATGGATGGGGTTACTATGTCGGTCAGATTACCATTTTCCTATGAGCCCTAAATTACCAGCCATTGATACTTGTGACAGTGAATTTCCACACTAGGTGGATGTGTTTGAAAATCTTTGAGCAGGATCTTTAATTTACTGGATGTAACAGGCTACAATAAGCTCTGAAAGAATGGTTGTTGTCAGATGATAGTCAACATTTTCCATATTAAATATGCTTCTATTGTATAAAGTAGTTCAATGGAAAAAATACACTACACTGCAATCTTTCTCTTGAAGACTTTATATTCTTGCATTATGAAGTACAAATGTCTGTAAACCTCATCCAATGAGCTCAGCACAATGTAGAAGCTGCATGTGACTCTGGAAATAAGGAATTTCTGTATTGCACAACTTCCCATATCAAAACTTAGTTTAATAGTTCCTTGGTTTAATTTTTATAAAAGCAGAATCACAGAATCATTAAGGCTGGAAAGATCTCTGGAGATCTTCCAGTCCAACCACCTTGTAATGAAATGCAGCCCTGATAATTTTTGTTTGGTTTTTTTTGTTGTATCAGACATATCAAACACTTAATATCCAACATGGACAATTCAGGAACCTTGAACATTTTGTCCTCAGATTTTGCTTCATGTGTGGCTTTTAAACATTAAGGTCTCTGGAAAGCTGTAGGCCTTGGAAGGTTGTTTGTGCATATCCCAATTTTACAAACAGGAATGTGAAGTGGGTTTGTCTGGTTTTATTTGAATGGTCTCTTGAATGAGATTTTGACTACTGCATACATGAAGTGAGAAAGTGTGTGTTTTTAATACTATTATTAAAATGCATGTCAAGCTATTTATGGATTTCATTTTTAAAATCGATGACTTTATAAGACTTTTCATTTCATTAGCTTTTTTTTAAGCAACAGAGAACACTTTATCACAAGCTGTCATTTCAAAGCACTGCGTTGAGATTTGGTAAAAGATGTCTATCTCTCCTGTTTTGCACAATCTGTTCATTGGCTGCTGTTACCCCACCTCCTTGATAAGATAATAGTATGGCTCTAGGTCACTATGGCTTTTGGCAAGATAATGGAATTTAAAAATTCCCCAGAGGTTTGTAGTAGTAGTCATTTGTGTTCAAAACATGTGTTCTACAGTCTTAGAACAACAGAATCCATGAAAACTAGTTTTGATTTCCTGGAGCCATAACAACCAGTTCTGCCAGTACTTTGCCTTGTGTTCAGCAGGTTTGGTATGGCGAGCTTTGCAGACATTCTGCTGCTCTTTTTGTGCTGTGCTGATGAAAATGACTCTCTCCTTCTATGCTTGCTTGGTTCTTAAAAATTACTGTCCAGACTATAACTACTAGACATTTGTGAATGTAGGTGGCATGATGGGGGTATAGACTCTGGTGTACTAGCTGCAGAGTATTGAAATGAAAACCTGAACCCAGCTACAGAAGATTAAATTAGGGCATGGTTCTGGTCGTTAAAATTAGACAGGGGTTGAATTAAAGCCCTCTAAATTCAGAACAAATACAGATCTTTGCCTTTCTCAGTTGTTTCATATTGAAGTTATTGGGAGCCTTAATCTCAAGTTCAATTAAAATATCTTTTAAAGCATAATGTATTTCATCAAAATTGTCTTAATCTCAAATAACATTAGAAAAACCTCAAATGAGCAATTTCAAGTGCATTGCTCGTGTGTATTTTAGGTGATATATACCTTTTGTTACAGATAAATTCTCAAATACAAAAGTGTCAGAGGAGAAAGTTCTCTTTATATTAAGTAATGGTCTCAGAACTTTGTACTAGAATTTATGGTTATATGCTGTGAAGAAAGTACAAAATTTTAGGTGCTACTAACATGAAAAATACAATCCAGCAAAGATGAAAAAAAACCCAAACCAAAACTGGAAGAGGAAAATAAATGGCCTGGGAAGCATTTGGAGCCCAGTAGCCCACTGTAGCTTTTTTCTTCCCAAACAATGTGTTACCTTTGTATAATGATTATATCATCTTTGTGCTTTTTATTATTCCTGATAAAAAAAAAGAAAAACTGTAGGAACAAAATGAGAGTTCTTGATACTTGGGGATTTATTTTTGACTGGATTAACATGGAAACAATGGCCTTTAGGGGGACTTTAGGGGGACTGATGAGATTGCATGGCTGTCCTCAGACCCAGTCATGTGCTGTGAACTCAGATGCACAGGATGCACTAGGGAGGAAAGTAAAAATTCTGCTCTCATCTAAGCCGAAATCCTGTAAGACTCATTCAAAACAAAATCCTTCAAGTGTATCCATTTAATCTGTGAGACCAGATACAAGATTAATTTGAATGTACTGCTAATCTATAGATCTCAGGACACTGGAGCTTCTTGCAGGGACTGCCTAATATGCTGCCTGCCATAGTGATGCTCACACAGCTCCAGGTCTGAAGAGACCTGAGCATCTGCGCTCTGCAGATCAGCCTTGCCCAGAGGCTTAAAGCTGCTTTAATTTGTTTCAGACTCAGAGTGCACAAGATTGAGTGCCTGGACATACTTTTAACATACCTCAAGTTTTCCTTTGGACTGTCTGTGAGCAGATAGAGCAGGAAAGCCATTCTGGTTTCCTAGCATAGATACTCTCTCTTACGAGATAGAAATTAAAATTGCTGTGAGAAGAAAGGTCTGTCATGCAACTTCTTGACAGTTATCATCTTGTCATCCAAAACCTTTCTTAAGTAAAATTACAGATAGTTAAGAAGTTTAGACTTCAAGGCAAGTAGAACAGGCTTCCCTGAATGTGCAGTTAGGTGAGATTAGGCTTAGAAGAATGAATGTCTATCTGGATTGCCTGATACCACTTATATTCACATAAAACCCCACAAATAGCTAAGAGCATTAAATTATATTGTTTTCTGGGAGAAGAATATTCTTCTCTTGGCCAGCTCTTCATCCTTTTTGGATGAAGTTCAGATGAATGATGCAAACAAATGCAGCATCTTCAAGCAGCATCTTGAAGATTTCCAAACCAAACAAAATGTAACAACTAATTCTACCACCTTAGGGGAGAAAAAAAGCTAATGATGCTTTGGTCTTACCCTTTATTATATTACATATAAGATCTATGGGTCAAAATAAACCAGGTAATTTCTCCCTGACCACAGAGGACCCCAGACCTTGTGTCGAAGGGCAAGCAGGGCCCTGTGTAGCCCAGTCACCGTGCTGCTGCTCCCCAGGGCCCGTCATGAGAACGGGTCTATTCCACTTTGCTCATACAAAAGCCGTCTTCTGAGACTGGCTGAAAGGCTTGTCACTAAGGACAAGTGCCTCCCAGGTGTTACATGGACCTGATGCCTTGTTTGTCTGCTTTTATATATGTTCTTTCCCTTGCACATGGTTAGGCACCTTTGGCTTCCCAGACTTTCAGGTTGGAACGAGATCATAACTTAGGCTTTAACACCATCTTCATCTGCACCTTACAAGCCCTTTCCACTGTATGTCATCTCTGCACTAAATAAAAATAAACTGTATGTTAAGTATATCATAAAATCTGCTGGTACATCCATAATTTGTTCATCCAACCACAGATTGTGTTATAAATAATTGTTCGTCACTAGACTCCATTTTTGGCAGTCAGGCTGCAGCTATATCTTTCCTCAGGAATTGTTCACCACATTAAAAATTACCACATGGTTAACTAATGTTCTGTTTAGCATTTTTGCAAAGAATAATTGACACTGAAGCACAATCAATGCTGTCTATACGAACACAAATTTAGCTGTTTCAGCTCTCATTAATGCAAAAAATTGCATGAAATGCTATATTCTCACGGTGAAAAGTTTAATAAATGAAGGCCAGTTATGCTTTTCTGTCTTTTCTGTTATGCAAAGTAAGTGAGGATGTGTCTTTGGGGTAGGGAGGTGTTTTTTGACCGGGGAGGTTTTGTTAAAGAAAGCTTTGGATGGGCCAAATACATGAGGAAATTCTCAATGAATTTCCAGGATCACTTTTTATTAATACAAGTTAATTGTCAAATTTGAATTCCATTCCTTCGTTTTAATGGTTAGTATATCTTAAAACTAGAGAAGCTTAATTGTGACATATGAAAGTCCTTATTTGGGGTAGATTTTTAATTTGATTGCTGTCTGCCCTGCTGTGTAAATAGTCTCTTGGGTATGGATTTTTAAGAGTGTGTGTTCTCCTTTACATTTCACTGTGTGACAATTCCTCTTTACCCATCCTCTCCATCCTCTGAGCAAGCCGAGAGCAGACAATAGATACATACTAATGGAGCTGTGTACTTGCCATCTGTAAGAGCAGCTGCTCTCCTGCATCTGTACAATATGTTGGAACTGAGAGCTTCACTAATCTGCATAATAAGGAGAAGGCTTATCCCACTCTAGCTAATAATCGCAAGCAATCGATGCACTTCATTCCCCCACTGTAGAACACAACAAAGTTTCAATATGTTTGCATATTCTCCAGATATACAGAGGTCAAGCAAACGAATGGACTGCTCATTCTGCCTTGAGCAAGGAATAAAATTCCATTCTCTGTCATTTTTGAAACTGTTATCAGCAAACCCCCATTACTATATTCTTATTTAGCAATTCAAATAGAAAAAAAAATATTTCAAGATCCAAATTAAAATATCCGTACCTCCAATCAAGCATATTCTTTAAACTCTCTGTAGTATTGAGTGTTTTGGGTTTGTACTATGACCTCTTTCTCTCACCTTGGCCCCTGTGAAAAGCCTGAATTAGCTGATACAGGATTTCCCCACCCTAGGTGCTACTGAGCATAATCCATAAACAGAGAAGTGATTAACTTCTTTTGGTACAAGTATATTACATACAAACACTGATGGAAGATCATACAAATGCTCTTCTCCTAACTGTCCTGCACATAGAAGGTAAGTTTGGAATTCATGGCCATTCCAGAATGGAAATTTGGTTCATGACTCCCACGGAGGCAGAAAAGGCTGTAAATGCTGTATTACACTGAGGAGCAGCAGAATGAGAGAGAAAATAGGCCAAGAGCAAGTGATCAGCAGTATTTATTTTCATTTCATTTACAACATCAGGGTGAAATTTATATCCCATCTCTACCAGCATCCTACAGGCTGCAAGTTTGAATATAGAAAAATGATGACAAAACTTGCACACGGGAAATAGAAAAGTAAACTTTGAAGGTAAATATCTGAAATCCTGTTACAAAAGCATCTGAAAAAAAGCTATTCTCTGATTTCTCAGGAACTGGTTGCAACTCTATGTTTTCTAATACTGATAACTTGCTCTAGATGAAATGCAAGAGGTGATACTGAAATAAAACTGAATGCAATACCATTTACAATGTTGGAGTAATTTGCAATCAGTCTGGAACAAGTTTATTTTCCTGGCAGCAGCAGGAGCTGTAGCTAGCAGCCCATGGAAGGTGGCAAACAAGTCTTCCTTCCTCTCTCCTGGAGGAGAATTGTAACAGTTCTCACAGTGACTCCCTGGCACCTTCCCAGCTATTCCAATGTATTTACAGAGGACAGCAACTGGGGTAACAACTGGCTCAAGAACAGTGCCTGTATTAATCTATGAACCTGTTGTGGCTAGAAAAGTTTATAGGACATAAATTATTACTTGTGGGGTATAAAGGATTTAAAAAAACTTAATGTCAGAATCTCTAAGAAGGGTGGCATCTGGCAAACCTCTAGGAAAATGTGAGATGTGTGTGCATATGTATTCCACAAACCTACTACCACTCAGGTAACTTTCCAGCTCCCACAGGCTTGAATGTTTATGATCAGGCCCAGCCACAGCAACATTTAGAAGTTGCAATCAGTTTGTTTTAGCCCCAGCAAACCATGTTTTTGGTGGGTGAAGGCCATCTGCCCTAAGAACTGCAGAGGCTGCACATCAGAGCATGCCTCGACAGCTTTGCTTTGTGCCTGTGCTCACCTCTTCCAGCACAGGGAAATCCTTGTGGCAGCACTTCCCACTGCAGTTCAGCAGGATGTAAAAAGCTTCTTTGAAGCAGAAAATGCTGGGAGCTGGCAGAGATTATTTTACTTCTCATTGTAACAATGTGGGTTTTTATCTTTGCACGCTGGTAGAAGGAATCAGATTATTATCTCTGAATTTTAGTTTTCAGATTACAAGAGGCTTATCTTGAAAACATAAATCAAAGTATGCTCCAAAAAACCTAAAATTTTAATGTTAAAATCAATCTATTGTGATTTTTATTGTTGTCACAAAAGTCAGGGTTTAGACGTAATATTGGATAGAACTGTGTCAGTGGTTCTGAAGACCATACTTGTGAGAAGCTGTGTATCTACTGCCTGCAGTCTTGTGACAAAAAGGGGATTTTTTGAAGAGTATTTATTCATATTCTGGCTCTGGTTCTGGAACCCAGGCAAGCAGTTTTGGTGTTCCCCACCTGTGTCCGTGGGTGTGCAATGGCTGATGAAGCAGAGTTTAGAGGAACACATTAAATTATGTGATTTTTTTTAAACCCTAACCCTCCATCCCCCAAATCCAGAGTTTTGTGGTGTCCTGGACACATAGGAGATACTTCAACTTGTCATGTTATCATTCAATATTGCTGCTCTTGCTGCAGATGAAAACAGTGGCAGATCTTTTTGCATTTCATGCTCTTTCAATACACTGAGCTCTGCAGAATGGAAGAAAGCTTGGGAGAAATCTCAGATTTTGTGGATTTGGAGGTGGTGTCACACTCACACATCTGCCTTTTCAATACAGTCAGCCAGGGTCTTTGCTCACATCATGTTTAAAAAGGAAGCAGTAGCTCTAATGGGGGAAAATCAACAAAACCCAGTGGCATCCCCAGATGTCCACCCTCCATTCAGCGGCTGACAAATGTGGGCAGATGGCACAAGTGCTCCCGGATGTATTTACAGATCAATGTAAATGTAAATAAATAACTAGCAGCAAATGCAGGCACCTACCCTGCTGCTGGTGCCTTGGTGGCACTAATGACTCTGACCTGACTGGAAACATGGAGCAAGAAAGAATTTGCTTGAAGTTACTTGTCCTAATGGACAGAAGGGAAATGGCAAATCTTAAAAGCTCAAGCTCCTTTTATTCCTAAGGAGAAGTTCAGAGACAGGTAAATGCATTAGTGAGTGTTTTTGCCACCTCCTTCACCCTGGGTGCAGTGATCCTACCTCAGTGTAAGGTGGGATCTCATTTTCCCACCCTCCAAAAGTAAGAAAATGTTGAGCAATGTGTAGTCTCACCAGATGCTGCGAGCTTGACAAAATTCACTGGTTTTTCTCTGCAACAAATTCTCCATTTTCTAACAATGGGAGAAGAAGGGAAAGATGTGTTTGGCTTTTTTATTTCCCCATGCAGCAGCAGTTGCTTCACAGTGGTGCTGGTGGCAGGGACCCTGTGGGAGGCTGTTCCCCCCTCTCACTGCATCTCACCAAGCTTCACTCTGGGGTTTTGCTAAAACAATGAAGGAGCACTGACCTATCAAAGCACGGTTTTACAGGTTTCTTGTTTTAGAGAAGGTTTGTCATCCCTTAAAACTAATGGGAAAAAAAATCTGTAAAACATTTTCCAGTGATATTATTTTAACAGCCGTCATTATGACATGGTCTATAAGCACCTGTAGGCACTGTGTCTGCCACTGAAAGACCATGTTGTCTAAACAGAAGTGTTGTCTTGGAAGCTTCCAGGTGGGCAGAAACAACCCCAGTATTTCCCAGCTTACCTTAAAAGCAAGACAGCCTCACTTGCTTGGCCCTCCATTCCCTACTTGAGTTTTGATGTTGTCATGTCCTCTCCAAAACCAGTAACACATAAACTTGTACTTGTGACTGATAAACATTACTTGTGAGATGGCTCAAATACTTGAAACACCTCAGTAAAGGCTGTCAGAAACATTATTCTCTGGAAAATCCAGGTTAAAATTTTTGCCCTGTGAAGTCTATGACAACAACCTATTACTCAGACTGAAAAAAAAAAAAAGTGTGTAGGAATGCTTTGAAGACCCACAGATACCAGCTGTGCACCATGACCATTTTTGAAATGATCTCCCCTAATAAACATTTTTGAATCCAGACTTTTTTTTCAGTTCAGAATTATTTCTGTGGCTACATAAAGCTGGAACATTGTGACTTGCCTGGTTTCTCTGAATTGGAACCTGTCCCTGTGATTCCTCAGGGCAGGATGAGATTATTGGACAACCTAATTTTAAAATGTATATTTTAGTATGGATGTATTGATAAATTTAGCCTACTATTGTAGCACTGAGTTGCATATTTATTTGACCTGTGAACCTTCCAGAACTACTTTCAGATTTCACCAAGGAGTTTTTTGAGCTGGAGGAACGATTACTCCATGTAGGAGTTTGATTCATTTTCCTCACTGTTTAAAATTAGCACCATTTGTCTGTTTTAAAATTGTGTGCCTTGAAGTTCCAGTTCTTAATAACACCAGCCCAATAAGTTCTATATAGTTACAAAAATATTGATTTTCAACATGTTTTGAAGTAATGGATGGTCTTAAGAAAACAACCACACAAAATGAACATCTCTCAAGGCAAATTGGCTCAGTGGAGTTTTTTCACTCAACTTCAATGGGCCCAGGATTATCCCCTTCTGCTCACAGGCATTAGGAGATTAGGCCTTTGCTAGATAGTTATGATTCTTCCTCTGATGAATATTTGGTTTGGAAAACTTACTTTCTGTGAGTTTTTTTGCACATTTTATACTTTGTATTGCACAGAATAAAGGTTTAGACCCAGACTTTGGACCTGAAATCTAAATAGAATCCAGGTGACAAAGTCAGATGAAGCTAAACTTGGGAGTCTGACATGAGGACAACAATATTCAAGGCAAAAAAGAGAGGGCAGTGGCCAAATACAAATTCCAACTGTAGGAGCAGTGACTGAAAATCTCAAATGCCTTCTTTTTACCTTGAATGGACCTGTTTTCCTTAATGTCTGCCTGAAACAATTAGCACCTATATGGACAGTGTATACTGAATGAAGCCTTCTCTTCCTGCAGCTCTTTGGTTTCAGAGTTTAAATAGAGTGTATTCTTTACTACTATTTCAATTTGCCTTCCTGCTATCTCCAGTCTGTAGTGCACTCTTGCATGCATGCTCAGGTGGTGGGTTTTGTTTGTTGTTTGTTTGTTTGTTTGTTTTGGGGGATGTGGATGTGTGGGTGTGTTTGATTTGTGGGTTTTCTTGTGTTGGCAGTTGTTATCTCTTGTATGTGTTTTAGCTAGAAAAACTAAGGGAGATGTACTGCAACATTTGAAAAAAGGATGCTATTTCTGGAAGAGAGAAGTCTTAATTTTTGATTTTAACTTTGTTGCCATTTCTCTGTGCCTGCATTCATCCAAAGGCACAATTGCAAGCCAAGACATTATATCTAAAGTACAGCCTGAGGCAGCAACCTCTGCCCAAGGTGCTGGGT
This sequence comes from Passer domesticus, assembly GCF_036417665.1. NCBI lineage: Eukaryota > Metazoa > Chordata > Aves > Passeriformes > Passeridae > Passer > Passer domesticus. The sequence goes on from NC_087483.1 coordinate 21,897,679, forward strand.
AAAATTTGCAGCTTCTGTGGCACAACACTCAGTTCCTGGGAGCAGCCCTTGCTGGTACAAGCAGCAGCCCAAATCTTTAACTGAATCATAACTGGAGCCTTGTGATCCTGGGTAACCAAATTTGATTCTTTGTTTCAATTTCTCCATTTGCCAAATGAGAAAATTGTCACTTTCATCACAGAAATAGAATGGAATTAAAGATTCAAGTAATATAGTGCTCTGAATTGAGAAAGTACCAAACCATGCCAAGTATTGTTATTGTAAAATATGCATTTGTAAAAGAACCACAAATTCTTACAAATTAAGAACCACAAATTAATCTTACAAAGATTAATTCAATTTCCTGGAAATGATACATTTCTATAAGGCTGCAGAAGGTCTCCTGTAATAATATGGATAGTGTTAAAACCCGTCTAGCAGTTCAGTATGAATTATTTTCAAACCCAAAAATTAGCATGAGGTATATGATATCTCTAGATATCCATCTATCTAGATTTAATTTTAATTCTAATTCTATTCTTGTTTAATTTTTCTTTTGGCTTCCAAAACACCCAGAAGCTATCAATAGTATCTCATATCAGCTGTACTGATATTATATCACCTATAGAGTACGTGTCAGCTTTGAGAAAGTTTCTCTGTAAAACATCATGAGAGTGTCCCTGGCTGAGCTTCCAGCCCACAGCAGAGCAGTGACCAGTCTGAATGGGGAAGAAACATTGAGTTCTAGGAGAAACAGTGATGTCCCCACAGGACATAGCAGCCAGGGTGAATAATTTTCCCCTGACCTTCTGGCAACCCAGTAGAGACCACAAGAGATCAAAGCCAGCTCAACCATCTTTACAGAGTAAATAGCTCACCCATTACTGATCCTGTGCTGAAAAAATAGCTCCAGATGTACTTCAGATGGCCTGACACCTTTTGTACAAAAGCCTGCTTACTTTGGCTGTGTACAAGAAAACAGGATTTTATTTTCAATATAGTTCTTAAAATATAGGAAAGCAAACAAATACAACTGCATATCACAATAAGTGCCTTTGCCAGTGTTAAATACCCAGTGAAAAGGAAACTCATGTTCTTCAGTGTAGCTTGAAAGTAGCACCTTTCAAAAGACAAATGCTGCTGTGAACCTTTAAAGTTATTTAGCTTTTCCTTAGCTCTGTGTTATAATGATTTGTTCTGTTTGAAAAACATGCAGCAAGGGAGTATATTTTCAGTTCTATGATACGTGGAGTGTGCTTACCTGAAGGAATACGAGCTCGTGGTGCTGGAGGAGGCTTGCACACACAAGACCAGCAAAAATTCCTTGGCTTAGAAATGTTAACAATGCTGCTGGCAGCAACAAAAATCAGACCTTCTTGCTTTTAACTTGGATCAAGGGAAAAGACATGAAAGTGAGAAAGACTCAAAGATATTGAATAATTGGTAAAGTCAAATTAAATTTTAAATGTATTGGGTCTTCTGCCTATAAATGCAATGGACCATTTTTAACTCTCACTTGCACCATTACTATGCTGGCTGAAATAAATGATGCTCCTCTTTTTAGTCCGTGACATTGTAGTGATGCCATTTCACACATCTAATGGGAGCACATTTTGCTTGAATAAGCCTATTAAAAAAATTCCTTGTTTTTGTTGCACCAATGTATGCTGTGTGTGACAGCACAGCAGGTGGCTGCATGGAGGTGAACTCTAATTAATTCAAATCAAAAAGTGAGAGACCCAGATAACAAGCTCCACAATTAGCAAATTACATCAAGTGTATGCAACTATCCATCAGGAAGTAGCTGCCTGGACACCAGTGGTAAATCCAGCCAGTTCACGGCCGTGGCAAGCACTTCCCCAGGGGAGCAGCTGCCCCTCTGTCACTGCCACTGCTGTCCAGCCGGGCAGAGGGGCTGGCTGGCCCGGGCTGTGACCTGGCTTGGACAGGGTGGAGCTCCATGGACTTGTTGTGACCACCCATTTTATGAGGAAATACTCCAGTGAACAACAGTCAGAGATAAAAGGGGTGGTCGCCTTGCCTCCGTGTCATTGGAGTGTCCTGAGCTGTGCCATGTACTCAGGAATAGTGTGGCCTTACAGTCCCTTTTAAGAGCTGTGCTGTGAGTGCTTCACTGTGCTTTTCAAAGCGCCTATAAAACATAGGAAGGGCTTGGGGGAAAAGATTTGCTCCCACCGTAAATCAAAAGCGAGCAGACAAAGGTCAAAATACCAAAAGCCACAAGAACATTAACACTTAGGATATAAAGATTCCCTAAGAAACTAATGCCTGCTCTTTCCCCAGATAAAGCAGACACCTTATCTTGGGGAGTTTACAAAATGGAGCCAAGCTGTACAAGTAACCACTTAACTAAACCAAGGCCTGGCTCTTTTAGCAGTCTGCAGTCATTAAAGCTCTAGGAAAGTCTCCCAGGAGCCAATATGCTTGCTTAAGTAGATGCTGTAAAAGGTCCCTGAGATTTACAAGGAACTGCTCCATGCTAAGCTAGGCACCATCTGATAAACAAGCAATTTTAGCTCCAGGCTAAATGATGCTCTTTGAGGCTTTGATTTACAATGCTGCAGATGATATATTTGTAGTTCTAGGATAGGTTCTGCTGTGGACCTGCTGTGATTACTCATCCATGAACTAAGTTAGGGCTCAGATCTTCAACTAGGAGGTCAGAAAATTGTCAGTGGAGCAAGAAATGTTTGATAAGGTTTATTTAGATGCTAACCACATTAAAAAAACCTAAATTAACCAAAGAGAGGTGAACAATTCTTAAGCTTTCTAGGGAACAAGCATGTTTTTTTTTTATTTCTCTTTTTTTTTAGGTAGCTTAATCTTAAATGTATTTTGAGTGAAAAAGATATGAAAGTAACTCCCAAATTGACTTTATGGACTAATTTTACTTTCATTAGGCTATTTTTTCAAAAAGTGGGATGCATTTAACATCTTAAAATAGAAAATCCTAACTTCTTTTTTATGAGATTTCTCAATCCTGTTCTACTTCCCTATAACATCTGAAAAACAACTTCGAAAGAATCAGCACAAGAGAAGTCACACAAACTTCAAAAATTTAGATGAAAAACTTAGGGGAAAGAGCAAGAAGGAAAGGAAGCAGAACCTAATATTTCAGGAATGTGTAGCTTTCATAGTTTTTCAGTGATCCCGGATGTGTGGGCACAATCCTGCACACTGCTGGGTGCCTGCTGAGAAGTGGTGAGTTGTCTCAACTGCTGCTAAAGCTGGAATTCTTTAGACATGCCTTTAGTTTTGCTGTCAGGAATACAATTCATGGATTTTAAAAAATGTCATTTTAACCTTTCTGCTACATGTATTAGGATTTTTTTTTCCTCCAGAAAGAGCACGGATCAACCATTTTTAAAAACAGGTTAAACACAAAATTTTAGTTCAGGAAAAAACTCTTATTTTTTTGTTTTTAAATGGGATTTATGTGCTCTGAAATTCTTTTCTGTAATAGTAATAGTTGATCTTACCTAAATATGTCACTGGAAAAGCCTAGAAAATGGTGGTTTTTTGGTATCACAAAAGCTGTAGACAAACTTTAAAAGTATATCTGATTTTTTACTTCTTTTTCTAGGTTGTTTTCAAAAGCAAACCTTAGACTTTTGAAAACTGTATCTGAAGATTTTCAGAAATGCTTTGCTTTTAAAGTCTAGTTTTAAAAAATCTTTCAAACACAGAATTTTGTTTCACTTTTAAACCCATCCATCCTTGGCTCCATTAGGTACTTTTCCATGAAACACTCTGCCTTAGAGGTGCAGCATGCCCTGAATTCACTCCACCTTGGCTTCCTGCAAAGTTCACCTGCATTTGTATTGAAGTTTATGAATCATTATGATTTCATAATGCAAAGAAGGCTTTTATCACATGAACATATGACTGAAAGCAAACAAAACCTGTTGTTGCACAAAGCCTCTGGGACCCAGCAATCGCAGGAGGGGACGTTGCCAGCTGTACTTGGGGGAAATATTTAACAAGATGTTTTCATCTTCAGCAAATACTGTGCAGAGTGTGCATGTGGCAGTCAAGATACTCAGCTAATATAATCTTCTGTTGTATTATATGACATCCATTAAATTCAGAGATGTGGCACTTATTTAAATATCAGGGTTATAGGCAGAATCCAGAAATTGTTAAGAATTGCAATTGCAGTCACATAAGAAGCAACAACTGGAATTAAGGCTCCAAAAGTATTATCTATACTCATTTTTCTTATTGTAAACCACTATCTTTACTCATTTTCTGCAATGCACTTTTTTTAGATTCAAATTTAGGGTAAGATATTTTGGCTGGATCTCTTAATACAGTTTGGTCTGGCCTATGAACCTAGAATCAGTGTGAGGGGGGGTTTTCTTCTTTTTTGTTTGTTTGGTTTTTGGAATTTTTTTAATATTTGTGTTTTGAATGGCAGCTGGTTTGTGCCACCCCTTAAGTAAAAGAAAATACCCTGGTTTTTTTTCTGCTCATAATCTAGATACAACTCATTAAGTTCTGCTTTTTCTGCAGATAAGCATGTTATATAAAACTAATTCTGGAGTGAGTCTGATAATGCAAATATCTTACAGAATATTTCTACTTCACAAATGTGTTTGAACAACTTCAAGAAAATAACTTTTAATTTCAGCTGTTGTTTCAACAACTCAAACACTTCCATTGGCCACTTTCTAGAGGGTATGCTTGTGTTATGCTTGTGTCATTCCTAGTGACATCAACAGGGCATGTGGATCAGGAAATGAAGTCCCTATCTATCTGTTAGTTATAGAATATACAAAATACAATATCAAGGTCCAAGTGGCAATGTAAAAAGCCACTTAAAAGGTGCTTAACTTTTTGAGTAGTGTGTAGGAGGAGTACATGTTGGTTTAGGTTTTGGTTTTTTTTTCTTTTTTTTGTTTCAAGACTTTACATAAAATTAAATACAGTAACTTCAATGACAGAAATACTAATAGAAAAATAACAGCATATAAGCCATGGCTTTTATTGTAGTAGATTTTTATTCTTTAATTGAGAAAGACTCTATGGGAATTTGTTTTCCAAGAGTTAGAAGTGAGTTTCTACAATGAAAGGTAAAAACAGTGAAAGCTTGCAAAGCCGTGCTGTCACCCAGAGCAGAGCAGGTCCAAGCGGTTGGACAGCTGGAGGAAGGCTTTGTGAGCAACCTCCACTGCAGAGCTCAGACTTCAACTGCTTTAAAGCCAGGTGATTCCCAGTCCCTCGAGTCAGAGAAGCAGGGTGCCAGCAGGGAGGAGCCAAATGAGGCTGACAGCAGCCTGGCTGGAGTGCTGCAGGAATGTTGAGCTGCATCCCTTTACGTCTCAGCTGTGAGCAACCTCTATCCCAGCAGCCACGGGTAGGTGACAGCAGGTCTTGAGTTGTCCTCTGCTGGTCAGAGGAGCTCATCATGGCTTGTTCAAGCAATGAGGAGAGGCAGAAGCCCTCTACTCCTTGCTGTCCCTGTCCTACCATGAGCTCACAGCCTGTGGGTGGGTGGGCAGCGTCTCGAGCTCTGCTGTCAATGATCCATTGCAGAGTGGTCCTGCTGCCCTCCCTGCAGACACCTGCCCTCTCCACAGCCTGCATGGACAGGGATCAGCAGAAATGCTTACTTCCTCTCTTATTTTGGAGCTGTAAAAGTCATCATGGCTTCTGCCAGGCTATTTATATTGGTTTTTCTTCCATAAGAGACTCTCCATCCAATGTCAGAGTATTGGTTGGTAAACCAAGAGTGTCCATTTTTCTCTCTGCTCTGCTTTTGGGGCTTTCTGACCCATGGAGCTTGGTCTTTGAGATCCTCTGGCCTCATTTCAGCTGTCAAGGTCAGATGAATGTGGAATCTGAATCCTAATGAATATCATTATGCCCCAGAATTTTCCCAAATTTTGCATGCTGGGACCTTTTCAGATCCTTTGCAAGGCTACTCATCTTGAAAAATAAAATAAATTGGTAAATCTCTATGCCAATTGCAGAAGATAGAATCTAGGCAGCTCACAAAAATGTGAAAATATGCAAAGCAAACAGATTGTTTCTGACAGTAACAACTCTGCAATTGCATAAAGCATCATCAAATTGCAACCTGCACATATTAAGCTTTGAGAACAACTGAATTCACAGTGACACATTCTCAGCTCTTGAATTCATTATCACACCTGCTCAGCTTGGAGATTTGCAGTATTGTACCTTGTTCTAAAAGGTGGTCTCCAAAGGAGCGCTGTATTACCAATGTAATCTCATTTGGGTTCAATGTTATGAATTTCTCTGTGAGCTGTATGGAGAATTGCAGTGAGGGCAGGGCAAAGGGGTACCAAATACAGGTAAATATAGGCAAACTCTTCTGTGGGTGCTGCCTTCTGCAAAGGTGCTCCTAGCAGGAGCAGGAGTGCTCCTGAAAGGAGGCTGAAGGGGCAGTGTGCTGCAGTGCCATTAAATCATGCTCTGACTCTGGCTGTAGAGCCCAGCTGAGCTGATCTGCATGCACCTTGCCCTCTGTGAGTTTAACAGTTTACTTTGTAGAAGTTTCTAAGAGAAAAACCCAAAACTTAAAATCTCATTCACTGGGAAAATGGTAATAACTAATCATCAGAAAACAAGCTTTTTAAGACAAAAGAAATACAAACAAAAACCAGAAGAAATAAATACTAGCCCCCTAATAAACATACTTTCATGCAAATGCACAAAATACAAATTCCATGATAATGCTACAGTCTTGACCCTGGGCAATGTGCTGAGGATTCCTTAAATCAACATGTAAATGGATACTATTGCAGGCATTTTTAATAGTTTAATATATTAACATGCTGCAGAATTTTATAGCATTTTAATTGCTATGAATTCTCTCAGTTCTGCCAGATATCTTACTGAAGTATTTTCCCACTTAATCTAACAAAATGTATATATGCAGACTTCTATTTGAAGCTTGTCAGTAAATGTAATTAATGTGTAAATAAATAATTTTAATGGTTTTCTCTTGCAGAAGTAGTTATTGTTGTTATAGTTAGAATGTGAGAGGTCTTCTGTAATGGCATTTATTTAAAGTCATAGTTAAAGTTAGGTTGTGATACAATGCATTCTTTATTAAACAAATGAGTACTTAAGCAGCCCACAATTTATTGTGTATTTATATCCATCTCCTTGTTTTTATATAATTGATACTTGGAGACAGATGGTATACTTAAGAAAAATACTTTAAGCTGTTAAAGACTTTCATTTTTGTTTGTTTGGGTTCACTTTAATGTGTTTATTTACCCGTTGCAGGTCTTTATTTCTCACAGATGTACAACAGCACAATTTTCCAATAACACAACTATTTCCTTTCATGAACAGCCCTGTGCTATTACAGTAAACAGCTGCTGAAGCCAATACCGGCTGGGAGCTGACAGACATATTTCTCCAGCACAAGAACTTTCAAGGTCTTGCAGAAGCAGTTGGACAGATAGAAGTCACCCAGCCACCCCCTGGAGGGGACACTGGAGTGCAGTGGGTTATGAATATATGACTTGGGTAGGAGTTTAGACAGCTTTGCAGCTTCATACAGAGCACATTTTCAGCTTTAGGTAGATGTGTTTTAAGTAGCTACCGATCTGTCACATGCTATGATTCAACATGTTTTAGTGAGCTATAATGTATAATCAGTCATTTCAGATGAATTGCTTGATTAAATTAGTAAAAATGCACACACATTGCACTGTGAGTTATTTTAAAATAGCATGGTGCAGTAATGACCCAAGCTAGACTCTTGTATTACCTGCCTTATTAGAGTAATAATGTGCAGATCTTGTTTTGCACTATGGCTGCAAACCCTTCTTTACATGTAAATTCACTCATGTTCTGCATGCTTTTATTGATTTTTACAAAAGAGAATTGGTTTGTTTGACCTACCTTACTTTGATATTTTTTTTCCTTTTTCCTAAGGAAATCAATATAATAAAGTAATTCTTTCCTGCTATCCTCTTCTTCACTAAGCTCTTCTGAGAACAGTCAGAAAATGTCTCCCCTTCAATTATTTCAGACTTGTTTGCATTAAATCCTTTCAAAGGGACGCATGTGGGTGTGCTACTTTTATAAGGATGCCTTCCTGTGATATAAACTAAATAAAATTTTACATTTAAGGTAAGAACCAGTTATGGAGAAAATTGTTCAATATAAGTTCCATCCTAATTTCATTTTCCATGCAAAGCCTGCTTCAGCTCTAAAGTAGGATAGGAGTTTGATGATATAGTATGCATAATTCATGATTTTGGCCTTCTGTCTGCCCTTCTTTTTCTGGAATACTACATATTTAGATTAGGTAAACTTATTCTTGTCTCCTATCAATACAGTTTGTTTTCAAGCAGTATAATACAGCATACAGCACTGCACCTGGAGAGAGTGAGACAGGCAGCGGGAGCCTCAGTTTGCAGAGCAAGCTGTTTCCTCTCACAGAGTGCATTGGTCTCATTTGGAAGTTCACCTCTGTTTCATCCTGGATATTATCTGTTGATGGCTTTCCAGAAAGAATGGGATGCTTTGCACCACCCTGACATGACTGGGCAGTATTTCAGTGGCAGCAATGAAAGTACTGGTGTATGCACAGTGTATGGAGCACTTTTCTGATGCTCATTGCATGTGGTCTGATCCAGAGCCCAGCTCTGTGTTCTGAGCCCTTCTTTTCTTTTTCCTGTTACGTATAATCACTACTATAAAATATTTGTGTATTTTTGGTGTTAAATCTCATAGACCTTCAAGGCATTAGTTTAGACTAACGTGCCCCTGAACTATTGAAAGTTCAGCAGGTCCAATATGATTTAGCAAGTGAAAACTGGCAAAATTTGATGTTGCCAAATGTTTCTGAGTGGCTTTCATGTTTGTAGTCACTGAGTGATCTGATTCGTATTGAGCAGAAAAACTCTCCTCGTGTTAAATTTGGTGTCAGACGTTCCTTTAAAAATCAAATGTGGCCATGCAAGGTGTTACCATACTGCAGAGAAGTAGTTGAATTTGAATGTCTGAAAATAAATTATTACTGTTAAATTACCCCTTTGAAGTGAAAGCCTAAGATCATAATTGTTTAAATAATAATAATAGGTTGTAAAGAGACCAAAGTAAACAATAGAGTCTTGGTTTTGGGAATTCTAATGCTGACCGTCATTTTAGATTCCATTCTTAATTTCCAGAAAATTTACAAATTGGATTACTTGTTGGAAAAATTGCTATCATAGTTTCTTTATAATAACATTTTTGAAATCAACTATGCTTCATTTTTCACAAAGGGGAATATTCAATATTAACAAACGTAGCTGTCTTTTTTTAGTGTAATTTTCTAATATCACAATTCTTTGTTTAGCCCAGTTTTTTTTACTTGGAAGGAACTTTGCAGAATCCCCAAACTGATCCCTCATAGTTTGAAATAGCAGAATTGAATAGTATTCACAAGTAATATTGCCAGTCTGACATCTAAGCATAATGTTTTCCCAGTCCAGAAATTAAAACTTATTTAATTTTTATTTAACATGGTCTTTTGAGTCTTTTGGGTACTTATTGGGTAGTATTTTTACCCTTCAACAAAATAATAAAATTTTAAGTTTCTAATAACTGCAATAGCAATGAATCACCACTTTTCCATTCTGAATCTTTAGGGAAAAAACCAAACTGTTCAGGCAATTGAGTGTTTGAAGCCCTGCTTTAGAGGGAATAGCTCAGATTCCTCCACTTGTTTGCAGTGGGGTGGGAGGTACTGGCTGTGCTCCCTGCCTGCAGTGTCTGATTAGAGCTCTGGGGCTGAGCTTCAGAGCTTGGAATGAGTTTGTGCAGATGCACCTGCAAGGCAGAATGTGTTCTTCCAAGTGCTTTTCCAAATGTCTCATAATTTGCCTCCTGCTCAAATTTAACCCTATAGAAAGAAAATGAAAATCAATGACTGTTCCTGAAGTTATAAAATAAATAAATAAACACCTTTTTCCCATGCCTAGATGCTGTAGTTGCTCTGAGCCTTGGATACTGCAGTTGGGGCAGGAGAATGGCTGTGGAGATGTTTTCTATTCTCACATGTGGAATTTCTCTTTATCCTTCTGAAAATACTTGCTGAAAGACAGGAATTGGTCCCTGAAGGTTAATTCACTGTCACAGACAATACAAGTCCATCCTTCCCAAACAGATTTTATTTACCCATACTATTCCTTGGAAAGAATAATACTGGATGCTACTTCTGTCAAAGGTCCTCTGCTTCAGTATAGATCCAAATTTGTATAGATCTATGAATTTGTATTGGAGGTTCCTATGTGTGAGTGCTGTTTGTTTTCTTGTCTGCAGTCTCTCAACTGTCCCAGAAAGTGCAATAATTGTTTAGCCCTGCAACTGCATAAAGTGCTTTGATGTGTTATATGTTGCAGCTATTTATTTTAGATCTCCAGATCCAAATTTCTGGTGTTATCTGCTATGTGACCCTTTCCTACTGAGGTCAGGATTGTGGCTGCAGACTTGTCATGGACTCTGAGTTCCATGAAAAAGGTTGTGGCTCTGCTTCTTTCTACCTAGTGTGTTTTAGCTAAAGAATGATTTTCATGTTCCATAATAGAAATCCAATAGGCAGGGAGAAGCTTAAGGATATAAAATATACTGTTTAAACAACCCTCTTCAAAGATCCTGCCTTCATCATAGATGTCTACAGTAAATATATCACAGTACCTCTGAGAAGAGTCAAAAGTGATGGGTGACTAAATCATAGTGAATATGCACTGCAAAGCTACTAATAAATACAGTTCCTAGCTGCCATCATAGTGCAACTATTAAAATCTAGATTTTTTCCTTGAATTTGTGTTATGGAAAACATCCTCGTGCTTATTTCAATCTCTCCCCTTCAGCATTATACTTCTAATCAGAAAGCAAAATAGACACATGAGGCGAGGTTTAAAAAGGGGAAGAGGAACATTTGGTTTTGTGCAGGAACAATTAGAGGCTGTAAATGGAGTAAGAATTTGCCTCATCAATCAAAGATGAGTGTGTTGCAGAAGCTTCTTCTGTGCAGCAGGAGAGGAAAAGATCTGGGGCAGTGTCTGTGTGTGCAGGTGTGTCTCTACAGTACAAGTTAACATTTGCAGTTATGATTGCCACTACTTGGGAAAACCTTTTGTTTTCCATCCCAAACTGCACATTTGAGTGCGCCACATCAATGCAAAAAGAAGGCGTCAACAATAATAAAATAAAAATAAATATATGTTTATTTAAGAAAAATGCTAGAAAGGTGAATTCCTTGCTCTGTAGTAACTTGAGCTTTTAGTAGGTTACTCAGCAGCAACACTGGGATGTGCTGGGAGTCCCAGTTAGAGGCTTTGCCCTGGGTGCCCTGAGCTGTCCCCATGATGGGGACTGAGAGTGGAGGGAGGAGTGCATCCAGCTGCTGGAGCTGCCCTAGATGAGTGAGCAGGAGCCTGGCTGCCTCTGGAGCTAGGCTGGAATACAAACTGTGCTCAGTTGGTCGGCTTTGATGATGACTCTGCACTGTACTTGTTGTACAGCTTGCAAGGGTTTTTGTTTCCTTTCGAGTATTTTTTTCTGCAGTCCTTGAGTTCAGCAGCATGTCTCCTTACCTAGAAATTACTGTCATAATTTGAGACAGGCACTCGCTGAATTTAGTACTTTGCAAAGGCAATAATCCTAAGTATCAAAAAAATTTCAGCATTCCAGGAAGTAATAGAGGCAGTTCTTGTATTCTTAATATACTGTAGCATTTTTTAAAGGTTAAAAAAATTTCAGTATGTCTCAAAGTAGCATCTGAATGATAGTAGTCTCCAGCTGATTGCTTCTTTGACATCCAAATGACATCCTGTGTTGCACATTCATAATTTAAAATATGAAATGTGTTGCAAAGCAGAGAATGGAAACTGGAAAGAATGGAAATAGGATTTAGAGTTTATATATAGCTTTTCAGAAAAAATAGCAAGAAATAATGTATACATTCCTAGTATTTCTATTTACTTAGTACATACACAACCAGAATGAATGTATTATATCATGTTGTATACGTTCTTGTACATAAAATGGAAACCATAAATATTTGTCAATCATTTCATATGTAGCGTGCCTATTTTAAGCCAGTAGACTTAAAATGTTTTACATTTTTTGCTAATAAATTTTTTACTAGTTGATGTTTAAAAAAAAAAGTATCCAACTTAGCTTTAAAGACCAAGCCTGTTTTTTTTTTAACTGCAAGCAATGGAGATGGCCCTTGATTACTTGTAGAACAAGTTCTTCCCAATTATGCCTGCCATGTCTGCTTACGTAAAATTCCTTTTGCAAACTCTACATTACAATTTTTTTGCTAGCTTAGTGATGTTGGCTAGTGATATTTGTTTTGGATATATTTTGTTTATGTTAGAACTTATTTTGGTATAGGTGGAATTAAAGGAGTGCATACCTCAGTGTATAATATGGAACAATAGAAGCTTCTGCAGAAACTGAGTCGATAATATCTTGTATTATCCTACATCATACCCAGCTACTATTTCAAAAAGCTGGAGACACAGCTTTTTGAAATAGTAGCTGGGGCATTTGGTAGCATCTAAAGAACTGGTTCAAGTACTTATTTCTTACTTCCTTCTGTCCATCCCTGCTTGCTAGAACTGCCAATTACCTACTTATGAAAAATGGTTAAAAAACTTGTACATTCAAGCAAAATTTGGCTTTCAGATTTGCACATCTTTATATAGTTACACCAGTGTATGATTTCAATGCTTCTCCTTGGAAGAACTTGGTTTCATATTCTTGATATTATTTTTTATCTGCCCTGTATTACTGTTCAGTCCTTTTTGTCCAATTGGTTCTACTCTATTTCTACATATAAAGGTTCAAAAGTGGCTGTGGTTTAACAGACATTTCTCTTTTTCTCCATGTTTTTACTTTAAGTAGTTCAGCCATAGGTTCTGTTAGAACAATCTGTGAGCTCCTGGAGCAATAAAGAGAGCAAAAATCTATTCTTGGAGATGTTTGCTTTTCTTGATTTACCTTGTCTTTTTCCTATAGTCTTTTGTCTGTAGTTATTAATTATAGTCAGGGAAACATTTTCAGTGATTAATTGACTGCTTCTTAAAACAATAAGGCTGCTTAATAAGCAAAACATAGTGAAAACTTCTATTTTCGTGAGACTTTCTTTGGTAAGAAAGCTCCTATGCACACTAGCAATTTTAGTGCTATAAAATGAGGGAAAATTTTCTCATAGATATTCAATGTTTAGAGTAATAAACTGCTTGTTTTAAAAATGCCTTCACCCCAGTATTAACACATTTTTGGCTTGATTAAAACTTGAACTTATTGGCATTCTTTAAACAGAAAGGGGAAAAAATAATTGAGTTGGACTCACTAGCACTGGGAGAAGGAGATCAGAATTACAGCCTTGCATGACAGCTGCCTTCAAAAGGTGCTAGGAAGGAATGATAAACTTCAGAGGGAAGAAGGATGTGATCAAGCCAGTCCCTTCCTAATTTCACCACGGGATTGAGTTCAAGGCATTAATTAATGTGTAGTAATGTGTTTTGTCCCTCTCCAAGCTGTGGTGTGCTCCAGGTGCTTTTGAATACTGTTGACTTCCACTGCTTGTGTAAGAGATTAAACATTCTTCATAATGTATCCAAAACTGCCTTTTCAGGTGCCTTGATGTGCCATCAGCATACTGTTACTATTTTCAAGATAGTGCCAAGACCTTGCAAACCCACTTGGTGCTGGGTAGAGCTCAATGGACTGCAGGAGTGCTGGCTTAAGCCTGGCCAAGTGAGCCAAGCCAGCACATCCGTGTTTCTGTGCCACAGACCCCTCCTTTCTGCCTGCAGGCTTTCTCCATGGGAGGGACCAACAGTGCTAATGTCCCTTGCTAGTTGAAGGACTCATGCAGTTCTTGAGGAATTATCGCTTTATCCACTCTTGTGAAATTTAGTACCTGAAGTGGCTGCCATCTATATCCAGCATAATTTTCTCTGGAGTACTTCTAAGCCTTTTTATTTGGACTTCTTTCAGCTCTTTTGTCTCCTTCTATCAGATGATTTTTCCCTGCATAGTTTGTTTCATCATGTTCCTTCTACTTCCACATCTTTTACCTGGGATACAAATATAATACTTGAATATGATATCACAAGTATTGGAAATCAGGCAAAACTGGTTCCATCCTCTCACCTTCAGCCGCCAGCCCCTTGTGATGACACTGCTTCCATTTAAAAAGCCTCAATGACATTAAAGCTTGTCCCTGGCTCTATCTCTTAACCCATCTTGCATTACTGCTTTTCTTCTGATACTGGAAGGGTGCAAGCTAAAAGGGCCGTGATGTTTGTATTGATAGAGATATTTAAAGTGTCTCCAACACAGTTAATAGCAGGGTTTATGCCATTTATCCTGAAATTTGCTTGTAAGCCTATATGTCAGCTAAAATGAATCTGTTTATAATATGGAAAATGAAGGCACTAAGCATCTTGCATATTGCCTGACCTATATCTTTCTCCACTAATGGAGCTGACAGGTCTTTCCCAGGGATGTGACAGAGGACATTATTTGTTTTCTTGAGTGCTTCTTGTAGCTTCTCTGGATATTTTCTTACTGATGTGCAAGGTAAAACACAAAGACAGCCTGACTGCATTCTTTAGAAGTCTAATCAGAGATTAAACCGATCAAACTTGATAGATCTTCCCAGCTTCTGGCAGAGTAGAGCCTCTCTTGGAAAGCCTTAGAGCAAAACCCCACCACAATAAAAGCAGATCTGGCTCGACAAGAACAAATATTTCCATGAGTCTCTAACCATAACCCAGAAAACTCTATTAAGTAATCAAGGAAGGAAAATTGAAAATGTATTAAGATTTCTGCTGTCACTTGATTTGAATGCAAGAAAACAAATGCAGACAATTGAGTTTGCTGATACTATAGTAAACCACCCAGATTCTACTGGGTTTCTGAAAAGGTCTGTGAATACAGCAGCAAACATTTACATCCTCTTTTGCTGGCAGGATGAAACTTTCCTACAGGATTGAAATAAATGACAAGTTGCATCACCAGGCAATAATTTCCCTCCCAGGATTGTCCTTGGCATCATTTGTCTGGTTCCTGAAACTAATCAAGGTGTAGGGAACAACAAAAATATCCTTACAGCTGTATCTTTAGCTTCTTGTCTGTAAACTTTCAGGTCATCTGTAATATATTGTAGGTGACACTGCTTATCAATAAAATTGACTTAAGTATCTTAAATCAAAGCTACAATTACACCAGAACTGGCATTGCTAATATATGTTAATAATAGGATGAAAACCTCATTTTGTGAAACAATAATTATTTGTAATAGTTTACAAATTGAACTTTTAGAATGTTATAATTGGTCTAATAATGTACTGTTGTTAATGACTGAAGCAAGCCAAGTTGATCTATGGTTAGGCAATAAAGCTCTTGGAAACAAATGGTCACAATAAATCAGAGTTTTGTAAGCTTTTTTATGTTAAAGCCAGAGGATACTTCCTTAGAAAGGGATCTCAGAGAATATCACTGGAAGTGCTTTGTAGATATGATTTAAAGGATGGCTGTGTTGAGCCTTCTGCTGAGCATAGCAAAAAGGGATGACCTGTCTAGAATTCTTTTAAAGTTCTGTACATTGCAGAAAACCCATGTTTAGTGCAGTGCAGGCACTGTAAACAGTCCTGGAACTGTTTGGCAGTGTCCTTTCATAGTGCATTCAGTTACACCCCTCATACTCACGTAAACAATCCTCAGTAAAGTGACAAGTCCTGATACAAAAAACTTTTCATTTTTAGGATTCTTATATAGTCTGGAGAATAATAATTACTTATTTAAAAAGAAGAGTTATTAATCTGGTTCGATATATTGTTTGTGGGCGATGTCAAATGTTTAATATTAAATATATTAGTCCTTACTTTCAGCTGATTTAATATTGCCATTCAAGAGGAATAAAATTCCACTGAAACTCTTCAACATTACCTATGTTTTTAACATAACTTCCCCCTACTAAGTAGTTACTTATCTCTACCATAAGAACTTTAATGTTTTATATTGATGTTATACATTCCAGTGAAGAGTGTAAAAAATCCCCAACCCCAAGCCCTTAGAAAAACAAACAAAAAAACCCCTACAGTGAATTAAAGAAAGATGAGTTATCATTTTGTTGAAACAAATAGGATTTCTTTTTTCAATTTAAATTGCCCTCTGCATGCTAGCAAAAATATTCCAAATTTTTTTCATAACCCGGAAGGTAAATTACCATAGAGGAGAAAATTTTCAAAAATGTTATTCATTCATAATAAAGAAGCTGCAAAACAAATCTAGTAGTAGAGAAATGCTAAGGAGATGAAAAAGCTGATACAGGAGGTGTGAAACACTTGGTGATAGGTGGGAGTTATGAGATGGAGGAGGAAGGCAACACATTAGTCTGGAGCTCCTTAGGGACTCTAATGCATGCAAATAATAAGGAAAAATAAGAAGCCAGATGTCCTGAAAGACAAACATTTTCAGGGTTTGTGGTTGATGCCATTTCAGGGAATACACTGAAAACAATTTCTTTTCTGTATTGGCAATTTGCTGCGTTTCTGACCTAAATTTTTATTTTTACACACAACAGACTTTTGGCTGATCACTCAGCATATTTAGTTGCAGTACTCTTACCTCAGACAGTTGTGTTAGGGTGTTAAAGTTGTTATAAATCTAGATTGGCACAGGGACCCATGAACAATCATTATGGCTCTGACCAATGGCCCATTACATGCACTAGTCTTTCTAAAAGCAGTCTTTACTGTTTGAGCTATGTGGAAAGAAGCTAGAAGCTGAAATGGATAAAAGTCAGTTGCAATTAAGCCTACAAATACTGTTGTGCTGTTCTTGAAAATTCTTTGATACATTTATTGTGAATTTTGCTAAGCCATATTTAATGTATGCTCAAGTAAAAGAAAAATTTCTTCTGGACCTGTGCAGAGCAATAGTGAGGCTATTCCACAAAATTACAGTTGTAAAATACAGTTTTGTCTCAAAGCCAGAACATACCATTGCTTTCCCTCAGTATATCAAGAGCAACTTAAGCCTGTAGCCTATAGAGGGGATTCCCTTTTTTCTCTGCAGTTTTCATACCAATTTCCATACCAGTCATATTCAGCTGCCCTGGAGAACCATGCCTTGAACTGCTCAAACACCTCTGTTTCTCCTTTGACTTGGAAATTGGGACAAAAAATTCCTGGGCATTCTGTGCACTGACCTTATAGGATTGGCCTAATCCTGCCTTGAAATAAGGGTCAGGAAGGGGATGTGCTCTCTGTGGGCAGTCAGCAGCAGCCACAGCTAGGCAAAACCCAACCTCAATAAAGATAAATCAGAAAGAAAAAAACTATCTCGTGGATCTGCCATGGGGCTTGCAAAGAATTTGCTGGTGCATCTCTGAGCTAAAATGCTAATACATACAGTGTGTTTATCAGCTTTGAGGTAGATAAATGATGGTGGAAAAGTGATGTGAGTACATGGAGGGGGAACTGGCATATGCTAATTTAATTTTTGTTTAAATCCCCTTATTAAAATTCAGTCAGGCTCAAAAGCATGGGGAAAGGTCTCTACATTTAAAAGTAGAATTTATTCCACCAAAAAAAAAAAAGACATTTCAAACAAACTTCTTGGAGGTAAAAGGGCTGGAGAATGCAGGGAGGAAAGGAGCAATCAGCAGGTTGCAGCTGTTGGAAGTGACAGCTCAGAGGATTTACAAATGTAGTTGCTATAACTGTATTGCTTGAGTCACAATGAAAAGTAATAGAAGTGCGGTTGTTGAGAGGTGGTGACTAAAGTTGATGGAATACTAGCAATTCATTTAAACATACAAAGGACTTTGGAAATGGAGGAGCCACAGAAAAAGGAAATAAAGAAAAATAAATGAGAGAAACCCAGAAAATGGATGTAAGAGTGTCCCAAGCTGCTCAGGATGTGTCTGATGTGCATTCTAGGGGAGAGTATTTACTAAAATATCAGGGCTGTTCATGTGGCTTTGTATGGTGAAGCATATTTTTCACTTTGTGCAGTGGGGAGCAGCTGGGAGCATTTGCACTCCCACAAATGACTGCTGCTTGTACCTGCCTCTCGTGAAGGTCGGTGTTTCTACAGGGACAGGTTATGCACAGACTAAAAAGTGACAGCACCAGGCTGCCAAGGTCCAGCCCAGTCCAGCAATGGACCTTGCATGGGGCTTGAGGGCTCTTCCTCTTGGTGGTGGAATGCTCCAGCAGTGTGGGTTAATCCTCAGTAAAAACCACGGGATCCCAGTACTTTGCTGCTCGTGGAGGTGAGACTGAGAGCATGAAAGTGGATGTATTTTGGGTAGGTGGCACTGGCAACTCCTGTGCTGGAATTGCTCACTTTTGGGAGTCTGCTGAAAGAATGGGTGGAGTCCTCACAGGAAACCTTGAATAAGCTGGCATCTTTCCTGGTGTCAGTCTCTTGAAGACATAGTGGATTAAGTGGGTGTGGCAGAGATGCTGGATGAAGGAAAATGCAGCATACAGCCTTCGAAGGAACACAGCAGAAAGTGTCAAGCATGGCCATTTTATGATGGTTTCATAGTCCAACCTGGAAGTACTCTGAACATTTTATCACTATCAGCTTGGGAAACAGCAGCTTTGAGAGAGACCACACAAAATCTGTAACTGCCTTAAATCCGAAAGGAGCTAAAAGAATTAAAATAGCTTCTGGGCAAAGTAGATGAAATGAGTAGAAGGATGCTAGGATTTAAGTTCAGCAAACTAAAATGACCATATTAGCACAGCTGCTCTTCAAAAGCCAAGATTGTCACAATTTTTATATATGTCCCCTGTAAGTGAGATGAAATTGGAGCACCATAGTAAAAGCAAAGGAAAGAAAAAAAGTACAACTCATTGGCAAGGCTATCATTTTAAGATGGAAGAACTAGTGATATTTACAGAAGCAATATGATCAAAATAGTAAGATTACTGTGTGCTGGAAAAGGCAGTCTGAATTTCTTATATTTTTGTTTATATTTAATTTTTATCAGTATATACTTATTTTTCTCAATTTGAGCAAAAATACCAAATTAAGGAGCTAAGTGTTATCCAGTACTTCCTATTTCTCATCCACAGGAACTTAAAATATGTAGCTAGCAAGTAGTCTTTGTGGTAACTTGAACTGGAGAACTTTTTGAAGCCTTCCTGCAGAGCACATTTCTTTAGTTTACTGTTAGCTGCTGCACCTTTCTATTGCCACTATTATCTTTTTCTTTTTACATATGTACAGTACACCAGTATATGTTACAGAGAGGCCTGAACAAAGCCCAGGGGATGAATTCTACCTTCTAATGCACTGCTAATAGTCAATAAGAGCTTGAAATGTTTTATTTTAAAATAAAAGCCCCTACCCTATAAGCCAGTGTGCCACAGTGAGAATTTTTAAGAAGTCCTGCAAAATTTCATAATAAAACCATCACTGGTCTGTTCTGGGCTCATCCACAGTGACCAACACAGGATTCAAAATAAGTAGGGATGTGTGAAATTTTTAATGACAGCCAAGTTCAGCATCTCGATGGGGTCTGTTTTCCTATGAGTCATTGCAGAATTGCTTCTGGCTAAAGAAAAGTCTTCCAAAGACACCTGTGTGAATCAGAACCAGCTACACCCAGGCTGAAGTGTTCAAAGCAGAGTTTATTACAGCTGTGTGAGCAGCAGCTCTGAGCAGAGTGTCTGCTCACACTCCTGCACTGCTGAT
This sequence comes from Passer domesticus, assembly GCF_036417665.1. Lineage (NCBI taxonomy): Eukaryota > Metazoa > Chordata > Aves > Passeriformes > Passeridae > Passer > Passer domesticus. The sequence continues at coordinate 21,917,386 of NC_087483.1, forward strand.
GAAAGTGTGCAGGGGAGATGTTGTGCAGCCTGTGGAAGTGTCAATTAGCCTGGGAGCCTGCATGAAGCAACTGGCTATGTCATATGCTCAAACTGTTTAAAATTTCAACATTGACAAAACAATAATGAAATACTAATTTACCATGTGTCTGCACGACTTGCAGGGCAGTTTCAGCCTCTTGGAGAGAAAAAAGCAGTTGGGGATGCTGCAAGCACAGGTTGTGGAGGAGCTGGGAGGGACAGATGACACTGAGAGCTGAGCAAAACCAAACTATTTTGCAAGTGTTCACCTTCTGAAATGAACTTTTAATTTTACTAAAAGGAAATGCGAAGTCTTGCTCAGATACAGATTGTCAGCCTAAGTCTGTGCTAGGACAAGACATTCTGTTGCAGAAATAGAAGCTATTTATACTGTCCTAATTTAACTTACTGGCAGATATATTATTATGACTAAAACTGGCATATACATTATTACAATTTACCTCACTAAAAGCTAAAACTTTCCTGTCATGGATAGATATTCCAAGAAGGCCAAATCTTCTAAACTGATTTTTACAAGTGGAAGAGACAAAATAAAAGTTGATAATTTTATGTATGTCCTCTGCCTACTCACACCTTTTAGTATCTAGAAGCCAAAGGTGGTCTTGAGCTGCTATTTTCCCTAAAAAGAAACTGTTGTTGCTTTTGGATATCTCTGTGGGTTTCCCCTCTGAAATACTTTCTTGTCTGTACTTTGAAATATTATTTTCCTAGGTTTATAGTATCCTCTTTTCAGCTCAGTGCATTGTAGCTTTTCTTACCATTCTGTCTCTTTGTATCTGCTCCTGGTAAGTGCTTAATTCTGTAATTTTCTTAGGGTTACTTTTTGTTTTGTTTTGGGTTTTTGGTGTTTTTGGTTTTTGTTTTGTTTTGGTTTTGTGTGGTTTTTTTTTTCTTTGTGTTTCTGTAGGTTGCTCTTAGTCCCCTTTCTACTGTAGCCCTTTTTTCTTCCCCCTCCCAAAGCCACACAATATGTATGCATGGAAGTACTTCAGGCCAGATTTATTTATGAATTTACCAGAAGCAGGTATTTATGGGTATTCTCTGTTTGTTCTTTCACACAGCTGATGGCTGCTGCTGCTTTGGTTTAGAGCCACAGGAGTAAATGAGTCCTTGAGTGAATAACTACATGTCACCCTAAAGAGAGCAACCCTCATGTACTTCATCTACAAAAAATTCAGAAAACTGGAAACTGCAGAATAGCAACTAGCAGGATAAGTGGGCCAGTTCAAGACTTTGGCACCAGAAGGCTTTTGTAGCCATCTTTGATGTGTCCAAGTCTCTCTTGTGTTTCATTCCCAAAGGTATTTGCCTAATAAAAAAGGCAGAGATTAAATGATACCAATGTGTAGAGAAAATATCACCTAGCAAAATCAACAGAGGGGAAAAACAGTGTGTTCAGAAAAGAATTATACCACAACCAAACAAGACTTTAAAAATAAGATACAGTAGTAACAGCACTAGGCTTTTTCTGTTTAATCTGGAGTCTTTGTGGAGTGGTGCTGAGTAGAATTTCAGGAGTTCCCCAAGTAGAAGGAGAATGTGCACAGCTGTGTCAGGGTTTGCTGAGTGCCCCTCTCCCCTCCACTTTAATGACAGGGCTTTCTTTCTGACACCAGTTTCAATTGTAATTAAAACTGTCCCTCAAAAATGAAAATGTGAAAGCTGTAATCCAAATGAGTTTCAAAACACATAGTTCAGAAACAAGAGCTAATGTGTACCACAAGTGGTAAAATCAGTACAAGGTATCTCCGAAAGTTTGCTCCTGTTTCCTTTCTCTGTCCCTTTTGCTTTAGTAGAAAGAAGGTTGCTTCCACAGGGACTGATGCTGCATGAATACTTCCTGGGCTATTCCTACAACCATTCAGTGCCCATCATAGGATTTATATGTATAAAAGAAGCTTGGTATGTCGTGTGATATTACTGTTAACTTCAAAGAAAAACATTTGGCTAAGAAACACTGACAATTCCTTTAAAAAAAACCTCTTTAATATCTGGATTTTATTATCATGAAGTTAAAAGTAAAATAAAAGAAAAAAGAAACAAGATTTTCAGCCAGAGCTGAATGGCAGTGACGACTTTAAGTAATGGTACAAAATGAGACATGGCTTCCTCAGGGACACTTTTCTATGGATTTATTTCTTATTTGGCTTCTCCAAAGTGCTTGGGTAAATTCTGCAAACAGGTCTTCAGAACCAGGCTCTTTTTACTCAAAATTTCTGCTTTGACATCATTAGATAGCTCAAAGTAATGAACTGTTTAAGGTCTGTTATTTACTTTGTTCACATATAACAATCATGCTGCTGCTAAACTTGGCTTTAAATTGCTATAGATGAAGATGAACCTGTCCTATATGGAGAATGTCTCATACAGCTGCAGGAGTGTCCAATCTAGACAGATGTGTGGCACTCTGGGTGTTTGATAACATAGCATTGCAAAATATTCTGGAAAGGAAAGGTAAAATGTTCAATAGTTTAAACATGTTTTTCAAGTACTAAAAAAAGTAAGCTTCCCCTGCTTTTCTTTCGGAAATAAATACTGCCAGGAAAAAATTTGCAGATACATATTTGGCAAAAAAGTGGTTTTCTTTCCTTTTATGTCTCATGATGAAGTATGAATAAAATGAGTACTTACAGCCAAGGTCAGTTCTTCTGTACCAGTTCTACTTCTAATGTGTTCTGTTTTCTAAAAAAAGTTCTTTTAATATAAAATGTATTGAATTCAAGGGCTACATCATTTAGGATTCTGCAAACTGGACCTTACCCTGTCATCTTTTTCCTTAGCTCTAATTTGCAGAGTAACTGTCTGCCTCCACAGTGTGAATTAAATGCTCCCTTCTGAATGTTCCTTAGTTCTTAGACAGCCCTTACAGCCTCTGATCCCCCCAAGGAGCACATGCTGAAAGAGGAAAAGCCTGTTTATATTAACTACATAAACTTTCTAAACACAACACATTAAAAAAAACCAAAACAACAAACTGGGGACTTTGATCAGTTTGGGCTGGGCATCAGAGTGATAGAATCACTATGATATGTATGAAGCTCTATAGATGACTAGGAAGTTAAAAAACTTAATGTTTTTGTCAGTGATCTATAACTTCTGGAGCTCTCTGTGGATTTTTGTGTTGACTGTTTTCTCAATTTTTCAGTGTTGAATAGAGAAAGCCAGAACACCTTCCACTTTCCAGGAGGTCAGCTGTATGGGTGTGTTGGAATTATGAAAACCAAACCTTTTAGCTTCTAGCTTCAAGATGCAGAGTTTGATCCAGGCTATATACACTTATTCAGTTTGGGAAGATTCAGATTCTTGAAATACATTGTACCCATTTAAAAGAAAGATTTCTAAAAGAATCTACTAGTTGACCTTATGCTGATCCTCCTCTAATAACTCTATCACATATGAAAATAATAACTTTGAGACCTTGCACAAAGGCATTTGCCTGCAATTATTTTTGTGAAGAGTCAGTCTACACTGAGTGCTGGACTTGCAGATATTGTGTCATCCTCTGACTAAATCTGAGTGAAGATACCTTTTTTTTTCCTCTTCTGCTTCTAAAAAGTATAATTCTTGCTTTTTGGTGCTCTGCATGGAGTCTCTGCACCCTTAATGGTTCACAGAAGCTTTAGAAAGTATGAGCAATATGATACAGAAAAAAAAAACAAACTCATTTTTGCTGGTTTTAACACCTATTTTATTGATTCTGGACTCATCAGGGAGTCAGATGAGATGGCTGCCTACACCAACAATATAATTTATGGCTGCCACGATGGACAGCAAGGAAAATGAAGAGCATTTGCTACTCTGGATGTGGGATCCTGACTGTTGACCAGCACTCTTGGCGCTGTCTTAAGAAACATCTTCTTATACCCACCTTTTGTTTTCTTTGGCTGCAATGCTGACCATGAGGAGTTTTCCTCATGAGACACCAGGGCTCTGACTTGGTGGAACCAGCTCAACTCCATTATAATATAACTGTTGATAGCTGCCTTGCTAAACTAAGTGCACCTAACTTGACATGCATTTCTCTGGCTTTAGCTTTCCTTTCTATTAAAAATAAGTTAATGTGGGTTTATTTAACATTTTTTCTTCTCCTTTACTTCCAAGACTGTACAGGAAATAGTTTCATTTCTTAGGGTTTCCATGTGTTTGGATGAAGTGTGTGTGGGAAACCTTACTGCATCAAAGTCAAATCAGTAAGAACAGCTTATTCTTTTACTGCCAGAGAGTTAAGCTGAACTTTTCACTTGGCTCCTGCAGCACTGAGTTCCATAGAGGAAATCTTAGAAAAATTATCTTTTGGGCTCCAGAGACTCTTGTTTGACTAACTTTTGAGATTTCAGTGCAAGTCAGCTGTTTGAAAACTGTTATGGTTCTGGAGGGAAGGAGTCAAGACAGACCTCGAGAGGCAAATCACTGCTTTAATTGGTGCATCAAGCACAGGTCGTGCTTATAGCTCTCTAAAAATTACTGCTCAGCTAGGGAGGATTCAAACTCTCTGAAAGGTGGAAGCAGGGTCCTCTCAAACACAATATTGTGGTAACCCTGATAACTCAGAGCTTGAGCGTCAGGGAGATGTTCTTGTCTGTGATGACTCTGGCAGGACTATCTGCAAATGTTACTCCACTGGGCTTCAGTGCCAAAAGGCATTTTGGCAGCAGAGGCAGGGATTGATCCTCAATGTGAAATAGAAATGAGACAAGCAGACAGAGCTGGTGATAATGTGACGATGAATAAAAGAATCCAACATTGTGTTTGCTTCTTGCACAATTATTTGCACACAAAAATGCCTTAAGAAGAAGAAATAGGTAAGTTAGAAAACATGAGTACTGTTTTCATTTGCTGAGCTGCTGCTGTGCGTCCTATAGGTTATTAACAGTACTGTATTTATCCATATGAGGATTTATTTGGGAGCTCTTCAGTTCATTAGCAAGACTCTGACTGTTCACTTCTGTTTGTTTTCTCTGGCATTGGTATTGGTGAAACTCTGCTATTCCTTCTGACTTTTGATGCCCTCTTTTCTTTGTCTGCTAAACTGAAGATGTGTTGGTAATCACTACTGCTGTGTGCTCTGGAGAAGTACATGGCTGCTTGGGGAAGGGTAAAGAAGATGTGCTGGGCTGCTCTTAGGTCGAGATATCTGTAGTTTCCTTTCCCTGAAAACCCTGAAGATATGATTCCAAAAGGGAAAAATGAGGATACAAATGTGTTTCAGCTCATTCCTCATTCTCTTGCCATGAAAAATTACGGGGGAGAGGTGAAGAATGAAATAAGATTTCTTCATGTGAATATTATTTCAATTTAAAAAAATACGTTGTTATTATAGGCAGCTACAAATCTAGAAGTATTGTAAATTAATTTTATTCCGGTACTAAGTACTGTGTCGTGTTGATGATTCTCTAATAAATATTATCTTCTTGCACAGCTTTTTTGTTCCCCGTAAATATGATTTTAAGTTTTAAGATCTAGATTTCAAATAGCATTCTATTCTATCTATAAGGCCTGTTAAAATTTTTACAATTCAATGACATAAGTACATTTTATTTTCAAAAAGTTAATTCCCCTATTTAATAAGTTAAGGGAGGGTTCTCCACACATAGCTGTACTTAGTTACATCAGCATCATTGTAGCACATCAGATGCAAAAAATAAACTCAGAGAAACTGCTTTATACATGTTTTCAAACTATACTTTTCACTCTAGAAGATAAAGGCTAATTTTTCAATGGCACAGTTTTAGAACATGCTTTTCCTTTCCAATTTTCATTTACAAAGGGTTTTTTTATGCCTTCAGAAAATAGAAAACCTTTCTTAATCCAGAAAAGTGTCCCTGTGAGATTTGGAATAATGTTTGTCAGCTGATATTATTCATATATATGAAAGAATGGGCTTAGTTATTATCTGTGCTTCAATCTGCTCTTTCAAAAAAGGTCCCAGCAATTACCAGGTTAGTAGTAAGTTCATCTTTCCAGTTGCCTTCAAGTGTTGTGGTTTTAAGTGCTTGTTTGAATGCAAGAACTGTGTTCCTTCACTGCGTGAACAGTATCACACTGTGAGATTTACAAGCAAGCAGCTTAATACTTTCCCCAGTATTGTCTTGAAGGTATTTCACTTCCTTTATTTTCCTTCTTTAGTAAATAAGGCTGCAAGTTGCAAATCTGAGTGCTTGAAATTAGACTTTCAGGTCTTACTGAGGCTTTTAAATAGCAGCATTCAGATTTTCAGAAGTGAATCTGGGTTTATTTTGGAAGCCTACAGAATGTATTGGAACAACAAGTTTAAGAACCTAGCTTAGACACTTTTTTAACCTCTGTTTTAGGGTTTGTACTGAGGTGTTTTCTTGGGTTGAAGGGGGAGGTATTTGCTCCTCTTGCTGCTTAAACAGCAGCAAACTCTAAATTAAACTGTTTTTATATATAAAGAGTTGGAGCCTTTGCTTTCTTCCATGATCACTGAGTATAGCTGTCAGATCCTAAATTGCCCTTAATTTATTTTACATCTTTAAGTTATTCTGTGCTTGACTGTCAAAACGGGGTAAACTGCTCGGAGTGTGTGAAGCAAATTTTTCATTCTCTTTAAATTAATAATGAAGCTTAGATGATTCAAATATGAAACATATAAAAAAATAGTTCTCACCCTGTAAAACTGCTGTTTCACCTCTCTCTTAAGATCACATTGCTTAGAAACCCATGACAGATGTTTCTGTCCTACCTCCTTTTGGGCTGCTGTGCAGTGCAGAGACTCTCAGCAGAAAGTGGCTGTGCAGAGGCTGATCCAGGTTGGAGGGTGCTCCTGGACTGTGGGCCAGGGATGTGTGTGCAGAGGCAAGAGAAGGCATCCTGTGTTTGGCTTCACAGCTGTAGAAATGGCTCAAAAAGGCCTGGTTTGGAGCACATAATGGGAGCCATCCCTATGCATCTACAGCTGCCCATGCTGCGTGGTCTTGCAGCATTTCTCCCTGCCAGTGCTCTCTCTGATGGAAAATTTATGGTTGTGGTTGTGCTGTGGCTGGATCAAAATAATATTCCTTCATAAACAAGGAAAACATTGTTTATTTAAGTAAGACTTCCAAAAGAATGTGGAGAAATTGTAGCCACTGCACTTGGATTTAATTGCAAACAGGTGCCTTTAATAACAGGTTATGGCATAATTTAGTCAGGTTAAACCCCACTTTGCTGTGCCAGGGTGAGATTGGCTCATTGCACCAGGAAGAAGAGATTTGCCAAGCTCCTGGAGCTCCAAAGCCTGAGTCATAAAAGCCCTTAATGTTTACATTATCAGTGCTGGGTTTTTATGGCCAAATGGGGTTACACAAGTAAAAGTAATTGAAGCATCACAGATTCCTTTTGGACGAGTCCGGCGTATACTGGAAACATCTAGATAACATTTATTTCACTTTAAATATAAAGGTAATTATTTCATTTTTCCCCATGTTTGTCACAGTAAGAAGGCTCATGACACCATTGTCCTCCTGTATCACTTCAGTTGGTGAGAAATGCTGCTGCTTAGACAAACAACTTTTTGCCTGTGAGGTTGCATTGCTGGTTTCATTTCTGGTGGGTTTGCAGTGGGTCACTGGATGTAGGAGAAATGACCCCAGCAGAACTCTGAACCCTGTTGGGCACCCAAATGGGCCAGAAAAAAATAATTTGAAACCAGCCTGGATTAGCTCTACCACTCACCAGACTGTTTGTTGTGGTTTAAGAAATGGAAGATTACAGCAGTCAGGCCATTGGGTCAGACAGGAAACAAGTTTCAGTCTTGGAGTTGAAGGGAAAACTGGTTTTCCTGCCTCTTTTCTTTCCTCTTTCATCTGATTGGCATTGTCCCTCCCCCTTCTTTGAAATTAAAACTTTTTAAAAGCACTTTTTCTATAGATTGATATTAATGGAGAAAAAAGTTTGGAGTTGTTCATTTGAAAGAGTCAATAAGCTGAAGGGAAGGAGTGTTTAAGTTATCTTCTACCTGAAATTCTGATAGATTTTTAACACTCCCCCTCACCAAAATTAGGGAAATTAAGAAGTCTTAGAGGGAAGTCCTTTCACAGAGAGATAATTCCTTAAAATAGACAGGGGAGTCAGTGCTTGGTAACTGCAGCAGATGGTGTTTGGCAGTAGTGTTCCAAGGATTCTGCACTGTTTATGAGAACGTATATAAATGGGTTTGGAAAGGGAGGAGAGCAGTGAGGTGACTAAGTTTGCTGTTGATACACAATTATTCAAGGTAGTGAGGATGAAGGCAGATTGTGAAGAATTACACAAGGATCTGAAGAGACTGTGTGACTGGGCAATAAAATAGCAGCTGAAATTCAGTGTAGATAAATGTGAAGTGATGCATGTGGGGAAAAACAATCCTAGCTTCACATATAAAATGATTGGCTCCAAGCTGTCTGTTGCCACTCAGGAGTGAGACCTTGGGCTATGATGGATAGTTCCATGAAAACATCAGCCTGTGCTTGACAGCAGGCTAAAAAGCAAATCAAATTTTAGGAATTATGAAGAAAGGACCAGAGAACAAAACAGATAATGTGATTATGCAGCCATATAAATCTATGGCTCCCCTTTACCTTGGGCACTACAAGTGGGTCTGACTTGCTAATCTCCATGAGGATGCATTAAGATGGGAAGATTCAGAAGTGGGAGAGGAGTGTGTGTGCAAAGGGCTGAGTAGGCTGCAAAAAGCCAGCCAAGGATGGTTAATGATAGGTTAAGAAAAAACGTGATTGGGTAGAGAGGGATGGATCTGTCATTGCCTCTTTCAGCGCAGGAGTTAAGGGCCATTGAATGAAGCTTGTGGAAACTGATTGAGAGCAGGTGAAGGCATCTCTTTCAGAAGGGAATAGTGTACCTTGCTAAAGCTGTGCAGAGGGTCTGGGGGAGAACGGACAAATAATTGGATGAAATGCCAGGTCAAGGAGGGCCAGATGTAGAAACCCTAACAAGCTTGAGAAATCTCTTGAAAAAGTGCTGGAGACTGCAAGAGCTTTGTTGGAAATACTGTACATGTTTGTCCTGTAGTTTCAGTTGTGACTGCCTTTGCTCTCTGCTTGAGACTGGTAAGTGGATTTGAGAGAGCAGGGTCTATAGACTGACTCTTTGAGCCCTGTCAGAGATCTATGAGGGGGATGCAAGCAGACAATTCATACACCAATTGCAGGCTACTGGGACTTCGATTTCTCGTTATCCAATACTGAGTGCAAAGATCATTACAGAGAAAGGACTCTGATAGCACAGCAAGCCTGTTACTCCAGTCTCATGTAGTCTTAATGTTAATGCATCTACAAGTGCTTGCAGTGCAAATTCAAATGTGATTGATGCTGGAATCTCTGAGCATATATCAGTAGCAGGAAATTAATTCCTTGTGAACAGGAGTAGTGTTCAAGGAAATCAGAGTTTCTGAAGTTATGCAAGAAGGTATTCACAGATGGAAATCAAAGATTTTGGTAAGACCCTCCTCCAAATATATAAATATGTAGATAAATATATTTTTGGCAAAAAATAATAAATGCATCCTCCTTCATGCATTTATTTTTTTTCTAAAGTCAGTCATCTGTATTGACTGCACGTATTACTGCATATAAGCATTCATTTCACTACATAATTATTCAATTAGAGAGATCAAGTATTGCTCAGTCAATTCCAATAAATTGAATACTATCTAAGAATTGTAGATCAAGCACTCATTTCCTTACCTGTTTCCTAAGGAGTGCTGATTTACATGAATGGTGCTGCTTAGGATTGAAGAGAAATCTGACTGAGGGATGAGAACAACAAAGTAGCCTGATGTGTATAGCAAACATTGTGGATGTGACAGCATGGTCAGAGAGCAAGAAAACTAGTTAAGTTTTCCAGAATCAGCTTGTGAGGCTTTAGGGAGTTGAAGAGAAACAATGATAGCTTGTTACTATCAACAACCTGCAGGTGTTGTTTTCCTACTCTCTGTTTTTTCTCAAAGATTGTTTATAAGAAAGGTGTTTTGTTAATTAACCAGTCAGGTGAAATGTATTAACTAATTGACCAATCTGGTCTATCTGTATCAGAGCAGTGTATAAAGAGAGAGAATTGGCAGTAAGGTGAGCTGCTGAGCAAACCAGCCTTCTGGGGAGTCTGTGCTGTTTCTTACTTAACAGTGACAAACATGACAATGCAAGTTTTAGGAAGATGGAGAGGGAGCAAGGATGATGTGCAATGTGTGTAAAGCCTGTGAAACAGTAGCTGAGGTGAGTAAGGAGTGTTTTCTTGAATCTGCCTACTAGTTTTTTTCAATATTACGCCTTTTTACGCAAATCAGAATGTGCCTGTTGAATAAAATGGAGATAAATACTAAATTCACCATTTCTTTTGCGTTGGCTGCTGCAAAAATTATGAAAGCTGTGTGGAGTGGATATTAGATGTGCATGGAAAGAAGAAAGGGCTGAGCATCAAACATAAAAAGGTACAGTTGATCTAAAATTCCTTACCCTGATGGAGAGGGAAGGACTTTGGTTCTGCAGCCTCTCGAGAGACTCCTTCTTCTGCTTTGTTCTCACAGTGAAGGATATGAGGACGTGTCAAATTAGAGTTTAGCTTGTTAAAACCTGCGCCCATTGCCTGGAAAGAACAGATAGTTGCATGACAAATGTGATTACAAGAAGGACTAGATGTTTCTGCTTAGGACAATAAATAAGTTCCTCCTATGGTTTTAGTGATGGGAAAACTTAAACCTGCAGTGGCATGCTTTGCCTAAACTTAATGATTAATGTCTGTCTCCATGTGTCCTGTACCTGTGACATGTACTCTTTGCAAACTGGTTGGTAACATAGAGGATGTTCCACATCCACCGGCTCATGTAGGAGCCAGTAGAACAGGTGTTCCACCTAGCAGGTTATGTGCTCTCTGGAAAACCCTGACCACATATGTCATGGTCTTCTGGCTCTGAACTATTTTATCAGCTCTGAATTGTAGAATGTCTATATTTTGCTGGGTTGTTTGTACTGGATGATGCAAATGTGATAACGTTCATGTAAGCCTAGGTTTTCACGTGTTGATCAGCAATACCGGCATGGCTATGGTGCATTCTTCTTTTTGGAAAGGTGATAATGGACATTTAAATAGCTTTTGTGCTAGTAAAGGTAATAAGATAAATTACTAGAAGTCTGTTTCATTTTCTTGACCTTTCTACTTCCCAGTATAAATAGATGCAGATGCTCACCCAGTCATATATAGACCAGTTTAACTGGAATATGGTAGAATTCCCATCATCAAAAGTTGTCAGCTCAGGACTGAGTATGAATCTGAATGCTTTTAGTTTTATCTGGAGTTTGTTGTTCCCACTTGATGGTCCCTGATTGCCTTTTGGCAGGGCCAGAGGTTTGTAGCCAAAAACCAAAAAGGCTTAAAACAAAAGGCTCTGATCTCCCAATGATAAACTCTTCTGAGCAGTTTATAGCACTATGTCACAGCTGGTGAGTTGAGTTTGCAGCTTAAACTGTTTTGTTACAAGGCGAATCCTCTTCATATTTCAAAACTTTCACTGTAAGTTTTGAAATGTCATATAGGTCTAGGATAAAGCAAAATTTAAAGAATAAACATTATTAATATTTCTTTTATTTTTGTAATTAAAAGTACTACTCTACAGTAGCATAAAGTTTTTTCTTCAATTTTCTTGGATAAATTTTTCTTTTAAAGTAATAGTTTGCCCAGGTCTGCCTGTGTTATCACTGTATTTCACAGTATTACTCATGGAGCAGCACTTCAATTTCTTGTTTTTTGTTCTACCTATAGAACAAGGACCTCAGTTCACTTTCTTGACCCCTTGATTAAATATTTCTGGAACAGAGACAATGTCCTCAGTCAGCCCTTTAATATTTCTAAGCTTTAATTGATTAAACTTATACCAATCCTTGTAGAAACACACCTTCAAAAGAGATAATTTTGGATATCAGATGGGCCTGATACTTTGTTCTGCATTTGCTGGGTTGCATCATCTCATTGCAGTTTGTGACAAAATTCATGTTCCAAATTCAAGGTACTCTCAATCACTCTGAGAAGTCAAGTTTCCTTGTGTTCTTTATATGTTTCTGCTGAGTAATACAAGCTAATTAACAGCTGTGGAGTTCTTTAGTTAGGTCACTTCTGTGTTCACAAAACACAGAAGAAGAATTCAAAACTTTTATTCAAGGTAAGGTCCCAGGAAAGATAAGAGGAAAAAATGGTTTCCCAGAGCTACTGTATTTCCCCATAGAATTAAAATTAAACTTATGGCTCTTACAGCATAGTGAAGAAATCGGAATGATCCATGTGAAAATGAAATAGCAATGTACCACCTCTCCTTACTTTGTTCTCCAGAAGTTCCTCATGTTTGAACAAGTAACATGAGAAAAAAATCTTGCATGAACAGAAAGTGAGATTGGGAGGGCCAGTGGGTTAGCAGCATTCAGTCATTTAAAGACATAACAAGAGATGCACTTTCTTTTGATTCTAGAAATTCAAATATGTTTTTCTTTCTCAGTTTAATGGTGGCTTACTTGATGCATGTGGTGATGAATACAGTAAAAGACTCTTACTTAGAAAATGGCTTCATGGAGCTGCCAATATTTTATGAAGAATGAATCCAAATTTTGGTCAGATCTGTCACTGGAGTATTGCTGAATATTGCTATATGAGACAACTGATGCTGACCCATTAGGAGATGTACTGAGAGGCCTGTGTGTGCATGGAGAGTGCCTCTTTGATTAATAGTCCTGCTGCAAGTGTGACATATCTGTGCTGCTGTGTAACTTTTCCTGGATGCTAGACACTTATGTTTAATGATATTTGCCACTTCAATAGCAGGAAAAAGATTGAGATGATCCTAAATTGCTTTCCTCAGTGTGTGCAGTGTAGACAAGGAAATGAAACATTAATTCAGTGGGAGGTGGTGGGTTTTTTTGTCTTTTGTGTGTGAAACAGGGGCTCTGGCTTTAGCCCAGCAGTGTGCATGTGGGCAGGTCAAATTAAATATTACTGATGTGCCCAGCCATGCCCTGTCTGGGAGGGGGCTGTCTCTGTTCCGGGCAGGGTAAATCCCCTGTATACTGCCTCAGGACAGTCCTGGACAATTATGGCACTTCTTTACATCAGAAAACATTCCTATAAGTTTAGAGCAATCCCCAAAAACCTGGGATCCGTACAAACTCAGAACTCGGGCAACAGTTTAAGGGCTTTTTGGGCTCTTCATCCAAAACCTATTACTATCCATTATTGCCTGTACAGCCCGAGGCCTCGGAAAGGATCGTTTTGGAAATGATACCTTTAAAAAGACGGCATTTTCGCCCTGCTCCCGGGAAGGATGCGGTGCCGGAGGACGGCGCTGGGAGCCAGGGGCTCGGCTGCCACCTACCGCCCGCAGCTCCGGCGGGATGCGCTCCCGCCCAGCGCGGCGGAACGGGGCAGAACGCGGGGCTTGAGCCACCGCCTGAACTCGCAAATTACGTATCACTGGTGCTTTGCAGTCTGTCCATTCCCGGCGTAAGAGATGCTGAAGAACTTGAGACATGCTTAGCGTATGGAGCCGGTAAAAAGTTGAAGCAGCTCCGCATTTGAATTTCAAAGGCGAGAAAGTTAAACAAAGGAGAAAGCTTGATTTAGAAGGCTCTTGGACTTTAAATGAAAATACAGGTTTTCATAGGTTATTTTAGCACCTAGCAGTTTTTTAGCGGGGTCTGCCAGTTATTTTTCAGCCAAGCATTAATTCCGGGTGAAAGGGAAAATGGAGAAGCTGTTTTCTGCTCACGAAAGGTCCCCATCCTGCCTCACACAGGTCTGCCTGCTCTCATGGGGATCTGGCACTGATCTGGGAACACCATCGGAGTTCTGAAATGCAGGACTCCAGTGCAGTCTTGAAATCCTGGGAATCACTCTGCTCATTTCAGACCCTTTTCATGGCAGCATTTGTGAGGAAAAAAAACCCCAAAACCTGAAAACCAAACCCATAAAAATGTCAAGAACAACCCAATCTATAATCTACAGACCTTAGGGACATCCAGAGCTGTTGGTGTCACTTGGTGCTGTCCAGTAATTATAACAGATATTGCCCAGAAAACACTGGGCACATGCAGATCACATGAGGTAAATGATAAGCATGAGGAGCTAACTGTATTGCTGTATTAACCTTTACTAATGAGATCCAAATACGAGGTGAAATAAAGTTGCTTCAGAAAAAATACAGGTGTTGTCTCCATAAACTACATACAAAGGAGATTGGGTGTAATTGTCTTGTTGATAGTGAGCAGGTTCATCTTCAGTTTATATTTCTTTTCACATTTTAAGAGCCAGTATTGGAAAATGGCTTTAATTCCTGTGAAAACCTTTCAGTCTGTCCATAAATAAGAGCTTATTCTCACTATGTTTATGATGATGTGATTCTCCCTGCTATGATGCTGGGAAAGCAGGCTAAGCTCCTGTGCACGAAGTTCAGTCAGAGCCCTATCAGTTATTTCAGGAGTAAAGGAAAACCTATTTAATGCTTCCCAAAGAGTTAACCATTAGGGCCTTGTCCATGGAGACAAATCAGCAGTCTTTGTAGGGTTAATGTCACCCAACTGAGCAACAGAGAAAGAGATCCTATGATTTAGGCAACTCATCAAATTACAAAGATATGAATAACTGCCATGTGAAGTGAGCCATTTATACATTATTCTGAGCTTAAAATTCCTTTAAGCAGATTTCTTGGAGAATGGCAAAAATCCAGCACTCTTTTAATAATTGTGACCTGTATGTGGGCTTTCCAGGAACCCAGAAATGTATGTACTGTGCCCATTGAATTCAACTCAATGAATAGATGAGCTAGCTGTGCTTGTAACTTTGGGAAAACATTATCTTTTGTTTGGTTGTCTGGAGCCCCTGTAAAGGTAGATGTTATTTTAATGATTAAGAGAAAATACTTTTTGATTTGATAATGCTAATTTGCCTATTAGAAAACAAATAAAACTTCTCTTTGAGAGGACAAGTGGGAAAACTTGATGACCTTGAAAGTTTCTTTTGTATAAGTAATATTTACCAAAGCCTAGAGGACCTAGTAAATTTTAACGATCATAATGTGAGATACTAATAAAACAAAAATAGTTTACCCTTCCAGTTTTACTTTTAAGAAAGCAATATAATAATAAAAAAGTCTAAAGTGTACACAATGCAAGTATACCATTAACTCGTTAAAGGTATTTTCTAATGTGTAAAATTTAAACAAAAGTGAACAAAACACAGCAGATCAAATATTATTGAATAATTTTTGGCATGATTAAGTGGTTAATTTTTTTTATTGTACTGAAGAGTGTGCAAGGTCCCTCACAGATCAGATCAATGAAAGCATGCAAAAAGCTTGTCACTAGATTTCACAGAGGGCAAGATGAGAAGACAGAACCACAGGCTTGATGAGTTAAAGGATTAGAAAAGGTTGTATTAATAAGTTCATATGGTTATTCAGCAAAGTCTGGCCACAGAGTGATTGAACTGCTGTTTTTGGACACAAATAAAATTGTTGTGGCTGAGTACCTCCCTGGTAAATGGCAGAGGGCTGGGTTTTAACGTCCATTTGGGATGGTAACACATGCTTAGATACAGCTTATCTCTGAGCTAGAGCTTTGTCTGCCAGAAGCCTGGGAGGACTGGGTCCTTCTCCATCACATGAGGTGCTATCACTGTAAAAAGTTCTCGGGTGGAATTCAGGGCTGTATTACTCAGGAGTGAATTACACATTTCATCCCAAACCGGTGCCAGTAAATCCTCTGAATCTGAATTGCCAAGAGGTAGTATAATGGCAAAACTGACATATACTTGATAGCTGTAACCTTATTTACATTGACTCTGACAGAACTCATCACATTAGAAAGCAGTATTAATGAAATGTTAATTGAACTACTAAATACCATCAACCATTAAAATTACCAATTGCTGCTGTAACCCACTAGTAGAATATTTACTGAAAACTAAAGGGAGAAATTATTTTGCTTAAAATACTGGTAAAAAAGCTGAAAGAATAAAATTAAGTTGACCTTTTGATAGATGTCTGTTTATTGATTTAAATTCACCATTTTGTGAACAATGTCAAAGAGGTCTGTTAGAATAGAAGCATGTATAATAACATGAGCTAAACAATTTTTATTTCTTTGTGTGTCATTACAGAGAGATTGAAGCAAGCTTCACCTAAGTGTAGTGATGCAAAAAAAATAATAATACCCAGTCTGGATGTGAAAAAGCAGAGGAAAACAAGAGCTTCATATTAAAGTGCCTTCTAGGTAGCTGACATGACGCATCTAGTCAGACGTAAATAATGACAGACGGAAACTATCATGAGGTCTGTGAAGCATCAACATGCTGCCATCATTTTCTTTCTAACCTTGCTTTGCTAGCAGCTCTCAGACTTACAGGCTGAGAGATCATTTAAAAAGCAAATCCTAATGATGCTGCCCACTGTAGCAACAGCCAGTGAGACTGGCATCAACTCAGCTCAGTTTGGGAACTCGGGGCTGCAGCTGTGGCTGGCTCCTGACACCCCAAATGGGAGCTGTCCCTCACTGCCTCCCTGGCTCCCTGCAGCTTCTTGTGCATCTCACTGAAAATTATCCACTTGTATGGGCAAGGGGAAGAGCAGGCTCTCCTCCTTCTCCCACCTCTTGGCAAATTAGCCCTTCAGTTATTTTCTGTATTGGATTAGGCGTATTTGGGTGCAGGATGCCCAGAATGATTTTTGTTGTGCACACTTCATTTGTAGTGCATATGGCTGGGAAAAGAGAGGGCGTTCTGTGCTGGTATCCCTGCAGCTTCAGCAGAGCTGTGTTGTGGTTCAGATAAACACATCTGTACACAGCTGCCATAATCAATGTGGAATAGCAGAGCAGTTTTGCAAATTCAACTTAAGGGAGCAAAAAAGGCAAAATATAAAAACCTTACAGCAGGTCACCAGTCTTGTCCAGCTCAGTAGACTCTATTCATCAAAACAATGTCCAATATAACAGTTGTACATTTTATTTAAGCTGGTGACTGCATTGCAAACCATTGGGAAACAAAGCTGGTGTGAGATAACGTAATGGCATTATCACTTTGCAAATCAGCATGTGGCTTTGCTTGGGTGCTAGCAGGGCAGGAGGGCTCAGAGACAGATGACAACATGAAAAAAGAAATAGATCAGACTGCTTGTTTTTGATTGTAAACATTATTTTCATATACAACAATGAATTTCATCCTGTTTGGTAAGCCTGACCTCAGGCTGTATAAATGTATTTCCATTGTTTGTATGTAAATTAAAACATGACAAAAAAAAAAATCCTTCCCAACCTTCCCCATCAGAAGGCTATTTATGCTTCACAGATCTTTCCAGTACTTTAAGCACAGCTAAGCAGCTACCTCAGGTAAAGAAGATGCTATTTTTCCAAGGAAGCATTTTAAAATATTTCCCCACACACACTTCTGAATGTTCTAAATACTAATGCAGAATTCGTGACTCTCAAAGTAAATAGATGGCACTTAATTATGCTGGTGATGTCAGGTATTGTATAGGTTGATTTCCCAAGGCGTAAGTGAAAAATGTACTATTTGGTCTTAAATTTAGACTTAATAAATAGCTAATTTAGGATCTTGCTCTATATGCAAGGATATAATCACAAGGCATTCATTTTTAAAAGGTTTCATTTATTCTTGTGAGCTTAATTATTGCAAGGAAACTGTGAGCAATTTGTTTTTTTTTACCAGTGTCTGATTTCTGAGAATGGTTATTAAATATTAAATGGATGCATAATTCAGGCAATTAAGAAAGTAATCACACAAAGTAATGTAATGGAAGTTAATTATTACTGCATAAGCAAATAGTTCATTAATGCTAGTAGTTGCTATGGCTGCATTCTTAATACATGCAGAACTGAAGCATGAATCCTCTGTGTATTCAGAGGTACCAGAAGTATGGTACTGCAGAAAGAGTGCTCCTAATGAAAGGCCCAGGCAAATAAGGTCATATTGACCCCTGACTTGTCTGAATGCTGCAGGATCATCATTACTTAAGAGAGTTTTATCAAAACCATGGCTACTTTAGATGCTTATAATGCCTTCTGTTTGTAATACAGGCTGTGGCTTAAATCAAGGAAGAACTTGGGGAATTCAGCTGTTTTAAAATAAATTAATAAATTGCCAATCCTGCTTCTCTTGTTAAAATTCTACCCAGTGGTGCTCCTCTTGTTAAAAGGCTATAAAATCATTATATGTAACTTAAAAGGGTTGTACAATTTTTCAGTACAAAAGCATAATAGCTGACAACCACCCTTGTTAGATTTTGTTCTTCAACGACGAGAGCAAAATCTGACATTCCTTTGCTACCATTATTTCCCTAAAGTAAAGCTTTTCATAAAGACTATTTTAAGCCAAGAGACACTCATGCAGCCACATTCCACCTAGTAGGCTGTGATGCAGTAATATTAACCTCAGTGCTGTAGGATTTAGCCAGGGATGGCAGGATCTGTGACTGAGGGGTGAATGGTGCAAAATGGTGACGAGGTTCTCACTGGTACCTTGAAGGTGTGGAGATGGGACAGTTGCTTCCTTCACACGTGTCCTTAGAGAGGACAGAATGTCACTTGTTCATTTGAGGCTATGTGTTGCTTTAAAAGGGGAAGGAAAGAAGAAGGCAGAATTGCCATGCTGGAGAACCCCTGCAGGTCATCACATGCCTGTTCCTGCCAGCTGCTGGCTCTCACATCCTCCTCCTCCCTCAGAACGCTGCCATGTCAGATAAAAGAAGGTGGATTTTGTCACTAACTGTGCACTGCAGCTAGGCAAGAAGTGCAATTGTGCTAGTTCTGGGTAAAGACTGTTGTGAGCTGCCTGGGCCATCTGTAGAACCAAATGGCCATGTGACAACCAAGAACACTGAGGTTCACAATTTTTAATGACCTGCTCTGCTCACTTCAGTGTGTGCCACAAAAGGACAGGAAGCAAACAAGTGTGTTGAATCTAGCTCTTGCTAGCTCAGTGCTCTCTGAGTTTTCTGGAGAAATCCTCAAATGATTCCTTTATGCTCCCAAGATATCTTGGGTTTGTACAGACTGGGGGACCTAAGGAGGGAGTGGGGGGATAGCAGTGTGGTGACAGCTCATCACTGCACTCTGGTCTTCCCAAGGAATAGCAATCAGCTAGAATACTGACATGATGAATCTGGAAATAAAACTCTTGTAAACCCTTGTGACTGGCTAGGGGAGAAGAGAGGTTAGACCTTTGGATTGAAAATGTGCCCATGCACACATGCACAATGACATGTTTTAATTTATTTCAGGGCCATTCAATCTATGAAAAGTGTTCATTATTTTGAAATACTTAATGCTGCTTCAGAATGAAAACAAATGTTGAAGTATAGGAAATTCCTGTGGGACAGAAATTGTGTTTTTTACCAGCTCTAATAACCACCATTGCAACAGCATGAGCAGTCAATCAAACAGGAATTGAGCCAGCACAACCCCAGGAAAGTTCCTTTCATCCCTTCTTTATTTGAGAAGCAAACCCTTAGTCTTTTTGCAAGCGCTATTAAAAGTACAGCTTTTGCAGAATGTCTGGGGGGGCATGAGAGTTGTCTGCTTGGGGCTGGGTGTGAGGGAACAAGTACCAGACTCTCCCAAGCCCCACAAACAACACCTTGCAAATGGTGCTGCCATCTGAAGCTTTCTGTGTTGAGTGCCTCTCCTGGAAGTGTCACATAGGAGGGCGATGAGCCCCTCTGACAGCCCCCTGGAGACCTCCTGTAGTACCTGTGGCTGATAGCTGGGTCCTCGGGTCTCTCAATGTTACCCACACCGGTTTTGGAGCTCTCCTGTCATCTGACACAATGTTTTTCTGCATAAATTGCTGAGCCTGGTGCAGCTTTGCACCCAGACTGGTTTCAGGGTACAGCCCTTTGCAGAGGGCAGTGCAGCCACCCAGAGAGGGAAAACAGATGGCAGAGGTGGCACTCGTGGGTAACAGACTGAAGGATGCCTCGTTCAGTTCAGGCTTGTTGTGCTGCCCTTCCTGCCCATTCCTGCTGGGAGGTGAAGTCAAGAGGGAGTGTTTAATGATCAGGGTGATAGTGAGATTGACTAGATGCGATAGGACTTTCATATTACCCAGAAAATTATGAAGCAGCACAGGCTGTTCTGTTAGGAATGTCCTCTGCTGGTCTGCAGCCAGACCTCACCTCCTGCCAGTTCCTGATGCCCTCAGCAGCTGTGGCTGGGATGGGCAAGCAAGGCTCCAGCACTCACAGCTTCCCAACACGTGTCTGCCACCTAGTTCTGTCTGACAGCCCTGGGCCTGCTGCTGGGTGCTCTGCTGGTTTTCTCATTTTGGTGGGGTTCTATACCTCGTGGCTGCATCAGAAATTTTGATAACTGCATTGAATGAAGTTTGATTTCTCAATATGCTGCTTCTTTGTTTTTAGCAAATGAATGTGTGCTAAGTGCACTAAAAGGTTTTCCTTTGAATGAAAACTTGTTTATTACATACAGAGAGATATGACTAAGTAATTCCTAAATAATAATTTTATTTTCTTTCATTCCATTGACACCACTAAGAACGTAAAGGTCTCTATAAATAATTACACAAATAGAAAATGTCTTATTAAAATTATAATCCTCTGAAATGAAAGAATAGTTCCAAATTCAAAATTTAGTAACAATTTTCTTTATCATATGCTTTTAGTATGTTGTATCTTTGTAATCAAGTAATTGTAATAATTTTCAGCTACAAATTGGAAGTCTCATTTTCTGTCATGTATTACAGAAATAACCCACAAAACTTAATAATTTAACAGCAATATTTACACGAAATATTTTTTCTTTTACTGAAACAACAGAGTCGTTTGTGAGGAAAAGCAATCAAACAAAACCAAACACAAAAGCTGATTTTTATTTTAAATCACATTGTTGTAGCTCCAAGTTCTGGCTTAATGTGAGTGATTGGCAGATGTTTTGTTTTCACTTATGTAGCAAATATGAATGCTGAGAACAGTGCAGTAGGCCAGGACACTGACCTGGGCTCATAAACCTGGGGACATGTTCAAATTAAAACTCTGGTAATGGCCAAGTATTTTTATTTAGCTGCATAGATTTAAAATTTGAAGTAAAAAGAGATAACTTTGAAATTCTACCTGTCTCTGTCTTGCCTATAAATTTATCAATTTCTAGGCTCAAACAAAGCATGAAGTCTAAATGCTTTGGCAGATGTCCCCTGTGTGAACAACTCCCTGTTGGCTTCCTATCTATACAGAACATGAGTGTTCCTTGTTCTGCTTCCAAATGTGGCTTCATGTGGCAGGAAAGACTTATACCCTTGCTTTGTTCAGGAGGTAGAATCTTCACAGGAAATACTTTGGGAAATTTTTTCTTAACTAGTTCTAAGAAGCTATATTGGGGCATCTTATTTTGAGTGATTTCTCCCTATTTCTGCAACAGTCCTGTTGATTTAAGTCAATATAGTCAAACAATAAACATTTCAATAACCAGGTCAGCATGTAGTATTCATAAATTCTTGCAGAGCTGCTCTATATCCATCATGCAGTATAGTAAAGGTTGAACACCACAGCCTTATCCTATTTTTCATTTTCCTTAAAAATATGCACATCCTTTAAAAAATCTTACCACGCTGTTATTCATAGTTTCTGGGATGCTGTCATGAAACATAACAAAAAGAAGTGTACATATAATTGTAGGGACTCTAGCAGAGATAACAAGGAAAAGTTGAAGTTTCAAGTACTCATTCAAGTCTTGGTTAAGAAAAATTATTTCTGTTTCTCTTTGGTCTTCGGCACGCAATCATCAGAGTAAGGAGTGCCCAGCTGTAGCATGTCTGTCTGTGTAAGCATGGTGATATTACTGTTATCAGTTATTCTTGCAGTGTCTGTTCATACTGCATTTGTTCTCATTGTGATAGGATTCCATGTAGGGATTCAGAATATCTAAAGACCTTCCACCTAAGTTTTAAAAGAGAATGCAATCAACTTAAAATGGTTCTGGGATGAAAAGTTTGAACAAAAGCTGAAAAAATTATATACTTGTGATGGTTCACAATAATTTGCTTATTCTGTATGGAGGTAGGTATTTTTTAAATGCAGAAATTCTTCATTAAAGTATGACTTCATTTTCCTTCAGAGTTTTTCTTAACTCTCTGCTAGCTTGGTAGTTTCACTGGGTGAGATAATTAGCAGAAACAATTTTTATTCCCCATTCTTTGCTTCTTCTTTATTTTTCAGCAACTTTTGCTTAAGAAACTTAAACAGGTCATTCACTAGCTTCCCTTCTTGTGTACGTTGTCCTGGTTCCCATGGTGCAGAGAATTGTCTCACTCTCAAGAGAAGACAAAGACATCCTGGGAGAAAGTGGGCCTTGGCTGGGGAGCAAACCAGCTGAACTTATGGCACGTGGGTCGTGCAGGTTCTGGCCACCAGACACCTCCCAGTTCACTGGATGTCACTCAGAGCCCAAGGCCCAACATCCAAACCAGGGATTAGCCTATGTGACAATGCTGTGTGCAGACACTGTGTGAGAGAGAGGTGGTGATACATTGCAGTGATCTGGGAGAGGAATTTGAGTGCTATTCCTTGCCAGACCTGCCCCACACCAGGCAGGCTCTGCTCCTCCCGTGTCAGCCCCATCAGCTGCTCTTGCTGCAGTGTCTCCCTGGTTCATGGAGTGCCTCTGCTCTGAGGGAATGTTTGGTCCACTCAACAGAATTGCAACTGCAAGTTTGAAGGAATGAAAGAATGAAACTGTACAAGAGTACAAACCAAAGGTGCTAAGCAAAAAGAAATGCCACATACATTTTGGCTGAGGTTGGATGTGAGTAGGGTACCTGTTGGTTGCTGGTGGGGTTGCAGTGGTAGGTTTGCATTTGTATAGTGGGAAGAAATTAATGGCTGTAGAAATTTGGATGGGGTTAATCTCTCATCTCAATTACCTTTATTAGCATTACTTTAATTTATACTTCAGAATTGGCTAATGGGATGAGAATAGAGCTGTGCTGGATAATTATCTCACTTCTTAGTATCTCTATTCCAAATACAACTGGAAATGCCTTGATATTATCCTATGGATAGGTAATGAATGATCAAAATAATTCAAATGGAATTCTTTTTACGTATTGCTCACTGCCAAAATGCACTGTGTGCTGTGCAACAAACACAGAAAATAAAGGCAGCTCCAACATGAAAAATTGAAGGAGACAAGAGAGGGTTCCAGATGAAATCTAAGGATACCCTCTTTGATTTTATTTTAGCAATTTTCATTCCCAGTTGCTCTCACAAAAGCCTTGCAGCAGGAGCCAAGTGCTTTGCTATGCCTTTTGAACTGCTTCTCAGCTTGGTTCCTTATGAGCCAAATGTCTGCAAAGTTTGCTTGGTCCAGGATACTCACCAGCAACAGTTAATTTCATGTGCTAGACTAAAAGATGATGCTGACCTTGGAAAGGGAAAAAGCTCCACTCTACCATTACCTGATTGCTTGCCCCTTCAAGTGAAGGAATTTAGGCAGAGGATGATTCACTTTGAACTTGTGTGGACCGGTTCTGATTGCATAGCTGTCCTGCCAAGGGAATACTCTAATATCATGGGTAATTCAGTGTCATGCTAGTATATAACATTTATGTACAACTTGCCTGGGTCATTCTTAGAGGTGGAAAAGCTTGGGAAGCACTTTAGGGCTTGTACTTGGAATATACAGGCCAGTTACTGGATCTCAGAGTTCAAGAGGTGCTTTATCTGTTTTGTGGATGGCACTATAACTTTCCATAGGAAGCATTTGCTAGATCCAGACCTCATTAGTGAACTGTTAATGGTTCATCTCAGTGTTTGGCCCTGAACTGAGGTGCTGATGGGCTGCCAAGGCTTGATCAACAAAACGTTTCCAGAGAAATTCTCAGGAGTACAAGATCAGCAACCACTTCTTCCCCCATCTCTGTAAAAATATAAAAGCTATTTCAAGGCATGTGATGCTAGAATCTGTTACTAAAATAAAAGCAGTACAGGATTTTTTCCCCCCACTCTCTAGCTCCAGTCCTCCTTTTTGCAATTACCTCCTTTTCCAGAACACTTCGGCTTCATATCTATGGCACCTAGCAGCCATGCAATTACTCTAGGATTATTTAATAAGATGAAAGATATAGCTGAGCATTAATATTTTTAATAATATAAACAAGCAGTTGCTGCAAGCCAATTTTTTTGTCATTCCTCTTAAATGAAAAATTGACGTTGAGTGCAGATTCCTATTTTCAGTAGGAAACAAAATAGTTCAGGACAGCTTTTAAAAAGCCTTCCACATAAAATTTCAGTAGTCTCACTGAACAGAGGAAAAGACCTATAGGATGTTTTTCCTCTCTGGACCGTAAGTCTCAGGTCAACCAGGACACAATTGTTTTACTCTTTTATAAAACAGTCACTAAAGTATTCAGGAGTGAATGAATCCATGTGTTCTGGGTCACTCTTAATGCTTTGTAGATAAGGAGCAAAGGACAGCTGAAAACATGGAGGAGGTGGTAGAAAAGCAAGGCTTAAAAATACATTGATGTCATGCAGCAGATGATCCTGGGTAACTCTAGCAGATGAGAAACACAGGTGTCAGTTAAGAGTCTGAGCAGCTACAAGTTTTGGTGAGAGGAAATTAAATGTAAGACAAAGAGCAGTAGTGGATCAGGATGTTCTACAGGAGCGCAAACAAGCAAAGGTGGTCTCTGCAAGATGCTGTGTGCCAGGAGAGATGTACAGTGTGTTCTCTTTTAAACAGGTGTGAAGCTGTAGAATTTAAATTTTTTGCCTCTAAAGTGACCACAGGTCTTGGCAGAAGTGTAGGTCATGTCCTTGCCCATCCTGACCCTAATCTTGAACTCAATGCAAGCAAAGGAAGATGATTCCTGTCAGCTTCAGAGCACTTTGGGTCAGATCTGCTGCGCAGTACTTGGCAAGGACCAGGTATCACTGCTGTGGTCTTTGCTGCAGCCAGCTACAGTGCTCAAATTAATTTGTGAACCACATAACTGGTGTGTTGCCATTGCTGCTTAGGGATAATAGCTTATCCCTGCAAAGACAATAAGTGTGAAAGTCTCTGCAGATGCTGTCTGGGACATTCCTAGGCAGGAGAGAAAGCTTGGCGCCATTTTTATAGTTATGCCTGTTAAGATTTAATAGATGGAAAGTTTCATTAGTGAACTGTGTTGCAATTAACTTGAAGGAGGTTCCAGCTTACTGTATGCAGTCCTTCCTCAGAGAAAGTTGTTTACATTTCCTTTTGGAAATTATTGGCTCTTCAGCACTTGATTGTTAGTGAATAGCAAAGGCTGTGATTTAACAAAAAACCCACCAACAAAACAACATGATTTTCTCATTACTCTAACAGAAGATTGGGTCAGTTGTATAACTTTTTATTCCTTTGTGAACACCCCAATTGCTGAAAGTCAAAATGAGTTGATCCAAGGGCAAGGGATAACACAGAAATGCAGATATCCAAGAAAGGTTTCCTCCTTGGTAACATCTGTAATGAGGATTAATGGGGTAGTGGCCTGACTTTTGTTTGGTTTTTTTACCAGTCCACCCTGAGGCCAGATCCTGCATGCTTCACACAATACTTTCATTGCAAAATAGATTAGGATTTAGGCCTGCTCAGTCTTGTGGGTGACCTGCCATGAGAGAAGAAGCACACAATTCCTACCAAACTCAGAGCTGCTGCAGATGGATTTTAGTGTCCTTATGGGGGATTTGCCCTGTGTTAATCCATTTGGAAGAGGAATATATATGGCCGCATGAAGCTGATGGATGTTCATAATAACTGAAGGTCATGTTCTTTGAACCTTCTGGGTCTTCTTGAGAAGAACTGTATCAGAGCAAGCAGTGGCTGAGCCCAGCCCTGATGAGCCCACCCTCTGCCAGCACCCAGCAGCGAGCCCTTGCTGCCCTCAGGAGCCACGAGCTGGTGCTGGTGAGATGTCTGGGGGAGGCTTCCTCCTTTGGGAGGCTCTGAGCATGCTTTTGCTGCCACCATAACCATGAAGTGTAGGCAGACTGCTCTGATAAATTTTTCTTGATTCAGAAAAAAACTTCCTCTGAATTCTATCAGACATTGTCCAAAGGAAATTGATAGACCCCATTTGGTCAAGTGTAATGCTAACAAAATCATGAAACAGAGATTATGTACTTGACCATGAAGTTGTGGTGACCTGAATGAGCTCTGTGTGATGGCAGTTCAGAGCACCATAACTGGTGGTTGTGCTTGTTTTCATTGTACAGACATTTCTTTTCTGAGTGAGATAGTGCAGAGCTGGAAAACTGGTGTCAACAGGAGCTGGAAGGTTTTTGCATTCCTTAGTGAAATGGGAAATCTCTGTGCTATGTCTAGTGTGTGATGTGTGACTTGTTCTAGGCCTGGTATCATATATTGAAAATGAACTAACAGAAATAAGGAAGATATTACACTATTTTATGCTAAATTAACCTATCTGTAGAGTATTAAATGTCTCTGGAAAGATGTTATAAAACCTAAGTATTTTCAGTGTAACAGTGGTATTATAAGTATTTAATGTTTTCCTGCTAGGATGTCAAATTACTAACCAGCATCTTAAAAACCCAGAGGAAAATAGGAAAATGTGAACTAATCAAATAAATAGTTTTTAGTTGAAATTTCAGTAATTGTTACATTTAGCACCAAAGATATTTTTTTTTCTTTTAATATATTCTTGTGAAGGGCAAGATCAAAGCTTAAATACTCTGTAGGAGCAGAGTGGCCTGTCTGACCTGTGCAGTGATCGAGGTTTGCAGGGCTGAGGGTGGAAAGCTCTGCCAGAATGGACACTGGATTATCCAATGGCCCATGTGTGCACTCTGGTCTGGACCACGTGGGTCTAGGTCAGGGCTGGAAAGTGAAAATTGCTCTTTCTGCCATTGCTAATCCAGCCAAGTGTCTTTTTCAGAATGAGTGCCTCCACCTGCAATGCCACAGAGGAACCATTTTGTATTAAAGAGTTAGGGAGAGCAGAGAATGGAGCAGCATAAACTATTTTTTACTCTTAGCTCAGGGACCGATTTATAGGAAGGGAAACTGGAGTGTCAGAAATGGGTGCAAGTAACCTCATATATCAGGTTGTTGCTCCATGAGCCCCCTCAGTCTACTGGGAGATGCTTTCTCTTCCCTTTTCCTTCTGTCATGGTACAGTGACTTTGGGAGATCTTAGTATTTTTGAGGAAAGTCTGAGAAAATCTGAAAAACATTTAAAACTCCTGCCCTGCTTCATATTTGATTGCAGTCAAGAAGGCTGAGGGAAAAGCTTTGGACATGTACCAATAATCCTTTACTTATTTTGATGGATTTAGAGTGAAAAAAAAGGATGAAGTGCTATGCAGAGGAAGTGGATGTGGATGTGAGAGACAGGGCAAGGTGTATCCATTCAGAAAAAGAAGTTGTGATTGCCATGGCACATTGGCTGCATCACTGTGATCCTGTCCAAGAGCAGGACATGGCAGAAGTGCACACGTGCCCACACACACTGCCACCACGGATAGCACTGCTTCATTTAATAAATAGGATGTTGTTAATTCACACTAAAATTCCTAAGAATCAGAGTAAGTTGAAGTGTACTGTGGGGAAAGAGGCAGACCCAGGTCAGTGTGAGCAGGATGAAGAGCTTCTCCAGAGTGGTCCCCAACACAAATGATGAATCAGGAGGTATCCTGGGGCAGGTGTTAAGGTGGTGTCCTCACTGTGGAGGGCTTTGTCACCAAATGTGTTTGAGGCTGAGTTAAGGCTGCAGAGCTGTGGCTGCAGCTCAGTGGGACAGCAGTGCACCAACCCACAGCATGGGATAACCTTCCAGCCATCCCTGCCTCCATCAAATTATTCATACTATTTGAGTGCTGCAATCCTAGAAACAATACTTCCAAAGGCTTAAAAGACATGTCATGTAACCTTTATTAGTTTATCACTGCAGCAGAGACACCTCCAACTTGCTTTGATTTAGTGACACAACTTGTGGTTAAAAGCTTTAGGCAAGGCCACACACATGCAAGTGGTGACTAGTGATTTGGATAATTAGTAAGAATGGCAGAGCCCTGTCTCTTTACATGAAAGGTAGCAATGATAAGCAATTAAAAATGAGCTGGAAAAGGTAAAATCGTGTGGCAATATGCAGTGCAATAGACCAGGTTGAGTAAAGCAACATAACAGCTACACCAAAAAAAAGGAAGGAGAATGAAAGGAAAATGCACTAATTTTGAGTGGTGTTTTCGATGAAATTGTTTCTGAAAGTGGAAAATCATCAGCTTTTCTGACATAAGGAGTAGCTCCATCAAAATGGCCAGTGTTGTGATGCTTGCAGGATTTGTTTTCTCAGAATATTTATAAGATGCTAATGGAGAACTTTGATAGTATAAAAAAAACCCACCAAAACACCACAATTGATCAGAAAAGTGTGAGGTACAATTAATGTTTTCTCTTACAATTATTTTTCTACCTCATAGCTCTTGCTCACCACTTAAGTGAGCCCTACTTGGCCCTACCACCTATTCTCTTTGCACTGGGAAGGTTTTAAATTGGCCCCAGCATTATTTGCTTTGACCAGTTCGGGCTGTACGCCCTTTTTCTGTCTCCTCCTCATTTGCCTTCTGAAACTGGATTTCTGACACAGTACCATTTCCTTGGCAATAGCCTTCCAGTTATATATAGTGTCAGAGAAAACATGAGAATAGTTATCAATTATTTCTTAATGTTTGGCTCTATCATAGTACAGAAGTTGTGATCAATAGAAGAAATTAGAGTATGATATGGATGCATTTGATATGGAACTTCTTTTTGAGGGAAATATTTATGTGGAAATGAGAATTGATGTGTGTTTATGACTTAGAACATTATCTGGAAAACAAAGAAGATGATCAACTGTGTGCTGAGAAACAAGGAATTCAAATTGTTCAAAAATTTCAGAAGGATTTGGCATAGAGTTGGTTGATCTGAAGTAGTTTGAGACTTCCAATTTTGTCCTTCTCAGCTCTCTGGAACATTGATTGAATCATGCAGGGCAGAATAAAATTGCAGACTGCAGCAAGACTGTTAAATGGCGTGGTTGGAAAAGATCCAAACATGCTCACACATCTAAAATCTGTTATTTTGAGTGAAAACCTTGCCCAACAGTTTACATGTCTTGTTAGCTTCATGGAAATACTGCATCAGTTTGATTGTAACGTGGCTCATAGAGCAGTATTATTCAGTGCACAGTAGGGCTGGGTTTTCAGGGATCATTTCCTGATTTTCAGGATGTCTGCTGAGATCCGTGGCACAGTGTGACGAGAGAACTCTTGTAGGCCTTTCTCTGTTTGACACAAAGTGTGCTGAGTGTTTGTGTTTGAGAGCATTGCATGGCATTTAGGTCAATGGGAATCCAGTTCTATGTCTCAAACACTGGGGTGCTGCTGCTAAGAAAATAGCTAAAAAACTTGTTTTATAGGCATGGAATAGCTTGCTGAATCAGTGATTCAGGTTTTTGGGAAGATATGAATGCCTTAAAATCGGTTACTTACCTCTGTTTTATATTATTTGTTTTTAATGAATGGTCAAATAATAGTATAGGCCAGAGTTAAAGTGAGAGTGAATCTAAACTTGCAGCCAGAAATCCCTCTGGGATTTTCCCCTGTTTGCAGTGGGTGCATCCAGCCACCTCTCCTGGAAAGAGCACAGCTGTGATCTGTGTCAAGGAGCAAGGGCTGCTCTGAGACTGCAGTGATTACCTGATTTGCATCTTCAGTTGAAAGGGAATTCTAGCTAATCAATGGACTCAGCTACACTTGTTTCAATTTAAATAAGCAAGTCTAAAAGCCTTCTCTGCACCCCTGTTTGTTTAAGTTGGCTTTGTCTCTTTGATCTCATGTTAACATACCTTAATGACAGGTAATGATTGATAATGGTGTATTGTAAAGTTCGGGTAATAAATAGTGTTTTACTCATAATAATGCTGAATAATGTACTTTTTATGACCCAGTTTGATGGAAAATTTCCTTGTCAACTCTGCCTAATTGTCCAAACAAACCACCCATTACTTAAAGAGATACATGTCTAAACTAGACACATTAATTAGGGTCATGACTGAGTTACACAAAGGAATATAGTAACACTTCAGTTATCTTTAACTATGATCTTTGGACAGCAGTCCTAATGTTTAACTGAAGTTTAATGGGAAGCTATTGTTTACACTATCCTTTTGTAGCTCACAGGCGTGTTGGAATCAATCCATAGTGGCTGGGTGATGGGAAAACTAATGTCTCCCTGAAAGTCTTTAAAGGTCATAAGCAATATTAGTTTGAACACCAAAATTGACCAAACTGAGCAAGACTGGATGAAAAAGGAGGAAAAAATGGTTTCTGGGGTTTTATCCGTTCAGAAACTGAAGTCAGTAAACATCACATTCCCTTGAGTAGAAGGTTTAAAAAGGGCTGTTTTTAGGTGTCAACCTTCTGGAATACTGTTCTGGGGAGTGCTGTGCCAAGCCCCCTCTGAGTGCTGGCACTGCCACAGTGTCCCACAGCCACTGAAGTTTTGATAATGTCGTGAGGCCTCAGAAGGACCAGGGCAGACTTTAAAATAAATGCCAAACTTCAGAAAACTTTAGGCATAGTGAATCACCCCAAATTATAAAGAGCAATGAAATTCTAATTCTATGAAAACATCAGCTTCCAAGAGTAGACTGACCTGTAGGACCAAATAATTTTCTAATGAAGGGTTTCTTTGATGATGAGTTCTGATCCCTTTAAATAAACAATGCTCATTTCCATAAGTACCATACAAACAAGTGTAAGGTACTGCTGGTAGCAGAGAATTTGTATTCTCTCTCACTGCCCCCATGCAACAGAGCATTTGCTGGATACTGAAAGCAGCAGCTTCTGTGCAGGGCTGTGTCAGTGTGCTTGGAATGGAATGAAAAACTCCTACCTGTCCCTTTCCTACCTCTGTTGTTTCCATTCAGTATCAAAAGTGTAGAAGGTGTTATGCCAGAAGGGATTTGTCCTTTTTATCTAGGAAGAGAAATGTTTTTTGCTATTTGCATTTCTGAATTGCTTAGCTGCCCAAGCATGCTTTATGTGTGCTGCTTGAAATGTGTCATCAGATCACGTGCCCACTGTTCTCTGGCTGATGTTGGACTTTCTCCAACAAATATGGATTATGTTAAAGCAGGTTCTGAATTGACGAGAATATGTTAATAACTCCCAGATGGGCATCTTTGTGCAGGGAAATACAAGCAGTCTATGGCAGGAGATAGTGTTTGGCAGGTCCATCATTCCGTCATTAAAGGCCACATTATTACTCCCAACTCTGCTTGCATGACAATTGCTTGCATAAACTCAGTCTCCCAAAACCAAATAGACACAATTTGCTTTTAGGTATATTTTACTCTAGTAAGGAATCTTTTTATGCCAGCTCATGCTTCCTCCAGTTTATAATATGGGTTTTTATAACTAAAGAATAGGGTGAAATAAACACTTATGTTCCACAAATGCACACCTAAGGTCATTTTTCCAGATGTGTGATATAAATGTAAGCTCAGAATACTTATACTACCACTGTGAAGACTGTGCTATTCAATGATGTGTTTATCTAAGTTTTGCTTGGAGTTACAATTGGATATGCTATTTTAAAAAAATAAATTCATGCTCTTAAAGGGGTTTGAAGTCTTCCTATGACTAGATAAAAATAATATTGCTTATAACTAGATAAGTGCATAAACAATATATGCAAGTGTGAATTATATGATAAACATATCTTGATCACCATGCTCATTCCTCATCTACTAATCCCTTTTACCAAAACATTCCAAACTCTGTTCATCCAGCAACCATTTCCAAAGTATGAATGGCTGGAAAACATTATTTTCTTCTCCATCTACCAGTTTTCCTCAAACCTAACCCACCGGGTATCCAGCTGTGAACTTACAAACAAATGTAAAATGTTAGGCTTTTTGTGGTGTCTAAAAACATATAAATTGTTAACAGGTTATATCTTTTGCTGGTAGCTGGAAGTGAAACAAAGACTTTGGATTCTGGTAATGGGAAACACAGAGACTCTTAGTTCTTGGTCTTTAGTTTTAGAGCCACGTGTCTGGGAGTTGAATCCTACAAAGCATTGCCTATACTGAAAATCTGAAGAGTAGTTACCAGGTTGACATTTAAACACCTTCAGAAAATAATAATACATTTTTTTTGGTGAAAGGACCTAATGATTAAGTCACTGAATTTTCTAGATTATTCTAGCACAAGGTCAGTGATCTCTATGCCCTATTTAATGTAGTCTCACAAGCCCACATAGGTATTTCTCATGTACCTGTATTTAAACATGGATTTTGACTGACACATCCATGATGATGATGACTTTGTTCTTAACAATAAAGAGGGTAAAGTATACATTTTGAAATAACATCTTTAAGTCAGCTGATGAGAATTTCCATTTTTCAGCACATTCTAGAAAATACTGCTGTGTTGGGGCAGTATTTGCTGGTAACCCAGAATGTCACTGCTATCAAATATTTGGGTCTGATGCAAGCATCAAATATATCATGAGGGGTCCTCTTAGTTTTGTGCTTCTCCAGTCTCATTCTGCATGTTCTGATATTATTACTCTCAAACTGGCACTTAATTTTCTTGGCTCTTAAAATGAGTGTTGTAAGAGTAGTTGAATGTATTATGTGGTATTTTAATATTGTGACTCTTAATGCTACATAAAACCTTTGTTTCCTACAGGTTTATTGAGCTGGTGTATTAGATTTCCTGCTGCATGAGCAAGAAGATTATGGTGGCTTACGTCTAAGTATACTTTTGGGAGGCATTTTGTGTTTTCTCTATAAATAGTCTTTCTAAAACACAATTGTGAAACTATTAATGTTTATATCACATTATACATCTCTCTAAGTTTACTGTGATGAGTATACAGGGTGGTAACAAGAGGAAACCTTTTTGCCTAGGAAACGTGTTCGGAATTGTTATTGTTAGAAGCCTACTAAAAGGCAGTTTTTTTAATATTTATGTTATCTCTAGGATAGTCTTGGCTTATTACACTGAGTCATCCCTGTTTCTACCAATAGCAAAATTACATCTTTCATGGAGTTAAGCACTCCAATGGAGCTTGCAAATACACAGCTTTGAGCAGAAATTTGGGTACTCTGGCTATTCCTATTTTTGTCAGAAAGTGGTGAAATGAGTCCACCGCAATTGTAAGTTCTTCACAGATAAAATTTAGGCTTGGGGATGAGAGTGTGTGTCCAGCAAAACTTGGAGAAATATCTTTACCTTAAGCAAAATAATGCATTTATTGTGGACTTTTAAGATTGCAAACCTTAGGAAGACCCTTCATCTTGCCACACATGGAAACTCTGTGTGGGGGCAAGGATGTAGAGGCAGTTCATACCTGTATTGCTGACCTCCATTCTGTTTCGAAGAGCAATTTCTTCACAAATTGGAAGAAAATGCTATAGGTCTGGTTCTGTGAGCTCCCCTGCAGCCATTTTCCCGTCTGTATACGAGCAGCCGCTTTCATTACATTTTGGAAAGGTGCGGGGCGCGAAGCAAGCGGCGGGCGCGTCCCCGCGCAGCGAGAGGAGCATCGCTGTCCCCGAGCGGGGCCGGCGGCGTGCAGGAGCTCCCTGCGAGCCCCCTGGAGCTCGGCAGCCGAGAGGGCCGCGGGTCATCTGCAATTTGCTGGGGGCATCGTTATGGCGCTGTGCCTGCGGGGCAGGATTGCGGCGGGCCGGGAGCAGCTGCCCGCCGGGCTCCCGGGCAGCTGGGACCCGCCGCTCCCCGCGCTCCTCCGCCGGGACACCGAGCCGCTGTTAGGTCAGATGAGTTACATTAAGTGGCAAGTGATAAATTCAAGATGACAATTCAAAACAGCAGTGTTTCTTCTGGTAATTAATTCCAGTGGTGCCTGAGGCAGTGCTTAGCTGCTACAACCAGTGTGGCCAATGCTGAGCAGCTAATGAGAAAACATTACAGCGAGGATTAGGGGCCGGTGCATTCTGGCAGGATGAGGTCACTATGATTGGAAAATATTAGTTCAGGCTTAATGTGATAAACTGACTATGACAAAGAGACTTTATTTTATCTTGAGTGGTTAAAAGGCAAAAATTCTTCCTTTATTTATTTCTTCTTGCTTTTTCCCTTCAATCGCCGCTTACTTTCTGCCTACAGTCCAGTGGCACCAAGCACTGCTTTGGCGCTGTCACAAGCAAACCCTGTCAAGGCTAGTGACCTGCTACAGCCAGACACAAATTCTTCTCTTTATTTGTTTTAATTACTTCTGTCAGGTAACAACACTCAGTTTAGAGGAAGGAGATGTATGGTTGTCACCTATAAGCAGAAAGAAGGATGAGAAAGTAACACTTGTACGTTCCTACTGCCTTGGGTGAGCGGCACTGATGGAATCACATGGTTTTGTCTCGTGAAAGACAATCCCAGCTCAAACTGTGATATGTTGGGGATGTGGAAAGGTGCCACAAGAACAACCCTCCCCTGCTGCTACAGCATGGCTCTGAGGGGGTGCTGGTGAAGGAAGACCTGTGCCCAATGGCACTTTAAAAACCATTTCTGTGAGTTTTTTCCAGGCTGTTATGCTATTCCCCTGTTATAGTTGCAGGGTCTGTGTTATTCATAAAGTACTGGTGCTGTGTGCTGGCCTAATGGAAACCTGTGGGTTATAATGTGCTTGCTAAGCACTTCCACCAGCAGAGATGAAACAAAGATCGTGAAATGAGACTTCTTTCCTATTAATTGCAAGGATATAGATGAGATGGGCTGCCTACTGTGGCACTTGGATTCTTCTGTTGTCTATAGCCTGAAGTAATTTCCACATTTTTGTTTTCCTCTTATCAAATTTATGTAACAATAATTTTTAAACTGAAATCATTATAAGTACTTCAGCATAAATGTTTCCACAGAGCAGATAAAAAATGTTTAATCACATCAGCAAGACTTCAACTGGTCCCAAGTGTCAAATAACATAATTAATTGGCAAGCTTGTAACCAAATTCTTACATTAGCTCAGAATAGATTGAGCTATCAGGGATGTTCTTACCCTCTGTCTTATTGGAGTACATACCTTCATCTTTTAAAGAAAAACAAAAAGCTTTTGTTTTGGTTTTTTAAATTTCATCAAGACAGAAGTGTTTTCTTCTTTATTTCACCCACCTAACTTGTCCTTTAGAACTACTCCAGTATACTCACAGAAAAAAATACAAATTCCATAGAATTTTTTCTTCTAATTCAATTATTTTCGAATGCAATTGAACTAGTATAGTAAAAAAATATGGTCTCCAAAGTAAAAACTGGAATGGAGTTTGAGTTACAGCAGTAGTTAAAAATATTTATATCAAATACATTGACTCTTTCAGTAATTTCATAGACTTGCAATGACACTAATAACATTTTTCTGAACAATTAAAGCATCATTATGGCCACTATGCTGCAATTTGATAAACGACATTTGTTTGCATGGTACTGAAATATTTTTGGACATCCAAGATTACTATATAAAGAGAAAAAAGGAGTATGTTTGTTCAGGTATTATTAATTTTTTCTAGTAGAGGCATGTGGAGAATTATTTTGTCTTCATTTTCGGGTAGAAGAAAAAAATATACTGCAGTTAAACCCTATAACCCTGCCTCGGAGTCTCCATTAACTGAAAGGTTGGAAACTATAACTTAAGTGTATTGACAATTTAACTTCAATCTTACTGCCATTTTGTAATGTTTTAATTTTCATATAGACAAAGCACCTTAAGAGCAAATTAAACTTTCAGAATAATTAAAACACATGTTTTAGTCCTAGGTGGGCTTTGGAATTTCTGTCGATTCCTACAACATCATTCTAAATTGATGTTTCATTAACATTGATATCAAATAAGATTTCAGTATAACTTCCATACTTGTAAGTATGAGCTTTTAGGTAGGCATTTATGTAATACACAGTAAAAAATTAAGACTGGATTTTCAGTAGGGCTGTGGGATTTGGTTGCACATGGGAAGATATCTAATAAATGTGATGTTAATCTGATATAACCATAGAACATCTTGAGCTCTAAGAGACCCATAAGGATCAAGTCCAACTCTCAGGGCTTCTCTTGTTTAAGTCTTAGTGTGATTTAAATACAGGCTTCCATTTAATCATAGCATCAGAACAAATATTTTATTTCAAAAGTTTGGCCAGGGTTTTGACCGGTCTGTGAGGTTTTCTGTCTTCAAAGCAAATGTACACAGATTTTATAAACAGATTCTTCCCCAGATCCTGGTGCCAAACCTGTGTGGCTGCTAGGAGAGACAGATACTTGGAAACTTTTTGCTGAGTATAGTTTATACTCACTAATACCTGCATTTGTGTGTTCTTCTGTTCCTGAAGAGCCATTTATTGCAACAAGAGAGGAGTTGCCTGAACGCACAGGCGCTGAGAGACAACAGGGTTTTGCTGCAGTTGGAAACTTGGAGAAATATAATTGCACCATTGTCTCTCTCTGTGCTCCCATGTGTAAGTAGCTTAAATGTCATCTGGCGGTGCAGGCTCTCACTCTTCCCTCGCCCATCACCCCTGCTCACCCCACGCTCAGCCGTCATGATCGCCGCGCCTGGGCCGGAGCGCGCGGCGTTCCGCAGGGACTGCCGAGCAGGCGCTGCCCATCATCGACCTGGCTATTGTTGTTTGTGATACTTACTGGTAAACTTCTGCAATCAATACAGCGTGAGCCCGCCTAGCTCCTGGGAATGCAAACCTGAAGCAGCGCACTTAATCTTGAGGCTGGCTCTTGCTCCCTGCTCTGCTGCCAAAGCCGGTACTTGGCCTACTTGATGCGGCATTATTGCTGCAGGGGTCAGGTGTGAGCCAGCGCTGATGAATGGCTCTTCGTGATGGAGCACCTCTCCTGCCCAACCAGGGACATTCCATAACGATGGACCGTAAGTGTGCGCGCAAAAAACCTCGTAGCCTGGTTGTGAGCTCATGTAGTGAAAGCTAAAGAAGTCAGTGTGTTAGCTTGGAGCAACTATTTGGGAAAAAATAATGAATGAGGAAAGTAAGGTCTTGTTAAAACTTGAAGAAACCTTCTCCTTTGTTACAAAATCGTAGAAGTGGTTGCAAATACATATATTTTCCTGCCATTCTACCTGCAATGGTTCCTCTTTTCCTTGTGTGTTAAAAAAAAGAAAATCTCTGGCCTTCAGGATTATTTCTTAACATAAATTATCTCTTCAGGAATTTATTTTATTTGAACTGTGCTCTCCAACACAAGGTATTAAATTTTGTTTGAAGCTGATAATACAGCATGAGACTGCGTGCTCAAATATATCCTGCAAAAATTAAGTTTCTCTTCTCTAGGAAAGAGAGAATCTTTGTGAATGAAGTAAACTGCAGAAAAGCTCGCTTTAATGCAGGAGAGACCTTTCCATGAGGTTTCTTCCTTAAAAATAAAAAGGTGAAGTAACCAAATAATCATTTCTGGATTTATCTAGTCTGTTAGCCTTTGATTCCATAGGTTTTCCACATCTCTTCCCTCTCTTACAGACATTGATTATGAGGTCCAAACAAAACCCAAAGAACAGCTCACCCACACAAAGTGTGGCACTAGTTCACTGCTAAAACCACAGGCCAGCAAGAGCTCTGAAATGGGCACTATTGCTCTGCTCTACAGCTGATTCAAAGACAGATGATCATGTTTATGGATCCAGAGATTCAT
This sequence comes from Passer domesticus, assembly GCF_036417665.1. Classification (NCBI taxonomy): domain Eukaryota; kingdom Metazoa; phylum Chordata; class Aves; order Passeriformes; family Passeridae; genus Passer; species Passer domesticus. The sequence continues at coordinate 21,955,115 of NC_087483.1, forward strand.
AACTATGGAATCACTTCTTGCAGGTGTAAAGCACTCCAGAAAATCCATACAGGGACACCCATGCATTGTGATTTAAGATCCATTAACCAGCCTTGTGTAAGCAGCTGTTGTAAAGTCAGGACTGAGGAGGACCTGAAAGCTGGTAGGGTAAGTCCAACGCCCTTGTGGTCAAAACCATCCCTTAGCCTGTGGACAAACATCACTTCTGAGGAAAATGTGTGTTCTGCCTTAGAAATTCCAATCCTGCACACTGATGCTTTACAGTAAAAAATTCAGCTGTGCAGTGAAGTGTCCACTCGAACCCTAATGCTTTTTCATTGTGAATATTGCACATGTTTGAAAACTGTTCTGCAGAAGGGAAGAGTTTTGATCCAAACATTTGCCTGTGTCTTAAACCAGTCCAATACCTGGATGAGTTGCTGTGCAATCCAAAGCACACTTTCTAAAGACAAATTCAGTGCTGACATTTTTAAAATAGTATTTGCCTGATGTTAGTATTTATCTTGCCATAGACCTTTCATTGCTTTGTGATACTTAACACAATGCTCCCCAAAACCTTTCCTTGTCCTTTTTTTCCCCTCAACCCTAACACATGGAGATGAGATTCTCACTAGACCATTACATTTTATTACAGAAGACCTGCTTTTATATAAATACAGATTAAGGGAAGGATAAGTGTTGGAAGGCAGAGTTAGATGGTGAGACTTGAAACTACCCAAATAAGGCCCGTTGGTTTTAACTGAGTGTAAGCCACATTATTCCTGGTCACGACTGGATTTAAAAGTTGTGAGTTTCTGGCCTGAGTCCCTAGAGGGTGACTCAGAGACAGTGGTTGTGCTGGAACCTTTAGTGCTTGGCTGTTTGATTTTGTGGTGTTGCATGAAGTTGTGTACAGACTTTGAGGAGAAAAAAAGAGCCTCTTTTTTACATGCAAGCCGTTCCAAACTACTCCTTTTGATTTCCACAAAGAGCAGCTAGATGCAGTGAGGAATTTTTTTCTCCTGCTGGTTCCATTTTCTTGTACAAAGGCAGTGTAGACTAAGAGAGGTAAGCCAGTGTGTCAGGTCACTCTGGGCAGCCTCAGAGGAATGAGTCCTAATTTTGTAAACTGGTAGCATAAACTGATATGTTTTTACAGGTAGAGGAATCAGAAAAATTAGTTTGGACCAAGCAACAAATAATTTACAAGAAATAATATGGAGGAAGCTGACAATTAGCAGCTCCTTGTAGTCTTTCGTTGCTTGTTCCTCCCACTGCAGTGCTGCACCTTACTTTGTGTAGTTATTCTGAACTCTCTGAAAGTGATCTCTTGCAAAAATTTACTTCATATAAAAACCTCATCCTGCAAAGAGTGTGGATGGTTTTGTAAAGGAGACCCCACTTATTTTCTTACCAAAATGCTTTTTTTCTTGGTTATAACTGTGGCAGGAAGCAATAGCATGAGGTCAGTATGGAAATCTGCAAATGGTCCAAGGTAGGAGGGAGAGATGAGACACGGCTTTGTGCTCAGGTCTTTCTCATTGAGCTGGGATTCTGGTGTCCAGCAGCAACAGCTGCAGGTTTTAGACATGATGGCCTTACTGAAGAGCTCTAAATTGTATTCCAAGAGCTAAAGCACCAACCTGGGAGAGAGCAGAGTGTGCCTTTGCAACTGGTAAAGGAAGTGGAAGGGTGTAATGAATGATTAAGGATGCAGGAAGTAGATACGGTCCTTAGGGTGAATCAGAGAGACCCAATTGTAGTGAAACTAAGTATTAAAAAAAATTAACTAAGTGTAAGGTCTATTAGGTTAGGCAGCAATTGTAAAAAAAAAATCCTGAAAGCCCCATTTCTGAGATTTTTAAAACTGAACAAGTCAAAAGACCAGAAAATATACTGTAGATAGCATAATATAATGATAGGAGGATAGACTTACTCCAATAGGCTTATTTAATTTCTATTCCTCTGAGTCACTTAAGCTATTTATGCTTAATTTTACATAGTTATGACTACAGAGTATAATCATCCAAATTGCAATAAAATCCTTATAACAGATTAATAAAAAAAAAGTGATGTCTCATTTTGCTTCAGTGAGCTAACATGCCTCAGAAATGAATGACAATCCATGCTGCTGGGGCAGCAGCAGGGTCACCAGTGATGCATTTAAGTAATGTTAAGTCCCATACTCAATTATAATCCTGTATTTTCCTTTTCCAGAAGTAAAAGTCACAAAGCAGAGGATCCTGAGTGCTGTAAAACTATGAACTACAACACATGCTCCAGAGCTCTTTCCCACTCAGCTCTTAACCCATGAGGAGGTGATGCTTAGCTCGTTTTTAGGCTGGTACCCTTAGCCACAAGTCCTGAGTAGTGAGGTGCTCTTTCTGCCCTGCCCCTTTGAGTGTTGGGTCCCACTTCCTGCAGGAGCAGAGGGCAGTGACCAGGAGCCCCTTGTTTGCTCCCGGGGTGGGCAGGGATGCGATGAGCGCCTGCCGTGTGCCGAAATCCCCAGGCATGGGAGGGAGAAGGGGAAGGAGGCTGTGGGCCACCTCCCCAGGCAGCATGGGGGCTGCTGTAGGCAGCACCCAGTGCACACTAGCACCAGGAGCAGCACGTGCAGGTACACTCAGTTCTTCATTTGGCTCCTAACATGTTTCATGACATGGCTGTTTCCCCGAACATTGTGTGACTTGGTTCCAGTACTGGAAAAACAATTTGGGCATCAGTGTTTCATTTGCATTTCATCTAACACGACCACTAGAAACTCTTCCTTGGAGTTATGTTTACAGCTATTTGCAGAGAATTGTCCTGATGACTTTTGCTTTGGTGCCTGGCTCTGACATTTAGAGCCCATCTCATGGAGGTCTTGTGGGGTTCTCTCTCTGCCCCTCCCTACCCCCCATGAAACTATGTTCTGAATTTTCTATAAGCAAGAATGAGCTGTTAACACTTAGCAGGCAAAAGATGTTCTGAATTCTGCTAAGAACTGGTTGTTGTTTGTAACAGGCACATAGCATATTTTTAATTTCTATCTAGCCAATAATAGTGATACACAAATTGTATCATCCTGCAAATGGTCACTAAACTCAGCCCTAGGACACCCGATTGTGACAGAGAGAATTTTGAATAAATGTAAGTTGATTGGGAAATGTATTTATTCATCACATTTATTTTAATTAGAATGGAAAGTGATGTGAAATTCCTATTTTGCAAAAAAATATAAACTGTTACCTACTAATGGGTTAAAAATAAACAGAAGACTTGATATAAAAAAAAAAAAGGCAAAAGAAACAGAGAGAAACGGTAATGACAGTTTTGAAGTATCCAGTACCTGTTGTGACAGGAATAACAAATTAATTGGGACTATAACGGATTCTTTGTAAAGGTGAAGTAAACACACTTGACTGTATATTTTTCACCATCAGTTAAGTCTCAATTGGTTCTAAAAATAAACAGAAGACATTGAACAGTTTTAATGGATTTTGACACCTAGGTATTATGCTGTCACTCCAGTATAAATGAATCATAACTTTAGACTGCGCCAAGGAATTACTACACATTTGGAGAAAATTTATGGTGCACCGGGCTTTGAATCATGATGTGATATCAAAACTAAAGTCACAAGAGGAAAAAAGTCTGGCATAAATTATTATTTACCCAAGCCACACATATCCACGTGAACGCAACAAGTATGGTTTGCAGGGTTAGTTAGAAATGCCACTATAATTTCTAGGTGTTAACACCTCTCTGAGTGGCTGTTCTGGCAGAGCTCCCGGGGAGCTGCATCCAGAGGGGAGCTGAGCACAAATGCTGGGCAAACCACTGCAGCTGCCAGATGTTTGCTGCTTCTGAGAATTTGACCTAATTAAGAGTTTACCAATGAAGAGGTCAAAAGAAAGACTTTCAGCGTTTGAATTTGCAGTTACGTTAGGCTCAAATTTACTTATTTTAATATCTAATGCAGGACTTACAGATGATTAATTTCTTACTTTGGCATCAAAGAGACCTTAAATTTTTTGTGGCTGTGAACATCTGCAAAGTGATGGGTTGCTGGGTTCAAGCTGGTTCTAATTTGTGATGATATAGGTAGATAAGCCTTAAAATATACAGAGCATATAATATTTGCTGAGTCTTTATTTTGTAATTTATTTGAAAACACAATAGTTTGTGCAGTTGCTTAGACAATGAAAGCACGCTTTTTAATACTTCTAAAGAAAACAGGTATAGACAGGTATACTTCATAGGAGGCTCAGCTGTGTTCAATGCACAAGCGCAGAGTTGAGGTATTTTTAAGTAGTCATCAAAATGATCCTGTTTTTAAAAACACTTGTTTTTTCAAACCACAAGACAGGTGGTGGTAAATACTCGATCTACAGTACTTTTACAGCTTCCTCAATAGTTCCTCCTGATTTTCAAGATATTCTGAACTCATCTTTTCTAGAATTTTGGCTTAAAACCTGACTGTTTCTTCAGAGGTTATTATAAAATTATAAAGAGAAGTTTTAAGACTCTATTAAGCAAAAAGGAGCAAACCCAAAAGAGACTATAAGCAGGCGGAGAAGAGGTTTTGTCCAGAAATCCATAGTGTATTGGTTTATAAAGCTTTCACACATTCTGGCTGTAATGCTTTACAAAAGTGGATTGATTCACAATTTTTGACCTGCTGGGAGGCTAATCATTTGTTTAATGACTTTGGTAATCTTCCCTTCAAGCAGCGGTGCGGGCGCCGAGCTTGCTGCTGATGGCTGCGAGGCTCGAGGTCAAATCCCTAACTGATACAAATGCGCCTTTCCTCCTCAAGCCAAGCCTGGCAGCCCTGCCTCTCTCTCCTGCTCTCACGTCTGTTCCCAGGCTCCATCCAGGTGTTGCCCCTGTGTGGTGCCGGTGCCAGAGTGGGTGGGCATCCATCACCCTGCGCCAAGAAACTTCAAGATCTATCATGTGGCTGCAGCTGTAAAAGGTGTCCTGTTTCTGCAGCTGCCACTGCCCCTTGCTGCAGCTATTAATCTTGTAGAAGAGACCAGTGCATGTTTGAAAGCAACTTTGTATTGTCTTTTATTAGCCAGGTTAGTGCTGAATGGCTGTCACCAGGTGGAGAGCTATGCAAATGACACGAAGAGTAAGAAAAGGGGAAAGAGAAGACAGTTGGGTTTGTTCCCTGGAAAACAGAAGAAGGAAGAAGCATCCACTGTCAAAAAGTCTGAGATTTTTTTTTTCCCCTTTCAGTTTAAGACAATTTAATATACTTTATTCTTTCTTCCTTAGCCTGATATATGTTTCAAAGTAATTTTTAAAATGGGAAAGGCCACTTCCTCTCCCTGAGGGCAGTATAAGGATGCAGTTTAGACTTCAGGGAAATGGTACTATGGCATGACTGTGCCCCAAAACTCACTTAAGTGGCCTGCTTTATGCACTGACCCTGCTCATTTTCTCTTAAAAACAATCCTGAGCAGTCACTAAGTTCCTCACATGCTTTTCAGGAGGGGTAAGGAAGTTGTCTGTAAGGTGTTCCCTGTGAGAGATGGTGTTTTCCAGGGCTGGTGCTGGCCAGGGTGTGTTCACCCCCTGCCTGTTGAGAGTAGTCACAACAAAACCTTACCACTCCCAGTCCTCTGTAAGTATGTTTTTAACCTGCCTGCTGGGGTCTAGTGGAGAGTTTTAAAATGTGCATCAGATATAATGAATTGGTGAATAAACACTTCTGTTATAGCCACTTCTTTCCCCAAAATTGCTGCCAAAGCTTTGCCAAGCAGTAGTAGCTGCACACAGCTCTCCCTTGGGAGCTTTGGAGGTGGAAAGTCTCAGCTAATCAGAAATATGGATGTGTATATAAAATATGCATTATTCTAATCTGGGTTGTTATGGGAGAAACTGCATCCCACTGTGAGCATGGAATCTCCTCCCTGGTGGCAGCTGGTGTGTGAAAAGCATGTGGAGAAAAACATGGGGAGGATGTTTACTGTGTGCAGACTGTGTGGGCTTTAACATTTCCTCAGCCTGCCAAGGGAAATGTCCTGGGCAAACTGGGAGGCCTGTGCTGAGCATCCTGAGCCGGGGTGCTGGCAGGACTGCTGTAAGATCCCCGAGTTTATCTGGTGCTGACAGCATCCCTCCTGAAGGGGATACTGCATAGTGGGGCTTGGCATCCCAACATTTTTTATATGAGTTTTGAGCAAAAGTACTGGTACCTGAGAATTTTCAAGCACATTCATTTTTACAGCTTATCCAAGCAACACAAAATGAAAAGGTGGAAGACACACAACACATCATGACATATTTTCCCCTTTGCTTGTTTCTAATATGCGCAAATGACATTTTTAAATATTAAAAAATGTTCACCTTGAGTTTAAAATACTTAAATTGTTATCTAATTTTGTCTAATTTCCTCTGAAATTATGCTAATTATTATAGAAATTTATTAATGCAATTAATTTTATAAAGGTTTTCAAGTTTATTTTCCTGCAAAGAGCCCCAAAGCATTCTCACAGTACCGTTACTTTAAGGTTCTAATTTTAGGTCTTTTTCACTTTGTTTATTTGCAGTGCATCAGCATTTCTTTTTTCATTGAGTACATTTGTTAGGCACTATCAATTAATTCTGCATGGATATATCAATCTAACAGGTATGTTTCTCTGATAATAGATATAAATAATTAAGATATTTATCTCATGGGCTTTTTCCTTAAAGGGGCTATTCTAATTTTTTTCTTCTGGTGTTCTGCAAACTCTAAGGTATTTTGTTTTCATAAATTATGAAAGGAAAATGTCACAAGCTATCACTGTTTCTGTGCTCTGCCTTTGCTGACAGCTGTATGATGCTCATTCAGTGCAGCAGATTGGGAGCTGAAAGTTTCATCAATAAATATGACTCTGATGGCTTCATGTCAACGGTCAAGGTAATGGCCTTTTATTATCCTGGAAACACACTTCCACAAGGAGTGTATATATTTTTCTTAAATTCTTCTGAGGAGAATTTTTTTTTTACTTTTGCATACAGTTTTAGTCATTGTCCTCTGTAACTGATATGGAAGGCATTTTAATAAAAGAAAAATAATAGGTTAATTTATATTTATCACTGCATGCTGAGGAAGAAAGAAATTAAGAGAATGCTGAATTGTCTTACTGTAAACTTTATGATGACTGTAGAAGTATTTTATAATATTTTGAAATCTTAGAAAAGGGAAATATTCAACTGACCTATTTGTAAAAGTACAAAATGCAGCAGTGAGGGATTTGCAGTGTTAAAAATCACAGAACAGCTTTATTCTGCACTAAATATGAATCAGACATAATTTTATGTTTCATGGAATTTTGAAATTATTATGGTTAAAATATTAATTTTTAAATGGGATTTTCCAGTCCATTGTACTACTGAAGAAAATTATTGTGACACATGTATTTACTGCCAGGAATAGTGTGCATCCATATGAGAAAGAAATTAGCACTGTAATATTTCAATTTTCCCTGCTCTTTTGTAGATTGAACACTTTCTAATATTTAAAATGTTTTTGCAAGTTTTAACTTTTCTTAGAGCTTTTTAAAGTGGTCCAGTAAATGTATTTATTGTTAATGAATAGATTTTAGTAACAAGTTTAGGTTGGTTTCTCTATCTGGTTAGTTAGATGGTCACTATTTGGCCTTCAAATAGTAACTTGTAAATAAAAATCTAGGGGAAAAAATATACCTACCTCTACAAAAATATTTCTCAGTCAATGGATGTACTGTGGTTTTGTATTTTATCCAAGAGTTTTAACTTATAAATAAGATTTTTAGAATATCTGACAAGTTTATGGTATATGATTTAGAATATCTGACTACTTTTAAGGATATATTATTCTCAATTACATCTGATTTGCAAAAACTTCTCATTAAAACATACATTTCACAAGACAGAAGACCAGCTAATTTTGGTGAATTTCAGCATATCTGGAAGAACTGACAGCTGTCAATAGATTGACACATGAGTGAAAACTATTACTGGGAGATGTTGCTTTGGCCCTAATAATGTGAGGAATGTGGCCCCTTTTCATGTAAAAACTCTGCTCATTTGAGTTAAAAAAAAAACTTTTCTGCATGGGGTTTTAGCTTCCATCTGTGTTACAGCATTTCGTAGACTTTCTTTAATAGTAACCACAGTAAAATCAAGCTGGAATTCCTTCCAGGTATTTGAGGAATAAAATAATCTCTACAACATCCATGAAAACAAGGTGATTTTCTATTATGTGTCTTACTCTCATCTAGTAGTTCCTTTGGTATAGTTTGCATCTGCTGCTTTTTCAAAAATAATGTTTGGAATTGTGGCACCCAAGTGGTGCTGAGAAAATGAGACATCTCAGGTGCTGTGGGTGTTGGGTGTGGTCCCACTGCTCCTGTTGGAGATGTGGCCACCCAGCCCTCCTGGCAGAGGGGGTGCCCTGCTGGTGGAGGTGCTGGGAGCCCCAGGGAAACTGGGATCATCTGTCCTGCCCAGGCTGGGCCACAGGGCTGGAGCTCTCTGCCAGCAGTGCTACACAGGAACTCCGTGAAGAATTTGAAAGCACTAATTAAAAGTTATGTTACTAGCAAGATGCTGACTCTGGGCACTTAATTGAATTGATGTGGACTGCTGAGGTGGGGAAGAGGACCAGAATTAGGTGATGTGGCCCTGATCTGCAGTACAGACTTGTCCTTGTTTTGTGGCTTCCTTTTCCTCTGCTGCTGGTGGAACTGCAAACTTAAAATTCTGATCTTGCACGCTAGACGGCTTCAAAAAAGTAGAGATATGAAGCAAATAAAGCAACATTTTACTGAAAGTTCATTCATCAAAAAGCTGCATATTTTGAAAAGGGTAAAAGTACTACTAGACCCATCAGGGATAAGTAAAGGCTATATACTATAGATTATTTTAATCCCCTTGCTAGATATAAAAGGGATAATTACATATTTGTGGTTGAAGCCATGTGGTGGAAAAATCAATACAACTTTTTTGTATGACACTTCATTAGTGTGAAAAATTTTAAAAGCTGAAAAGAACTGCCTTGCAATTAAATGCCTCTGCTATTTCAGATTCAGTAATGGGTTTGTATTATTATCTAGTTTATTTGAAATAGTGGTTGCACTATAGCAGTAATTGGAAAACATTGATTATGCACTTGTATATAGAAAACCTGGCAAATCATTACAGGGCATAGCAACAGTTAGTTAGCCTTACTAATGAAGCACTAATTGCTGTAAGTAGGTTAACATGTTAGTGAAACTACAGGGAGATAGAGCTTTGAAATCTTTTGTCTGTTCAGTGTTATGTATCTTTTTAAAAAAAATTATTTTAAGAAATCTTATTTTGCAAACACAAACCACAAGGCTTTCCTGATGCTATATTTAGAATAATTTTGTAGATTTGGTTTGTGTGGGTTTTTTCATTTAGATAGAAAGTCTGGCACACTTTAGTCATATTTCTGCTACTCCAATCAACATGGTGACTTTAATGTATGTGAATGGCTACCTGGACTGAAAGGCTGGCTGGCTCAATTGATTTCCTTATTCTAATGCAATTATGTCATCCATGCTATATGCTTCTTGAACAATTTTTTTTTTAAATTAGACTGTTCTGTGTTGGATGAGGTAGTAGCTAAACTGTTATATGACTACTTGGGATACAATTTAAAAAAAACAACCCTTCTCTTTTTGAAAACCTGAAGGCCCCAAATCTCTTTAGTAAAATGTATTAGAAAGAGAAATGGATTATTTTATTATAGCTATTGACTAAGAAAGACATATTACAATTTCTTTAATTGATTATGCTACGTTAGTACATTTTGCAAGCTTTTGAATCAGGTGTAACTTGAACTTCACTGTTGCTCTCTGCTCAAGAACATACCTTTAAGGCGTGGCTTAATGAACAGCAGGAGGGGAGAAATCACGACCCCTCCTGAAGCCCAGGGCACTCACTGGCCATGCTGCTCCCAGCCCTGCCCTCCAGGAGAGGAGCAGGCAGCTCTCCCACCTGCAGAGGTGCTCCCTGACCCCAGGGCAAGGGGGGTCAGTGACTTCCCAGTGCCCTTGCCTTGGTGTCCCCAGCCTCCCCCTGGAGGGGACAGCAGGGCTTGGCTGCATGGGGCAGCCCAAAGCTTCTGCAGCTTTCCTTCTGCCTCCTTCCTTCCCTCCCACCATATGGCACAGCAGCTCCACTGCATTTTGATACTGCTTGGCTGCAAAAGTGCAGGGCCAGGATTTCCTCGTTTTAAATAGGTGTTAAATTCTCTCCCAGATTCACAGGAATAAAGCGTGACCCCCTAAGAAGTTGCATAATGACCCTGAGTTACAGAACATCTTGGAACAATTCTTACATTGAAAAGTAAATGAATAACAACACACAAACTTTACTAACCAAGTGTTAGAAAATGCCAGTTGAGATTCTTACCACATTCCAATTTTTGAAAAATAACTGTGTGTGGTTTTTCAAAAGATTTTAAAGTGTAGGAGGGATGTTTTAAAGGGAAAACTGCTTTCAGTTCAGAGCTAGCCTCAACTAGCTCTGCTTTGACTCAGCTTACTTAACAGTATTATACCCCTCTGTTCATAATAAAGAGCTGTTTTGTGCAAAGCAGCTCATTATTATGAATGTAAGGGCATGTTTGGACTAGTAAAGCAAATCATAAAAATTGCTGCCCATGTCACGTTTTTCCTTTGTCAATAAAAGATTTTCCTCAGGGTCAGAAACAATTATTGACCAGAGAAAAATCTCAAGTTCTGTTTGGAAATTTTTACCTGGTGACTCTGGAAGTAAGGATGTGAAGTTTTCAAACAAAAAGTATGTGTGGTGAACATTATCTGCAAGGTCTTTGGTGTTAAGGAAATCACGACATCTGCCAATCTTTCAAATTCCAAAGGGTAAAGAATGAGGTCTGTTAGGCTGTCATCGAACATGACAGGCTTAATGTAAAGTTTATAACAGAAAAAGGGCAATCTTATTGTGGTTTATTCAGTTTTATGTTGCTTGTTCAGTAGAAAAGCTCATTTTTTTATCTAATTTATAGCATTTGAAATACCAAACAGATTTTTTACATATCTCCTGAGCTCTCAGCTCTTCTTGGCTACCCCTTAGTCATTCCTTTAGGGAGCAGTCTTAAATCCTTCCAATTTAGCATCTATGTGAGACCAGACAATTGTTTTACTTGAGCATATCCTTCAGTTGTTATAGAGCTATTTCTAAACTCCAAACATTTTAGTTTAATTACTGCTTAGAATATTTGCTATATTTTTATCTAGGTTGCCTCTCACTTGAGCCCATTGGGCTGAAGAAAGAATTACTCCCCATGCTGTTCTGTAGCCTTTCTTGTTCAGATCTGTAATTGGCCCTGTGTTTTTGACTTTTTGCTAATAAGCAGCTTACTTGCTCTCCCACTAGACTCAACCCACCACTTTTGTTTCATGAATTTTACAAAGGATTTTAATAGATGCTTTAGGCTATGCAAAATGTTATATGAAGGAAAGCATTAATGCTCTAGCCTTGACACAAAGGATGTGTGAATGGCTGCTTATCATTACCGTCAGGTATCAGAATTTTCATTAGGAGTTCTGGAGGACAAAAGGGGGAAAAGTGTAGCTATATGAAAGAATATTAACCTATACTGTGCAACCAACCACAATTGCTTAGCATTTTACATTAACTCTCTTCAGACACTGGCTCTCATTATTTTCACACATACATAATAACTGCTTATTATAGCGGTACAGTTCACACTGATATATTGTAGATAAGGTTGTGTCAGCACTTCCATTATAAACCCTATTTTCAGAGGTTTAAAAGGCAGCTGTAAAAATTTACTCCAGACAGAAGATTGGTTTTCCAGGTTTCTGCCTCGAGCAATTTTTTTTTTAAACCAATTAAAAACAATTGGCTGTTTTTTAAGCTACAGAAGTAAACAAAACAAATTAAGAGGTTTAAAGCATTTTTGCACTTCTGTAACTCACAAACCTTTATTAAAAAAGAGAGAAAGAAATTTAGATAGCAATCTGTTAATGTTATACTCACCAGTGCTGTTCTGCAAATTAAATATACACTGGGCATTGCAAGAGAGGAGTAAATCAGGATACTAAAGCTTAAAATTGACTTCTGAGCACAGTAGATGATTCTTAACAAAAGAAATATTTTTAGCTCTAGAATATAAGCCTGGTTCTTGCTGTCACCAAAGAAAGATCTGATTTTTCTGAAGTGCTCCTTCCTCTAAGGACTGAAAAGAACTGTTTCCTCTTAGGCTTCTCCTTGGGCTCTTTGGGAAGCCAAGGTGTGATTTGGCTGTCCTGTCCGTGGCAGCAGCAGTCCCATTCACTGTAGTGTTGGAGTCTCTCCTCAGAGCTTTCCGCTCCTGCGGGGAGATAATGATCAGGAAGTGGTGGAAGTGAAGAGAACTTCTGGAGTTGGGGTGAGAGCCGTCCTGTTCCTGTGTGTGACCGAGCCTGCCCTGCACCTCCACAGGGCCAGTGGAGGTCAGCTCCCTTCCCGCTTTGCGTTCCACGGGTGCCTGTGGAGGCAGCCCTGCTGGTGAGCTGCTCGGTGGGGAGAGGCCCACTCCTCAGCCCCCAGGTGACCTGTGCTCCCGTCACTGTGTGACACGCTGGCGTGACACACTTGGCACCGAGTCGTGAGTACCTGCAGCCCCTCATCCTGCCACAAATTCCCTGGAAGTGCTCGAGCAGAGAAGGGACGTGCCTCCAGTTGAGTTTGAGGACTTGTCCTACAGGAGATGTGATACCTCCTCACCTCACATCTGGAAGGTGAAGGCGTGGCTGTCATTTGCAGAGCTCTTTCCTTTAGACAGTCCTGTGAATATTGTCCAGGTGCCAGCATGGCGGATGGAACAGCACGGCTGGATTTTCCTCTCTAGCTGTACCTGGCACTGAGAACGAAAAATAACAACACACCCATGGTTATGGAGGTTACTTGGGAGGTACCCAAATTATTCAGCTTGCTGTCCCAACATTTCAGCCCATCTGTTCAAACAGGGATTTATCCACTACTGTGAATTGTGCCTTAGTATCTACTGGGTAATATTATGCGTTAATTTCTGCAAATAGATTTAGGTATGACATTTCTGACAGTTGTTCAGCTGAAATGGATTAATAATGCATTTTTATGATCTTCTTTTCACTTAAAAATATACTACAGTGCAGTGCATTGAGCTAGACTCTAGTTTTAAAAGAAATATTTTAAATATATTTAAATAAAGTTGGCTCATTTGGATAGCTATGGGCAAAAGAAAAACAACACCCTATGCATGTTCTTGAACCCTTGTCACTTATTTGGAGGTATTTTCTGTCTTTCCCCTTAAACAATTTCACAAGGAGATGTCATGCCAGAAATGTGGCTGGGAAATGCCAGTACTCTATCTTTAATGATAAGAACAAAGGACCAAATCCTAAAGTTTTTCCTAGGTATTGTGTCTGTTTGCAATATGGCAAGGTCCCCGTCATAGAACTGAGTAAAGTGTCTGGAACTTGGGAAAAAGTATAAAGGCACCTGGAACAAGGGCAGGATTTGGAAATTAAAGCCTATCAGTTGTGTTTTGAGGTGGTGGCATTTTCTCTCTCCAGAGAGAATCTGGATGATTCAGCTCCTGGTTCCAGAGAGAAAACCATGGCTGTCTGCCTTTCTGAATAGTGAGCTTAGATGAGTGTGGAGTATCCATACTCTTGATGAGGTGTGGAGTAGCCATAATCTCATCAGTCTGCCTTGTGAGGCAATAGTTACACAAGCATGAAATGTAATAAGAAAGAAAACACAGAAAAGAAATGTGAAAAGGTAGCAAAGTTCATGGATCATAATGTAGTTTCTATCTAAACAAAAATTCAAGTTTAATTGTAAAATTGAAGTGGCCCTGTTTATGGAGGAGCTAATAGTATCTCTGTAAAGCTCATTGGGTATAAGCCATCTTATGTTTTAGATTTTACAAAAAAGAAGCAATTTGTGTTTGCAATCTTATAGAAGAATCGCAAATTAAAAATTGATACAAAGGATCAGGCAGGTTTCATCTGGGCAAAACAATTCATGTTGTTTTCCAGTTCTCTGATCTTTCTTGAAAAAGCTGTTTGGTTTGTGCTTATTCAGCAGCTAATGAAGATAGGATATATCTAGTTTGTTTTTTGGGGCAATGCACCCAAGTGTGCTGAAACTGCAAGAACCCAAAGAATGAATATACAATCAGGAAAGATGGAAATGGGAAGAACAGTGTTTAATATAGTCTGGATACTTTCCATTTTATGTATGCTAAGATATAGGTTACCCACAGTATTTAGTGTTAATGATGCATCACCACATTTTCTCCATTACATGGAAATGTTTCCATGAGATTTGTATACAAGGAGATTAAAATATAATGGCTGAGCTTAAATGACACATTGCAATTATCTTGAAACAAATAACTAAAAAATATCATTGAAGAGTTTGACCCTTTCTGCAGAGAAATTTAGATTTTAATCATAGACAAGGAACATCTGAGTGCAAATTTTGTCCAGCTTTCTGTATATGCTTTGATCATAGGACAGTCTCCTAGTCAAGTGCTCTTCCCTTCAGTTCTCCGTAAGCCTACAGAGCAGCATTACAGATAGGTGTTTGTCTTTGCAATCTGGAGAGGGTAAAAGCAGTCTTTGGGTCAGCCTAGTTGACTGAAATAACTACAGGCAGAACAGAGATGATTTACCCTGGTGAGCCATGGTTGGAATGGAGCTGTAGGGTTTGTCCCTTGGGAGGTGTAAGAGCAATGCAACAAGCTTAAGCAAACTATGTCCCTCAAAAGTGAAGACACAGCCAAGAGTGTGAATTTATTTCTGATCCTAAATAATGTAAGTTTTGGTGTGCTTTTTTTTTTTTTTTTTTTTTTTTTCTGCTTAGTTCTAGTTTATCCTCTAAAAGTAGGAGAAACATGTGTTAACTGTGGAATATGAAACACAAGGCAGGTTCTATAAAGTGTTGGTATAATGCACACCACTTTGAATAATTGTAAACTATTCACAGAATTGCATGGTCTGTAACCTTTTGAGAGCAGAACTAAAGAAGCATTGAAAGAGCAGGGTGTTGAGTACATTTAAAATATGTGAAGAAAACTGTATAAACTCCCCAACACCTTTGACTAAAGGTAGATATCAATAACTAAAATGCCTCCAAACACAGAAGCACAATTCAAAAAAATAATGCCACTAACTTAGAGACCAGTGAAATTTTTTTTTCTCCACTTATAAATTAGCAACATTTTCTGTAAAACACTTTGACAGCGTTGTCTACAAAAGACAAACCGGGCTGAAAGCAGAGTTGGAGACAAGAACAAAACTTTCCTAGTTGGCTGCAACATTGTTTAACTTGAGCAAGGGGGATCCACCTTAAGAAAGGTCCAAGGAGCGAGATGGAAACCAAATACAGTCAAAGGAAGTTGGGGATGTGGGTGTCAGGTTGTCAGTAATCTGACAGCTGTGGTAACTACCCTCTAATCCAGCAGCTCCAGCCACGCTCTCGGCTGACACCGCCAGGACTGACTGACAGCTGAAGAGCGGGCACTTTTTACAGGCAGAAGTGACATCCAGTCTATTAAGGCTGACAAGCACAAAGCAGAGATTTGCCCTGAATGGTTTGGTGCTGAAGCCTAGTAAAGGGGTTATTTGAAAGGTCTTGGAGAAAGTGTCAGACTCAAGCTCAGATGATAACAATATTGTAATGATAGCACTGGACAATGAAGTGCTATGATTGCCCATACAGGCCAGGAAGATTGCATGTGGATATTGAGCTCCAGAAGCCAGTTTACGGCAGCAGACTCTCAAAGCAAACTTCCAACATCTGTAAACACACTCCATGTCAAAAACTTAATTTTTTTTTTTTTCAGTGGATAATAATCTACTTGTGCCTTTATTACTTTTGCTCTAGTCTCTAAAGAAAAAACTAGCAGAAGGACAATTACTGACCACCCCGTAAAAGCTAGAAATAATGAAAGTGTCACACTCAGCATCTTGCAGGTTGAATCAAGAACGTTCTCAATATTGAACAACTACGTTAATAATTGAAATAGCTGTATCCTAGTCCAAATGTAAGTAATGGAGAAATCTGGGAGTGATACTGTATTGTAAATTCATACATAGATATGCTCAACAAAAAGGGGCTAATAAGTGAATATAAAAAGGTATAGCATTGTGTAGTAGTTAAGCAGCTGACTGGTATTGTGAGGCTCCAGGTGTTACAAATGTGACCCTTGATTATAGCACTGAATCTGCTATGAACTAGGACTTTTTAATATTTCTTTTAATGTTCCTGAGATGTTCCTTTTTCAGCAAAGCTATTAAAATTTTCTTCTGCTTTATTTTTCTTGGTTTTCATATAAAATATGACATTTAATCAAATGATTAAGTGAATTTTTTATTTTTTGTTTATACTGAAACTGAAATCTGTGGGCAGCTGCCTCTTCGTTCCCACTTTCCCTAATACTATCCTTCAGATCCCTGGTCTGGCATCCACACTTACTGGGTGCTAGAAACCACATATTAGCTGGCTTTTCAAGTAGAAAAAAATACTATGCAACAGTTTAAGCCACCCTGTACCATCTAGTAATTCTTCAAAAACCTATATAATTGTCTTCCCTATATCAAAGTGATCCTGCAGTTAGGTTTCATTTGTGGTTTAGGGTTTGTTTGGTTTGGTTTTTGTTTGTTTTAGTTTTAGGTCTTTTCCCCACCCTCTTTTCTTCCAGATACTTTCAGGAAATCACCCCTTCTTTCCATTAGATTACTTTATGTAGCTCCAGTCTATGAGCTGAAGTTAGCCTAAAAGAGCTAAGACTCAATTTTATGTCTCTTCTGCATGCTGACTGCATTTTCTGGGGAACAGATGTTTATAAGCAAAATTATCAGATCAGGTTTAATGTCTCAGATTCTAATTACCAAGGAAAAAGAATGGGCAAATAACAGTCACTGACTGAAGAATGAAGAGTTTACAGGGAAAAAAGCCTGCAGTTTTTTTCAGTTTCAAGAGTTTACAGTGCTAAAACCTGCACATGGTTTGATTACCAGTAGGTGAATAGTCAAGGCTGGAGTAACTTTCATCCATTGCTACTCATTGTCCAATTATTGCCTTTAAACATAATTTGTTTTAAGATTAAATACCAGGGGTGGTATTTAATCTTCATCAACCCTTCTGTTTGAAGACAGAAGCATGACTGCAGGCTCTGCCCCAGGTGTGTGGAAGGGCTTGCACCTGTAAGTGGCTGTAGGAGTGTGCACTGCTTTCAGCTGAGAAGCCAAGGCAGAATAAACGTGAGTGTGGCCAGTACTGCCCAGCCGAGGGGGCAGTGGACCTCATGGGTGGATGTGTTGTGTGGGCTGGCTTAATGAGATCTGTGGATTCTGGAGGAGTTTTTGGATGTCATTGTGAACTGACAGCACTGTGACCTCTTTGTTGAAGTCCTTTGTGCTGCCATGAAATGTAAAAAAAGTTCTGCTCTGACCTCTACAAATAATTGTTTGCATTCCTCCATGTGTTTTGGATTTCTTGAACATTTACGTGACATAGGTTGCAGTGTTTTGAGCTGCTGAGACCAATGAGAAGAACTAAATGTGTGAGTGAAAGTATTCTGTGCGAAGGTCAAACCTTACTGTTTTCAAAAGCAGTCAATGGGAAGTAAGTGAAAATTATATGAATATATTAAATGTAGTTAATAATCCTGTAAAATATACAGCATACTTCCCCATTTATTCCATTATGTATATATGTTCATGCTTATGTGTAGATATATGCTGTGTTTTTCAGTGGGATGGTTTGGTTAATTTGGGTTGGGAGTGAGTTACTGTTTTTGTGTATGTGTGTTTGGTTTTTTTCTTTTTAAAAAAAATTTGTAGGCTAGGATTTGTTGTTATTTCCTTGCTGCTCAGTGTTTTATTTCAACAACTATTTAATGTGACTTTTTCAGCAGACTAGATTTTACTTAGGGCAAACAAACCTGCTTACGGATCTTTATGTTTCTAGAAGCATAACACAAATACATAACTTTTGGCAAGAGTTCAGTAGAAAGAATTACCTGAAACTCGGTACCAATGTATTCCTGTATTTGCTGTTCTAAACTAAAAACCTGATCACTAACTCTGTTGTAGCCATCTGTCATTTACAAAATGACACATCCAATTTAAAACCACTAGGAAACAAAATGTTTAATCAGAATTTTAGGAATACTTGCTAACCATGAATCTTGAAGACCTAACTACTTAGCTATTACTGTGCAATTTATCTGACAAGGGGTGTCATCTATTGCAGACGATGTACAAGTGCAAGTCAGCATCACCTTGAGCAGGTTACTTTATTTGTCCTTTGCCCCAGTTTTCCAGTCTGTGGAATGGGAAATAGGGATTTTCCTATTTATAGGAAAGGGATTGACAGGACAAAGTTCAAGTGCGTTTCTTACATAGCAGCCTTGCACAAAGTTTTTATTATGTGTGTCTGCCAAAGGTATTAGAAAATACTGTTGATTTTGGATATTAGTGTGAAGCTTTATGGTGGAATTATGTGACTGGGGGATTTGATAGGACAGGGAGCCTGTCTTAGTTGTGTGTTTCTAGAACATAACTAAAAGATATGAATACAGCATACTGAAATGCAAAGTCTAATGACGCGAAAATTTGCACAGAAGTTTTCTAGAGGCTGACCTCCTGGGTCATCAAACTCCCTCCCGTTGTATATTAAATTTTGTTAGACCTTTTTTTACTTGTGTTATGCTTCATTTCTACTACTTTGTAATACTAGCACCATAGGTTCCTAAGTTACAGAGTTACCCTGCATAAATATACAAAGCAAAAAAAAAAAGCCCTGTTCTGAGGAGCTCAGCTTTAGCAGATGAGACAGATGTGAAACGATTCACCCAGGATCACCCCAGAAACAGGAGGTCAGTCACAAGGAATTCCAGGAAGACTCAGGGTATAGACTGCCCTGGCTCCTCAGGCTCCTCCTTGGAGTGATGTTCTCCTTCAGGCATTGTCCTGTTTATCTTCTTTCACATCTCCAAATAGAAATTTAAAGATTTTGCAGAAATAAAATTTTAAATATAAGTTATATTGGGAAATATAAATGCCCAATGATAAAAACAGAAGCAGTATTTCCTGGGTGTGTTTCAGAAGATGGAGCTCTGACAATGATGTAAGCTCTTTAAACCAGTCACAGAGCCAAGAGAAATGTAAATCTTTATTAGCTTCTGTGCTTTATTATACTTTATTATATGCCATTAACAGTTATTTTTAAAATATGGTAAGTGGATTCATTTTCCATACAGTAGTTGTGAAAGCATTGCAGATGTAAAGGATAAAAAAATACAGAGAATGACCTCTGAAGACGTGAAAAGAGAAAAATTGGATAATAAATGTTCAATCAGTCTGAGGTATTTTGTAAATCAGACAACTTTTATTTGGATATACTATTGTTTAACAGCCGGTTTAAATTGGGACCAGCATCCTGATTCTGGACAACATGGCTTTTATTGGAAGTCCCTGCCACTTTTAAACATCTTTAATACATTTTAAAAATAGAACTGTAAAAACCAGTAACCAGACTTCAAAGGGAAGACATGTTGTGCCAGAATTAGGAAGCTGGTGCCGATTTTCACTGGTTGTAAAGCCCTGGGAGCGCCCCGCGGTCTGTCCCGTGGTGACAAACACCAGGAGCACGGGCGGCTGCCGGGGACACGCCGAGGGGCAGGGATGAGGGAGGGTGCCACCCTGGTCACCAGCGTGGGACTCACTCCTGTCCCCAGCCTCAGCTGTGCCACGGAGCGTGGCCTGGCCTTCAGGAGGGGATCATGGGGCACAGGAAAGCAGCTTGGTAATGGCCAGCTGGAATGGCCGGGGTCTTCTGTCTGCTTTTTGGTGGCACTTAACAGCAAACAGGGGAAACCAAAGGGCTACCTGTACATAGTGCCCTGTGTGGGGGCTGTCCCGTCAGATTGTGCTCATTTTACACCAATCATTTAAAAAAAAGATTTTTAAGATGGTTGCATACTGCTCATGGTAGTGATATAACAACTTCCTATATAATGGTGTTGGGAGAAACAGCCAAGAGGGGAAAAAGAAAACACGTTGATTTTAAAATTTTTTTCGTGTTTCTACTTACTAAGTGACACTTTTAATATACTAAAGTGAAGGGAGAGGCTCTGCTGGGTTAAACTGGATGTGCTCAACTGAGACTTCACCAGCCTGAGCCAAAGACTGCCCTGGAGCTGGAGTTGGTGACATTTAGTTGGTGTTTGTGGACGATTAGACCTGGATGTTTCTGAGATGAGTACTGGCAGAGTGCTGGGGTGCTTCAGCCACCCTATTTCACTCACAAGCCCTGCTTGACTCACAAGCAGGTCCCATTAAAGGACCATTATTAATCAGTATCTTTGTTTAGGAGCTGCTGTTATCTCTCCCCCCAAGAAAAGCACCACAGCAGAGCGTGTTCCTTCCTCTGTAGCTCTCTGCAGTGAGTATTTCAGAACTCCTGCAGTGCTATCCTGTAGGAAGGTATTGTCACAACATAGCTCCAGCAATCAGTCTGAGAGGAGTAGGCTATGAGGACTGGGTTATTGCCATCTTCGAATAGGCAAAGATGTGAAAGGGATCTCTCCAGTGACATATCTGCAGAGAATGTTCACCTGGGAATAGGCTAATTGAACACTTGATGCCACTGCAAACCTACCTATGCATAACTAAAATGAGCACATATTTGACAACTGCACTGCATTTTAAAAGAAATTTTAAAATGCAATTATTATAGAGCCCCAGGGCTTGATGTATATCTGCTTAACACAGGAGATTTTATTTATGAAAGATAGGTTCTGAATCAATATTTTGGAAAATTAGGATCTAAGTATGTGTTTCACTAAAAATTTAGGGCAAAATCTTCTGGCAGAACATGGATTCAAGATCATGTTAGGATTTTCTTTGGCTGTAGCTTCAGCGTAAGATCTTCTGATTTTACTGTTAAGGAAAAAATAAAGCTTTTGTTATGTATTAGAATGCTATTTTTAAGTCCGTAGGTGTTTGGCATCCTTTGCAGAAAAAAAAAATTGTGGATAAGTGATTCCTGATCTAACGGAGCTATTTGACATTTACACGTAACCATCATTATGTTTCAGATCCTCTTACAAAACTTAAATAAGGTGTCTGAATAGCCTACAGAGGGCTCTTAGAGGTCTCTTTTTCTTTAGTTGCCATGTCTAAAGGAAGTCAGGATTGGTTACAGCTGAAGTTCTTCTAATATTTATTTCCCAGCAGTGCTGTATTTGTCTAAGGTTGCTCCCTCTTAACAGTTTTAGAGTTTAGTTAACTCTGATGCTGCTACTGTAATTCTGGAGAGCAGGTTACCAACAGTGCCCAAGAGAGCTGCTCTCCCCCAGATACACTGTGTGATGTTCTCTGCAAGGAAAGAGGACCCAAATTTCCCCACATGAGAGTATTTTGTTACTGGTGGTGCTGCCCACACACGCAGCCCTGTCCCTTGCAGGCTCTCCAGCTCACAGCCTGTTAGAGCTGAGTGCTGCTGCCACACACAGTCTGCCTGAATCCTGGCAGGGGCTGCAAACCCTTGGAAGGGATTGCTGACTGCACACAGCTAAGGAGAGTTTTGGGGAGGTGGGTGAACCTCACCAGGTTCCCTCCTGGTTTTCCTCCTCCCACACTGAATTACTCAGGTGTTCCCTACATGGAGCTACTCTAGGAGGTAGTGTGGAACCTCAGCAATTGCTGTCTGCCTGCTGAGCAGCTTTTCCTGCCTGCATTGTGAGGAAGACCTCGGTGCCCTCGAACAGGACATCCAGTGGGGAACAAAGCACCATTGCTAGGTTTCCACATTCGAGAGCAGGGGCACATTGTGCAGGGCACTGGCTAAGCTGGTGGCTGTGTGTCAGGGAGGAAAGGTCTCAGTTGCCAGTGTAGGAGTGAGGTTCTGGGTGTGCAGACCCTCCCTGGGAGCTGAGGCAAGGTAGTCAAACTGCTTTGTGGGGGGCTGGCTGCCATCCTGGACAGAAAAAGCTTATTGTTTAGCTAGGATGTGGATAAAGAATAATAAAAATAATGAGAAAGGGCAGATAGGGAACTGTGTGTGATAGTTTTGAATTTCTCTGGTTTTGAGTAACAAACAGGTTTTTTCATCACATGCTCCCTTACAACCCCACTTTATCTAGCTATTGGATTTCTTGTAGGCATCACAGCATGAGCACAGAATCAGAAACATAGCGAGGACCTCAAGAGAGTGCCTAATCTGACCTTTTGCATGGAGACTAAATCAAGATGCTTGATTGCCTGGCTTGCCCTGCACAGTGGTACCAGTGCGTAGCTAGCAGCCCCTGGACTGCCCTCCACACCTGTGGAGATGCAGGTTAACACTCTCTATCGGTTACAAGCAAAGAGTAAAGGGCAGCGGGCTGAACAAGGCGCTTGGGAAGGTCTCTGGGGTTGATGTTTTCACTGGCATCTATTAATAAGTTGGGGCTAAAACCTCTAGTTTGAGGAAGAAGCCAGCAGAGAATTTTACAGCTGTAGACAAATATCTAAAAGGATTTGGTTCATTAAGCATCAGCAAGAAATCACACAGGAATGCCTGAATATATTTTAAAAACAAATAAAGTGTAAGTTAAATACACAGAAGGCTTTCCTCTCAGAGAGTAAATAAAAAATTTCTCATATTTTCTAAAGGTCTTCAAGCAGGAGCTTTAACGGAGTTTAGAAAAAGTGCACCAATAAATGTGCACAACCATTTCTTGCACAACCATTTAATTTCTGACAGGATTCATTGGCTTAAAAATTCAGGAGAGAAATTAATGTTTTCCTGAGATCTATGGGTCATCTCAACTCTTTCCTCAATGCCCCTGAGACTCTGCTACCCATATTTCTGTTTCATGAAGTGGTTATGTAACAAGTGATAGGTTTGAGATCATTCCAGCCAGTAAGCATTCAGAGTTGAAGTGGAACTGGGAATGATGGGTCTTGGTCTCCTCAGTTTGTTGCCTCTGCCTTTTCTTCTTATGACAGTCTGTACTATAAACTTATATTGTTACTGCATGGCAGAAATCTTACCCTCATTAAACTGAGGGAGGTGTCAAAACTCTCCTCTGATCATCATCAGAGGAAAATACCTGTTTGAGGAAGAAATGGAATATCTGTATGAACTGTGCTTGTATTAGAACAACTAGAACATTGAAGTGGCTTGTTCTTGTATATATGTAGTATTGGATATCAGGATGCTTGTTGTCTGCTAGACTTAGAGGTAGCCCCTTTGAGCTGAAGTTCTAGATTGGTTCAACATCAGGCAAATTTGCAAATCAGCAAGTCTGTGTATGAGATAAATGCTTGGGCACATTTGATGAGTTTGGAGAAAATAAGCAAATAATGCTTAGCACACCCATTCACAGTGCTGCGTATTAAAAAAAAAAAAAAAAGAAATGTGCAAACTTAGTTAATTGTAAAAACACCTGAAGAAAATAACAATAAAAATAAAAAAGTAGAATAAACCCACCTCCCTCAATAGAGTTAATGAAGTTTTGCAACTGCATTATATCTGCTTTAGAAAAAGAGCATCCCCTACATTTCTTTTACTTCATTTAAATTATATTTCTTTTATTCTCAGAATAAGAAAGCATTACAATTTTATCAATAAGTGCTACTTATTTATACATTTGATTTAATTATATATGAAGATAATCCTTCTGGCTTTAACATACAGTCTTACAGGTTGATACAATTTTGTCTGTAGAATAGAATATTGCCAGTATAAACTCAGTCAGAAGACTGAGTCTTGGAATGAGTATAAAAGATATGCTCCTTCTACAGACCAGCATATGAATAAATATGAATGATTTATCTCAGCATCTTGGTTTCTTTCTTTTATTAAGAGTTACAGCCCTCTATATTATACTTGCTTTGTTTCAGCAACATTTTCTGGAATGCTGCCTAGCGCTGTTTTTCTTACAGTAGATAGAAATTAAAAGAATATGAAGGTGCCAAAACTAAATAGTATTGATTATTCTCTTTCCAGCAATATAATCCTTCCAAACCCAAACTTTTAATTCCTAGCATCCTTAACCTGTTGGACTAAGTAGTCTAAACTAATTTTCTCTTTTGTGTGTTAAAAATGAGCTGGAAACTCCTAACAAACAGTTTCCTCTCATTAAAACTGTGAGAAACTGCTAACTTAGGGAAACTTTGCTTTTCCATAGAAGAGACCCTGACTTGGAGGAGTAAGTATTTTCATTGCATTTGGGAGGCTCAGATATGATGAAGTCCCTTACGTGGCGCATGAAATTGTCACAAGAGAATTAATCAAAGCAGAAGCAATATTAACAACAGCATTGTTATTCCTTTTTTGTGGTATTTGTCTTCACACTTAACATTTTACATCCCTTCAGATGCTCATACCAGGGAGAAGACAACCTTTACCTCGGAAAGTTTACCAATCCTTGTTGGTCTGGACTGTAGAGAAAAGACTTATCCTTATGCCCTTTGTTCTCTTATTTTCTCCTTTTTCTGTTTACATCAGAAACTTGCTGGGGTTGATGGTGATGTCTTGTTAGGTGGGCAAAGCATAACAAAACTGACCAAGAAAAAGGCACAAAAATGAAACCTGAAATAGAGTAATAACAGGACCTAGTCTTTAATAGGAGTTACCCTATGGGAATAAATCAACGAGGAAAAAGAAAATGTAAATAAATGTATAAACCAGGGAGTTTTGTTAATAGAGTATTTGAAACTATAGAGTGACATCCTCTTATCTTCTGCTTTGGTCTGCATTTTCTTATATGATTTTAGTTGGAAAAAAAAATAGGGTTTTGCATTTGTTTTGGAGCCTGCTTGGTGAATTTCCTTGAAATCAGTGAGGTTTGTGTAGGTCAATAATCTCAGATAATTAGTTCTGGAGGTAAGCCAGCTAAAGGGAAGCTCATCTTCTTAAAGCAAGTGAGCAGTGCAGCATGACAAGGGAGGGAAAGGTCTGGTGCTTTGTGCCCTAATGCTTGCTTCTGAGAATTGAATTTTGGATGTGTTGTGTGACAAAAGAATATGATCAGAACTTGGAATGCAAAGGACAAATGTATTGGGTCTTGCCACTACAGTGGGCTACTGACACTGTCTGTAAATTTGGACTGGCATGAATAAGTGTATGAGAGAAAAGTAGGGTACAAGTTTGAGAAAAATATAGGCAGTCTTTTGGTTTAGCTACATCCGAAATTTAGATACTTAACAGCATAATAGTAGAAATAAATAATTAAAAAAAAAAAAAGCAGCAATGCTTCATTTTCCAAGAGCTGGTGCAGCAGCAATAGCCTGTATGGAATGGCTCCCATGCTCCTTCTGCTTCTGATCTTGCCTGCAAGTTGTTCTTGCATAGGCAGGTAAAGATGAGTCAAATGTTCCTCCAGATTTTTCTCAGCAGAAATAGATTCTGATACATGCAACAAGCTGAAGAAAGAGTGGTTTTGCCTATATTAAGCATTGGCTTTCATTGCAAAACAGCATATACTTTTGCCAGTTACAGTGGCAAAACTGGTGGTGCCACAGATCAAAGGACACCATCTGCTCAGGGCAGAGGGGAGAAGGAGGGAGCAGCAGGACTGTGGTTGAAGGGAAAAAAATGAAGTCTTAGAGCCAAACCAAAAAATGCTTGCCTGAGTGAGGTCTTTAGGGAAATGCACACTGGTGGGTGCTCACTCTAACACTTGGTTGTAGGTCAAGACCAAGGTTTGTGCTACAGCTTTAATTTGCCCTGTGGTGGGTGTACACCATGAGTCTTTTTCTCACTAAAGCATCTGTGATTTTGAGTTTCTGAGTTTGTTTTTACTCTCTTTTCAGAATTACTGTACATCCTTAAATGCCATTAATTTTGGATTGAGTTGTACTTATTAAAATCTAAGCACCTCTCAGGAGACTCTAGGTAGATTGCTAGAAAGTGTTTCCAAAATAAAACTCCCTTTCTTTTTGAAAAGATTGACTGCTGAGAGAAGAATATGTGTGGTTTTTGTAATAGAAGTTCCACAGAAAGCCAGTTCACAAATGAAATTGTCATCAGATACAGTGGATCAAGAAATCATACATACAGCCTTCTACTGCTGAGCCAGGAAACATACTGTTAGTGACAAACTTTAGTGGTAGGCCCATAGGACAGGTCTATCTTAAATTTGTTTACTTACTTTTTGTATGATGGGTGCATTTCAGCTGATGGAGGCTCAAAGTTTTTGATAATGTTAGTGGTGATATAACATCTGCTGTACCAATAATATTCTTTATATAATAAAGAATTTTAAAATATGTTAATTAATATTTTGACAGAAAATACAGCGTGAAGAGCTTTTGCTACCCAAGGACCCTTGTGGGACTCTGTTAGTTCCCATGCAAACCTAAAAATTAAGCTACAGCAACGATGGGTTCTGGTAGGATAATGCAAGACTGCTTGCCTCAGTGGGCAGCCAAAGCAGCATTTAGTGCATCTCTGCTGTGGAGTTCAGAGTCTCTGCTGTATCAAAGTGCAGCTGATGTGCTGGACTTGAAGTCACTGTTTTCTTGTTGCAGAAGAGTGTACTCCATGTGCATGGCTATCTATTTGCTCTCACAGTTGTGGTTTTCTCACTTCCAGTCATTCTGTTTGCGGTAGCAATCACTTTACCCTGCTGGTGACCCTGGGATAATCACCTTTGTTAGTTAATTACTTCGGGGAGCAAACATGGGATTAGGTCATTTGTGAGTGATTAGTGGGTGTGGAAATGCAAGGAAGCTGCTGGCTTTGGCCGTGTGTGCAAATACACACGTGTGGGAGTGGGCAGTTTGTCCTTCTGTCCCTCTGCATCGCCTGCTGAAATGTTTGGCATCGCTGCAGCAAAAAGTGTTTGAGATCAGTGTGATGGGTCAGAACGGTGGTGATGATGGTTTCAAAAGAAGGAATCAGACTAAAATCACTAAAAATCTAGGTCAGCGTCTCAAATGACCTTATGAATATCACTGCTGCTGTTCAGCAGCTTACAATATCTATTTAACCCAACCTGAGGTTTATTTAATTAGAGTGTTTCTTTTAATGGTTTGTAAGTACTAATGGATGTGAATTTTATAATTTTTCTCACATGTGGGTGCATACAGTGTGCACTTTGTGTTTGCCAATGCAGACCCATGTGCTATTTTTTACATTCTTGATTATAGTGTGGTTAATGTATCAGCAGTACTTCTGCTGCATTAGTAAACGATGTTTATTTCAGTATGATCAGCATCACTTTGGGTCTGAATACACAAATATGCAAGTTTAAAATTCAATTTTTTTACCACTTGCTTTCCAAGTAATGTTTAATAGAAAGTCATCAATTAACCAGAGCAGTAGGCATGTTTAGGTTCAAATATGGGACATTTGATGTCATAAAAAGAGTTACAAATGCTCTTTGCATATAATTAGCCTTGTGCTCAGGCTCTAATATTTCAAACACTTGGATACATATTAAATCAATGGAAATATTCATCTATGAAATGTTAAGCAAATGCATAAATGTCTTTGCAGGATTGGGAAGTAATTAAGTGGAACGTTAAAAAATACCATTATGATCTTATCTAATCTAAAAGCGTGCAGTATTAATGCTTGCTGGTTTAGTTGGTTGTACAAGTACGACTTCCACAAACACTTGCGAATACAAAATGAATATTTGCAAGAAAAATACTCAGAGGCTGGTTTAATAGGTTTTACATTTTTGGCTTTCAGTATTAAAACATGCTGTTACCACATTAATTTCCATCTAAGTGAACAGTAGCAACATGCTGCTGTTTCAGTGTGTATAAGCTTGGTGGCAGATTTTTTCATCAGTGGCCAGGAACTATTTCCTTGTTATTACATTGAATTAAAAATGTATTAAAAATGAAGCGTCGCTGCTTGCTGGAGAGAGACAGTTTGTCGTGCTACCAGTGTTAAGATACTGTTATTTATTCTGAAGAGCTAGGAATTAAACACTCTGCAAAAGAGGTCTGGGGAAGATGGCCAAAGTTAGCCTGTCAATAGCAGCAGTGTATCCAGGAGAGCTGTGCTACTCCACTGATTGGGCTTGCAGGTTTTTTCTCTCCTTTCTCATCTGCTCAGTTGTAATTTTTTTCACCTGTTTTAAATTTGTTAATAGCATCTACTCTCATTTTTACTATTGTATGATCTTTGGTTAAATAGTGCGATATAAATGCAATCTTGTATTTCAGATGGTAATGGTAAGATTTCTTTTAAATACTTATTAATTGGCTCCTTAAATGTCCACCTTGAGGATGCACCCACTTGAGTCTGGTAAGTGTAGTAGATCAGCCATTAAAATCACCTTTTCCTGAAAAGGTGCAGCTTTTTGAGTTTTAGCAGTGGCCAAGCATTTGGTTTATGTCTTCTGTTTTGTTTTGTTTAAAAAAAATAGGTGGTGCTGTGTCTTGCTAATTTTGATTCAAAGGAATCTAGCTGAAGTCATGGCCTGATCATTGAAATGCCTATATATTATCAATGTGTACACAGTTCTTTTTTCTACTATTAACTGCACATGTTAGAAATATGATATTGCATTTATACCGTTAAAAACAGGATCAAATATTTTCTAAGGGTTCTGTATTCAAAATAGGCCAGCTGGTGATTGCAGATTTTACCACCCAATACCTACAACTGTCACTGCATGACACATTTGCACTTGTTCAAATGAATCATGCCTTTTTAGTTTAAAAAATGTGCCATTTGTGTCTGCATTCCTGCTACTAACAACATCATTAAAGTTTTTTTGCAAATCTTGTAATAACGAAAAAACCTCAGTGTTCAAGATGCATTTCAGATATTCTGTGCTGTGTTTTCCTGGAAAAAACATCATTCCAGCCAGAGCAGTGTAACTCTTCTGAGGAAGTTTTCCCCTAAATCACAGCAGTAAACACTCCTTTCCATCTCCCATTCCACCAGCACTATTCCATGAGAGCTGCTGGTAAGCCCAGGCTTATTAGGCACTGAGCAGAACTGAAATTTTTCTGAGACACTGCCCATTAGACAAACACAACATCTTCCCTGAGAGACGTCAGGGTCATGGCAGTAGATAAAATTCATTCTCTTACTCAATATTTTAATTTTCTTTTCAATAACAATCTGGTTTACTTCAATAATGTACCTAGCTAAAAAAAAAATTGTTTCTGATTTATTTCAAATAATCACTTTTATTTCAACTAGATTTAAAATAATACAAATTAAAAACAATTTCAAAGGTTCAATGTCTAAAAAATTGTTCAAAATGTGAAAGTTTTTTGGAAGTATCATTAACACTGAAATAGCTAAAATGAAAATTTTCAGCCAGCATGAATTTACTATATTTTCAAAATCTGAAAAAACGAAGATGCAAAGGAATGACTCTCCAGATGTCACTGGTACTCAAAAGATATATTTACCATTACTTAACACTGTAAGTACTGATTTGAGAATTCTCAGTATATTTAAAAGGTTGTAACCAAAACCCAAGTCCTACAACGATCTGAGAACCCATATTTCATATTTTGGTATTAAGTCCAGCTGGCACAAAGGGGAATGTATTCTGAATTGATCAATGTTTGTGTTGTTGACAAAACTGATTTTTCTATCAGAAGTTGACAGGTCATCAAACCAGATTTTTTTTGGTTAATAAAAAAATTTCTCTTTGATTAAATGTTGCCAAAAACATTTTCCATTCATCAAATGGACTTTATTTTTTTGGGTTTTTTTGTTAGAGTAAGAGAAATTAACAGCATTTTGAATGAGAAGCCCATTTAGGGAGTCAGTTATCAGTTCGCATCTTGTTCAATTTGGTTTTTGTTGGAGTTTATTTTAATGTTGAATAGAGAATAGTTTCAAAACCTCAGTATTTTTCACAAAACACTGCTGGTTTTCAGCCCTCTTAAGGTTTGCAGGCTCTGAGTAAGTGCAAAAGGTATTCTCAAGCTTTAAGACAGGAGAGAATGTGTTTATTGATGCCCTTGAGGATCACATTGTGCAGCAAGGATTGGTGAATAATCAAAAAATAGAAACATTTGAATGCATAGACTAAATTCTGTGTATGTGTCCTAAGACCTGCTTAAGGATTTGACTTGTAAGTATTGTAAACTAACTAATATTAAATGAAATTTAAACTTGATTGAGTCTCAGCATGGAGATGCCAACATTCAAATTGATTCATTAGCTGACTTGATTTCTCTGATAAAATTTACTAGCAGGCACAGTCAGAGGACTTATCCTGGATGATGTTCATGTCGTTAACAGGAACTGCCACTGGCAACATGCACAATGTCAGCCCACAAAAAAAAAGAGAAAATAATAGAAAATTTAAAACACTACAGCTATTTAAGAAAAAAAAAAAAAAGAGGCAAATCTGACATGTTAATACATAGTTATTTTTGCTTTACTTATCACTTTACAACCAGAGTTGTAAGACAGCCAGAGGCGACACAATGGAAGTTTTTGTGGAGCAGGGCATGCTTGCTTCAAGGAGCCAGTGTGCCAATAGAGGCACACACCAAGTGAAGCTAACATACTGGGTGAATTATGTGTCCCATCACACCAATGGCTGCAGAGCAATAAAACCACCCTAAGTGTTCTAGTTACAATCAATTACATCATGCTTTAATCACATTTTAATGATGTATTAACCAAGATTTCAACAGCAATTAGTTTAATGGGTGTTTGCTTTTTTAAAACTATTTTAACTGTGGCTATATCCAGTAAGATTAAGAAAAAAATAAAGCATTGATTGTGACCTCCTTCTTCTGCAGCAATTTTGTGTGATGGGACTGAAGAGGGAGATTTTTCAGTTACTGAGTATTCATGACTGTTAAGTTAATAACGTGCTGTGCAATTATATACTGCAAAATTCTTCTCATCCACAACAATTCTGCAAAATCTAACACAATAAACTGGAAATAATTATTGCATCTCACATCCTTTAGGGAAGAAAGTAATACACTGGCTATTGCTATCTAGGCAAAGATTAAAAAAAAACAATCAGTGTAAAATTATTAGTCATGCTAATCTTTAATAGAAGGGTTTAGAAAACTTCTGTGGCTGCCTGTAATTTTCCCATTGATGCATATTTTCCATATAGAAAACTGACAAATGTCTCTGGAAATCCAGCTCCCTTTAAAGCACTCCTAAGGATATTAACAGATAAAGAAAAGAGATTTCACAGCAAAACCCACATAAAAACCAATATTAGGAATGATACCAAACTTAAAGAATGTTGTAAAATGAGCATGGAAAAATGTACAAAATGAATTCATGCCCATTTACATGCTTTCAGTCAGGCTACCAGATAACAAAGCCTCTGTCTTTGTGTTAACACTGCAGATTAGGTCAAGTTTTTACCCCTCTGAGCTCTTTTCCTGTAAATGACGGGTTTTGATGTGAAACAAGCAACATGTCAAAGCAAGTTGAAAGATGTAGGCATTTTATGCCATGTCACAATGACAGGCCGGTGAATATTTGGGCCATTAGGGGCTTATTAGTGAATAAATGACCAGATGGTTCAGTGATGCACAGAGATGGACAGAACTGGATGCTACTAATCAGCACTGTCTGTACTTGATGTCAAATCACATGACACAGTAACCCATGGATACCGAATAAAAGTTACCATTAGCAAGTCAATTTGATATCTGTGTGGTGTAAACAGACTTATAACTGCACTTCAGAGCTGCCTGTTGTTAAGAAGAAATAATGGTAGGGTATTTAAATAAACACACTCTATCTTATCAAGTTATGATAAATATAAATAGAATTTCAATTCCCAGGACCTCTTTTTTATTTTGAAGAAACTGTGGAAGCATTTACATATTAGCCTATCTCCACAGACAAAAAGGCTGGGCTGGAAATGCTGTAAAAGAGAAGCAAGAGGCACATTCTTCAAACACCATGGTTAGCAAGTGATGCTTTGTTTGTGCGTTTGTGACAGAAATGCAAACTTTGACAACAGCACCCATTTTCTGGGGGGAGGTTGTTTGCATTTTTGTGCATTCATGCTTTGATTTTTTTTACCGATGTTGCTGCTGCCTTAGATTTTTACCACATGTTTTTTTAAAATTTATTTTGACAAACCCCTGTAAGCAAGCAATTTCAAAAGCATTGCACCAGGGTTAGAAGCTTTGGGCATTTGGTAAAAGCCAGATCCTGAAGCAGGAGCTGATCTTGAGCCACAGTGCCAGTCTGAATGGAAGGGGGTGAGCTAAGGCTGGTGTTGGGGGAGGCTTCATTGCTGCACTAAATCTCCATGAGCTTAAAGTAAAAGGAAGTTTTCCCCTGAATTTGGGGAATGTTTGAGGATTGTAGAGATTTGGGGTGTGTCCTCATCTCAAAGCCCATGACAAACACACCAGTAATGCACTTTTTTGGACGTAGAAATACTTGCACATCTGAGGGATACTTTACTTCTTTCTTACGATTCTTGATAGCAAATGAGAACAAATGTGACATTAGGACTGATATTTTTGATTATGTACTAATGTGGTTGAGAAGGTGTTTTGAAATGGTGACTAAAACTTCCTTAGTTATTTCCTGAAGTATCAGATGGAACTGTATGTGACCCCTTTTCAATGATATTCACATAGGAATTTTGTGTAGTGGGTGAATAATGTGACAATATTTTGCGGCCTTAGTTATGTTTAATTGTGAGTTACCCTTGATCCTGATTTTCTCTCTTGCATATCCTTCGGGAAAGAACATGGGAAGAATTTTATGGTAGGAGTGGTCATGAAACTTGCTGTTCTCATGATTAAATAAGGAATCAAGTGAGAATTAGGCAAATCCAATAAAAGAAGTACTTCAACATGAGCAGCCAGAAATTTGCTTGCATTTCTGAAAGTAAAAAACTACAAAAACTTGGATTAGCAAGAAATACAGCAGGATGGATTAAAATTGTGAAATATATTGCCTTTTAAAAAAATTCCTGTTGGAAGGCACAAAGATAACAAAATAGTATAAATAAATTACACAACATTGTCCTTCGGGAACATGATGCTCAGGTGCTTGTATTTCTATAGTAATTGTTGCAATACTGTACTAGGCAAATCCCTGGCATTTTTAATGCATCTAGCCAGTGAAGACCTGAAGATGCCTTGAGTAAAAGTGAAAGGAAACAGGACACACAATTCCTTTGGTGGAATTCAAAGTTTGGTGGTGTTATGGAGGCTGAAAACCAAAATGGACTGGAGAAGTTTGTGGGAGAGCTCAGCAGCAGTTATTAAGAACAATGGGCTGGGATCATCCTCCAGCTCATGAAACTCCTACACAATTAATTTCTGGAGGCTGGGAAGGACAGCCATGCCAAGGGTGCTCTTAGGTCTTGCTGTTCTTCAGTTTTCTCAACTCACATAACTCAAACCAAGGTAAAGGTAAAATGCATCAAATAGCATATATTTGTAAAAATCAAAAACTTGAAAACATAGCTTACAAATGTTTACGAAAGGCAAAAGTTATGACAAAAAAAAAAAGGAGAAAATTAAGTGTAGATTTGTTTAAACTAAGATCACACCTAATGGCTTATCCTTGTCTCTGTGAGATCTGGAACACTGACTCATGGACAGAGATGAAATTCTGTTCCGTGTAATTTCCTATACAATATTTTGTTCAGTTGTGACTATTCCAAAGCAACAGGTCTCTGAGCAGTTTGACAGGGGTGAAGATTGAATTCTAGCAACCTTCTGGCTGGTGAGAGGAGAAAGACTATCCAAAACACATCTCTCAGGGGTCCAACAGTAAAAACACAGCCAAAACCACAGAGACGTTGAAGACGTCCTCACAAAGAAGTAAGTTGAAAATTCAACTGTATTTTTAGCAATCTCTAAGTAACAAATTTCCAAAGATTAGACAAATATTTTGGAGGGCAAATCTCATGGAACACTAACAGCTTTAAAGAAAGATTATAAAGAATGTATTGAGTAATTGTCTGTCTTGGTGGAGATGGAGAAAAATCTGCCTGCCTGCTTAATGCCCATTTCTGTTCCTATTGCAGTCAACTGGAGTTTTGACATTGCCTTTTGTGGGAAAAGCTTGACCCTGTATTTAGTGCATTACATTGAATAATTGCTACATACCTGCAAAATGACAATGAAAAAAAATGTTTTTGACCTGCTGCCTCTGGTGGCTTTGTAAGTTTGCTGAGGATGCAGCAGTTTCATATAAGCTGCTGCTTATTTACTAATTAATTTACCTGTGATTATATGAATAGCTCTTATGCAGTGGTTTCCTAGCAATTCAGTTCTGATATGCATCCTTTGTTTTCTGTGACAGGATGCGTGGGTGACTGGGTGTGCATGACCACAGGCTTCCCTGTCATCAAATGTGGGGATAATTTTCATCATTACCTGTTCTTTTAGCAAATTAATTTGAACAAGTCTCCTATTTGTCTTATACCTTCAGAGGTTTGGGATTTGAGTCAAACTCCTATCAGAAAAGCAAAGCAGATGATCATTACAACTCTGTTCCATATCTGAGTTTGTTTTATGAAATTTATAAAGGAAGGGATTTAACACTTAAAGAAGCATGATGGCTTAATTTTACCTCTGCAGAGAGGGTATTGGTTAGTGTTACTAACTAGCAACCTCTTTCTTCTAACCAGTTCTAGTTCTAGTCATGAAATTATCTCAGCATCAAAATTCTGCAAGCGTGTGTTTGTTTTGTAAATGTGCACACGTGGATTAGGTAAACTGCAGACAGGAAATTCTACTGGGTTTGTGTGGCAAGGTTTGGGTAGTGGTTGGGGCTACAGGGGTGGCTCCTGTGAGAAGCTGCTAGAACTTTCCCTGTGTCCAGTGAAGCCACTGCCAGCTGGCTCCAGGACAGACCCCCCTCTGGCCAAGGCTGAGCCCATCCGAGATGGCAGCAGCACCTCTGGGATTTGAGGCTGTAAGAGAAGTTATTACTCAGGAGCAACTTCAGCCAAAGAAGAGAGGAGTGAGAATATGTGAGAGGAGCAGCTCTGCAGGCACCCAGGTCAGCAAAGGAGAGGGAAGAGGGGCTCCAGGCAGAGATTCCCCTGCAGCCCCTGGAGGAACCCACCCTGGAGCAGCTGGATTCCTGAAGGAGACTGCAGGAAGCCCATGCTGGAGAAGGCTCCTGGACCTGTGGACCAGGGGAGAGAACAGCCAGCACAGGAATAGATTTCTGGCAAGACTTATTGACCTGGTGGGGGACCCATGCTGGAGCAGCCTGTTTCTGAAGGAGTAAGAAGTTTCAATATTAATTTTCACCTAGACTGGGGCATTTCACACCTGAAAATACCAATTTTACAGTAAAAGACCAATGAAATATATAAAAGAACCAAACAGGAAACAGAAAGTTCACTATTTTCTTTCTTATTCTCTTCTATCTCTCTGTCCTGTTCTTCAACCCCTCAATCTTGAATTAATTTTCTTCTCTACTGACCAGGAATTATGAGGAAACGAGCCTGACTATGGAAAGTGTTCCCTTTTTGCCTTCTTCATGTGAACAGACAAACTGTGAGTGAAATACCTTCACAGCAAGAGTAAAGATATCAGGAAATCTCTTCTTTTATGACTATGTGCAGGTGAGAACCCAAAGCACTAACAAAACAAAGTATTTTTCCATTATTTCCTATTCAGGTTGGAGACAAGTCCTTAGTTGTCAGCTGGTGAAAGAGAGGAGAGCTGGAGAGACCCTGCTCTCACAGGAGAACAAGAAGAGAGGGAATTTTTCTCCCTGTTAGCATCAGAGATGCTGTGGCAGTGCCCTTTCTGGGTTGAACACTCACCCTGAAGCAATGCATTAGGGCTTTGTGCAGACAGCTCAGAGCAGGGGAGCAAGAGGCTTACTCAGCTCTTGGTACCAACTTTCCATCCAAAGGAAAACTAACGGGCTGGTCAGTAAAGGCTGAAAAATTAGATGTAATGTGAGTGTTTACTTCAAGCACTGCAGCTCCTGAATATGGACTGAGCTGTAAAAGGCTCCTCTCTGTTCACTCAATTTTAATTTTTTTTTCCACATGGGTCACAATGCTTTATGATTTTACAGGCACGCCACTTTCAGGAAGCATAATTAAAGAGCTTCAGGTACTTCAGTACTTCCTAAATGTGTTAAACATATGAAAATAAATATTCAGATCATCCTGAAATGTTTAAACATTTCAGAATTTGTTCTAGGTTTGAAATATTCAATATTTGCAATTTGGGAATAGTATTGATTCCTACCTTTAAATAGCTCCATGGTTTCAAACAATTAACTATTTTGGAGAAATCTCAAAAAAAAAAGGTTAGACTTCATTTCTTATAGAAAACACTTATTTTATATCCAAAGAAATATCCCTTTACATCAAGCCTTATGAAATTATAATATTGTTTTCACTAGTTATGACTTGGCACTAGGATATGAATAGTACCATGTTCAGAAACTAGCCTAAAATTCTGATTTACAATGAGCAAGGCATTTAGATGTTAGGATAGATGCCTGTTGTAATAAATATCTTTAACAGATGACCTATCAAGAAATACAATAAATCTAAAATAAAAAAGGCAGTCATACGTGTAGTGGTAACTCATCTTAAATATGTCCAACAGCAGATAATTTCAGCTTTTAAAAAATTGCTTTTGGTTTTCTTATCCAAACAGATGCTTTCACTAGTCTGAGTCACAAAGAGGTCAGGTTATTCGTTTTTCACAGTTGGAGATGTTGCATGGTTAGTACTGCTGGTAAGCTTTCTCAGACTGACTATAACACCTGTGTTTGCAGAAATCTAGACGTGGATTCTGCTGGCAATTTTTTTTTTTTTTATTGGGACAGATTGAGGGGGAGGAAAAACACCATCTCTCCCAGTGATGATGATGGTAACATGGAATACAACAGAAAATTCATTGAGTTTTGTTTTTGCTTGAGTTGCAAGGTATGGCTCATTTGCCTGAAGTGTCCATTTGTTGCTCCAAATGCATAAAACAAGTATGCTCATAATTCAGAGGAAGTGCAAAAATTATATTTATGCTGCAGCATTTTGGAAAGGCAAATCTACATACTGCATATTCCAGTACTCTGTTGAAAGCATATAACTTTGTTCAGAGTCCTTTGCAGACCCCAGGCCCTGAGCAGGGAGCCAATCGTCCTGCACAGGTATGACATGGGGAAAAAACCTCAAAATGCTGCCAGTGCCGGGGTACTGCTGCGGAACAGAGTTGTGAGCCTTGACCATGATACTGGATTATTTTCTTCACTTCACTAAAATTATTGGAAAATAGCAAAGAAATGTTGTTGGGAATTAAAATCTGTCAAAAAGGAAAGCATGGTTTTGCTGTAGTGCTAATAAGACTCTTCTACTGTAATGACTTCTGTTTTGTCCTGCAGTCACTTGGACATGAGTGAATTCTCACAAGTCTTTAAGTTTTTACTTTTTTTTTCTTTTTCTTTTTTTTTTTCTTTTCTTTTTTTTTTTTTTTAAGAATAACTAGGTGTTAGCAAAGTTATTTTAACAATATGCTTACCTGGGGTATTTTGGGCAATATCTGTGGGCGGGCAGTGAAGTCAAATAACGCCAAAGATTGTCTCTAAGGTATGAGAAAAAAATCTCTTCCTGTATCTTTTTTTTTTTCCTTCCAAGAGAAAACATGGAATCATTTTTAAATTCAGAGGGATTTTGAGACTGAGCTGTAAAATCCTAGGGTATATGTGTGAAATAATCTACCAACTAAAAGCTATGGGCTGGTCAGCTGACCTACAACCCCTGCTACTGTGATACTCTCCAGTGTGCAGTAGTGTATGATTCATATGCACTTATATCTGACTGTGTTCATCTTCGAAATAATCACTTCATTCTAGATAAATGTATTCAGTGCTATGACTACTACATCCATCATATTAGGTAGGGTTGTGCAGCTGAATGCAGCTCTATTCCAAATAATGATGGTCTCTAATATTTTCCTGAAAATGTGGGTAATTTATTATCATAGGCTAATTATGCCCAATACGGCTGCAGGCTGACATTTATTGCAAGAGGTGGGCTGAAGGGAGCCAGGAGGTATTGCATTGTCACCAGAGCAGTTTCTGGGAAGAAATTTAGCTGCTTGTCCAGCATTTCTGTCAGAGCTCTGGGAAGCATTTCCATTCCTGCAGTGTGCTGGATGAACTTGCTTCTCCCCTGTTTCAGGCAGGATTGATGGTTACCCATTGATTCCCTTGGTTAGGAATCACAAAAGCTCCTTCTCTCCCCACATGTGCTCCTGGTAGGAGAAGCACAGCTGCTTTGTTTCAATGGCAGGCACATTCCTGCCTAAATCAGCCTAAACAGTGACCTGATTTGCAGATCCCCACTCCTCTGGCCTTGGTTTCTTGTCCAAGTGGCAATGTTCAACCATTTCTCTTCCCCATCTCTGAATGCACAGACAGGGACACAACGTTGTAAACTCTTGGTTTATAGACATCTGCTTCTCATCTGTGAAAAATGCAGCTTTCTGTGCCTGCCCAGGAAAACTCAGCTCCAGAAACTTTCTTCAGTATGTGATCTCCCAGGCAGAAAGAAGAAATGTCACCTGGTCTTTCTACTGTAATTTAACCCTTTCTTTGGGTTATTTCTTTTTACCATTGCTGCTTTTGCTTGTGAATTAATAGCTGAGGAAAACATTTTAATGGCTGTGCAATAAGTTTTTGCTCATCATGGGAATTTACTGCAGGATAACTCTGCTTAATTCAGATCAATGATAATTACTCATTGACTTCAATGGGAATGAACACTGCCTCTATTTTTTATTATCTACGCATTAAATAGCTCAGTTTGCTGAATTCTTCTTTAATCCCATATTCTTGTTTACACTTTTTTTGTGAGTGTCTTGCCACTATGACCAAAGTATCCCTAAGAATGTTATCAGAGCCTTCCCAAAATTGTTAAAGTGGTTTTCAGGTCGCATCCGTAGCTGTTATTTTCTAGGTAGAATAACTCAACCCCCCCATGTCTTTTCTTACAACTGAGATTCTAGAGACCTGATATAACCTTTGTTAGCCAATGGTGCACCCTTTGCAAGGCAGTGCTGGTTTCTGGCAGCACAGTTCTGCAAACAGGCCTGGGTGAGCTCCACATGGGTTACAGCTATGAAAAATCTTCTGTATAAAATATATCGCCTCCTGCTTATTGCTTTAGTCCCTTGCTAATGCCACTTGATGTTTGTCTCTGCCTGCTGCTGTGCACTCGGTTGATTTCAGGGATGTTTCCACAAAAACTCCCCAAAGTTATCAGCTGTGTTAGGGTGCTTCACTCAGGAATGAATTCAGCCATTTTACCACCAGGAAATTTATGCTGGGTAGTCTTGAGAAACAGGGAAAGCATATTAGTTCAAGTGCTTTGTGAAAATACTGCTCTTAGTGAAAGCAATCACTGTGGAGTACGCAATGATTCTGAGCTGTGACAAGATATTTGAGGCCAGTGAATAAAAAGATATCATTTTAGCCATTCATTTTGTCAAAAACAAAACAATAGAAAGCTCTTCCCATTATTTTTGTCTATGTGGAGCCATTCAAAAGCAGCAATAGCATCAGCAGAGTGTACAACTGCTTTATTAGAGGTGCTGTTCAGAGGGGCTTGATTTAGAAGTTCACCTAAGGTGAACAGTCAAGACAGTAGAGACCATCCTTTGATCTATCAGATTGGAGAGATACTCAGAAAACTACACAATCAGTAACTTCTGTGCCAGTGATTAATTTGCTGAGACTTTAAATAACTGACAGTTCTGCCTAATTATCTTTGAAGACCAAAATAAGCTTGGGGTTTATAAGCAGGTTACATATGTTTTGGGGTGAATTAAGGGGAAATGTTCTTCTTGGTTTCATGATTTCTACTGGGAAACAAAAAGCAGATTCACTTTTTAGCCCAATTAAGTGTGTTCTTATAATAATTAGAGTTTAGAGTTCATTGCTGTCATATGTGGGGTTTACTGGAGCACCTGTGGTCCAGCACTTGTGTGAATGGTTCTCTCCAAGCAAGGCAGTGCCTTCACCTCTCCACCTCTGAAAAATGGTAAAAACCACACAACTCCCTAAAATCTTCTAAAGTCTTGGCAAGATGAAAGAGCTTTGTCATTGCTAAGTAAAAGGGAGAAGCAATTATCTGAATGAAGAAGAGTGTGTAAGTGAACAGCTTATGGGATGAACAGCTTAACAGGGATGAATCTTCCTGTTTATAACATATCATTGTCATATGTAGGAGCGAAGTTTAGCACTCAACCATTCATTTGAGGCAGGGTCACTTGATGTACTGTCAGCCAGTGGTATGCACACAAGGCTGCTTGGGATGGCTTTGGTTTGCCTTGTTTCTGTAGGTAGTGTTCCTCCTAGATATGACTGAGGAAGCAAGTAATTTATTTTCAAAACACTGCATATCCAGCAGTTTTTAATTTTCCTTTTTCAGCCGCATCCGGTTTCATCAACCTACAATTTAAATTTCAGGGAAGCTCTGAAAGTCTGTGGAGGATGAGTTGAAAGGTGCTGTGTGGCTGTGCCAGTGGTGGGCAGCTGTGCCACATGTGTCCCCTTGGCCCTGAAGACACAGGCTCAGCTGGAGGTAGAGAGAGGAGGTTCCTGTAAGCCTGGAACTGCAGGAGGTGAGCAGGCACGTGGGGGGCACTGCAGGTTGGGATGGAATGGGGTGTGCTGAGAGCTGGTTGCTGCCCTGTATTTACAAGCCATTTTTCTCACTCTATGGTTAATTTTTCGATTTTTGGTTTTCATTGAAATAAGCAATTGTAAATAATGAACTTAAAGTCCATCCAGAACTGTGAGAATCCTGATAAAAATGTGTAGTTTCCACATGATCTGAAGTACTGCACGCAGATTTATGTCAAATAAACAGATTTATATCAAACCATACTACACAGTAATCTTCAAACCTTCCTGCCTGTTAAGAAAAGTAATACATTTTGTTTCTCATTGTTTGTGTGGTACTCTAAACTGCAAAAGACAAGGGATATAGGAATATGTATGAGCTAATAGCAAACTTTAAGTACTGTATCAATAAAGACATTAAAGAGGTGATAGAAAATAAGAGACAGGGTCCTTTCTATCGACTGCCAGACCTGGGAATGTGTGGTAGCTGTGGGCACTGTTGTACTTCACCACAGCCACTGTCCTGTGCACCCTGCAGCAGCAGAGAGTGAGGAGATGGAGCTGTCAGTGCTGATCCTGAACAAAGTAGTGGCTGATTAATTAGAAAGCTGTTATTTGCAGCCAGGATGCTATTGAAGCATAAGCTCCTAGATATCGTTGCTAATAATAACCACTCCTTCATATTGCTGCAGAACCATGCCTTTAAACCACACCCTCCTGCTTGTTCCTGAGAGTTTGCAGTCTACTCCTAAGCTACAGAAGGAAGGGAAGGTAGGAAAAGTGTACCAGGCTCAGGCTGTGTTTTGGGTCTTCCAGGCAAAGACTGAACTGTGGGATCTTGCTCCCAAACCTTCCAAAGGCATTGCAGCCTGTCCAGCACCCTGGCAGGGCTCAGAGGTGCTCGGGATGTGACTCTGAAGGTGTAGGATAGTCCTGGAGGAAAGCTCACAGGAGCTAAGAGAAAAGCAGTGTTTTATCATTTTTGTTTTGTCCCTGTTCCTTCTGCTACTACCCTTCTTGTCTTCTTGTTTCTGAAGTGTTGAGAAAAAAAACCCAAAAGATGCTTGGACTTAGATGGGCTGGGAAATTTATTATTTTCCTGTCCTTTGGTCCTCTATATTATTTAATGGGTGTAAGAAACACACCAGTAACCATTAGACTTGCTGCTCTTCTGTTAAATTTTATTTTATACTTTTTTGTCCAATTTTCTCAAAGTGGACTGTGAAACCTAATAATGCTTTCTTTTTCCATGTATCTGTTGAAACCACTGGAAATATAACCAATACCAGAATTTCTCTGTAAAGACACAGAATAAAAATGTTTGCTTGTAGTAATTCCTTACATTGGGTTGGCAGGAGGAAAACCTCTCATTTAGTGGCAAGTAGTTTCTTTTCTATGTCTGTGTTCAAATTTCAGGAATCTGGTGTTGCTCCTCCCTGTATGCTATTAAATAAAAGACCATTAAGGAAACCATCATTACTGCAGGTAAACTAAAAAATCATTAGAGTTACACCAACTCCAAATGTGATAAAAATTGAGTTAATGGCTCTTTAGGTGACATTGTTTACCAAGAATTATAATTTACTTGTGTTTTGTCAATTTAATTAATTGAGTAGTTAATTAAATATTGTCTATAGGAAGCTGCCATGCAAAAAAAAAAAAAAAATCGGTTTACTGCAATCCCCCCCTTTTTTAAAATGAATTTCATTGCCATCAAATAAAGAATGTGTTTGTGTTTGTTTCCTCTGTTTAAATTCTGCTTCCTCCTTGTGAAACTGTTAATATGGTAGAGCCCTGCTCTGAAATTGCCCACAAACTCTTAAAAACATAGCTAATTACAGATAGCCCAATTTAAACTTTACAGCATTCTTGATACATTCAGAATGTATGGAAGGTGGGTTATGCCAGGCAGCAAGCAGGAACACGTGGTACTTCTGCAGGTCTGGAGATGAAGCAGGAAGGACTCCTTCTGCTGACAGAAAGTGAGGCTCTCTAAGTACAACTGGGAAGAACAAAAAATGGTGGTGTTAGTGAATTAAATTTTTGTAATAAATGCTGGT
Source organism: Passer domesticus (assembly GCF_036417665.1). Lineage (NCBI taxonomy): Eukaryota > Metazoa > Chordata > Aves > Passeriformes > Passeridae > Passer > Passer domesticus. The sequence continues at coordinate 21,997,702 of NC_087483.1, forward strand.
CTTGGTTATGGATATTCCTCTGCTGTGGAGTGCAGTGCAGGGCTAAAGTGATCAAAAGAGAAGTGCTGTAAGCACATTGCACCATATTCCAACAGTATCAGCAAGTAACTTGCACCTACTGATGGTTTGCTTGCATATTACTTCAGGAAAGTTCTGGGGGTCATTCCTGGGAGTTCTGTGGAGCTGGGCACAGAGACTGGAGAAAAATGGAGCTGGGAAAGCTGCAAAACTGGGCCATGCTCTGGATGTCTAGCAGCCTTCAGCAGACCACTCAAGATGGATTTTTTTTTTTTTTTAATTCCACTCTATAAAAGAAATAACAATTATGTATCTTTACTGCTTGTAGGTGAAAAGACTTCTTTGTCAGGTATCACCACTAAAGGCTTTAGTGGTGCAGAGATGCTGTGCAAAGAGCGTGGCAGGAAGGTGCTGTGTCAAGGGGCAGGATCTGGCTGCCAGCTTAGAGCTCATTTCTGTCACAAGAACTCAGGATCACAGGAAACTGTTGCATCTGAAGATCTGTAAGGACATTGCATTTATTCTGAGATCCTACTATTTGAAGTTGTTTTCTTAATTCCATCAACAACTTAAAATTGCTTAGCGTTTCAACTCAGGAAAAATGATGTAATGTTTACAGTTCTTCCCAAGATTTGCCAAAACTGTAGTATGTGGGCCTGCCAAACTGGCCTGCAGCAGATGATGACAAGGAGAAGTGCAAGGCCTCTGAAGCTCTGCTGTCCATGGGTCCAGGACAGAAGCTGTTGGCTGAGGATTGCTCCTGCAGAGAGCAAAGAAATGCCGCCTTCTCTTACTGCCCCCACCCACACACCCAATCCATTTTCCTCTGCTCTTCTGGGAAGGACAAAGAGACTTCCTCCAGCCCCTAGAAGGCATCCCCAAGGATGAGAAGGAAGTCCTGAAACTGCTGAGCTCCTGTGTAATGTCCCAGCTGTCCTGCTCAGATCATCCTAAGATTCTGGAGGAGGACTGGGATGCACAAAAGCTGCCACTCAATGAGAAGTGCAAGGTGCTGCGCTTGAAAAGGAGGATCAAGGCTGTGACAGCCTGGAGGGAAAGAAACCAGGGCACTGAATGACTACACTGTTTGCTTTTCCAGATAGAAACAATTTTGGAGAGACACATTTTGCACAGGAACCTCCTGATGTTTTCTCTTGACCTCTCAGAAGTTCTGCTTAGGAAATGAAATGTAAAACACCTTTATCTTGTTGTATGTCATTTCCTAAGTGACAGCTGATTACATTTTAGGAATGTTTTCTCATTTTCTGAATTAAATCAGTTTGGCATTCTGTAGCAGACAGTACTCATTAACCTTTTAAAGATTGCCAAACTAGTTTGAAGCATTCAATGGAGGAAAAAAAGAAAAGGAAAAACCCCTCTGTTAAACATCTTTTTAATCAGATGCTTCTGAAGCAACAGGCAACAAAGACTAGGTATTCTTGCTGCAATGTATTAGATGTGACACTGGTTTACACTCTACTTGAGCAGATTTGAAGAGGGTACAAATATGAACCAAGCTTGTGACGTGTAGTAGGAATGTCATTTATCATCTTATCAAAGTTTGATGTTTAGAATGATACTGATTTTCATGATTAATGATTCCATATAACTCTTCTAGACTATTGAGGAGAAGAAAATAAAAGTCCACTTTCTGGGGCTCACTGAGCACACATGGCAGAAACCAGGAGATAAGGAGTTGCAAGATCTCAAACCACTGGTGCTGATGAATTCATGAATATGTAAGTAGAACTAAATGAGAAACTTAACGTGATTCTGCAGGTTTTTTGCTTCCCTTACCTCCCCTAGCCCTCAAAATACATTATAGATAGTGACTGCATAATATTCAAGCCAAGACTATTACTAAAAAGTACCTATTTGAGTTGGTGAATGAGGGGAATTTTTTTTAAATGCTGGTGCTATATGTATACTTAAAATGTTTGGGTGTCTGAGCAGCATCTCTGATATTTATCTTGTTAGTCCCTGCAATAACTGTTGGTCCCTAATTCCTCAGTCTGTAAAGACTTCATAATATCCCTGTTTTGGAAAGGCTCAGTAATAAACTAAAGCTACACAAATTAATCTGTTACTTCATTGATATCTTACACAAGTACCTTGTAAGCAGACAAGGTCTGTAGCCAGGTCCCCTGATAATGTTGCTCTTCCATGCAGGGCATGTGTGTGCCATCACAAAATGGCATCTGCACATGTTTTGGTGGGCTCTTTGGCTAATTAGGTTTTGAAACAACCTGGTTAAATCCCTGGCACAGCCCTTCTCACAAGAGAGGAAACTGGCTTGGAAGCATTACTTTGGGGACCAATCAGTAGGGATCAGTTCCTGCAGTGTGGGGCTAGAATGTTCCCAAATCCAGACTTCTCACCCAGGGGGATTTCTCCAAAAGCCACTCTCTGGTAATTTTGCTACCTTATAATACAACGAAGGCAGCTATTAGACCATTTGGCTCACGAGGGGTGCAGTTCTTAGAGATGAGTGTGCTGGTGCCTTGGTGTCAGCCAGCTGGCCATGGCAAAGCCAGCCAAGGCAACTGCTGGAGGCCAGCTGAGAGAAATCCCCTCTTTTCCACAGCTTCTGGCCAGATGAAATGCTGTCCTCAGTAGATCCATGGCAGGAGCTGTGCCATTGTAAGATACCTTCCTAGCCGTACCTCCCAGCCCATTTTTCCTCTTCTGAAGGTAAAAAAAAAAAAAAAAAAAAAGGGCAAGTAAAACCATAAAGATGTTAAAACTTGCTCCTCACATTCCCCCAAAACAGCTTGGAATAGAAAAAAAAAAAGAATGTAAAGGATACCAGTATTCCATCCATCCAGTATTGCTGGAGTAAAGATGTGTCCTTTGGTTTTTTAGGAGGTTTCCATTTAAAGAGCAGCCATTACCACCAATACTTATTTAGAGGGTATGGTGAATTTTTTTTTGTGGTGCTAAAAGAGCCACACTACACCCTGAAATAGTAGGAACTCTTGTAATTAAAAGAGGTTTTATAGTTCCTTTAAATTGTGTCCTGGTGAAACAGTTGTGTGGAAAACCCTAAGACATGGAATTGCAAATTAAATCTTTATAGGAAATGTCCCTGCAAATAGAAGATGTATTTTAACTTGGAGTAAGCACAGTATAACCACAATCATATGGACTGAACATCAGCAAGGGAAGTATTGCTGGCACTGTGTGCTTTTCAACTCTGTTGTAGGTAACTTCTCACACCAGTAGTGAGTCATGCCTAATATGCATTGGATTTAGACCAAATTTACTGAAGGGAAATGTGGTGCACACACCCGACCCCCCACTGCCTTGTACCTGCATATTGAATGCCTGGCCATCACAGAGGAAAAGAGGTGAGGGCAGACTCCTTGAGGCTTGTTTTCCTGCCTGATGGCACAAATTTCACTGGGTTGATATGAAGGTCCAGTCAAGCAGTGACTCTTCCTGAGCTTAGATGGAGTTTCTGGCCACCAAAACATGTCAGCTAACTAGCATTTAAACATCTGCGTAGCAAAGGCTGTATATGTATGAATTTAATGTGTTATTGAAATTATTTTAAACTCATAAAATTTAATTTTATATTTTTTTCAAGAATTTCTGATCTCTCAAGACAAGTGTTGTTTAAAAAATACATATATATATATAAAAATACATACACACACTTATGTAACAGGAATATACAGGTTAGAATTTATCTCCCTGTCTTAAAAACTACAAAGGAATGGAAAAAAAATTATTTATGTATGGTGTCCACACAGTAAAAACAACTAGCAATCTAGGGCATTTTGAGGCAGAGGAGCCCAAAATGGGGGAAAAACAGAAAAACTACATCCAGCTTAGACACAGAGCCTAGCACAGCTCAGCCCACGCTGTTGGTGCCTGCTTGGACCCAGAAGTTTGCCGCCCCACACCTTCTCCAGGGACAGAGCTTGCCTAAATAAGCAGAAGGCACACACAGTTATTTATCTAGAGCATGGTTAAGAAAGCAATCCATCCTCTGATGTTGTTTTCTAATTTGTCCCATCCTGGGACTAATGTACAGCAACTGTACATACCAGTTGTGCTATACTGGGCTGTCCTTCCCAGTCCCTCTGCACTGGGGCTCAGTGCACCTACAAGGAAGGTCTGGCTGTAGAACCATTGCTACAAGATGCTTTAAAGAAGATAGAGTTAATTTCTTAAATATGTTTCACCTTTCCACATGCATGAGGCTTCCTAACTGGCAGCCTTTGGATTTTGTTGGTTCTGGCTGCACACCTGCGCCTGTCTGTGCATTAAACCTTGACTGTAGGACTCTCGTCACAAATGAACTGTCAAATCATTACTACGTTTGATGCAGCATAATCTGTCTTGAAACTAGAATTGGTCCTTCCAGGCTCAAATTTCACTTGCTACTGAGGCTAATATGCTGTTTTGAATATGCATTCATGGAGACTCGCATCCATTGGGATCCAGAGGGAGTACAAGCTAAGAGCAGATTTTCTGAATTAGCATGTCGAGAGGGAAGGGTCTTTCATTTAGACTGCTGCAGATGCCTCTCCCTCTTGTTCATTACAATTGCATTTCATCAGCTTTATGATGTCCACATGTCAATTGAGTGTGAGGATTTTGCACACAAAAGAGCCTCAGGGAAAACGACTTCACTAGCTAATCAGCTGATTATCATACCTCAAATGGGCTGCAGTGTGCTGCTCCAAATACTATATCAGCGAGAGTGGAATTGAAGATTAAGACAGCAAAAAGAAAGCTCTACAGCCCAGTTTAAAGAAATCAAACAGGAATTTGTCAGGGATAGAAAGAAGCAAATATAGCCAGGACAAGTGCTTTGAAAATATCCTGAGGCTGATTAAAAAAAATAACAAACGCCTTTCTTCAAAAGGTGTTGGAGGGTGAAAGGTTAATTAACTGTATTATCTGCCTGTTTATGCCCAGCTGTGTAAAGCTCAATAACACAAGCTCCCACCCTGGTTTTAACATTGCATCCAAGAACCAAGACCAGTTGCAAGAACAGCCTCTCCTAATAATTTAATTAGCTTCTGAACAAGCTGGATGCTCACAGCAAAGCAGACTTGTTCTCACAGCCTCCCTTTATGTGGATCTCTGTTCTTTTTGGATCTGCTCTCTGGATGGGGTTCTCAGAGACCAATTTCATTAAATGATCCAAACAGTAATGAAGAGGCTGCTATGGAGTCTCGCACAATAGCTCCTGGTTGCTCGTATGTATGGATTCCTCCAGCCCATGAATACAGATCTATAAGAAGCACCATTTAATGGTTAGCGTGGGCTTTTACTTTTTGTCTGAAATTTACCAAAGTTTTATCCCAGCTCCCTGGAGTCCTCCCCAAGTCTATCTAAAATGCAGTTAGAGCAGAGGCTGTCTTTTGCTTCACAGAGCGTCTGCCTTATGCTTTCATCAGAGTAGTCTAACTCACACAGATGCACTATTTAACAATGCCATCCCCTGCTTTCATCAGAAGGGGGAAGGTTGCAGAGCTGAGCCCTGAAGAATAAGGGGGGCAGGTCCCCTGTGATCGGCGAAAGCTGAACATCGGTGCCAGTTTCCATCTGTCATGATAGCCTATCTCCGAACCTTCAATCTGTCAAAAGCTTGCTGCCTGGCTGAAGGCTCCAGGAGATTTGGTGCACTAAACACATTTGACAACAGCATTATCACTGCAAGGAGCCCAGCAAAATGCCATCAATGTGTTAATTGTAGCCGGCTATGTAAAATGTCACTTCCCATATCATTTTACAGCGGCTTTGCCTATTTTGCAGCTCCTAATTTTCCACCCTTTATAAATACGTGGATTGTTCATGTGGAAATGTGCTTCTTTTTCGTGTCAGCTATAGTTTGTTGGGTTTTTTTTCCTTCCTTAAATGGAGGTATAATTTGGGTCTAATATTTTGCTTCAAGAAAGCAGCAGTATCTGTGGAAAAATAAATAAAAAGCATTCATGGAAATGAATTGTCTGTACATTGCTGCTGTTCTAATTTTATATCTCAATGGAGATTTATTTCTGGGTTTGTACATTCTTTAGTGTATAAATGATTCATTTTGCTGCTGTTGCTGCAAACTCCCTTTATCGAGTGCATGGTATTTTTACATTCCTGAGAGTTTTCCTCCACCATGATGCAAGAACACTTTTGTAATGATAAACATGAGAGTACAGCATAAATAAATGAAAAATCCCCCTTGAAGGTATGAATGTGCTTTTTAGCACCCAAGTAACTAATATTCAATTTCTGGTACAACCAGTGCCAGGTGTTAAATTTCTCTAGTTACTGTCACTAATGCAAATTAGATTCTTTTTGCGCTCGTAAAAAATCAAATCCACATTAGAAATTAGCTATAAAATGTAATGACTTAAATGCTATAGTGTTTTACAAATCTCCCTGCATTTCTATAGCAGATAATGCCATAAAACTAGGAAAGGATAATAAAATATGGTAGAAAGTTGGGTTATTTAAAGGTCTATTGTGACTGCTTATTCAGGGATTTGATGTATTATTTTGCTTTCTTTCCTTGTTGGTTGAAATAAGCATGCTTAAGATTTCATTTCTTTACCAGATTAGATGTAATCAAAGCTCTCCTTTGAATTTCATGTTACCCTAGCTGCAAAGGCTGTTTGTATTATTGGAAAATATCACGTGGTGAAGTTTATAATATATTTGCAACTTTTAATCCTTGGAATTGTAAATGTGTCTGACAGCTGTTAAGAAAGTTGCAGTGACCTTAGTAGTAGTTGTAATACTGAGCTAGATGGGGTCTGCGACAATTTTCTAAACAGATTCTTTTTTTGCCCCCAGCCCCCATAGATATTTCAAAACCTCTGGTGAAAATAACTAATCAATGTTTGTTCTTTTGTATATTGTGGTAAAGTCTTTAAAAATGGCAAATAGCAAAAATTGTGTTTGCCAAACTTTAAATCCAAGGAAATATTGCCTATGCAAAATGCCCATTTTGTTGTCTCTTGCCAAGTATTTAATTTAAGGTATTAAAACAAAATTACAGTAAAACTCTCAAGTCCTAGGTGTATAGCATATTTCCTGCATACTAAAAAAAGTTTTAATTAAAATTAGCATTTCTGAATTGTTGCATTAGTATAAAGTGAATTCAAGCTCTGAATTCAAGTTCACATTCTGCCTCTTTTCCATAGGAAGCATAAAAGAAATTCATACAGTCGCCCTGCAGTCATTTCCATGGGATGTGACCAGGGCACAGCACTTTCTCTGCAGAGCTCAGCCCCCCCTGCTTTAGAAAACATTTTCCCTATCTATTTACTTTGTTCCCAAAACAGAAGTCACTGGAGAGGTGAAGTATTTTTTTGTTCCACATACAATCTGCTTTGCACCCCACTTCTCATTTCATAATTGTGAATTGGATAGTCCCAATTCAGGTCCCATCTGATCTGAGCATAAATGTATGGACTGGCTCAAACCCAGTTAGGAAGACTGGTAGAAATTCCTTTTAGGAATAAAGGGAATGTGAATGTAATTCTCAGCCTTGAGTTACTGTGGTAAAACAATTAGCTTTGTTACCTGCAATTGGACAAGAGGTGAGAGAGGAGAAATATGGCTTTGACAGCTAGCTGGGAGAGTGATGGTTTTTTCGAGAATGATCCTGTTCAAGACTGAGACTATGGAAAAGCTGCTGAATAGATATCATTACTGTCTCATTGTTTTACAGTTAACAGTCTGTTCTGGCATCTAAAATCTGTGTCACACAGTTCTTTTTCATTAATTCTAGGTTTTCAAATGTGACTAGGAAGAAGAAAGAGTGAGAGATTAGTTTGGGAATCCCAGCCTTCCTTAGAAAGTGCTATGGAACTTCTCTCCAAAACTCATCTGAAGTGCTGCAGGTACAGCAAGTAAAAATCTGTGGTCCCTTGAAAATCATGGTACAAAGATTCCCTGTCAAAGCAGGGAATATGCACTCCTTGGGTACCTGGCTGGGGAGTCTATCAAGCACTTCATCCCCAGCAGCACAGGCATGGAATATTGATATAAAACACATATTTAAAATGGTCAATAATTCAGAACAAAAGAAAGGTACTGAAACATAAGGGGCAGTACCTGCTATGGAAGCCTCTTGGCTCCATCACCAAGAGTGATTTAAGGGCTGATATGGGCTGAGCACTGCTCTGTACCAGCTTTTCCAGCTGACCCATCCAGCCCCAGCCATACTGGTAAGTGATCTTGGTGAATTGTATGAAAACGCAAAATACAAGAATGCTTTGGTTTTGTTTGTTTGTAATTTAAATATTTTCAGAAATTTCCAGTAAAAGCACAGCCTCTACATTTCCACATCAGAACACCACCAGTCAGTGTCTCACTCCTACATGCTGAGTTCAAGGAAAGCTTGTAAGACATACACTCATCTCAGACAGTTTGTGTGTATGGCCCCAGATTAAGTAATTAAGTAATTATACCATGCAATGTGATCAAAAGCTATTGGGAAGTCCAGAGCTGAAGTCTAATGCACTGCAAAACCTGTCACCAAATACAACTGGTGTTAAACAACCTTGGGGTTTTCTGTATTCCCAGCATCACACAATCCTGTTTAGGCAGCTGGAAAGGTAAATACCAGAAATTATTCTGTTCCTGACTGCTCAGCTCAAAAGGACTGCATGAGAAAGCATCTGCATTTCTAGCAGACAAAAGTACTTGAATTCTTCTGTAATTTCTCTGACAGTTTTCTTTATACATTGAGCCCCCATGTATGCCTTCCAGGTATCGAGATGCTGCAAAATTAAAACTGAAATCAGCACAAGTGATTACTTAGATTAGATTGCTTTATTCTAGCCAAACTTTTCTAATACTTATTAGCAGTTTCAAATATATCTTGTCAAGGCACATCCTTAGCTGACACCTTGCTGCATGTTCTCAGTGAGCCTGTGCTACCAAGAATTTTTCCTGCTTTGTAACAAAGTTTTGCAAGATTTTGTAGCAGTCAGGATTTAGCTCACACTGCAAGAAGTAGAAACCTAATTTTTCTGCATGCACTTGAGTCTTATCCTCCAGAAGCTTGAGCAATGGGCCTTCAGAAAATGTTTCCATCCTGCTCAATATTTAATGTGTAGTCTTTCCATCTGCAGTGCCATAAACATGTAAAGGGTTAGACAATATTTTCCTGTGATTGTCTGTGGTTAGTTCCTCTGCTACAATGCTGAAATCTTATTTCTTAATTTTTGCATATATTGTACCAGATTGACAAATAGACACTTCTGCTATTAATGAAAGGTATGGAAGTTTTCAGCCATAAAAAGAAAAAAAATTGAAATTTAATAACAGTAACAGAACCCTAATTGTAAAAATAATGCAGTCATATAAATATATAACTAAATATAATAGCAGTAACTATAAATATAATAGCACATTTCTGCTCAACTAAAATGAATGGATAACCCTTGCATTTTCACTGCAGACATTCTATTTGTTCTTTTTTATTTAACAGTTCTGTTTTAGTGAATGAATTTGTATAATATATATACCTGAAAAAATAAACTCTTTGAAGAGCCTGAAAAACAGGGAAATAGCACCTTTCTCAAAGTATTTAGCTGAACTGTTGATTTCTGGATTATAAAGAAAGTTATTATTTTTATCTGAAGAGATATCCAAATGTTTTTGTCAATAATCCATCACCTTCTAACAAACACATTATTTACTCTGAGGTAACACAGATAAATAGTAAGCAAGATGAACAAACACATGATCATTTTTATATTCTCTGTATTGATGTCACTAATGCAGTATTAGGCAGATGGCCTTGGGTCACCTAATTCTAATTTGGTTTCTGGACAGAATCATGGGTTCATCACCACAGAAGCCACTGGGGTGGCATCTTCCAGTTCAGTACAGATGGCACATAAGTCTGAACTGGAAGGTTTGGTTCTGGTAAGTAAATTCTTCACCAAAGCCAATGGGAATTGCATCACTGACTTTGTGGGAACAACCTCACCATGGTGAATCTTGGGCAAATTCTGGACTGTCTGCAACTCAGAGGGAAAAGGGTTACACTTGCTTTTCCAGTCAGGACCTGTGCTGAACCATGAGGAGAGAGACAGCCCTAAAAAGCAGAGAGCTGCTATTATGTTTTACACGAGTTGTCATTAAGACCTCATCTTCACTAAAATGAGATTTTTGTACTCTATCTTCTTTCACCCCTTTTCTTAAATATACTTTAATGTCGCAGAAACTGCTTTTTTTTTTCAAAGCACACTAATGATAGCATGGGAAAAGGAGATCTTTACTTTCATACCTCCTTATAGGCAGCTTTACAAGATAACAATATACATGTTTAGCATTGCTACCTATGACAGTCTTTGTTATCTACTAAGCAGAATGTTATTTTTCCAGCAACATATAAAAGGAGGCAAATGGCTGCTCATCATCTTCTTTTCAAGAATGTTTTACATACAATTCTCTCTTGGCTAATAGCTCCTTCTATTGTCCGTGACTTATCATTGTCAGGATTCTGTGCATTTCATCCTTATCTATTTTGCTGGAAATCTGAACATTTTCAAAGGACAGGCTGGATATAAATAGCCCATGCAGTATAGTCTCATGTAGAGTAAAGCATATACTGTTTTAGAATGTACAAGAATACTACTTTCACTGGTATGTTTTTGCTCCAATTCTTTCCTTTTCTCTGCCTCTGTCTCATTCATTTTTTTTAAACTCTTCTAAAGCACTATAAAGTAAGTATCAAAGGTATCCTGGGTAATTAGCCATTACAGTACTGTCACAGAGGCTTCTGCAGTCAATACAGAGATAATTTGGGCAATGGTGAATGACAGCATTGTCCAGACTTTTGGGATAATCAAGGACACATCCAGCTGTACCAGACATCTGTCAGACCCATGAATCATTTCAAGTAGCTTTGCAATATCCAGGCAACTCGAGCAAAGATAAACACTTCAGCAGCACGCAGCCACGGAAAAATACTGCTGCCACCAGAAAGCATTTTGCTGCTCTGTGCTGCAGGCCTGTCTCTCAGAGCAGGAGAGGTACCACACACATCTCTGGCATCTTGAAGGGGCACACATTTTTAACACTACCTACTGTAGTATGACTAAAGTGGCATCCCCTGCACATGCACACACATATTCATTAGAATTACTGAGGCAAAAAGAAAACAAGGGGAAAAGTCATACAAAAACTCAAAGGCTGAAGTAATCCTGATAAATGCAACATGCCCCCTTGCAAATAAGAGTATTTGTACTCTTTATATTGGCCTGAAATGGCTAGTTGTACATTTTCTAGATTTTGCATACCTGTGGTGGAGCTGTTACTCTAAATGTGCATCAAGATTAACAAGGAGCTGGAAAACTCTCTTGGAGTTTCCTGTTGCTGTTACCTTAGGCACGTACTTGTGTTGGAGAGCTGAAAGGAAACAAAGGCAATGCTTTGATGGCCTGGGTAAGTCATGGGACAAAGCCTGGAGCTGTGAGGTTTGGACTTTGCTGTGCCACAGTCACCTGCATGGCTGTGGGCAAGTATTGTCCAGTCTCTGTGATTTGGATTCTCCCTCTAATTACCAAGCCCATCTTTGCAAAGCCCACTGATGCCCCTCCTTTGGATTAAGTTACTCTCAGTGCTTTGCAGGTGTGTGGGCATGGCTGCTCTGTCCTAGCACACTGGCTCTCAAGGATGAGTTAAGTTGAAGGGGAAACAGCTGGCAGGATGAGGTGAGCCAGTTTGCTTTCCTGTTTAAGGTGACCACAGGCTATGGAGGTGAGCAAGGAGCAGCACAACTTGTATTCAGACAGTGTGGGTTTTGCTGCACTCTGCAGGCAGAAAAACTATATGGAATTGCTCCTAAAAATTCTATTAAAATGCTATAATTACACCAGAGAGTAAAGGAGATTTCTGAACAACTGTGAGCTATCTGTCATACAAATATCTGCCATAGACTTCTTTGAAATGTCACACTTCACACTGGAGTTGAAATTGGTTGTGTTTCTCCCTTGTTATCTTTATATGGCACTGATGGGAAAAAGTGTTATTAAGATTTCAGGGTGGCACTGAAGAGCTTTGTTCAACTCCACCCAAGACCCTGAGTCTAAGAGCAAAGCAGCACTGGCAGAGAAAGCTCCTGAAAGCTTTGCTGGTGAGTGGAAGGGCAGCATGGATGGAGCTGGGCTGGGAGGTGCTGGAAGCAGTTGGTGATCAGGCAGGATGCAGAGATTGATTTGCTGTGAGTGCTGTGGCTGAAGCAATTGCTTTTGGAAAGCAAGAGGAAGAATTACTGGTGAGACATCAGGGGCTGTGATTGACAGATTGGTAGCTTTCCAGTGACAGAATGAGGGGCACTGAAGTATTTGGGGAGAAAGAGTGAGCCCACCACAGAGAAAATGCAATGCATTGATGTTGCTTCTGATTATGAAGATGTAGAAATGCATCTTGAAGAGCTGACAGAGGTGTTGACAAACTGTTGCTGCATCTTCTAAACTTACATTTGTCTTTGTTCCCTGCTTGGCCTTTTCCTCTACCACCATTCCCAGCTACCACTGCAGTTCAGTGTCATTGTCACTTAACTCTGAAGTTTGGGTAATTTAGGAACATGGGTTCTGTTATACCAACAAAGCTCTTCCTGAGGTATATTTTTCTGTTGTGATAGAGCTGTGATAGACTGCCAGTCTCTACCAATCCTTGCTGGTAGAGGACACTGGCCCAGGGCAATCAGGCACACTTCAATAAAGCAGTATACTTGAGCTCAGGTATTCCCCCTTGATTTCTGAGTTCTGCCACCAGCTGCTGGTGGTTCTGTACTGACCTACACCCTCCACAACTCCAGTTCCTAATCTGTAATGCATTGCTCATGCTGTTTTGAAATGATATTGGCTAGACATTAGTTTTTGCCTCAGTGGTTATTCAAGTCTGAGCACCAGAGTAAAATAATGCAGTTGTTAGGGATTGCAACATCCCACCAGTTGTGTTGGCCCCTTAATGTCTCCATTTGCATTGCTAAATAATTTGATCCTTGATAAGAGAGTAGTTATTGGTTGGAATAGACAACAGTAATGCTGTCCTCACTGTATCTATTTAATTTGTAGGTTATTTCTGTTATTTCAGTTTCCCAAGTTTATGTGTAGAAAGATGATGCTGACTTCATATATCCAGCTGAAGATTTGATTTATTGTGAAATAATTTCTAGACTCTCATAGTGGCAACCTCTTCAGGTCACCTACCCTGTCATCCTCAAGCTTTCTTTCAGTATCTTTATGGAACTATTTTGACCTTCTTTTGCTTTAAAATAATCTCTAGTTAATTGCAATTCATTTTCCCTGAAATATTCTTCAAGCTTTTGCAGTTTGTGCAGATCTCCAGAACCAGAATTCTCCCTGCAGCGAAAAGCCTGGAGCATGTTCATTATTTCTGTGCTGAAAGCACTTCACTAATTTTGCTGTGTTGCAGCAGGGAACCTTTAGGTTTATTTGCTTTTATACCTGGCTTTGCACAGTTTTGTTCATTCATAAATGTGGAAACTCACTTCTCTTACTTCCTAGAGTGTACGTATAATTCTTCCACTGGAAACTGTGCAAACTGCCTGGATATTTTTACCTCTTTAAGGAAACTACCTCTCTTTAACACACTGCTCTCATATGATGGATTCTCTAGGGCTGTTACTGTTCTTTATTCTTGTGGTTAGCTTTGAAGAAAAATAGCTTAAAGTCAATGGGTCAGACTCTCTGGACTGGCAGAGCCCTGTCAAGGAACTCCTTGCACAGAATATCCTGAACACCAAAGTTATTAATGAGTTTTTAAAGTTTTTAGATGAATTCATAGCTATTTGAGTTATTTGGTAAAAATTATATAAAGTGATCCTGAGAAAACATTCAACACAGCCAGTCCATAAACATCTAGTTACTGGAAATTAGGTTAATGTAGATGAGGAGAAATTACTCTGCACACATCTTAGGTTTTTTACTCTCTTCCTAAAGAACCCATCAGAGAGGAAACACAGATGCAGGAGGATATCTGTCCTAACCCAGTTTATACTGTCAGGCAATGTTCATGGCTTTTGGATCCTTGTAAGATCATATTTACAAATAGGCTAATCAAAGATACATGAAAACTGACCCAAAGTATCCTAAAAAAAAATTACAAGGGTTGCTACAGTAATATGTCTTGTGTGAGCATGGGCACTTGAGTTACTGGGCAGAGTCTCAATAATAGAACTGGCTCCCAGTCACTATGTGATCTCCCATCAGGAGCTGGTTCAAAGGTCCCCAGCAAAGGAGAGACTTTGCCTCCTCAGAGCTACAGTAATCTCTAACCCATCATATGGGAAGAATCTGGCTGTGCACTTTCAGCTTGCTTTAATCACACAAAGACCCAACAATCTACTATTGCTTTTTCATAATCTGCTTTAATTGTCATTGATTTGTACGTTCAGGATGTGCCCTGAGCTAACTGAAGCATTTGTCTGTGTTTGTGGCTGACTGCCTGTGTTGCAGTCCTCAAACTGCTCTCCTTGGGGTCCCTGATGAAACCTTTTTCTGGGCAACACCTCTGTGTTTCCCAGGCAGGATCTTGCTTGCAATGCAAGGATTACCTGAGGCAAGTCCTTCCTGCACAGGTTTAATTGTCACATTGTTACCCTCTTCCTGGCTTCCATTCCCCGCAGTCATCCACACTTAAAACAATGAACAAACATATTTTAACAAGATAAACTGACATTAATCAATTATGCAGGAAAAATGTATCACTGAGAACAATCTGGATAACCACAACCCACAAAAATCACATTTAACCAAAATTACATGGTTGCAATGAAAGAAATAGTGTTTAATTACTTAAACTTTGCTCAGTGACTTCTCCAGTGGAGACTCTAATGTGATCAAGAAACCATTTAACAAATGCAGGTATCTTTCACCTTGAAACTTACAATTTTAATTTACAGTTAATCCTCTGGGTTTTCCAATAATACACAGTCTGATTTTTAGTAATATAGTTGCTGTGTTTTAAACATGATTCAGTACTTTGCTGATTTAATAAATGAGGTAAGCTAACTGGACAAAATTTCCATGAAAAGACAGGATGGGTCAAAAGGACAGAAGGGGTGGTTTCTTCTAAATGTCACGTGTCATAGTCAGCAGGCACATATTGGGCTCACTGATCGTACTTCTACCACCTGGAAGGAAGTGTCATTGTCCCTGCTACATCTTCAGTAAGGAGGTTGTGCCTTGCACAACACAGGGAGCCTGCAGCAAAGATCCAAAGCAGACAAGAAGATGGGTAGTTTAGCTGAGTGAAATGATTAGGATTCAGTTTGATCAAGCTGAGGTGCTGCTGGGACTTTTGATGTGACCTCCTCATTTTGATCACCTACAGTGCCACCCCTGTGGTGACAGACAATTCTCTGCTTGGGGCAACTGGGAAGGGATGGGCTGGCTTGTTTCTCCATGTGGAGAGCCAGGCTTTAAACATGAGGCAGAGGTTCAAGAGAGGGAGCCATTACTACATGAACAAGTGGGACCAAGGGTAACCCACCTCTAAAGAGAGACTGTCACTGCCACAGGGACCTCCTACTGAGAAACAGAGCTGGGACAGCCTTGGTGTCTGGAACAGCATCTTCTGTGGCACCAGAAAATCTTAGTAAATATTTCAGATTACTTACTGTAATCATCTTACTGACCATCATCTCAGAAGTGCCATAACCCTTTTTCTGTCCACAAAAGCTTGTTGGCTTTTGCAGCATGCCATCAACAGGAATATAGAGTATCTGCAACAAATTATTTTGTAAACAAGCAACTAATCAGGAATTATTTCCTTGCGTTATAGTACAATAACTTCCAATAATGAATGTATTCAAGAAAGCAGTTGTCTGTTTACAGATACTTCATGAACTGAAAAAGTATTAAATGATATTTTTATGAAATATTAATGTACTACAGCATCTGACTTTGCTATGTCATTGCACTGTTTTGAATATAATTTAGAATTATGTGAGAAATAATAGAAACAATATATTAATTCCAAATTCCATAGGCCTACTCTGTACCAGGGAAAGCACATTTATGGTTCCCTGACAAATGTATGAAAATGGAGCTATCCCCTCCCTATTCCTTTTTATTGTAAATTAAAGACCAAGCTAAAACAATATGTTAGAAGACCCCATAGGAAGGATCTCTCACATCATCAGTTTGCAGATTCTAAGAGGGACATCTGCTGTTTTCAAGAGATTCCTCTCCTCTCTTTGCTTGGGTTTACAGGCTGGCCTTCCACATCCCTTGAGTACAGCTTGAGTCTTTCATGCAAAAATCATGTATGGGTCTGCTTTTTACAGAGGCATCCATCCTGAAATTCATGCATGTAAGCTTTTGATTTACAAGTGAAAAATAAATTCACTTGT
This sequence comes from Passer domesticus, assembly GCF_036417665.1. Lineage (NCBI taxonomy): Eukaryota > Metazoa > Chordata > Aves > Passeriformes > Passeridae > Passer > Passer domesticus. The sequence continues at coordinate 22,014,071 of NC_087483.1, forward strand.
AAGCATGTAGTTGTACATTAGCCTTTGTAAGAATCTGCCTCTATAGGTTTCACTTAGCATGGTCACCATTTTAAGCTGTGTGTAATTAATCTGTCATGGAAATTAATTGTTTATTTATTACATAAGTATGCCTTTTAATAAAATTACTTCGTGAAAACCTAATTGCTACTATAGTAATACAGCATAACAGTTCCTCACATAAATACATGATTATTATGTACAGTCGCTTATCTGTGAACGAGCTCTGCTACTACTTTCCTTAATTAACGATACAAAGGGCTCCTTCATCTTTGCATATTCCCTAGCTAGGACATTGATACTCATTATTTCCTAAGTCCAAACACTGAAACTGTGTCAAGAATGCATCTATCACCAGATGGGTACTTATAGTCAGCGGAATTTTCCACTGCGTCAGCAAATTCAGCAATTTGCAATTTCTGTATGTCTGACGTGCTTTTATTGGTGAAGATCACTTGCAAATACCAAGATCATGAGACTGATTCCTTGGTTAGTCTCTCCAGCAGTCTAATCTAATGATAGTAATTAACAGCCTGTGATTAGGAGCCACTCTAGAAACTCTTTGAATGTTAATTTGCTTCAACTAATATGCAGCACTTCTGTGTAATGAGAACTATGCTATAGGTTCATGTGAAATCAAATTATTTTTCAGCATTTAATCATACAAATGATTCTCAGTTAATCACTTGAACAGTAAACCTCAATGTTCTAATATGTGACATTTTTCATGTGTTGTATTACAAATGTAGGTGATGGTATGATGAATCAAGCACTATTTCTTCAAAACAGGTGAAGAACACACCATGTGGATCACATAGTAACCAAGGTAATATCATTTTGAAGCAAGGCATTTTCAACCTTTCCTTTATCCTCCACTTTTTGGTTCTTCATGCTCTCACTATACTTGGGGTGCTTTTCTGTATGACACCTGGAGTGTATCCCTGAATTGCACTTCCTCTGTTTCAGACTGTTTTCCCAGGAAAACTGAACCAGCTGCACTTCAGTGTGCTTGAAGAAAGTGTAAGGAAGCAAGGCAGAATGAGCTCACCTTGCCAGTGGACAAGAGAGATCATGAAAAAACCACAGTGGAGTTAGGTATCAGCCACGTGAGTTGCTGCATTCCTTTTTGTATTTTACGTCTGCAAAGGCAAACCATACTGTTGAGAATAACAAAATTATTCCTTAGGTGAAGGAGTCAAAGATCTGAAAAAAAACCATGATCATTACCTAAGTGTAAACTTGAGAGAAAAGGCTTTCTCTGATCTTCTGGCTTTTTGGGCAAACACACATGGTGAGCAGTGACACTACAGATCTGGGACTGCTTGCTTTCTTCTTCTAGAAATCTATACTAACCAGAGCCCCCTGCATCAGCATCATCCCACAATGGACCCTGAGGCCATACCCTTCTCACTGCAAATCTGTTGTCTAGTTCAATTCAAAACTCGGAGAAAGGAATAAAAGAGGATCATTTGAGAGAGATATTTTGAGGTTATTTTTAATTTACTTTTTAAAATTCAATTTTTCAATATGTAAGCACTTGTTAGTTTGTCCCTCCTCATGTTGTATACTTTCTATTCTAGCACCTTTACTCTTGGCATCTTTTTATTCAAATATTTCCCATGACAGTAACACAGTTCTTCACCTTGAAGAACTGCAGCAAAATCCAGTCCTGGAGCAAGTAAAACAAACAACAACTTTAGCTGCAGTCGAAGCGTGTATTAGCCCTAAATGCCTTAAGAAATCTTCTGAATTTATTGTAATTTTACTGTTGGACTAAATTTTCCCTCTTGGAACTTAGACCTAAAAGCAAACCATATGGCAACTACACAGTCTCTTTTATCACTCCCAGCACCCTTGGTGTTGTACAGGAAACTCCACCTGACACTTCTTGCAGTGTCTGATGCCCTGTTTGGGATACAGAAAGTGAAGATCACATATCTGATTCTGCAAGCTGGCACCTGCCAGTAAGGACAGGTTTGCAGCTTATTTTAGCATTGTTCACCCAACACAATAAAGAGGGGATTTTGAAAGTCAGCATTTCTGAGGATAGGTAGAATGAAGGGGAATGGTTCTAATCTAATTGTAAATGCCCTGTTTTTAAAACACTTCTTGTCAATAAATCTTTTTAACAGACATTCTGGCAGCCTGCAGCACAGTCAAATCAGGAGCCCAGCTCCAGTCATGATATTATATTTCCATTATTCAGTGCATAAAAAAATGTAGAAAGTTACATTGAATTGGCTGATTTAAAAATGTGTTCAGTCTTCAGAAGCTTCTACTTTGGTGGAAGTACTGAAAATTTCTCAGACTGATATATTTTCATCATTCTGCCTTTTACATTCTGTTTAACACCTAAAAAAGGACTTTTTAAGAAACCTATCTACAGACTGAACATAGGTTTGAAAGTAGGAGATCTTGAGCTACAATTGTTTTTGTAGCCAAGTTGCTGTGTGTGCTTAAGTAGCTCATTTCCCAAATGTACAGTGAAGGAAATAACGTTTCTTCATCCCAGCAATTAATAATGGTCGCTTATAACTAGTTAATACTTTTAAGCATTTGGAATTGCCTACAAAGATGTAAGTAGAATCTGTTTTCCCACTATATTTCTTCTATCACCGCAAACTCAGACCTGGAAGTTGATCTGAGTTCTCTAACAACTTTTGTGTTGTCTTTTTGGTTGCTGTCCAGTTTTCTTCAAACTGCTGGCAGTCTAAGGCAGGTAAGGGGTATTCTTAGCTTTCTATTTCTTTGCTGCTCTCATGTCCCCAGCCCGGAATCTGCCTCCATTTCTCTAATGTTGGACTTATTCAGAGTATTGTGCCCCCTCTGGATATTGAGAATTGGTACCATGTATAGCTTATTAAGACAAGGTTTGACTGACTGGGCCACACTCGGGTAACTTGGTGTTAAGTCTAACTCTTAAAAAAAACCCCAAAAACAAGATTGTGAGGTGGGTTATCTCGTACACTTTTAACTTCTTTTTTATTTTAATTTATTTTTTCTGTTCAAAATATTTTTATTAGAAGCAGGAAGATCCAACTACTTGTGGCAGCTCTCCTCCAATGCTATCATGAGATTTGCTAGTGATGTTCTATAAATGCCAGCCAAAATCTATCTGCAAGAGCATCTGCTCAACAGTGCAAACCTGATGTAATTACCAACCATCATCTTTTATCCTCCTGCTGGGGCAACTGCTTCAAACATGATTTTTTGCCCTGAACTAAAAAGAAACTTGCTGTTATGTACAAAACCTGCCACAGAAAACTACCACAGCTTATACACGAATTCTAGTGGAATCTTGCAGCTACAAGACCTAACAAATTCCCAAGTAGCATGAGTCTTGTGGAAATACTTAAAATTTTTTTCATGTTCTTATTGGCTGCATCTGCTTCATACATTGTTGTTCTGTAAGATAATTTTAAGGGCTGTCAATAATTACACAAAAGAACTCTTTTCAAGAAATATAACATCACAAAAAAAGATGTTGCAGGTGCTCAAATTTGACTGTAATTAAGTTGTAACAGGATGTCATTTATGTGTGTGTGTAAACAGGTGATAGATACGAGGAGATGGATATTCTGTACATATAAACAATAAGTGTATACTGTATTTGTTTGTAGGAAAAACACAAATTCCCACACTATATTGTACTAATGGCAGATAAATGTTGCAGAAATCTTTGATATACAGCCCATACCTGTCAGCAGCTTTTTTATAACTATGTACTGATACCTTCCTCTCTGGGAATTGTTTCCAACATTGCAAACCTCCAAGGACTTTCAATTAATTACAGTCTTCTCTCTCGAGCGATCTGATAGAAAGATGCTTCCATTTTCCTTGCACTGTAGAACTGACTTCCAGAAGGGCCATCTACCTCAGTGTTCAGTTTCACATCCAGAGTCTCTGGCTGACTTTTCAGTCAGTGAAAGTGCAATACGCATCCTAAGTATAAAACTCTGATAACCCCAGCACAAGAAATGTTATAATTACAGGGTCATACGTTTGTCAAACAACACTGGTTTTACCTCATTCCTTGGGAAAAGCAACCAATTTTGATCACCCCTGCATAACCTTGTACTTCAGGTATTTAGGGGAAATCGCCTCACCTACAGTTTGCCAGTTAAACTGTTTAAAAAGGCAGGGGAACCTGGACTGCAGAAATACAAACCAACATTATTTGATGTGCAAATGCAACATGCACAGGATAAGGTTTCCACTGCATTTCTAAATTTATTATTTAGAACCACAGCTAAACTTCTGGCAGAGCATCATGTCAGCACTGCCTGCCTGCCTAAGAATATGTGCCTGTGGGACCCAGGGCAAGAGCTCCTTGTTCAGCAACCTCTCTGCTTCTAATCCTTTATGACTTCCAGACTTGTATTCTGGTTCCAGGAGATTTTGGTCATCCCTTAGATGTTTGGTGGGATGATGTCTGCATAGCTGTGCTGAAATGGGCTATTTGCATTGATTTAGCAATGTCCCAGACATGCAAGTGGGGATTCCTTCTCAGAGGTAGCAGAGGCACGTAAATATTGGCACTAAGGGGCATTGCTTGTGAAAGATATATATTTCCATGCAGAATGGTGGGTTTTGCACATTCTCTGCTATATTCTGATCTTGATTTACTCCTAATCAACCCATTTTCAGTACTGAAGTCCACAAGCCTGTACTGGGCTGCACCAGTAAAGAACTTTTGTCAGTGATGGTGATTTAATTAAATACTTCAAAGACATCTACAGTGACATTTATTCACCTCTTCACACAGTTGCCCCAGACTTTTTGTTAAACCTGTTGATATTTTTATTTCTCTGATAGCCTTCCTATTGCTGTATGTCTGTAGTTTATCATCTGAGGAAAGAAGCAATTGCATTGACAGAACTAGACCTTGTTATGCTATGAGTAATATTACATACAGTCCAGCACTTCTGGAGGGAATCTTGAATGCTGGTGCTTTATATACATGATAAACAAGGGGAATTTGGTTTGTATTTGAGATAATTTATGGTATAGGCTGCTTCACGTGTAGCTGCTGCTGTGCTGCTCTTTCATGCCAAGATTCATTACCCTTAATGGGTTGGCTAACATCTCTGGGACTTCTCCAAAGGTCTGTTAAAGAGCCCTAAAAGAAAAGGATACAGATTTTAGCTTCATATGTTTTTCATAAATGTTTTAGACATTTGGAACATGTCATTAAAATTTTTCAAAAGGAACAGAAGGAAAGCATTGTACTAAGTACTTTCTTCTTCCTACTCATTTTTGAGTAATTAATTTTGGGTAATGAATTTTCTGCTTATTGAAGCATATTTTGCCTGTTGTTCTTTGCCTGTTGATTAACAAAGAAGTAGGTTATCATATTGCTCAGTAGAGGCAGCATTGAGTAGCACTCCATGTCTATTCCATATGAATCTGCCTCCCTAAAATTGTGGTTTGTGCAAACCAGATCCTCTCTTAACAGCTAATCAAACTCTTTGGAACACTGATACAGGTTTTAGGCAATTCTTCAGTGCTTACTTAATCGCCCTTTTCATCCACTTTGACAATATGCTAGCGTGAAAATACTAATTATACTCTTACCATTTTCATCTGAAAGAGTAAATAGCATTAGATTGGTGTGCATAGCATATTTCCCCAAGGCTGAGGCCAGGAATTACTGGAAATATAAAATCAAGTTCTACTCCTACAAAATTTCCAGACCAATGGTATTTAGATACTCAGTTGCAATTTTCAGATTTTTTTATATTAAAAAGCTAGGTCAGCTGCAATGTATGAGATTTGGATTTTACTAAAAGGACAAAAAAAGGTACATTTCAAAATTAATTATGCATGCTTGTATCTGTAAGTGAACACCCTTAAAATCTATACACAGATTAGATTTATAGAGTAAAATTCAATAGTATTTTACAAAGCAATAAAAGTCCTTGTGGATTCTTATGAAAAACATCAATATATTTTAGTTTTAATAATGACAATGTTTAATAAATGAGATCCAGTTATCAGCTTCATGGATACTGCAACATAAAATCTTTTCTCGCATATCTAGGTATTTAATCTTTATCTTTTACCAGTCTTCTCCATTTGCTCTTACTATTTCTCCAATTTTTTTTTTCTTTTGTTTTTGTTTGTTTGGTTGGGTTTTTTAAAATAGACCTTGGCAAATTGTTTTACTTATTTTTCTTTGAATTTCAGGATGAGTAGTTTAATGCAGAAAGGTTATTTATTTTTGTGAGCACATCTGGCAGGGAAATGGGTGGAGCTTGTTTCAGTGATTTTTGCCTAGAGTACAACATAATTATTTTTATATATCTTGGCTGAAAAAGAATCTTGCAATCTACAGTCCTTGAGAACTGTTGTCTTGGTATTTTCCTGTATTTATTCTGGAAATGCAAACAACTGCAAACAGATATAAAATAATCTGGTTTATTTCACTGAATCCTCTCTTGCTTATACCAGACTACTAGCTTTTACCTACTACTTAACATCAAATGGTGACACAGCACTTAAAGGAAAAAAATATTTTTCAGAGATGAAATTGTCTTTTTTCTCCAGGCTCCATGGGGTACAACTGCCCTAGAAATGGGTATCACTGATTCTGCATACCATATATGTGGCCTTCAGATTAGCACACAAGTGATTCCCCTTTGCTGTAATCATCACCTTTGAAGAAACTCCCCATTTCCATTCCTTCTCCTCTGCACTGTGAAGAGGAGCTCATAGCTCCAGAGTGGCCAGACATCTGCATGTGGTTATGTAAGTACAAAGTATTTGGAGTGAATGTTGCAGTTGGTGGTGGCTTTTAAAATGCACCCAGGTGCTGAGGCAGGAGGTGTTTGTTACTGCCCATTTAGCAAAGCGCCGGCAGGACCCCTGCCGACCTTCTGTGTGTGACAGTGGGAGCAGCCCTGCTGTAAATGAGGATCAGCCTCTTCAATTGTTTTTTCCCTTCTTGCCTTGGCGCTGTATTTGGGAGCATGCATTAAGTTAAATCTTGTATTGGCTCACTCAGCTGGTGCCACTCTGACTCCCCAGAGCCAGAAGGACAAGCGGACAAGTCGTTTTCTGCTTTATTAAGAGATTTGAAGGTCAGAGCATCAAAATGGTAATTTCAATCAGAGCCAGTCTGGTTGCTCAGCAGACTAGCAGAGCTACTGTAGGTTGCAGATCTTAATGCATGCAGAGACTGTGATCTAATTCTGAACACTGCTTCTTGGGTCAGATCTGGTTGAGTCAAATCGTGATGCACCAGCCCATCGGGTCGTTCCTGAGAGGCTGCCTCCCACCTAGGTGGCAGCAAATAAAATACAAAGAAAAAAGGAAATGGAGACCTTGCTTTGCTGAACAAGCACAAATTTTTGCTTTAAGGATTAGCACTTAGAAAATAATCCACTGTTCCCTTTAGTGTAATCTCAGCAGACATACTAAATTCAGTGTCAAAGACTTTGCAGTTACTGTCAAGTACCAGACATAGGCACTCCTTGCAAATAGATGGGAGTAGAAAGCAGGGACTGGAAGAAAGAGAATAGATTAATTTCCTATTGTCTCTCAATTAATCCTTGTAGTGCCAAATGGTATAATGTTAACTACAACAGGAGATATTGTTAGGAAGTCACATTTTTATCCAAAAAGGAGAGAGGGATTGTAATGGCTTGTTTTCAGGTGTAAATATAACACTTTTTTCCTGACAGTATAATAACTAATGAGGATTTGTAGGCCCTTGAAGGAATAGCAGTATTTTTTAAACAAATATACATGAATTTTTAGACCCTCACTACAGCCCTCCCTGGATGCATAGGTCTGTGCCCAGCCCCAGCACACTAACAATAGCAGAAACAGCAATTATATAACAACTGTGAGTACCATTTTTCAGACACCATGGGTACTGCATTAGGAGAAAAAAAAATCCCAAGCAAACAAATTAGGAAAATGAAAGTATAGCACAGCACTTAATCACAGAGTTGTCTCATTTAAATCAGTGGGTCAGCTCATTTTTGTGTAATTATGCGTGTTTTTAAGACATGCTTGATATGTCATGAGACACTGTAATCTTATAATTGCAGCTATTCATTTCCCTTTGGTTTGCCCTACCTTTGGAAGAAGGAATGCTCCTGTTTTACTGGTTGTGGGTAGCTGGTGTACAAAGTGTGGACTTGTAAGCACTGCAATAGGATGCACAGCCGCAGAGTCTTAGTTTAAAAATAACTGCTTATTGCTGAAGAGATGGTAAATTACAGAAGTTGCTTGACTCCAGTGATACTACAGCAAGTCTGCAGCAGACAATCAAAGTGGCAGGGTAAATGGCTACTGCCACCTTCTCTGTGCTCTGAAAAAATTGAAACCACTGGAAGCCAGTGCAGGTAGGCATAATTATAAATGGGGAGCTCTGGCGAAGATGGAGTGCAGGTGGTGGGAGAACAGTAGTAAAATGATGTGTTTTATGTTACTGGTGTCCCGTCTTTTATTTACTTTAGTCTGCTGGCAGGATGTTTGTCTGTAAACATTACCACAAAACACTTAAACAGGAATAAAGTAACTTTTATTGAAGGAATTTAAAAGTAGTCTCTGGAAAACATGCAAGAAACACCATGTGGACTCCACATCTTCTTCAAAGTAGAGCGAACACAGCAGGGATCTGCTACTGTCACCAAAACCAAATCAAAATTGCACCGTTTAATATTTATATAATTGAAAGTACAAATCCAGTTTGCTGCCTGAAAGTACCTCTCGTGACAGCAAAGAACTCATCTTCTCAATCTTGTAATAACATCAAATTAATCCTGTAGTTTCAGCATAAACCAGTAACATCAGAAAAAGAGGGCTTACCACATATTGCAAAATACAACTTTCCATTCTTTAAACTAATTAGAGAGGCAGCCAGTAGCACCACTATGGTTCTGCCAGCATTTCCACAATAAAACCCCCTTTTCAGGGCTTTATAACTTGGCTGTAAAAAATTAGCTTCAGGCTGAAGCTTGGCATACTGTGGTTCACCCCAGCAGCAAATCAAGCTGTGCATGTGGTTATGTGTGTGGTTTCTTGATTGTTTCCTAAATACAAATCTTAATTAAAATTAATTTTGCCACTTCTTGGAAGACAATGATAAAATAAACAAATTTTTTAATAAACAATGTTACATTATTTGGCAGGCTTTTGCAGGGAGTTGTTAAGAGCATGGAAGTTTGAGGTTCAAAAAGTACAGACTTGTGATGCTTTTTTGTTTGAAATTAAATCATCAAGCGAAGTTGGAAAGCAGGTGATTGCACTTGCATGATGAACTTATTTCACAGGGTGTGATTGACTGCATGAAAACCACCAAACAGCTTTGACAGAAAAATTCTGCATGAAAGCAACTCACATGAGGGCACATAGTCCTTGAAGCCCTTGGAACAGCTGTGCCAAAGGGAGGATCTGTGTCCCCTGAGTTGCAGGGCTGTCCAGGCCGCTAAATACTCATGTGGAGCAGCCATCAGTGCCCTTCTCCACTTTGCATGTAGTGACAATGCCAGCCTTTCCCAGAGATCAAACGGAGTAATCTCTTCCGGTTGTGGGTGGCAAACTGCTGTTTGTTGAATTTCCATGTTATGGATGATCTCAGTGCATTATTAGTTCACAAGTGTCCACATAACTCATTATATTCACACATTTTGCAGTGAGCTGACTAGCATAAATAATCTTGAATCTAAATATTTCTGTTTCAGCTTCACTGTGGTCTGTAAGAATGCCCAAGAAGTCATGTCACTACCATGCACCTGGAAACAATGCAGGATGCACAGAGAAGTGGAAGCATTTGAAAGCAAATTAGAAAGACTGGTAAGAGGAGCAAAGCTGACTAATTCTTTTTTTCAGGGGAGTTTCTTAATTTTAATACAGTTGGTGTTTTGTTATTTTCCTTCAGCATTTCAAAAAAGTTAATAATAGTTGATTGTTAAATAAAAATAGGTAAAAATATGCAAGCCCTGGAAGCTAAATTTGTTTCTTCCAAAGAAGCAAAGAAAAAGACTCTAAAAACACATAAGAGATAGAGATTGTCATCAATATGCAGTAACATGCTCTCCAAATCATTCTTCAATATAAGTGTCACGAGGAAAACTAACAATCCACATCCAGTATTCCTCGATCAATGAACAGTTGAAGATGAAAATTAATATTATAGAGTAGAATAACCAATTATAAGCCAATTCAAAAGTCTATTCATCATGGACTCATTTTTGCAATGGGTGGATGAGACTTGAAAAGGAGAGAAAGTGAGTGAGTAAGCAGCACTGAGCAAACTCACCAGGTTCCCAAGCCCAGAGCTTTGTCACTCCCCCAAAACAGAGTTTATGGCTGATGAACAATGAAATATTTGGGCTCAGCCCATCTCCCCAACTACACAGAGTCAGCTAAGAGCTGTCTCTCATGCAGACGTAGGCTCAGGTTCTCCATTAGATCAACAAAATTTTGTTCCAGCTTTAATTTTCTCCCAGAGTAGCTGCCAGGATATCCTTGAACACATAAACCCAATTAAGCCAACCTAAACTGATCATTAGGCTTTCAAGTATGTGTCTGCTGAAATTTTATAAGGCTGTAGTCTGCTTAAAGTTTCACCTCCTGCAGCCACTCGCAGTTGACCCTGGGAGTCCACTGAAATAACAGACAGAGACTCCTAAATTTCTGGGAGAGTCTTTGAATAGTCTCAGAATTAGAGAAGCTGCCCAGATCACTGTGGTTCACAGGAGAATTGCTCTAAATTTCTGCTTTACTCCTTACTCCTTCCAGCTGCTGAGGTGGTACCCACTCAGAACAGCTGTTGTGACTCTGACCTGGCCTACACCTGTGGGCAGCCCAAGAGTGTGCAAGTGGAAAAGTGCATGAAGCAGATGTAGGAGATATGTATATGCTTCTTCAGGCACCATTTGTCACCTTGTGGACTGGTTTACATTTTCTGATTTATTCTCCCTTTGCAGAAATGATCATGATCAGGCTGTGATCATGGAGATTTCATTCAGCAAGCACTAGTACCCAGCAGAAAGTAAACAAAACCTACTGCTTTTTGTCCCACTTCACCTCCCCACCCTAGTTCCAGCTTATATAGGAAACTTACCTTCCCACAAACAGCTCTAGCTCTCCAGAACACGCTGGCTGAGTAACCAGTAACGCCAAATAAACTGAATTTGTTGAATGAAGAGGGTATGCATGGCTCCCTAATTCTGCTGCTTTCCACTGGCTTTACTCAGGCAGCTTAGTGACCATGTTGTCAGAAGCCAGTTTCACTGAACAAGCTAAGAAATCAACATCAGTTCTGCTCATCTGAGCTTTGTTTTCTTGTAAGGTTAGTTAATACTTGAATAGACTGCAGGGCCAGGTGAGCAGACGTATCGGAGAACACCTAGAGGATGTTTACACACAGCCATGGGCCAATGCCAAGACCACAGCCAATCTGTCCATCCTCATGCTCACTTTTCCCTGTCTTATTAGACATTGTGAGCATTCTCTCTCTTTAAGTGCTGCATTTCTTCATCCTTTAGTAGGTCTTCTGTGATAGTAAGTATCTCACATACACTTTTGCTTAAGAGGTGTTTGCTTCCTTTGATTCCCTTCTGGGAGTACTCAACAGCAGTCTGGCTTAAATCCTGTTTTCTTAAATTTGGGGATGTGCTGACTAAACTACATGATGAGCCAAATGCAGTCAAAAAACATGTAAGAACTTTATTCAACATATCCCACTAGGAAAAAAATATTTTTACATGCAAAAATTAATGTATTCTAGTAGAGGAACATAATAACGTAATCTTTCATGGATCAGTTGGACTTTCAGGCTATCAGTATCCACGCTATTGTGCTGTCATTGCCTGGGACTGTACTGCCTCTACAGCTTCATGTGCTGAATAAGCAATTCCCAATATTTAAAGTGAATAATGTTTATCTTATTTATTTAATATTTAAAGATAAATATTAAATATATCTTTTATCTATTTGGAGCCCCTCTGCTCGTTCTATTTTTTTCTGAAAGGCCCTGTCTGTCCAGCTCCTTTTTCCCTGCAGTTTTGATTTCTGTACTTGTAAAAGAATCTCCTCTATGATTTCTGCAACATTGCATACAATCCAACTGAACAGGAATCCAAGGGCTGCTGCCAGTGACTGCTGAGAACAGAGAAGGGTGAAGGAAGACAAAACTCTAACTAGATCCTGCATCATTCCAGCTGCTGAAAGAAATGCATGGAGAGGGCTGAAATCAGAGGTGGCGTACGAGGTAAGTCAGGGCAAGTACCTGTACCTTAACTAGTCAGAATTAAACAATCAAAACTAAAGATGGAATCAGGTATAATGAAAAGGGAAATACAGCAAATGATAGCAAAAAATGTGTACCTCAGGCTGAACCTCACCAACCTCATATGTGGTTATATTATGACTCCTGTCATTGCCTGTGACTGGTCTTGCACCATGGCAGGGCTTTAAAAACAGGAAGGATGAGTAGTAGTTTTCAAATGTATATTTTGTGTTTAAAAAAAAATCATAATGATCTTTATAAAAGTCTAAATTTTAAAAATAATTTAAAATAATTATATGGAGGTTATATGTGTATATTTGTAAGTAATATGACTGTAGTTAATAATTATGCCTACAGAACTACACTTAGCTAGTCTTCCCTTGGCTTCCTTCCTTAAACTAAAGCCAGCTTGGTGGTTTGTACCATTGTGGCAGCCAACAGGAAAGAGCAGTGAACATGCCATCACAGTGCTGGCACTTACTGCCTTTGCTGAAACCCTGCATGGTTGCATTCTCCAGAGGGCCATCACAAGTTTCCCTTTTGTGTTCTCCAAACACTCCCAGGTCGTACTGGCAGGGAACAGTGACTTCCAGGGAAATCAGAATGTTGTGATGCATCTGGTCCTTTGTAAAAAGAGACTGATACCCTTCTTTCCCCAGCTCTCTCTCCAGCAGGAAATTCTTCTTTCCAATCCAATGATTCATACATATCTCTTCATCTTTTTGTGTGAGGCTCTCAGTCTCACGATGAAGAACAAAAGCTAAATCCTACAAAACATAAGGCAGATGCCAGTTATGATTAGGCTAAATTTAACACACTCTCCCATGTATGTTAATGTTATATGTACATCATGTAGTTAAAGGAGTAGACAGAAAAATAGGCTGGGATATGGAAGAAAATGAAGTTCATAGGGACTCTTTCCCCAAACAGAAAGAAAATTGTTTCTTTCTTTTACTCCAGAAGAGCTGCCCTCCCCAACTCTATCTGACAACTTTCTGCTAACTCCCACTGTTTTAGTTATCAGCTTGCTTTTCTTACCCTGTTCATAGGCAAAGAAAGCAAGCAGACAAGACTGGAAAGCAGTTAGATGAGTATCTGGCAGTGTTTCATGAGAAGCATATCCTAGAGAGCAACAGCAATCTAAATAAGGTTCAGCTTCTCTTTGTGCTTGTTTCAAGGACAGTTTGGCAGTTCCATACTTCCCATGTATGCTTTGCAGTTTATGCATAAATGTAAACTTTCTCCCCTGGATACGTCCCACAAAGAAACAAATAATAATGGAAAAAGGTTTGAGGGAAATACTTGTAAATTATAAAAATCACATGCATCCATAGTGACATATTTTATATAAAGATCTTTGAAGCAGCCTTTTTACTCTCACGTGTGAGAAAGGCAAAATGCTTTTTTTCATAACCAGTAACTATACAGATAGTTACACTGGAATGGGGAGGGACAAACAAACCTAACGATGACAGATCTGTACAGAAAGCTGTTAGTACGCCAGATCTTATTACAGAGCAGTGGGAGGCCTTGTATGCTACGTATCAGCCCTATAGGGACCTCCATATTTAAAATGATAAAAAAAAAGTGATTTGAAAAACCCCTCATGGGCAGCCTTCAAAGGCACAGACAGGTTCTGACTGGATTAACATTTATTGACTGTTTAAGCCTGCTTTTTTGCTTCAGGACAGAGATACACGAGTTTAATTGCACAGGTTGTTCTGCCAACTGATCACTAGAGTGGCAACCAAAGCTTTACTAATCGGTCCTTCATTAAAGAAAAGTCTCTATTACAAAACAAATTAAGCATGCTCTGATCCCAACCCGCAGGTCCAATGGCATTACAGCAAAGTTTAGGCTGCTAGAGCACTGAAAAACTTATTAAGGTTTAGCGCTGAGATAGCACTTTTGTATTGATTTTACAATACACAGGTATTATGATTTATGGAGTGCTAGTGTCACTCTAACAAGCTGAAGGACACACAATATCATCTCCAACATCATTAAAATTCAGAAGCCTCTAGAACTAACTCATCAACCACCGTGCATTGTCACAGGCTATAGAGCTCTACTCCAGTTGGAAAATGCCGTGAGTTTCCCGGACAGTTGTCTTCCGGAATAATTAAATTTAGGAAAAAAAAAAAAGGGGGGGGGGGGGGGAGGTGAAGGGACAGAATTCAAACTCTGCATTTGTTTTAAAACCCTTCCGTGAATGTGTAGTTCTATGGCAGCAGGCACTGTTCTTCACCATTGCCTGTTCAAGCCGGGCTGCTCTGGCCTCGGCAGCGCGCTCTAAGGCCAGGGCTTTCTGGGCGATGCAAACCCATCGGGGACCGCCGCCGCTGTTCTGCCTCGGCCTGTATCCCGAATGCTTTATTTTCCCAAAGTTTTTGGGCACCGCATCCTAGCCCTCCGTCCAGGCGGCCGCTCTCGCCCTTTTCACGGAAAAAGCCAAAACCCCCGGTTCCGCATCGCGCTCTTTTCCGCCCGATGTAAACAGCACGCGGCGCCGCCACCTGCAGCTGCTCGGCACCCCCAGCCCGTCACCGCCCGCCCGGCCGCGGCTGCAGCGGCAGCGGGAGCGGGAGCAGGCGGCCCCGGCCCGGCCCGGCGGCCCCTCAGCCCCGCGCCCTCAGCGCCGCCGTTCCGCGGTGCGCGGGCGCCCCCTGTCGGCGGCGGCCGGCAAGCCCGGGGCCCTGGGCCGGGAGATCCCGGCGGGGAGCGATCCTGTCCGGGCACGGTCCCGGCGGGGAGCGATCCTGTCCGGGCACGGTCCCGGCGGGGAGCGGTCCTGTCCGGGCACGGTCCCGGCGGGGAGCGGTCCTGTCCGGGCACGGTCCCGGCGGGGAGCGATCCTGTCCGGGGGCGATCCCCGCGAGGAGCGATCCTGTCCGGGCACGGTCCCGGCGGGGAGCGGTCCCGGCCGGGCTGCCCCTCACACGGCAGTGCGCCCGGTGCGCGCCCGCCGGCCGCTGCCTCCTGTGCCCGCTGCAGAGCTCCTAATGCCAGCTTCGTGTGCCACAACTGCTGAGGGATTTGTGTAAAAATTTTGAAAAGGCGTAATTCTGCCTTTCTTCTAGCGATCGCCCAGTGCCCGCGATTTTATAACTGGGGCGATGCTGTAGTACCTATAGCGTCTAGTGTGCCTGGGCTGGCTAAAGGAATTTGTCTTGGCAAAATGCTGTTTTTCTGTAGTCACAGTTTGGAGTTGTGCCGACAGGAATCCTCAAGCCCGGCTGTCTTATGTGCTACTCTTCATACACCAATGGCGTTTACATCAACGTTACCAAGTCACTTAAAAAGGAGATGCAAGAACAACAGTATGAACCACCTGGGCACAAAACCCATTTGTTTCTTACGAGGCAGTGCAGGGTGCCAGGTATCGTATCATAAACATTTCCATTCTTTTACTCAGTGGTCACTGGGTAGCTGCTATTTCCTGCCTCAATTCATGAAAAGTGCTATATTGCTATTAGATTTGCTCTATGACTGTTATCAATATAGAAACATACATTCTACCACCACTTTTGTGTGCAGCTCCCCTTACAAGGTGTGTGAATGCTTCGTGTGAAAGGACTTTAAAGTCAGACAATTGGATAGCTAAACTTATTAGAAAGCAGCCTTATCTGAGGTGTTCCAAAGTTCTAAATTGACAGAACCTTGAGATGTGCCCCATATTTCTGTTTGGCATATACTTATTATTTTTTTCCTCCCAAATTTTGAAAATCTAAATATTTCTGTCTTTGAGAATGCTTGAAAATGTAATTTAAAGTTCTAAAATACTTCCTAAATTATTTTCCTGACTAGTATTAAACTGGATATTATTGATCTCTTTAATCTGAAATTATCCCTAAAGACCTTCAGATTTAGGTCTTATACTGATATAAGTCTTAGTTCAATTGGGAGAGTCTCTTGATCTCAAATTTCAGAAGCGTCATCAGCGTAAACAAGATCAGGATCAGCCCATAATAGGTGAGTAACAAATGTAAATGACTGAATGAAAATTCACACAACAGTACGTATTAGCATTTCTGTCTGCTGAGAATTCAGTACCCTCCTTTTTTGGATCCCTTACAAATCTATTAAGACCCAAGCAGTTCTGCAAAATGATACTCCAGTATGTACAGCTGAGTAACAGCAAAAGAATAAATTATTTTGGGTCTTCTTAAAATTATTATAATGTATATATCAAAAATTGAACATTTTCAAAACTTGTGTAAATATATATTAGAAAAAGATGCATTAGTGTGGTAGAAGTTGTTTATATTTTTGTTGCTTATGTTTTTAATAGTGTGTTATTTCTAAGGAAAGAAGAAAAGGCTTCTGTCCGGTATAGCCAAAGATGCCTGATTGCAAAATTCAATCAGTCCTAAAATTAAAATTAGGAGGCTGGATCAGCATGAAAGCAATTGTGTTATAAGTCAGTGTTAAGATGTTATTGATAGAAAAGCTAATGCAATACATTTTCTTCTGTCACACGTCTCTGGCCCAAAGCAATTTGCCAACCAGCAAACCACCTCAGCATAAACACCGGGGAGCCCCCGCTGGGCCCTGGAAATCCCGCTTGTCTGCAAGTGCACAATATACAAGGCAAATCTCCATAAAGCTCAGTGCCACAGTTGAATACAAACACTCCGAAGGTCCTGCTGTGACTTGGCATACCCCGCTGGACAGCTGGAAGCTGAGAGGAAGGGAGCTGCTGCCAATAGCCAGTTACAGGGGATTGTCAGTGCGAAGTTTCCTGGAAACGGGCAGTGACTGACATTATTATTTTGTTGGAGGCTACTGATGTGATGTGTAAGATATATGCAATGATACACAGTTGCATTTGATAAATATTTGATAGGATATACAGTAAAACAGCACCTTTTTGATATGATCCATGGCCAGGAATTATACCCTGAGAAAAACAAACAGAATTTGTCCCACCCTTACGTTTTACCCAACGTAATTCTGGATATCAGATATTGCCCTAAATGTCATTTTAGTATGTGTATCAAAAAGATTTAGTATGCTAAGGGTCGTGAATGTGTATCTAACACCCCTGCAGCTGCAGTTTACTGTAGATAGATTACATACAGTCACTCTTTCATTTTTTTCCTTGGAACCACTTGCAATGAATTGCTACCGGCGATCATTAAAAAAAGATTGCTCTTTTTATGTAGCCTGAATATATGAAATGCTACTTATCTGCATTCTGATGTGAAGAATGCTTCAAAAAAATTTCAAAGATGGAAATGGAACAGCTAAACTAGGGTTTGGCATACACGATCATCATTAGTCTAATGTAATACAATCTTTAACGTAAAGAAGCTACATTTTCTAAACCTGAATAAAACCCCAGCATTCTCTATGTGTTATAATAAATTAATGCAATAAAAACAGGTACACTTATCCTGTAAAGAAGCTTATTAAGCAGACTGCTAGTGCTGCAAAATTCAGCATACAGTAAACAATACTTTTTTTGTTAGAATAATGACTTACAGTTTATTCTTTTATACTGTGTAGCACTTGGGGACCACATCCATTTACCAAAATAATACCAAATTAGTACTGCAAATATTGAAATCAGACCTTTCAGACTAACCAGTGGCCTAATTTTCTCTTCAATCTGCTCTTAATCTCAATTCATCAATAACACTGCCTTATTATAGGACTTTGACAGTGAGCTAGAGCTTTTGATAAATTATACATCTCAAGCCAGATTTAAAATTTGAAGCTCAAGTGCTAATTATCTGTACAGGCCTAGTTAATAACGAGATTTCTTGTTAAGTATCTGATCACAGCATGGGCATCATTTGTCAAGAACCTCAAGTCTACCTTGGAGACTAGCTCTTCGAATTCTCCCTTGCCTACCATATGTAAAATTGGGATCTTTGTTTCTATAATAACCTTTTATTAGGAAGCTGACATAATGATTAAGTTCGCTGTAGACACATACAATGAGTTAGACAATTACCCTTGCTGCTTTAAACTACTCAGGCTCCTAGCAAGACAAAATAATTAATATTGAATTTTAATTTGATGTGTTCCACATTTAAACCCCAATTTGCAAAGTACACCTGGAAGGCTGCCGCTGTTTCCTTGCAGTTTGTGCTGATGAAATAAAAGCTCCTGCAGTTTGAATGTAAAAGCACAGAAGGCATGATGCACCACAATCACTTCTCAGTGGAGCAAAGAATTTTCGAGCATTAATGGGAAAGGTAATTACCTAGGTCTAACTTTATAGCCTTTTCTCTAATGAAACTATAATCTCCCAGGCCTACATGGTTTAAGTATTTACATGATTTTAACGATTTCACTGCCATAACAGTTGCCACACATGGTAATTTAAAAACTCAGTGCCTTGAAACAAAGATGCTAATTATATTTCTATATTTTTATTATTGAAGTAAAGCTGGACTGTGTGAAGTGACAGAACCATAATAAAAACAGCCTAAGTGGAAGGGGGTGGGTATTTGTTTGCTGAAAAAAGGCGCCTAAGAGCTTTCCCAACTGTACCTGTTAACTGCTGGGCAGATTAGCTCCCCCGAGCTTTGGCTGTGGGGCAGAGCACACCCTGGGCTCTGAGGACCTCCAGTCTCTCAGACCTCAGGCAAAACTCCCACTGCGCCAACTTGTGTAGTCCTTTCCTTATTAAAATACAAATGTTCCTCAACCATAATCATCTAAGGACATATCTCATCCAGACAGTACTGGCCTTGTGAGGAGGAGTCCTGGAGGCCTTCCCCTACACGAGCCCAGTGCTAGCATGATGGCAAGCACTTCCTCCCACATATGGATGAATTGAGCCTGAAACATGTGGGGAAATGGGCTCTTTGCCTGAAGCACTGGACAGCGCAGAGATTTGCAGGGTGTATCCTGTAATGTGCTTCCAGCTCTTCAGAATGGTGCCTGGAGTGTCTGCTGGGGTGGGATGGGGCTCCCACCCAGCTCACATCATTCTGCTGTTCACGGCCTTTGCAGCCCCTCTCCATCTCTCTCTGGCCTCTGCTCTTACTGTGCTGGGCTTGGCTGTCACCTCACCTCTGTGTCAGATGTGTAGGCGGGCAGGGGAGTAACAGCATTAGCAAAGTCAGCTTTCCCAATGATCTCAGCTCTGGGCTTGGGACCCCTGCCTTTACTCAGCTCTAGCCAGGCTGGATGACTTCCTTCAACCTTGGCTTTTGTCTCTGCTTGAGAACCTCACACCTTTAAACAAGCTGAAGTCATCGTTGCCACAATTTCCAGGACAATCTAATTTGATGCTCATTGCCATGACACTGCTTTATTTTCCAAAACCTGCTCATATTTTCTAGCTGTGGGCCTCAGGTGCAAAGTTTGGAATTGTATCAAAATATGAACTTCCAAAAAAGACAGGTGTGGAGATTCCTAATACAGATGTCTTATGATTATCAGTTTGTGACATAAAATGACACAAAGTGAAACACTTAAACAGAAAAATCAAAAGCCACTTTACTGATAGGAAAGTGAGTCTCAACACCATTTAGAGTGTCAGTGGGGATCCAGAATTTCCATTTTGTAGAAAATTCAGATATTTAATTTTTTTTCCCCAGTTCTTTACTGAAATGAGAAGACAAAAAAAAAATTTGTTAAGGTTATTTTCCTGGCTGATTGGAAGCTACTGGTCTTCAAAAATCAAGTCTGTAAGTTATGGATTTTGCTGATAAATTTAAGTGAAAGATGCTGTAAGAAGACATCAGAACAACCTCAGAGACTTAGAGCAATCTCAGAGAGGTAAGCTCTGCAAAACCCTGGGGAGTGTTGGGCCTGAAAGATGAAACCATGGACAAAAAACCATGAACTATTTAATATGGTGGCCAAACACTGATTTCTGATTTCTGCTTTGGCTCCTGTAAGATCTGTGTTGTTCAGACAAGACCCTTGGATGAAACTCTGTGGATCCTCTTAGCCTGGGGGAGCAAGTATCATCAGTTAACCTGGCACCAAAGCAAGAAGTAAATGAGCAAGAAGTAAAGGACAAGAACATAGTGCTAGAGTGTGGTTTTCTAATTTTTTTCTTGAGAAAAATAAAGAATTGTAATTTTCTTCTCTGCCTTAGTTCAAGGGGGACACTGCAGACTGGGAGGGAGTTCATATAGCATAACAATGTGTGATGACAGCAACTAAAAGCTTCTTTTGATGGGTTTCCAGCTCATAAACTGGGCTATATCGTTCAGGGGAAAAGACCTATTAGTCTTCTCATCTTTTAACACTTTGAAGGAATATACCAGGATGCTAGATGCTGAGGCAGAAGCTTTGTACCCCAGTTTTAAAGATATCAGCACCGGGGATATTGAATACTTTATATGTTTCAGCACTAGATGAGATTTTACATTATAGGATTTCTGTTTCATTTGAAAGCATAGATTTACAGACACAGGCAGATGTTAGAAAATATTAAATAAGAAGGTGCATTATTAAGACAGTATAAAATGACAGACATCTTTTTTAGCTACTCCAGTGTAGTCACTCACTAGCAGGGTTTCCTAATTAGCCTCCACCTCTTACCCCAGGGAGGAGAAGCTCTGAGAGCTGCTGCATTCCTGCCCTTCCTCTTCAATGTGACAAACAAAAGCAGCCAAAGCAGCTGCTCTGAGCCACTGGCTCCTTCAAAGGTGAGAACAGAGTGAATGACTTCTACTGCTTGGTTACCCCTAGCTTGCATAATATAGTTTGTATTTTATAATAGATGTAATTTTCTCCTTTGTCTCTGAACCATCTCAATTACCATTGCTACTGAGTACTTTCAGGTGTAGATCCAGGCCTTTAGAAGAGGTTTTGGAAGGCTTATGGTTTATGGTATGAGAAATATAAAAACTTCTTAGTAGATTAATGGCCATTTCTTTCTAAAAGTTTTATGGTTTATGGTATGAGAAATGGTATGAGAAATATAAAAACTTCTTAGTAGATTAATGGCCATTTCTTTCTAAAAGTTTTATAGAAAGAAGAAAACTATTATTCTACTACTAATGAATTTCTGAATGGGTTCTTCAGATTAGGAAATCTAACAAAAATTTGTCATTAGTTTTAGAAGAAGGTTCTTTCATCACAATTAAAAATGGCTTTGTAGGACAGATCTTGCTGAACTGACAGTCAAACCATGGATTTTTAGGTATGTAAAAATGATGTAATACTCAATATGTTTGATGTAATACAACACTATGATAAAGCTTGTTTTAACTAAATGATAAGACATCAAAATTTCAACATGCTGCAGCAATATAGAAAATTCATGCGTATTTACAAATGCACACAAATCAGACATCCCCTTTTTAATTTAGACGTGCACTGGATTTTTTAGACATCATATTACCATGCACTAAAGCAGCCCAAATGACTTATCAAAACCACTGCCAATGAAAAAACCAGGTTTGTCACTTTGCTGGTGGTCTTAGCAGATAAAGCAAAATTGCCCCTATACATCATCCTTACAAGAAAGACAATACCAAAGGGGAAGCTGCCAGAAGGTGCCATTTTCAGATGTCAAGATAAGGGATGGACGTCTGAATTAATGCAAGACTTGTTGCATGTTTTCTGTAACAGACAACCTGGTGCCCTGCTAAAGCAGACAGTGATGCTTGTGCTTGGATGCATTTCTAGGGTGTATAACTGAAGGAACCTAAAAGAACCTTAAGAAAACAAATAATATTCCTGGAGGCAACTGCTATGAGCTCTTATAATGGTGCTGTAAGCAATCGTTTTAAAGCTGTATGGAGAAACAATGCAGAGATTGAATCCTGGAAAAATCCATTCACCCTAAGGGTATAAATTGAGAAGCCACCTTTAGCCTTTCTGGGACAAGGCCTTCTAGGAAAGAGTAACTGGCATCTGTGTTGTGCACAGACTGTGTAAAACTGTGTGTCAGATACTGAGGGTGGGGACCTTGGTGCCATCAGCAGAACACCAAGTTAGCAGGCAAGAAGCAGTGACAATACTGACAGTAATGTGAGAACTACAGTGATCCTAGGGGTGGGTGTTTCCTTCACACAAACAAGTGCCCACTGGGCACATCGGGAAGCACAAGTTTGAAGGGCTTTTTGTTCTGTGAGGTATAATTGTGACAAGTGTCAAGACTGCAAAGAATGGTTGTCTACAAAGCTACCTCTGCTCTTGGAGTAAGGAAAGGAAATTTTGTGGAAGCTGCAATGCAGACCTAGATTTACCTGGGCTTGCATGTAACATCTTTCTGAACCATTCTGCACGTGGCTAGTGCTTGAGGTTGCTGGACTTAAATACGTTCACCAAGACAACCTAAAACCTCAGATGTGTTTAAGGGTAGATTTGCACCTATTATGGAGTTCTCAAAATGGATGGAGATTAATCAATTTCATTTTGACAAGAAAATATGCTTCTCTGAGTGACTGAGAAATCAGAATTAATATTATTTTGGTCATGATCTTTTAAAATAAGTTACTGTCCAACAATCTAAAGCTTCTTGAATGTGTCATTCTTATACTGAAGAAGTCTGTCTGTACCCCTTTGCTTTCCTACTTCTCTACCTTGTTTTATTTTCAAGCTGTTGAGCTTTCTTTTGCTACCAGAATTGTATTTCTGGCACAAATATAAGCCTGATGTCATCTGGTCCCCTTCGCTGGAGTGTCCTCATGGCAGAGCTATAAGAACATGAAGTCTCACTGAGTTCTCCATTTACCTCATCTTATTTAGAGAGATCAGGGGTCCAAAGCAGGGTACCTTGAACAGGACACCTTGGTACCCTGGAGCTCAGAGCTGCAGAGGCAGCAGGAGCAGGACAGTCACATGCTATAACTGTAAAATCAGTTCTGTGACACTCCTGCCAATGTTAAGGCTGTTATTTCTACAAAGCTGTGATATGCTTTAAAAAATTTTAAATCTAAAGAATTACTGTGTCTTCACTAACACAAGTGTAAATCCTGGAAACTCCTCTGATACTGGGAGTTGTGGTTGAGTTTGTCTGTACTGAGAGAACTGAAAACAGAATTTAAATGATAGTCACATTCCTTCACCTGTAACCATGCTTATATTTGCCCTAGACTTGGCTTCAAGAAAAGAGTGTTGTAGTGTTAAATATGTTTAACTGCTAAATCTTTGAATTTTCACCGGTCATGTACAAAGCCAGAGTAATACCTGAATTACATTTCTACTGACTTCCACTCTTCACAAATGAAAGCTGGTGAGATGACTTGCTAACTCATACAGTAATTAATCTTCAAGAGGGTAGAAGTACAGCATTAAATTGGGGCTCAGGTTACAGAGATGAAATCAAATGAACAAGTTCAGTATCTCTAACATCTTACCACTTATTCCACAAGCTGTCGAAGTACATCAAGAGATTTAATTAATTCTGAGATTCCCTGATCAGTGGCAGGAAAAAAGACTAAACACAGAATATGGCAAAAGAGTTCTAATCAGACTGACCTTCTACATGGCACTGGAATTATTGGTGTACCCTGTATACATGCTGCAGATGATACACTGCATCACACTGTGCTGAGAATCAGACCTTCTCCACAAGTTCCAGCACTCAGAAGGCCATTTGGAAGAACCTAAGAAGACTTTAACTGATCAATTTGTCAAGTAAAGAATGTTCACTGTGAGCGTATAAGTACAAATTGCAAGGCACTCCCAGCAAGTACAAGCTCTTTCTATGGATTAACTAAGATTTCTGTGCTGGCCACTCTCTTCCCCAGTATAAAAAGCCCTGTAAAAGCCAAGCCCTGCAGACTGCTCAGACCTCTGTGGAGGAATGAGTGAAGCTTGAAAGTGCCCCAGGTGGGAAGGGAGGACCTCCTCCCCACCACTGTGTCTGACTAGGCAGCAGGGTTTGCCCTGTTCATAGCCCAGAGCCCAGCAGAGAGCAGAGTCTGTGTCTGTCCTGCCCCAGGGGAAGCTGCTTGGGCACCATGGGAGCAGCAGGTCAGGCCTGGCTTGAGGAAACACCTTCAGATTCTGCTCTAATTACCTGCTCTTCTGTCTTCTGCAAAATAATGGAAGCATTTTTTTTTTTGAGATGTGGCTCATCATGTGATTTTGGAGGTTCATAGAGAAACCATAGTGTGCTGGGAAGTTTAAGTGGGGCATGGCTTATTTAATTCTCTTTTCTCCACAAAACAGCTGGGCTTTGTGTTCCAGCTAATTTAGGTAAGGAAGCTTGTTTTTATTTCATTAACTTGCAGCATGAATGTCACCAGCCATAGTTGATAGCAGTGACCACTGGCAGAAAAGTCACCAAGACTTTTGTGTTTGTAGATTCACAGTACTCCTTATTATGCCTGTAAAACACATAACAGTGGATCTACACTATTTATTCTAGAACAGGAACTACTTAATGCTCAACTATGTTAAAAATGCAAAAGTGAAAAAACCTGATCGTGCCTCCATCTCTCCAACAGCTACCATCACTGGGGAAGAACCAACTTCAGAGCCTGTGACAGTGTTTTCTGATGAGCTATTGGCACATTAGAGACTGACACGTTCACCTGGGGAGGAGCACACCTGTTCAGTCAACCTGTGTGCATGGTAAAGTATGATAATGGTGCAACAGTGCTTCTGGGGACTCTGTCATTGCACCCAGACTGCTGAGAGAGCCTCCCATCTGTAATGCCAATGCGAGATCCTACACACACAATAATGTTGGAGCTCCTTTGTTACTGTTTTCACATACTCGTTTTGGTAAGGAAAGTTGGTAAGGACATAATCTAAATTCTCAATGGACTTTTGATTACAAAAAAGCTTTAGCAATCTGCAGGAACTGAGAATTTGGCTAGCTTTCTGCATCATGTTTGTTGTTTAAGGACTATGCAGAATAATGTTTTTTCTTTAGAGGCTGATAAGTTCAGTCTTCTGAAGAAGCTGTTGACTACCATTAGTAGTGGGTTCATTTGTTCTCTGCTGGACACTGTCAACCAGCAGGGGTTTAGGCTGTTGTGCAGCTCCCAGCTCAATTATTTCTCAGGGCTCTTTGTTTAATATAATGGGGTCAAATTCAGACTGTAGGTGGCTGATGATTTCTGGTCCAATTTACAATAGCCTGTCTGCAAGCCCACCTTGAATCGAGTTAATCTCTTTTGTAAAATGAAGTGAAAACTCTACAAAGTGTTCAGAGTTTTGGTCCAATATTTAGCTTTTATAATGTGAGCTGCTTAGTAATTTTTTCTGTTCAGAGTGGTTCTGACATGCTTATACAGCTGTGTTGATAGAGGGATTATATTTATTTCCCATATTGTAATGCACTGCAATGGGAAATTTTTCTGCTGAAAGATGAAGAAATGGAAGCAGGTGGAATACTACCACTATCTACCACTGACTGTTTTGTAAACCTCATGTTTACAATTAATCATGTGCTCCTGATCACAAGAGTGTAATTTGATCTTTAGGAGGCCACAATACTCTGGTTTGTCAGTATATAGGCATTTTACTTGGCCTGTTGGCTTTTTAGAAAAGGTATTAAGTTGCCATCTTGGCTGACTTACAAGCACTGAGAAGGACTGTGAGTCTTAACTGCTCCATCTCAGCCCAAATCTTTAAGGCTGAAACATTACTGCAGGGAGTAGGTGTGATACTCACCCCAGGGATGATGCAGAAAGCTCTGGGAATTCAAGGATCATTGCAGAGTAAACTGCTCCATTTATTTCTGTGTTTTATGGAAGAGCTGAAACAGAAGGTCTCAATCTCACCCTCTCTAAATGGAGCAGCAAGGATGCTACTTATCATCTTCTGGATTCAGGCTCTAATCCAGACTGTAATTCAGTGCACAGAGACACAGAGAACTTGACATTTCATTATTTTTGCAGTGAGGAAAACAGATAAGACCTTTGGAAAACTTTAGCAATGGTGATCCAGAATGAAGGCTACACTCCTGTATCAGGCTACTTCTCCTAGGAGGTACAGTGTTTAAGCTGGATCTGATGTAGTGTCTTACAAATCTTCATTTTGCTGAAACAAACATCTAACTGGAGAGATAATTCATGGCAGACTTTATGTGTAGACTTAGTGATTGACATAATCACCTGCTTGCAAAGGAGGGGTAGGAAGGCTTTGCAGTTTTATGGCATCTTTTCCTCTTAAACAAGTGGTCTTTCTATAGCAGTCAAAGCAGTAGAAACAACACTGTACCACAGCAGCATTTTTATTTCATCTGAACTAAGCGTCATGTTACCCTCTCTGTTGCATTCACTTCAAACCATGGACATTCATTTCTTTGATACATATGTAGATCTGAGCACTTGCTATTCTTTGTAGGGCAAGAGAAAGGGGCAGATGTTTTGCTTATATTGCAGTTATCTGGTTTTACTTGTTTACAGATAGAGAGGGTTAATTTTTACTGTTGTATCAAGAACCTACAGCTTAGAGATGCTTTCCAAGTGTAACGAAACAGTTACCAGAGTAAGTGACTTAAAATGTAAACTGAGGTAAGTATAGAATTCTAAATATATTTGGCTTGTTGATAAAATAAAGTAAGGTCTATTTGCTGATTCCACAGTTGGTGGAAAAAGATAGAAAACCAATTCCCCTTTATTTCCCTTTGTAGGTAAACACATAAATGTTGATTCCCTGCTCACGAGATAAACCTTCATTGTGGCAGTAATGGATGCAGCTTGCAAACAGGAAAGGAGCTAAGTAGGAAATAACCCACAAAGTTTACTTATTCAGAAGGAAAACTAAACCAGATATTTTATCTTTGAAAGTTATCTCACTATTGAGTAAATAAGAGGTCAAAAATAACTGTAGTCATGGCTCAGCTTCTGTTCAGTTCTTCCTTAGGAACATTGAAGAAAAAGTTTGAAAATCATTAAAGCCTGTAAGGACATGAACAGAGGGCAGCAATCTTGGAAAGGCATTGGAGAAATTTCTAGATGACTCTAGATTTAATATTTGAATTTTACATGTCTTCATTTCATGTTTTGTTGCCCTTTTACTCTCCTTCAGTTCTGGTTATTAAGGCATAAGAAGTAGGATTCAGTCTTATGGAAAGTTGAGAACCCTGAAGGTAAAAAGCCTGAAAAGTAGAACATGGCACTGTGAGTAAAAGGTGTTGAAGCAGCAGTTCAGCTAAGATTTTTGTGAAATGTCTCAGAAATGTCAATAAAGCATTGGAAAAAGAATAAGATGAGCAAGAAACTGGCTAAAGAATAGCTATTTAGCTGAGCTGAAGGGAAAGTTCTTGAAAAGAGAGTATTGGTTCAAAGGCTGATCAAATATAAAGGGCTGGAAAATGTTTTCATAACTACCTGGACACAAAACAGATGCATTAACTTGCATTACTGCAGATGATGCAAATTTTGAAGGCACTGATGGTTTGGAACATTTCTGGACTATTATATAGTCAGAACTTAGGGAAAAAGAAGTTTGAAATAAAACTAAATGCAACATTAAAAAGAACTCTAGCTATAATCTGGAATTCTATCAGAAACATCAGATGAAATGAAAGTACCCTTCAATAAGTCAGCATGTACAAGTTCAAGCCACCAGTGCAACAGATTTAGTGGAGATGTAAATGTTCAGGGCTCCATCTATGTTTCTGGATGTTGCTATATTTCAGGTATTTCATGGGTGTGCTCCAGGTGTACAAGGTTTGTCTAGCCTAGTGATGAAGCTGAGGAGGATATATGATTCCAGATTTGCATACACTAAAAAAAAAAAAAAAAAAAAACAGAGAGAAAGAAGATTCCATTTAAAAAACTTATGCCAAATAGAAAAAGACTAATTTCAGGACAATTTAAAATTTAAATGGAAAATGAGAGGAAGGCCCATCCAGCTCACAAGAAACCTGAGTTTTAAGGAAATTAAAATGTGTGAAATGTGATTGTTAAGGTAAATCACTTACATAGACATGATTATTTTTGGCTTCAATGCCCTCTGTGCGGTGTTATCTTCATTTGATAGTTTGGCTAAATTGCAGTAGCACCTTTGGGTGCATCTTCAGCTCTTCTCAGAAATCAAAACTGGCTATTAAACTTAGTATCCAGAAAAGATTGTTAAAACTCTATTAACTGCATGTTTTGTCAATACCTTTCTGCAAAATCACAGTTTTGCAAATGCAGTTCTTCATATCTTGAGATAGCAGTTTTACCTTTTGAATCCTCTGTTTGCATATCTGTGGGGTGAAAAAGAGGGTTTTCCTGTGTTCTAGACCTCAGTGTACTGTTCATGAATGTTTAGGCAAACTAGCTGCAAGCATGACATGATGGAGGAAGAGAGTGCAGAGCACTGTGGAAGGGATGAGGTGTCACTGTTTTGCTGCTTTATCAGCAGATAGATACCCATGAGCTGCCAGACCTTCCTGCCTGGAGCTCTTCCTAGCAGGCACCCAAGAATGGCATGCTGTGGCTGTACACCATGGTTTTCAGACTCAAGGGAAGATGTCACATGTTTTCCACAGGTTTAGCTCTAGCTGATTTGCCAGTGGCAATGCCAAACAACCAGGGTTGCTCTTGATTCTCCAGGGTGACTAAGGAGACAGTAGGCTGCACAAGGTGCCTTCAGCTCAGTAAAACCTTCATGCCACACAACTGCTGGGCATCCCCTTAGAGAAATATGCTTGGAAAGATGATGTATCAACTTTTTTTTTTTTTTATTATTAATTGTCAGCCACCTCTGAAGCGTTTTGTATGTGTGAGTCACCCTTTAAGCACTTGGTGGAGATAAACTTCCCAACTGTCAGAAAGTCAGAAAAACTGCTGGACCTTTTGGTACAAAAGATCATCCTCTTAAGGCTATTTAATGGCTGGGTAGCAGTCTCCTGTGTGAATGTATCCAAGCAATTATAGCTTAAAGTTGTACTAATCACTCCTAATAGAGATGGACTCTTACCCCCGCTGTGTCCCTCACTGCTCCCAGATGAGAACTATCCCAACAATTTGGGATTAGCAAAAACACTTGTTATACTATTATCTTCATAACTTTATTAACATCTTTGATTATAGAACAGATGGATGAATGTTAATAATTCTATAATGGCAGATTAAATAGCTTACACTATATCAATCATGTTTAAGTCTTTGCTTAATAAAACAATAATTTAAGTTGGGTCACGGGTAGTGTTTGAACCCCAGGCCCTCAGATTAGCTGCCGACTTCCTCCATTAAAAGAGTAAACCCATTAACTGCTTGCAGTTGTACACTTATGCCTGTGTACACTGGGCATTAAAATATATGACTCATGCTGTGCTGGTGGATTACACATTCAATTTTGAGATTAAGAATTCCTAGGTTCCTTTTGTGCCTCTCAGAAGGAGTTTTGCCCCCTGAAAAGAGTAAGCAGTGAGAAATGGGTCAGCTAGTGATAGTGTTGTTATATTTTTCCATAAAACTGGTATAAGCATGCAGGTATCAAAAGACTTTATTAAAATGTCTGGTTTGGCTGCCATTGGTTCAGAGATGCTTAAGAGCCAATTGAGCATATTTGGTGTATGGACTTTGAGATCCAGACAAAAGGAGAATTATTGAATTCCCATCCTGTCATTATGAAAAGGACATAACTATGAGACTACAGTAAAAACTGCAGGGATTGCTTGCAGTATGCTTTTTATCATCTATTTCAGGTTAACTGGTTCACTGTAAACAAAAGTTCTCAGTGGATGTTTTTTTCCCTCTATGCCATTTTTTGCTGTGCTACTTAAACCTTAGGTAACCTTAGACACTCTTCATGACCTCCCCCAGAGTCAGCACTGGTTTGCACTGACTCAGAATCCTGAGTGCAGCTTATTAAAGCCCTTTATCTGCTGCTTTTCCAGAAACAGCACATCAAACTTTACTGAAGGTGACAAATCACACCACTGACTGGAGATAAGTTGTGTAATTCTCTGAACATTGAATGAAAGAACCAGTGGAGAGAAGCTTAACAAATCTAGTCTGAATAAGAGGTCTTCAATCTTGACTGTAAATTTGAATGCAGTGTGATTACAATGCCAGCCTTCAGCAAGCTTTGGTTCATGGCTGTGTGCAGAGAACTGACTTGCTCATTTTGGTAAATAAACAGACAATGTGTGACTGTTGCTTGGCACTGTTAACACAGATCTGCATTACCAGAACTGAAGGCAAAGTATGTAAATTAAAGATCAGCCACTAATACAGAGTTTGAGAATATCACCTCTGAAAGCGAAAAGCTCAAGAACACACTTAGTGGGAACAGAAATGACTAATTCCTTATAAAAAACCCACTTCCTGTGGCATGATTTGGCTTCCTTGGGGGGGTCTAAAAGCAGCTTGAACTCTAGTTAACTTTGGAATGCTCACAGTAAAAAGTACAATTGCATAGGAGCTCCATAGCAATATATTGAGTCCTATAATTCTGCAAACTTTGCAAGTTTGCCCATCAGTCTTCCTCAAAACTTTACATACATACTTAAGATTAAAATTTTATTTGGAGATGTCATTTCTCTTTACTGCGAATCAGTACATCAGCTCTTCTATAAGTGCACTCAGTTACTCCCTGAAGAGAGAGAAACTTAGCAGTGGTATATATATTTCCTGCTCATTACACTGTAAAAACCCTTGGAGAACTGATACATTGATTAGCACAAGTCAGAAGTGCATCTTTGCCTTGATCAATACATTTGTGTGTTGCAGGCTGGCTAATGGCAAGTGTCAGAGTGCCCACCTGTTTGGAATAATTGCAGGATACAGGCATTAGCCTATTGAAAGAATGCATTTATTGGGCACGAAGAAAAATTTATGATCTTCAACTATACAGCCTGTGCAATAACAGTGACTGCCAAGTAGAGAAAAGACAGTTCAGCTATATTAAAATAGCAGGTAAATCTGGAGTCTGGGGTTTGCTCCAGGTATTTAAAGACCCGAGCAGAGCATAATGAAGGAACAGATGTACCACTTCAAGCCAGTCTGGTACATGAGTAGCCTCAGAGGAGCATTGGAACACAAAACGAGAAAAGAGACAACTCTGATCAAAAATATATATCCAAAGGCTCAGAAAATACAGATGCCTGCTTTTACAGAGCTCCTCTGTATGGATCCTTCAAATTTGGATATAGATATGTTGTAACTGTAATTCATGTCCTTCCCTGATTTTTTTATGCTCTTGTAAATTATTTTATTTCTTAAAATAGATTTTCCAGGTGAACTGAAACACTTTCTGGTGCTTTCAAGTACTCTGATACTTCTGACTGGCCATGTTTTCATTTTAAACTCACAAAATGGAGGAGGCGTTCTCCTCTTTTTTTGTTAATCCTATAAACAAGGAGATACAAAGTTCTCACTGGAGATTAAGTTAAATTGCATTGTTGGAATGCAGGAATTAAGTATTTCCCAGGAAAGCATCAAACCACAACAGTAAGGTTATTCTAAGATGAGCTGCTTTCAGTGTTTTCTGCTGCTACTCCATACAGCACATTTCCATACACAGCAGGAGATAACTATTGTCTGGTGGTTCCACATCTCACTTAGTATTTTAATTTTGGGTACTCCAAAGCACAAAGTGGCATGACTTTCCAAGCAGAACAGAGGAGACTCACAGCAGCTGGGCTGCCAAGAGCCCTGCACCAGCCCAGCCCTCTTGCCTTCCTTGGAGGGTAGAAGAGATGGCTGAACACATCCTGATGTACGAAGATGGAAAGTGAGGAACTTCCAACAAGAGCCAGCACATATCAGACTGAGGTACCCTAGATATGTCATATGGTTCTAGGGATGAGCCCTGAAACTCCACAGCTGCCAAAACTGGATTGTTGTGCCCAGGGAAACATGAATTGCAGGAAACAGTCACCTGAGGAAAGCACATGGTGAGGAGGTGGTACCCTGAGTGTCCTGACCTTCCTCAAAAGAACCTGATAGAGAAATGAGGAGTTGCTTGATCTGAAACTCAATAAATTATTGTTGTTGCAAGAGGCTCTCTTTTCACGTTGGATCAGCTAAACAAATACATTTTTCTAATCTGTTTAATACAAGCTGTTTTCACTGTCTGTCTCAGAGGCCATAGCACTCCCTCCTTCTCCTGCCCCAGTCAGCTGGACCACCTTATCAGGTCAGAGCAGGACTGGAGCTTGCACATCCATCTGGTTTTAGTGTGATTAGGAATCAGGACCTGTGCTAAGTGGCAAGCAAGGCTGTTTGAGATTGTTCTCTGAAACCAGATGCATTGAGATTTTGTACAAGTTCCATGGAGCTGAAGGTACCTCCTTAACCCTTTTAATTACAGGTTAAGAACTGACACCTGAAATCAGACTCAGGACCTTGGATTTAGTCCTTGAAATAAATTCAGATGTGTAATAGTAGTAACTCAAGAAGCTCATGTTTGAGAACTTAGTGGGGTAAGTGTTCCTCATATTAAAGTAAGAAAATAATTATTAGAAATTGTAATATCAGGCTTTCTAAATTCCATTTCTACAGTGCTAAGTTTGTAGGAGAGAAAATTTACACTTCTTGGGTATCTGGGAAGTGGTTTTAAGTGTTTCTAACATGTCTGGTAGAGTCTGAGAATGCTTTAGTTGCAAAGGACCAAAGCTGGTAAGGTTTTTGTTTGCTTACAATTACAATACTTACAATTCTGCTAGTAATTGGATACTTTTTTGCTGTTCTTTTTAGCTCTCTCTAGTCACATTGAGGTTAATTATATAGATAACAGAAATTTATTCTATCTTTTATGGGAATATCAGACAACAAGATACTGTTGCTATAACACAGAAAATAAATGCAGTGCCATGGTTAAAGTGTGTAGTGCTCCCACAATCCACAAAGGTACAGGAAAATAAGATGGATTTTAAACAGTGATTAAAGGGAAACACTGATTTAATAAAGCATCAAAGTGACTCCCTCATCCTGTAGTTTTGTTCTTTACACAATAAATCCCTTAAATACTAGTGTTAATTTAGCTCCTTTTTCACTAACTCTAGGCTGATGGATTCATTCTTCAGCAAAAGCCATCCTCTGAGTGCTGTGGCAAGTGTCCATGCAAACTGGAAAGAGCCCTTTGGGACCTGCTCCTAGTACACCTATCTGTCTCAGATCAAAGAGCTTCAGGTTTTGAGGCAGGCTTTAACTAAATGTAAAAATGTTTCAGGAAGGTGGAAATAAGTAGCTCAGAGAAACTACTTTCTGGACTTGGCTGCTGAGTTAGATGACCCTCTGATACCTGCTGAAAGGATTTCTTGTGCATCCAAGAGGAGCAGCATAAGGTAAGATGTCAGTGACACAGGTTGTGGGAGAACATTCAGATCCACTGATTTGTTTGTGAACTCTCTCTGTTGAAATATTCTACTTTTGTCTTCTGGCTGTTCACAGTAGCACATCTAATACAGAAACTCTGCTGTAGTGTGCAAATGCTCATATGAAGTTCAGTGCTTCTGTTTGGATGCTCTGCTTGGCAGTGGTGAATACAGTTCCAAGTGGGAACTATGCTGACCAGGTGGATGTAGAATGTCATGTGTCCTCTGTACCTCAGCAGTTGTCACAAACTTGCTAAAACCCCATTTTAGTGGTGTCTGTAAGAGGTGCCTGCCCAGGGAGAAGGCATCCCAGGGACACAGTTCTGCAACCTGAGGGGGGAAGGGGTACTTGCAACCTCTCAAAAATGCAAAGGAAGGTCTCTCCTGATTGATGTGCACTGGGCATAGAAAAGCCTATTGCACACAGGAGGAGTGTATGCTCCTCCTGTTTAGAGAGGTTTGTCTGCAGTACTCAGCTGCTCAGATGTGTCTGGACTTAACTATGTGAAGTTGGAAGTTCACACTGCACTGTAAATGTGACCCCTGTTCAGCCTACAACATGTAATAGAGTCATCCATTGTACTACATTTCATTTCATTTTCTTACATAGCTTTTACACAACCCCCAAATCTCACTGGGTGGATGATTTTCAAGAAGCAAGACAACTTTTCAGCATGGCTTTTAATTCTCTTCACCACGTGAGTTCATGCCAGTCTACTTTATGTTCACCTTCTGAATTAGGTAAGGAAACATTGCCATAGGGATTTCATTTCGTTATAACGTCTTACTGGTAATTTATTCATATTCAAATCCCTTTGGAGATATGTGTGTAACAGAATCTTGCATTGCATTATCTTACCTAATTTTTACATGAGACTCCAATCCCACTGGATGTTTCCCAAGACCTGGGACAAGTCCTTAATGGAATAATTATTGCCATAAGGGTTTTTCAGAGTTACAGCTTGGTGTTGTTATCATATTCAGTTTGGAAATTGCCTTTATACTGTATAGGCAGATAGGCAAGCTGAAAAAGGGAGATTAAATCTCAATTAATTTTGGATGCTTCTGAAATATTCTGCTTGGGAAATACAGAACATATTTAGGAAGTCTTTGATGATTGAAACTGTGTTTAAAGAACTGCTTGAGCATCAGTTGTTTAGGCTGCATGATAACTCTGAAGCACAGGTTCATAAGCTTTATTTTCATTCACTTTTACATGAAGAATACAAAGAAAAGAAAATGGCTTACTGAGAGGGGTACACAACAAAAAACCCCAAAACCAAACTCAATTTTAAACTTGGGGTTTCCTGTTCTTGACACATCCTACCTTCCTTTTTATAGATCTTTTTACTCCAACTGCATGTATGTTTAATATGTTTGAAATATGCATGTTTGCCAAACTTTGTTTAGTAAACAGATGATAGTGAATGTTCTCCAGGATAACCTTGGTACGGGATGCATGTTACCAGTGCTGTTCACGAGGATGGGTTTTCAGGTTGGTGCTAGCTTATGCTGGACATGTTCTTCCCTGCAATATTTCAGATTTACACTTCATACAGTGGCACAGCTCTCAGTTGCACTACTGTTTCCATTTCTCCTCAGCATGAGGGAAACAACTCGAATCCTGGCTTGCAATCTGTCTCACTAATGCTTAAGCTGGTGTTCACAGCCCTAAGGGCTTGTAGGCAACCTAATTACATTCATTTTATAATTTCAAGTGATGGTGTTTTGTAAACATTTTTAATGTATCATCATTAATATGCTAAGGAAAGAAATCTATTTTTGCCAAGAAAGAGGAAATAAATCTTCACTATCTCTTTAGTCCACTACTTTATGTTTAGAATAGAACACCTTTTCTGAAAAGCTGTTGGAGACATATGCTCCCATTATTATCTCACAGTGATTTATCACTGACTCTAAAATAAACATTATATCTAACTTACCTGCTTGCTTACTGCCCTTGCTATGGTGTTTCAGAATATCTTAAAAACCCAGCATACGAATATTGATATGGGTTTGTTGGGTTTGGGGTATTTTTGCCTGTACTGTTTTAGTATTGTTACCACATGTATTTTTTCAAATTTTATTAAGCAAAAGAAAAAAAAAAAAAAAAACCAAAAACAGAATTGCCATCTGAAATCCTATCTAGAGAAGGCAAACTCACACATAGAAACCAGTGCTGAAATTTTCTTATTGGAAGGATGATGAGTTGAAAAATTTTCAGGTACTAGGGGAAAGAGAAAACTCACTAAAATGCAAGGTATGTTATATCCTACAGGCAGAGAGGATCTTTTCACCTATGTATTTGGGGCTGGATGAGTCCATGCAACCTTCAGTAGCTTGAAAATGCATAGACCGTGCCTTTTAAGTTGTAATTCTACTGTCAGCAGCCCAGAATCTCTCTGTTTGTGAAATCAGCCATCTGTTTTCCACCTCCAGCAACTTTTGCAAGTAACAAATAACTCTGCTTCCAGTAGAGTTGAGAAGAAGGTAATTTTTTGTAGCTGAAAGATCATGGTGACCCAAGGCCTAAGACAAGTGGAACCTGCAGTTCTCTGCCTAGCACAAGTTGCCTGCCTCTTGGTTAGCAAATCACAGGCTGCACCCACTTCAGAACAACTCTGTTAAATTATGGATATTTACTTGTGTTGGAGATAAGAGTCCAGTGAAACTCTCAGTATAAGTGATGTTATTATGCCAGAGCTGGGTAAACCAAGAATAATTAATAGTTCCTAAGCAACTTACCTTAAATTGAGGTTCAGGAAGAGAGTGTAACAAGGAAGAGGGTGAGGCTGGTGGAAGTTATACTTCAGTGGTTACGTTTTAAAGGAGAAAGATGACTGGCAGCTACTGGAGTACTTCCTGGTGGCTAGCATTTTTTATTTTGGTTTTAAATTTTTGATGTATGTTGCAAATCTAGTTCTCACACTTTGTACAGGATGAGAAATCAATTAAGGAGTTTGGTCACAGGATGCATCATTGCTCCAACTTGAAAAATGAGGCCAAAGAGGGAGGAAGGTCACTACTCATCCCTTTTTTACTGTACCATTTCCTCCTTTGTTTTGGCAATCGTTGTTAATAGCTATGTGAGGGAAGCTAGGTGAGCTGAGGCATCTCTGCTTTTTCACTAAAAACTTCACCCAGTGTCAGTAATTCTTCCTTTCAGCCTTTTAGTTCAATGTCTTGGGCGGTGGATTAAGCCTGAACAGTTAGGATATTTGTCTCCCTTTTGGAAAGGCAAGTTTAGGCTCATAAAGGTCTTTCACTGCAGGAAACATACTGACCTGTGCTGTTCTCTGTTTCCAGTTTGTTCTGAGGTTATGCAGTGGCAAAGCTGTTCTGCAGATATCTGGCATGGTTTTTTGAAAAAATAACAAATAATTGCCATTGGGTATAAAACTCTGATTGAGTGCACTAGAGACTACTGCTTTAGGATTATTAGAATAGCACTTCATGGTTTTAAAGCATTGAGAAGAATTGCCTTTTTATCATGTTTAAATGGATGTATGCAAATTCAAAGCCTGAAGGATTGCCTATCGATATTTACGAGATCAGGTCCTAGAGCAATGTTGCATCTTACCCTGTGGAGGCAAGTCCTGTGTTGCATATCTTTTTACTTCAAATGTTTCCTATTTTTCAACATCATCTCTCTAGTTATTTGATCTGGTAGGTCTTTAGTATAAAATATAGGCACGCAGCACAGAATACCACAGTGATTTTTTCTGGCAAAAATGCATGTAGCCTCGTAGAACACAGGAGCTGAGGTTAAAAATAGTTAGTATGTGGCAGTGCAAGGTGGGGATTTGGGAGTTTAAGACACTCTAATTATTCACTAGACCAGTATGCTGCTGTCATCTTCACCAATTCAGAATAACACTTGGAAAAAACAAGTGACCCTCACTATCATACATAATGTGGCAGCTTAATTGGCAAGAAGAGGGTGAAAAGTAGCCTAGGAAAACCCTTTGAGACTGATGGAGCATATTTCAGTGGCTTCATCAAGACAATGTCCCCCAGGTGATTGAAAACAGCAAATATTTCATCAGGAAAAAAAATATAAAGGTGCTTCAACCTCAGAACCCCAAACATATTATTACAACCTCTCTTTTTTTCTAGAAGCTTTTCATATCCTACATATCTAGAGGAAAAGTAGAAGAAAATTATTCTTTTTAATACCCGTAAATTATGGTGCTAGTGTACCTAAAGAGACCTTGCATTTGCAGAGAGGTTTTCACTCAGCTAGGCTCTGTGACCATGAAATTCAGGGTACTTCAGTGTTATTTCTGTTCTGGATGTGTGCTAAAGGGCATGTTATGTGCTAACCTGCACAAAAATGAAAGCAAATATGTGTTCTAACTGGAAATCTATCAAGGGCCGTTAAGATCACAAAAGCTCACAGTTCTTCAATATCCAGTTTACAGGCAGATTCTATGAAGAATCTTTTAAGTGTGAATAGCATAGACCACAAAATAAATCACAAAGTAAATGAAGACTTTTTTTTTGTTGTTATGACTTTCTAGATAGCACAATAAAACTACAGAGAAAGGAACTTCTGGAATTTCCTGCACAAGTACCCTGATTCTGTTAAACACATATTTAAATAAATAGTCAACTCTAAATGTCTATTTCAAACAAAATTCATGGTCCCACTGTTAGAAGAGGTATGTGTCCCCACATCAATATAAAGTTAATCATACATATTTTTCAGTCATATTTTCTGTCAAAAATACACCATTATTTGATTTTGCTTCTTTAACATTATTAACATGTACCATGGCAACTACAATAAGGATACATGGGAAATATGGAAAATGGAAAACATTGTCATGTCATTACCTGTGCAGGTAGTGAAAGCTGGTGCCATGTTCATATGAGCGGACTTGGTGCTCTGGAAAGTCTGGATTAACTTGGGTACAGCTTTAAATCAGTTAATCATATTTGAAATGGAAATGTGTTAGCTAGTTGTTAATTACCAGTTAAAATAACTCCTGATCAGCAACAACTAAAAATATTTGAGGGTAATAGTGTTAGTCCCAGTTTTTTGGACTATGTGTTTGCATCCCAAGATCACATATCCACATATAGACTCTATGCAGAGGGAATGAGTCAAGTGGCTGGGTGGGCCTGGCTGGAGTATCTTCTTGGTTTAAGACACGTTCACAGATGGTCTGAGCATGGATGTTGTTTATGCTACTGGAAAAAGAAAACAATTATTTCACAACCAGAAAAAATATAAAATGGGAATTTTGTCTGATACTGAAGTGCAGATATTTAAGACCACCACGCTGAGTACTGAGATACAATCAGAGATATTATATTTATATTTGTATTTTACTGATTCTCTGATACCTACAGCTTTGGCCTGAAAGTAAACAGTGTCATTATAATGGGCTGTATATGATCAGAGCTGTCTCTTTCCAGCCTTATTTCTTCTAGCAATTTTCAAGACTGATGAAATTTTCATTCCAGAATCAAATAAGTAAACAAAAAGTACAAGGGAATGTTTCAATTACACAAGCCTGTCAACCTATACAAAGGACTAAGCATTTCTTAAATTGACTGCTGTGTGGTATGTTAATTAGTCATCACCAGAGAATGAAGGGCTCCATTAGCAGGCAGGTGCATGTGAGATGATGTTAAAGGAATATATATGCATGGAGCCTCAAATCTAACCATCTTATTTGCAATCTGTTACTGAGCTAGAATTTAGTTAAACATCTTGAAGACGTACAAAATCTCTTGTAGAGGAGGCACTGGCCCTCAAGTAATTGGCAGCAGTGCTACTCATTAGAATAGCCTCTCATCTGAGGTGCCAAATGTGCCCTGTGTTGAGCTGTTCAATAATCAGCAACCAATCGTTCCTTTTCTCACATCACTCAGCATGACAAATCAGTGATATTAACCACATGGGTTAAGGCAAATGCCAGTCATTGTTTACATCTCAGGTTAGCCAGTTCTCTTTCAATCAATACAATGTCTCTAAAAATACAATACAAATAGACGGGTGGTGTAGTCTTCATAAAAAAATCACATGACTTCCCCACATTTCAAAACCAAAACAATAAAATGTAGAAGTGCAATACAAATGGTGGTATGAAACTGGCTATATTTAACTTGAGGGATATAGGGACTGTAATCCAGCAAGGAACTGGTTGCTGCATTTGCCAATACCCAGGCTGTAGGAGATACCAAAATCTAGTTTCAGAGTAACACAGTTTAAAAAGCCCATGTGGAGGAAACCCATTAGCTTTTCTCACAGAGTCAGCTTGTCAGTAGTACATTTACCCAGACAATGCCCAAGCCCTTCTCCAAAGCAATTGGAGTTAAAAGATGAAAAGCCTGGGGTCTTCTTTCTTGCATGTGTTTCCCTTGGTTGGCAGTGGATTTCAAACACTGTTGCACATCTTGTATTTGTCTTAGTTAATTTCCTCTCAAGCTCACAGCCTTCCCTAGTCTTTACCGAGATGAATAATTTGTGTGTTATATCTGTGTAATCTGTGCTTTTTATCACCTCAGTGTTCACCTGTGGTCAAAGATCACTGATAAATAAGGAAAGCAATAGAATTTGTAATTCAAGCAGTACTATCTGCTGCCTCTCTGTGCCAGCATTAGCCATGAGGGCGAGCGTCTGTTCGCTCTCATCCACAGCATATTGCTGACCATCCCTCAGTTCTGGCATGGAGGAGCACTGTGCTTTCCACTCTTTCACTTCCTGACTTATGCAACAGCATCTCATGGAAATGTAGCAATGAATCAGTGACGGAAATATTTACTTGACAACAATTAAATCCCATATTCTTCGTATCTCATCACTAGTTTTGTAAGCAATAGTGATGGAAATCCATAAAGTACTGTGACTATCCCAAATTTAAAAGGCAGATAATATGCTTGTGTATGCGTACCAAATCCTGCTGATTCTGTCAGTTTGGAAAGAGCTGCAGGCTAAGTGGAGCAGGGTGATGTGCTCTGAAGTTAACTGAAAGGACATGAATCATAATTCTACACAGAGAGGCTGGAGAGAAGGACAAGGAAAAGTAGCCAGTAATACTGGAAATTTCTTGAGCTCTCTCTTCCTAAACAATATGTAAGGTCTGACAAAGAGGCATTCCTCCCATTCTGCACATTATGTTTTTCATCTGCTGGGTCTTGTCCCTGCATCCAAGGACAGAGTAACATTTCAGCTCACCTACTTCAATCCCCACCTGTCCACTTTTAGCCAAAATCCCGCAACTGGTTACCTTCTGAAATGGCATCATTTTTTCTCCAGCTTTGCTTTCACTGGTAACAACAACACAAGAGCAACAGAGGAGCACACAAGAGCACTCGAGTAATGCCTGTCATGGGGTCTGGCTGCAGGCTGAGCAGTAACACAGCACTAGTTACCTGGTGGTGGTCTCTCAGTGTGGCTCCTTGTCTCTCTCTGTTTTCTCCCTCCCCTCTCTTATTCCCCCCATTATGCATAAACACGGTCACTTGATTTCAAAGGTTTTTTACAACATTGGGTTTTGTCTGAATTTTGACTTTATTTCCTGTTTCATTTCTGATGCACAAAGGTTTTGTTACACTGCTTTTGGTTGCTCTCTCTACATAAAGGGAGGAAAAATCTATATACCACATATAAGTATGTATTTCTTATTTCTGTTAAGTGGTATAGACACTGGAGAAAATATAAGGCAGAATGTGATGCTCAAAAAATGCAGCAAACACATGCAGTGGCTGTTATTTAAAGTACATTCATCCAGAATGACAATGGTCTCCCTGGACATAACTCCCTTGTGCAGTAAACGAAGCAGCACTCTGGGAAAATGCAATGCCGAGGGAATTTTTTTGCTTATGATGGGAATAACATGAGAAATACATTCTGAGATGATCGGGATAGCTATTACTGTGCTGTGGCAAGCTTGGGCCTTTAAATGTCTAGCCATTTTTCTTTTTTTAATGGCTCATTTTATCTACGGTTCGTCATTGTACCACTGACCTTTTCTCTTCTGACTTGCGCTGATGACATCATGGAAATGACAAGATTACCAGGAGCGATGGAAATAGGTGCTTATCACTGTACAAATTAGCAAAGAGCTGGCAGCAACAGGAACATGATAGGCTGCTATGTCTGCTCTGGTGAGGATGAGAAAGCCACATCTCAACCATCTAAAACTGGCAGTCGGAATTCAGCTGGGGATAAAAGCTCCTGTTTGTCCAGAAACTTCTCTCAGTGTGGGAACATCCAAATGAAAATGTCTGATTATCATCTATTACAACACAGAGTTAAGCTATTTTTCGTCTTCAATAAATAAATGGCACAATTGCTTATCAATATCTCCTATTTTAAATGTGGAGTGTAAACATATTTTCTGGGCAGAATTTCAATAATTACTTCCATATAAGAACCTCCCCAGTAATTTTAATTCAGTTTTACAATTACAGTGAGCACTGATATGCTTTAACTGTATTTCAGTGTGGTTTTAAAGTCCTCTTAAGAATAAAGGGTTCTTGTGCTGTCATTTGAAATGTATTGATATTCCTGAGATGTTAGTCTTGACTCAGCACATTGCTATTATTAGGCTTGTAGCAAAGCTTTATGTTAGTAGATTCATACTCATGGTAAAAGTTAGGAATGGTCTTAGCACCATATTGAACTGGGGTCTTGGAAACATGACAATTTATTTACTAGGATAGTGCTGCAGAGTGAATAAAATAGTTAAATAGATGTCAGCTAGGTAAGAGGATCACATAGAACCACATACTTGTGTAATCACATTGCAGCTAGGATGGGAATGAAAAGAATATTTTTAATTGTGTTACTTAGGTGATCTACTGTTCTAACAGACCTCCTGTGGCATCTGTCCCTGTCACCACCATCCCCCCGCAAAAAACAAGCAGAAGACAAGAAAAAACTGGGTACTGTTTTCTGTTTACAAATTTGTTTTCTGTGCATTATCAGAAGTTGAAGGTAACAATGGAATAGATGAGTGAGGATTAGTCTGCACTAGGTCATTCCAAGGCCACTTAGTGCAGCCCGTATTGACAGTGTTAAAATGACTGTAGGAATGAAAGGAGATTCCAGTTTTCTCAATAGCAGTTGTTTGTGGTAGTCTCAGCATCTGCTGAGAATGTTTGCTTTTTCTCATTCATAAACTTCCGTAAGAAAAGGCTTTTTCTTTATGCTCAAGAGTATAATAGTTTTTACTACCCCAAGACCCAGACTAAGAGAGGAAGTGCAACCGCAATCAAATATACAGGGAAAAAATATTTTCCTGGGAAAGTCACAATGAAGTAATGAGAAATTTCCTTCAATAGTTTTTGTGATTTTAAGGGAAGTAATTGCTGTATCTTCTGCCTTTGCTTTTTCAGAATTTCCTGTAGCATTCTTCTGTCCTGTGCTTGCACTGCTCTTGTGGATCCTGCATGTGATGTATTGAATGGGCTGTCCTGGGTAGCCTGGTGCAGAACAGCACCTGTTTCCCTGACTGCAGGTATTCTGGTACTTTATCTGTGTGTGCATAGCTGGAGGCTGTACTAGATCTCTTTGCT
Source organism: Passer domesticus (assembly GCF_036417665.1). Classification (NCBI taxonomy): domain Eukaryota; kingdom Metazoa; phylum Chordata; class Aves; order Passeriformes; family Passeridae; genus Passer; species Passer domesticus. The sequence goes on from NC_087483.1 coordinate 22,057,003, forward strand.
CTTGTGGTTAGGTAATTCCAGCAACAGGCAGCTTTGGCAGCATTTCATATCCATAATTGTCTCCATGGCTGTCTCTCGATGGAGTGGATGTGCTCATTTCTAGCCATGATTCTTTTATCTTAATTGAATAACTGCAGCTCACTAATGTCCAGCATGACTCAAACTACAGACTGGGTGATGGCCTTCATACTACTGTGCCACGTCATGGTTTTCCTACTGCTTTTAGATCTCCCTGTGAATAGCAAAAGAAACCTTTGAGCTCCTTGCCTGGGTTGTCACCTCCCTGGGAAGTGGCTCTGTGCAGCTACTCAAATTAATTAGGGTACACAGGGAGGGAGAGAGCAATAGGTTTGGAGTGAGATACCCACTTTAATGTAGGAAGGCTCATCTTCCTCTGCAGTCAGTGAAAAGGTCTCCTCCATAAACAGTTCCTGTTTTTCAAAATATTGACTATGCCAGGCATCACAATTCCCCTTGAGTTTTCATTTCTTTTTTAGCAGGCAGCTAAAGATTAGCTAGCTATGACTATGTGAACAACAATGAATATCAGCAGTCTTAGTTCAAAAAAGGAATCACCAAAAATCATCAGATTACTGCAGTTAAATGCAAGGTTATCCACAAATTCATCAATACATGACAGTCAGTAACTTTCAGAAAATGTATCCAAGTCCCTGGTCCACTCACAACTTTCTGAACTCAGACAAATACACTGTTGGTTAAAGTGCTTAGAATAGCACATGTGTAAAGCTTAATGTAGAGCCTTTCAGCCTTTCATTCTGTATGTGACAAGACATGCTTCCGTTTGGGCTCTTCATTTGTCTCACAGAAGTGTGGGTGTGAGTCTCTTCCCATCACACTCCACACAAGCAGTCTCTACAGACTTGCTTCCCAGGATAACATTAGGCTTTTGGAGATCCCTCAGTGTATTTATTTCTTGTAAAGATCCCATTGCATTGTCAGCACTTAGCACCAGATAATAATTCTGGAGCCAGACGCTCCCATCACTGGCCACAAGTCACTTCTATTGATTTCAAGTACAATGCTGCTTTTATCTGCATTCCATGCAGGAAGGAGTGTGGTTGGGCCACCCTCACTGTATACATCATCAGAGTAACACAAGGAACATATTGGAGGAACTCTTAGATAGAGGCAATGCTGCTTTAATTTCCAGAATGGGGCACATAAAAAGTAGCATTTTTCTTTTTTATTTAAAAGTGATATATTAATTCCAACAAAATTATGGGAGTATTGTTGCTGCCTTCAATCTGCATGGGATATGATAAATTTTCCTCTTCAACTTGTAGGTCTTTTGAGCAGCTGGTTAATGGTTACTAGCCTTTATAAGTGGCAAGAAACAAAAATATTCTCTTTAAGAAGTCTAGTTTGATCAGGTTCCTTAATCATAATCAGAAGAAGGAGAAAAAATGTACATGGAGTGAGCACAGGTACCACACTCCCTCATGAGTGAGTAAGGAGGACACATTTCAGAAATTAGCAAGTGTCTTGCTTGGGAATCTGAAGCTAATGGTGGGGAAGAGGGATTAGAAAGGAATCTTTATCTGTACACATTACCAAAAATAAGGCTGTTATTATGGCATGAGTAGAATTTGAAGTTACAGACAGACATTAGACATGGCTGCTCATGGCAGGAGCCAGGTGCCAAACCAGAAAAGATATGTAATGCTTCCCATAGCAGCATCTGGCTTTTTGGCAGAGTCTACACACTTGGGCATTGATGGCTCTGGATTTGCTTTGTAGTCTCTCAAACAGTTGCATTGCAGTGGCCCTGGGCAAAACTGCAGAACCTTTTCTCCATAGCACATCATTTCACATAGCATTTCACAAAAGAATTACCACTGAAAATGAACATAGTCTGTGCAATTAGTCTGATAATTAAGACTTAAGTACTGGACAGAGATCAAAGTGCTTGTAATCTGCAATAAAGTTCCTAGAGTTGTAAGGATTTTCAAAATGTTAGCTCGTGCTTTATTGCACCTTCCATTTATTGTGTACCCATGATAGCAGCAAACACATTTTCCCAGTGGATATCAGCATGTATAACTGCAACACCTGTTACTACAGAAGCCTGGTATTTCTCACAATATGATTACTCTGTCAACGACTGCCATAAAAGGTGGCATCTGTATTCATCAAAAAGAGTTATCAATAAATGTAAAGCCATACCACAATTAGAGATCTCCAAGGAAGAACAAATCCAACCAAAAAAAAAGTCAACGACAGTATTTAATTACTAAGATTGTTAATCAGTAAAATGCCTTCATAACTTTTAATTAAATTTTTATTTGAACTGGATGTTTAGAAAATCTCATTCTTTGTTTTTGTTTCATTTAACAGTTGCACTACTAAAGTACTGGTGGCATCTGTGAACAACTTTCCTCGAGGGGACAATTCATGTCTGTAACTGCATTTTGTCACCTACAGAGGGTGTTAAGAATCTTGTTAAAAATAAGGGAAATAGTTAGGAGACACCTCACTGTAGCCATTATTATAGTGCAAATTACCAGGTAGAGTAATCCAGAAGCTGTCAGGAAAGGTTAGTAAGAAACAATGTCAGGAAATCAAACCATACAGCAATCCATCATGGCCTAACACTACCTTTAAACTGAAAGCTTTTAAAAGGCATTGTTTTATGAAGTAAGGGACATTATATTTTTTTTTACAGCATTGAATAAAGATAACTAGGAGAGTGGTTCTCTCATGAAAGATATAAAGACATAATGATGAAAAATGTCAATTATTTTATTGCACAAATCTGCAGGCAAGGTAAAAACCAGAAAGCGGTCGCTTACAATTGGAAGCCATTGCAATGTAATACCTTACCTTTATTTTCATTTTAATTTTGAAATATGCTGTCTGATTTTTGCAATCCTTATTCAGACAACAAATGACAAGCTTTCTAGATTACCAGTTCAGTCCTTAGAGGCTCTGTAAGATGTCATGAAAATACAGAATTTGCCTTTCAGGAAGTTTTTACAAGTGCAGTCTTGACATTGATTATAACACAGATTGCCATTGTTCTGTTAGGGGATATTAGAATAGTTTGTTGCCATTTGTCTTGTAGGTAAATAAATGCTATCTGCCTCTTCCTTTGGCGTTTAGGTAGTGAGTGCCTTCTGCTGCTGACTGTCAGTCGTGTCTCTCCAGTGCTGCAGTGCCACAGAGGAGGGCACAGCTGCTCTCTGCTGTGATGTGTGATTTCCATGGGCACTGCCTGAGGAGCGCCATCGCTGCTGGTGGGGAGCTTGAGAGCTCGCCTTCAGAATTATATCAGAGCCTGGACACAAAACTTGGTCTTTTATAAAGCTACTACTAAAGTACTCGGGGTTAGGGGTGAAACCAAGCACAAAAACTCTCCAAACAGCCAAAATACTGAACCAGTAAAAACCCAATAGTTTGCATAGACCAGTAATGTTTTCCTGGTTAATCACAGCTGGGTGAAGTGGAAGGAAGGCCATAGAGTTTGCTGGAGGTAACCACACTCAAAACTTCCCTTTAAAAAGAGAAAAAGTAGACAAACATATACTGAAAACCTGATGTTCAGATGCTTGGTTAGTTGCCAGCATCCCCAGGCCTCAAAAATAGCTTTGTAGTACTTAAGAAGCAGAACTCTGTCAGAAAAGATGACCAAAACTCTGTCTTTATATTCCATATGAAAATGTCTCAAGAAGTACCAGTAACCAGGGATTGCATTGGCATTAAAAAATACATCAGTGTTAAAAGACAGTTGTCTCATACTGAAGGCATCCCATAAGTTTAAGTGATAGCTGGAAGAGCTGTGAAGATGATAAACAGAAATAGTAATGAGCAGAAGTCTGTATAAGATGGCAAGTTCAATCATACCACACTTTACTGAAGTCTCTGAAAGCTCTTGGTGTGCTGTACAGCCCAATGTAAAACTATGGAGAAGAATAATGTAATTAGGAATTAAGAATTTTTTTTAATGGGGCTGACTGATGTTTAGATGGCAGAAAGTTCAATTACAAGCACAAACTCACACCATGTTTGCATTGCTAGTAAAAGGTTATATTTATATCCAGCCTCAATGTGCTTCCAAGGGCTAGTCTTCATTTGCAATGTTAGTGATATTTTCTGAAGACTTGTCAGAATGGAGCACTCACTTCTCATGGGTATAAAAATACCCTTATGATCAGATAATAGCATCAATCATTTTTAGTATTTGAATGTCAGATATGTATGAAAACCCTGCTAACTACCTTCAATAAAGAACTTCAAAAATTGCTCCTCAAAATACATATACATGTATTTTAATTCACAGGAGAACAGATTAAGAGAACTCTCCTTCCATGACACATTGGATGAGAATCTGTCTTGTTGCAATGCTAAAAATTCTCAATCCATCAACTAAATGCAGATGCAGGGCACCATCTCGTATTTCCTTGTCAAATAAATTATGCCTTGTATCAAAGACCACACAGATTCCTACTTAACAAAACAGGAGTATGTTTGGACATATCATAAATATGAAATATGAAAGAAAGCAAAATGAGACAGTCAATAAAATGTAAGATTTGTAAGTCAGATAGCATATACCTTAGAAATAAGGTTACCAATACTCAGAATCTGTGATGAAAGAAATATTCATAATCTGTTACTAATTTTCCACAGAGATTGAAATTTTTTATAATACTAACCTGAAAATGTCTGAGGGAAATTAAAAGAAGAAAAATAGCAGATGAAATGGTGTTTAATGTACATTTTTCTGTATTTGCGTATATATAAAGATATTTCCCTTTATTTCTCTCTTTTTTTTCAATTAACAACTAAGCTGGGAAAAGGATACATGTTATCCAAGGACAAAGTTTGAAGATATACTATTATTGAGAATAGTCAAATGTAAAACCATAAATAGAAATTGCCTGCAGCTGTCATAATAACTGTCTGGGCAATACAATTGTAGCTAAAATTCAATAAGGGCAAAACAACATGGTAAAGTGCATGAAGAAATCAGCTCTAAGCAAACTACTGCCACTCAAGGAAGGGATCTTGGATTGAGTTGCTTCACAACATCATGAACTTGGTATTCCTTAGCTTTCATAAAGCAAAATCTGTCAAGAATTACTTGGAAAGGACTTTCAAAGAAAATACTGAACTGATTAGAATTCTGATGTCCTTGTCTTGGATATAGCTTATTGTTCTGGTCAGAGTATAATAAAAAGTTACAACAGAAATGATCTTTAATCAACCTAAAACTACATTAATAATGTGAATGTTTCTCATTTTGTTTCCATGTATTAGGAGCTCTGCATACTGATGCAGCTTCCAAAGATGAAGACTCTAAAGAAGCTCTGGCTAAACCAGAAAACCAGCTACAGGGTAAGAATTCTAAAGTATGTATATAATTAGGTAATTATTTTTTTAGTAGTTTAGGTAATATGCTGTACTTTATGGACAATTGGCTCCTGTCAATAGACTTTCACACTGATATTGCAAACAAATTATCATATGCCTTGTTTTCTGATTAAAAAAGACGTTTTGTGGTATATAACTGAACAATAGCTCCTTCAGCCAAACCAATAAACATCTTGAAAATCTCTTATTTAAACTTTATACGAATAGGCAGACATGCTCATTCTCTAGGAGCTCACATTTATCAGCAATGATCACAGGCTCTCATTAATCCTTCATCAACCCTGCATTCATCTGATAGTACCTGGCCCCCTGTATAAAAGAGGCAGTAGAAATTCACCTCACGGTCCATGCATCAAGCTCCTGAGTTCTTGGCAAGGTAGCCTGCCTCTTCAGACTGACACTAAACTTGATATAAAATCTTCAGATGAAGATGAATCTGCCATGTGGAAATAGTTCCGGTGTTTAAGTACCCTTTGCGCTTTATTCTTGCTTTATGCTTCACTGTCTTTTCTCCAGTCATTAGATGTTCCTATACTTGTGTCTGTTTGTAGGTATCAGATGTCTTCATCTGTAGATAATTATGGACATGATCAAATTATCTCTTAATTAACTGAACTAAATGGACTGAGCTTATTTCAGATCTCTACAGAAAGGTAGGTTCCCACATTTCAGGGGTTATTTTTCCTCAGAGTTTTTCTGGTATGTCAACATACTTCCCAAGGGTGGGTACATCCCATGCCAAACACGTTGCCTCAGAAATAGATTTGATATCACACGTATCACCATTATTACCAACCTCCATTTATCCCAGTATTTCCATCCACATCTGAAGAACCACATTAGGTCTTTCTCTTGTCATTCTGTGACATCTTTCCAGCTGCTTTTCAGCAATGACTTCCAAATCTTCACTGTTCCTACTTTACAAGCATTGTTTCCTATCATTCTAACAACTGATGTATCACCCACAATTCTTCATTATTTTCTTTGTTTCACTTTTCTATTACTCCTATACCTGGAAAATAATATATGAAAAATCAACCCTTCCTTAAAATTAAAATAATTTTATAATTATATTATAATTAAAATAATTAAAATTTTTAAATATGTGAATGTATGATATCCGCCCTAAGTTGTTGAAATGCAATCACAATTTCTGTCTCTCTTCGCCACTACAACAATATCTTCCAGTTGAGGAGGAAGTGTGATGCAAGGAACATATCATGGGATAGAAAAAATACTTTGTTTTTTCATTACATTTTTCCTGTTTGGACAATTTCCCTCACATTTCACCCTAAGTAGATGAGCAAGCACAGCATACACATATTTTGAAACACAGAAGAAACGTATGAATTGTGCTAGTGATAGGGGTGGTGGGAATAGAAAGTAGATGACAGTTCGTGACTTAGGTTCATTAATCAAAACTGTTTGAGCTCCTGCCCATGGAATCTTGCAGGTCTCTTTGGGCAACCTGAACTGGCTTTACTATAAGGTTCTTGTAAGAAATGGGTGATTTTTTTTTTCCCTAACTGAAGATCAGATAGCAATGATCAGAATTTTACCAGCTTTGGATAATATTATTAGATTAATAGCAGTAATATCATGTCTCATATTCATGAAAGTGAATTAATGAAATTGGCTAAATTGTTCAACAGTGTGTTCCACCATCCTGGTATTTTCAAGCATATAAAGGTCAAAAATTTTTGTTCTGAGAGGCAGCAATATATGCACCTGCATGGTGGAGATGAAAGTGGTGGGTATATGGGTATGTAACTTCCAATTTAGTTTACGGTACAATGCACATGTACAATTTTAGGAGCTGTCTGTCTGCTGTCTGGTCAGCTGCAGCTGATTGCAGGAAGGAGAAGCACCATGCTCCTTCACAGAGGCTTCATTTCTGCTCTCTCACTTTAATCTGGAGTTACAGTCCTTCAGCTGACAGTGAGAGGTGTTCTTCCTCTGTGGGGAAAAGTATGACTGAGATCTTAAGAACCTTATTGTGACTCAGGGAAAGATCCATCTGATCAGCTGCAAGTGCAGATAAGCTGCTAAAGGAGAACATAAAAAAGAAACTTTTCTCTAGCTATATAAATGATCACTTTAGATGATATCAGCTCCTGTAGTCAGCAGCTGCCGCTAAAGCTCTGAAAGCATTTTCTCTCTCTCCATCTTTGTGACCATTCCTACCAGAGGAAACATGAATGTAAGCTATTTTACGTGCTCACAGCTGTTCAGGAAAGATGAGAAGGCCATGGCCAAACCCTCACGGTGTTTTATCTACCACTACTGTTAAGAAAAACCTCTCCCATTCATGAGGCTGTTGGAGACTTTAGGGATACTACAGAGGGTCAGAATGGAGATTGTAACACTTGTGAAGGAATCTGTAGAATTTTTGGTTTTAATACAGAATTGTATCCCAAGTATCAGTCACCAGTCCCCATTTGTGCAGTAGAACAAAGCCGTTTGCTGATGCCAGGGTGGTTCAGTGGGCACCCAGGCACTCCAGCAGTCATGGATGGAGCCATGGCAGCCTGGCTGGGACATAAGGGCTGGGACAGAAGGTGCCCAGGGTGTGCCTCCATGGCTCTTCATGGCTTTACCAGGGGGAAGGTATTTGAGATTTGCATCTGTCTGTAATGGCCAGTTTCACTCTGCCATAGCCAGACACAAAGGAATCTTCTCAGAGAATCTCAGCTCTTCATGTATAACCTGGAAATGCCTCCCAGGTTTTTATACAAAAGAGAAAAGGAGAGGGAGAAGTTAAAGAAAATTAGGCTGAGTTGGAAACAAGAGAATCTTTACCATTTGTTTACAAAATCTCTCTGTTTCTAAATCCTCATCTAAAAAACTTACATCCAAATCAGAGCAGATACTTAAATTAGTTTTGAACACTCCCAATATCAAGATGAATACAGGGTTTTTTTGTATCTGGAATCTGTCCAGTGGAAAGAAAGGTATGGCTGATGTGCTGCTCCTTTGGTCTTGCAGTCCACTCTTTCACTGCTCATCCTTTCACTGCAATTAATGCTGATCATTCCAGTAAAGTCTTAACTACAGAAATAACAGAAAAATTAGAAGACTAGGCCAATCACTTTCTCTTTATTTAATCAAATTTCTTTCTTCTTACAACATATGTTTAGTCATCTTGATATATGGGTCAAGAAAAAGAAATTTTCACAAAAATCTGCTGAAATTCTAGTCCAGAACTCTCCCAGTGGAGGACCTGGCTAAGTCACAGACATGACTACAGTCTTCCACAGCACTCTCTCTTCCTCTCAGTTATCTAAGTTTTCTGAAAAGCTGAGCATCTGATACAAGCATGTGAAGGTGAGAAGGGATGCCAAACAAAGTGGATATCTTTCTTGCTCAGTAGGCCTGGATAAAAGCATACATTTAGGTTTAGAAATCCTTTTTTATTTCTTTGCTTTCCCTACTCTTCTCTGTGTTTCTTTTCAAAGATTGAAAGTGAAAATATAAAATAGGGACTTTCCCATATATATTGCTGAATTTTAGAAGCAGGAATGGGAATGGAATATTTGGACCATCCCTGCTGTTACTTTTGAGTCCTGACTACTGCTGTTCACTTCCTTATCATTAATAAAAGATCAAGGAGATGACACAGACACTGTGGTGAGAAACAGCAAGTCTGTTTTGACATGAATTTTCCAGAATAATTTCCTTTCTGTACTGATGCTAAAGTCTCACACAGGGAGGTTTTCTATTGGTTGAATATGTGCCAAAGAATGTTAACAAGGGAGATGGTTGAGTTAGTAATTTCCTTTGAGAAATGCTCTGGGAGTGTGCACCATTGGGGTTTTTGGGAGTGGTATATATAGCACAGGCATGATGGACACTGATTATCTGCATTGCTGCAAAGTAACTAACATTATTGGTCTGCCACATCCTTGCTCAGTGCAGTATGAGTGCACCCAGTGTGCAAGAAATCCATGAGCTCCCTTCGCCTCTGCCGGTGGGTGGGAAACTTAAAATTGTGAAGAGAATAAGGAGCAAAAACTGAGAATTTCCTCAGTATTAATAAAAGGAATCAGTATCCCATTTTTACTCAGAGATCTTGAAGGGACCTATATGATCCAGTGACTCTAAAATTCAGAAGTACACAGAAGCTGGATGCCTAACTCTTTATGGCTTTATTTTTTAATTCCAGGAAAAGTTGCAGTGTCCATTTCTTAGTGCCTCTGTGAAGAGCACATTCATGGCTCCTAACCTGATTTGATGATCTCTGAAATGTGGACATATATACAGTCCAGCACAGTGGAATATTCACCAATAAAATAGGTAAGTGTTATTTAAATTTTAAGCACACATGAATAAAAATATAGCAGAAGGCTCTCACAGGTGATTGCAACCTACTGAACTAATCACATCCTAATTAAATTTTCCATGGCTTGTCTTTGGAAAACTACCCAGAAGCATCCTTGAGCATTTGTTCAAGGCACATTTTTCTGATAAAGGCATTATGTGGGATTTAAAGAAATTTAATATCAAGTAAATAATAAAATAATAAATTTAATATCAAGTGGAGCTTGCCAAGAATGGAAATTACAAAGGAGCTTTCTCATGTTACTCAACCTTATTGTCACAGAGCTGTTTTCACAACATTTGGTGTTCACTTGGATTTTTCTGCATATTGAGAATTGATGACAGTATGTTTGTTACCCAAGTTAAACATTGTAAGTGGTTTAGAATCTCTGATATTTTAGCCATGTTAACCAGAAATGGTGATGCATTAAAGAAACTCCATCACCTGTGGACTCTCTGTAGATCAATGTCCCCACAGTCTTAGAGGACAGTGAGCCACAAAGCCAATAATAATTAGGACTCCTAGCCGAGGTGAAAAGCTATTGCCTCATGGAACTATTTTCCAATCCTCCTCCTTCCAGCTGAGCTGGACTAGTGACACTATAAAATGGCAATTAAAAGACTCAAGTTTAAAAATACCTTCAGCTTCCCAGGTCCCACAATGGCAAAGGTTAAGTGGATTATGTGGAGATAATTCACTCAGCTCCAGGGGGAGGGTGCTGATTGCCAGGGCTGTTGGGTACCTCCCTCTCCCCTCCTCACTTGCTGAAGCAGTGATTGTCACAGTAGTGTCAGTTTTGCCAACCTAAAACAAGAAAAAGCCTGGACAACTTTCCCAATGGACCCTGCAATTACTAATGGGCACTGACCGGTACTTTGCAAATTTCCCTTGGATACAGCCTTGAAAGCTGAACATGGAAGTGGTCCCTAGTCCTCAGCTGACATCTTAATGCTATTGACTATTCATGCAAGTCTTTCAGTAAAAATACCCTGTTTCTTCAGGGGAAAAGGAATATGAAAAAGATTGCTGGCCTTGCATGAACAGCTACTCTCCCCCATGCTCCAGCTGAATTAAAACCACCAATTACACCTCTAGTTGTGTGGCAACACCTACACTGTGTTTCCAATTAACTTTGTAAGTTTTTAATCAGTGACAAATGCATTTTTGTAAATTCAATTTGCCTTTTATTGCAGCACCTATAAAATGTCTTGCAGCATTCCGGAACTTTGTGAAGGTTTTACTTGCTACTGACATAACGCAGCTGTCGGACCTACAACAAAGGCTGAGGTTTATGAGCAACTTGAATTAGGATGTAGGTTAAGCAATTAAAGTTCAAGCAGGGGGAGGGGGAAATGGTTTCCCAAAATTTGCACTTGCCAATTTAAAAAAGCACACCAAAAACATGCTGTACACTAGGATGGGAGAAGCTAAAGCAGCTAAGAAGACCATCCTCAGCTTTAAAGTTGCTATTTTGAGAGCATTCCATATGTGAAAAGGTCACCCAGATTTCATTAATAAATCGGCTCTGCTGTTTGTTTTCTTTTTTAATCAAACTCAAATGCATCCTGTTAAAGGGCTGAGTGATTAGATCATAAATCTGGATGTCCTTGAAGATGATGAAGAAAATGCTTATCTGTAAAGCAATCATCATACTGCCAGTCCTATCATTTACACATTTTTACACATGCTGGGAAAATGGTTTAATTTTAAATAATTTACTTGTATTTTTAGGTAGGAAAAAAATCGTGCAGATTTACAGTTAAAAGAGCAACTGGATTACTTGTGACATATGGAAAAAACCCATTACATCTAATCTTCTGTATCTAAATTCAGGGTATTAAAACAACCAACATTCATAATAAACATGAATTAATATTTCATCTTAGTAAAACTCAAGTCTCAGTACATTAAGTTCTGTTTCCAGCTATATGATACAATTCTCCTAAATTCAACAACTCTGAAATTAGTCAGTTATAATGAGGCCTAAGTGTAAATTTGCTTTGCTGGGTTTTATTTGGACTGGTAGAGGCAATCCAAATGAAATTATCAACTGTATTTTTTGTTATATTAATGCATGGGAATCCTTGTTCTGTGGGGTACAGACAGTACATATTATGCTAGATATCTCATTTCTTCTTTCTTTCCTCTATTTTTTCATTTTCCTTGTATCTTGATTTTTCCTTTGTTTGCGAAGTATTTATTCAGTACTTCTGGCAGTATATTTTTCTGCTGGAAGCATAATTAGGATATTGCTGTAACTTCTCCTGTATGCATTTGAATCTTGCAGCTGAATTGTCACTTTGCCTGAACCCAAATGTGGACATGACTGTGGCTAGACCAGCAGCATATTTACCTATTGCAGTGCTAGCAGGAAGTTGGGAAATGAATGTCTCTTTGGAACTTTATTAAAACAATGGATGTGTAAAATAAATCTTGTGGATTTATAAACATTCTTACAAAAGGAATGAGATATGGAGCAATATTTTGAGGTGGGTAAACACATGTTGCAATTTTTTAGCTGACTGCATGACCTGCTTTTACTTTAAGGTAAATCCCATGTATTTTGATTCAGTTGAGCCATTTTGATTTCTGGAGACTTGATCCTCAGAGGTAAAAGTTACAAGGTAAGTCAGTTTGGCACTGATGCTAGTGCCAAACTGTGGCTCTGTGGAATTTAGCACAGTGCACGTTATCTGATGACAGTGGACGTGTTGCATTATTTAGTGCATAGAATGTCCACCCTGCAAAGATTTATGTGTTTGTTTAACTTTGTTCTGTCTGGTTAATTACTCACAGTCACAAAAGATCCTTACATGTATAGAGTGAAACATCAATGTGTTTTATTCTCAAAATATTTTTACAATTTCTTGCTTAATTGTTTACTAGTTGAAAAGACAGTATAGTAAAAGCTTACCAAGTTTTCTAAATTATATTTTCCCCACAGATCACAGTGAGCAGAGGGAGTAACAGGATCATTCTAAAATTTGTATGGGTGCACTCATATGTACCTAACTTTACTTCACACAATTTTCTTTAACTGACATTTATAAACATTATTTTTATTTGGTTGTTGTAGACCCTGCGATCTTCTCCTCATAAACACAAATGGTAACTTAAATTGAGTTCAGCAAGCCAGTTTTGAGCTGCATGCAGAGAAGATTAAAAGAAATAGTACAAAATCCTCTCCTGGGAAAGATCAAATGGTTACTGAAATGAAAGCAGCCTAAAACTGTAGGGTTTGGCCCAGAGCGGGGAGGGGAATTGGGCATTTAGCTATAATTAACACCTTCTACTTGCACTCTCCACTGTTTCAAATAGATTGTTTTTTATTATAGGTAGCTGCTCACAAACCTGAAATCACTTTATTAAAAAAAAAAAAAATCAGAAAAAATATCAGCAACTAATAAGGCTAAATTCAAGTGTTCACTCTCCAAGCAATGGTTCTGTAATCCTCAATCTTCTATAGTCAGCCACAAAGTCATCTAGCATTAGTCACATATAAAAAGACACTGCTTCTGTGTGAATATGTGATTGCAGAGAAAAATCACCCTTTTTTTCTGCTTTCTACAGTACCTGCACTGAAATTTTACTTGGGGGAAGGTTTTATTAGTTTATTTGAAGCTTGAGATTAACAACTTTATCCAGAATAAATGTTTAATGTATTCTTGATGCTATTTCTTCAATCTTCTTTTATTTCTGCCAGTGTTGCTTAAAATATCTCAGACAGGTACCTAGAATGTTTTAAATGAAGATACTGTAGTGGTTTTTTTCAGTTTGTCTTGATAGATAAAGTGCCCAAAGAAAAAGAAAAACTGACAAGCTTCCTTATTTGGTTTTCAGAGACCTTGCTCCGTGTTTTTGGTATGTTGCATGCTGGAATCTGAACTATGACTTATTTTCTGTCCCTTTCTTCTATCATTGTCAGGTCATTGCCTACTGATCATTCAGTCCCTCAGTCTGGTGCCACAAAAGTACTTGTTTTACCAAAAAATAACTAGGTTGCTACCTTGCATCAGCTGATCTTAAAGTAAGATTTTCTGGCTTTCTGAACTTCAATTTGCATGTTGCTACTATTACACTCCTTTGGCATTTATAAATCCATATCCTGTGTAGGTTGATATCCTGCCCCTGTAATGCTTTGCAGGCTGTTAGCATGCTTCTTCACCTGGTGGAGATAAACGCGGGTAGTACATTGTAAAAATAAATTCTGGTTCACATGTGCATTAAAGAAAACATCATCATATATTCTGAAATAACAAGACAGTGGAATTTGGTTTGCAATTCTTCCGTAACTGCAGAAGTGCCTCAAAATCATCACCTTTCCTTTTGCCCTCTCCTGCTGAGCTGTACAAGGAACCCGAGAAGTGTGAACAGAGTGCAGATGTGTCCTGCCGAGTTCTCAGTTCACCACGGACCTATCCCTGAACAACATACCTGGTGGTTCTGATAAACTTATGCAGACAGCCTTATTAAAAGATTAGCAATGTTTTCTCTGTGTGAGGCCAAGACCATCAATACCAGGAGTTTTGGGGGAATACAGTGGGTAGGGAGATGACAGATAACACCTATTGATGTCAGTGATCCATAGTGAATTATAGTGACCCATAATGAATTTTACTTCAGTGTGTGAGAGGAGATACGGTGTTTAAGAAAGAAGATGATAAAACTAAGATTGTAATATTGGTTTCTTTCTTCTGTGGCTGAAGCCTATGAGTTATGTAGATTTGTTCCCAGTGTTTTTTTTTTTTTTTTTTTTTTTTTTTTTTGTTTTGTTTGTTTTGTTCCTAAAGAAAGACTGTATTGACTATAAACTTATTTGAAGTAATTTCTCCTTCTGCAGATAAGGTTAATGCTTTTGAGCTTGCTCTTCCATGCCTGGGGGGTGTAACACATATGGCAAGTAATAATAAAATACTGATCTGACTGTACAACTTTATGTAAGGCATGTGTGACTAAAACCTGAGCAATAAAATCTCCTTTCCTGCTCAGACAGAACTGTATATGCCTGTCATATTTTATTGGTTGTTAAATGGCACATGCCCTTATGGATCACAACTGAAACCAGACAGCCTAGGGTATCATTGCATATTTGTCATCTTCAATGAAAACATTACAGCAGATTTCTGTACACTTGGGCAAATTAAGCTAAAGGAAAGTAAACAGTCATGTTGCTGATGAATATGGATGCACTTAAAGCATGTGGAAACTTTAGCTGTTCAGTACTAGTGGCAAAAATATCTCTGATTTAGGTAGTGACACAGTGATCAGGAAGCAACATTGTAAAGCAATATGTTTTAAAAATAATTAGACACCTTTATCAAATGCAGACAAAAATATCCTATAGATCCAACAGATTAGACCCCTTTTAGCTGCATTAGTAAATACCATATAATTCATTAACATCCAGTGACTAGAGCTATATGAGATACACAGAACTTCAATTATGACTTAATATTAGTATCACTGTTAGTAGTGTTCCTCATCCTTCTGAATTCTGAAATTGGTTAAAATTCAAAGTGGCTAAAATTATACTTGTTTAACAACAAATAAAGCCTTGTGACTTTTGTTTGGCCCACATGGTAGCATAGCCCACTGAATAAGCCGTTTGGACACAGCAACACTAACCTTTATCAGAGATACTTTTAGTAAGGAAAGATCTGAAATTTCCTCCTTTGCAGGTGTTAAAAAAAACATCTATGGTTGCTGCCCAGCTGTCAATCAAATAAGTAACTGGGAGGGCCATGTTGATCTGGATTTTGAAGTGTGGTGTGTCATTTTTGTAAAACCTCTCAAGGTAAGAAAATTTATTTTTTTATATTCTTTGCACCAATAGCTAAGAAGAGACTCCAGAGTGACAGTGACATGTCAGGAAACTGAGTGTGGATAAATGAAATTTTGGTGACTGAGTATAATTTACTTACACAAGATTGTGAATATTTCAGATAGCATGAGCCCACCTCCCACCTGCCAGGCATTCTAACCAAATCCTTAGCAGGTGAGAGAGGCTGACAGCAACCTGCAGCAGTGCTTCCTTAGGCACAGCTGCTGCAGCCAGGTGAGTGATACCAGTGATGGAGAACCCAGAACAACTCTGACATCCCTCAATCCACTTCCTGCAAAACCACCAGCAAAACCCTTGATCTTTTCTCTCCCTGTAATAAGAAGTCTCTATAACTACCATTTCCCCCAATATTATCACTGCTTTACACCCATCAGAAATAATGTAATAAAGGTCAGGCTGATGATGATAGTTAGGCTTCCAGTTTTACATGGCTGGTTTTGGGATGAACTGAACTGGCATGACCCTGGCAGGGACTGAGCTGCTGGGCTTCTCTTGGCTGTGTTTATAAGCACATCAGGTTTGTAGTCAGAGCACCTTCCATCAGAGGTGCTGATAAGGTTGAAGGAAGAGAGTTCATGTGCACAGTGTTGTTATCTAGTCTGCAATGTCTTTGTTAGGATGATGTCTGTGGGATATATACATTGGCTTAACTCTCAAATTCCTTGCTAGTAAATGCTTTTGATGTATGGAGAAAATATGGGAGAATAAGCTTAAATGACAATAGTATGAGTGTTCATATTTGGTGAAGATGATTACTGAAATGGGTAAAATGTCAAAGCAAACTCAAATATTCACTGGTGTATTAGGACTCAGTTAGGAGTTGTGTAACAGAGGGTGTCTCTGCTCCTTTCCCCCAGCAGAAGTGTTCAAACCTAGAGCTCTGGAGATGGGCTACACTGCTTTAAATGTTCTTTTAACAGCTGTAAATTTCCACTCCTTTTTGCTAGATTGGTTGCATGAAAGTGGTAAAAAGTCTGTTGAGGACTGATTTAATGATTCTGACACTTTTAACACTGAAAGTAAACTGCAATACATTTTGAAATGTATTCCAACATCTTTCAAAATCTTAGGTTTTGAGTAACTTTAGATTTCATATTTGAACTGTATTTTCCCACAGAACTGAGGTTTTAGTTGCAAAATCAGAAACAGAGATTGCTGAACATTTTGGAAGCGTGATTTTAGCTTATGAGATGTGACTGCCATGGTCTGTGTAGTCAGGTCTCTGATCTATTCCAAATACCACTCATATGCCGTGTAGTTTTCACAAAGCTGTAAATTGGATGCTACTCTTTTAATTGGGGGGCACACAAGAGTTTATTTTGAAGAAAATAGGACTGTTTAAACGTATTCGAGGATCACTCCTACCCTGAGACATTTTTCTTTGGTTCCTGCTGGCAGCACTATTTCCAGGGTGTTTGCAGAGGGAATTTGGCGGGGGATGAAACCCCCACGGTTTGTGCAGCTCAGTCCCTGCTGCTCCCTCTGCTGGTGGTGAAAGACAAAACACAATCAACATCATGGAGTTACAACTGCTCCAGAATACAAAATAAAATACTCACGCTTTATATCTGTAAATTAGCTAATATCCACAATTTTTGTGTCGAACTGAGCTCTTTTTTAATCTGACATGTTCCGTGTGGCATACCTACTGCAATTTCATGTATTTTCCAACCATGATTCTTTTCATAAAGTGCTGAACTATCTCATGTAAAAACATCCTCATTTTGAAGCAGTCATTAGATAAAAATCAGGATGCAAGCTAGCATCCAGAGTGGATTCTGCTCAAAACTCTGAATGTATGGTCAATACCCTGTTGCCAACAGAAATTCTTCATAAGTACAATAACTGAAATATTAAGCAGCTGACTCAGGAGATGTATGTGCATAATATTCACATGATTTCCCAGCCAAGGCACTCCACGAAATCCACCTCCTACTAAATCTTTGTTTAACACTCTGTGTATGACAGGTATTCTTATTTTCATAATATGAATGTGGTAAAGGGCTAAAGGATTGAATTACAGTAAATTGATAATACTTTAAACTAAAATTCTCATTCAAGGCAAATGGATGCAGTGTCATATTATTTTAGAATTTAATCTGTGCACCCAACTTTCACTCACTGCTACATGTGCATGTGTAAGAAGAATCTGAGCCTGAGTTAGTGTTTAGCACACAGCTTGTACCTTCACACAAGCAGGAAAGCACATGGAAATGCAAGTGTTGATCATTTAGACACAAGGCCTGTATATTTCCCACTCATTATTCCCTAAACTGAAGGACATAAATACACAAGAAGATTTAAGTCACAAGAAAATGTGTCTCCCCTCTTACTTTTTATTTTTATGGATAAGGGAGCTTTCAAGGAAATGTCATAGCACAGCTAAAACTAAAGACTACCTAAGACACCTTAGCAAAGAAAGGTTTGCTGGTCTCACATCAGTGCATATTGCGAAAAACATTTCAACTCAGCTGATAGTCTCTATTTAAGCTGAGCTTTTTGGACTGAAATAATAGGGAGATCTACATAACTAAATTACTTTTACCTCAAGAGACATTTTTGTCTGTGAGGGTACGCTTGGAAGCAGTGACCTGATAATAGGAGTGCTGACTACACATTTGCATGCAGGTACACAAGGAGGCAGGCTTACATTAGTGATCTGAGCTACTAACATTAAAATACAGTTTTATGATAAATACAGAAAAGCTTTCCAATTACTCATAATTCTGACATTGGCTGTCGAGCACACAAACAACCACCAGTGGCAGCAAGAGCATCTTTGAGAGGAGAGCAATGGAAACTATAGATAGTTCTAGTTACTTGACTTAATCTCTTTTAGGAGTGAGTTACTTTAACCTAATTCCAATGCATGGTTCCATGTGGGCATCCAAGGGATCATCCAAGGAAGCACCATGTTTACACAATCATAGAAGAATGACAGACATTCAAGGGAAAAAATTCTAACTTTAAATGAGGTTAAAAATTTAGTATAATGAACATTACTCAACATGTTTTTCCAGAAGAAAATATTTATTCAAGACCACCAGCCCCGTATCAGTTTTAAAGAAAAATAAAAGCTTAAGGACTCTGTTTTCTACACAGCATTTATGAGTGGAATAAAGGACAGACTTGCTCAGTTTGATTTCTTGTGAAATAGAAAGAAAGGATACTATGAAAATTATGTTTTTTCTAGTGCACTCTGGACTTAGACACTCCTTTACTGCAATTTCTACTAGGCAGAGTATTTGTATTTTTGTCAATCCATTATTTTACTTCACCAGGCGAGAAATTTCCATAGCATGTTTAAAACACCTAGAGAAAAATCTCCTCAAAGCTGTTCATGTCATGCAGCTTTCATGCTTCAATTAGTAGCAATTTTCTGAGAGTTTTGGGGATTTTTGTTTGTTGGTTTGATTTTTCTTAAGTAAGTAAATTAAAAACAGCTTATTTTTCTCACCACACTTAACAGTCCACTTCATGGTAGGAGACAACCTTATCTTGTATCTCTGGATGTAGGTTATCACACCTTGCAGAGAAGCCATAAATGACTGCATGGAATTTTCTTCCTTAAAAATAAAAGTGAAATATTTTGATATCGGAGACAAGATTTTCAAGTGTGCGTAGGGAAATTCTGTATTTCAATGAAAGCTTAATTCCTCAGGCTCTTAACCCTTACTGGCATCAAATTAGTATTTTACATAGTTCCTGAACAGCAAAATGACTCACAAGTAAATTGAAGCTTATGATATTCAGAAATGTGAATTATTAACAGAGAACCTATTCTAGGACTGGGAGGTACAGAATATTTTGCACTCCAAGAATGATGTTTCTGTAGATGAATACTTAAGGTTGAAAATGTTCCAGCTGTAATCCTACTGAGTAATGCTTCCTGAGTGAAGTCATGGTGTTACTTCTGGGAATAATTCAGCCCTGAAACTTGGTCATTTTACTATCTTAGATTAGATGAGCCAATTTCTTTAACACAATTCTACTATGACTGCTGTTTAGTTTTTTCCAAACTTTTGCTGTCTCATTATCTCTGGCATTTACTAAATGCCTGTCTGGAGTTAAAAACAAATTTTATGTTTACTCTGTGTCAAGTTATCACGGGAAAAATGAGAGGAAAAACTCAAGGATGTAAACTCTGTGAAGGAAAAATAGTTGCATTCAATCGAAAAGGGAAGGCTGGCTTTTTCTACCCTCTGCAGAAAGGTTAGCTTGCCTTGGCAGTGCTTCCCTCATGCTGCTGGGCAGGGGAAGCCACCACCTGTACCTGCTGCATGGTGACAGCTCTCACTCCGTGCACCGTGCCTGGCTGTGCTGTCACACCCTGCAGCACCCTGCCTGCTGGGGCTGCCTGTGTCAGCAGCAGCAAAGCCACCACCTGTACCTGCTGAAGGTGGCAGCTCTCACTCCATGCACCGTGCCTGGCTGTGCTGTCACACCCTGTGTGGCAGCACCCTGCCTGCTGGGGCTGCCTGTGTCACCAGCAGCACGCTCACTGCACACGATGGAGAGTAATTCCTTACAATGAAGAAAAACTTGGCTTCCTCCTAGGCCAGCACTTGGTCCAAATTTGGTAATTGCTTCAGAAATCTGGTCATTAAATGCAAGATGATTCTGTTGTATGATAAACAGTTTAATGACTTCAGCTTTTTCCATGCTGCATGGATACATTTGGTGAAGATTTTTAAACACCAACAGCTTCTGCTAAGCATTAAAAATGCAAAGCATAATATAACAGGTGCAGAAGCAGTTCTTTAATGTCCTTGTGCTTTCCTCTGAGTTAGGTGGTTACAGTATATTCCAAGAGGATAAGCTGCCAGTTTAATATACCAGCCTAACTTCCACTGAGGAACTCAGAAGCAGTGATACATTATACAACTACTAATTTTCCTTTACATTGTTTCTTCTGAGAAAGATGAATTTTCTTTGCCGAAATTCTCTCAGCTATAATTTGGGTTTCTATTTATCAAAAAAAGCTTTCTGTATTAAATCAGATGTAAATGTCCTGTTAAACTATCTCTTACTGTTACCAAAAAAATAAAAAGATAGGCAATATGAAAGATTCTTTTATATTAGACTTGTCAGTCTACTTCCACGAGTAGCTAAAGTAAAATTTAGTAGTAGAAATTATCTTCTTTTTCTTGTTTGTTTGTGGTGTTATAGAGAATGAACTCACTAGGATATATAAAAGCTAAAATCTATTATCCAGGAATAAGATTACAGTGTCTTATAACCATTCCTTGTCTGTGAATACATTAGAATCTGGGTAAAGAAAAATAAATAGCCTATTGTTAAAATTGATGGAGAGTACAGACTAAAGGAGAATACTCCTGGATGGCTATTATTTAATTTGTTTTTCCTAATACTGTACAGAAATATTTTTAAATATATAGTCTAAAAAATGCAACAGACACTTTAATGTACATTTAATTATATGTTCTAATAACATAAATATGTAAACATTCATAGTTTTCTAGTCATCTTGGAGCACACATAAAAATCACTTTCAAAATTAAAATCTCACTTAGGAATTTCACTTTCTTTAAAAACTATTAAGAATACTCATGAGTCACATCCATGGCTTGCTTCTAGCACAGAGCTATAATGTAAAGGAAGTTTCTTTTACTCTGTAGGGATTGATTCTCCCTTGAAGCCTGGATATAATCATTCCAATGCTACCTGAAGGATCAGTAGAGGATAGCACTTCAATTACAAGCAAGAACCTGGGCCAAAAAGGAGCTCTTGGTAATTCTCACAGTGCTCATTATCTTTGGCTTTCTGCCTTAACAACTGGCATGTACAATAGCAGGTGTATAAACGTTCTGCGTGGT
Organism: Passer domesticus; assembly: GCF_036417665.1. NCBI lineage: Eukaryota > Metazoa > Chordata > Aves > Passeriformes > Passeridae > Passer > Passer domesticus. Next base: position 22,078,391 of record NC_087483.1, read on the forward strand.
CGTTGTGTATGCTCCACACTTGACCTCACTTGGCAGAGCTCTGTCTCCTCCTCTGCTGCCTTTCACCTTGGGAAATCATTACATCCTTTACATTTACGTAAGGCTGATCCAAACCACTTCTGAATTACAAGCCTTTAAATGGCACCCTCTTTGCAAAGGTGTGAGTGGCCCCACAAGGGACCAGGAAACTAAATTCCTTGCCTAGGACCCAGATTTCTGAGCTATGCTTGCCCTGATTTTTATAATAAGAATTCTTTAACAGAAGTGGTGCAGCTGAAACAAACACCAGTGAGTGTTTTCCAATTCACTCTTTATATGAGCTCATAAAAATGACCTTTGTGTGAATTTGCCAGGGAAAAAATGTTTCTATCTATAAGATGTGCAGATCTGGAGATGAGGAGAATATAAACTCCAACAACATTCTGGTTGTGCATCTGGCTTACATTAGCCAGCAGTACATGATGTGATAGTGTAACAGAAGTAAAGAGCGCAAGGAGGGATTCGAACGCTCCGTTACCACATCTGTCTCCCTGCATTATCATCATTAGAGTGTTTAGTGCAATTTATCTCCCTTTCCATTTGCAAGATTCATGTTCCCTCCTATGAACTGGGCATCAGCCCAACCATGATGGGTTGTGTCCACAGGGGGAACGCCTTCACTTTGACACCTGCTAGTAGCCATCATCTGCCCAGCAAGCTCTGCTTGGCTTGTTTATGTTTGCAATATTTAGCCAGCCAAGGAAGGAACCAGTGTGTGCTTGTCTGATATGGAAACAGAAGAGGAAACTAGGGGAAAGGAAGATAAAGGTATGTCCACTCTTCCACAGCTGACAGATTTTACAACTCTGACATACCAAAATTAACAAATCTGGGTTCTGCTTTTAACTGATTATAAGTAGAGAAGAGGGATGCTGCTGGGTTTAAGGCTATTGGCTGAGGCACAAGAAATGAAGAGTGAGTCATTTGCATTGGCCACAGTCTGACAGTGGACAAATCAACCTCTCCATCCCAAAGTTACCCAAGAACTTGAGTATTTAGACTTCATGTTCTTTTGTGCAGAGATCAACTTTTACTATGTTTTTTCCAGAATCCAGTACCCTGAGGCTCTGATCTCAATGAGGTCATCTGGTTATTATCATAATGCAAACTGTCCCATTCGTGTCTCTGCCCTCAGGCCTAGATCTTACAAAAAAAAAAAACATACATGTAGAAAGGAACTGAGGAAAGATACCTAGATGGAGGACAGAATTTTTCCTTTGTGTCAAAATTTCTATAATGGTTAGAACCAAATTATTGCTAATTAAGGCATAATGTGTAAAATTGGAGCTGGAGCAATTCCCTTTGTCCAGCTTCCTGGCATTAATGACAAAATCAAAAAGCACTAAGTGATCCGAAGGTTCAGAGTACTGTTGTAGTGCATGTTATTATATCTGAAAACTTCTGGAGATGGTTGTTAACATATACTTTCAAGGAAGGTACAAGGATCCCTATTTTCTCAGGCTTCTAGGGAGGAGAATGTAGGAGGGTCTGTACTTCTGCTAAGTCTCATCTTACTGGGATGTGTAAGTGGGTGTGATTCCTGCAGTGTGTAGGAGTTATCACACGAGCCTTAATCTGGAAGCTGGCCTGTGCAGGCAGTGATGACACATCCAGTTGCAGCATACACAGATGTTAGATACAAAAGAAGTCTAATTTGAATCGAGAGCTCTGGGTTCTGTTAGTGCCATATATTTCCTGTATTGCTCTAGGCAAGGCATTCAGAGCCTGATCCAGTCTCCATTGAATTCCACAGCACCCCTTTGTCTGGCAGTACTCTGAGCTGGATTAGACTCCTGATTTACCACTTTCCCATATTCCCATATTCCTCAGGGGTATAATCTTACCTGCTCAATCCATAGGTGTCTGATATAGCTTAAACCATTTGCTTCTGAAGTGGTTTGCTACTTAGGCACATCATGAATATGCAATTGAATTAAATTCTCAATTCAGCAAAAGCCTAAACCTCTAACAAGCTTCAATCAAGTAAACACATACTGGAGAATTTCAGGTTCTGTGTCATTAGGTGTCTATACATACTCTTTAAAATTCAAGAAGGTAAATTACTTCATTGGAACTACTTAGGGGCCTAAGATGAAGCATGTGTCAAAGTACCTTGCTCAAGGCCCTATTATCTGTCATTAGCCATAGACATGTACTTAAAGTTAAGCATATCCTTAAGTGTATTGCTCAAGTCATCCCTAAAAGCATACTACTGATATGCTTTCTAGCACAGAAAATACATTCGAGCCTAGAAAATACTAAAAGTAATCTACCTTTGATTATATGAAATGTCACAAATTATTAGTTTAATCTTTTTAATAAATCTAAAGAAAGAAAGAAAATTTAAGGTCATGTAGCCCATACTAATTTCCAGGAATCTTGGTTACACTATAACCCTTCACTTTTACATAACTCTGAAATCACAATACGGATGTGTATTTTGAAGTAATTGTGTTGGTGGTCCCTTCGTGCTTTCTGAACATCTAACAGTTAGCTAAGCAAACACACATGACTGATTAAAAGAAGAAAGGGAACTATTTTTACAGGGACCATTAAACTTTAACTGCCATCTGGCAGGGAATGATTAGAGAAGATCAAAATTAAGGCAGTCAACACAAATACTGTGTGGATACCTCAGGGAATTAATGTGGATAGAAGACGGTGGACTTGTGGCTCTGTTAAGAGACAGACAGAGAAGGAAGTGGTGAACACATCCTTTATGACTGCTGCCCTAATGGCCACATTCACAGCAACAGAAGCAGAGAAAGAAGAAATCAAAACCACCTGGGAATAATCAGACTCTTGCTGTCATAAAGAAAGAAAGTTAAAGGATTATACAAGAGCCACACCATTCTTGTTCCCCAACAAGCCAGGAAGGAAATTTTTATTGTGGAGGTGTGTTGCAGTTGGCAGGTTATCTACTATCTTTACATAGGCATTTTAAATAGGGTCTGTAATAAATCTTTTAATTGAAAGGCTTTATGGAACACAGACCTGTGGTTGATCTAACTGAACACTGGATGTCACTATACACACTATTAGTCATTTTAGAGGCATTAAAACAGTCCAGCCATGAATTGGAGCAATCTAGATATGTTTTCTAAAAATCAGCTATCTTTAATTATTGTTGTTCTAGAGATAGTTTGCATGAGCCAAAGCTTCCAAGCTGCCTAGACATGCACCAGGGTTTTTTTTACAACTACTCAGCTGCGTGCCCTGGCAATGCTGCCGGTAGGTATTCCCTAACAAATGTACCTCATCTGACTTCATATTTTAGGGGAAAGATTTGAGGTTTGTCTAGAGAGATGATGGACTGGCTGTTCACTGCAACATCTCAGAGCTGAGACTTTGACCAGGCAGCCTTATAACTTTGCTATTATGGCTGGCAAGAAACAACCAAAATACAACTCACCCAAAAGTGCAACAGCCCTCCCATGAGGCAGCTCCTTGTCTGACTGTGCTGGAGTAGAACCTTCTTTTCACCCCTCATGAGCTATTGGATTGGAAAACCTCTGTTCTCTCAAGCATGTGCCTTGAAGTTTTTCATTCCGTGGCACTAACAACACACTCCTCTTCTGCCACTCTGCGGCACTTACCTGAGGGTGTTTTCTCGGGTATACAATTATTATGAGGGAGCACTTTTAAGATACTTATCTTCCCTGATCTTTAGAGAAGATAAGGAAAAGAAAAACAAAGTATCTCTGAGTTTAAGTGGTATGAAAAACAAATCAGCACTGACAGCCCCCAAGGTCAGGTTAGCTGCTAAAAAGGCTAAGGATGGAAACAGGTGAGAGGACGCAAAGCTTAGTTACAATTGATGAGTAATATACTGTGAAATTAGGCTTTTTTTATTTCTTGAGCTCAGTACAGTATTTTGAAGTTATCAATAGCATAGGAAAAGCACATTAAGTATGTTTCAAAGCTCATGAAATCTTGTCAACTGTACCCAATTTTGTAAACACGCTAAAAACAAAATGATCAGAAATATACACATTACTACTCTGAAATGTACAGCCAGTAGAAATGGTTGGTTATTTTAGACCTTGATTCCCAACAGAATTTTTCAATATACTCATGTGTTTACTTGTCACTCTGCATCCTTGAAATGCTAGGACTCTAAAAAATGTTTGACTCTTCTGCACATTCTTGGATTCAACATTTTTTAGGAAGAGGTAAAATATAACTAGAAACAGCCTTAGGAAGTTTTTGCTCATAAAGAGAACAAATTTGCAAAATTTGTTCTGATTTGCAAAAATATATTTCCATGCACAACATGTGAACCAAGGTCTTAGTGCTATTCAGCCAAAACACTATGGGTGTCAAGGGGGTTGCAATTTTTGGTTTATTTTCCATGGATCATGGCTGCACAATAGAATATCTAGGAGACAGAAATTATGACTGGAAACAAATAGCTGGAAATTATGCAGCCTGAGTCTTATTTTATTCCAAATAGTATTTTCTGAGATATATGCTGGGCAAAATGTTCTTTTGCTTAACTGCAAAGTTATATTTTAAAATTTGAGCTTTTTAGTTGAGGCTTATAAAGAGATTTTGCTCTTTCCTAAGCTATTTCTAGCCTTTATACAGTACAGTAATTCTGCTAACACAAGTAATCTGTTCAGGGGGCAAATCAGGAGTCAAGTGCAGCTACAATATACTAATATGTTACTAATATGATATGTATAATATATCAATACAATAGAATGTATTTTATACAGAGAATTATATAGACTAGTAACTTTAATAAGCAATATCAACATTGTTGCACATATGTGCCATTTTACAAATGAGTGGGAGTAGAATATGCCTTACACAGAAATCTGTTGAGAACCTAGAAATGAAAAAGCTGTGGTGCAAAAAGCTATGCTCTATCATTGTCTTCTCAGAATATACTACAGACACAAAGCAGTGACAAGGGCACCTGAAAAAAGCAGGACAGCTCTGGTAAACTTCTGCAGTTTACTGTCCCAGCTTTGATGCAGTAACCTGTTAGGACTGCCCAGAGTATCTAACAGCCTATGGCTCATCCTGTGAACAAGGTGCAGAGCATTCATTCTCCACATGCAAAATTCCAAGCACTGAGCCAAACTGTAAGAGAAATAGAGTAGACATTTGTTGATTTTTTTTAATAATACCCACAAGCATCTACAGATGCGATCCCATGTAATGAAGCATGTGGCCTTAAGCTGGAATTATTTGCAAACAGCAGGATCTCCTGGCAAAAGAGATGGCACTTGCTGTGTTATGAAAGCTGTCCCTCTAAAACCATGTTTGGTTAGCACCTATGCCCTGTTGAAATTGGCATAGATAATTCTGAGTGGGAACAATGCCAGCACGACAGATGGGAATGAATACAGGCATGCCAGAGAACCAGGATGTTCATTGAGTCTGAGTATTAGGGACAGAGTCCTTTCCAAGAATTTAGAAGTGGCAGGCTGTCAAGAGTTTCTCTACTTTAGGTACGAAATGTGAGAATATATGATCTCTTTTGTAACTATGAGTAAAATCAATTATAGTAATTTAAAAATAGATCACCTGAGCCATGCAAAGCATGACAGTAGGCAGCTGAATTACAGGAACCTTTTCTCTGGGTTCAGAATGGCACCAGGTCCTAGAGGGCAGAACCTGTGCACTGGAGTCAAAAGGATTCCACAGGTTTTCTGCTAAGTGGTTCAGAGTGAAAAGCTTTCAGATGACAATGAATATTGTTCATTTGTATACTGCCTTTCAGGCTGTGAGCTCAAAGCAATTTGCAGGGATATGAGAATCTAAACTCATAGCTGGGAGGTGTGTCATTTACAATAAAGCAGGTGAGCCTTGCATGTATTAATGGGCTGTAGTCCCATCTCCCCTCCAACCAGGATCATCAGCTGGATGTAGAGCCTCTGTGAAGAAGGTGGAGGAAGGCAAAATCCTTCTGCCACAGTCCTGTGTACCCTGCTTTTGCTCTTTACGTGGCACAAATAGCCATAACAGACCAGTTATCCAAAACACTGATTTAATCTCCAAACAAGATTTACTAATTCCTGTAGGGTTTTTTTTGAGCACTGAACAGCTACATTTCCTATTTCTCTTTTCAGATTACGAATAGCCAAAATGTATTACCCAAAAAGGCTTATCCAGGATCATTTATTCTGGGAAACAGGAAAACAACAAATTTATGGAAAAAAAAGCTTAAGTATTTATGTTTAAAGGCTAAGAATCTGGTATTGCAATTTTCCCTGCACAAAAAGCCTGTATTTCCAGAGGAGCCCAATAAGAAAACATTCTTTCATTTTGGATTTCTTCAACTTCACCTACAAAAAGTTATGGATACTTCTAACAAAAAAATGGCTCTAATTTGGGCAAAGTCTTGGCTGTCAATATTGTGTATTATAAGAAAGGCGTTAAAATCGGATTGCCAATGTTGTGCTCTGACCAGTGCAGCCAATTGTGTCGGCTTACAGCTGAACTTTGTTTTCTGTTCAAAAGGTGTTTAGTACTGTTACCAGCATAAAAAGCATTGCTGAATTTATTTTCATTTAATCCAGTGACATTTTGTAACCTAGAAATCCACGTGTGTGTTACCCAGTGAACTGACTGACCATTCCAGATTCGGGCTGCTTTTGCAATACAGACTTGAGGAATATCATGAGACATCTGAGTAGGAAAACTTGGTTATAGTTTAGTTAAAGGAGTTTATGTTCTGAAGTAATACATGAAGAGGTATATTCATTCTAAACGTTCTGAATCTTCTGTGCATTTATAAAAATTGCTTTCATCAAACATCAGTGGATTTTTTTATTACAGCTTTTCCTCAAAAATCAATTTCCAAAAAATATTAGGCAGATGCATAATAATGATTTTTAAACACATGAGAGTTCACCCTGAATGTTGCAATCCTGACACACACATTGAATAGATGTGAAGCATAAAGTGAAACTATTAATGAACCTGACATTTCCTTCCACTTTAACTTACATTGCAAAGGTTCATGGTTGGACTCAATAACCTCTGAGGTCTTTTTCAACTTAAAAAATTCTATGATTGTATGAAATATAAATGAAAGTTAAATTAAAATAGGGAATCATCATTTTATGGAGAAAGAAATAATTTTTGCTGACATATAGAATTAATTTTAAAAATACAGGATTGTCTTCCACCTTGTGACATTCTGGGTTTTACAAAAGGCCGGGTGTATTTTTAATGTTTATACTGCTGTACAGCATTGTAAAGGTAACCAGTAGAACCTGAATGCTAGACAATAGGGCTTGTTATCCAGAGGGAAAACAGCTCTACTAGTCTTTTCTGGCAAGGTTTCTTGGAGCCTTGATGTCACTTGCCACCAGAATCCAACAGCTAGAATGAAGATGAGTTTGCCTCTTTTCCACTGAATTTGTGCTGAAGCAAAATGTTTTTCCTCTTGACAACATCCCATTTGGACATATATAGCTGTGGTGTATCAGACCCTACTTATATAATCATTGTGATATTTAAATTAGATCCTAAATACCCAAAATTACATTATAAGGATTATAATGATTTCCCATTCAAATTGCATGAATGTTCTCAACAGTATGAGCACACATTCCAAATCTTGCCAAGTATGAACATAGTACAATGTTTGTGGCTAATGTCATCCATTTCTAGGACTCAGGTGTTAAAATAATCAATGGAATGTTGAGCAGAATGCTCTACAGCCTAATTAGCTCTACTTTGTTAATTGCCTCCTGCTCTCCACTGAAAAAAGCCATTGAGACTATAAAAAAACAAATTTTAGAAAAAAAAATTTGCTTGGGTAAGTACTCTTGGGGATAAAGATCACTGAAGAGACAGTTTCTCCCTTTTCCTTGTAAAGAAGAAGTTTAGAATGTAGAAAAAAAAACTTTATCATCTGTATGCCAATGAAGAACCTCTTATGATCCAGCCAACTCTGCAATTTAAACAACATTACTGATGTCAAAATTGGCCAACTACTAATAATCAGTAGGGTAAACAGGTATTAAGAGAGTGCTACCAGGAGAATTTCTACTTAAAGCAGAGCCATCTAAAAATGGCTTTGTTCCTTCTTCCCAGAGCAAAAATGGTTTAAATACTCTGGAGTGTATTAATTCTGCTCTATATATACATCTTCTTTCCACAAGCCGTTGCTCAGTTGTATGAGTCCCGAATAGGAAGATTCCACCACACAGCTGACAGTGGAAGAGGTAGAACTGAAACATGGCCCAGGCTGTGAAAAACACTGAAAACCCCTGCCTTTTTAAATCAATATCAATCAATGCCCTGCAAAGTACATCATAAATCTGGGTGTTCAAGAGAGCTAACCCTGAGGTAATACACCTTAAGTTTTAAAATATTTCACAACATTAGGATAATCTCAGGAGGCCTTTGATCCAATTTCATCCTTTGGGGGTGTTCCAACAATTAAGAGTTATTGGAATATATTGGTTTTCCAGATACATCTCCTCTTCAAAACAGATTTTTTTAAAAAAGACTAGTGTGTGTGACATATTTTGAGTTAATAATCCTCTGCTGGGAGATAAAATTTAACCTGAAGGAATAGGTTTCGATCTAGCAGCAGAACATTTTATTTAGGCTTTGGACAATGGTATTTCTCTCAACTAGCCAAGATTTCTCCTTCAGCAAATATAGAACATTCAGATATAGATATTCATCTTTTATGAGTTATTAATAATAAATGTTGAATTCTGGCAGATCCTCCAGTGCAAAGCACTCAGGACATGCTCATTTATTTAGCATTGCACAGGATTGTACTTGCTCAACTGAACCAGTAGACAACTACCATCATTTGCCTGTACCTGGAGGAAAACCAACCCGCATCTATCAGGCAGGCATCCCAGTTTATGCCTACTGTTCCCAGCTTCCTTATGACCTGCTTTCTGGACAGATATAAGGCTTGACAGCACTGTAAGAAGTCACCAGAAAAATGCCATTTGTATGCAAGATCCATTCTGCTGATACTCATGTGTGGTAACATTCAGGGCCTGATATGTGAAGGTACCAGTTCATTTCAGGGTTATAAAGGGAAAGTTCATGTCACTGTAGGACTGATGTGTGGATCCATCAGTGAGCCTAGCAAATGAGCTGCTTGGCAGTGAGGGTGAAAGAGATGGGTTTTTTTCTTAAAATAAGTCCAAAAAGACTGGGAGAAGCTTTATGGTTCCAGGAGAGGATTTTTAGAAAGCTTGTAAAATTTGGGATGACCTTTTCTCTTTCCTTTCTGGGAAAGGAGAAGGCCATACTGGTGGAGCCACAGCTAGTGGCCACTTGCTCTTCTTACTGCTCTGACATAAACCTAGCTCAGCAGCAGGGAGTTGTAAGGCCACAGGAGCTGTGGGAGAGGACTGGCTCTTCAGGCACCACATACTGTTCAATCATCTGCACTCCATCTTCCTTGCCAGGGGCAAAATGGGGAGAATATCTCCTCTGGCATCCTTGGCTACTGCCCACATGCATAACTGGTCCTGACAGGGAGAGACAATTGGAAAACTGGGAACCTGGTCAAAAAGATTTTCAGAAATGTGATGAGCAACTAGAAACTACACTGTCTTTAGTGCACTGATGCCCTTCCTTGGGGACCTACCAGCAGGTCAGCCATAGGATAGGAAATGGTATGAGATTAACAAGTGTTCTTTATGAAGATCTTCTTGAATTAAACTCAGCCTGGCCCCCAGAGATCAGTAAGAGCTTTTCAAAATCCTCCTGAAAGGAACAGCTGAGTCACATTCACAATACAGCATCAGATGTTATGCCTTAAAAGCAACAATAAACCAGTGTTTAATAGTGGTTTTGACACGGCTCACAACAAATGGCTTGTGAATGCATCTTTAAAAAAAAAAACACATTCTGGGGTGGGAATTGTGGCAGAAGAGAGCACTTCTTTTGTGAAAGAAGAGGGTTTCTGTTTAGTGCGGTTTTGAGTCTGTGTGACTTTGTGCTGTGTGTACACAGGGGTGTAATTTTCACTTTCTTCTCCATTCATGAGAGCTGGGGGAAGATTTGTTTCATGGCTGGAGGTCCAGACCTCCAGTTTCCCAAGGAGAAAGCACGTCTCTAACTGCTGTGCTTCCTTCTGTGAGGAAGTGAGTTTCTTTGTTGCAGACACCCTGCTGGCTGCTGCACTTCCTAAGGTGAAGCACCCGTCTTCAGAAATGGGTACTCTGAATGTCACTGTGCAGCAGCATGTCACATCCAAGTCATTCCAACTCTGCAGCGTTTGCCTTTGCTTCATGGTTTTATTCATGGTGATGGAAATACTTATTCCCACAATAGCATATGGAATGATTTTATGATTTTTTTTTGAATGAATGAATGAATGAATGAATGAATGAATGAATGAATGAATGAATGAATAGTTCTGCATAACCATTAAAAGGTTTTGCCATTGATAGTTATTTCTTAGTGTTTGTCTGTTGAAGAACCATATGGCAGATCTGCCCATGCACCTCAGTTCCCAAAAAGTATGTGTAAGCTGTGTAAAGGAAAAAAACTAAAATAACAAAACCACTGGCTTATAACCTTTTCTGCTGGCTTTTTTACAGACTGACTTTTTACTGCTGTTACTAAGACTCTGGATGCACAGTGGAACCAAACCAAACTCGCTGTTGGATTGAGGCAGGGAGCAGAAGGCTGGAAAATTCAAATTGTGCTGCTGCCTCTCACCTTCTGACCTACAACTGACGCCTCTCTCCTGTACCTATGGATCAGAAGACACTGCGTTGTAGGTTATAAAAGCAACATTATGGTTAACGCTGGTATGCAGCTGCTGAAAGCACCTATTGATCGTGTTTGTTGGGGGGGTTCAGGCTGCTGCCATGGAGCATGTCTCAGCCTTGTGGCACCTGTGGGTTAACCAGTGACAGCCACATCAGTTGTCCTGTAAGTTTGCGGGAATCCAGCTCCTATCCTGAGACTGTTCCCGTCCCTAAATACACACACTGCCCCTTACTTGGTGCATTGGAGACCACTCACAGCACACAATTTTAGAATTTATTTTTATTGCAAAAATTGTATCCAATGAAAATCGTACAATTCAGATAAATGTTTTCCAGTGTTTTAGTCACAACGTCGATTTTTCAGCATCTTTCCTAGCTGGCACTAATACCACTTACAGTAGCAGATGACGATTAAAATAACCATCCCGTTATCAAATGAAAAACATCAAAGCACATGTAAGTGATTAAAGCGGGAATCTCAGGAACACATGCTCAGCTCAGTGAAGATAATCCTATTTCGGTTAATCTTGATTAAAAAGGATTCTTTAGCTACTTGGGTGTGAATCTGCTCATCGTGCAGAAATGCCTAATTGAACAGTAAGGGCTTTTTGCACACAGCGGGTGTCCTCGGACGCGCCCCCCTTTCCCTGCCGTGACCCGAGCGCCGGGGAGGGGGCTCAACACCAACACGGCGCCGGGAACACCGACACCGACACTGACAGATACCGACACTGACACCGACATTGGGGCCGCCCTCACGGCGGGGCCGCCCCCGCGCGCGGCGGGCGCACTGCGGCTGCGCGGGGAAGAGCCGCGCGCGCGCACGGCCCACGCCCCCCGCCGCCGCCAATGGCGCCGGCACAAAGTGACCTTGGCCGCGCTCCGCCCCTTCCGCCGCCCGGCCCCGCCGCGCCTGCGCACAGCCGGCCCAGCCCGCCCGTCGGCCCGAGCGCGGCACCGCAGCGGTGAGAGTCGCGCCGCCCGCGCCATCCGCGCCCATCGCCGCCGCCGCCCGCCGCACCCTCACCCTCTCCCTCTCTCCGCAGAGACGCCGGATCCTGAGCCCCGGGACGCCGCCCGCCAAGATGTTCGCCTGCGCCAAGCTCGCCACCTCGCCCTCCCTGGTGAGTGGGGGTGCGCGGGGGGCCCCTGCGCTTCGTCACCGGGCCCGTCGGTGCCGGCGGCGGGGTCGGTGACGGCCGCGGGGCGATCGCGGGTCGGGCGGGCCTCCGAGCCCCGCGGCAGCGCCCGGGGACGCGCCCGGGCCGAGCGCGGGCCGCCGGGAGCGAAGGCGGGGGTGGGGGTCGGGCGGACTGCGGCAGGGCCGCGTTCTCCTTCCCGCCTCCTTGGCGGCCGGGGCCGCTGCCAAGGTGAGGGCCCTCGCACACGAGCGGCGGAGGAGGGGCGGGTCAGCGCCGCCAGCAGCCCCGGGCCTGCTGCGCTCCCTGCCCCGCTCTAGGTCAAACTCCAGCCTGTTGCTTGTCCTGTGCAAGGCCGGAATTCTTTGCCCTTGCCGAGATAAAAGGCTGTCCTGCATGAAAATGCCCTCTCTGGCCTGCAGAAGGTCTCATTTTGCATGGTCCAGGCCCGGGTTTCCCCTGCAGGAAGAGCTTTGTGCAAGAGCCGATATGACCTTAGACTGCTGCGAGCCCAAGGACACATGCAGGCCGCTTGTGAAAAAGGATTCATTCATTTGTGCCTTGCTAAATTTAAAAGTCTAGGTTACATCTGTGCGTTTAACAACTTCGAAAATAATTTTGATGGCTTTTATTTGTTCATTTCAAAATGTGTTTCCCTGCTTCCTGGTCGGTCAGGATTTTTTGTCGCTGTTTTGCTCTGGTTTCTGTCAGCGTGTATATGTTCACTGAATGAACATGAACGGTGTGGCTATATATACTAAATATAGTACCTATTTACTATATATCTTCTGAAAACAGTGATGTCACGTTGCATGCAGTGCTTCTGTATCGTTTATTGTATATCCAGCATTCAGAGATTGCTGTCTTTCAAGGGAGACAAATGGCTTAGTAGCTAATAGTCTTACTATCTTACAGCCTATTGTATGGAGCAGCTGTGATCAAATGTTTCTTTTTTTATAGTTTTTTTCTTTCTCTTTACAGATCCGTGCCGGATCAAGAATCTTGTACAGACCAATTTCGGCATCTGTGTTGTCTAGGCCAGAGGTCAAGAATGGAGAGGTACCTTATAAACAAAATTCTGTATCTTCCTAAATTACCTGGTGAGCCTAAATGTCCTCAACCTAGAGTTCACTTGTACTAACTCAATACCTATAGTGTGAAACTTGCTTCAAGTCAAACACCTAATAATACTTGTTGCTGTCTCGCTCTTTCCCCTGGGAAGTCTTTCACATTTAAAGTTGATACTTTCAGGTGGAACAGGTAACATTCTGAAGTTTATGACTTACAGTCTCATCACTCTGAAGAATAAGTAGACATTGGATCTAATACAACTTTTAAAACTGCATAATAACACTATCACATGGTGTTTTGTCTGAATATAATGGTTTTTCATGTTTTGTTTTCTTAGGGCAAGTCAACAGTTAACGGGGCCCAAAATACTGTCTCCCAGCTAGCACTTAGGGAATTCCAGACTAGTGCTATCAGCAGGGACATTGACACTGCTGCCAAATTCATTGGTGCTGGTGCAGCCACAGTAGGTGTGGCTGGTTCTGGTGCTGGAATTGGAACAGTCTTCGGTAGTCTAATCATTGGTTATGCCAGGTAATCAATCTCTCTCTTTAAAAACTTTAATTGTATGCAGATGTATCTTGAGACAGCAGAACTGTAGAAAAGATAAAGGCACTGTAATAAATTCTGTTAATGATTACTGTTACTGATACACATGGCTGAAGAGAATCTTATGAAACTGTACCACATTCATCAGGATGGCTCTGTTGTTAAATTCAGAACTTTGTACACTCTTCTTGGAGGAGAGCCATGAAAGAAATTGCATCATTAGACTTGGTTGGTCTTTTGGTCACTGAAGTCCAGTGTTTGAGCATTCAGTTCCAGAACTGAAATAAAAATCCAGCCTGTATCAGCCCATGTAAGAGGAAAAGTCCTAAATAGTCTTCATAGTCAGAATCATTGTTTAGGAATGGATGTTTTCGAACACATTCAGCTTTGCATCTCAGAATATGCAAATTATAGCAAATGAGTTATCATTCCTTCTAGAAATATGAAGGGGGGGGTAAGGGTGAGAATTTTGTAGTAGAGATGAACTTCCAAGTAATTTTAATCTTCCTGTAATAGAAGTAGTTCACATGACATGGAAGAGCAGAACTGATACAGGCATAGAAGAGGTTTCATGTTTTTCACTACTTTTTCAACCAGTTAAGTCTTGACTTCTTACTAAAGATTTTTAAGCCTTATTGAAGACAAGAAAGCTCACTTTCCACTTGAATAAGCAAGTGTTTTCAGTACAAAAATAATATATCAAGTTTTGAATTTGGCATGAACATGTCAATAAGCAGTTGTAGAACATTCCTTCATCGTTTTATATTGGAGATTCTCTCCTCTTGCTTCTTGAAGGCCTATTCATTGCATTTTTGCAACCAACTGCTGCAACTTTTTTTTTTCCTACTCTTAAGTGGTTTCAGTTCCTGTATTTGCCTTGACAGCTGGTTAAAACGTGATACACATGAAATTACTTGGGAGTATGGTTCTCATGTCACAGATGTGAAAGAAATTTCTAAATCAGACCTGAGTCTAGTCTTAATTGCCAACTAATTTGTCTTCAGTGAAATCCTAGCAAAAAGTTGCTTGGATTTATTGGATTTTCCTGTTACAAAATCTGTAGCAAGGTACTGTGAGGTTAAACTGCATGAAAAAATCGTAAGGATAAAAAGGACTTACACCTTCTCTTTCTTCTAGAAATCCTTCTCTGAAGCAGCAGCTGTTCTCATATGCTATCCTGGGATTCGCCCTGTCTGAAGCTATGGGTCTCTTCTGTCTGATGGTTGCTTTCCTGATCCTGTTTGCCATGTGAATGGAGACCTGCCTGTAATATTGGCATTGGAATGTAACTGCATTTTATGGGACTCCCAAAATGTTGGTGTCATGGAAATTGATGCTATTTCCAAAGTCATTTCATTAAAGATAACAACTTTAACTGTCAACTTGTTGCCTTCATTTATTGTCTTTCTCACTAGGGTATCTGGAAGATGACATTTTGTAATTCAGTCTCCATGGATTGCTCCTGATAATAACATATTGCATAGCACTCTTCCAGTCACACATTTTCTTCATTAAAATTAATGTGACATATACCTAAAAGATAAAAGGATGCAGAGATTAAGTGTGCAAGGCTGTACTCTTGGCCTTGTTCCTTCACTTGTGTTTTTGTTTTTTCCTAAGCTAGCTGACACACACCTGGCACCTCTTGATAGAGTGAGCCAATGAAAGTGACAGGACACTTCGGATCAGTTTTCAAGTACACCAGATATTTTTGATTACCATGGTAGGTTTTCCACTTGGATCTCACCAGTGTCCCCATTGAGCTAAATAAGCAACTGCTTTAGTATGGTCCAAGGCATTTAGTTGTGACACGTGGACATTATATTTTATTTAGTTACTGCATTTTTGGCATCACCTAATTCAAAGAGAATTTCCAGTTTTGTAGTCAGCCTTGCAATATCTCACACATTCTTTGAAGAGCATTAGGATTAAAGCATTTTGGTTAAAAAATAGCTGCAGTATCTACCTTCACTTCTCTTGTAGCAGTCTAAATGGATTTATGGTGTCACCTGTATTTGGAGGAAAGCACTGTGTGCTGCTGTACTTACCTGGTGGGGAGGTTGATAGCATCTCAAACCTTACCCAGAATACTAAATCTGATCATATAACAAAAAAAAGCTGAACTTAGTAAGAATGTAAGTCAAATGTAAGTCAAGCTTGTTAAATGTTTTGTCATCTTGCTGTTAAGTAATTACTGAATTAAATATAGGAATTTTTACTGGAGGAAATGGGAGAAATCATTAATGACTCAGATAAGTGAAAGGTGTGGGTAAGATTTTGTTTTAATCTGAATTAAAAAGCACCAAGTGGGTATTCAAAGAGATATGGTTTAGTGGACTTTAGTCCACTTCAGTTTATGGTGGACTTTGCAGTGTTAACAGTTGGACTTAATGATCTTAAAGGTCTAAAACACCTTTCCTTCAAGGTGTTTCCCAACCTAAATGATTACAGGATTTGTGTAGCAAAATTCTAGAACCTAGCATGAGAAATAAGGTCCTCCACATGTTCTTAGTAGAAAACAGTAATCTCTAATACAGAGAATGTTCTTTTATATATGCGGACTTCAGAAGTGTAGAATATGAAGCAAATTAGTAGCTTTGGAACAATATTAGTAGTGTCTTGCATGGGTAGATCAGGAAGTGGGGGTTTTGAGGAGTGAGGGGATAGGAGGTGAAGCACATTGCAGGTATCTTCCACGTGGTCTGTGCTCATGCAGTGGTGACCTTAGGGACTTGCTATTACTCATTCCTGGAAGCCATTGATTTGCAAAGCTCACAGTGCATTTGTCCTGGCTGAAAGGTAATCTAGACTCTAAATTTCATCTGTGTATTGCTGTTCTGGTAGGTGGTGAGCTTTTTTTCTCTTTCAGTGCAGCAGGGATCTCTACAGGCATCTGAGGTGGCAATCCTAAAATCACGGACAGTCCAGTGGACTAGCTTAATTCAAGCTTCAGGTTTCTGTATCGCTGGGATTTGGCCAAACAGGCATCTTCAGATTGGTCTTGGTCAAGTCCAGCTCCAGCTCTGCTAATTCAACTTAGGAATTTGTCTGCACATAAAATGTTTCTGCTGAGCTGTAATGGTGTTTGGTGTAGATAGAAGACCTGGCTGAATTACTGCTCTGTAACTTCACAGAGAAAGCCACCCGAGTCACCGTGAGTTATTGGCATCAGGTTTGAATAGTGAGTTTTGGATTTACATCCCATCTTTTACCACCCTTTCAACATGAACCCTTTTTCTTGTGACCAGCCTTGCCTAAAAGGCAGTGGACATCTTGGGTGATCCTAAATGTGGATGTGAAGGTTGTTTTAGTAGTAGCCTCCCCCCAGGCTTTTTGCCTTTTAACTCACTCAGACTGGTGAGCATGGGCCAAACTCAGGCCAAGTGGCTGTTTAGTTAGTTACACCAGTCATGAAAGAATCAGATCTGGGTTCTGCAGATAAAGATTAATGGGGACTTTCAAAACAAGGCAACAAACCTTCACACAGAGGATTATCCTCCTTATAGACAATAAGGGGCTTAGAGCAGTGAGTGACGGGCAGATACTGACAGGTGAACTGTTCCAGGGCACGTGGAATTCCCTTCCCACAGAGCTTGGTTGGTCAGTTTGAGTGGTCTGACAGGGAGTACCCTCAGTTTTCCTAAAAAAATTGTTACACAAAAGTAACAATTATATATGTGTAAAGGACTTTTTCTTACAAAAACCCCCCAACTCAGTCTCTTTGCCTTAATAGGGCAGCAAGACCAAGGTCTCTTGATCTTCCTGTAAGAGTTTCCATCAAGAAATCTTCCTGTGGGTCAGAGAAACCAAACTTAAGTCTCATGACGTGTTCCTGTAGGCTTTACTTCCCCAAAACCTCTGTCAGTTTCTTCTGACACGGACCATGCTGAACTTAGAGATGATCAGCTCATGAAAATTTGTCTTGTAGGTTCTCCAGATTGAAACTGGAGAACTGACATTGAACTGACTGTTCATGTTTCATTGTTGAAGATGAAGCCTGCTAAAGCAGAGATCTTCACTGTATCTGCATAACTGTTCTGCCTGCTCTTCAGGAGATCAGACATCACAGCACTTCTGAAATAGCCACGTTATTCTAATGGAAAATGAAGGAAATGTTAAAGTTACCAATTATGCTCTTAAGTTAGTGCTGCAGGTAAAAGTGATTCATCCTGTGCTGCAGGTGAAACTGAACATCCTGCTGCTGTTTTTTCCCTTTTCCTGCTTTCCTTTTCTTTGATTTTTGCATCAATTTCACGCTGAAGAAAGGCACCTGTAGTTCAGTTTTTTAGTCCAGGCTTAGGACTGCTGCTGCTACATAAAGATGAAGCTAAACCATCAAAAAAATGCTTGTATCTAATACAAGTCTTAGTTGCTCTCTGAAGAAAGATCTCTATTCCTCTCCTCTGCAAGTACAACTGAGTCCTTGCAACATGTTACTTTAAAGAATAATTCCACCTTTGAGTAAAGAATGTACCTTCATGCAGTGCTTTCTATCCTACCATGCCTTAAAGAACACTGCAGAAGTGCTGTGCAGTGCCCTTCAAAACCATACACAAGAAATGAAACATACCATACTGTCTTGTGCAAGTTCAGAGAAACTCAGCCAAAATGTATTTTACTGGAACTGATACTACTTTTGTAGAAGTACTTTGTTGTTATGGCCTTGCACTCTCAGATCAGTCTCAGAACAAGATCAAATGTTGCACACACACAGAATTAAAGCTCTATGTGTGATTCAGAGTACACACTAGCTAAACTGTGTTGCCATACAGGGTTATGCTACTTTTTTGACGAATCCGAAATTCTTTTGGTTCCTCCTGTGTAAAATACAGGCGTTTGCCATTATTCTGCAGTGCTGCAGCGTTTTCATACATTAACCAAGGTGAATGCTTGGCACAGCCACGGCTTCAGGCACACACCTGGCTCCTGCCCTGAGAGCGGCCGTGTTGGGACACGGGCAATCTCGCCAGCCCAGGGCTCTGGAGCGCTCATTATTCCACAAGTGAGATGTGACAGGCGCTTGAGGCCGTGCCGCGGAGCGAAGCCCGCAGTGGTTTATTCACTGCGCGGTGCCTGCTGTCCCCAGCCGCCGGCCCTCCTGCGGATCACGGGCACCTCATGCTGAGCTGCCCCCCGCCAGGGCCGCAGCAGTGGTGCCGCGGCCGGGGGTGTCCGTCACTGCCCATCGCTGTCCGTCGCTGCCCGGCGCCGCCCCGCCGCCATGCCGGCCCGGCCGCGGCCGCTGTGGGCAGCGGGACCGGCCCCGCCCCGCGCCGCGTGACCGCCCCGCCCCGCCCCGCGGAGGTGTCAGCGCGGCTCTCGCGAGAGGTGACGGAAGCCCGCGGGGGACCCGGCCTTTAATGTGCGGTCCGGCCGCGCCGCGGGTGAGTTTGTAAACACGGCCCGGCCCGGCCCGGCCCGGCGCGGCTCCTCCTCCTCCCCCCGCGCTGCGGCGGCGCCGGGCGGGCGGGCGGGCGGGGGCGGCGCGGCGGCAGCGGCGCGGCGGTGGGCGGGGGATGCCCGGGAGGCAGTAACATGGCGCCGCCGCTCCTCTCCGCGGCAGCCCCCTCCCCCAGCGCGGCCTGCGGCTCCCGCCGCCCCTAGAGCGGGGCGGGGCGGCCCGGCCGGCGCCGCGGACACCGGCACCGCCCGCAGGTAGGGCCTGGCGGGCCGCCCGGGGCGCGGGGCGGCCAGGCCAGGGGCGGGCGGGCGGGTGAAGGCGCTGCGGCGCGTCCGGGAGCGGGAGCGGGAGCGGGAGCCCCGCGGGGCATCGGCGGCAGCCGCGCCGGGCCCGGCCCGCGGCCGGGAGGAGAGGGCAGGCAGGCCTCGCCCGTCCGCCTCGCCCCTGCTCCGGGGCGGCCTCCGTGCGCATCCATCTTCCTCTGTGAGCAGAACTCGGGCCGTGCCGCTGCTGGTGCGGGTGTGGGGGATGCCGGGCGCGGGGTAAGCGCAGCTCCTCTGCGCCAGGTGCGGGCCTGCTGGTGTCCGGCCGTGGGGCTGAGCCTCCTGGACCAGGTGCCTCTTGGCTTTGCCTGTTACTGTGCCGTAATGCCTCTCGAGTTGTCAAATAAAAGGTCTCTGAGGCTTTCACGTGAGAAAGCATGTCACAGACCCTCAGTGGGTGGTAGCTGCACGGTGTTTAAGGCAGAAATGTTTTATGTCAGGATGTAACGTCATGTTTGGAGTTAGGGGAGATGTGTGCTGCCATGTTGCTTCTGCAGTCCTACTCATTGTACAGCGTTTTTGCATCCCTGCTCTTGGAGGGAGAGCATTGGTGTGTTTATATGCCCTGTTCATGCACCCTGTGTCCCTCACTTGCTTTTCGTTCTGTTGCTTTCTCCCAGAGGCGTTTATCTTCCAGTAGTGATCCTGTCACCTGTTTTCTTGTGCTGAAATGAGAAATTTGAGTAATCTGAACATTCTGAATCATCCCCTACTTTCCAAACAGCGACCACAAACATGGCTGAAATGTATTTTATTTACCACCTTTTAAAACAGTGGTTTTGTTTTCTGTTTGACATATTCTGCCCATGGCAGTGAATGTCACATCCACACTTGCTGAGCATAAAGCTGGATAAGAGGTAATGAAAACAAATGTTCTGAAGTTTGGGTTATGAGACTGCTAGGTCTGGTTAGATGCTAAATTCAGCACGAGCTGATAGGATCAGAGCAGCCCTTGTGGTTCTGGTCTTCTGCAGGTGTTCCAGGTGGAATTTCTTCAGCCATCTGCTGAAACAGGTTGCTGTCTGTTAGTGACCATCATTTCGGGGGGACAAAGTGTAGTCCAGTTTGGCATTCACTGGAATTAACTCTGAGTGTTCATAATTATGCAATCCAGAATCAAAATTGTCATCTTGTTAAAAAACTAAACAATAATTTTGTCAGGGACTGGTTGTTATATAATGCCTCAAAAGAATTGCCAAATAATAAGAGACCTTAATGTGTACATAGAGTGAAGCAGCTCTTTTAAAAAGCCGTTGGGATTTTATGTTTCAACACTGACATTGTATGCTAATGCTTAATCAAGCAGTTGAGCTTGTAGTTTAGTTGAGCAGTGTAGTTTAGTTGATATTTCTACCCTGACTTGAATTCTAGAGATATGAATATGTTTGGTAGGTCTTTTTCCAGAAACTTCTAGACTGTGCACTATCTAATGTAAGATACTTTCAGATCTTAAATCTCATCATACATACTTTTATTAACAATCTTGTTTTTCATGCCACTTTTCTTTTGTGGCCATGTTGAACAGCATGAACTATGGTATTATTTTCATTCTTATTTCATTAAATTTTGAATGGGCCTGGTGCTAAAAATTCGTTTTCTGTCATCAGCTTTTTTTTCTTCTACTCTTAATTAACTTAAACTTACAAATGAACATTTTTACCTCCATGAAGGTTTCCTAACTTAGTTATTTATAGCATCAACATTCTTAATGGTTTCTTAACATAGTCTTGAGTTCCTGTATAAAAATTATGCATTTTCTATTTTCAAAGGAGCAAATGTGGTTCAATACTTTTAACTCTTATTTTAATATTGACTAGATTTCAAGTTACCACTGTTCTGCATAATTGAACTGTATTTTTTTAACCTATAGTATGCACTCCAAGGAGGCTTTGGATATAGTTAGTGACAAAGATATTAGTCAATATTTAATAATTATGCAAGAATATTTTATTTTTTTTCACATTTATACTGTACTGTTTTCAGCTTTGTTCAGTGTCAGCTTCAGTTCAGCCTGAGAACTTTTCCATTAGCTTCACTTCAGATAAGAGCTTTGATAAGCAAGGCATCCCAAACAATGTATTGGGTTTTCTTCCTAGGTAAATCCAGTGGTCATTTATGTAAGTGCTTACAGGAAAGAAAAAGACTGTTCTGTTTTAATGAACAAGGGGAATCCTGTAGCGAGATATTTGATATATTTAAAGATTTTTAGAGTTCTTAATTAATTGAACTTTAGACTTTAGGGATGCAATCTAAGAAAATGTGAAAAGCAAGTAACTTTTTGGTAAGCTTCTTTTTTAAGTTTTGTTGAAACAAGTGTAGAAAAGTGAGGTTGGATTTCTAATGTTTGTTAGATTGAAGCTGCTCAAACCTAGATAAATGAGCTGGGGAAAGCAAGGCCTAATACCTCTGTCAGCAAATTGTGAGAAGATGGGAGGAATATTAACCCCTCTATATTTCTTTTATAAGGTTCATTGATATTTTGCTTATCTACAAGAGCTGTATTCACACAGCCTGAATTTTTAGCAAGTTAAGTATTTTTCAGAGATACTCCTAATCTTTCTTTAAGCCAGAGGGTTGAATTGGAAGCCACCATGTTCAGCCAACAGGAGATCAAGGTCAAAGGACCTTTCTTTATGCCATTAGTGCTCTCTGTTTGCCAGAAATGTATCTTCTTGTGGAAGAAGCCATTCCTGCAGCTGAAGGGGTTTAATTGCTTTGTTTCTGTATATGTGACTATCTGTCCAGCAGGCTGTCTTGTTCTTACTAGAACTTGTGAAGTCAATCATCCTGTCTTTTGTCTTTAAGTCAGTCATCTTTTCTTCTTGTCCAGATGCACTGCTCTTTACAGAATTTAGACCAATGATGGACAGTATGGAATTAACTTTAGACATCAGATACTAGCAGTTAATTAATAATATAAGAAAAAAAGTGCCTAACATTTGATTTTTTAAAAGAAAAAAAAAGAGCCTTGTGTTGGCAGCATAATGTGAGGAAGGAGCTCCTGTTTTTCTGTTCGCCAGCCATTGCTGTTTATGAACTTCAAATATTCTGGACTAGGGTTTATAGTTCTCTTGCACAATCTACAAGGTTACTTTCTGCCAATCCCACTTTCATGATGAGGAGGAATGTTTTAAATTTTCAAGTTTTATCTTCTCCATTTCCTTCATTGTTCAGTTTTATTTTTTAGGACTGTCAGATTTGACAGTGTTGCACAAATACAGTCAGATCACTTCTGGAAGTGCCCTGAAATGGTCAAGTATTAATTACACTGGTTTTGCTTCACCTTTCTTCTTTTGCTTTCTAGGAAACAGAAAATATAGCTCCAGTCTCTCTAGGTAAGTAGAACACTGGGGTTTTCTTTCTTTTAAAATACAAATTACTTTTTTTCAAATTTATGTCACTTCTTAAGTGGCGTATTCTGCCTACTAACTTCTGATTGTTACTGAATTCATAACTTGCAAATCTACTTGTATAGAAAATTTTGGAAATAAAGATAGACTCTTTAAATGTGGGAAGTGATTAGCATTTATGATGTGAATGCTATATGCAAGTGTTGAAAGCATAAAAACATCGTGTTCATTTTTTGTTATTATTTGTTTGGTTGCATGAAAAAGTCATCTCAGTTGTGAGGTGTTGAAATTTAGAAAACAAAAATAGCTACCTGCCCCCTTCTAAAGACATCTTGGAAGGAGCTAAGCAAAACACTAAATTCAGCTCTCCAGGTAACCATTAAGAGAATATTATTCTTTACTGTCGTAAATATGTTCCATTCACTTGACTTTGAATAAATATGTACTTTTAAGTAAAATTCTTAAAAGTTGATAAAAGTTTAAAATTTTGACCTGGTTCTATTATACTTCAGTTTCCTATTATAAAATTAAACTTTAAAGTAAAGTCTTACATTACCCAAAGTAGTTATACACTATGATGAGATCAACAGGAAAGTTGATTAAGAGTTAATAATTCTCTATACAGTAAGGCTTTGTATCTTGCAGTAAAAGGGGGCACAATCCCAGATCCAATGTAATGAATAAAAGGAAATGTTGACTAGACATGGCCGGTCTTGAGGAAATGCAAACATCCGTAGGAAAATGCATCAGTGGTGCTGTAACATAAGCACTTGGTAGTGTTTGGACTCAGAGCAGACTGAATGCTGCTGAACTAGTGTAAGTCTGGCTTGTCTCAATGGCCTGATACAGTTTTTGTCCAACTCTCATCTTTTCAAACCAGAATGTACAGATATTTCTTGGGTTGGAGCCAGATGCAAGTGGTCAGTGTAGCTGCAAGGCTTGGGTGTGCTTCTGCCTAAGCAGAAGGAGATAAATCAGCTACTGCTGTAGCTGCAGACTGACAGATTGTCCTCTGTGGACTGTCCAGTTTAGGAGGTTGACACACTTGTGAAAATATGCATCTCCTCTTGGCGTGTTGGCCAGAAGAATGCTGTCCTTCAAAAGTTTTACAGTTCTTGTTTTTTTGTGGGGTTATGTGTGTTCATAGCTGGCTTTTCTGTGCTCAGTTCTGGCAGTTTTCTTCTGTGCTGTTTGTGTCAGCCCTGATGTTTCAGGAGAGCAGGCTCTGTATTGTTACAGTGCTTAAAATAAGTAATCCCAGGGTAAGAGTGCACAGCCTGTGAGCAGCTCTGTGAATGGACATCTTTTTGCTCACACCTTGCTTTCTACAGGTAAAGTAGAGGCTTTAGCTGCAAATCTGGTGAGTCTTTAGTAGGTACCTGTGAAGAATTACTTTTCTCAGCAAATTTGAAGAAGTTTTTGCAAGGACTGTTGATTCATATATATTTTAAACAGCTGCTGAAATGTTCAGTAAAAAAAATTTGAAACAAAGTGTCAGTTGTATTTTCCATGCTCCTGTATGTCGGCAATTGAGAGAAAACAGAAGAATCTGTACCACTTAAATAAGCCAACAAGACATGGCTTAAGTCAGTGTAGGCTTCTATTCTTTGTAAGATTGTCTTCTGAAAGGTTTTGGAAGCAAGCCTCAGACTATGTAGTAATAGTTTCCACCAAGAGTACCCAAGGTGTTTAATTAAAATCTTATGGAAATATGCAGATAATTGTTGAAGCTATTTTTGTAGCACATTTAGATACATATTAATGTGACATTTTATGGAGACATTTTTATTTTTTAAATAAGCACATTGCCTTAAGATTAGTGAATTATTTGGAAACTCATTTTAATTTCTCCATACTATATATACTTTAAAGATGGATATATACTTATTTATATTGTTTACTGTACTGTTTACATTCCAAACACCATGAAAGAGGCTTGCTACATTTTCAATAGGCATGATGTGAGTGTGTTTTACTTTTGTGTTGAAAGTACAGAGCAAACACAAAAAAAGTGAGATTATTAGTGTGATTTTAGTACTGAAGTTGATTATACTGTAAAGATTATTTCAGGTTTTTCTTGCATTCAGCTCTGATGCTGTTACTGTGTGACTGGAATTCTACATATGGATTTCTTTATGCTGCTGAAAGGAATGTAGGGTTTGAAACTTAGAGAAGCAAGTTGCAGTTCAATGGACTGTAGTAAGAATCATTTCACTGAATGTTCATTTTATTTGAAGAGATGAGTTAAGGCTGGAGTTTCACATTCCTATTGGATTCCTTCAGGAACCATCTTTTTTTCTCTGGGACAAGGTGTTAGCTGTTGCCTAGGTAACAGTCCAGGGTGACTCTTAATTCCCCTCTAGGGACAGGGTTATCACTTCATGTATTATATTTCTCATTTGCCTGGATGAGTAACATTTTTGTCAAGATGGCATCTAAGTTGCTATTTTGGTTTTCAGGGGAAAGGTACTTTCTAAACTGTCCTTTCTTACTGTGATATTCTCACTTTGAGCAGTCAGTCTACAGCAGGGAGAGACCCCTTTGAAATTAGAGTGGCAATTACCAACCCTTTTTCCTGAAAATTTGCCTTCTCTGTGTTAGTTTTTTTATGCCTGTCAGGCAACATGCAATCCGGAAGGAAAAGAGGATGCAGTGGATGGGGTTTGTGTGTATTTTGTAGTAGCAACAGGTTTTTGACCACACAGAGTCTTCTAAAGGTGTCAGAATGTTACCCAAGTTTGGATTGTCCATTGCAATTGTTCACCTCTGTTCCTTGCTATGATATCTTTACGGTATACTTGAAATTTCAGTTATCTTGCACAGAATTTCATCCAGTCAAATTTTGAATTTCTGCAAGGCTGAGGTTCCACAGCCCTGCTTGACAACCTGTTCCAGTGTTGTGGGATTTTTTTGTTTTAATGCTATGTTCCTCTTCCTCTACACTTGCTCCTAACTTTCTTGATGTGTCTCATGAATGTTGCATCTCATCCTTTTATTATGCTCTACCTAAAGTCTGGATCTGACTTTTCTGTATCAATACATTAGACAGTTTATGACAGCAAGCAGATCCTTAGCACTCCTCCATTCTGAACAAACTTTGCTTCTTCTTGTTATGTAATAGTCCGGCCTCCTAGCTGTTTTGGTGGGGCCCCAGATGATCTCCAGATCATCAGCTGTCTTGAGGGGCTCAACTCTGGATGTGGCACTTCAGCTCTAGTCTTAGAGTGCCAGATATGGGACAGCAATCACTTCCCTTCATCTTGGTGCTGTGCCTTTGTTAATTCATCCCAGTAGCCTCTTGTCTTTCAGTGCTACAAGTGACATGACGCTGAATCATGTTGGGTTTGTTGGCCACCAGGAGTTACAGGTTCTGCCCCAAAGCTGCTTGACAGTCAGTTGCCCCTCAGCCTCCACTGTTGCATGGAGTTATTTTGTTCCAAGTGCAAGCCTTGCAAGTCTTTGTAACAGTAAATACAGTTCTTACCAATTTGGCTGCACTAATGAATGTGAGCCCTTTGTTTTCCCATCCTGTCAGATCCAGTTTCTGTTTAGATTTTTAATGTCCAAGGTCTTGCTTAGAATGCAAGTGAACTTCTTTTAGGTGCAAAAATTGTAGTGCTTCAACATAATTTTTTCTCTTCAGATATTATCTGGAATCTCTTTACAAGGGATTACCTCACAAAATTCCATGTGGCCTGCAGTCAAATAATGTTACAAAGATGAGGAAATGAATTTATCTCCAACTTTTTTCCAGTAAGTTTGCCAGAAGGACAGCGCTGCTTTTCTTTTTCACAAGGATTGATTTTTCACTTGTATATCAGGCATTCAAAATTCACAGGCTCCACAAACTTAAGACATGGAACCAGATAAGAGCTTCACATGCAAATATGAGACGTGGTAATATTCCTTGAAAAGAGAAAATGAATGGACCTAAAAAATTTACATCTTCTCACCTACAAAAAATACTGACAGCATGGAGGGAGTTGATTTTATGGCTAAAACTGCATCTCTGAGACTGACAAGACATAGTAACAGTGTGGAAAAAATGTCATACATGTACTTCAATTAATCAAAATCTTCATGCTTTGGATTCAAAGAAACCAAATCATAATTGTTTCTTCAACCATTAGACATTTCTTATATGGGTATTGCTTTTTACTCATAATACATATCCACATGTCTGTATTGGCATATGGTGGCATATGTAGCCATTAAATAAGTATACAGTGCCCTATGATGACAGGTTCAGAAAAACTAATTCCTCTGGAGATCTAAACAAGACTAACTCTGTTACTTTGGGCCTGCATTTGAAGAAATTAGATTGTTGCATAGCTGAAGAAGAGTGGGATAGCTGTTAACAGTGTTGAAGTTCCACATGTTGTAAGGATATACTCTTAAACTGTCATGGATAAGGACCTTATTTCTTACCCTGAAGCGTTAGTCACGAGTATTGAGACTTACCATAATCTTGTTAATATTCCTCAGTAGTGAAAGTACCAAGTTCATGGTTTGAACAGTTAAAAACAATACTTCATTCCTTCAGAAACTTGAGACAGGTTATGAACTCTTTGCAGACAGTGGAACAGTCTTCATCTCTGCTTTACTTTGGCATCCTTTCTTTGGGATGTAAATGTTTCCCGGAGCTTTCTGTGCCAAAGACTCTGAAGTTTCTGGCAGCCATTCATCTCTCTTGACTTCTGATCTCCGCTCAGTATCCCCACTCCTTGAAACATATATATTTAGAAGTGACAGTTTAAAATCTCCTGCATGCCATGCTTTTCTTTTTTTGCTGTTGGGTGAACATCACCAAGGACACTGGGATCTCCTCCTCTTTGAAGGAGTATCCAAAAAAGTCTATACACAGTGGTTTTTTACTGTACAGGTACATCCAGAAGGATCAGATACAGTATTCCCTACAGATCTCTGAGGTAATAAGTCTGAAATTATTTGCTTATGCTTACTTGATATGTCTTGTGTCTAGTGCCCAGATGTGTACCAGAAGTTTACATTCTTAGGATGGTTAGACAGTTTGAGAATCCTTGCAACTCTGCATGATCAGTATGCTGGGGATGACATGGGTTTATTCTGCCTGGATCTTTAATCATAAAAACATCTTTATTCATCTTTATTCGCCTTTATTTACTTCATCAGTCTAAATAGTGTTCAGAACTAACACCGTTAGTTCTCAGTAGAAATACTCATTTAAAGATTAATGTATTTCCTCCAAGGCAAAGCTACAGATTCCACAACTAATTAGAGAATGTATTGAAGTAAACTATTTATGTGAAAAACTGTTGTGTTTCATGGGTGAATAGTGGACATTTTATCATTTATCTTTACAAAAAATAATTCATTATTATATTTTTAGCATGCATAGTAATTAATATCTTCTTTTAGTTACAGTTCATTGCCATGAAAAGGAGGATATGATAGTTTGCCCTATGAAACAGGTTTATATGTGAAATCTGGCAGGTATGTGTATTAGTATGTGGGGTGAGTATGCAAAATAGCGCCAAATATCATTGATACCTTACTTCTTAAGTATTTTTAGACTGTCAGTAATTAAGTAGCTGAAACATTACTAAAATACATGAAACATTACTAAAGTACATGTTTTTGTAATTAAATTCATAACAGTTTACACAAAGGGCGATGTGCCAACTTACTTCTAATGATGAGCTTTAAATAATGATTGTTAAAAGGCTAAGGCATGAACACTACTTCTTCATCCGTTGGCACCAGAACCTTGGCTGCATGGTGTTGTCTGCTGCTTTGATCTCTTTCTAACTGAGAATTGGATCATTATTGCAATGTATTTGATTTCAGTGACAAGTTGTTCTTACCGTGTTTTCAGATACTTTTTGCAGTTAGTCATGTTACATGTGAACACGTGGATTTCTGCTTGAGATGTACGTTCAGAAAGTACTCTGTAGTACCGTTCTGAAATCCATACTCTGGATCATGGGTATTTAGAATATTACTATGGTCAGAAGGCAGAAATTCTTGCCCATAGAATATTAAAATAGCTTGTTGATGTATTGATAATTTTTTGCATTATTTGTAAAATTTGTTATGTTCTAATTTCAATACAGGTAGCACAACGACCTGTGGAATATGAGTGATGACAAACCCTTTTTATGTACTGCCCCTGGATGTGGCCAGGTAATGGTCTGAACTGAAGTTATTAGCATTGTTCAAATAAAAGTGAAACAGTGAAATGTATTTTTAGAGATTGAAGAAAAAGGGCTTATGATAATTGCTGTTAAGTATTTATGTTTTGCTGAAAAGCAAGAATTTATAGCGTGTGGGTCTACACCAGCCCATGATTCCAGGGAAGGTGAAGAGAGAAGTTCATGTCCCAGATGCCAGCCTCGTCCTGTAAAAGAGAGAGAGGGAGTCAGGCTCTGGACATCGTCTTCCCTCTGGAAGGGCTGCTCCACCACTCAGTGAGGACAGAAAGACAGACTTAAGTCTCTCAGCATGATAGAATGCAGAAAATTCTGGCTTATGCTGTATGCAGAGATAGGGTACAGGAGTTATAGAGAGCTGAAGATCTGGGCAGTAAAGTTCTAAGGAAAAAAAAAAGTCCCTTTCATGTTTCACCCTGTCTTACAGTGATCCTCCATTTTTAATTTCCTTCACAGTTCCACATGCACATGTCCTTTTTCATGGAAACATTCTGAATTACTGTACTCTGAGCTAAATTCAGTTTATGTATTAGTTCCTGAGTGGTGATTCTTGGCGTGGATCTCTCATATGTGGAGTGACTTAAATTAGTGAGGCATAACCAGAAAAATTAATTTGAGCTCAAATGTTCACAAAGAAAATTAAGAATTTCAGTGTTTTGTATAAAATGTGTTCTTTTTAGGAAAGCTGCATCTTGGGAAACATTTTCTTAGGTTATGTCAATTGAAACACTGACTTCACCCACAATTACAGATACACAGCAAATTAGTGAAAATAAACAAATAGTGAAAGTAAGAATGTCTCTTCTACAGCACTTAGTTTGTCTGCTTACTGCTTTTTTATAACGTATATCCCAAAAATTGGGGAAAGTATGCATGAAATGAGCAAACCTGAGAGGTTTTTAAAATGCTGGTAAAGGTTTAGTTAATTCACAGCATTTCAGTTGTGTGGCATTGTTCTAGTGTTGCCCATTCTACCTGCCCCTTGTTTTATGTAGTAAATTGTCAGGGGCAGGAGCTACAGTATTTTATTTTATCTTTACGCTGTTAAATGCAGTGAAGTTTGTGATTACAGATCAATTCTCATTAATGTGGTAATACACACAATGCAGTAATCAAGTAGTGGTGATCAATTACTAGACATTGTCAAGATCCATTAATACAGCAAATACCTGTTTGCTGATGGTTGATGGAGGCTGCAGCACTCTGAAATGTTATCTTGGACTTTTGATGAATGCAGGTACCTATACTGCAATTTCCCTGGTATATTTAGTTACTATGAACATAATTTGAGTTTTATAATATTTCTGCTTGGTACTGTTGACCAAGGAACAAGATATATCTGCCTTAGAGGGTTGTATTTTAACATAGTAATGGTAGTTTAACGTGTTGTAAAAATTGCTTTCTGTGGAAAATTTGTTGTGTTCACACTCCCAATTACAGCTGTTTCTTAAAACTTTCTGCTGCAGCGTTTTACCAATGAGGATCATTTGGCTGTCCATAAACACAAACATGAGATGACACTGAAATTTGGGCCGGCTCGTAATGACAGTGTCATTGTGGCTGGTAAGTATACACTTGTGTTAAGTTTGTTCTCTTTCCTGCTGGAATGGGCATGTGCTTTATGCATTTTCTGTACATAATGCATAGATTCACATTAAGAGAATGTGATACATTTTCTGCACTATACTTGTCTGCAGTGTGTGCTTAGGCAGTGTTTTTTTACATAATGCATGTCAGAATTTGAAGCCAGTATTATTCTCCATAAGTTACTTTTATCCGTATCCAATATATAATCCAAATATTTTTAAATTATCAATACTTATATAATTTAATTATATAAGCATTGAATAAAAACATGCTAATAAAGAGTACTCCTAAGAGGATCTGTAACTAAATTAAACTGTATTTCAGTTTTAATTATTCATTGATATTACTTGTCTCTTAAATTTTAAAATATGTAGCATCTTTTACATATCATGATGATATTAGAAGAATGAATCAGTGGTTATTCTTCCAATGGGATAGTAAAAGAAAGATCAGATCTTTGGTGTTCATTTTGGGTTAAATTCAAAATACTTTATTCCCACCTCTGAATTCATGTTATCCCTTAGTAATTTCAACTTTTGTCCAGGATCAGAAGTAATCACCAATGGATGATTGACTGCATTATATATTTGAGAGTTTTTGAATGATAGTGTGTGCATACTTAGCATGTGCTAAGTATTCTGAAGTTACAGTCAGTCTGAGTTTTTTTCAGTGGTGGAGCAGACTAAATGAACTTCAGAATGACTTTCAGACATTTTCTTGGGGTTTTTTTTATCCTTGTACATTGCTAATTTGTTACAATGAGCAGATTAAAAAAATATTGCTCCTAAACTAGCAGTTAAAAATTTTAAAATTCTGTATGTGCTCCTTGTCATTTACACTGCAAGAAAAGAGACCTTTCAAATAATCAGGTGTTTAGAAATGACGCTATGGGAGTGTCTCTGTGCAGCCACATTCCAGTGTAGGAGCTGTTGCAGACAGCAGGCTTAGTAAATCCACACAATCATGCCACTTCACAGTATTTTAAATGCAAGTAACTTCATGGCAAGTGTATTTAATTTTGACCTGATAATAACAGTGAAATAAGGCAAATATACTAAGAGGAATTTTATGTAAAGATGTTTTTGAAGCTGCTTCATGGGATAGTCACCCAGATGCCTGAAGTCTTATGAATCCAGCTTGATCAGAGGCATCATAGGAGTCAATATGATCTTGTGCACAGCCACGCTTTCCTTTAGAAGTTCATGCACTTGGAAATAACCACTACTGCTGTCAAATTAGGAAAGGAATCAAGCTGGCTTTGAGGTGTGCACTTCTCTCATTGGTTTTCTAATTAAAAGCCTTCATGTAGTCCTTATCTCTGTTTGCAAATAGAGTCTGCTTGCTCGTTGAAGTGTTCTGCTGTGCATTTGAGAATAGCTCCCCGTGGTTTGTGGACACAAAGGAAATGCTGTGGTTCCCTGCTAGAATTGTCAGGGTGGTTTGCAGGCTCCTGTCTCCAGCAGGTGGAGTTTGCCTGCCAGTGCCTCCCCGCAGGGCAGGATGCAGCCCGAGGGTTCCCAGCCACCTCCTCGTCTCTTTCTGTTTGTTTATATTCTGACAATTATTTAGGACAAGTAGGTTCATAAATGGTATTGTAAAAATAAAATTGTGGGGGTTTTATACACTTCTTTTCAGATCAGACACCAACACCAACTCGATTCTTGAAGAACTGTGAAGAAGTGGGCTTATTCAATGAATTAGCAAGTCCTTTTGAAAATGAGTTTAAAAAGGCTTCTGAAGATGACATTAAGAAAGTATGTTCAAAACATTTTTTTTCCTCAGAGCTTCCACTTTTTTAATATCAGAAATTCTATTGAGAAAACAGACTTTGGATTTATATGTTGCCTTATAACTGTACCAATAATCATGTTAGCTGCTTATATGTGTTGTATGTAGAGAATACAAATCTATGATTACTCTTCTGAAGTTTAGTTTACCTGATTAATTTTTCATGTTTAGCATTGATAATGGGACACATTGTCCTAATCATGTAAGTATCTAGTCTATATCTGTTGAAGTTAACCACCAGTTTTGATTGAAATTTCCTGAGGTACTGAATAAGCAAAAAAGGACTGTGAAAAGTAAGTTTTTTAGCAGAAAGAAAAACACACGTGAAACAATAATATGTGAACACTGACCATTTTGATTGGTTTTGAATATTGATGTTACTGTAAGAATCAGTCATCATGATAATGAGAATTAAGTACTGAGTGAATTTTACTCAGTGTCAGTAATTTGGTTATGGTTATATTCATTATGTGTTGAATGAACACTTTTGCTAAAACTATTGATTACAACATAAAGATCTACTTATTTTTAGTGTACAGATTGAAACATTATAAAAACTTAAACTGTATCTGTTTAACAACTTCATGTTTTTGTGAGGAACTTGCTATACATTTAAATGTTACTCTTGTTTTTCATTTCAGTGCTTCCCAGTCATAACTGGTTAGGAACCTAAATATTTAAATACTTCAGCAAGTAAAAACTTTTGTTCAATGTCCCCTTAGACTGATTTTGTCTTTAGTTGATTACCTGGTTGACATCTATAGGTAGTGATGAAAAATATGGTTTTATACCTATTTATATAGGTTTTGCAGAATCAGTGGCTTCAGTTTGTTTGTTTCAGTAAAGATTTTGAGAGATACTTGTGAATAGGATGGATTATTATCCATACCTGACCAAGCCTCACCCCTGCTTTATAACAGCTGTATCAAATAATGGATTTATAAGTTTACATTTTTAGTTGCTGTATGCTGACTGTTTCTAGATCATGACATATGGTAAAATTGATTTTTTATTTACCAAGACTATTTTCTGTATAGCTCACCACTGTTTTGAAGAAGGTTGTATCTACTGCAAAGTATTTTAAATATTTTGTTTATTTCTTTAATTGATACTAATTTTCCAAGCTGGCCTCTGTGTTACAAGAAAAAAACACAGTCCTGCTATATCTATAAATGATTTATATACACGAACAATCATGACAAAGTGTGGAAAAATGTACCATAATAGCTCACTTTCTAGGGGATTGATAGTTGAGTTTTTTTCTGTAATATTTCATAGTCACTTGTGATATAAGAAGAAATTCCACTTCTTACATTCTTCCCTGTCTATTAGTGATATGTTGCACAGAAAAACTAGGAATTTAATTGAAAAAAAGGCATTTGGAAAAAGCTTCTTTGGGGGAAATTTCTTCCAAAGTATTTGGATGGCAAACTAGACAGGAATATAGGCTTTCAAATCTATAGTTTTGTTTTAAGTACTTTTGTTGCTCAATTTCTTTAAGGCATTCTAGATGTCCTAGTGAATTTTATCCGTATACTAATAGAAAATTTGCTTTTTCAATAATTATTAGCTGCAATAAGCTTGAAATTTGTCTATACTAACTTTCTCAATTTGCAAATGTGGTTAGGATTTTGTGCTTTGTGGCAGGAGGTATAATAATATACAGAAGGCTAATACCTTAATTTAGCTGTAATTTTTAAACTGCAACACAGTCCTTCTGCATCTATAATTTTCTTATGGCCCTTGGAAATGGAAAACTCTAGGAATGTTTTTAATTCTCAAGAAGAAAATATTTAGTCTGACATTGGTGTTGAAAGACATTTGTGTTACTGAAGATGGGTGTTCATGTAGGTGCTGGTAAAATAGCCGTGACTGGTGATGCATCTGCATCAAGACCTTTCAAACATCAGCACCTCTGTCTTGTAATGGGCTGGTATTTCTCTTATTTATATTTATATTTTTTTGCTCAGTTTTGTTTTTAAACATTGACTAATTTTGTTTTATGTTGTTGCTCATAGATGCCTCTAGATCTGTCCCCTCTTGCAACACCAATTATAAGAAATAAAATTGAAGAACCTTCAGTTGTAGAGACAACTCATCAAGATAGTCCTTTACCTCATCCAGAGTCTACTACCAATGATGAAAAGGTCAGAACCTTTATTTTTCTCTTCTTGCAATTTATTTTTTAACTTTCTGATCATCTGTAAATTTATTGTATATGGTGATGGCCACACTGCATAGGTAATTGAAAGGAAGAGAGTTGTCATTTGCCACATTCCAGTGGATATATAGGTAACTTGTTCAATTTTTCAGTTAGCTTTGTTCACTAGAATAATTGCTTCCAGTAAAGCTGGCCATCCAGGAAAGCCAGAAAAGAAATAAAATTTAAGATTTATGCTATCTTAGAAAATATTAAAAGGGCTCTTTATTCTTGTTTATGCCTCATCATTAGTAGTGATCACTTTAATATGTGATTTGCAGTGTTTTCATCTTGTGGAGTTCTCTTGAAGTACAGAAACTGGAGCAAAATTAGGGAGTTAATTATTTCTAGTCTTCAGTAAACACAAACGTTAGGAGCAGACCATAATAAAGCATAGCTATTGCTCTGGTCAGTCTTTATGTGCATCTTCATTGGGCAGTCTGTGTATGAGGGAATTAGGTGCCTTACTCCCAGGAATCAGCAAGACTTTTTTGGGTCCCAGGTAATTCAGGTTGGAAGGGACTGCTGCGTTTCCCGGTCCAACTTCCTGTTCAAAGCTGGGGTTACTTCTGAGATGAGACCAAGTTACTCAGCACTTTGCACAGTCTGGTCTTGAAACCTCTGTGAGAGAGAGACTCAGTGCCACCTGCTCCAGTACCGGGCTGTTCCTGTGGGTAGACTGTTTTTCTTCAGATCCAGTCTGAACCTCTCTATTTCAGCTCTTATATTGCCAGAAGAACTAATGTGAGGACAACCTTAAGTGTGTGACAGAAGTTGTAAA
The DNA here is from genome assembly GCF_036417665.1 of Passer domesticus. Taxonomy (NCBI): domain Eukaryota; kingdom Metazoa; phylum Chordata; class Aves; order Passeriformes; family Passeridae; genus Passer; species Passer domesticus. The sequence goes on from NC_087483.1 coordinate 22,113,519, forward strand.
GAGTTTTAATTCAGATTTGTCCTTACAAAGTTTGTCTGAGTTTCATTAGTTAGCAAGGATGAGTAATCATGGTTAATCAAGGCAATCATGCAATCTCAAAAACAGTAAAAACATTTTAAAGGAATATATGTAAAGATTGGATTAAGTGAGTCATAGTTCAAATCATAAGTCTTTATTTCAGAGGTTAGTTTATTTTTTTGCTGCAAATACTTATTCCAAGTAATCTAACTTTGGAAGGAGATAATGTTACTGTCTTCATACAATAGACAGTATCTCATTAGCATCATTACAAGTGAAAATTCTATCTCAATGCTTGGCAGTATTTATAAACTAGTCTCAGTGATGATGCAATTTTGGTGTGTCACTGTGACAGTGCTGCTGCTCAATGCCATTCTCATGTCTGATTGTAGAGACAAGCTGAGCAAGGCTGAGGGCGCTGCTTGGAGTGTACAGTTCTACGTGACCTGCAGATATTGAGAAATGTGAGCAGAGTGTTGTTCAGTTAGATTTTTGTGTTCTCCTTTTGCAGATGTATTGAAAGAGAGAAGGGATTTTTTCAAGGCATAGATGGTTTTAACTGTAACCATTTTTTTGGCTGCATATATTGTAGTAGTTTTAAATGATTACAGCCTATTTATGTATGTGCAAGGCAATTCGAATTGTCCTTGTAATTGTCAAAATAATTCATTGGGGTCTCTCAAAAAAGTATGCTTAACTGTTTTCCTAGTTTTCTGAGAGTTCCATGAGTTCTGTTAGGCTTCAGTAAGAGTCAATACTTTGCTTTGAATAGACCAAGATATCATTAGAAGTGTATAAAGTCTTTAAGCCTTAAAGTAATAAGAGCTTTCAAACGTTATAGTTGTTTATTAACAGGACTTTAAAAGGGCAGCCTTCAACAGAGTTTTAAAAGTTGCTCAGTTCTTGCCAAGTAGTTAACTGCGTAATTTAATTACTTTAAAACCAGTTGTTCTCTTACAGTATTAATCAAATATGGTATTAGTTCTGGCCATCTACATTTCTGTATAAAGAATTCTATGTATTTTTGATAGCATTAGAAAGTTATTGCATGAAATTTGCTTTTAGATAGGAAATACTTGCAAATATGCACAGCTGAGAACATTTAAAGTAACTATCCTGTTCTATAATTTCCCATTCAGTGGGTTGTAGCTTCAAGAATAGGAATTACAAGAGTTGGAGAAGTCCTTTTAGTAAGTCTAGTACCTTTGGGTGGGCTTAAACTTTTGTCCTGTAAGGAAAGGTAGGTAAAGGTAAGGTCACTTTCGCTTAATCTTATGATTGCAAATTCAGCTCTATTTTTCTTGTTCTTTAGGGGAGTATATTTACAATGTATTTTATTCTAGACAAAATTTATACTTCATTAGTGCAATGCATTAGTGATCCATTAGAATCTTCCATCAGACTGTTGGGTCTCTGGTTTAGTTTTTATATGCTTTTAAAATGTCAGTTTATTTTAAAGCAATACTTCTTAAATCTGCAGGTTATGTTTTTACCATGTTGTTGCAGTAACAGGCACCTGCATGCATTTTTCAGTATAGCAAAGACTAAGTTAGTGTAAAGAGGAGATTGAAAATACTTTTTCAGCTGTATAAACACACTCATGAATGAACATGTTCTTTTTTAGTGGCTGAAGATAGTTTCTGATCTTGTAAACAAAGCATTTATGTAATCTTTCAAAACACAGAAACGATTGTATGTGAGGTTTTCATTTTCAGAATTTTACAGATTTATTTCAGAATTTTGTGCATTAATATTTTGACTAGTGCTGAAATCTGGTTTCCATAGAACATTGTGTCTAAAAATTTCAGATTGTCCTTTTCCTGATAGGAATTCAAGCCAGGGAAAGGCCAAGTTTTACAATCAGTATTTATTAGAACATGCATTAATAAAGCTTCTGTTAGGAGCAGCAAAGAAGTATTGACAGAATGCCATCACTTACTGTCTCACTTGTATGTAGTTACCTGCTTTCAGCAACAGTTGGGAGACCAGTCCCAGCAGCTTGCCCAGAGGTAGGAGGTGGTACTGACACACCAGTGGCTTCTAGGCTGGGTTCAGAAAGTGCTCAGTCAGGCTGATTGGGACTCTGAGGAGCCTGATCTCATGAAAAATGTTCCTAGCCATGGCAGAAGAGATGGACTGGAGTGGTTTCTAAAGGTCACTTACAGCTCCAAACAATCTGTGATTCTGTGGAAGTCCTTCCAAGGGTCCGTTCTTTATCAAGTGTACATATGATCTCGTGGTCTTTGTTCACATGTAAGAACCACTGTGATGTTGCTTGAATTGTGCAGCTTGTTTGTGCTAGCATACAGGTTCACCTGGTGCTCTGAGCTCTGAATTTCCCACAGTCAAGCAGTTCTGTCTCCTGAATAAGATCTGTAAGGTGTTATACCAAATTCCTTACTTGCAAAGTAGTGTTTAATCCTGTACTAACAATACAGGGCTTTTTTTCTTTGTTTCCACAATTCTGTACTAGTTTGTTGTCTTTTTCTGAATGCTCATCTGTAGTGCTAAGTGCAGTCAGATATTATACCCCAGATTGATACTAAAACAATTCCACTTTCCTCAGCACAGCTCACTGTTATTCTCCAAAAACTCTCATTCACTGTGAATAGTCTTCTAAGTCTTCTATAGGTCCCTTGGGGAAAAGCATGAATGAACTAGTGAACCCCGATGACAAATCTAGCCTCTGAGCTTTTGGAGGGAGAAAATTTCATCATCTAAAGTCTTTTGTTTTGTAAAGCCCACAGTTTGCCAGCAAGCTTACAGTTCTATGAATTGCTCAGAGGATCTCACACATTTCTGCATTAATATATACAAAGAAAAGCAATCTGCTTGGAGAGCTCAGAGTTTACTACTTAAAGCTTTGTGGATGAATTTTCAAAACTTCATTCAAAGAAAATAATAATCAGTGCTGTCTGTGTGACACAGGTATAGAGATTTCTCTTTGAATTACTGTTTAGCAGCCGAGCAACTAAAGTTTGCTGGTCTTAAGAATGTGATTTTATGTGTCATTGATTGCAGTAGGCATTGACAAAAGAATAACTTGGCTACAAGTCTGCTGAAGGTAAATTTGAAGTCTGGCAATAGCAAGGGTTCCCTGAGAATGAAGGCACTGGTTGCAGTAAGGCCTTTCTGGGTTTTCAGAAACAGCAAATAGATATACAGCATTCAACTGATAACGTGCTTTACCTGCTTGCTAAGCTAAGAGCTATAGGGATTTCTGCCTACTCTTTGTTTTCACCTAAGAAAGTTTTATTTCTGTGCTCAAATAATTTTTTTCTGCATCAGGATGTGCATGTATCTTGCAGAGTTCTGAATATAACATTCCAAGTACTCTTATCACTCTAGTTAGAGAGCTACAGAAAAAGGGTCAAAAATTTTCTGTTGCTATTGTTTTTACTGAACCATAAATGTCTTGTTTCTCTTGTTTAAATCCAGAACAATGGACTGAAACTGAAATGTACGTAAGGACATCATAAAACATTTTCCTTATTCGGAGTGTGGGTAAACATGATGGTGCTGGTAGTACCATGGGTTTCTTGGGGAAAAAATTAAAATCTGATCAAAACTGAATTAGAAGCAATAAGAAATAATAGTAGCCTTAGAACAAATTGAGGCAGGTTTGTCATAAAAGTAAAATCACTGTTGTTGAAACAATTTTACTTTGGTTTAAATGATTCATCCAGAGGGAGTTTTTTGAATGCTTTTAATTGTATAACTGATTCTATTTGCATAATGTTACAGAAATTCTGATTTGTTCCATCAAACTGCATTCATTTAACAGTTGGAATTAGTGGTCTGTAATTGTATTTTACACACTGATGAAGCTTTATTTTTCCTCAGGAAGTGTCACTGCAGCAGACTGCACAGCCTACATCAACAATAGTTCGTCCAGCATCGCTCCAGGTTCCCAATGTACTGCTTACGAGTTCTGACTCAAGTGTTATTATTCAGCAGGCAATACCATCACCAACTTCTAGTACTGTTATCACCCAAGCTCCATCATCTAACAGACCAATAGTGTAAGTTATATAAATCTTAGCAAAACATTTTCTTGCAGAATTTGAAAATCTGATTTACTTTCAGTTACTGTTTCTGCAGTTAATATATGAATTTGAGATGCTTTGGTGTAATGTGATGCTTTACTACACATGAAACATTGGACTTTCACTACATGTGAGATATAATGCCATGTTCTCCACATCACTAAGTTCATATTTTTGATCTCCAAGTAAATTATACATTATACCTGTAAAGAAACAAACCAATTTAAAATAATGTGTAAACTTGTTCTCTTCTCTGGATAAGTTTTCTTTTATATAGTTCATTCCTTTTTCAGTCCAGTTCCAGGTCCTTTTCCTCTGCTGTTACATCTTCCTAATGGACAAACCATGCCTGTTGCTATTCCTGCATCTATCACAAATTCTAATGTGCATGTCCCTGCTGCAGTTCCAGTAAGTAAGCATGATGCTATATTAATTTGAAAGTGGAGCAGATTTGCATAAGTGCAGCATAGAACTTAGTTTTAAGCACCTTGATAGCTGTTTTGGCTTCAGAGGGTAGTGCTGTCAAATGCTCTCTATTATGATAACATACTCAGGTTTTCTTCATTTTTATACTTTATCTGGTCAGCTTGTTAGACCTGTCACCATGGTGCCTAGTATCCCAGGAATCCCAGGGCCTTCCTCCCCACAGCCAGTGCAGTCTGAGGCTAAATTGGTAAGTGAAAAACTCCATTATTCCTCAAGAAGAATAACTTGAGAAATTAATTACATTCTATTGCTTTTTAAAACAGCTTTAGTTTTCTTTTATTAGTCTAAATTCTGCAAATGCAAATTTAATAAAACCAGAAAAATAACAGCTGCATTTATTTTACAGTTCTTTCCAATTCCAGCCTATGTTAGTTCCGTTCTTAATGGCCATTTTGATCTTATTTTTAGTCATTCTTTTAAATAAATTTTCTAACTAAACTCCTTCTTACTTCTTGTATCAGAGGATCAGAAATGCTAGCTGGGAGAAAGACAGACAAGATTAGTAGCATGTGAATGTATGCTTCAGAATGTTACCTGCAAAAAGAATGATATTTCTTTAAAAACAAAGAAAAAATTTTTTTAAATGTTTTCAGACTTTCAACTGAATATAATCCATTTGTCAAGAGTTCTGCAATTAAATATATAGTACTTACATAGTTAACAAATTACTCTCTGTGGAGGTTGTTTCTGTTGTGTTGGGTGTTTTTGGGGGGAGTTGAGGATTATTTGGAAAATGTCTAAAACAAGCAAAAATTTGGTTTGGTTTTTGATGGGGGGGTTGTTTTTTTTACTTAATGTTAGTGACCATCTAAGGTGGTAGTTTGAATTTGTCAATTTATTGAAATATTTTATACAGCATTAGGCAGTTGCTTCTCTGATTTTTTTTTTTTGTTGTTTATTCCAACCAACTGTTCTAAAGCAACAGAAGATCTATTATTAAACAATAATTAACATGTTTATGACCAGTGTCTATCCTGTGGAATAGTGTTCCTCTTCCTTCAGCTCTTACTTTCTGCTAAAAGAGAATCAGGAACACCTGCTAGATAAAATATATTTTTCTGCATTGATATTGGTAAGTGGGAGGATGCCCTTAACATTCTTAGATATCTCATTTATCTAAACCTGTGGGCTTTCTTTCCTTTACCTGTTTTCTCTTCTCAAGCCACAGTATGAGAAACAGTGAGTCTGGTTTTTCTGGAGTAAAGGGATTCCTGTAGAGTGAGCACACCTAGACCACATTCACCAAATACTGAAACTGCTGTGGAGAGGTGCACTGACTGCCTGATGCTGTCAGGTCTTCCTTCAATTCCCTGCTCTGCTGAACAGAATGACTTTTGTAATAGTATAAAGGAGGACATAACGGAAGAAGGTCTGTTTTTGTGCATCCTTCTCTCCTGGGAAAAGGAATCTTTTAATACCTCAGAAAATACTTAAATGTAACCAGCTCTTACAAAATTTATTTACCTTAAATCCAGAAGAGAAGAATGTAAAACAAGTGAAAGCAAGAACTGTTTTCTCAGAAACTGAACGTGTTTTAGGGTCAGGAGACTCACGCTCTGAATTCTGTTTGAAATCCAGGAGAAATTGGTTTGAAATAATTTTTTAGATGGGCAAGGCATTAGGTTTTTAAGCATATTACTGAGTGATTTTCTCTTAGAATGATTTAAAGGCAGAGAGGAAATACATGTGTGTGGTGAAGGCTTTGATCTCACATTGCAAGAAGCAGTCACTCAAATGCAATGGAAAACAAAGATCATTAGACTTAAAATTTAACAGTCTCATTAGCCTTCTCATTACAATTTAGCTAATATATGCACTTCAGTGATTGCTTATCTTTTTTTTAAGTGAGACTGTAAAAAGGGTATTTGCAGTATTTCCTTTCCTTGTTGCTTAACATGAAGCATGAGCAGAATTCAAGAATATCAGAATTATGTATATTTCTTATGCTCATTTACTTTTATATAGTGCCTATTCACAAAAATAAAAAACCTAATTTCTTATCCCCCTGAAAGTAAAAGCAATTTAATGAGAAACTTAATGTTTATATAGAAAAGCCTCCAAGAGTAAGACTAATTCACTGTGCCATGGGATGCATTGTTGGCAGATACGTGATGGTTTATTAACTGTAAAGTTCAATTTAATTTTTAAATTCAAATATTTGTGATGTCGAACCCTTTCTTTTCATATCTCTCTTAAAAATAATTTTGCTTGCTGCATACTAAATTCTCTGAAGCAGGTTTATTTTTCACTTGTGTTCCTGGTTAAGCCAAAAGAAGACAATATTTAGTTCTACAACTCACTTTTCATTTGGTTAATAGTTCACATTTAATGTTGAAAAATAAGCTAATACACTGAAATTTAATAAATGAACATTGTGTGCTTCATGTATTAATGGTATGCTGCAATTTGTGGATTTATTGGTATGGTTAAGTTAGTTGAACTCTGGGAACATGCCCTGTGTACTTTTGCCTATTATGGCCACATTTCTCCTTTATCTTGGGAGGCAGTTCTGAAGGGCAGAGGAGTCCAGGACATCCTTTAAGAAGTAAATCTTAAAGGTGCTGGAAGATGAGCCAGCAGTGAGGATTGGCCAGGCTGAACAGAGAGCCTTGGCTGGAACACAGCAGAAAAAGGAAAGTGTGTGACCTGTGGGAGGAGGGGCCGGCAACTCGGGACTGTGTGGATGTTGTAAAGTTATACAGGGCCAAAGCCCAGCTAAAACTTCATCTGGTTACACTGTAAAAGATAACTAAACATATTTCTCTAAGTACACTTGCAACAAAAGGAGGTCCAAGGAGAATCTCCATCTTGGATGGAGATTGGATATGGGAGGAAGCACAGTGACAAAGAATGAGGAAAAAACAGAAGTACTTAATGCCTTTTTTTTGCTTCAGGCTTTAATAGTAAGACTAGTTCCTCTCTGGGTACCCAGCACCTTGAGCTGGAAGACAGCCATGTGGAGGAGAGCAAAGCCTCTCTGATCCAACCTGCTACAGCCCCAAGACACAGAAGGTTATGGGGCTGGATGGGATCCCTAGGGTACTGAGGGAGCTAGGGAAGAAGCTCAGTAAAGCCACTTTAAATCATTTCCCAGCAGCCCTGGCTAACTGGGGAGGACTCAGGTGACTGGAGGTTGGTAAATGTGGTGCTCATCTTCAGGAGGGGCTAGAAGGAGGATCCAGGGAACTGCAGGCCTCTGAGCTTGACCTCTGTGCTGAGGAAGGTCATGGAGCAGATGATCTTGATCATCGTAGTACACGCAGAACAGCCAGGATCAGATCCAGTCAGCATGGATCTGTGACAGGCAGACTGCTTGACTGACCTGCTTGGCTTCTGTGACAAGGTGACCTACTTAAGGTGGATGAGGAAAATGCTGTCAGTGTTGTCTGCATGGACTTTAATAAAGGCTTTGACACTGTTTGCCACAGCATTCTCCTGGGGAAACTGCTCATGGCTTAGACAGATACAGTCTGCTGGGTAAAAAAATGGCTTGGATGGCTGAGTCCAAAAAAGTGGTGGTAAATGGAGTTAAATCCAGTTGGTGGCCAGTTACAAGCAGTGTTCCCTAGGGCTCTGTGTTGGGGCCAGTTCTGTGTAGTATCTTTATCAGTGGTTGGGATGGGGGAGTGAGGTGCTCCCTCAGTCAGTTTGCAGATGGCACCAAGTTGGGCAAAAATGTTGGTGTGCAAAATGGTAGGAAAGCTCTGCAGAGAGATCTGGACAGGCTGGATCACTGGGCTGAGGCCATTGGTATGAAGTTCTACATGGTGAAGTGCTGGGTGCTGCTCTTGGGTCACAACAACGCCAGGCAGTGCTGCAGGCTGTGTGCAGGGTGGCTGGAAGGCTGCTTGTTGGGACAGGACCTGGGTGTGCTGGTCAGCAGCCAACTTAACATGAGCCAGCAGTGGCCAGGTGGCCAAGAAAGCCAGTGGCATCCTGGCTTTATCAGAATCAGCAACAGTGTAACAAGCAGGACCAGGGCAGGAATTGTTCCCCTGTGCTTGGCAGTGGTGAAGACACACCTCAAGTTCCGTGGTCAGTTCTGGGCCCCTCACTGCAAGACAGACATTGAGGTGCTGGAGCATGTCCAGAGAAGGGCAGTGGAGCAGGTGAAGAAAGTCCTTTGAAGAGTGACTGGGGGGAGCTGGGGCTGTTTAGACAGGAGAAAAGGAAGCTCAAGGGGGACGTCCATGCTCTGTACAGCGAGCTGGAAGGAGAGAACAGCCAGCTGGGACTCGGCCTCTTCTAAACAGCAACTGATAGAATGAGAGAAAACAGCCTCAAATTGCACCAGGTGAGGTTTAGATTGGACATTTAGGAAAAATTTCTTTTCAGAAAGGGTTGTCAAGTACTAAACAGGCTGCCCAGGGAAATGGTGACGTCACCATCCCTGGAGGTGTTTAAATGACATGGAGATGTGACACTTAGGGCCATGTTTTAGTGGTGGACTTGGCAGTTCTGGCTTATTGGTCAGACTTGATCTTAAAGGTCTTTTATAGCCTAAACAATTTTATGAACCTATGAAGTCTGTCAGCATAGTATGCTTAGTGTATTTTGAACAAAAAGCCAGATGAAGGGGTGAAGCTGTGGTGTTCCTTTCCAAACATTCCCAGGAGTATAGATGTTTGGAGTTTTTTTGGCTGTTGCTTTATTTCTTACTTACTATTGAGGAAAGTTTTTGTTGTTCTTTATAGACAGACCTTGCAATCTCATGGATTATTTTGTATTGCATTATAAAATGTAAGACTAGAATATGTGGCAAATACAAAAAACATGCAGGAATAGATTCCTGACTAACTTCCCTGGCTTCCTTGGGTATTTAAGTAAGCATTGTACTGTATGGGATGCAGAGTTTGGAAAGTTAAGGTGGTTTATTTATATCTGGTGTTGGCAGTAGTTGTTTGAGTCTCTCCTGTATTGAAGGACTGTACTTGCTATTATGGTGTTCTGCATTTTCTGTTATCATACCACAATACTATTTCAAGGTATTCTAAGTTGACACAAATCTAATAACTTCAGAGGTTGAGTAAAATTCCTGAAAAACTGATGGTAGTAAATTTAATGTGTAATAGCACTAAATTGTTGCACTGTTATCACATCTGGGGCTGTCCTGTGTAGAAGGTACAGCTCTTTGTTTCGGATGAAATACCTGGCAAAAACCAGGCACTTTCTTTTGTGCTTTGTGCCTTTCTTTGCAGCGGCTATTTCTGCATATTTCAAGGAGCTAACGCATTTTAGAGGTTTGTAGTAAGAAAAGAACTTTGTTGCTCTGAGTACATTCCTCATTCAATCATTCATTTCACTCTTGCTTGCTTACAAAAAGCTACTGTTATGTAGACTTCTTTTTAAAAGTGAACGTGAGAGGTAGTTAGATAAAAGTCAAGTTAGAGATTGTAGTGCTTCTTTCCTAATGCTCTGAAATTTAAATATGATTTTAGATAACTTCATTTCTGTGTTTGTATTAACATGAGAAGAACACATTTTTATTTTGATGAATACCCCTTGTTTCCTTACAAGTTGCCCAATTGTTCAAAGAAGAAATGTATTTCTTTATACTTTTGTGAATCAACTTTAGTAAACAAATTCATGTTTTCATTTCCAGAATCTGAAACTTAAAATAACTGGCAGGAGAGGCCTTTGGTAGTGAACATTGGATGCCTTCCTATAGCATAGTTAAAATTTTTCTTTAGCTGTCCTAGAAGTCGTACAACCCTTTAAGGATAAAGGAACTGAGGCACTTGCTGAGATTTTTTTTCCCACAAGGGACAGCTTTTGGAGACTTTTTACTTTTTCAAATGACCTCTCTTACAGCATTTGAAAGGACTTTTTATTAGGGGTGTCCAAGTCTAATGCATAATAATCAAAACTGTGTATTTATTTCTGTGTTCAATAAGTTTTCAGTCTGAAGTGTCAGACTCCTTCAGCATGGCAGTTTTGGTTATTGATGTGAAGTGAGTTACTGAGATGTCACCTCTTGAACTCTGTTAGTTCTTTGCTGAAATGGTCTTTTCTCTGCTTACTGGTCAAGTTGTTTGACGTTAAATGATTGTATGAATTCCACAGAGGAGCAGTTGTATGTGGGAACAGGTTCACTGAGTGAAATAGCAGATAGAAAAATGTATACCACCTGCAAGGACTAATAACTGGGAGGAAAAAATAGTCATAAAAAAAGGAATACATAAAGGCAATGGCAGACAAAAATTTTAAAATTGTATGTGCAGTGAGCCAAATCCTTATGATTGGTGGCATTCTTGCAAGAGGCTCTCAACTGAAACAGTTGACATTAAGTGAAGGAGTGCATTCAGTACAGTCTTAGGGTCTCTTTCACCACAGAAACATATACAGTGCTTGATGTGTTTCAGTGCTGTGAAAGAATTGCATAAAATGAGATTGCATTTTAATTTTATTGCCTCAGTATTGAATTTATTGTAGTGAACAGAGCTGGTCCATTCACAGCTGTGAAAGGCACTGTTACTATAGTTTTGAACATTCTTGGATCCTTTTTCTCTACTGCTTGTAGAGCTGAAGTACAAAATTACTAGAGATTTTATTCAGACACAGCCTTGTCTTTTACTGCTCCTATTTTGGAAATATTCTTGCATCTTATACTAAGAATGACATTCAGTAGGAGTAGAAATGAATTTCAGATTTCTGTGGCGCACTTAATATAAATTGTCAGTTTTTCTGACATGATTCCATTTTTGTCAGTGTGCTAAAGCAACTAACTTTTGCATACTTAAGTAAAATCATATGTATGTCAGTTTTATGGTATTTTAGAGGGGCTTAGAAGTAGATGCAATAACTGTCTTAAGAAAAACCCCAAAAAACTTAAATCCCCCAAAAAACTTCTTCATGAAGTTAAGGATGCATGATTTTAAATAACTGTAGAATTGCTTGTGATGTTCTTGTGAGAAGATCTGTAATTGTATGCTTTCTGTGTATGGAACATGAGCCTTGAGTTGCAGCTGTTTGAGTTGCATCCTTTTTGAGTGTGCAGCTTGTGGGTGCAAACTTAGCATTCAGATTCTTCAGTGTGGATTGCAAAAGTTTCTGAAGAATTTCAAAATTGCTTTAATATGGAATGTTTCCCTCCATCTCCTCTTTCCCATGCAAAACTTTTTGTCACAATCTGAAAAATACCTTGCACTCAGTAGGCAACCAGTAGACTTTGCAGGAGGTTTCTACTGAGAAGTGACAGAGGGCAGCTTGGCAAATGTTCAGAAACCAACATTAAGTTGCTGGAGCCCGGCATGGGACCTTGTGTTCAGCAGAATTCTTCTGACCTGTCTCTCTGCATGCCGAGCTAATCAGCAAACACCTAATGAGCCTACTCTAAAGAAACAGACCCTCTCACAACCTACTTCATTTTCATATGTTCTCTGGGGGTGGAGAGACAAGACTTCATAAGGACTGATGATGCTGCAAAGACCACAATAATGATAATTAACTTGCTGAATTTAGAAGATTATGCTGTTAATTAGTTGCAAAATAAAGATAAGTAATAGAGGAGCAGATGGTAGGATAACACCCAGGAGAAGGAGGGTTATTACTCTGATGAGCTTTTGTGGCAGATATGAAATATGGATCTGAGTTTTTCACAAATTGTTTCTGGAGTATATTATCTTGTTTCTGTGAGCTCTTGATGGAATGATCCAGTCCTACCAAATTTTGACAGATGTGGTGAGGATTTGTTTTCAAGGATATACATGAATGATAAAACCTTGCTAATCAAGATTTTAAAAGCTATTAACCTATCTGGTTAGTTCACCTATAACCAAATAATATCAAAAAAGCCTCAGTTGTCATCAAGTTTCCCCACAAAAAAGGCTTATATACATGTATTCTAATATGTGTTTCTGTATTCTTGATTGTTAAAAATGAGATTATCATTGAATTTGGGCTAACTGTCTCCCAACTCATAAGAAGCACAACAGCTGTATAGTATTTTACTCCAGCATCACCTTTTAAAATATAAAACTTATTAAGCACACGAGCTGGAAGTCTTCTTGTGAAAATCTGTAACTATTTCTCAGATTTTCACAATGTGTCTGCATTTGTGGATAATCCTAACTACTTTAAATTAAACTTTCAAACATTGTAATATGAAATTAAATATAAGTATTTCCTATTCCTATTTTCATAGTACATTATATTTAACAATGTAATGCTCAAAAGGAGTTTGTTTACTTGTGAATTTACAGGATATAATGTTTAAATGTTGGCATTACAGTAAGTAAAGTTAAGTCCAGCTTTGTTTGCATGTCCCTGTGCAAACTCAATTACCATCATGGGCAAAACAGACTCATCTTGAGGAGATCAGTTTCATTTATTACTAATCACATCTGAGTAGGATAATACACCCAAAACTTAAAAACACCTTCCCCTGTTTCTTCCTGAGCCTAACTCTTCTCTACCTTCCCCCTCAGCAGCCCAGGGGAAAGGGGAACAGTGGCTGTGGTCAGTTCCTCGGACATCTCTGCTGCTCCTTCCTCTGCTTGGGGAGGACTCCTCTCACTCTTCACAGAATTACAGCTTGGGCCAGGTTGGAAGGGACCACTGTGGTCATCTGGTCCAACCCCCTGTTCCAGCAGGGCCATCCCAGAGCAGATGACACAGGTTTGCATCCGGAGAGTTCTTGCCTATCTCCAGTGAGAGAAGGCTCACATCCTCTCTGGCCAGTCTGTTCCAGTGCTCACTCACCTGCACAGTCAAGTTCTCCCTCATGTTCAGGTGGAACTTCCTGTGCTTCAGTTCTGCCATTGCCTTTGTCCTACTGCTGGCCATCACTGAGCAGAGCCTGGCTCCGGTCTTTTGGCACCCCACCTTCAGATACTTGGGGACACTGCTGAGTCCCCTCTGTCACCTCTTCTCAAGGCTGAGCAGGCCTGGCTCCCACCAGCTCTCCCTGGGGGTCTGTCCTGGAGCCAGCTGCCCTTGGCTCTGTCGGACAAGGAGGGAGCTTCTGGCAGCTGCTCTCAGGAGCCACCCCTGCCACCCATCCCCACACAGAACCTTGCCATCCAAACCCAGTATATGTCATTTTTGAGATGGTAACTTCGAAATCTCTCCTAGCATGACAGCTTGAAATAGAAGAGAGCATACACTTTAACTGATTTGTTCTTTTCACTACTGTCTTGATTAGGACTGATGAAAATTTGTCACATCCTGCCTAACAGCAAGTTATGATAAAAGAAATACTTCCAAAGTTATTCAAGTCATAAATGAAAATACAATGCAAAACAATCTTCTGTTAATAACACATAGAAAGGTTATTGTCATATTGGTATTAAATACTTGCTAGCTTCTTTAAAAAAATATTATTTTAAAATCTGACTTGGATGTGATGTATTTCCCTGGTAGTCCTGGTAGTGGTTGTGTAGGAGATTCCACAATTTAGACACCAGTATTAGTTAAAGAAAAAGAGGAATTATCAACCATCCACTTTGCAGTTGTTGCAGGTAGATCACAGAGTTTGGTTTTACTAATTTTAGTTAGACATTTAGAAAACACTTAGGCCTGCTGGAGGCAGGGACTGAAATGTTTTTGTTACCTTGTTTTTCCAAGGAGAGTTAGGAAGGTACAAGTAAATTCTTGAGTTTAATTAAAGTGTTAACTATCTAAGGGCTTTCAGAGTGCTATACAAATACTAAAAATTATGGACATATTATCTTAAAATTTTTTGTTATCCTGCCCGAATGCTTGCAGCTGTCCCAAATTTTTGTTGTTAAAGTTGAACACTGGAAACTGCAGTAAATTTGGTTTGTGTAATTTCCTGAAGTGTCTTCATTCTGGAAAATTTATGAAGGTGATACGATAAAAGATGTGAGGAACAGCTCATTTAGCTGTTGGGATTAACTCCTAATTTTCACATGCAGTTGAATGGTTCCTATCTGATGTAATGTGCTGCTAATTCAATCCAGAGCTTGCTCTACAGAACAGACTTGCTACAGAAGTCATTGGCTAAGGATTCCTTAATAGAAGGCCAGTAGAGGAGGGTTGGAGTTTCTTGGTTCTCTTTGTAGTCCTCAGTTAGGATACCTGCTGGTGCTGGTTATGTGCTACCAAATCCATGTAGTTGGTGGTAACTTGCCATATTTCAGACCTGAAAATATGTTGCAGTTTTGACAGAGCTAATCTGCAATCTCTTTTTTTAATTGTAGCATAGGATCCAGGAAAGTCTGTCACTGTGGAAGTTAGGAGAGAGCTGTTAGTGTATTTCACTGACTTAATTGTTGGAAGACATTGGATGCTACAGTTCATAGATAATGTCTACATAAATAGGTGCAAAGTTTTCTGTTTATTCTGAGCTGGCCAAATGCTGCCTCTCTCTAGTATTCTTAAGATGTTCTAATAATGTTAGTATGTGAGCGACACTTTGTTCATATTTCAAAATGTGATGTTACAAGATACCAGAATTTCCACAAACTTACATGATTAAGTCATTAATCTTCTCTTAAACTTGTATTGGATTCTTTAAAATCTGGTACTCAGTAGAAAAACATTTTCTAACGCCGTTTCTCTAGTAAGGTAAATTCTTCAGTAAAACAAAAAAAAAAAAAGATAAATTGTACAGTATTCATGGAATTTTAAGAAAGGATCTGGAATTACAGGCAGTTGTATCTGCTGAAATTAGACACTTTGTCATTTAAGATTAATAAATAGTTTTAAATAGAATGTTTACAGTTTTAATAGGTTTCACCAAAAGTTGAGTGAAGTATTTTTCAACAGGCAGTCAGTAACATGCTCTAAAATCATCCATCAGGTTGTCAGTAACTCTTGGGTGTATTATATACAGCTGAACTTGCACATTACTGTTCTTCATAGTGGCTGTTTGCAATAAAGGAAGAACATCAAACCTTTCAGCAGTTTTTTACTGCAAAGCCGCATGCTCTAGTAGTTATGTTGCATGTTTCTACGTAAATAATATTTACATGTAACCTGAAGCTTCTTACTATTTTGTACATCATTAAGATGTTTGTTTCAGCAAAGATATTGGCTTTTATCTAATTAATCATAGGAAGAATTACAGAGGTGAGTGTTTGTAAAGACCATGAATTAGTGGAGGCATAACAAGCTATTTAAAAATTAATAGAAATAGAGAGCACCAGAAGTTTTAAAGTGGAAAGACAGTTGTGTTCCAGTTGTTCCCTAGTTTCCTTCATGTGTCATTGTTACTCTTCTGGTACTACCAGTTTCTGCAACTGTTTATGGCTTTACATTCATCTGTTTGTGGGCACAGTTCACTACAGATGAGGCTTTCTGCTTACTTCTCCATACAGTTTACCATCCTTTCCTTTCCGGGATCTTATATAAACCTCATTGCTATTGTCATGATTGCAGAAACTTACACCCTGTTTTTAGGTGTATGCATAGGTCACTGTTGAAAGCCGGTAAAAAGAAACACATGTTTAAGAATTGGAGTTCCTGTTTCCAAAGTGGAAGTAACTGCTTATATAAATGATTAATCATTCAAGCTAGCATGATAGAATATTTCTTTTCTTTTTCTTCTTTATTTTCTGCTTTCAGAGATTGAAAGCAGCCTTGACCCAGCAGCACCCTCAGGTAACAAATGGAGATACTGCCAAGGGACATGCAAGTGGGTTGGTTAGGACTCAGTCAGAGGAACCACGACCACAGTCACTCCAACAGCCTGCAACTTCAACAACTGAAACACCGGTATGACAGGAGTGGGCATGTGCCTCCTACCTCCTCCTTTTATTTTGCAAATACATATGTTTTTTCTATACTCTTGGTTTGTAAAATTGAGGTTAACAGACTCCTCTTTTAGTCAATAAGTCTGTAGCAGTAAAATGTTTACAGGTCTTATATGTTCTTAAATGCTTCTAAAATCTATTATCTATTATCCAAGATGATGATTTCAAAACAACTGCTCAAATTTAGAACTAAGTCCTGATTTCTGAAGTTCATTGTTAGGAGAGTCTGTGGCAGCTGAAATTTTTACAGCTGGTCAAATATATATATTTGAAAAAACAAGTGCTTTTATTCTGTTGCATCTGTTTTATGTTTATTATATTTTATATTGTAAATGCACTTAGAAATTATTGCATCGTGTATCATGCTCATGTTAATTTGCTTGAAGATCTTCTCTGGGTTGTCATGGGAAGAGTTTCAGCTGTGTCATTCATCTCAGGCTCTGGAAGGGGGGCTCTGGTTTTAGGTGCGATTTGTTGTCCTTTTGGGACGATAGATCAGAACAGGGGAGTAAAAGGCAGAACCTCTGAGTCAGACAGGAAGTGGGCATGCTGCTGTAGGAAACATACACTTCCTGGTGAATCCTGGAGGATTACAGCTGTTCTATTTCTAAAAACCTTCTGGAATGTGTTTTCAGACTGCTTATAAAAATCTCAAAGAGTTATTCTCAGAATTCATAGCGTAATAATAATTTTATAAAAGCTACACACCTGGCCTAGAACTGACAGGACTTATATCTGCAATGAAAGCCTCAGATTCTTACATTGGCCAGTGAAATCAAATAATGTATCAAAACAAATTTGTTTGGAACAGAACAGGGGAAGAAGGTGACCCATCCTAAAAGGATCTCTTCCTAAAGCTGCTGTTCCTCCATATATTTTCAAAATATCACATACCAAAATTTTCAGGATGAAAATTGCTGTTTGGTTGTCTTAGCGTTATTGTACAATTAGTATTAATCAAAAATAGCAAGTGTTTCATTCTTAAAACATTGATTTGAGTTCCCAGGGGTTTTTTATTCTTAGTTCTTTAGAATTAATGCCAAATTGATATGCCAGCTGGTACATGTTTGGGGTTTTTAATTTAAAAATAAAACTTTCTTGCTGTGTGAGACTGAATGTGGAGATGCACCTTGAATGTCATGTGGACAGTTATGTTCTGTCTATCTTATCTCTTTAAAGGATTTTAAGACCTGTTATATTGTTATTATATTTTATTAAATCTTTGTCTAGGATATATACACAACTGTGAAATGAGTATAATGTATAATTTAAAATATTGAAGTATTTTGATACTATCATGTAATGTGGGTAGATTAAGGGAAGTTGTTACTCAGGTGTGGGGAACACATCAATGAGTAGGAAATTGCTATCTGGAGATCCAGGGACCAGGGAGTCTCAGCACTGCCAAAATTTGTCAAACAGCTTCTGTGTAGGGGGCATAAGCAATTGTGTCATTTTTCAGTTGTGACTAGGTGTGTGGGAAGAGTCAAAAATAGAAAATTCATTTCCTACTAAATGTAGCTTGAAAGCTATTTTGGATGCAATATGTTAATGTAAGATGATCAGGAGAGTAAGTATGGATAAAAGTTCTAAAAACATCACTGCAGAGTTAAATGGGCACAGCTTTCTAAAAAAAAAAGTGTGTCACCTGAATGTATTTAGAAATGCCCTGAATGCTTTTCTCAAGATGTGCAGGCTGTTCATACCAGAGCTGTAGGTTAAGTCCTGGCTGTTTTCAGGCATCACCAGCTCAGCCTACGCCACAAACACCAAATACAGGCGGTCGGCGAAGGAGAGCTGCCAATGAGGACCCTGATGAGAAAAGGAGAAAGTTCTTGGAGAGAAACCGCGCTGCTGCCTCCAGGTGCCGGCAGAAACGGAAAGTCTGGGTGCAGTCATTGGAGAAAAAAGCTGAGGACCTGAGCTCACTAAATGGCCAGTTACAGGTATACTTTTGCTTTCAAGGAAAAATTAGTAAGTTATTTTGTTCTTACACAGTGATCCTTGATCAGTGAAGCTTAAAACTTTGCATGAAATCTGAAATATAAATGGTTTTATAACTCATGGCTCAGCTTAGGCTTCAAATTCAGAACTAGTTGTGTATAGCAGTAAAATTAGAGGAGAAGAGCATACCCATATTTCAAGATGTGTAAATTTAAGGATCATATCCTTCTATCCTTTGCTTCATTTGAAGTAACTTTCAGGTTTTGATACTAAACTAAGATGACGAGATATGTTGGAATAAATACTTTTGAGCAAAGTAATAGTGTTATCATGAACACATCTTGCTCTTAGTTTGTATTTATTAAGTTTAGGGCTTATTTCCTTTGGTTCTTTTTAACTTCACTTTTTTTCCTTTAAAGTGAATGTAATGTTCCTGAAAGGTGTCAAGTTGACATCAGTGGGTACTGAGGGCCTCTTTTGCCCGCAGAATGGGTACGGCAGTGGCCTTGCAAATTTTTGCCAGCAGCTCCTAAGTCCTATAGAGATGAAGTGCACTATAAGAGGGTAGGGCCAGTGTATGTTGCAGGTCACTTTTGCACTCCTCTGATCTCAGAAAGTCATCATGTGAATGTACTTTTCCCCCACAGAACAATCCATGACCCTATTGTTTAAACTACTATTAAATGTTAAAGCATACTTTCCTAATGTTTTCCAGCAGCACGTAAAAAATTGGCAGAAATTGTTTTCAAAATAAAAAGTCTAAAAGCTTCATTTTGAAAGTTGCTGAAAGGAAAAACTATGAAGCATTCATTTAGAAAATGCAGTGAGACTTATTTTGATATGTTTAAGTGTCACTTATTTTTCTTTATCAGAGCTGTTCACTGAGTCAAATTCACAGATCATCATCTTCCTGTGAAAACTCACCTCTCCTGCTGTTTGGTATAGAAAGCATCACAATTTGATTAACAGGAAAGTAGGGCATGTTGAGGTTGTTTTTTATCATGTAATCAAAGTTACAGTGTATCAGTCCTCTTCATGTTCATGTCTTTAAAAATACTCAGCATCCCAGACCCTGAAATGTAAGATTCCTACCTAAGCACACACCATGAAATGGTTTCCTGTGTTCCAAGAATCATGACGCTCTGCACAAGCATTAGTTAAATTTCTTGCAAATATATATTCTTCTCACACCTGTTCACAGTCTTTAGATATACTCACTTAATGCACAGTCCTCAATTAACTCCATTAATTACATAATTATATGTAGCATTGTAGCTTAAATAATCAAAAAAAGGAGCGAAGGAGAATTTTAAAAATTGGCCATAATTCACTATTAAGTGAAAGTAATGTTTGCTGTCATGTGAACTGCCTTTCACATATATATACCAAGTTTTAAAACAAAAAAAATCACATAAGTGCCATAAACAAAATGTTTCAAAGTGTTAATTCAGTAATAGTGAATTCAAGAAAGATTTTCTTACAGTTTACCAAAAGTAAAACTGTTAACTGTAAAGAACAGAAAAACTTGAAAAGAAAATTTGATATCAGAGAAATAATTACACTGTGCTTTATGTGAAAACATTAATTAATCCTATATTTCCATAATAATAACTTGACAGGCTAACACAGCTGATCAGCAGAGTGGGCAGTAATGACCCATGACTACTTACTTGATATTTAATAGAAAATTTAGTAAGTTTGGAGTTTTGCCTTAATGCAGGTTTATAGACTGTGTTTGGGTTAGTAGTTCATACTCAGTTCAGTGTGTAAGTGGCCTGCTCAGCTGAAGTTACCAAGAGCAGGTTCATAGTGAAAGGCCTGCTTCTTCTGTTTGAAGAATTTCATTTTGAAGCAGTATTTTTCAAATATTTGTTTAGGGGAAAATTTCCATCTATTACATCACCAGTAACATATATAGGTTAGGTAGGCTGTCTTTATTATAGGCTCTGCTGTGTAAATTTTTTCATGCTTCCAATATTTTGAAGGTTATTTACTGTTTTGATTCTTGAGAACTGTGTTTTCTATTAATTGTTGACTTGTTTATTGATCTTAAATCTTATTCCCCACCTTGTGTGGCCTCTGTGCCTTGCACAATCCTGCAGGGTATAAGAAGGTATTGACAATGATCACAGTGGCTGCTGAGCCACATTGCAGGATCAGATGCCAAAGTGCATTATATGTTCTGTATTTGGTCCCTCTTGCTTTAATAATCTTAGAGGATGAAGCTTTAGAAGAATGGCCTGTCTTCCTCATGAGGTCCCAGTGGGTTTTCAGTGAGCAGCAGTTGAGTGATGGTTTGTACTTATGCTGCAGAAACTGTTTAGGAAGGCTAAATTATGAAAGTATGCCCATAAGTAAAGATCCTTTCCCACAGAGGAAGTTGCCCAAAAAGGAAACAGGAAGAATGCTGTTTAACTGAGCCACAGACAGTCCCTTATCCCCAAAAGTCACATTTACCTGCCTCTGATGATACTTTGAGTAATAACATATCACAAGTCTTGTCTCACACCATGCTGAGTAAGGCCTAATGTGGTCCCATGGTCCCACTGTCACATCTGCATTTTGGATGCAGGGAGGAATAGGCAGGTACAGAAGAATGTGTCATACACTGTGTCCTCCCTTCATAAGAATGCAGAAGGGAAGGCATCTTTGGAAGGATGGAGTGCAGGTACAAGTCAATATGCTTTCCTCTCGAAATGTGCTTTCTCATGCTAGCACACTTTGAAATGCAGGGACATAGAAATTCTCAACAGCAGGTGAACTACATTACATACTTCTTTAAAGGATTGTTGATGCCTGCACTTGGTTCTAGCTCACTAATGAGGAGCACCTTTCCAGTGTGAAAATCAGAAATAATCTTTGTTCGTGCCACCTGTTAAAAGTGTTTATTTCATGTGTTTCTTGGTAGACTGTTTTCAACATGTTAACCACACATGAAATGACCACCACACATTCATGTGTTTTGAATGAGGTGGAAGGACTTGCTGTTGTCACAAGCAAGATAATTAACTGCAATATGTATAAGAATAGGTTCTAATCAACCCCCTTTATCAGTTAGAAGTGGTTCTTACTGGTAATATGTAAAGGGCAACCATAGATTGCCTTTCTGTGACATTCCCCATCCATGTGTCTAGCAGACAGAACTCTGTTCTAGTGTCACGAGTGGTGTGTGCATTGTATGTGCTACTGTTGGCACCAGTGTTGTTGTTATGGAATATACAGCTACCATTGTTCTAGAAACAACCCCATCTCTTTTATATAGGAATGCTGATCCATGTTTTTCAAGTTTGCTTTAATGTAACATAATGTATTTGCTTTTTGTATTTATGCTGGCAGCAGTCTTAATATTTTTAATACAACTGACATTGATCTATAAACTGTAGTATAAAAATTTTTCATAAACATGTAATTTTACTTCCACAGATGAACAGCAACTTCATACTTACATGTGCTGTTGTATATAAAATTCTTCCTTAAAATATGGGAGACAAAATAGAAAATTTCTGCAAACCTTTTCCTGGTTGCCAGAGTTTCTTTGAACTAACTGAACTATATTTCATAGTCTTGGACACTGTTGCTTCTGTAGGTTATCAGGTGCCTCAAAGCTACATCAATGTGTTTTTTTCTACCCAAACAAGTCAGTTCTGTGCAGCTGCCTGCATGGTATCAAGATTTGTGGCTCCTCAGTAAATAACATGGTGAACTATAAGGGCAGACAGAGCTGGAGGCAGTAGTCCTGTGCTTTCTTAACAGCCCAAGGTTTCAGGACATCTAGTGCCACCTGGTAGAGAATTTGTGGGGCTTTTGGTTGGGTTTCTATCATTGCAAACCTTATTGATTGTAGTCACATTTTTCTTTCATTACAAATGTCTGATTGTTGGGCAGATTTTTGGGCATCTTCCAGCTTTTGGTTTTAATAAAAAGTTTCTAAAGGCTATTCTAAACATAAAAGGATTGAAGAGAAAAGGAGACCTTAAGAGGATTTTGCAGGTATAAAGGCTTGAAATTTGTTGTCTTCTGAATGGAGAGAGAGAGAACACAAAAGAGGGGCTTTTCTTTGAAGAGTCTGATATTTTAGTTACTTAGTGTAATTAAACCTAATAAGTCCTGTTCTGGAAGAACTGTTTTCTTCTGGAATCCTTTAACTTGTAATTCATCTCATCTCTGGCTGCATTGCCTTATTTCTTGCTTGCAAGTAAATAGGTTGATTTTCTTGTCATTTATTTTGCAGATAATTTCAGATGCAATCTAGTTTTCCTCTGTTGGTTTTTTTTTCCTTTTACTTCTATGTGTGGTATATTACAATAATATGCAAAGGTTCTTGTACTTGAGGTAACTTCAAGTGTTAATAGAAAAGATTTATATTTAAAATAAAATAACCCATGAAAAACACATATTGTGTCCAGATACAGGGATCACAAAGTATTACAGATAATTTGATTCATAAATATTTTTCTACTCTACAAAGTAAAAATGGGTCTATCAAAATGCCATACCATTCTTAATTTGGTTTGTCACATGCAATGCAGTTACGTAGCACTCCTCATCTCTGGTCACCAAGCTGCTTTCCAGGGAAGGTAAGTATTGCAGCTCTCCACTTTACAGATGGGCAACTTGAAGCACAAAGCAGTGAAATGACCTTGCTCAAGGTCACCCAACAGTGGAAAGGCAGAGTCTGGAAATGAATCGAGGCCCTGGATTGTGCAGGTGCTGTCTCAGATTGCACTGTGCTTTAGCGACACAAGCTGACATCTCCGGATTTTGTCATTATTATCAATGATTCCTTCAGAGACCATGTTTATGTATGGCTGCCAAAATAAAAATCAGTCTGGACATCAACCAATATTTGCTAAATTATTTTCCACTATGTGAGATTTTCTTTTTTGAAGTCCAAGTATAAATAGAGTCACTAAAAAAATTATTCTGCATTGGCTTTTTGGATTTTGTTTTCTATTTTTCCTTTTTTTTATGTTAGCTGTGACATTTGTTAAAATATGTGGAGCTAAATGTAGGTTTACTCTGATTAGAATTCATCACAAAACCTTCTAGAAGAGTCTCACAGTAGCTGGATCACGTGAATGAGACTATATGTAGACTCTACATCTGCAAACTGAAAAATGTATGTTATATTTTTTAAAAACGCAAGCATTTCCCAGTAAATGTAACAAAGCAAGGCAAAGCTAGCTAATATTTGCATTTTCTAAAATAAAGTAAATATATACATATTTGCAATATATACCAAATTGAAACTGCTTGTATTTCAGTTACCCCTAAGTGAACAACTGAAAATCCTATAAAACTTAATGCTTACCTTCAAAACATGTAGTTTGAGCCTGGTAAAGTACATAACTTTCTTCTCCTTTAGAATGAAGTCACCCTGCTGAGAAATGAAGTGGCACAGCTGAAACAGCTTCTTCTGGCTCATAAAGATTGCCCTGTAACTGCCATGCAGAAGAAATCTGGCTATCATAGTGAGTAATGTTCCATTACCTATAGCCTGAGGCTGCATCAATGAAATACTGCCAAAATGAACTGAATGAGCATTAAAATTGAGAAGTGCAGTTCTAATATTACATATATTACATTAAAGATCTTCTTTTTATAATCTTGAAGTTATTGGAAGACAGGAAATATTATGTGGTATTTAAATATATATGTTTAAGTCAGAATTGAATTGTTGCATAACATTGAAAGGTTTGTGTTGGTTTAATGAATGCATATGATAATTAGCATTTAAGGACTATCAGTTACTACACCTGCTTTAGAAAATATAATTAAAGTATTAAGAGCACATGATAAACCATTTTTTATACTTTATCATAGCCTAATACAGTGAAAGGTCCTTGTGGGTATTTTTCCTTCATTGTAATGAGATTTCAGTAGAGGTACTATAACAGCTGTCCTCATTTACCATAACATCCAGGATCAGTCGAGCCATTAAAATAATCAGATGCAGGTTCATGGCTCCTACTGTACAATGTCTTCTAGATTGTTTGGATATCCACATTAAATGACTGCTTTTCTATAGAGGGGGTATTTTTAGAGACAGTTGTAGAATTGAGGGGAATACTGACACTGTGAATACCAATGTTTTCTAATCCATATTTTTATTTTAAGTTGTTCTATTTTTTTTTCATCCTTCCAGCATTTTAAAGGTTAATTATGCTTTCCTGACTTGTAGCTTCCTTTTTGGCTGTGATACACGGTGCCAGAACCAGCTGCTGCTGCTGTAGAATAAATGGCCAATTTTGTCCATTGTACACAAATTTGTTACAAATAACAGAGCTGGGAATGCATTAGGCAACATTCATAATATATAACCCACAGCTTTCGTTTTTATGATTTAGTGATATTTCAAGATATTTGTAAATGTGAAGATTGTTTCTGCCATATGTAGCCACTTCATTTTAATTTGCCAGTGTCAGTAATTCAGGAGAATAAAGGAACATTTTGTACTGCATGCAAACAGATCCTCAGGTGCTTGCGATAAAACTTAATAGCCACCATCTTTACTTGTAGTCATTGTAAGCAATTTCATCAGAATGGGCAATATTTTTTAATTTAAAAGATTCAGGAGATTTAGCAACTCTGTATTGCCATATATATTTAGAATACTGATTTTGTCAGTTTTGAGCTTATAAATCTTGGTCCTTTGATCTCCAGTCATTTTGACAAGACAGAAAATAGCATCTTGGAGTAAATTGGAACGGTATAGAAATACGTTTGGGATTTATATTAACAATGATTGCTGCAGGGATGAGGCCATTATGGCTCCCATCTGACAGAACAACATAATTTCATACAGAAGCTACTAGGGGGATAGCATTATGCATGCAAGGTTTTTAACCAAAAAAACCCACACAAAAAACAAACCATAGGTTTCTTAAATGTTGATGTTTTGAGGATTCATGTTCCTGAATTGGGATGTAAAATATTTCATCCTAAGTCATAAACTGTCAAAGTGATTCCATGCCAGGGATTTCTTTGTTGAAGGACTAGTGAATGGCCTGTCTAGTAGTGCTTGTTTTCAGCCCTCAGTAAAGGACTATGCTTCTGATTCAGTAAAGAATACAAAATGAATCAGAACTAAAATACTAAACAGTGGCAAACCCCTACATTTTAGAGGAAAATAGTATTACACAAGGAAATTGGAAGCATAGCTCAGTTTCTTGAAAAGTCTGTTGAAGTAAAAGCTTAACATGAGTGATAGTTGTAATGCCATCCCTCTTAAAGGATTTTGTCACATTATCTCTGCATGAATATTTTTAGGAAAGTATGTTGGCTAAGTGACATATCCACAGTAGAGTTTATGAGAGAAAAAAAATTGTTTCAGTCAATATGTTTATGAAAATGGTGTTCCTATAAAGTGTATTTAAATAAACATACTGCATTCATCAAATAATCAGTTGCTTCAGAAATGTGGTTTAACAGTCTTGTCTCTGGAAGAAATTGAAGACCCCAGCTTAAAGAGCTCCTGCAGTGCTGACTATTGTGCACTGCATAGACCACTTTTTAACAGCCAGGTCCACAATTTGATGGCTTTTCATGTATTATGCCCTTAAATAGGAGCAAATAATCTATTACTTGGCCTTCACTTTTACGTATCTTTTAAGATCTTTTCTATTTCCCAGACACCTTTTTTTCTCAGGTCAAGTGAAAAGCACGACACTGCATGCAGCCCTTTCTTCTAAAATTGTTTTAGATCATTTTCCTTATTTTTGAGTCTTGTGCCTACTTCAAAATAGGATGTCATCAGAACAGAGAAACCAGAAAAATGGATATTTTACTTTGAGTCAGCCAGCTTAAAATTTTATTTTCCAGACAACGATGCTTTTGGTTCTGACTATATCTTCAGCTATGGATTGGGAAAGTGCTCTGAGCACAAGATGTCTAGATGCTGTTAATTTATTTTTCATGTCATCTTCTATGCTAGATAATTTCTAAATCTTCTACAATATTCCCTGTATTTTGTTGAGGTTTTTCTGGGCTTGTAGAGACCCCCAGAAGGCCCTTTGTCTAGTAAGAAGAAAATGTTTTGTGATATTCAGAGTTGTTTTTTTTAAAGGGAGAAAGAGTTTTTTAGGTATTTTTTCATATTTTTCACAAGGACATCTTAATATTCAAGAGCATTTGTTCAAAACAGAATATAAAAGAAGATAGATAGAGACTGCAGTGTCTTCTTCCTGTAGCTAATTTTAAAAAGGTAGATAGAAGGTGACTAACCAGTTTCAGACTTTAATGATATGAACCTCTCAAACCACTGTGTTCCTGCAGCCTGTTCTGGACTGGCAATGCTTCTTCAGTGCCTGCAGGCGATATTCACAAAGGACAACTCCCTGGAAAAAAGCATTTCTAGGCTTAGGTCTCTCTGTAGTCCCTGAGTGGCCTGATGAGAATTACCATGAGGCCTCTTCCTTGTTAGTGATGATCAGGGGAATGAAAGGAATTCAGGATCATGTCATTGTTTTTGTACTCACTCCTGTTTTGATGTGGGTGGGTTTTTTTCTTCTGAAGACTGAAATCCCTCCCTCTTTGTTTGCTTACCTTACTGAAAGCTATTGGTAAGCAGTGCTTACTGTGGTGGTAACACAGTTGGCAAGAAGCAAATAGCAGCAATGTTTGGCTACTTCAGAAGGGTACTTTTTAGTATATCCTCAAAAGTCTCTGCCTGTTTTGGTACTCTTTAAATCTTTCCTACAGCCCAGTCTAGCCCACATTGTGTTCCATATCCACAGTGACTTGTTCCTCATGACACAGCCTGTCTAGGAGCTATGTAGCCTTTAGGAAAGTTCATGATGTAGCTCTGTAAATTTTGAGCCTTCTAATATACAGCAAACATTATTTCTGTGAATTAATTTCTAATTTGGACTGTTTTCCTTGATTTGAGGCAAAGCTGGAGAAGCTATTCTTTCTCATTTCTAAGTATTGGTTTGTAGTTTTTGCAAGGATTTATGCTTCCAGTCCAGTTTATTAACATAAATTAGTGTTAGCTCTATGTGTTATATAATCACCTGTTTGCTGTAAGCTCCCCCTCTCTGCCCCCTGGCATCTGGAAACACCTGACTTGTATACATTTGTGTCTTCAGCACAGCATGTTTGTTTATCTGCTTTGTGATATGAATTGTGCATTGGTGGTCATCTCTGTACTCATAACTGTTTGTAGGATCTTCCAGAGCCCATCAAAGTCAGAAAACCAGGCCTTTCTTATGGTCTCTACCGCTGTGATATTATTACAGACATTTCTTTTCAGTTCAGAAATATATGTTAAGGAAGACAGAACAGCGGAAGACCTTTCTCTGGCTGAAAGACAGTGATGTACTTCAACTTCTTTTCTTTGTCGCGTAGCATTTAAAACTAACCATTTTTATTGAGAATGAGGAGGTTTTGGACAACACAGACATCGGGAATCAGCAAAAGAAGCTGATAGGAAGATTGAGATTCATAGGAGAATAACAGCAGTTCTGAAGAGGAGGAGCAGGTGTTACAGCAGGGAGACTGTATTTGATACATGTCATCCCCCTTGCTGCCATTTCATTCTGTCTGAGAAAAAAATATGCTACTCTCATAATTAGTA
The DNA here is from genome assembly GCF_036417665.1 of Passer domesticus. Classification (NCBI taxonomy): domain Eukaryota; kingdom Metazoa; phylum Chordata; class Aves; order Passeriformes; family Passeridae; genus Passer; species Passer domesticus. The sequence goes on from NC_087483.1 coordinate 22,141,301, forward strand.
ATGGAGTATTTTTCAGGAAGTGGCACTAGAATTTCTATTTTTAACAAAGTTTGCATGTGTTCCTTCTTGCTTATTTTTACATGAGATCTTGTAGGTCTTGATAGAGGTATGGTAAGGATTATATACTGCTGAATACTTCTAACTGAATTGACACTTGTTCATATTCTTTCTGTTCTTGAATGGGCAAACTCTCCTAAGGGTCACAAATGGCTTTTGGAGCTACCTTAATTTTCTTGCTGTATACAGTTATTATGAAACCTTTGGATATGCAGTACTTGTCAGCAGATCTAGTTCAGTGTCACCAGTATCTGCTTTAATGTTTGAATGGTCTGTTTTTAAAAAGTGCAGGATCTGTAAAACAGTTGGCCTTGTGAAGAAGAGCATTCTAACTTCCAAGCTATTATGTCCATGCTCTTTTAGTGGAGTTGTAGGAGAGATTGCCACCTTGCTCCTGTAGGCAGTATTTCTTAGGAAAAAAATTAGCAGTTTCCTTGCTTACCCATCATTTTTGACCTTACCATTCTTTTCTAGAAGCAGTAATAGAACAGTTGCTCTCAAGCTTTGAAGAGGGCTGCTCAAAGATCTTTATATTGGGGTCTTGACTTGCTAAGTTAGTAAATTTTCTTACCTCAGCTAGCATGTCATATAAACCTCAGTAAAACATAAACTTCATTTCCTTATTGGTTTTTGACACTTAATGTTCCTTTTAGTTGCTGCTGTTATCCTGGCTTTTTGTGATACCACAGCATTGCTTGTCTCCCCATGTTAGTGCCATCCTTTCCCATTGCTTCTCTGAGACACTTCTGAACTTGCAGGCCAATCTCGAGCAAATCGGAAAGGGATTGCAAAGATAAGACTGGAGAAGATCAAGCTTTGTTCCATTGCTTTGATCCCAAGCAATAGTTCCTGCCTGCTTCTGGCTATGTTTGTATCACAGCAGTCAGTAGTAGTTTGAAAGGGACTTCCAGTATTCCACCTGGGTACTGGTTTTGTTCTGTTTATAAAACTGGTGTGAAAAGGACTTGCAAACATTAAGTAGCACAAAATGGTACAAAAAAGTTATAATGAAATTCAGCATTAGTATTTCTATTTTTGAGTGAAAAACAGTAGGATAATTTTTTGATCTTGGTTTTTTAATTTTGAACTCATCTTTTAGTTTGGGAGTGTTTGCATAATACCTTGGCTAACTTCTGCAGCTCTGGAAAAAAGGATGATTTTAGCATCACTAGAATGTCTGTGCAAGAGGGACATTTTAAATCATAATTTTGGAAATTCTAGTTTTGCCCAGTGATTTTTTTTTAACCTGCTTACCCTCTGGCATGGGAAAAACTGGTGTAATTCTGTGGCTAATTCATTTTGGTTATGTGGAGAACACCTGAAATACTCCAGAAATATTTTTTAATCCAGTTTTAACAGTTTATAAGCCTATTGAGGGCGTTTATAAAGTTATGGAACTTCTTTCAGTTAAAAGAACGGGGGCTGAAAGCTTGTAAGCATTGTCCAGTAAATATAGTGGTGTAAGTGATACTTTTGCAGATGTTTTAGTCATGATTGCAAATATTTATAACTGAATGTAGAATTATTCTTGTTTGATTACTAAGCAGACACCACAAATAGCATTTTGTAGTCTGTGAATAATGCTTACTGATGTGAACATGCATCTTTAGAATTAGGCATAGTACCCACTGGCTGATTTACTAGGCAGGAAATTTTAATCATGGCTCTGAAGATGTGAAAATACTCTGGTTTCCTGAATAGTCCATACTGCAGTCTGGTTTTTCTGCTTACAAAGTAGTATTTCCTTTTAAAAAGTGGAAATAAGCTCGTTTTGCAATTTGTGCTGCATTACAGCACGAGTGTTAGTTATTTAGGGGGCGAGTGCTGTTACTGGGAGGAGGCAGTATGAGTTCCAGGACAGAATACATGAGTTGTTGTTGTTCAGCTGCAGATAAAGACGACAGCTCGGAGGACATCTCGGTGCCCAGCAGCCCGCACACGGAAGCGATCCAGCACAGCTCCGTCAGCACTTCCAACGGCGTGAGCTCCACGTCCAAGGCGGAGGCCGTGGCCACCTCGGTGCTCACGCAGATGGCGGACCAGAGCACGGAGCCCGTGCTGTCGCAGATCGTCCTGGCGCCTCCCTCCCAGGCCCAGCCATCGGGAAGTTGATTAAAAACTTGCGTTGCATCAGTTCCTTAGATACACATCTGTGACTTTAAAGGGAAACCAACAACAGACCAATCTCCATCTAGGAGGAATTGTAGCTTAAAATTATTAATTTTTAAAAATCCAACTTAAATTTGGCTTTAACGATTGGCAGGTGGAAATAAGACAGAACACCAGTTCTAGTCTCTTTGCAAAAGACTTTTTTTTTTTAAGTATTAGTTTTACTAGTTATTTTTTTGTGCTTAATGTGTAAAGTGTGTGTACAGTACAATGTGGTTTATTTCATTTTTAATTTGGTATTATTTTAACAAACATTGGGGTGAATTACTGAAGGTCATCCCCAAGACTGTGATAGGAATATTATGTGACATTTTTATACCAAAGTTCTGCATAGTCCCTATTGACTTTGTAAAGTTAGCAAGGTCATAAAGCACTAGGCAAGAGAAAGACAGTAACAGTAAATTTGCTTTTAGTCTTTTTGCCTTTTTGTTGTTTTGCACATTATGAGAGGAAGAACATTGGAAGAAAATCATTTGGGTTTTTTATGTATAGCATTTTGGTTGGCTTTTAACTGTTGGGGTCTTTAATTTGTTTAATAGGGCCAGTACAGTATATGAGATACAGTACTTATGCACATACCAATCCTAGATGAGGATCATTACTAAATAGATTTGATTTTTTTTTTTTTAAATTGATGTCACGTGGGGGTTTTTTCCCCACTCCAACACTTGATTCTGGTGGGAGGAGAGCTTTAATTCTCCAGTCAGAATAGATAACTATAACCACCCCTTGTTGCTAGGCTGAAACCAGTAAGCATATTGTAAAATACAGGGTTATCAAATATGGAATACTTGTTATTCCAAAGTAGGTTGATATTTTGTGGATTTTTGAGTCGCAGACTAAGGAGTTTACTCATGGTTTTGGATGCCAGAAAAGCCTAAAATCCTTCTTCAGACAACTCGACTTTTTTTTGTCATTGTCTTGTATTTGCAAGCTAACTTGTACTTAATTCTTGTGTAAGCACTGTCATCTTTTAGTAGCAAAAATTTTGATACCTTTCTTGTGGAAAAAAAAAAAAAAAATCAGTATCTACCGTATCTTGGAAACAATGTAATTATAATGTGGTGTGTGTGGTGTGTGTGTGAGAATGGTTCAGTAGTTAATGCCAGCAGTCTTTTGCTTGAATGTTTAAAGATGCCTTCAATGTGATGCTGGCTGATAGGTGATTGCAGTTTTAAAATGTTACTTACTGTGCGAACTTGGATAACTAACATTCCATGATGTAGTTTGTTTCTGATGAGATGATTGTAGGTACACTTTTTCTCATTATCCAATCATCTGTAGGATACTGAGTTTTTTAAATGTGCCATTATCTATTTTGATTCTGTACTCATGTTCAAAATACAGTACAATATTTTACAATAGATTAAGTTGTTTTAAAAAAAGTAGATGTGTGCTTTCAGGTCGGAAAACTTTGTATAATAGCAAAAACAGATGCATAGTAGCAACTGGCAGTAAAGCAGGATTCCATTATGTATATAACAAAGATTTAATGCATTTATAATGGGTTGTGTAGTTCATTTGCTCTTCCTTCTCCACACTATACCATGCGTTTTTTAAGTGTCAGTGCCATCAGATTTCTATTTGGTTCAGTTTTAAATCTAAAAATGTAATTGATTCACGGGAAAATATAATTTCTGCAATATATATACAACCATACTGTAATGAAAACTGGACAAAAAAGTATCTAAGTCATATATGTATCATTGCAGGGCTTTAAGCATGAAAATATTAGGGAATTTAAATATTTTGTATTTTAAAACTAAGAAAGTTGTGTTGATAACCTCATGTGTTTAAAAGTCTTACTTTCCCAATTTCAAGATAAAAAGCTGTAACAGTTATTGAACGTTTCCAGGATGGTTAAATACAATGGACCTCTTGCGAGAAAGAAATGAATTGCAAAGGCACAAAATGTGAATTCTGCAAGAAAGCTCTACAGTCACTTTTCATTGTAGTTTTGGTGGACTAGATGCGGCCTCATTGATCATACTATAATTTGCCCTCCTAAACACAAAGGCTTTTAAATCATATAAGTGGAGTTTTTTTATAACAAAACTGTTGCGCTTGTAAAATAAGTCTACATAAGTGTATAGGAGATGTGTAAACAGTTAATGAATTTAACAATGAGGCTGGAAAAAGAACCATTAAAATCTGTGTTCAGCAAATAGAGAAAAGGTATTAGCCGTACTACCATGGATTCCGTTTTGAGACGTTGTCACACTACTTCTGTACTTAGCATTTTGGGTCTTTACATTTGACATGTTTCACAAACTGTACTGTTTTCTTTTATGTGCAGTTTGCATGAGTAAATCATCAAAGAGAATAAAATCTATCTTTAAGTTATGTTCCTATTTTAATGAAATTATAATTGTTCTAAAAGGCCGCACTGTCTTCAGACTTCTTTCTTCATCTTTCCAATTATTAGCCTTTTTTCTGGAAGTCATTACTGTAATGTCAAAGTAATGTTATGTAAATGAGAACACGTATGTTTCCTGAGAAAATAAGGTAAATACCATTGCTCTGCAGCTGAGCTCCAGCAGCTGCTGAGGAACAAGCATTGTATCATTAGTTCCAGGAGCCCAAGGTAATCCGCAGATAAATGAGTTCATAAACATAGCTTGGTGATCCCAGATGTTGCTCAGCCATTCCTGGGTGCCTTGAGTTCCATAGCAAAAGTACTGTGTGTAATCAGAATTTCCACTTAACTTCCAGTTATTTTAATCTTATTTCAATATACATGAAGCCAGAAATAACAGCTGTAATCAAATAAATGGCTCACAGTTGTGTTGTCAAGGGTTCAGAAAAAATCATGCCCTCACACCTGATGTTTAGAATAGTAAAAATGGTTTGGGCTTATTTATGGATGTTGGAAACATGTGTGGAATGCCACATTCTGTTATCATTTGAAAAGCTTGTGCCAGAGCCCCAGTGCAGAGGCTTTGGAGGAAACAAAAGAGTAAAGTTGCTGTGTGTCTGTATTTGTTCCATGATGGACCAAATGAAGTGAAGGTGCACGCAACTTTTAACCCATATAAGAAACCCAATATAAGAAAAATGTGTAAGGCCTCTCTTGCATTGTTATATTCTTCTTCTGGCTATGAGTTGTGCTGGTGACTCCAAGGGAACAAAAGGCTGTATAACAGGGGTACTTGGAGTGAGGGGTGAGAGCCAGCCCACTTCTTAATGTGTGTGCCATAAAAAGACCCAGGTTTCTATCTTAATTATCCAATCTAAGTAAGGGATTTTTTCTGTTTGCAATGTTAAAAGTGGCTGGGTCTCTAAAAGGAATATATTACGCCGAGAGAAGGGGATGACAGAAGTGTGGGATGAACAGTGATTTCAGCTACCTGAATTGCAGGAGTAATTTGCTTAGAGACAGACACAAACATTTTAATTGGTCATCATAAATGATAATGAGGAGAAAGCATAGTGAAATTAAGTGCATCCTAATAAAGTAAGGTATGTTAAATTGCACTGAAGGAAACTTGAGCAATGCTTCTTGACATGATTAATATACTCATGACAATGTGTCTAATGAAGGCTGTTTGCATTTATATGCTGCCTGTTGCTTCCCTCAGTAGAGACATAATTGGAACTGTGCTCATTTACACTGCAGAACAGTCAGTGTAAGATTGGTTTGCAGTAGTCTTTACATCTGTCTTTAACCATTGTAGCAAAAATAGCACAGGTAAGATTTATTTAACCCGTGTTGTATAACACTGTGTAGGGTTGGTTCGGCTGATTTATCATGAAATTTTCAGTTTCATATTCTTCAGTGGTAACTCTCCTTATAATTTTAGGGTTTAAAGTGACTCTTTTTTTTTCCCCTTTTATTTTTTCCTTCCTGTATGGAATGTAGGATTATGACCTTTCTTTTTCTTTACTTTCTTCCTTTTCAAAATATATTTCTTTGTGTGACAAACCCCAGAAAGTGCTTATAATATTTAATGTGGAATTCTTTATTTTTTCATATTGCTTCCTTCTCAGTTGTGTTAACCCTCTATAGCAAACTTGCATTTCTAGAAATCAGAAAAGGAATTTCTGCACACTTTGTACCTTGTCTTCAGCTAAAATAGATAGGAGAAGCTTATGTTACCTTGATATTTACATCTTCCTAGCTAAGCTACATTATACAATGTATATTAGGTATGGAAGGTCTTTGGAGTGTTACAAAAGATTTCATTACAGTAGCTGTGCACAACTAATGAGTGCAGATTGTATGCTGAGGACTTCATAACTCTGCAAAGTGCAACGTTCTCCAAATAAGAGTTTCAACTTCCTAGGTGTGGGGTGAGTTATCATCTAATCATATGGCTGTCAGTAGAACAAGAAGATGCATAACCTGATCCAGTTTTTGTAATTTGTGCCCTTTAAAAACTTTATCTCTCTTCTATTACCATTTTCTATAATGATGTATATTGTCATAAGCACTTTATCCTGTTCATTTTTGGGGGAAGAGGAAGCATATGAGAGAAGGTTCTTAGAGAAACTACCTGTAACTTAATTTAGTGGGGGATGAATCATTAATCTGAAAAGTGTTGTAAAATCATTATGCAAGGACGATCATAATTTTTAGTCCATAGGTAAAGAGACAGTAGCTTAAGCTGCATAGACTGACTAAAATGATAACAAGCGTAAAAAGTGCAGAATAGCTTGAAGCAAAGAACAGGAGTCATTCTAGGAACTCTTCTTTGGTTTTATTACCAACAGCAGAAGCAGAGCAGGGCAGAGAGGGGCCGGATTTGTAAGCACCTTGGGCAGCAGGGCCTGCTGATACTCAGTTTGCAATTAAGGAGCTTGAAGGAGAGTACCCTGGCTTAGGGAGGACTGTCAGTGCCGGGCTGAGAGAGCTTCAGGAATGAGGCCGTGCCAGGGAGAGCTTTCAGAGAAACAGGATTGCAGGTAGCCAGGTTTTCCTCACCTCACTCTTGCTTGTGGCTATCTCCGTATATCAAAGTACAAGCATGAGCTATTACAGCTCCTTTCACACCATCTGTGCCCAGGTGGGTGGAATGTGCTGAAAGCTGGTCTGATGGCTGTGTTTAGCTACCTGAAAGATGAAAGTTAAGGGTATTTTTTTCCTACTGCCTAAAATGTTCCTGCTCTTGTTTTGCTGCAAGCTAATACTGGCACGGTCCTTGAATAGTATTTCCCTCCCTTAAGCTGAATCACTTGCTCTAGACCATTACAGGAGGCAAAAAATACTGCCTTTGAGAAACAACTGCGCTGCTGCATTGTATTAACTGAATGATTTAAAAAAAAGCCTACTAATTTGCTTATGTTTAAAAAGAAAATAGGAAAATATATCTGTCCTGCATCTGGGATTCTAATCAGGAGAAAAAGGAGATGAGCAAGAAGAGAACCAGCCCTCTGCCTTAGCAGCAAACAAAATAAACTGAGAAAATGAAACTGAGGGGGGAGACGTCTGCACCAAGAAGGTGCTGCATTTCACTGCTCAATTATAGCAGCCCTTTCCTCAGACACAAAGATGCATTCTGTTTCTTCCAAATGTTTACAGTGATGTTAGAAATGTTTTGATCTCACTTGAGGTAAGTAGTATAAACATCCTGTTATTCATAATGCTGTGTTGAGAAAGATACTCTTAAAGGTGATATAATGTATAGTGCAGTCATTCTGGCTGTCTGTAAAATGCCAAGACTTTATAGTCAGCCTGGCTATGATTAGAAAACAAGCAAAAGGCTAATATTTCAGTCTTCTTGCTTTCTGTCCTTTCTTTCAGGCAGAATTGCTGTAGAGGGCTAATGATTTCTGCTGAAAAATTGCATAACCCTTGTAAATACCGAGGAGATGCTGTCTGTTTCACTGGATGACATTTTGAGCACTTGCTCATTTTGTTGACTATTTAATGGCTCTTAAGCTATGAAGTTTACAATTTACGACTTGAATACATCTGTGAATATGCAAAACATTTCTTTTTTCCTGTATCTAACTATTTACCCAAACTTTTTAGAGTCCTGATTCTAATAGGAGTTTACTCTTTTTTAAATTATGCGGCACTCTTTTGAGTGCTGTGTAGGAAGGTTGCTGGCCCCAGAGCCTTGAGCTCTGTTCCCAGTCACCATACAAGCAGAATACTGTTTCTGAGTTGACTGCAGGCTTGTATTTGTCACAGCACTGGCTTCTTGGGATGGAAACACATTATACTGACTGGGATGCTTCCCTTATGTTGTAAGTACCAGTTTGTTATATAAATTCTGTACATTTCCTTGTTACATTTCCTTGTTACTGGCACAGTTCTTTCGTTTCAAGCAAGAAATTCACAATCTTTACCCGCTCTGGTAATTTCATGTCTAGTTTAGGTTTTGTTGTTGTTTTCACATATTGGATAAGGGCACACACCCCTCCCTCATGGAAATGCACTTTATAATGTGCCAGGCACCCGGACGTGTTCTGGAGGGTGCATAAGTCCCACAGGTCTTGTCTGTTGAAGAAAATGTCAGAGTTAGATTGTTACAAACTTTCACAAATTGAAAACTTTTCAGTTTCACATCTGCTGATTTATCTAGTCCAGTTTATATTGATAGAGAATAGTACTAAGCTAAATTTAAACTAAAAAAATATGCAGGTATATAATCACTAAGGCTATATAAATCTGTTTAAAGTGTTGCAACATGCAATTTTGTAAAATAATTCACTTAAAGCAGCTTTCGTACTTTCCCAACTTCAAAGAAGCTTGTGTCTTTTTTTATGAAGAAGTGAGGATTAATTTTATCTTAGTGAAGTAAGGTTCCTTCTACAATGAGTCTTTCCTAAGCAAGTTCGAGAGCGGGATCTGATTTAGCCACTGCTAATGACCATCAGTGCTTCTGTCAGTAAACATAATTCAGTCAAAGAAAATTTGAGCAGTGCACAGACTTGCTGTGCATCATCAGGTACAGTCTCCTTACTCCTGCTGCAGAGTAAGGGAAATACTCCTGCTTGGTTTAATCTGACACAGAGGTTTACAAATGCCAAACAATGTTGTATTAAACAATGCCACCTACATGTCACCCCAGGTTGTACCCAGCAGAGCTTCATTGCACCTCTGGGTGGGATACATCGTACCCTGTGGAGATTAAAAATGTAAATCATCACAGCTTGTACAAGCTGAAACTAAAATGAAACACAGAAAAGTATAATATTAATAAGTGAATGTTATTAAATTATTATTTCAGCTCTCTTCCTGAATGGAAACTTTTTTATACTGCAATCTGTTTTAAGGGTTTATCCAAAAATAACACTGGAAATACTGTATATAGTTACTGGAGCAGGGAGTTTCTGGCAGATTTCCATGGCATGCTCAAAGTCTGTGACTTGGGCTACATTTGTCTTTCATTTAAAGTGTGGAAGAGATTTTTGGTAAGTGCTGACAACAGCTCAAACCCCTACCTACTGAGTGGAGGGCTGAAGAGTCTCAAGCTATAGTAAAATAAACAGGATTTATCAATCTGCAAACGAAATGTCTTCTGTTAGTAATGTTTTGCTTACAAGACAATGGATAATAGATTATTAGAATGAAGTAAGTAATTTCATTTTGTACTGTTTCCTGCTGTGTGTAACAATCCCAAACCTGTGCGTTTCTGGTTTCTCAGGAACAAAATGCCATCTAGTGGTAACTACTGGATATTTTGAGCAAATGCGTTTTTTATATTGACACCAAGTTTTCATTTTTTTCCCCGGTATTCTACACTTTACAGCACATTAAGGTTTTGAGAGAAGAAGACAGAGTTCGAGGGAAGGTGCAGCAGGGACACCACGCTGCCCAGCTGCTTGGGAGCTCTCTTTCTGCCTCTGCAACTGGCCTCAGGCAGGTCAGGGAGGATTCCCCTGCCAAGGGTTGGAAAAAATTTCGTACCTAGTTGGTAGCCTCACCTTACTGTTACTTGTTACTAAAATACAATTTGGCCATCACTGTATCAAAAGAGCTGAAAGCCACCTCTGCTTCCCTGACTGCTCATCTGTCTCTTCTGGTAGGAGGCTTTTCCCTCTGGCTTGTTGTTATCCAAGGAGATAGGGGAAGCCATCCCTTCTGCTCTTCTTATGAACTACCAGGGACCAGTATAAGATTCTCCATGACATAGTTTGCCTCCTTGACTCCTCAGAGTAGAATATAAACTCTAAAAAAATTTTAAAACTAAAATTTGGCCTCTAGAATAGATTCCTGAAAAAGTAACAGCTATAAACTGCCTTTTAGAGTTGAATAACAGACTTTATTTGTACAGCAAGAAAAAATAAGAGAAATAAAACTTTATGGTTCTATTTAAATATATTCATAAGTGTAAATAAGGCATAGGAGCCTGCAAGTGATATGAGCCCACTGATGGAGATAGTCTGGCTTTATATCTGGAGCCAACTGAAGACAGCTCTGCAGTGTTTCATCTTTCTATGGGTTTGCACTTCTTTGTGACAGGGGTTGTGTTGCTTATGGATCTGCTTTCTCCATGCAGTGTTTGAATTCCTGCATCCATGCTGCCCTATTCCATTGCACCATGCTGGCAGCAGCAGTTGCCAGGGCTGTAGTCAGAGAGTCTCTGAGATGTGTTCTGCAGGCTGGTGCAGAAATCTAATCTGTCCCCCTGACGTCACTGTAGAAGTCTCTGAAGATGGCATGACATCAGTTTGGTGGGCTGGGAAGGAGTTTGTGGATGGGTAAAGAAATCCTTAACCTTGACTCTTGTTTTGTATGGTATTTGAGTAAACTGCAGCAGACTAAAGCACCTGGTTTGCAAGGGCACTCAGAGCACAAGTCAGTGAAAGGGTCATCTGAGAGTGTGGGCTGCTCTGTGCTCGCTGCTGTTGCTGTGATGCAGCACTCGTGCTCCTCTGTCCCTCTGGAGTGCTGCTGGTTGTTTTCCTAGACACTGGCATTGGCCAACAGCCAGTGCAGCTGCAGAGAAAGAGGAGGGAGTAGAAACAGGACCAGAGCAATGCTGGTTTCGTGGGAGTAAATTGTCATGGAAGCACATTTAAGTGCAGAACAAAAAGAGTTTGGGGAGATTGGCAAATGCAGTCTGAAAAGCACCAACAAATCTGTCTTGTTTGTGCTTGCTAAAAATAGATGAGGAAATCCCTAGATCTGGGACAATTTCTTAAAGCTAGAATAGTGCCTTTCTCTGAGAAACGACTGCAGTCTTGCAGCTGTTACAGCTGCATCTGCCCTTCAGTGTCAAGTTTTCAGAGCAGCAGGGTGCTTTAAGGAGGCTATGATTCTCCACAGTCAGAAGGAAGGCATTCTGTTGTGCACACAGTAAAGAAATGTTAAGAGCAAGTAGCCTTGTTATCAAGCCTTGAAACAAAGGAGAAGGAATAGGGAAAAAAACTGTTCAGTAATGATCCACCTGAACTTTGCTGTTCAGGTTTTCTGTTTTCTGCTTTTGAAGCTGTTTATCTCCAGACAAAAACAAGTGAAATAGAATGTCGTGCCTACCCAATGTTTTTAATTCCTTCAAAGAACTGGGCAGAATGCAGGCAATGTTACTTCCAGTGTTTTAGTGGAGATTTTTGTCTTTATATGGCTAATGGTTATATGTTGTAAGGAGGAAATTATTTTACTATTGTGTAACGTTATTATCTGGATTATTGCTTTTGATTTGAGCACTCAGACAATAAACTGATAGGATTTTTTTGGCCCTTGTTACCCTTGAACAGTTTAGGACACATTTGTCATGAAAATGCATCCACGTGGGAGCAGAAAGGAGAGCAGCTTTCCCGTGGGGGCCCAAGAAGCTGTTGTCTGACAACAAGCAGCAAAGTGGCAGCTGAAATGTTGCTGCAATGCCCACAGAAATGCTGAGGCCTGGGTGCCTCTGCTCCTGCAATATTGCACAGGGTTTGCCAAAGAGTTTTGCTTGGTTGTGGCTTTTCAAAATGTAATTTCTTCATTTTTTGGCCTTTAAGAAAAAAAAGAAAAAACAAACCCAAACCTCTTTGGAAAGTGCTTCCCTTATCAGTGGCTCGTTGGTGCAGATAAACTCTGAATTCTGAAGTCATTGTGTTTGCACTAAAAGCATTGCTATCATATCTCTGTGTTGAAAACCACTAGAAACTGAGTGTGGGAAGGACTCAACCAGGAATTAGTTTTCTGTATATGTCCTTGATTGAGGATTGCATGATTTTACAATGGAATACATGAGGTTGAATTCCAGATCTGAGCTTGGTGTAGTGATGTGCAAGTCAGGTTGCAAGATCAGTTTTCTCTGATTTTGTTTAAAATAAAATTTCTGCTTGCACAGCTGAAAAATTGCAAAGTCTTAGTAATAGTCTAGTTTAGTTTTGATTTGCTAAGGGGCTTTCCACGTGTCTTGGTTTACAATAAGCAAAACAGGCACCACTATGGGATGTAATTATTTTATTATTAAAGAAAGGGGAAATAATGTGGGTTTTTTCTGTCTTCCTTCTTTCCTCCTCCCCCAGAAAAAAAAACAAAACAGTGGCATCAGGTACAGGAAAGAGAGACTCCTCTCTGTGTGGGTGACACAGTAAATAACGTATTTTGGCACAATTAAGGGCTAAGAAGGCATCAGGTAATTCTCTCCTTTCACAAGGAATCTTACTGTTGTAAACTTACAGTTTACTAAAACTATTGTGATACTTGTAGATAAATTAACGAATAGTGAAAAACTTCAAATCCTAATTAAATCCCACTATTACTTCCAGGAATGGTTTATCTCCGCTCCAGGAATACTTGATTTGAACAGCTTATTTAACAGGAAGAGCTATTGATCCCTTCAATAACACTTTAGAATCATTAAGATGAAAAACTTTAATCTCCTTCAGCTCTTTGAAGTTGCTTTGGTTAATGTCATCTCTCTGCAACGCTGAAGAGCTAATGATGTTCTTGAAAGATATTCCAACATTATTCTCTTGCCTTTTGTGCCCTGCTGCCATTACCTGGCTGCTCACAGGGTTAGCTGTGCAGTAAAGCAGGGAGGTACCAGTAGTGCATGTGCTTGCCTGCTCACTTTGGAAGGTTTTATATTCTCCTTCTAAAGTCTTCCTGGTGGAAGTAAACACATGTATCTGAGATTTTTTTTTAACTTCTAATTAGTGATTCTGTGCTTCTGCTATCTCAACATTTTGAGGCTTGGACGCAGAAGTATCTTCAAGTCATTAAATTTCATTCTACAAAGGCCCTTGATAATGTGATTGCATCTGTCTATACAGCAGAAAATTCTCACTGTTTCTAGACTTAATTTCTTATTTATTTTTCTAAACAGTTACAAAAAATTCAACTTCAAATCTGATATTGTTTGTCTTACCAGGGCCCAGACACCCTTGTTCATGTGAATTGCATTACTGAGCCTTAAAATATCTCTAAATATTTCATGTGATCTGAATCATGGACACTGTCTCAAAGAACACTAAATATTGCAGAAGGTGCAACCCTCTCTGAGAAGCAAGTTGGGATAGCTAATACCCTCATTAAAAACATTATTTTTGACTGGCTTGAGTAACACATACATTGGCTTGTCGAGGAATGTAAAATTACTTTGAGGGACTGATACTAGAAAATCAAATAATTGCACCAAGAGTGTGTTGGTTCTATACAGCACTTCAGAATTGCTGAATTGTTATGAGAAGGTTCAATTTCTTTAAAAAATCCTCAGATCCATCCAGGAGGTCTAGAAGTGGGTCTGTAGTTCTAGAAGGCTCAAATGATTGCAGGCAGAGCCACTGCCAGTTCTGTGGCACAGCTCATGGCTCCAACTAGGAGATCATCACTCAGCGTTAAAGGCATTTTGAAAGATGGGACTAGAATATCTTGCAGGGTTTTATGTTTTTTGATGGCTAGCTTAGTTTTTAGTGATTATGGATGAAATTATAGTCGTAACAGTTTATTCCTATGACTGTTTTGCCAGGGGCTTGCCTTCTGTTTTTAACTTGCAATTACCATGCTTTTTTCCAAATATACACAAGCACTACTGCAACTAATGCTTAACATGAATTTCTAAGCATGGTATAAAAACAAAATATTATGAAAATTAAATAGAAGGTATAAGCTGCATTTTATAGCCAGTATAAACACACTTGGATGTTTTATAGCCATCAGTATTATCTCCTTTGACACTTGATGCTTGTCCTTAGGAGACAGAAAGCAGAAACTTCCTGGAATTTCTTTAATTAGCCTGTTCATTTCACTTAATAAAACAAGAAATCAAAACCATATTGTGTTTCTTACACAGGATTCTTAGAAAATGTAACATAAAGTATGTAGCTCTTATATCTGAGCAAAAGTGCAATCAATTTTGAGATTTCCTGGTATTTTAATAATTTTGTTACTGATTTCACATTAGAAGTCTAGGCTTATGGGATATGCCAGTAAGTGTGCACATGAGCAATACGAAAGCTCATAAAAATTCTGGTGTTAAAGTGTATTCAGAGCAGCTGCAAATAGGGAAAAAAACCAAACAAGCCCTTTGCAATTATAAATAGTTTTGATACTGTTAGCTCTAAAGATCACCTGGAACCTGCTTCAGAGAAATGCTGTGCATGTCAGCATCAAAGTTTAAGATCATGCTACACAGGTAGCACTAACTATATCCTATGCACAGTACCTGTTTTATGATGTAATTCTCACACATTTATGCTCATCTAGGAAATCCAATTAAGTGCAGTCATGATGTAAAATCCTTAAGAATTCTTTCATGAAGGACTTTATTCAGGAAACACAGGCAAGAAGGAGCTTTTTTCCTTTGATGCACTTCCATTCAAAAACGGCATAATTTCTCCTAACATCAGTCTAAACACATAACAATCTTTAGATTTCAAGTAAACAGTATTAGTTTAGTTTTAAAATTAACACTGTGCTTGTGTGCTTTTCCCATTAGATGTTATGGCATTCACTTCTACTGTAGCCAGGAAAAAAACATCCACATCTAAAGGTTGTCCTTGTCACCTATTTCTGTT
Source organism: Passer domesticus (assembly GCF_036417665.1). Classification (NCBI taxonomy): domain Eukaryota; kingdom Metazoa; phylum Chordata; class Aves; order Passeriformes; family Passeridae; genus Passer; species Passer domesticus. The sequence goes on from NC_087483.1 coordinate 22,156,433, forward strand.
GAATATTTTTTCATGACCCAGAGAGCCAAAAGCAGATGTGTTCAGCCCATTTTTCCTTTCACTGATGTACACCACATCCCAAGATGCTCTAAGCTGTGGGAACACAGTGCAAGTCTTGTGGATCAGGATAAGATGCCAAATGTGAGTATCTGATGTGGTAGTTGTGATTTTGTGATTTAAAACAGGAGCAGTGGTGGATGTTATACACATCTCCCTTTCTTCAGCAATGATCAGAAAATGCAAGATGCAAGTTCTTCCTAACAGCTGTTATTTTGCTAGTCTGTACACTGCGGATAAAAGGAAAAAAAAAAAAAAACCTCAAAAATCTACAGACTAGGACAGATCCTAGTAAAACACTGCTAATGTCAGATTTGCAAAATTTGTTTGTAGCTGCTGCAGTTGATGCAGGATTCTCTTTCCCTCTATGCCTGCACAGTGTTTGGTATTATCAGTCTTAAATGATTTTGCCATTAATAATAAACAGCAGCATCCAAAAGAGAGGCTCAAATGGCAGTTCTGTCATCAAAGGGAGAAAGATTATCCAAAATGCTGGCAATGTGCAATGGCTGTTCTGGGTTTCATAATAGGCCTGATGTTATATTCAAATCACTGTCATCTACATAAATATTAATTATAACTAGCAAGCTGGCTGGTCAGCCTTCAAACTTTTTATTGATGACTTTTAAATTAGCTAAAATAATTGAATTTATCTTACTGAACAAGAGGCAGAAATCTGCCTTGCTGTTTTCCGAGGAATAAATGTTCCATTGCAAATACTGTGAACTCCAAATCCAGCCCTTGGCCACTTCCCTGCCTGCCCCAAAAACTTCCAGCAATTACACATTAAAAGCTAAATTAAATTCTGCACGTAACAAGGCTTCTACAAATGCTGTTTTCCTCCTGTCAAGGGGATCTGTAGCAGGAAGACACTAACTGTGATAAGATGCTACCCCTATTCATCAGGTAACATCTCACCATGTCTTCACTTTTACTGCTTCCCATTAATACAGGACAGCTTTAATTTATGGTGGGTTGGGGGTTTTTTCCTTCACACAACATTATATTTACTAGCTGGGAACCTGTTTTTACAGTTGTGTATAAATCTTTAAAAATGTCAGTGATTAATTTTAAAATCTCATTTATCACTATATGATTAGTGCATTAGTTAAGGTTTGAAGAATAAATGTCAAGTAATTAGAAGCAATTTTGTACCAGACTCTCAGACAAGGTGATGGATCACAGAAAAGTCACTGGAAAATAGGCCACTGGACTCATGGTGCTCAGCACCCAGAGAAAGACAGCAAAAGGAGAGGAGCCAAAATAAAAAAAAAAACCTAAACACTAGAAACCAATCCCAACCCCAGCGATGATATTTTACATTAATAATGAAGCTGTAGTAACTGAGTACAGTTTCTAAAGAACATTGAGATTTGAAAGATGAGGCAAGAAACCTTTGAAAGACAATGAGAAGGCCAGAAAATAGCATGTTACACATTTATTTCTCTTCTGGAGCCTTTATCCTTGAGGCACACTTTGTAATACACCCGCAAATATTCCTACCAGGTGGCAAATACAGTGGCACCTTTGCTACACAAAGTGATGCTTGCAAGGGAGGGCTTTTCAAGGGCTAAAGATCCAGGGAAACAAAACACCAAGCTCATCCTTGCTGCCATTTAAACCAAGGCCGTGCTCACCGAGGTTCTCTTTTGTTCTCTCTCCCCTGCGAAAGAGCAAACCTGTGAGCTGGGGTCTCCAGGAAGGAAGAGCCCCTCCGGCCAAAAGCGCCAGGTGGGAGCTGTGCCGGCCGCTCCGAGCATCCGCATTTCCTCCCGCGGTGCCTGTGCACGGCACAGCCACGGGGGCTGGGGCTCGGGGAGCTCCTGCTCTTTGCTAATGAAATTCCCAGAGTTGTAGTTAAATCATTGTTATCGCTTGTGCAGAAGATGTGCTGCCTTGATAAGGCATTACGTAATTTTAAGATAATGTTGTTATTAAAGAGATATCTCCGTGAGGATTTCAGGTCCATTCAAAAGCAGGATGTGGTGGCAGGGACCTTTGCCTGGTGAATTTTGGGCTAATGGTTTTTTCTGCTTTGCACCTTTGATTTGTCCCTGCTGTGCTGAGGCTGCCGGCCCTTGTAAAGGCAGAGGTGCCATGGGTAAATGTACAGATGTGCCATGGGTAAATGGTGCAGATGTGCCATGAGTAAATGTACAGATGTGCCATGGGTAAATGTACAGAGGTGCCATAGGTAAATGTACAGATGTGCCATGGGTAAATGTACAGATGTGCCACGGGTAAATGTGCAGATGTGCCATGGGTAAATGTACAGAGGTGCCATAGGTAAATGTACAGACGTGCCATGGGTAAATGTACAGATGTGCCATGGGTAAATGGTGCAGATGTGCCATGAGTAAATGTACAGATGTGCCATGGGTAAATGTACAGAGGTGCCATAGGTAAATGTACAGATGTGCCATGGGTAAATGTGCAGATGTGCCATGGGTAAATGTACAGATGTGCCACGGGTAAATGTGCAGATGTGCCATGGGTAGGTGCACAGATGTGCCATGGGTAAATGTACAGAAGTGCCATGGGTAAATGTACAGATGTGCCATGGGTAAATGGTGCAGATGTGCCATGAGTAAATGTACAGATGTGCCACGGGTAAATGTACAGATGTGTACGGCACACTCCATGCTGGCCAGCACCTGTGGGGGCTCTGGGGATGAGCCTGATGGTGAAGTCCTTCCAAAAGCTGCTGCTGCTGTTCCCTGAAGGCTGCTGGAGCCAGGGCCAAAACATCCTCCTGAGCAGAGCAAAGAATCTAATCAGAAATAACAACTGACCTCTGTTTTGAAAGCTCTGATCAGCTACTGTTCCAGGCACAGTAAAGTACAGTAACTAACTGTGAAATGACAACACGCTTCCCTAGGTTTTAGCAATAACTGCACTAATAGCAAAGGCATTATATCAGACAATTGAAATTACTAATCAAATCACTCAGGCTGATCTTAACTGTAGTATTCATACTGCCTATCACAAGAAATAGTTTTACACTCTGAACAGGAAAGCATTTTTAATGTAAACATGCAGTTGAATAGTTAGCAAAAAAAGATTTGGGAGCAGTGGAAGAGTAAAAGCTGGCCATTTAATTGAAGGAAGTTGGAATGAAATCTTGGGATTTAATTCCAGGAAATGTAAGGGGAAAAAAAAATCTGAAGATCCAGCTTATTTTCAAAAAGCCAAGGAAAACACTCTGTGCACACAAAGGTCAAATCATGCAGGCAGAATTGCAAAGATTTTTTTGCATTGCTTTTTTTCAAGCCAGTTTTCATCTATGTTTAGCCTTCTTTTAGCCCTGCAATTGAAATATTATTTCTTGGTAGTCCATCTGCTTAGTAAACATTTGCGCTTTATACATACAAAATGAAAATGTTTTGTAAAATCAGGCCCATCATTTTGGGAAGGAATAAGAAGAAGGAAACAATTACTCTCACATTTATTTTTTTAACTTCTTGAGGGGAGGTTGTAGACAGGTGGGGGTTGGTCTCTTCCACTGGGCAGCAACTGACAGAATGAGAGGACACAGTCTCAAGCTATGTCTCAAGGGAAGGTATAGGTTGGATATTAGGAAAAAAATTTTCACTGGAAGAATAATAAAGTACTGGAACGCTCTTCCCAGAGAGGTGGTAGAATCACCATCTCTGGATGTGTTTAAAAGAAGGCTGGACATGGCACATGGTGCTATGGTCTAGATTCTGAGTTGAGGTGTTAGGACATAGGTTGGACTCGATGATCTTAGCAGTCTCTTCCAACCTCATTATTCTGTGAACTTTGCACATTAAGTGGAGTATATAAACATAAACCCCTATGTTTTTGAAATATATGACAGATGTAACAAATGTCATGTTTTTCTCTTAAAGGATATTTGGATATATTGAAAACTCCCCACGATGTTTTCCTTTGGTTCTCTACAACAAAGATTAGGCAGAATTTTGCACATGAACACCTGAGTGCAGTTGAATGCATAAACCACCTGTTTTTTAGACAGGCCTTTAGGCTTTCTCTGCCTCGTGGAAGGAAAGGTGTTTTATTCACTTGCTGACCCTGAGCTGCATTGACAGAACTGAAACCATCAATTGCATCCTATGCACACGCTTTTCTTCCTTCAGGCTCTTCTCTGACAAAAGCCTTCTCTTGCGGGCAGGCTCCCCACTGCACTCCGCCGCCACAGTGCGCCAGGAGACGGCGGGAGCGGCTCCGTGGTGTCCGAGGAGCCGCCGGCACAGCCCGCTCGCCCTGCCGGGCCGGTGTGCGATCCCGGCCGCGGCGGGCGGTGAATGCTCAGCCCGTGAGGGGCCGGGAGCGCCGCGGGCGGTGAACGCTCGGCCCGTGAGGGGCCGGAGCGCCGCGGGCGGTGAACGCTCAGCCCGTGAGGGGCCGGGAGCGCCGCGGGCGGTGAACGCTCGGCCCGTGAGGGGCCGGGAGCGCCGCGGGCGGTGAACGCTCAGCCCGTGAGGGGCCGGAGCGCCGCGGGCGGTGAATGCTCAGCCCGTGAGGGGCCGGGAGCGCCGCGGGCGGCGCCGAGCCCGGGGACGCGGGGCTCATCCCGGGTGAGGCTCCGCTTGCGGCCGGAATATGCCACCTGCACAAGCCGCTTGCACCAGCAGCGGCGTTGCCTTTTCCATTTAGCGCTTTTGGCGCTGAAATTTACAGTCCTGGACAGCGAAAAACGATGACAGCTGGGCTGGCTGAAATTTCTCGCACGAAACGTTTTGAGGGGGAATCTGTGTGTTTGCTCTCTTCATGGCTGCTGGCACATAAGTGGGAATTTTCACCTCGCTCTAAGGAGTCATGTTTTTCACAGGACCTTGGCTCTTGTGCCGGACCAGGCAGGCGCAGCCCTGGCACGGCCGGGGGAGCGGTGCTTCCCACGGGCATCTCCTCAGAGGAGCGGCGGTGCCCGAGGGAGCGGCGTGCGGGGCTGGGCCCGGGCCCGGCGCGGGCCGTCCCGGGAGGGACGCGCTTCCCTTTGTGCCCGGCGGCCGCGTTGCCATGGGAACCGTCCCGGCGGCCGCGGCGGGCGGGGGCGGGCCGTGCGCGGCGCAAGATGGCTCCCCGAGGCGGCGGGACGCAGCGTGAGCAGCGGGCGGGGGGCGGGCGGGCGCGGGCTGCCCCCGCTGCCGCGGTCCCCGGCCACCGTCCCCCGACACCGCCCGGCCCGGCCCGGCCCGGCCCTGCCCGCCCCTCCCCTCCCCTTCCCCGCGGGCCGCCCCCGCCCCGCCCCGCGGCAGCAAGTGGCCGCGGCCGCCGGTGCCGCGGGGCGCGCTGACAGCCCCGCGCCCAACTTGTGTTGCAGGCGCGCCCCGCCGCTGATGCGAGAGCTGCCGCCGCGCCAATGCCAGCGCCGCGCCGCCCGGCCAGCCCCCGCCGCCCCCCGGGCCCGCCCCGCCGCCGCCGCCGCCGCGATGGCTCTGACCTTGTTCGGTGAGTAAAGCGCCGCCGCCGCCTCGGCCCGGCGGGCGCGGGGCTGCCGCCCCATTGTCTGCGGCGCGGCAGCGCCTGGGCGTGGGCGCCGCCCGCAGGGCCCGGCCCGGGGCTGTGGAGCATCGCCCCGGCACGGCGGGGCTCGGCTGCCCGGCAGAGAAAAGTTAGGGTGCCTCGGGAAGCCCCCGCCGCCCAGGGCTGTGCCGGAGCCGCGGGCTGGCCCGGGGGACCCCCGGGAGCGTCGGGGACGCGGGGCCGCGGCCAGCCGGGAAAGGAGGCTCCGGGAGTGCTGCTCTGGCCGCGCCTCGCAGCCTGGGACGGCGGGCTGGGAAGCGGCTTGAGAAAACTCCACTTTAAACTGTTGAACATGTGGGCTCTGCCAAGTAACGTTATTGAATTAGGCTTGCTTGTGCTTAACGTGCGCGGTTTTACGGCGGGCAAACAAACAAAAAGGCTTTAAATTGTGTCTGGCGGCGTTAGGTAAGTGCAGCAATGCAAAGGAAAACAGAAATGAGTGTAAGGTCAGTACAGAGTTAACAGGATAATCGGGATACCCTTTATTGAAAGAAGCTCGTGCACCACAAGTGATTTCTAGTGAATAGAGCATGCGAAGTCTGTTCATTGTGTTTAGACTGTGGATTTTATTTCGTATGTAAGCAAATGGCTTGCTTTCATTCATTTCCTTATTCTTGGTCTAGTACAATTCCTTAAAAGACTAAAACCAGTTTTTTGGGTTTTCTTAAAAATTTACACCTGCTATATTATTCTGCATATTGAACCCTATCTAAGAAGAAGTTTAGCACGTGTTGCAAGATAGCTCCCTTCAAACAAAGTCTATGCTGTGTTGGATTTAGCTACAGTGCTGTCTCCCATATTTATAGTTCCTGCTCGAGTTATTCAGGATGCAAAGGGTTCATAGGTCAGAGTAAACCGTCTCTGTTGTTATGTGCCTGATCTCGTCACTGAGTCCACAGGACTGCAGGAGCTGCAGGTAGGGGGGCCCTGCAGATTGTCGGGCGTAGGGTGGGGATCAAGCTCTTTAACTTAGAAGGGAAAGTGAGCGCAGAGATCAAATGGCAGATTGGCTGTTTGGAAAAAACTCCTTGTTTATGTTACATTGTATCATTTTGAATTAGATTGTTTGAAAATCTATAGTTTGTTACACTGGCACTGAAGGTAAACATTGTCATTTTCCCTAACAGAAAAACATTTTTTAGGCTGAAACACACACATGCTCCATGCTGAGTGTCGTTATAATCTTTTTCTGCAAAAATGAAGAATATTTTAATTTTAACTTTTAAAGAAAGTGGTGTTCCTGTATCAGCTACCTTTTTTTTAACTTATGTGATTCCTTTCCAATTTGTATGTGTTTAATCAACTGCATGACATATTCTATTAATACAAATTTGCATTACAAAGTAACTTGGTGGTTTTGTGTGTTATCACATCTGTTGTTACAGTAAATGTCATTGATACATGTAAAAGCTAATGAGCTAAGAGAAGATAGAATGGGGTGCTCTGCTGTGTCTGTCTCATTTTGAAACATTGTCTTGCTGAGGGTAAAACCTCAAGATTGCACCTTTTTAAGAAAACAAAAAGTGACGATAAAACAGTGCAACAAATATGGCTCATATGCATCAACAAATGAATGTGATGCCTTTCACAAATGTAAAAGCTTTACAGTATGCCTTAAACTGTGAATGCAGGAGTGTGACTTGTGTAAATGCAGCAAGTGTATGTGAGTGCCATGTCTTTGCAGATGTGCTTGTGATTAATTTATGGTTGAGCCATCACAGATTACTGTGTTGCTGTGAGTCCTCTGAGCTGGGGTAGCTTGCCACACTTTGTCTCAGCACACAACAAAGACACACTACTGCATGCTTGCTTTGAGCTCCAGGAACAGTGTTCAGCCTTTATTACAAATGTTGGCTGCTGATGGATAGTTGCATTTTCAGTTACTGCACTGGAGCTGACCCACAGTAAATCATTAAAAATATAACCCACAAAAGAGGGGGTTTTTGTTTATTTCAATGGAACCCCTACCAATATCAGCAAATCTGAGGAAAGGCAAATTAAATGTCTGAATTAATTTATCTGTTTTAAGGCATTAAGCAGCTGTAACTGTGCTATTTTAAATTCACATCTATCTTATACCAGTAAAATTGTCCTGAGCAAACAGATTTCAGGGGAGTGGTTTCTTTGAGCCTAGAATTTACATGAGTGAGCAGAACCAATGTTGTGTTTTTATTTTCCCTAGCCCATAATGATATACCACTCTGAACCAAATTTCACCGTTCTCAGGCTGCTTCTAATAAGTTGCACTCCAAAGGCATGTAAAATTTGACATAAATTGCCATGTCAACTTTTGTGGGGGAGAAAATTCCCCAAGTGTCCTGGGTCCCTTTCAATCGGTGTGTACTTGTATGTGCACAGCCAGGGAGAGGGGAGGGTTGGCAAATGTCCTAACGTGCTCTAGGGAGTGTTTTATGGCTCTTCCAGTGCATAGTGCAAAGACTGCTCCAGGTCTGGAGACCAGGCTGACGTTGTTGCAGATCCTGGATTAGGAGGGGCACGCTTACCAGGAGGTTGAAAGTCAGGTCCTGGTGGAGGTTGCCCTTTGCCATTGTCATCAGAGCAGCCCCACAGGAGCACTGTCTGCAGTTTGCACCTTTGAGGCGGCAGCTTGAGACTCTTGGAGAGTTGGAGTGAAAAGAGTTTTTAGTATTAAAAATGTATCCACAGCATTTTTCTGCAGGAAACCACATAAAGCCTAAGGGGTTCCTGACTTATCCCTTTTCAGTTACAGCCTATTGGCAAGATTATGATGCAGCAATAAAGTACAAGGGAAGAAAACATTAAGACCTTCACTTTATCAGTTTTAGTTATTTTGAAATTCTTTTCTTCATCTTGTCGTTGTCTCTCTCTCATGCCCTTCCCAGATATCCTGTGCTGACAGCTGGCTGGATGGAAGGCAGGTAGGGGGCTGCCCATGTTCCCCTGGTGCAGTGGTACGGATGATGAGTCTGTGATGTGGGTTAGGGGAAAGAGGGGTTCAGCTGCTCCACAGATGGGAAGAGGAAGAGCAGCCCTGTTGGAATTAGTCAGCAATGGGAGAGCCTGGAAGTTGTTAGGTGGAAACAGACCTCTGTTACCTCAGTCATGCTGGCTACTTCAGGCAATGTGTCATCCCAGCAGGGTTCATAGTTACGCAGGGTTAACACTCACAGATGTGTGCTGAGATTTTGGCCTGTTCAGGGCCAGAACTTGGGCTCCATGATCCTTTTGGGATACAGCTCAGGATATTCAATGACTGTGTGATAAAGTTGCAATGACAGAAATAGCCTGTTGTGACCAGAGGTGGTCACCCATATGTGCCATGCCTCTTCAAGGTACCAGCCAAAGCAGATACCAAAGGGTTTCACCAGTACATTCAGTTTGTGTTCCAGTGGCCAAGCACTTGGAATGCAAGTTTGATCTAACAGTGGAAAGCAGGTCCTTCACAAGGACTGCATGAGCAAAAGACTGGAAGACAGTCAATTTCTCTGAGAAGCAGAAATAATTGCTGTCTGATTCTTTTGTTTGTTGCAAGTAAAAGATGCAATTGGTTTGATATCCATGTGAATTGCTTATTAAGAGTCGGTGGGGATTTAAAATTCATCTTATTCCACAAAAAGTGGAATTTTCACATGCAGTGTGTGTAAATGTCTGGAACTTAAGCAGCTGTCCAGTTCTATTGCTGTTTTTCCTCCTACAGCACAGTCCTGTTGCCTTACAGAAGGTTGTGGTGATTACAGGTGTAGCCTCCTTTTTCTCTCTGACTATTTCTTGCTGCCTGATGCAGCAGCTGGAATGGTGTATAAGCCATTCTCTAACACATTCTCAGCACAAAGTCTGGTGGCTGCATGCCCAGCCTGTGGGAAGCTGGGCTGAAGCCATTGCCTGGCTTAGCAGAGGTGGCTCAGGGATGCCCACCGCTCCTGCTGTGCTGAGTCCCTGCAGGGTAGCAGCTTCCTAGTGACAGGAAGAGCAATCAGTCACGTTCCTATGGCTAGACTTCCTAAAGCCATCTGTTAATAGCCTAAGATGTGAGATTGCACAGTGACAGGGCTGAGGTGCACACTGTCATTCCACTTGGATGACTCAGCTATTGGAAAGATAACAAACAACACAGAGGAAAAAGGAGGGGAAGTATTAAGTTATCCCACTGTTTACTTGTGTCTTTGAATATCCTGAAAAGTGTTTAAAGAGAGTCAACACTGTACTTTGAAAGAAAAATAGTTTTGTTATGTTTAATGCTCGCAGGTTGTCCTTTTCTTTTATGAATTCCCTTCCTGTTCATTTATTTGCTCATCAACACTCTTGTGTGAACAAAGGAAGACATTTCAAAACAGCCAGGAGAGATCTTCATGGTCATATTTGTCATTTGTTATCCATGCTGTTGCATTCTTGCTCGGAGCCTGCCAGTGGATAAAAACTCATCCCTGAGTATTGGTGGTTAAGAAATGAGAAACGAAGCAATTCTCTTTTAATCTTCAAAGTGCTTGCACTCTGATGAGTGGCTGCAGCTGAATGGGATTAGAGACAGAGCTGTAGTCAGCATGACAGATACGGTTTTATAAGGAGATGATGAACAAGGGCAGTTTTTAGAGGGTTCTTTAGGGAAAATATCAGAGTAAAAGGAACAAGCAATACACTGCTACAGGCAGAAAGGGCAGGGACTGAGAAGCCAATGGTACCTCTGTTTCAGGTGTCCATGCATTTCTGAAGGAGCATGTAAATAGTAATTTGCTCACTTAGCAGAACTACTTCCACAGCTGTGAGCTCTGATGTTGTACTACACAGAATTAATTTTCTGTGACTATTTTCCAGTATGGGTATGAAGTGAACCTTTTGAAATAAGTTCTTCCATAGTTGAAATAATAATTAACAAATTACTGTTTCAAGTTCTATGTATCTATGATTACTGTTCTCCATGCAAACTGTACTTACTGACTCATGCCTGCTTCAAAAGGTAGGATATACTTATCTTGGTTCAAGCACATAATTTCTAATGTGGCAGTCTTAAAGAGAGAAATTTTTCTCTAAATAAATATTTTCTTTGCTTGGGAAGAGGCATTAATTTTTAGAGTGCTTGGTTGGCACAGGTACAGAGAAAGTAAGTGTTCCTCTAAAAAATGGCTCACAAAAAGTAATGCTGCAGATTCTCTGTAGGATAGGAAATACTCAAAAATTAATCTGCTCATTTCTTGTCTTGTGTGCAGAGCCTTCTAAAAACAGGAAATAAACAGATCCCCTACAATTCAAGTTATTCTCTGTGTTTTCTCTATATTTGGCCCTGAGCTGTGCTTAAACCTTGTGGCTACCTGTGATTGTACAGTTTATTGCCAGAGCCCCTTAACTCAAGAGTCCAGTTGTACCAGAAAAGTGGTCTCTGAATATGTTCCTTAACTGAAGTAGGTAATGGAAGCTTGTTCATGGAGTTGGGACATTTATAGCAGGGTTTTTGTCACTACAGGGAACATCAATGTAGAATGATAGGAATGGTATTTATCATGGATGCTTCTAGGCCAAAAAGAAAGTAAAAACTTTGAAAACTGTTTGAAGAGTGTAAGGTGAGCAACAAAGTGAATACATATCCCATGTGGCATGTGCTAGGTCTTTTTCAGCAGAAAAGCAGTGAATACAAAGTCATCTTTTTAACCTGGTTGCAACAGATACTCTTGAAGTGGTTAGCCCTTGCTTAAAATACTTGGCCTTCATTCAATATTGACTGATACCAAGCTAATTTTAGAGGAATTCAACATCTAGTCACAATGGGAACTACAAATATTCTAATTAGATGAAACTATTTAGGGACATTAGTACAATGTTTAGGTTTGGGGGGTTTTTTAACATTTAAAAATGAAGGTGATTTGTTAAAAATTGAAACCATTTTAGAAAGAAACTAGACCTTCCAACTCCCATTCATGTGTCTGGGAGAAGTGTCCAGGTGCTGAGAGTTGTAAGAACATTTTCTCGTAGGTGCCGTGCTAACCTTTCATGATTTATAAATGAAACAAATGAAGAGAGCAGGCTTGAAAAGGTTTTGCCAACAATGCAATGAAAAGAAAAACCTGTATAGGATCTATTAACTAGTAAATTGGTATAAATTGATCAAAATACCAGAGAAGTGAACTAACAGTGTAGACAAGGATGAAAAAATTTGAGTTATGGCTTCTCAGCTTAGTACTTAGAACTGTGTGCTTCACACAGTGGCTAGTATAAAAACTGTGTTTGCTTTCAGTTGTGAGTATTAGAATAAGAATCTAAAGAAATCAGAAGTTTGAGGATTGTTGCTGAAACTGGAAAGGACGTGTCCAGTTTTGTGCTCAAGTAATGAATTAAGGTGATATTTTTTAATTTTCTCCAAGAAGATTCTAGTATGCTATAATCAGCTCAGGCACATCATTGTCAATTGGATCCCTTTCCCCCTTGACACCAGCAGATCCACTAAGAACAGACACAGTCTGTGTAACACAGAATCTCATCTGATGATTAGAAAGGTGGAAGGCATTCTGAATGTGAGGATCTAGGAAGGTGTCCTGATGTACACTTCACATCGGCCAAGGGCTGATGTTTCAGGTGTGAATGTGGGGTGTCTTCTGTTTGTTTTGGACTCAGTTGGTGCTTTTTGCTTTGTCAGGTTTTGGGACTTTATTCTGCCACTAATTCTCTTCAAGAGGTCTTGCCTGTTTTTTTCAGGTGTATGAAAAGTTTTCTATTGACAGAAAGAATATCTCAGTGTCCAGAAAAGACTGTGTGTACTCACAGTGACAGTTCTATAGTCATAATTTAAATACTGCTCTAACAGTAAGCTCGAAGCTCAAGCCTTTTGGAAGACTGTGCTATTTTTGTTGAATAAAGGCAGATTAATCAGAATCGCCCAGGGCGCAGACATGGATAACTGCTCTGTGCAGTCTAAGGTGAATGAGCATTTGTGGACAATTCTGTTTTTTCTGAACTGGGGTGTAGCATCCACAGCTCAGGCTACTGAGCTGCTCCACCCTGTGGACAGAGATTGTACAGTTCTGCACACAAATGTCTTCACAAGGAAACAAAACAGACCCGAGACCTGCCCCAAGGGCTCTTTTGTAGTTATTAACAGAAGATAAGATGCTTCCTACTTCCTCATAAAATTGTAAACTGGCTTGGTTATTCTTCCAGTGCCATGGATTGTACCTGGCTTGTACATCTTCACAAATGATGGCAGAAAGTTTAAAACCCTCTAGAAGTTGCTTTTTTGAGCCTATGTTGAAACAAGGAAAAATACTATTTAAGGTCTCTGAAATGTTTTCTAAAGCATTTAACAATATAGCTAGGACTTGGTAAATGCATGACATCTGGGCCTCAGGCACCCTTGCTGGCTATGCCCAGGAAGGTGCTGGGAAGAATTCCTGCAGTTCCCCATGCTGTTCTGAGGGTTTGGCTGTGTGTGGAGTGATTGGTCATTGTCCTGGTTCTAGTCAGGGGGAGGGAGGGAGGGAGGTTGGTCACACCCAGCTGGAAGCCAGTAGTGTTTCTGTGTGTGCAGCAGCCTCTGTGAATGTGTAAGAGGATTGGTTGACATTTGACATTTACAGCACTCTGAATGAAAAAGGTATATAAAATGAAAATTATATATATGAAGTGATTTGAAAGTTATTGGAATTGTGCTCATAAAATTCTATTTATTCATCTGTAGGTCTATTTTTCATTATATATTTTGAGATATTCATCCCTGAATTTATTTTCATGACCTTATTAACTATTCTGTGATAAGCATCATGGAAGACCGGTCATGTCAGGGCTGGTTTGCTTTTGGTTAAAATTTTGTAAATGCTGATAGGATGTGATAAAGTGGTCTGTTTTTCATGTGACCAAAGCTTAGTCCCTTGGGGGAATGCATTAGGAAAACTGCATTCTCTGGTTGTGGATCTCTGAAGAGGTTGCAGGCTGGACCTTCCTGCTCACAGTGAGCAGGTGACTTCCTTTTGGTGTCTGTCAGTCTGTAAGGAAGCCACTGTCACATCCAGCTTTGCTGCAGGTGGCAGGACCTGGCTCTGCTGAGCACATCGTGTGGTTGGGTCTGGGTACTCCTGGTGCTGGTGGGAGGTGGTGGCTTCCTCTCTGCTACAGCCCTCATCTCCATCCCCTTCCTGCTTCCTTTGTTGCAAGAGCTGTCTTGCCATTTAAGAAACCGAAATAAAAATATAAGTTTTCTGATCTTGATCAGAAGCTGAATATCCTAAGGCAGCTTGCTTGTGTAAAAGTTCACTCTAAGCATAAAGGTAAAACTCTGCTTCCTAAATACTAGAACTGCTTTGTTGCCCACTGCATTGTGGTGTGCTACCACAGCTACAGAACCACAGCTGCAACCATTTAAATTACACAGCAAGTACAAGAGAGCATCACAGAAACACAGAGGAGTTTCAGTTGGAAGGGACCTTAAAGGTCATCTAGTTCCTACACCCCTTGCCATGGGCAGGAGCACCTGTCACTGGAGCAGAGCTCTGTCCAGCCTGGCCTTTAACACTTTCAAAGATGGGGCAGCCACAGCTTCTCTGGGCAACCTGTTCCAGTGCCTCAGCACCCTCCCAGTAGAGTATTTAATGTGGGAAAGCTTTGGAGTACTGCTGCAGCACTGGATAAGGAGAAACTAAATTATTTCTTCTGTGGTGTAAATAGGGGATTGTGAAAAAAGGAGGAGAACAAATCTGAAAAAGAAACTTGGTGCCTTAGTGCAGTACCTGACCATTCCTTGTGCTCACTCTGGCAGGGTACGAGTCAGTCCCTCAATGCTGAATTAGCATCTGATGCATATGCAGTCCAGAGCAGAGTACAGACTATAAAAGTTGCTGATAATTATTTGGTAGGGCCACTCTTCCAGTGTTTTTCAGCTGTGCTTTATGGTTTCCATGTGAATCTGGACACAATGTTTCAGTGCAATCTGGGATCATTTTTCATTTTAAAAAAAGCCTACCAAAAAACCCCAAACAGGATGTACTTCTTCCTCACCTCTCTCTTACAGGCAGAACATGCACATGTGGGTTTATCCTTCCAATTAAGGAAGCATTATTTTGACACAGCAATTGATTCTACTGATTTCCTTTTTGGCTTTTTTTTTTTTAAAGCAGTATATTTATAAATGGGACTTAACAAATGTTGAGAAAAATCTTCAGTGGTTTGATAGAAACAGAAGGGGAGGAAGCTTGCCACAGCATTCATTTCCAGTGGTGAGCTCATGTGTCTGTAGCTGTGCTGTTCCTTTATTGTGGTGCTCAGGGAGCTCCTGGCTGGCCTGTGTATCTCCCAATGCCACATCATGTCAAAGCAAGCTGTGGCCACAGACCTCTCCCTGCACCACCGTGTGCCCCTCCTCAGTGGCAGAGCAGCAAGCACAGCAGCAACTCGATGGAGCATCTTGTATTCCTTAGATTTTATTGAAACTGTGCTGTGTAAGAAGATACCCCCACCCCAATCCACCTCCAGCTGCATTAGACCAAAGATGATAATTTAGTCTTGACTTGCTCTTCTGCAGGCTCAGCATTAGCAGTCCCTGTGTGCCAGCTGTCCCAAAGCATGGTGAGCCCCAGGCTGGCACAGAGCATGCAGCACTCCTGGGACAGGAGCCCAAGCAGCCTCTGAGATGGGTGAGCTGCAGACTGCTCTGTCAGAGGGAGAGCTCACTCTGGCTAACTCAGCTTGTTGCCTTTTTTTCTCACTTCTATAAGAAGCAGAAAGATATTTTCAATTGCTTTTTTTTTTTGGTGGGGTGGTTGATTCTGCTGTTAATAGTGATTTTTAAATGTAAAAACCTAGCATTTTCCTTCTCCCACTGCTGTGCAAGAAAGAGCAGCTGTGGAAGACACAGGCAGGCTTGCCATGTCTCAGAGCTGTCTTAGCATTTGCCCTTCTTTCTCTACGGATATCCTGTGTATCACAGTGTCTGACAATTGCTTGCAACGTTCTGCCTCACAGCAGTTTTCACCAAGCTGTGTTAGGCCAAGACCATTTTTAAATTATAAATTGGTTTTTGATCTGTCCCATCCTATCACTATCCTTCTGTCTGTCTGTATGTGTTTTCCTGTGCTGTCAGTTGCCATGATAGGGTTCTTTTTATAAAGTCAAAGTGGGGTTGAAGGCACAAAAAAAAGCTGTTATCCAGAGAGACAATGCTGGCTGGGGGAATATTGGGTTAGCAAGACTTGGGACTAGAGATACTGATCTTTCTTGGATGAACTCATCTACAAGGGCCTCTGCTTCTCTCACCAGCTACTGTTCCTATTTTCTGTTTAGGAAACAGAAAATATGTAGGACTGAGTCTGCTTTTCACTTATGGACAGTTCCATGGGATCTTAGTTCCAGTAAGGATGCTTTGATATCCTAGAAAGTCAGCTCATAATTGTTGGAAACCTGTTTAACGTAGTGCCATGATAACATGAGAGTTAATAACCCAAGTTTCTATTACTTGTGGACAAATTCGTCTGTCTTCTAATTAGTGGAGAAAAAGGAGAAAGAAAACAATTTCAAAACAGAGACAAGGAAACCATCTGAGTTCATCTTCTGTAGGGGGAAAGAAACATGGAGTTATCTGGAAAAGGACTAGGGGGTTATCTCTGAGCATTGATCAGATCAAGCTTTTCAGCTATTTCTCCCATTCCTTCAGGGCAGTACCAAACCTCTGTTCAGCTCTCCTTCCAGCAGCCTGTTCCCAGCTCCCCTGATCTGCTTTTCTCCCCCCAAACCCAGAAGGAGCAGAGGACAAAGGGGAAGCCCATGCAGGAAAGCTCTCAGTGCTTGCAGGGCTGCTAAGGCCCTCTGAGACCGTCTGGCTGTTGCTCCAGTTGCTCAGTGTGCTGGGTGTGCAGGAGGGGACCCAGAGCACAGCTTCTCCATGGACTGGCCCTGCTCTCTCTTCTTTGTCTGGTTCCTGCCTAGTGCAGCAGATGAGCCTGCCAAGGAGGAAAACCATTATGAAAATGATGGATGTAATGCTATAAACAGGGAGGGGCTATTGGGAGAAAAGCTTTCACCATAGTTCATTGGCTGCAGTTATAATAGTGAGCCATGGCATTGCCAAAAGGAAATGTGAAGTTTTCAGCTTTTCTACCTGGAGCATCCTAATTCATTTCTTTGGAGGCCTCTTGAATGTTTTACATGTGAAGCGGACGAGGTAAGGAGTGGTATGTCTCAGGGGAGAAGCTCACAGCAATCAGAGAATGCCTTTTGGAATAAAATCTTAAATTCCAATTTAAAAAAAGGCACTCTACCACATTGTTTCCATTTCCTGTCTCAGACCCTGCCAATAATTTTTTTAGGACTTTCCTTCATGACACTGTAAAAAGCAATCATGATATTGGGCCGGGTTACTTTACTCGGTAGTTGCATCTGTTCTGAAAGTAAGGACGTAAATACAAACCATATTTTTGCCTGAGCAATGGTGTGTGTTATTGACAGCTGTTTTAGAAAATGAAAAATCTGTTTGTAATAGGAATCATTATAGGTTTTTATAACTTGATGGTCTAAGAGTTTAAATGGGTCAAGTTTGGGGAAGGAGAAGCTACATCAGTTTGACCATCTGACACAGTTGGAGTGATGTGCTTTGGAGTATGTGAGTCTATCTTGATGCCAGTTGTAACAGCAGTCAGACATCAGATCTGCTCCTAGTTTTCTCTGGAAGGCTCTGATTTTTGCCTGGGCTGCTAATGGGTGGTTTGGTTTAAGTTTTTGGGGTTTTTTTACCCCAGGAGGTTAATGAATGCACAGCAGCTATCTTGGTCTGAAATGCAAAGGTGGGCAAGTTCTCAGTGGGTTTTTACCAAGGGATAGGGTGGCAGAGTCAGTCTTGTGCTCTTTTATTGAGGTTTAGCTTTTGGTAAAGCCACAATGGTCTACTTAAAAGTGTATTTTAGAGTGGGAAAGTGAACTTATGTTCATTATGTTGGTGTTGTGTGTGGAAAAACAAATCAAAGCAAGCAAGCAAACAGTGGTAAAGCACATCTCCCTGTTCAGCAAATTAGGGGATTATGCAATGGATGGAGGGGTTGTATTTCAAAAGAGCTTGTCCGTTTTTTAGGGTCTTTTCTATCAACTTTGACTGGACAGACATTGTATTCAGGGGAGAAGATTAATTTACAGCTAGAAGACACTTTTATACCCTGTCATGTTGGGTTTTTTCACTAGTAGGGTAACTGTTCTGAATATTTGTGTAATCAAACCCCAATCAATATTCCCTATTAGATGTGTTAGAGAAATGAAGCCAAAAATTATTTCTGTGAATGCCTTGAGACAGTGGCTATAACAGTTGTCACTGGCTTGAAGTTATGGTAAAACTGCTGTGCCCTTGTTAGTGCTATTAATGTTTGGAGGAAGTGAAGCAAGTGATGGGAAATGAGTTTTGTCTTTGTGCAGGCAGACTTTTAAAATAGGAGACAAAGAAGGATTTGCAGAAGAAAAAATAGGAATGGAAATGTCAAAGGGTAAATGTTTTCTCTTGTATTATCCCTTGCTATGGTTGGAATGAGAGAGTATGAGAGCAATGGCCTCAACAGATATTTCTCCAGTCTTTCATGTGAACTTCACTGGCCATGACCAAAACAGTGTCTACAGAGAAAACCAGTCTCTGTTTCAAAACAAAGAAGTCTGATTGCAGTGTTCAAACTGTGCAACCTGCCTTTACTCTGAATTTAAAGTGAATAAGAGTTTGCTCTACTGACTCTAAAAGGTACTTGGAAAAATTTCCTGTTAAATCTAACAGAGGCAGTTCATCCAATAAAGACCTATTTCTGAAAATTTTGACCTTGCAAAATTAGTCTGCAATAGGTCTTTCAAATAACCCATAGGGAGGATGGGAAACTGCCAAACTCATTGATCCATCTCTTCAGGGCTGCAGTCAGACATAGTCAGCTCTGTCACAATGAATTAAAAAAAAAGGCTGTTTTTCTTTCAAATAGATATATTAGAGAGGCATATTTGATTTTGACAACATCTTTAGTTGGAAGTTGTTTACTGTGTAAATTAGACATTTCAGGATACGTGTGGTGATATAAACAAGAGGGTTACAAGACAGCCTTCGGCCTGACTTTGTTGTTTTAGCTGCAGCTGACCTGCAGAGCCATGTCAGGAAGCAATTCCCATTGTGTCTTTTCTTAGAGAGCAAAGGGAGTGTTCCCAGGAATACTGAAAATCAGCAGCAGCCTGTTTTCTGGAGACTGAGATCCAGAAAGTAACATTAAATTCCGTCTTTATTAAATGCCCACAAGGTGGCACTTGTCATCTTTTTACCTCTCCAAGAGTCAAATTTCTATACTTTCAGCAACACTAAGAAATAATACTAGATGTTTTGAAATTTAAAGAGTAAGCTACCTGTGATTTCTTGGCATATTTCTCCAACCCTCCATTAAACTACTGTCAAGAGAAAGACAAAAACAGCTGTTTTCCTTGTTACCATTGCATATGTGAAAATTTCCCCTTAAAATTTAAGGTTATTTTTTTGCTGTAAAAGATATAATTTTTTTTTTTTATTTTTCATTACTTATGCAGTCATATGCCAGTATTTTATCTGGCAAAGAGGAGGAAAAATGAATACTTGCTTCCTTTGCTTTGGTTAAATGAAAATCTAGAAATGAATGATTTGCAGCCTGGTCTAATCACTTAGAGGATGAGTTCATTTCACTGCAGCAGTGCTTGTGATAAGCAAAATATTACTTCTTAAAATTTCCCATCATTCATAAAGAGGCAATAACAATAGAGCTGCTCATAAAAGCCATTGAACTCTGGCTGTTTTCAGTGGGTCTCTCATTCAACCCCATTAGAAGCATTCCCACAGAATTTATTGTTGCCAGATCAGACATTGTAGAAACAGGATGGCAGTGTGATCCATTTTTTCTTTCCTCCTCAAGACTGATGTAATTATCAGAGCATGCCCCTCTTTAGGCCCCTTCACTTTTGCTGAGTGTGCTTTCTTGTCTCCCCCTTGGTCACAGCAGAGAAATGCCATTAGCCCTTGTAGCCTTCTGGGGCCTTGTTCACACTGACTTTCTCTTAATCATTTTTTTCTCCAGTAATAATAAGAACACATGAGGATGAAAGAGCAAATAAAAATAAGTTTTTAATATTAAAAATTCCTGAGGCACAGGATGTGTGATGTAGTGCCATCTTGCAACTGAAGGGATGCTTTCATTACTGGTGTCTGTTTTCAGTGATTTGCATCTTTCCCTTAGATGTATTTTACTCTTGTTCTCCTCCCAGATGGGAATGCCTCTGAAAAAGAGAGGAAAATACACTGAACTGTTTTCTTGCTTAGATAACTCAAACATAATTTAATTTTAAACGTCTAAAGCTGATCATGTGCATTTGAATTTATGGGCATTGAAAAGTGTGGCTACCTGTGCCAAAGGTCAAGGTAAAGGAGTAACACTTAGTATAAGAAGCATTTTCACTGGTGACTGTCACCTCTACCCACAAGCTTGAGCATGTCCCTGTGGGTGGATGCTTCAGTGGTGGAGTGCCTTTCTTGTGTGCCAGCTCTCCCAGGGCTGGCCTGGGAGCAGCTGGGTGCTCTTGAGCCGGCTGCCTGGGACCTCTGCCTGCAAATTGCCATCCCCTGGCAAGAGATGAGCCACGTAAGCTGGCAAAATCTCCTTTTTGGACCTGGAGGCAGTTTGTCTCTGTGGTCAGACTGGGATTTAGTTGGCATTTAGCTCCCCAGCGTGGTGGGTTGTGTCGTGTCAGCAGCACGATGGGCTCGGAGCAGGGAATGCTCTGCTGGGAGAGTTAGCTGTCTGCACACCACTGAGGTGCCTGCTGAGCTCTAGCACCTGCCAGCACGTTGAGCTGGATGCCTGTCCAATGTCTTTTCCCTATCTGGAGAAGGTGGAGAAAATAGGTGGTTTATTTGGAGACTTTTCCACTGAAGCTCCTTACAGCATTGATGTCTTAGGAAGAGCCTTGATACATTTAAAAGTTCTCAAAGCATTTTTCTTTTTCTTAATTCAAAGGAAATTGTGTGCCAAAGATAACATTAGAGACGCATCAAAGACTCAGTAACATTCTAGAAGTATCAGTCATCATTGCTGAGTGACATACAGAAATGTGGTGCTTATTGCCTGGGGTGCTCTCAGCCCTTTGGGGATGTTCCCATAAACAAAGGAAATTCTGTGATGCTCAGGTTGTGAAACCCTAAGCGTTTTCCACATGGCCCCAGGCCATATATGCCATCAGATTCTTGTCATTAATGTCTTTGTTTTAAGTCACTAATGGAGCAACATTACATTTGTGTTAACATTATTTATTCAGTGGCTTCTAAACCCCAACTTTTTTTTGTAAAATAACAGTATAAGAGGTTTTGTTTTAAGAGAAAAGGAATATTTAAAAAAGTTGTGTGTCATATCTTTAAAAATGTGCTGTAAACCTGTGCAAGATATTTTGGTCAGAAATAGTTTGCTGCCCCTTTGCTTTGAAAAGATGAAGGTAGGACAGAATTGAGCCAGAGGATCATTTCCCTTTTTCTATTCACGTGAAGGACTTAAATGCTGAAAAAGTATTTGTTTCTAAGAAAACATTTCTTGCCAGGTAAGAAAGCCTGACCACAGCTGTCTGCCTTGTTTATTGACACTGACTGAAGTGCAGTTCTCTGCAGCCTTTGGCAGCTGTGTGTGGCACCAAAAGCCAGGGTGGGGCGGGTTGGTTTCCACAGGACCTTGGGCAGCAGCCATGTATGTGGCACTTGCTCTTTGCATCAAGGTCCTGCTCCTGCCCACCACCCCATGATTGTCATCTAACTTATTGCTCCTGGTGGCAGAGGGGTGCAAAGAGGCTTTGTGCAAAGAAAAGGGCATCCCAAGGGCTTGTCTTGGAGCAGTGAAGGATGTTCGGTGTGTGTCCCTTACTTTTTCCCTACACGTGCTCTAGGTAGGGATGGTTTGGTGTTTTCTGCACCCTCCATCCTGCTGCCCCTCTCCAGAAGCTGCCTGGCATCATCTTCCTCTCCTGCTGCCAGCTGCACAGGGATTTCTGCAAAACGCTGCAGCCAAGGATCAGCTTCTCATATTTACCCTGAAACCATGGAGTTGTAGCCCATCTGTTTTAGTGCTGCTGCCTAGGGCAGTGGCTGTATTCATCCTTCAATTAACTCAGTGCTGTGTGAGTTTTATTTTGGTTGGAGTGTGTAAATGCCCTCATTGCTAGGGCCTGCTTGGCTGCTGCTGAAAACATTTTGTGATGGTTTGAGCTTAGTTTCTGAAATGCTGTTGGCACTTGTACTCTGAAAAACAGGCATGAAATGACATTTTCTGTTAAATTGTGTTGGTTTTGTGGCTTGAGAATCTCACCAGCAAATAAATTATGGCTTTGTTTCTCTAAGTTGAGTGATTTTTTTTATGTGCATCCATTGGGCATGGAGAAGGTGCTAATAAGGAAGATCTGGGGGCTGGAGACAAATTTTCTAGAAGTTGCTTTTCAGGCACAAAAAGGAGTCTGTTCTATGGGTCAGCAAATGGCCACATCCACTGGGCTGGTTGTGAATCTCTCCAGGAGTTAATTTTTGATACATGCTGCTGCCAAACAAAGCAAGATTAGCCTCCTACAAGACATGCCTCTGGTTACTGCCTAGCTGGAGCTTACAGAAGAATGTTTGTACTTTCTTGCATCTTTTCATATTTGTGACCTACACCATTCTAGGTCCTAGACCAGTTCTGAACATGAAATTATACTTTTTTTTTTTTTTCTCCTGATCATGTTGGTATTTGGTCCACCTGGCTGGGAACTGGCCTCTTCCACAAAGTTCCCCACCTGAGGCCTCACCTGTATTCAATAGAGATATTATCACATAAAACCAAAGGTTGGAGTAAGAGCTGCTGTCTCAGCAGATTAATGTTGCTTGGGAGGAAACCATCATCTGTCTCTGCTAGAGATGACCAAGGTGCAGGTACTGACGTACAGTAAAAGAAAACTAAAACTAAATTCTCTAGAGTAAATCTCTCTGTAAGTCCTACATTGCTTTGTGGGGTTACCCTGCAGAGTTAAGCTGCTGCAGCTCCTCTACCCTTGAACTGGCTGATCTCTGGTGGGAAGAGAAACAGCCATTTCAAGCAGGGGTAAACACCTTTATTCTTTCTTTAAAAGGAATATACAGAGACAAGCACTCTAAACGGTTTGAGGCAATAGTAACAGTTTTCATATCTGCAGTTAACATGTACACTCTGAAAGTACTGCAGTTGTCCAAATTTATATAGTGGGATAGAATAGGAGTGGGTAAGAAAGAAGCAAAATAATGCAGGGAAATGCTACATTGTAATGTCACAATTAGTCACATTTGTGTTTATAGAAAATCTGAGATGTTCTCTTAGTGTTTGTGTCTGTATAAGAACTTGTAAACGGCTGTATGGTTGTCTGTTGGCAGAAGCCCATTTCTGTGGGAGTATTTCTGATGGTCAGGCTATGCTTTTCAATTCTTAGTTGCAGGTGGTTCATGCTCAAAATGGGTATTTAATATTTTTTAATTTTTTTGGTGAATTGGTGTGGTCAAAGGAGGGCATTCTGGACTCAGAGAGCAATGCTCCTGCCCACTGTGGCATTTCTGACTGTTGCCAGAAGCTGCCTGTTGTACTGTTCTGGGCTTTCTGTCTCTGTTTTCTCTGCGTTTAAGCAAATTACAAGGAACCTTGGAGTAGAGATGAATAGAGAATGAGACGCTGAGCAGATAGAGTGGGATGGATAGGTGACTCCTAACAGGACAACATGGGGAAGCAAACCAAAGCGCTGCTCAAGGATGAGGGGAGAGGTCTTGCATGGAGGTGGAGATTGCTAAGACTGGGGGAAGGCAAAGTCCTGGAAAAGAAAGGAGTGAAGAGGATGACACGGCAAGCAAGTGCTGAGTATCCAGAATTTCTCTTGTGATTATAATATAAGGAAACCAATGGCGGATCTTCAGGAAACTTTGCACTTCTGAATGAAACAAAGTGAGAAAGGACGAGCCACTTGATCATCCTCAGGATACTACATATATGAACTGATGGCATTAAAGAATGCTGGTACAAACTGCCAAAGTAAGAGCAAACACTATGTCTGAGTTGCTCAGAGTAAACTTGGTGTAACACCACTTGTCAGAAGCTCTATACAAAGCTGAAGAAAAGTGTTTACTGTCTCACATTGTAAATTTGGCTTATGGGAAATCTGTGTGGTTTTTAAATACATATCATCTGCAACATGTTTGTAGCCCAGTTAATTCTAAGGGAAAGTATTTGTCAGCTTGAAAATGGTCTCAGTTTGAAATTGCAATTTATGTACATGGACAGTGTCCCTGATCTAAAATGTCCTTGCTGATGAGAGTGCCTTCATATTGGTAAAGACCTGACCAGTGTTGGTAGGATCACATCTGGACAGAGCTGATAGCATCAGCTTATGTATTTATGTTTTCCCTAATGCTCTGGGCCTTTGGGGAAGAGTAGCTTTAAGTTGAATCGCATCTTATTTAGGGCAGAAAATACAGTTAAGATAGAACCTGATGCACAGCTTGTAGAAAATTATTTTATCCTGGAAACATTTAGCAGAGCTGAGTTACTGTGAAAAAAATCTGAGAACTGACAGTGTACTTTATTGCATTAATTAGAAAGTGCTGCAGCATTAGTGAGAAAATGTATTTTGGGTTCCACATTTTTCGTGGGCTTTTTATCATGCCTGTAAGTGCTTTTCAGATGCCTAATTGGAGATGCTGTACGTGGAAGCCTGTACTATCTGAAAATCAAACCCTTTTCCTAATAATGAATTTCTAAATACTTTTGATGTATTGAATGGGACCACATTGGTTAACCTTTAAAAACAGGTGACTAATAGACAGGGCTGGTGTTTATGCTTATTCTATTTCATCTTTGTGTAGTAGGATAGTTTTAGTAATAGAAACATTCTTGCTCAGAAACAAACGCTACAAACCCTCTGCCTCACTGTTTCACTGTGCTTATGTTTGCTGCTACACTTTAAAAAAAATCACAATAGAAATCACCTTTTGTTTTTTCATTACCTCGTGTGGGATGGCTGGAGGGTATTCTCACACTGTAAAGGCAATAAAGCTCACCAACAGATTTTTTTCTAACAAAATCCTTCTGCACAGCTGTGTAACATAAATCATTCCTTCGCATTTCTGAATGTTAGCTATTTCTTGTATGAAAGTAACTGCTGTTCTTGCCCTGACTTTAACAAGGTTTGGGGTTTTTCATTTGGCACAAATATTGTCACTTTTTAGTTTTATAACCACAATGCCCTTAGCTGTAACAATTGCATGGCTTGAGTGTGAGCAAGTACAGGTTAGACTGCCAAGATGTTTGTATTTTTGTAACAGTCAGCTCATATTTTAAAAATACAGTGTGTGTTGTCCTTTACTTAAATTATTTATTTGTGAATTCAACTAGTGCATATATTGCCAAAACCAAGAGTATATCAAAAGTAAATTCAGGTGGTGGGGTAAGAGTTGTCTTCTGGGACTAAAGCCATTATTTTTACTTTCAAATTTTGCTCCTTTTCCACATGACATTGCATTACTAAGGGATCATGTTACAATGCTTCTGGAATGAATCGACTTGCACTGCCTTAATTAAAGGTATCAAAGCAGGAATGAATAACCCTGGCTGCATCTGTTGCTGCTGATTTGCTTTTACTACCACAGTGAAGCACGAGCTGCTTAAGGTCTCTCTGCAGATTCAAGGTGTTCTTGCTGTTCTGCAGGATGTGGTAGAGCATCTGCAGGACCTTCCAAAGATCAAACCCCATCACAATCAGGGGGATGGCAGTTTAACTGAGTGCTGCCTTAATAATAAAGTCATAATGAATTGTATTTATAAAACCCACTGCCACCAAGGTGGTCTGCAAGGTCTGCACCCTCTTCATGCACAGAGCTAAAATATGGGGTAAAAAATCTACAAACAAATGAACAAAATTGCAATGCAGTCAGGGCAGGGAGTGTTCTGGGAGGGTCTGGCAAAACCCATGCCACTTAAACTGGGAAATATCTCCTTCCACTAAGCTCTAGTTTAGAGATATTTGACGTGACTGTGTGTGAAAGATGGACTACAGCAAGTATCTGAAGAAGACAGATTGCTTACTCAAAGGGGAGGCAAAGCCAAATCTCAGCTTCAGGCTCAGTTTTGCAGGCCTTAAGGACTCTGAAGTGGAGATGCCACTCAGGCCAAAATCCAAGAAGCAGGTTCCCAGATTGCTTGATCTTTATGTAACCTTATAATAACTAGAAATTCCTATTGTGTTGGGTGCAGCAGGTAGTTCCAGTGAGCTGACGATGGCAAAGAGAGCTCCGGCATGAACGCTGCAGTCAGCAGTGGCTTCAGACAGCAAGGCTGGCTGCGTGGGTGGCTCAGCTTGGGACCCTGTGGCACTGAGGATGGAATAATTCTCAGGATAAGCACAGCATCTTGCTGAAAACCTCAGTGACTTGTGGCATCAGAACTGAAGCTGGTCAGAGCAGTAGAACAGTGGATCAGAGTCAAGGCCCTGAGCTCAAAATGTTGGATCAGTTATAAAACAAGTCATAGGGGTGACAGAACTTAAAATACATTGGATTCTTATTTTTTATAAAAATTATTTGAGAATTAAAATCTAGGAGGAGAAATATGTTGTTACTTTTAATATATACTCACTACTTCCAAAAAGAGCTTGTACCCAGTATGAAAAAAAACTCCCTTAATTTTTCCAAAGTATTTTGCTGTCCTTGCATAGTCTGATTTTATTTTAAGAGTTGTTAATTGCCATCCAGAAGAGGAAAAAGCCAATGGCAGGAATAAGTTGCATGGAAACTCATTTATTGGAATATAAATTGAGATTAAAAAAATCTTTCTGGTGTAGTTGAAAATGGAACTTATAGATATACACATGGTAAAATAATATACATTCTTCCTCCTCACAGTATGCTGGCTTCTGATCTGCATGTTTGCCATTTTTCAGATTTGTTTCTATAGTTTTTTTTCCTAGCTGGATAAAGAAAATACTTTTTTCCATTTTTAGTTTAAGTAAAAAGGGGGAAATTATAACAGGTTGTTCTAAAATAGTAAAAAGTAAGTTCAGAACCTAGGTCAATATTATCTTAATAATTCTGCAAGTGCTTCTGCAGTTTTTTTCTGTGTTAAAATATTTCCTACGCAACATTAAGATTTTTTGTTTCTTTTCAGATACTGATGAATACAGACCACCTGTTTGGAAATCTTACTGTAAGTATCTCAGCATTTTGGGTTTTTTTCCCAAGTTGAGGCTGAAAAAGCTTCAGCTGGATGTTTTAAAAGACTCATTTCTCTTTTCATCAGAATGTGAGTTTAAGAAGTATCAAAGGGGTTCACTTCTGTTTAGAGAATAGGTACAAGGAGGTAGGTTCACTACCCCAAGGATAAGTGTACATAGATTATTTAGTGGAGTAGATTCTCTGCCCCTTATTAACGTGCCTTGTCCCACTCCTGCTTGGTCTTGCTTATAGCGGTTTGTCTGCCTAGACCAGGGCTTATAAAAACCCCATTCATGCCTTAAATTTGCCTTAAATCCTTGCAAACGTCAAGGGCTCCTGTGATCCAGTGCCTTGCATCACTAGAGCTGAGCTTGAGCTGGCTAAGAAAACTCAAAATAAATTGTTTTCTTCAGGAGTTTGCTGGTGTAGTAAAACAAGAGCATTTGTTTGGCCTGGTGTGACAAATCACAAGCAGGTTTTTGGAAGCCCTGACTAGAAGGGCCTGGATGCTACCAGCCTGCCTGTGCTCTGCAGTTCTTGGTGTGTTTGTGCCCGTGCCCAGGGGCAGCTGGCCTTGCAGGCTGCCTTAGGCAGGTGTGCAGGGCAGCAGTCCAGGTGCCTTGCCCTGAAATCAGTGCCACTCTGTTGGGAACTTCACAACGTGCTGATTTTTCAAAAAAAACCCAAAACCACAAAAAAGCAAACAGCCATTTTTAAATGCAAAATAATTCCATGTAAAGGAATGACCTCTAATTTGACTGTGCAAATGGAAGTTTAGGGACATGGAAGAGAGCATGAGCAAACTGTAAAAGAGCATTGTAGCTTCCCACAGTGGCTCACCTGTAAATTCTAGTTCTTCGTAGATACGAAAGCCAAGACGTGAGACATTTTGGGACATGAGGAACCACAGTGAAAAAGAAGAGTCTTTTGTGAAAAGCAGATTTTGCAAACAGAATGTTTGTATGTATAACACACTTAACAGTTTAGGGATGTCAGACTTACATTTGCATTACTTTGTATATGTTCAGCTTGGTGTCTTCAGGCTGGATAAAGGGATTTGCTCAAGCAACATTTCACATTCTGAAAATGTTTGCTCTCTAAAGGTTGAGGAGGTTTATCACTTGAGAAAATGTAGTTACTTTAAAAGGTAACTTTTAAAGGTAACTTCCATCCTGCTGTGGGAAGCTTTTTAATCAGAAATGTAGAATTATAGGCAAGGTGAGAACCATGGTTAGAAGGAGAGCAAGTGCAAGAGGGCAGATTAGATATTTTTTTCAGCTCTGTACCTTCTGTGAACTCAGGGAGCCCTGCTCCAGTTTATTCCACACCATAATCTAGAAGAAAGAGCTTGAACCTTTCTAATACCAGATCTTCATTGGCAACTTGACAGAACCTGAAATGCTGGGCACATGCAGATGTGTTTGCACCCACTCTCCAGCGTGGTTTGCACGTATGGTTTGTGTGTACCTGCTCTCCTACCACATCGTGGTTTGCCTGCCGTGGTGAACCTTCCTGTGGGTCTCAGAAGAAAGCTCTGGATCCCGAGGTTTGATTAGATCTGTCTCATGACAGAGAAAGAGGAATGTCTTGTTTGACTTCCCTGGCAATAATTACAGCAAGGAAAAGCTGCCATTGAACAATTTGAATTGCATATATCAGAGGAGGAGGGATAGCAATCCTATTTTGTAACTTAGCTAGTCAGCCTGCTGTGCTACTTACTGGAAGAGGAGAAAGATATTGCCATTGGTGAAAAATAATTTCCTTTCAGAAAATCTTTTCACCCTGGCTTGAAGTAAGGTGGGAAATAGTTCTCACTTTTCAGCCAGTTTCTGTGGAGCATGCTGGTTGTGGGTCGGTCTCCTCTTTTGTGGAATTCAGAAAAAAAACTTAATTGCTCTTGCATTTTGTTTTTTTTCCCTTTGAACTTGGCTCTGCAGTTCCCAGAATTAGATATGGACAAGATCCAGTGCCATCAAATACAGCTTTTAAAACAGAAGTTAGGGAATCTATGTGCTGGCAATATAAATGGTCATGCTATGTCTAAAATGATAATTGCACTTTTATATACCAGTGTGCTGTTCTTCATCACTTGCAAAAATCATTTTTGTATTACCCAGCATGGAAATGACTGATTTTAGTAGCAACAGGAAAAACCATTAGGTTTTTTTTATTTGCAACAAAGGGAATGGTTTTTTCCAGTTTATCATATGATTCAATGGTCATTGGGCATCTTGCCATTTTCTCCATTCCCATGTAGGTTGATACATAAATACAGCATTTGCTAGTGGAAAAGATTTGGGATCAAATGAGAATTGTAATTAAGTCAAATTGTATTGGTTAAATTTATGTATGGCCTTTTCATCTGAAGAAGGTGATGGCACAATGTAGACCTTGGTATTTGTACTAATGATTGCAACATAATTTAATTTTAAAATGTTACAATTCCAAATGTCCATTTTGCCATTTCTAGTGTACTATTGAAATACTAAGTGTTGACAGCCTCATTTTGAAGGTGACTTGCCAAACCAGATTCAGTTGGCATAGAAGTTGAAAGTCATTCCTTTGGTATTATACTATAAAGTCTGCACATACTAGTAGCATTAAATTTACATCTGGTTGCAAAGATCTGTTATGGCTTGATGAAGCTTATTTTAAAAATTAGAGAAAAAGGAGGAGGAAAGATATAAATGTAAGTAAGTGTATGTCATAATTTGGGCCTTAGCTATTTTACTCTGCTACTCAGTTCATTATGTCTTTAGATCTGCAAAGGCCATCCTTCTCTTCAGAAAGTTCCTCACTGAGCAGTGGCAAAGGCAGAGGGTTTGACAGTGCACAGTTTTGAGTGATTCTTGTAAAGTCTTGATGTATTGCAGGTGACTGGGTGTGTGCCCAGCATAGTAGGATTGGGCTCCATCTGCTTACCAAAGAAAGTGTGACAGCAGCCTGATTTGATATATAATGAACTTATGATTCTTTTTCTGATCTGTTTCTTGGAACTTGTCTGATCTCACCTAGTTATCCCATATTACTTGATGAATTCATTGTAAAGAAAATCAATATCCCATTTTGGCTTGCAACATTCTTTTTTTCTGACCACTTGTTAGTAAATTTTTATATCTTTCATATCCTTGTGTTAAATTTTGCAGAAAGTCTCCTTTATTTAAACTGCAATGTTTAATGTTAAAATGCCTAACTTACACAATGATTCTTTATAAATTAGAATTTAACTTCTGCCTCCTTCCAGTGTATCAGTTGCAACAGGAAGCTCCCCATCCTAGAAGAGTAACCTGCACTCGTGAGGTAGGTACCAGTGTTCAGTTTTATACAGTCCAGTAATTCCGTGTCTGTACTTAATTGTGTCCAGCCCAAAGAGTGGTTCCTTGGGACACTTTGTGCTGTGATTAGAGTGAGTAGCCTTGGGGCGCTGGTACTTGGAAATCCATTTGTTCTAAAAATTGAATTTAAAACATTTTTATGTGTACCATCATTTACCGAGACTAATTTAATACTTTTTGATTCTTAGACATAAGGAAACATATATTTTCTCCTCATTTTCTCATGAGGATCTCATTTGTGAATGTTTTAATTTCCACAGCATTAGAACCTTCATTTTTCTGTATATATTTTTATTTCTTTAAAATTAAAAAAAAAAACCAAATAAAAAAAAAAAAAGACTTTTTAAAAACCCAAACCAACCCATAACTGAAAGTACCAGCACAGTTAAGGAAATCATACTATGCTTAACATAACAATTGTAATTATTTTGTAATAATTTCACTGCACAAAGTATATGTGCTCTGTAGTCAGAGAGAAATTGTAAACTGATGAAGCAGTCTGGGATAATCAGTAAGATATGTTAGCATTATATCCCAGGCTAGTTTGGCTGCAGGGAAGGGCTTGGAGGTCTTCTGTCCTATGTGGTGAGAACTCACAGGCAAATTTCATATTCAGTTCCTTTTTGTAATGTTTCTTAGAATACTATTAGCTAATCCAGTCAAATAAACAGAGACATAAATGTGTAATCAGTATCTAAAAATTAAAAAAATTTATTGCCCCTGGTGTGATGGAAATTGTTCAGCTGTTGATCAGATACAGATTATCCTCTTTATAGAACAAGAAACTTGCCAGCCAAATATAAAAGCATCTGTGTAAATCTTCTTTAGATGCGAATCACACTTACTACTACAACTTTCTCATCCTCATTTTCACTGAATTTAAACTCTTAATTGGAAAATGTTACTAGGTCTAATAGAGATAGTTAATTGAAAAGTTGAACTGGTTTTGCAAGGAAAATTTCCTATAGGTAGTGGTGGCCTGTTACAGTCAATGGGGGGTTGCACAAGTACCACAAACAATAGAAACACTGCTAAGTCCTGTCTTCAGTAGAGAATGAAATGCAACACATTAGTGTCTGTAATGTCATATTTCTATGAATTTATTCCAAAACAAGATTATGACATATGACAAACTTTAAGTAAGGGTAAAACTATCCCTGAGTGAACAAAAAATGAGACAAGTCTGTGTTTTAAAATAGCTTCTTGAGTTCTGTGGAGTAAACCTGTGTCTGCACCATGAACATTGTTGTAGAAACTGAGAAATAAAAGCTGTCGATTTAGAAACTAGTGAGAATAGAAGTAAATAACACAAAACTATGAAAGAATCAGTCAAGTATTTAGCTGCAGAACAGGGCATATTAAATGCACATCCTATCACTGAAGAATTAGTTTATTTAAAAAAAATTACTGAAAGCTTATTTTTAACTAATAGAGGTAAAATTGAAGAAGTACCTTATCAGTGTGCATTTTCCTACTTCTGCATTAATTCTTTATAATGCATATAAGAGTTTTTCATTATAAGTGTTGAACAATTTATGCAGCTGAGCTGATTTGTAATGAAAATATATTCAGCAAGCAGTAACTTGTTAACCTTTCTCTCTGGTCTCAGCCTCTCCTGCTTGCGTTGAGCTTTGTGATCTGTTCTTTCTCAGCTGGGTTTCTATTAGCAGCCACACATGAGTCAGTGGGAAGCAGAAGCTTTTCCTAAGTGCTTGAATTATTCAGCTGTATAAACAAATTCATAATATTAGGAAGAGAATTTTGGTCCTGAGAACATCAGAGAGGTCAGTGGGAATGAACAATGTGTAATTTGGTGAGGTATTAACACATAAATTGCTCTTCTTGCCTTATTGTAATCCACTTGTTGACAAAAGCAGGAGTGATGATTAGGGGAAAAAACACTTGTTAAAGAATAATTTGAAATCATACCATAAAAAAACCCCAACCCTTTATTTCATGTGCAAAGGCACACATTGTACAAGTGCTGATACTGAGAGGTGTATTCAACAGAATGACCTACTTAACTTGAAATGCTTCTCAAATACAAAGAATTGAAGTTTCTGCTCTGCTACACCAGTTTCATATCAGAGCAAAACACAGATCAGTGGAGAGACACTGAAGTAAAAAGAGCATTGCATTAATTTGGAAGTTTTTATTGTGAAGGTGCAGCAGAGCTGAGCCTTTTAATACTCCATGAGGTTAAAGTTGATAATTCCATAACATTGTAAGGTTATTTGACTTCTGCATGAGGCTTGCTTGCAAATTATAATGTTGTTTGTCCAATTAATACTGTATTTCCTCCATGAAATTAATATTTTTATGCATATAATCTTACATACACGTGTGCATGCATTGGCATATTTAGGGCAGCCTTGACTGATATATAAAAGCATTCAATGAACAATTTTAAATAACTATATTAAAAAATACATAGTATAAAGATAATTAAAAACACTGTATTTTTCTGTCCTTTTAGGAGGCTTCATCCTAATTCAGTGCTAATAGTTAATAAACCTGTTAAACAGCATCTCTGTGTAATATTGTGAAAATGGTCAAGAAAGACAGAATATGGGCATATATAATGCACATCCTTATTAGAGCTGTTTGTAAAGGTGGCTTTATCTCTTGATATTTGACCATGGTGACTTTCGAAATTTCATTATAGCTAAGCTCTTTTCCAAAGGAATGTCTGCTATAAAGTGCTTGCCATGTCCACTTGATTTGTCTGTTCATAAATTTGGTTTCATTGCCTTCACCCCTCAGTTTGAAACAATGGCAAATTAAGCAATGGTAGATATCTTGTTGATCTTTGTGTTTCTTGAAGGTATCACAGGGAGACCTTAATTGTTTCCCATGGCCTCTATTAGTGATATACAAATAAACACATTTGAAAACAAATTTCTCATGCTTTTTTCCCCCCATTTTTTTCCAAGTTAGAAGCAATTTTTAAAACCTTGCCAAGCAAACAGCAAGAGGAAATTTTCCCATAAGTAAAAATCCTGAGAAGTCAAAAGGCAGTGTTCAGCTGATCTTTGCTGGATACAAAGAAAAAGAAGCAGCTATGGCTGCTCTTACTCACACTCAGCAATGCTTTGGTCCAAAAATATTGCCAAATCAGAAGAGAATTCTGCAGACAATAATTGCACTGTATTTTCAGCTATCATATTTAGCTAATAGGACCAATTTCTTGCTATCATCTTATTTTAAAATATATTTCCTTTCTTGGATGGGTTTAGTTCCAGTCCAGATGTTTTGGTTTTGTCTCGTTAACTTACAGATGACAAACTTTGAAAGTTGGACTATTGAAACTTCTGAACTAAACTGTTTTGGCTTTCAGTGCTCATGTGCAAAGGGAGGATACGTGGATGCCTGCAATTGTCATTTGTAGAATTAATTTTGTAGAATACAGTCTGCCAGGAGCTCTTTGAAGTCCAAGGAAACACAAAAGACCAAAGAAAGCTGCACGTTGCTGCTGGTTCCAGTGCAGTTAAGGATAAGAACACTGTGTCTAAGTTGCAAAGGGTGCAGTTGGTGTAACACCTGTCAGAAGCTTTACAGAAAGCCTGAGAACAATGTTTACTGTCTTACATGGTAAATTTGGCTTACAGAGAGTCTGTGTGGTTTTCTCAGTGCACACAAACTGCACTGTGTATGCAGCCCAGTCATTCTGAGTGAATTAGAAGGCCCCTGCTGAGTTCTGATGGAATTTTCTTAAAAGTCTTAATGTGTGTCAGTATAGACGTCAAAACCCCCTAATATCATCGTAAATGTAAAAAGTGATTAAAAAACCCCAAACCACAAATAAACAGACAGTAAAAAAATATCAGTGAATTGAGGTTCCAGCTGCACTGAGTCTTATGCAAGCAAAAATGTTGCACATCAACATCGATACTGAAGTTATTGCAAGTTTGTAAAACTGATCAGTAGAGACAGTGTTAACAGAAGTGGTTATTTTCCTTTTTAACTCATCATCCACTAAAATGAACCGCAAGCCTAGCTATGAATGTCTGGAAATCCTGTGGGACATTTTTCGGATGCTTTGTTTCAGTCATCTGCCCATTCACATTTTCAAATGTTTGCACAGAGTATATTATAAATTTTCTTAGGACTTGCAAGTACTCTGAAGATGCCCTGTCAAGTTACTAATCCATGTCTGAAAAGGAATGCCTTTGCTTATATAAATTTTCCAGTTCTGTCTTATGAATTCACTGAGATAAAGATAAAATCTCACTAGACAGACAACAAAATCTTATTCGTGACAGGATTCTTCTTTTAACTGCCCTAAACTAGTGTCTTGGCTTAAGGGTTTTAGTTCAGAAGTGTTGCAAGTTTCTGTAATAACAAAAATAAAATGCTTTATTTTTTTTCTGTTTATGTTGCTATCTTCTTATTGAAGAAATAGCCTACATTTAACAAAAAATATCTAAGACCTTTCTTCTTTTTTGAAATAATCCCGTCTCTTTAGGCCCTTTGAAAACAGCTATCACACCAGGCAACTCTCGTTTGCTGTTATAAAGAAAGAGGAAATATTTTAGAACATGATAAATCTTTCCAGCGATGGAATGTTTTTTCCAAAGTGATGAATCATTACAATAGCTTTTTATTTGCTGGGAATGTTGAAGAATTGTTATTAAACAGTACATCAGGATGTATGTTGTTTTTTGTTGTTTTGGATATCTGAAATCTTTATACTCCACTGAAAACTGGAGACAAGCACTAATATTATTAATAGGCTTTTTTGTTGAAAAGATGGAAAAAGAAACTAATGTGGCATTCCAGGTTTCAGCATAGCTGGATTGTTTTGTACTTCTGTAGTTCAAGTTGTATAACTGTTGACTTTTACTCCCCAAAGAGTTTCGCCCTTTAAATTTAGCAAGAAAGGATAACCTGGTGGTTTAGATTATTAGCTGATTTCTGTGGGATATGCTGTTCCTCACTTGGCTCTAAACTTCTTGTACAAAGGAAGATGCATTACTTCATCTAAAATAATTATCAGGCAACTTGTACCCTGACAGCCCTGCATATTGTGTGCATTTACACCATGAGGTCTCTGGGGCACAGCAAGGTGGAGTTACACTACATAACACATGCACACCTGCTTCTGAAGTCTTTCAGGTGATACTGCAGATCACACAGTTTAGTGAAGTCAAGAAGCACAAGACTTAGGCACTTGGTGAATTTACTCAACCATTTGCCCTCACTCTGAGAGGCTGTATAGTAGTGGCTTTATTTCAGCAGGGCACCAACAGGTCTGTGATGGAAGGCAACCTGTAAATTTAAGAGTTTTATAGATGTTTCGTTGTATTAGTGCACTCAGCAATATGGTGCACTTACATGCATGAAGTGCAAACTCATTTCCCTTATCTGGCACTTTGTAAAAGCAATATTTAATGCCATCACTTTATATATGCAGAATCCTTAGGATTACATGATCCAAGTGGCTCATCCTTTCTCACTCCATTTTAAGCCATTTACAAGTGCATTGTTTTCTGAAGGTCTCCCTTTGGTTTCCCTAAGTTTTAATCACAGAAGAAATTCTATTCTAGATTATTTTTGCCAGTACTTTCACATAATATCCCTTTCTGGTTTTAATACTATATTGTAAACAGTCCACTTACTGTATAGCTTCTCTTGTTATGAAACATTACAATTTCTGTTGTTTCTTCTAGGTAGAGAACAGACCCAAATATTATGGAAGAGAGTAAGTAACAGACATCTCTGATAGTGGTTTATCCTGACATATTGGTTAATAGCAGTTACAGAAAAGGTGTTAAGTGTTTACTCTGTGCTCTTTGTTTCTTCTGCGTGTTTTACAGCAGTGTCTCATCATCAGAGCATTATTACACTGCCATCACTTTTGTCTGCCTGAAATTACAGCTGCAGTTTCTGATGGATATGGATATCACTGAGTGCTACTTTGAGAAAAACATGCATACATTTCTGTACTTTCAAGGGATTGTCTTTTTCTATCCCCCTCTCCTGTTGGCTTTGCAAAATGTGTTTCTGTTTAGGGAGAAAAGATATTTGGATCCCAAATGCAATATATGATCAGTCTCTATGTGTCTTCTGTTTCAGGTTGCTAATGCAGAGATGGTTAGATTTAGTGTGGAGAAACAAAGAAGATCTTACTTATGTTTATTTTGGTAAAAGATGTGTGGTGTTACTGGGTTATTGCATCAGCAATTACTGAGATTACAGCAACTTGCTAAAATCTCAGGGATCACATAAAATATCCTTGAATGCTTAAAAATGTTTGATTGCATGCCACTAGCACAAAACATGTGAAGCCAGCAGGAGAAAACAGATTTATTTCTACACATTAAATTGATAAATGCAGATTTAAAAACAATATACTTGTTTCATAGATATTCTTTCCTAGAAGCTTTTCTAAACCATTTGAAGTACCTTCAAATACAGGCAGAAAGGGGAGTTTATTCAAACTGTAGATTTCTGGAAATCAGTCATTTTTATGTTTGTTTCTTTTTTAATTACTATTGTTGGTGCTTTTTAAATGAAGACCAAAAGGTGATTTAAAAGAGAAGAGGCATGTGTTTAAAAAACTCTTTGTTCTTTAGATTCCATGGGATGATCTCAAGGGAGGAAGCTGACCAATTATTAAGTGTTGCAGAGGGAAGCTATCTCATTCGTGAAAGCCAAAGGCAACCTGGAACCTACACTTTGGCATTAAGGTCAGTAATTAATATTTCATTTTTAAATTTATAAAATATTCAAATGGTTTTACTGTGTTGCTGACCTCAGATCATAAAATTCTTTGTAATTGTTTTAATTTCTTTTTCATCATTATACTTTTTTACCCTAGTTACAGATTTGGTATCTTTGACCTTTCATGCCCTTTTTTGAAGTGCTAACATTCCATATTGTTTGCACCATCAGGATAGCTGCAATTGTGGTTTTTCTGGTGGGGCTTCATTTTGCCCTTTTCCCACTATGATACAGTTGTGACCCCATGGAGATGTTGGGAGAGCAGGGGATCAAGAAATAAAAGGCACATTATGAGTTGCCTGACTAGTCTGCCATGTACTGACCAGGCAGCTGAAGAACACTTAGTCCTCCCTAGTCTCTCCACGGGATGGCAACAAATCAGGAGGCCTTTTTTTGTCTGAACACCTGTTAGCTAACAGTGCTTGCAGATCTACTTCTTCATTCCTCAAAGTTCTGGCAAGCGGGTCAGCTATAAATAAAAAACTCAAAAAAGTAGCTGTAAGGTTTAAATAGCTTCATTACTTTTAAGACATTGGAGGATATTTTGGCCTGTACTGTACACCTGAGTACTCAGATGGGAGGTAGTGATTATTAGCAATGTTGTAAATCTAAATGGGACAGAAAAAACATTGAAGGAGAAGATGCAGTTACTGAAAGTTTTATATGGGTAAGATAAGATTATGATTAAAATACTAATGTCTTGAAATAATAGGTTGTGATGAATTAATTTTTCAGGGGAAAAAAGTGTATATTTTCATAGGATATTTGTTTCTGTAGTAATAAGATTTCAAAGAGAAACATTAGTGACATTTACACTGACTTTCATTAACAGTGTAAATTTGGTATTTCTTATTAAAATAGTTCTCAATTTCATCATCTTCTGCTTTTACAATATTCTTTTAAAGCTACAAAGAAATCAGTTTTTGTAACACCTGGCTTGAAGGCAGAGCTCCCACTCCCTGCTTCCAATGGTGCAGAAGACACAGGGCCTGTAGGCTAGTCTGAAACTGTTGAGCATCTTCTATGATGTGCTGCTACAGGCTGTTTTTCAAATGCACCTCCAGTCCATCAAAAGGTGGCTTTTTTCCCAGGTTTGATGGTATCTCTCACACTGGAAAACCCCTTTGAAAACAATAGAATCAAATTTATACCAAATAGAGAAAAGTTGTTAGTGATCAGTTTGGGAAGAGGTTTCAAATTATAGCAAAGTTGTTATCATTGATTTATTTTGATGAAGTTCAGTGTTGGGGAAAACACATCAGAAACTGAAACTGCAGCATCTTGCAGCCATTTCATGATGTTTAAGTGGTAAGTGACTTGTGTATCATGGGCAGTGGGTTTAGGCCTTCCAAGTGTGTGAATGAGGGTGTTAAGTCTCATATCTTAGGTGGAACTCTGTGAACTGTTGTGCTCTGTCTTCCACACATTGGCATTTTACCACTAGAATTTATTTTTATCACTACTAGGCAGTGTAGCAGGAGTCTCCTTTTCCATTGACTGGAGGGAGAGTTTTTCTCAGGTTTTATTTTTCCTGTCCCTGGAATTATAAATGCAGAATATGACCATTGGCCAAAATGCCCACTGACTGTGTTTCTGACATTGTACCCTCTCTTCAAGTCTAGGTCCTTTCTGCAGTCTCCCTGTGCTTCCTGACTGTGAGAAGTTTGCTGTGATTGCCATGATGAGTTTATGTAGTTCTGTCATTTTCTGAGAGCATCACTTGTGTTTGGGTCACTACACTGCCAGATGACAAAGATAGCCCCATCTGCAGTTTAGATATTCCCAGGAGGAATTTAAGAATGTAATTTCCATGGCCAAAACCAGAGCTTGTCAGTAGGATGGTATGTATGAGCAAAACTTTTCCAAGTTCAACAGAAAGCTTTGATTGAGTGCAGGGTCTCTAATTTCACCCTTTCTCTTCTGGTTGTATGATCAAATTTGGTATTTTCATACTAGGTTTAAGTGCCACTCTGTCTCTGAAGCAGCCATGTTAACTTTAAGATTACTTCAGTGTGATTTTTGCTTTTCCTTCTTTACCTTTGTTTTACCCCTTAGAAGATATGGGAGGAAAGAAAACTTGGTCAGCTGTTACATAAAAAAACAGACACAGAACAGACTCCAATAATTTTATGAAGTTAACCTAGCAATTCTCTAGAGGTGCTCTAATTCTGCAGTAACATAGTGGCAAAACATAAAATGAAATATCCTTGTTTTCTGATTGGTTTTCAGGCACATTTTGGTAAAAAATGGAGAAAAGTTCAGTAAAATTTGGATTCTTGAAGGTTCTACCAACTCTTGGCATAAATACTTGGTTCCCTCAGTATTTCTGTGTATCTACTCAATCTCTCTCACTGTTTGTTGTCTGATGTGTCAGTCTTTGACAGTCTGTCAATTCTGGCTAGGGCAAATTGGAAACTGCCTATGAAGTGTGATTGCATCATGAAATCCCAGTTCATCAAGACATAAAAGCCTTGTGGTAGCTCTGGGTAGGAGCAGCTGATGTTGAGACTGAGACAGGTTTGTTTCCTGGCTTGTAGCTGCCGATGGCTCTGCTGGGGAGGCAGGCAATTCAGTGAGACAGACGGCCCAGCACGTCCAGCTCTGGCAGATGTCTTCTTCCTGTGCTTGTGCCAGCGTGCCTGGGAATGCTGAAAAACCCAGTGCATCCAGTCGTGAAGAGCAGTGTAGTGAAACAGGATCATGTCCCTTCTGTGGCAAGGTATGATGTCTCTGTAATGGAATGTTTCCAGCCATCTTTTCTGAAACGAGAAGAACAAGCTCTTTGTGATTTGTCCTGAGGACCCAAGCCAGACAATTCCTCAAATCATCATGGGACACTTTCAGTGTTACATTTGGTTCCACCAGCTATTGTAGCTGATGTCCAAAATCTCAGTGTCCATACCAGCCAGGACTGCACATCCTGTTCAAGATAAGCTGCACCACATGTTTTAGTTCTTTGTTCTCTAAAGCCTTCTAAATGAGTTTTTGACCACTGTGAAGCATTAGGCTGTGGTGCTTTTATGGAACTAGCTTTAGTAGATCTAAAGATCTTGTTCCTGAGCTGCTATAGCTACAGACATAGCCTAGCACCACTTAAATGACCAAATATAGGACAGGAAAAAATAATACTTTTTGCAAGCTTAAGCAAAGAGGTCAGCTGTTCTTAGTGCAATACTGTGGAATAGTTAATTTAGTAAGGTAGGGAAAGTGACTCTTACCCAAAAAAACTTTTCATTTTTTCAAGTTGCTGTTGAGTTACTGTAAAATCTGCTTTCCACTTATATAACAAGCTGCATTTTGATCGTCTTATGATGAGCTATTTTTGTCTACTTTCATCCATTATTGTGCAATTAATTTGCATCATGACTTTTTTAAAGGCAGACTAGCTTTTAAATATAAATTTAAACAAAAGATGGTGGGTTTTTTTCAGAATTTTTTTTCAGCATTTGTAAGAGAGATAGAAGTGTGTTCTTAAAGAAAAAGAAAATTATAATTTAAATGTTCTTTGAAGTATAGAAGTTTGGCTAAATAGTCAGAGCTGTCCTTCAAATAAAATTGATGTTCAGAGCCTAAGAAGGCCTGTAAAATTGTGTCAGCTCAGATACCATGTAAAGGAGAATGAAGCATAAAAACAACTGAGAGCAGCAAATCAGCACCCTACTATATTTAATGCCTGTACTTAATCATGGATGCATTCACCAATCTTTACTAATTAATTAATCAATCAGAGATTGCCACTGAAAATGTTTTGCAATCTTGAGGTTTAAAAAAATTGCTAACATGAGAAAACAATCATAGATATATTTTTGTGTCCATACATATCAGCAAGTCTCTGTTAGAATAAAAAGATACAAAATACATTGTAATGTTAATTCAATGTTCCAAGCAGATTTGAAATAATGAAAATTCCTAATTCACTTCTGGAGATATTAGATCTGCTTTTACATTTGGCAAAAGAGTAGTACATTGCTTAATGTTAAGAC
This sequence comes from Passer domesticus, assembly GCF_036417665.1. Taxonomy (NCBI): domain Eukaryota; kingdom Metazoa; phylum Chordata; class Aves; order Passeriformes; family Passeridae; genus Passer; species Passer domesticus. The sequence goes on from NC_087483.1 coordinate 22,197,202, forward strand.
CTATAGCAAATGACAGTGACAATAGACATGGTTTGCAATGTAGCCTTCTGTGGTGGAGAGCTTGTTTAATAATTAGGATGAGGATAAAGAGGAAATGGGTAGAGAGTGTACTAGTGGTAGGCGTTGAAGTGTGATGGTACTGCATGTTCTTTTGAGCAGATAGCTGCTGTAGCACATTTAATTGGTTACCATGGTTTCCCTTCCTGCAAATTCTATTGTTGTGATACTGAGAATGAATTGAAATAAGGTTCTGCAGCATGATTTAAAAAAAAAAAAAAAAAGGTAATAATGTGAGCCATTAATGTGAGCCATGATTATGAGTCATGTTTTCTTTATGTTTGGAGGTTTGGGCACATTGAATATTGTGTAGCACCAGGAAAGAATTCTTCAGGTGAAATGAATGTCAAAAATTAGTTATCTTTATTTTAGTCAACATGTATGGTGCAAATTCATACATACATTCTCAATCCCTAAGTTAGGACATTTTTTTGAGGAAATATCCACAGGCATTTAAAAGGAGATCTAATTGGTAGGCTATTAGGGCATAATGCTGCAAATGAACCTTTTAAGTTTCAGAGGATGACTGCTTTGGTAGCTGGATGCTATTTACTTTCAGTGGGCTCTTTTGGGACACGTGTAGTGCTGTTCCAGAACATGTGTGGATTGCTGTGGGATTACTTACACATGTAGAATTCAACATCTGCAAAAGGCTTCTTGAATTCAGAGATTAATGCTGTTGATCTGTGTTCTGCTGAAAAGCCTTGTTGTACATACTGGGGCATGGGAGAGCATTTGGGGAAATAAGATTGTTTGAAACTACTTTCTACATGATAATAACTGAATTATGTTTTTTGAATTATTAATGTATCAAAATCTGGTCATAGTTTATCCTGCATCTACAGCTGATCTGTAAGTAGTCAGAAGGAGCCCAGCAAAGCAGTAGCTAACTGCTTCTCTTCACTTTACCATGGTAACAGTATTCTGACATCATGCTAGTTGGTAGGGAAAAATTATAAAGGCCATTTTAAAGACTAAACTTTGCATATCTTTCTGTGTATTTTTTACCTGATTTGCAAATGAAGTGATTGGCAGTAGCATGGCTTGAATTCAGTTTCTAGAATCCTTTCTAAAATATTCATACAATATTCCTTGGTTGCTAGCTGAAAAAAAAGGGGGATAAAGTGGTAATAAATTCTGGAGCTTGCTCTTCTGCTTCAAGTAAAACAATTGGCCCTCTATCTAAATTATGTTCCATATAAAACGTTTCTTTTCCTCCATAAAATTTCACACTAAATAATTGACTCTGTTAGTTTGTCAATGACATGTAAGGTTCAGCCATCAGTAAACACCTGAGGTGTCTGTTTATCATCTGCCTTATGTAAGTGCACCTGGGCACTACTGAAATGGCTTCACTTAAGTATTTAGAATAATAATAAATAGCTACTAACCTTAATGAGTAATTAACTGGCTACCTAGGTCCTCCCACAGACTAGAATGCTTTTTTCCTTATGGTTCATGTCTTCTTGCTGTGTTCCTGTTCTCCTTCCCTCCTCTTCCCATCTGTTGTTGTTGTCAGCTCTGTTTTCTTTTGGCTAGAGTGTCTAATTTATCTTTAGCAATTCAGTTTACTGCAGTCTTTCTCCTGCTGGTGTTAAGTTCAGCACTTCTCAGAGGAATACTCTCTGCTTCAGTGTGTTGTGAGCTTTTTTTGGGAGAGCTTGTCCAAGAGATGCCTGTGCTCAGTGTCCGCAGCTCATGTCATTGATGCCGTGTCCTTCACCCTGGCTGCAGCTCCTGCTGAGCCACAAAGCTCTGCTGTGATCTGCTGGGCACTGGGCTTGTGGTGAGCTGTCAGGAGATCTGGGCTCACTTGGCTTAAATTGTGACTTGGCTTTAGGCCATGAAGTTCTGCAGGACTCATTTCTCCATTAGAGAAGATGTTTTCTCTTCTCTGTTGTCTCACATGCTTGTTCAGTTCTAAAGTCTAGGATATCTTAAAAATGGCCTAGACAGACTGAAAGTTGTACCCCATCTCTCAGTCTACCCCCAGTCACAGCTTCTGAGCAGGAATCTGTGTTGGACTTTGCTGGTTTTATGCAGCATAATGTCTGCCTGGTTCAAAGCTTTTGGGCACTGTTGGAGTTGAAATAATAGTTGAAAAAATCAAATCATAATGCAATCAGTTGCTAATCAAATTGTGTGTGCAAGTACGTTGTGCTCTCCTCTCCTGTCAAAGCATATATATCTTTTCTGTCTTCTGCAAGTTCTACTGGAAAGCCTCTTTTTCTCTAGTGCTTTTAGAAAATGCTAGGTAGAAATATATCTGCAAGTTAGTCCTTTTGATTGGCCTCTTATTTTGTATATTTTTGGAATTAATATTTAGAAATTTTTGTCTTTGGAGAGACACCTTTTTTCCTGTACTTCATCAGCTGTAGGTACTGTGGGTACTTTATAGATATATTTTCAAGATAACACTCAATAACTGTATGTTGTTGTTTAATGTCATAATTATTTTTATCAAAACATGTATTAATTATTCAAACACCAAAAGAACTGACACATATAAGTGTTATCTGGCCCAGTTTTCCTTGTCCTTCTCCCTCCTGTATACTTAGTGAAGCTCAGCTGAGTTGAGTATGGTTCCTCCTGATTTTATAGGTTCTAGAAAGAGAATCAAGCTATTTTTTTTTTCTTTTATGTCTTGAGATAAATGAACTCTAACAGTTTCAGTAATAAGTTGACATCTGCCCCATTTATTGCTGCACTTGGATGAAAGAAGAAATTGTATTCTAGAAAAACAGAATATAATAGTAAAACAGCTATTAATCTTCATTGATGAACTGTTAGTAGCCCCAAGAATTCTAACAATGCATGTTATGTATGCAGGAACTATCTCATTTTATGTTATTATGCTTGTTTATTGTTAAGGAAGGCAGCTTTGAGGGAAAACCATTTAGAGAGCAGGGTGAGTATACTGGTGAATCTCACTGTTTGCAAAGGAGTGATGAGTACTAGAAGATTAGAGGTAGACTACACTGAGAAAATAAGTGAATAGCAAATTCTATAATACCTTTAAGTAAGTTAAGTAAACCTGCATTGTAAGCTTTGAATTAGCAGTGGCTTATTGCAAATCAGGTTTGACAAAATCTCTGTGGAACAGAAATCTTACTGTAGGTTGGGTTTTTTTTTGATCTAAGTGAATTTGGGTTTTCTTGAGACCCTGAACAACAACCTGCTCTGTACCATAGGAAAAAACCCAAACAAACAGGAACAACAGCAAAAGCAATGTTGCTCCAATCTGCTCTCCAAAAACTTTTTCTGGACTTGCACAGCTATTTTACAATAAGAACATTTCTTTGGGTTTTGACTTGATGTCTTCCACTCTGGTTTCCTTGACATACTGAATTAAAATATCCACATTGTTTTAGAAGGATAAATTAAGAGCAAGTTGCTTTTAGTGTGAGAATGTCTAGAAAAGCAAAAGATAAATACGACAGCCATGAGTAACTTTTGAGCTAAAAGAGTAGATACAAAAGAAATTTTTTTATGATGAGGGTGGTGAACCACTGAAACAGGTTGCCCAGAGAAGTAAGGGATGTTCCATCCGTGGGAGAATTCATTGGATGGGGCTCTGAGCATCCTGGTCTAGGTTAAGATGTCACTGCTTATTGCAGGGGGATTGGACTGGATGACCTTTAAAGGTGCATTTCCAACCATTCTTTGTCTCTATGAACTTAAGCCCTTGTAGAAAAAGCTACTCGAAGTGGAACAAAAATGAACATATTTGAGCATTATGCTCTGGCAGTTTCTCTCCATAGTACACAATTGAAGTGGAATTCCTGCTATGTTGCTGATGTTGTTCTACTTCAAAATATACCAGAAAAACAATGTCATCTATGACCTAAAATGAAAATGTTTTACATAGAGCAAAATTTGCATGCGCATTTTGAAGTTTGCTGAGCAGACAGTGGTAGGGTTGATACCTTAATTTAGATGAATTTGAAACACAGTTCTATTTTAAAGTAATATGAAAGGTCTCTGTAGCACAAAGCCACATGGTAAAATTAAATCTTGTAGAACATTTCTTCAAAAATTTTGTAAGCCTTATTTATGTATTAGGAAACTGTGAAAGTTAGTAGCTTTCCTGCTAGTTACATTTCAAGATGATCCTTATCCAGGCAAGACAGCATAGGTTTCCAAATACTGCTCTCTTGTGAAGAGAATATACCAGGCTTTTAATACATTCCCATGTGCACGTAGAATTCAAATGTGTCTTAACCACTAACCACAGTGAGTCTACTTCCAGGAAGCATGGACTTCCATCAGGTAGAAAAGGCAGTAAAACAGTGCCCAAAACATTGGTATTGGTTCTGATTCAATCTTCAGATTAAACCCAGCAATTTATATAAGGTTAAATGGAATAAGACATACAGGCTCAGTACTAAGAAGAGGTAATGCATCTGGTCAAACGAAACAGGTTATTTTCAAATGCTTACCACTGATGAAGAACAGTAACTTTTACCTTAAGTATTAAATGGTTTTACTGCATATTAATAGCATATCATAGCACCTGATCAGCTGACACTTTTTCAAAATTTTAAGATGGTGAAAATCAGCTGTTAATGGTAAAGCAATACATTGAAGCAAAGGAATTATTTTCTAGTTTTGTTAGATTTATTTGTGAAATGCTCTATTGCATTTCCAAGAGCCGATAACACTTTTTTGTCATTGCTTTCAGCAACTGTTGCCTACTGCTGATGCCCAGAGCAGTTGTTTTGTCCCTGACAGTGCTTATGATCCCCAGGGAAGTGCCACTGCTCTGGTCCTCCCTGCCTGCTGTTGGCATGCTATTTATGCAGTATTGTTTTCTGGCTTGGACAAGGAAGTTTGGGCAGTGATGTCTTCAGCCTCAGTTGAGAGAGACTGCTGGGAAGCTGTTATCAGTGATACCCTACAAGCACTGAATTTTTTTGTTTGATCCAGGTTAGACAGAGGTTAGAGACTCAAAGGTTGTGTCTGCATTGGCAGGGGATAGACATGTTGCAGTACCAGGTCTAAGATCTCTTTTCTCTTTGGGAGGATGCCATACTTTTTCCATGCTGAACTCAAGTATCCTGCATTCAGCATGGCTGTTACCGGGTTTTAGGGATAACTTTACACTAAATTAATGTTCATCAAGCAACAGTCTGCTAGCCAGTACTGCCCTTCCAAATGGCCCTGGAAAACTATCCATAGAGACTGTACTCCGCCACCCTTCCCAGCATAGATTTTTTTTTTTGTCTCCATTTGTATCAACCCCTAGTGCATTTGATTACATTCATTCATATTCATATTCACATATATATGTGTTCTTGTATAATACTGCTCAGGTTTTGAACACTTTATTTGTCAGGTAGGTATTCTGGAAAGTTGGCAAGTTCTGCAGTTCCCTGGCCATCGTCAGCAATCTTGTTGCCAATGAATATTTTAAAAAAAAATTACCTGCTTTCAGGAGCTGGAGACCTTCAGGGATAATTGTGTGGAAGAGGTTTTGGCTGCATGCAAGGCTTGTCTTTCTTTGACAAGGAAATAGGCCAAAAGAGGATCTATGGAATAATTTGTTTTCACTCCCGAGAACACAGCATGATTAAGAGACATTCGTGATGGCAATATTGCTTATATTCCTGTGGCTTTTTATGGAGTGTCAAGACTCTAGTCGTAAGTGTTGGTTGAGAGTTTTCAGAAGATAGAACTGAAATTTTGACACCTAATTTTAGGAAAGACTTCTGCCTTCTGGCTGTAAAGCCCATTAAGACTCTTTCTCCAAGGGAAGATTAAGTCCAAGTGGCCTTTAAGCCCAGACTTAAGTTTTCCCAGTTCAGTGTATGAAGTTGCTTGAAACTAAGGAGGACACGAGTAGTCCTGAGGGGTATTAATTTGTCATTTGGTTGCAGCTAGCATTCTAAACAATGCCTGTGTCTAGAAATTCTTCTCATCATAAAGTAGCCTGTGAAAGTGGTGAATAGCTACTATAAATTCTGTATGTGGACTGTAAAATTAATCCTCTCAGATGGTAAGAGTGTATCTGTTCTCTCAATCCTTCCCTTCTTCCTTTTGTTTCTTTACTGAATGCTGCAGACAGGTAGGTGGCTGATTCTGAGGCTTGTCTCCCATGGCATGATGCCTAATTCAACTCCTCAGTCCTTTATTATCCTTTATTATCAGCCACGTTTGCTCTACTGTTTGATACATTTTCCCACGTTGTCTACTCTGCCCCACTGGCAACCAAAGGAACTAGACAGTGATTGCTTTTCAGACAACTTGGAATAAAAAGTCTTTTATCTGTAGTCCTGCTGCTTGCAAACAAATGCATAGTGGACACAATGAAACTGTTTGACATGTCAGAGGTCTAATTCTTTTTCTTGGAAAAACATCTGATGTTCCCCTGTATAAACCAAAAGAGAACATATTTTATCTGTGTCCCACTTTCTACTTATTAAACAAAAAACAGCTGGTACTAGTACTTGCCTTTAGGAGGAGAGCATCAGGAAGTTGAAATATCAAATCTTGGCTCTACTTAGTTGCCACGGTGATGTATAATTAACTCGGCTGCAGGAATGTTGCAGAAAGTAAACATAAGAAAATAGTCTTGCTAGTGGAAAAATTTAAACCATAGTTTAAGTAAGACTGAAGATTAAGTGTTTAGTAATAGTTTTCAATTGAACATGTATGCTTTTTTTAATATTGTAATTTGATAAAAATAGTGTCATTATGTGGTCAGGAAAAAAAATTTAAATTAATTTGAAAGAAAACAGGATTCTGAGACACATTATTGACAGTACAGTCTTTGTAAAAGACTGGTGTTTCATTGATTTGTGGAGATTTTGGGAGTTTATTGCCTTATTACTAGTAGGATTCTATTTGAAAACCACTACCTTTCTCCACAACATATCCAATTAGAAAAGAATAAAGGAAAAAAAATATTTGGAACAAATGGGAAATTGGATAAAGACAAACCATGCATCTCTTGGAAACTCTATTCATTATAGTATCTCTCAACAACACACTTCATGTGCAGCAGTCTGAACAGATCTACAGCATAGGGGCTGCTCAGTGAAACATACCTGGGGTGGGAGGGTGCACCTTCTGAGCCTGTGGGAAAGACAAATAATCTTTTAAGAAGTTCTGTCTCTTTTCTGCATTTGGTCATCTTGTTTTTCAGAGCAGGAGTTCAGAACCAGACAAGACAGGTTTTAGGTTTTGAGGGATGTTGCTAAAATCAGAACACTGTGTGTACTTAGTATTAGGCCTTGTGATGCTTTTCTGTGCCTTATCATCTCTTGGTAAAATTAGTGTAATACTTTTAGAAAACTAAGAACAATAAGTGACCTCCAGCTTGCTTGAAACTCTGCTTTAAGTAGTCAGAGCAGATGTTACTGATTAGAGCAGCAGTTCACCTGTATCTCTTAACATAAGTAATTCTAATGTATAAGTCATTTAAGGCCCATTATTCTTCACCTTCAAACTTATTTGGTTCTCCTGATGAAGTGAGAACCATCAAGGTGTTTCTATGTGCTCAATGTGTATTATTCCCACTGACCTGAGTAGGTGGCAGTGAAGGTTGCTCACTTTGGCACTGCAAAGTGCTGAGCGCTCTTGGCTCATGTGGGCTTCCCTGACAGTCAAGGGTGTATAAAGAGGACATCTCGTGGTCAAAGCTTGTTTGCCATACACTGTGTTGAGTATAAAGGTGCCCTGAAGAGTAAGTCTGAATACATCCACCCCTTCTGCTATAACTTAGGACATTATCTTTCTACTTTCTGAATGACTTGTATTCACTCAGAACTGCATCTTGTGATGAAATGAGCATTGGGTAAAATTGTGTTTCTTTTTGTCATTTTGTAATTTCTCATTGATTCAATGAACTTTTAGTTTGTATGGCATGAAAATATGCATGGAAGTACCAGTTAATCTGCAGGAAACTGCCCACATAGTTCCTACACATTGTGTCCCCTTTCCTTACTGAGCAGATTCCATTTACATTTGAGTGTTTTGCAGGAATAGCAGCTTCTGAAGTTGCAATCACTGTCAGAACTATTGATAGGGTGATGGGAAGGTTTGGCATTTTGATATAGAACAGAGAAAAAAATACAGATTCCAGAACCATGTATTTTTTTGTCCATATTTGCAAGAAGAATGCAATATTTCACCTGAGGCAAGGTCTAAAATTATGCTTTCCCCTGTTTGGTGAGGCCCCACTGTCAAGAGGAGCCACTTCAGCAAAATATCATTATTTACTGTGCTCCTTAACATCTCCAATGAAGCATTTGATTGTAATGTGAAACCAATCCATCCTTTCAAATTTAGTTCTTAAAACTTACTTGGCACATCTGACCTCATAAAGAAAGAGGCCCAATACCCTCGCTGCTGTCTGACCACAGAACAGCACTGGAGTGAGCTGTGAAAGCAGCTTCTTGCCTCCATCTTCTCCACAGGAAATGTTGCCAAGTGCAAACACCAGTGTGTTTTCACATGTTTAGACTGCTTTGAGGCTGAAAACAGTTGCAGATTCTAAGTGCTGTTTTTAAAAATATGCTGCTCTTCACGTAAATTCAGCATTCTAATGGTTGCTAAGAGCCTGTATCAAAATGCTGTTCCATCCTGATGCAGAATGGCTGGTGTTGGATAGCTTTCGTGTTATATATCCTGTATATTACAAAGATTTGCTTGAAGCTTGGGACTTAACAAGCATAACACAGAAGGACTTTTGTACAAAGCTTGAAGAGTTAGTCCTGGGCCTTTGGCCAGGAATAAAGAATGCTTGCCCTTGTGCCATTTTGTCCTGTGCTGCTTGGGTTCTGGCAGCAGTTCTGCCTCAGTGTAATTGTTGGCACTGGAGCTCAGCTGAACCTTGACTGGCCTCTTCCTGCAGGCAAGCAGGGGAGCAGAGGAGCAGGACGGCATCAGAGCTGCGTATTGATCGGCTCTAATAGAGGACTCTGTTATGAGAGCTCTTCATATCGCAGCCAAGCAAATTGACTGCAGTGATAAAGTAGCAAAGCACTAAAAAAAGCCATAAGGAGTGCGAAGTAATTTTTCAGTTTTTCCATAGATAATGGAAAGGCTAAAAGAATACCAGAACAAACAGCTCCTTCTGGGACAGTACTGTTTTGGCTGTCTGTCTGCAGTTGTTGTTGATCTCTCCTTCCTCTCTGTGCTAAGCAGTAGTTCCCCTGCTCGGCTGGACAAGACACAGAGCATAGTCACAGCTTTAAGTGATAAAGTGTTTTTAATTGTTTGCAAAGGCTTGCTTACTCTTATTTATTCTGCTTACTCTTATTTTAAAAAAACAACTTTCCCATTTCATTGAGGCAGATTTGGAAGTCAAACCAGAAACTTCAGACTCTACTACGATGGAAAACACTTTGTTGGGGAGAAACGTTTTGAGTCCATCCATGACCTGGTGACAGATGGATTGATTACTCTTTATATTGAAACGAAGGCAGCTGAATACATTTCCAAGATGACAATTAATCCAATTTATGAACACATAGGATATACAACCTTAAACAGAGAGCCAGCACACAAAAAGCATATGCCAACCCTGAGAGATGAACATGATGGCAAAGAGTCTACAGGAGAGGATGAGGTAGCAGAAAAGAGGGTAAGCAATTGTTAACCCACGCTTTTTTTTCTGTTAGACTTTTTATTTTGTACTTTTAACCTTTCCCCTCTCCTATAAGTACTAAAGGTCTCTGCAGCTATTTAGTCTACATAGTTATTTCCAGTGTTACATTAACAGTAATATTTAAACTGGTTATAGAATTTTGTAATGGTAATTTTTGCATATTGCAAATTTTCATTATTTGGAGGTTAGTTATTTGTCATTGTGGTTCTTCAGGTGTTTTTATAATTATGGATGTTACCATTAAGCCACGCCTTTATTTCAAATGGGCAAAGAATATTTAACCTTAAAATTGTTTACAGTATATAAGACAATTGCATTTTATTTCTTAATATATTCAGATTTCCCCAAACAAATGCATTCCATAACCTATTCAGCAGTCTGCAAATAATGACAGTAAAGTTGTCCACATTATAAATAAGACTGTTCATTAAGTTGAAAAAATGTTAAAACATTTCACTTGGCTAAGTTCAGCCTGTCAGAAGCTGACCGAGCTATTTTTGGCCTCAGCCAGACTTAGAAAGAGGGATTGCTCTCTCAGAGAGTTGCAGTATCAGCTGAGAAGTAATTGCATCCTGGATTATAAAAGAACAATGAAGAAGGAAAAAAATCTTAGAACCAGTGAACATAAAAATATTAAGGGAGATTGGGAGTGTACTGGGCAGACAAAGTAGCTGCCTGAAATTTTATTTGTATTTCAGAGACTAAACGTAAAAAGAAACCATAATGTAAATTCTGTTGTGTTAAATGAAATACTTTGTTTATTGAAAATCTGACAAATTAAATTATTTTTTAAAAGTTATTTTTACATGGGTGTAGGTGTTAATGCATGTATAATAGTCTGATATGTTTCCCTATTTCACAATTTCAGAGTGATACACATTAGGCCTATCTAATATGCTTATAGTGCATAGAAGAAATGCTAACCTTGGTTGGGATCTTTTATCTCTCCAATCAGAAAGACGTGATTTTAGTTTCTGTGGATGTGGAGGAAAGGTCTGACTGACAATTTCCAACACACATGGCTATCACAGTGAAACTAAGCTCCGTACTGAGTCCACAGAGAGAGGGAGGCTCATAGCTTTGGTCCTTCAAATCCTCCTTCAGCAGAATCTGTCATTCTGCACTGAATTTGCTGAGAGATGAAGCACCCAACTTAGCTTAAAGTATGAATCTTCACTGTTATCAGATCATTTTGACAAAAGAAATACTGCTGGGATATTGAAGCTGGCTGACCACATTTAATATCCAATTTCTCGCCTGTTAGGTAGCAGTAGCAGAGGGGTGAGTTATCACTTACAGTTCCTGACAGCCACAGCTTCCAGCGTGCTGTTTCAAAAGGATTTTTTATTTTTTTTTTTTTTGCATATTATCATAGGCAGTTTATTATAATGCAAAGCCTGGGTAAAAATCTTCTCTAAGTCTTCTGGAAGTTACCACTTTGAGTTTCTTTGGTAAAATTAACTTTTCCTGCATTTAGAAACATTCAAGTGACAGCAGAACTCTGTTCTGCTACATTTTTTATATTGATGAAACAGTGTTCGTAGTAAAGAGATTTCAATGATTAGTGTTGAACAGCGCTGGTTTTTCCATGGATTACATTGTGTTATGTCACTCACCAACTGTTTTGAAACATTTTTCATTAAATAGCTCAAGGACTATTGAATATTTCTCAAAGATTGAAATTTTATGTGGACCACCTTTAGACAGGTTAGACACGTAATCTCAGCATCTCACTCCCTTCAGCATCTCATTCCCTTCAGGAATTTACATGTGACTAAAGGGGCTTCAGCCACAAAACAGTTCAACAGCAGTGGTGTTTTCAGTCCTGAAGCCCAGGTTTTAATGCTCTTCTTATTTTTTTTTCTTGCAACTATATTAATGTGAACACGCTGCGGCACACAGACATCACGGGATGATTAAATGTGGAGATTCTTATTTATTTTTTGAGTCAATGTCCAGTTGGGATTGCTGTCTGTGGCTGCATGGGGACAGTGCAGTGTGGTCTTTCTCACCATGGAGTGGCACAGAGGTGACATCTAGTCTGTCTTTGCACCTCTTAACGTTTTGGTGGGAAGATGGCACAGATTTTCCTGCATGTCACTTCGAGTAAGGCATTCAGCTCCATGACCAACACCTGATCCCACTAGCAACCTCAGCATTTGGAACAAGCAGCTGTTTGTAAATAGGTCAAGTAGTTTTTTCTTCTTTTTGGTGGCAGGGCTGGCAGGTTGATTCCTGTCCAATAGGAAGAGAGTATCATTGAATTGCAATGAACCCAAGAAAATTGTTCAGAGTTCAACACGAAAAAAACCCATTGTTTATGATCCAAGCAGCAAGATCTGCGTGCCCATTAGCCCCATGGTGAGGATGAAAATTTCCTCAGCATCTGGCAATTAATGCATCTTTATCAGTTATATAATGTAGTCACACAGCTTCTCCCTGCACTGTATGCTTCTTCCTCTGTAAAGAGAGAAAGAAGTCTGGGTCTTTAACGTGATCATCTGATCATCCTGAGCCAAAATATGTTCCCAGATCTGCAGGCTCTGAGGCTGATTAGATACAAATCTAAATTTGTGCCTGTGACTGTTGCCCAGTCATGTGTAGGTGGTGTATGGAATATAAGTCCTTCAGAAGAAGGAAAGAAGAGACACAAAAACAGTCAGAGCCTGTGGAACAGCTGGTGGGAATGGAGTCTCACTTTCTGCCATGGAAACTGGGCAGCTAGAGAATACACCCCAAGCCTGAGAGTGAAATATTAAAGGGCATTCACCCAGTCTTCAGTTTGGTGTGGGGCAGTAGCAGGAAATGCTGCATTTTGTGGTAGATGCCTCCCAGCAGGCACTTGTAATACTTCATTTGTTCCCTGCTCTTTCTGTAATTAATGTACGGTAGAATAATTGAGTATGTGTTGGGTGACACTTTTCATTTGCAATATATTAAAAAGGAGCCCTAGTAATGGGGAAAGATTTAAAGACTGAAAGAGATGAAAAGTCAAAACTTATGCAATCGTTAGATAAGGATTGTAAGACAGAAATTGCAATACTCCTGAGTTGTGCAAGAGACCATATTGTGGCATGATTTAAGATGCAATTTTTGATGGGAAAATATAATCCTCTACACAGCATGTGCTTCACTGATAATGAGAAAGAATATAACTGCATACCATGTACAAGTGTACATTAAAACTTAAAATTCCTGGTTAATGATTTAATGCTTTTCTTAACCTATGAAGGAATTACTAATTAGTCAAGAGATAACTGGAGGAGGAGAGACTGAAAACAGGACAGTGCTTGTCCTGCTTGAATGTGCCAAATAGACATTTTAGCTGTTGCACTAAAAAGGTGATGGTGGTTCTCAAAACAGTCTGCAAATTGTTCAGAGGTCAATTGTGAGGCTATCATGGTCTGTGTGTTAAGAGAGGGCTAAGAATGATTTAAAAGAGGGATTCCCTTGTGGATTCAATCTGTGTGACCTAGTGTGGAAGTGGAAATAATAGCCAGTATCATAAGATTTAGTATTCCTCCTGTTCTTTGAATACTGATGGGTCTCAGAACATCTGTACTTTCAAAGGCAATTATGGACTTAGAGCAGATGACTTGATTCAGCTAAACACTTTATAAAAATGGTAGCTCTCAGAAATTAGTAAATATCTAGAAACATATATCAAAGTCCTTCTTTAAAGCCTTGCAAAACATTCTTTTTTCATTTTGACATATTTTTGATTTCTTTATAATATGTATAATGTGTAAGAAGGTGTATGAGTGATTGATTCAAGATTTAGTATTTTTTACGAAAAAAATGAAATCATTAGTTATGAGTTATCCTGTCTTTCAAAATGAAATGCTGGGGTAAATGTTAGGATAGCAACTGAATCACATCTATTCATGTTTACTTCAGTGATATGTGCTATTTCTTCAAGACACTTCAATGGCTGCAAATCAATTAAAGACCCCTTCTAGACTGTACTACATTCCATTCAATTCCTATAGATGGAAAGAATTGAAAGAAGGTTTGTGGCAGCAGTCACCCAAGAAAAGCAATCTTCTTTTTCTGTTTTCAATTACCTTAGTTGGTGATACCATTTTTTCCTCTATAGTGAAGAAGGCTGATTTTCTGCAACTCTGTGCAAGGAGATCTGAAAATGTAAGTCTGTATTATTTTAGTAGGAAACATGCTTTTGCACCTGCCTCCAAAGATAATATAGATGACAAAGTTCCTTGTGATCTGTGTACATTTCTAGTAAATTCATAATGGACTCCACATACAAAAGCAAGGGTGATACTTTCAGATGTTTGCAGAGGACCAGTCTTACTTTCCAGCCTTAAACTAACACTTCTGTTTTCATTAATGACATTACTATTTTTCTACTTTTGGTCTCAGTCAAATCTGTTAGTAAGATCTGCTTAAACCTTTCCTTCACTGTGGCTTATTTTATCTTCAGGGACAGCACATGAGAATCTGTAGCTGAGGAATTGCAGTAGCTGGCATGGAAGTACAGGCACCCTTATAGAGCTCTGTGATAGAGGCACAGAGCTTTGAACAGCACTGTTTGGTGCCCAGTAATGCCAATTCTGGAACTGATGGGGCTAAAAAAGACCTGGTCTTAATAATCAGGGAGCAAAGTGTGCTTTGAGAGCTGAAGCAATCTTCATGCTGGAAGTTGTTTGAAATATTTCCATTTACTTGAATTAACTTCAAGATGGGTGTATAATGTTCACAACGTCTAAACAAGCCATAGCTGTAACAAGGGTAATAATGAAGCAGTAATGTTTTTAGAAGTGCAGCTAATGTTTGCCTTAAAGTGCATTTAAAGATGCAGGATACTGAGCACTGGGGGATCCCATGGGTTAACTGGAGGAGATTGTCAACTCTTTTCTCACAAATGTTCCTTTCCAGTCCCTGCGCGGGTGTCCATGACAATCACTCTGTAACTTTAATGTAATTTATAAATAAAACATAACTCTGTGGAAGGCAGAAACTTCTATTTATTTCTTCTGGGTTTAGCCCATCTTTCAGCAGAGACTTCAAAGCACAGACAATTTTGTAAATTCCAAGAAAGTTTTTAGCAGGATGAAAGATGAGCCTACTTTTTAGGTAGCTGCTCCAGCATATCAGCAACATTGTGCTCAGAAGAGATTGGCCCAGCCTCAGTCTTCCTCATCTCTCCTTTCTGAGCATTAGCATTTATGTTGGTGTGGAACCAGTGTCATGTATGGTGTTATGTATGGCACTTACAGGCCAAACTAAAACTGCAAGTGGTTACAATGCATTTTTACAAACATATATAGTTTTAACTTAATTCTGTATTTATCAATGCTCAGGAAAAGAGAGCTAAGTGCACGTGTTGCCCAGTGTACAGACATCAGCACAAAGAAAATTATTTTCTCCAAACTGCAGAGTGCTTTTTCTACTTATAAACACCCACAGTAACCAAAGCCCTTATTTGTGTTCATTATGGCAGTAAAATTGTTTCACTAAAAAAGCTCATATGAACTGATTTTGTTTTAAGATTCAGAGCTTCCAAATGAAGCATGCACGTTGCTAATTTAAACCCCAGGTCACACACGGAATATCTAGTTTACTCTTATCAGTATCTCATGCTTATAAAAGATAAATTAGGAAGGAAAAATTGTTTTTTAAGGGTCTGTAACTGGACCTCCAGTGTTAAACACTGTCCTGTAGTTCATCTGTTTCTCCCAAGACAAATTCTTTCTTCTTCTATTGGTGCCAGCTCTGCTCAGTTCATTCCTGCAGGTTACAAATGCCCTCCTGGCTGATCCCAGTGAGCCCTGCAGGACTTGCCTGCCTCTGTGTGCGTGTCTGCACCTCCAGAGCACATTAATGTAATGCTTACACCATAGTGTGGGGATTAACATGGACTAAAAGCTGTGTGCTCATGTTGGTAGCCCAGTTGCATGTTGCTGGTCCAATATTACAAGGGTCAGAACAAATAAGGCTCCACAGCCTGCAGAGAGGGAGTTGTGCCTTAGGTCAGGCTGCATTTCCAGCAGAGACTGCACCCCCTGTTGCTATGCTACTCCTGTAGAGTTGTTCCCTGTGTTCTGAAGGTAAACACAGTTGAGGATCAGCATCCTGCTTCAGCCTTTTGTCATGGGTACGTGTCTCTTCACTGCTTGCTGAGATGACCTTTCAAGTTTCTTTCTGCTTTTTCAGCAAAGTGTGGCTCTTTTATGATCTGACATGTGAGATGTGTACACAAAGATAATCTTCAGAAAGTTTAGTGTCAAATTATACTGAGACAGGCAGCTGCCATATGAAATTGAGTGCAGCTAGTCTTTCAGGCTCACACAGCAGACCCTCAGCAGAAGTGTGGTGAGTAATTACCCTCAGCATATGCCCTGTGCCTGATTGAGCCTTTGTAAGATGAATAGTGTGCAGAACTGTTATAAAGGCTGTAAAGCAGTACAGTTGCTGTGCAATTAATTCTGAAGTATAATGCTTGTGTTGTTACTGATGAAATGAAACCATTAGCAGTGAATAAACTGTTACTCTTTTCCTGTGTTTCTCAGTGTTGTGAGGTCAGTCAGTGTGAAGCCCTCACTTCAGTTCTTTTCAGGGTTTCTAGACTTGGTGGTTTGGATCTGGCTACATTTTTAATGCCCTTCAGAAAGTATTGTACAGCCTTAGCCTCTCTTACATGTACTGTCAGAAATTTGTTTTGTAACTGGGATAGGCTAGTACAAGAAGACACACAGGGAGAGAGGGAGGACTCTTGAAGAGCCAAAGAGGATAGCTTTCTTTGGACTCTCTTCAGGGTGAGAATTAATTTTCCCACCCTAGTGGACGTTAGTAGCTGGGACATAGAAATACAGAGGTCCAGCTCAGCTCTGGATGAGCAATGGAGAGCTGTGCCTTCAGTCCTAGCATGCTGTAGGAGTCTGCTGCTGACCTTCCCCATGGGCCTTGCACTTCAGGCTTCCAGAGGTACAATGGAGAAGCCACATAGACACATATAAGTAAATTACAACCTTCTTTCCTCCTGTTTTTAAAAAACCCCTGTAGCTACCCTTGACTTTTTATGCCTTCTCACAACTGAATAATCCATGCAGTGCCATGGAAGGGAAAGGTGGGTGTCTCAGAGCAGCCTCTAAAGCAGGAGTGTGGTTCTGATTTATTGCTTGTGCAAAGGGCTTTCTGGATGGTGAGGGACTGCGGTGGGTTGCTAGCTGGCAGCTCCCTCGTTTGTTGTTCTCATTCCTTAGCTGTGTGAGTTTGGGGTCTTTTTTTTTTTAAACTCCTCCTCCCATCTGGCATCTCCTAATTATTTTCTATTACTAATCACTTCTACAGGAAACAGACTGGACTGTTGAATTAAGAGCCCTATAAAAGGATAATTTTGTTATTTACAGGTTTCTTAGCTCACTTAAACTTTATAGCGTGACACTGTATAGCTGGTGATAATCACCTTGGGCTATGATTGTGTCCAATCTCATAAACTGGGCAGGGTCAGGTCTGGTCATTCGTAGAATGTGAGAGGCTCAAGGAGAAGCTGGGGCACTGCAGCTGGTAGCACAATTGGTTGTGAACTAATATCTGAAATATCTTGCATTTTATGCTTTCTGCAGCTCTGTGTAGCCAGTTCAAACCTGTCCTAGGAGTCTGACTAACAGGGATTTTCTCCAGTGATCTCCCTCTTCATTCAGCAAAACTCCTTTCTCTCCTTACGGTTTGTTCTGTGTGTATCTAGATGGAAGCAGGGACAGCATTTTACATGGGTCACTGTTTACATGCTTCCAAGTACAAACCCATGTTTTTTGTACAGAGATGGAAAGGACGTGGAGCTGTGGTGGTCTGATGTGTCACCCCCATCCAGCTGGAGAAGGCACATCTGCTCCACTAATAATTGCCCAGTCATAAGTGGTTATCAGGTGCTTAAGACCCATGGTGAGTGAAATGCTTGCTTTAGAGGTGGTAGCAGAAAGAGAAGTAGTTAGGTGTGCCTAAAACAAAAAAGAAAATAAGAACAACATTTTTCCTGTGGTTAATGCCACAGAAGCTGATCTGTTCTGGTCCTTGTTTCTTTCTTTTTAATCTTTCATAAGAAAAAATATATTTTCAGTAAAGCTTCTCATGCTTAATTTTAGTTTCTAGCTGAATGTTTTCTGACTGAACAAAGTAAGGGGAGCAGTTTTACTACTAAGCTCAACAAACTACTTGCTCCTATTATTTCAAACCTGTCACACTTGTCATCAGCAAAGACAGCAACTCTTGACAGTTTTGCAAAGTCTTTCTTTGATCATTAACTTTTAGAACATTAAACTTTTCCATATTTAACCTTTATTCTGCATGGCATCAGCAGCTAGAAACAGTGTTGCTTCTGGCATCTAGTGTTTCTACATCTTAATGTTTCGGTAAAGTAAGAATCACCACACTGAAAATTCTGGTTCTCAGTTCTGTTGTTGCTCTAATCTTCATCATGT
Organism: Passer domesticus; assembly: GCF_036417665.1. NCBI lineage: Eukaryota > Metazoa > Chordata > Aves > Passeriformes > Passeridae > Passer > Passer domesticus. The sequence goes on from NC_087483.1 coordinate 22,215,310, forward strand.
TAGTATTGATATCCCTCAGTTTGAACTTCTATACAATTTCCAAAATAAGTAAAGGATTATGTGTTTCTAATAGTGAGGTTCATATTATAATGCACTTTGATTATATTGCTGTGTAGTGGGAATTATTATTGCATTTTCTTAGAGCTTAAACAGTTAGAAAAAAGTTGCCTAAGGAACCTTATAGCTAGTATCACAGAGTATAGTATCTTCTATTAAGCCTTAGTAATATGTGTATGTGATTTAATAATTTTTTTCATGTTTTCCAATTTGTGAATTAGATTAGTAGCACTTAGCGGAAAGCAGCTTTTACCCTTTTTGAGAGGGGATTGGAGGAATACTGTGAAATTATGAAAAGGCTCTGTTCCCAATTTCCATTTTGCATGTAATGGTGAAACATTTTAAAAACTCTATGCTTTATATCATGTGTCAAATAGTTTATTGGTAGAAGATTTCTGATGATTTTACATTGCTGGAACAGTCTTGAAGCCATTTCCCAAAGTTAATATGATCGTGAATTACATTTGCATTCGGGCGTTTCTGTGAATTGGATGATGATTAAAGGAGCAGTATGTTTAATGCAAATGCACAAAAACTGTAGAAAGTATCCTGTGTTATGTTGCACAGAATTTCAAGTGCTCAATGTCTTAAGTGACAGCTTCTTATTCCCTCCAGCTCCATCCCAATCCTTGCTAGTGCTGGTCACAGCTGGTGCCTGGGAGCTTCTCTGCCATACTGCAGTTCTCCAGGCAGACTCCCTGCTCAGTAAGCTGATCATGCTGAGAGCTTCCTGGACAATTTTTTATGGACCTGATGGGTTAATTCTCTTGGGCTGTTTTTATTGTTGAAAATTCATACAACTTCAGTGTTAGAAATCTTACAAGCAGTGTCATTTTTAAAGTGCTAGTTGATGGTGGCAGTACAAATGAAAAATTGCCCTGTAAGGTAAGATGAAAAGCATGCTAAGAAAGAAAGAAGAAGTTTTGCTGGTTTAACATTTTGTTTAGTTCCAGTGAATTTAAGTAAATATACCCTAAACTTAGTCTTTTAGCTTTGATGTGACCTGTACCCAAAATAAAAGCTGTTGGTCAAAGACCACACACATCTGAAATCCCAGGTGTGGACTGGGACCTGGGACTAGTGTATTTCAACTGAAAACAGACATCAACTAAGCAGTATGTTGTAAGAAACCACAGACTTGCTGGGGGGCAAAAATAAAAACCCCTAGAGCCTCTCCTATGTAACAGAGGTTGTATGATCTGTCCACATGCTTCTCCCTTGAAGGTAAATATTCTGTGTAGCCAAGATTTATGATGGGGGTTACGTTGCCAGCCCCATTTTGAATCATTCAAAATCAGTCCATTTTCAAATCCAGTGGTTATTTAAATTTGTTTCAAAGATGCTGTGTTTGACCATTTGAGATGATGATTTCTTGAGTGCCTGTCTCAAGAATTTTTAACAGTCATAGCTTTCTGTAGGGAAATGGGATGTTTACTGCCCTTATAGGAAATTTTTTCCTGACAGAAGCATTTTAAAATGTTAATTAGGAAACTTAGAGGGAACAAATAGGAAAGATGAACCATATATATAAAAGAGAGAGGAGAAAATTGGAACACTGGTCAACAGAAGTGAAATGAGCCTTTTCTGAGAATGTGATCAGGGATTAGAAGACTTTATGGGTGGAAATAAACTGATAATTTGTTGAAAATTGATAATGTGACTTTGGGAGCAGACTAATTCTGTTGCCAATTCCACTCTGGTTTCATTCATTGCAGGTTTCAAAGCAGTCTTGATTTAAATAGAGATTTATGCAAGGAAGTGGGAGTCCACATGAGACTCATTTGAAGGATGATCAGCCCATCTGATTTTTCAAGTGTGCCTGATTGCACTGTGTAAAATGAACAGACCCTGACCCACTGGTGCAGCTATGCCCATGGACACACATGGACCACTAAACTGGTAATCAGGGTTCCTCAGGAGTGTTGGGGAGCACTGGGGGTTACCCCATTGTTTAATTTTTCTGCAGTGAGGTGGTCCATAAGCAGGTTTTCACCATCATAAATTTGGCAAGCAGGTTGCATAGAGCCAGTTGACAACTCTAGTATTCCTTCAGGTTAAACATTTTTTTCATCTTGACTCATGGGTTCAAATCAAATGGTAATTCAGGAAGGGCTAGGAGAATTTGCATTCTTACTCTTATTTATGCTAAATAATTATGATTATGGACTGAAAGTATGATTAAGAAAGAAACTGTGACAGCACATGTACCATAGCAACATAGCTTATTCAGGAAGAAGTGCATGGATTCAAAATAGACACTGTGCCAAAGGAGCAGGTGTAGTCTGAAATACAAAGAGTGTTTAGAAATTAATGAGCTGCAGTTTTCAATTATAACATACATTGAATTACTCTAAATTGAATTACCATGTAGAACAAAAGAAGGCTAGTATTAGATGCATTAGACTGCCAGTCAAGACTAGACTAATGTGAAATAAGCATAATACATTAGGTAAGAAAATTATGATGAGACATAAAAAGAAATTTCCATACCAGTAGCCAAAACTCCTATTGCACAAGGAAAAAATTAAAAAACACCTAATAAATATATGAATAGAAAAATTTAGTGGATTACACGATTTTCATTCCCTAAGTGTATACATTTTCAGTCACAAAAGATAACAGAGGTTGATTATAGATTTATTTTATCGGTAATATTTTTAAATGGATATTATAAAGGAAATGTAACATTTATTTCCTCATCAAAGATATGGTTAAACTTCTCTTATTTTTATCTTTCCTTTTATTTGAGGAAATCCTTATAACAGTATGGGTCAGATGAGGAATAAAACCACCAGTCCCTTGTGGTTTCAAACAATTAGTCTTAATAGCCTGTTTGTTCTTGCAATACTTTAATTTTGTATATCAGTAATAAAGAGCATTTGCCAAAAGAGGAGCATTCATGCAGCTGCCAATTTGCATTACATTTTAACTGCTATCACTCCTATAGAGCACATGACATTTATAAATTATTTTTAAGGTCTTATTGGAGTACAGTCTGCCTTGACATGTTGTGAATCAAGAGGCTTTTGCTGGAGTGACCCTTCACTGCAATGAATGTCAGTGGAGCCTCAGTCACAGCAGCACAGCTCTCTGCAGACCAGCAGGGAGACACATCCCAGACAAAGGGATGGGGAGAAAATGCAGTGCTCCTCTGGCAGGAGAGGAGGAAGATAGGATGGACCAAAACCAAAACTATGAAGGATGGAGGGTAGATGGGAAGGACAGAAGGCTTGGGAAGGACAGTCTGTCTGGAGGATTTACTGGAGACAAATTCCCGTGTTTAATGATGCTTCTCTTCTTTTTCACATATTATCTTGGATGGTTTGCCTGGGGAACAGTGATGCTGCCAGGCCCCTTGAGGCAGGGAGGTTGGTACTTTCTGTACTCTACCAGTTCTTGGTCTCCTTCTGTGCTTTTCCAGGTTTGGTTGGGGTTGGCCCCCTTTTAATGCAGTTTGTTTTCAGGCAGATGAATGGGACTGTGGTAAGGAGCTACTACAAAGCAAGGAGAGAGTTTCTGAGGCTGATGCCTCCGCTTGAACTCATAGTCATGGCAACTTCTCACCACGGTCAGAGTTAGGAGCTCATTTCTTAGCTTTTTGGGTAGCTTTTATCATGGCGTTTGATTGGCATCTCCCGCCTCAGTGTCACACAGCTTGGTGGCAGCTCTCCTTTTGTCAAGCAGTCCCATCCTGCCTCTTGCAAGCAGTCTAGTAGTTTCTGTCTTTAGGGAAAGGGCTGGAGCAGTGGGTTATTTTAACACAGGCAGCTGGGACCATGGGGACATCTTGCACTGGTGTCTGCAGGGAAGAGCCCCTTGGTTGCTGCTTGTCCTGGGTTGAGGGCAGGACTGCACTTCATCCACAATGCAGCTCTGTGAGGACGTGTATCACTACTTATGCTGCATAAAGGAACTTGTAGCTATAGCTTATAAAACCCAGTGAGCACCATTATTGATTGCAACATCCCACCCCTACCTGTGCCCACCCCTACCACGTGCCCACATACACCCCTGTAGTGGGATTTGTACCTATGGAGTGTGGAGGACACCCCAGGAATTACCTGTGCATGGCAGGCCAGTTGCTGACCTCCTGAAAGTTAAGTCACTTGATATTAGCAAAGTCCTCCAGATCCAGATCAAAAGCAGGACTTCTTCGTGAAGGTACTGAGAAAATTTTATTTTATTTTTGCCATGTCTAGATCCGTAGTTATATACCAAAATATATCCCCCCACCCCTTGGAAAAGAAGGGGTTGTATTTGCCACTGAAAAGTTCCTTGCTTTTGTGCCACTCTCCAGAAAAGTAAATGTTCATTGTTTTTGCCTTGCCAGTGACTGAAAGAGAGGAATGGTCACAGGGGTGCTCTTTGCTGGTGCACAGTTTGGAATTGTCATTCCAAGGGCCCCTATCAGTACTGCCAGGAGCAAACATACAACCTGTCAGCCACTGGAAACAAAACAAATCAGATCCCAATCAGCTGTGGTGACCAGTGGGTTTTAGGAGTAAAGCAACAGAAAAACTTTTCTGTTGGCTTCCCTTAAGATCTCCTTGCTTTTTTTGTGAGTATGCTCTGCATGGTAAGCACACCACTGGGAACATACAGTCTTCCCAAATAATGCCAATACACTTTAATTGTATTCTACAATACAGCACTGAAGGAACTCACTTTTGATGCAGTAATTTCTAGCAGAAATATCAGGCAACATTTTTTCCATGATTTAAACTTTATATTTATTTATTTAACACCCTTACTATAAGTCAAGAGAACATTTTGGCTGAATTTGTTTAATTACATTTTCAATTAAACATTTTTTAAACCTTCTTTTAAAATTCTAGATATTAGATGTTCATTAGCAGCTACAGAAATAATGTATGCTTTTATCAAAAATATAAATACCCATTTATTTAGATTTTGCTGTAAGTATGTCACCGGAGAGAGTGGGGAAGGTCTCATTTAATTAGAAGTCAGTCCATTTGGAAAATTTTGTTATAAAAACCAGAACTTTTCTCAGGAGTAAGATTTCATCATTTAAGCATGAGTTAAACCCAGCTCCCCTGTGGGTAACTGAAAGCAGGGCTCGGTGTTGCCTGAGGATTCCATTGTGCCTGAGCACTGTGGGAGCCTGAAGGTGTCCGTGTGCCAGGTGAGTGTGGCTGTGTTGGGGTGGCAGCAAGAGAAGTCCCTGGTGGCTGAGGCTGCATGATGGTCCTTCCCACCCACCTTCTGAGATGGCACCTTTCAGCTGAACTTTTCTTTTAATAGCATTCCTACCCTCTGCTCACACCATGTGAGCAGAGGCTGTGCCTGGCATTAGCATTCTACAAGTAAAGAAAATTCACTGAAAGCAAGTTATCACCACTTTTATTTAAAAAGTAAAATTTTGGGCTCGTCTTTCCCTTCAGAACAATCCTATGAAAGATATGACTGGGAAAGTTATATTTAGCTTGGAACAAACTTCCACTAAGAGCAGCATTGAGGAAGTTGGGCTCGGTTTCACAATCCTACTGATTAGCTTTTGAAAATCATGTACTGAGGCCATAAAATGTGCTCGTAAAGTGTTCATACATTTTCTGAGCATGTGCATTTGGCTAAGTTAGCTATACAGTGAAACAGAATACTGCAAAATGTACAGTGGCTCACTGCATAGTAAACCAAGTGTCTTGTTTCTTTATACATGTACAATAGGGCATCATCTTTGATGTTTTTAAAAATGGCATGCAAATAACTGCTGGTTATTAGTAAAATACAGGGAAGGGATCATATTATATATACATTCTGAAACAACAAAGGCATATTTAGTCATAACAACATGAAAATACCATTTGAGAACGTAAAGCCTGCAGTGTACTACACATGCATTCTGAAGAAAACATGATTATGTGTGTGAAAGTGGAGCCAGGTGCTCAGAAAACGAAGCATTCCATTGTATTGGAAATGCACCTGGGCTTCAGGATCAACTGATCAACTCTAATCTGGTTATTCTAGGATCTGTGATCTTAACCTGACTTGAATGTTTCTGTTTTGGTTGGGGTTTGGTTTTGGGGGCAGAGTTTTCCTGAAGTAGTTTCACTTTATTACTCACCAAATGGGAATGCATTGATTTCCCTTTTTAGAAAGATAGTTTGTACGATGTTGACTGAACTGTGTGACTGGATTAAACTTACATAATGTGTCTTTCAGAGAGTGACTAATTGGAATTTACTGCAAGTCGCAGATGACTTTTAAATCAATTCTGTGAAGGCTTCATAATAAGACTTACTGATTGGGAGATTAGTACCAGAAAACACGCATACATTATCCAGCTGACACTGAGAGCAAATAGTGCTCCAGAGAGCAGCTGTTTCTCCTGCACCCTGAAGGACTACTCCAGGGGAAAGTAAGGAAAGTGGAGCCCCAGTAGGACCTACACTGAACAGCTCTTGCAGCTGAGGTTTTACAGCAAATGGGAACATTTGAAATAGCACATTACAGCCTTTTATTCCTTCCCCCCCCCCCATCCCCTTCAGTCCATATGTAAATTGTAGAACCTCTAAACAGATGTACTTTAAAGGTTGTTGTGTTGCTGGGTTTGGCTTTTTAGTGCTTAAATCACTAAAATGTACATGACTGAGGCTGCTCTGGTTGCATGCTCTGCTGAGAAGTTGCTCAGCTGTTGCTTCCAGTCATTCCATTTTACAGTTCACCTCAGTCCTGTGAAATCATGCCCTGAAATTAAATTTAAGAGTGACAACCCCTGCAGTTTCCTTTCTCATGCAGTCTGCATAGCATATTCCTCCCTGCACGTGCAATTGTGATTGCAAATGTTTGTCGCACACAATTGCTAAAAAAATCCCAAAAAATTGTGATCCAAAAAATTAAGAGGTAGAAAAGTAGAAAGGAAATTACTTTCCTCTTCAGATTTTTACCTCTTTTTCGAGTATGTAGCAGACAGTATCTTCAGGCAGTATCTTCAGGCAGAGCAAGTTACAAAGATAATTTGTTGGAAAATGAAGGGCTCTGGAGAGGAGACTTTGCTGGCAGGGAGTGCAGGAGCCACTGGTGGAGAGCAGGCACTGAATCAAAAGCCAGCCCAAGGTGTAAGAAGAGGAGCAGGACCTGCAGGCTACCAGCAATAGAGACAGCACAGAGAGCCTGGAGCAGGAGTGTCTAGGGAGTGGATGGCTTCCTGCAGGAGTGGATGGCTTCCTGCAGGATTTGAGTCAAGCCCCAGGTCCCTGACTGCACTTGTTTGCTCTCAGGGATGACTCACCTCTGCAGTGACCAGGGCTGCCTGAGGACAGTGGCTTGCTCTCTCTTTCTTTATTATCTCACATACTAAAAAGTTAAAGATCTGGACCTGCCTGATGACCCAAACTGTTGTCAGGAAGGTGTGTACAACAGAAATTTCATTCTTCAGTTTGGTTTTTGAAATCAGGGATTTGGTGTGTGTAAAGGAAAGCACTGCTTTGCAAAGCCAAATGCCCAAAGTTAGGCAATGGCACAAGAATGAGCATACCCATTATAAAATTGTGTCATCTGAAAGCAGTTCTATAAATTTTAATTTTTCAGTTTCTAGCTTTATGGCTTTAACTTTGTTTCAATCTGTTCCTGGTGTACACTACTGTAGAGCATACAGCCCAGGCTGTAAGGGTAGGCTGAAAGGTGGTAAGCCCAGTACTCTTTATTTGTAAACAGCAGAAAATGCTATGAATTGAACAATGGGAAGCTGATTTATGTCAAACCAATAAGCAGTCTCTGTTAGAGTAGTGTAACACAAAGCGGTGTTAAAATTAAAATTCATAATTGTATAACTACTTTCCAGATTATAACGCATTTTCATAATTACAGCCATGAGATAGGACCTTTCCCTGTTGGGTAGTTTTGCTTACCTTTTTATTGGCATTCTTAGATTTAATTTTCCAGGATCCAGAGATCTGTTTCTACTAGCATGACTCTAAAGCGCCATTGAAAATAACTCAGTTCTTCAGAATTAGGAAAAGGGAAGCTGACAATTAAGGAGTAAGTATGCCAAAACCCAGATATGTGCTCTACTAGTGATTGAAAGGGAAATTCAGCCTGCTTTACCTTGCTTCTTAAGTGAAATTACACAAAATAATAAGAGTTGATTCTGATAGTAAATTTAATCTTGAAAATCACTGCATTGTTTATTTTCAACAAATTCCATCTTCAAAGAATTTATTTCCAAAATTAAGTTTTGGTGATGCATTTTTTCCCCTTAAAAAATAAGAGGAATTTTGGGTTACAGAGAAATGCATAATGAAATGTTATTAGAATTCATGACTTAATTCCTGAGCCTGTCATCACTCAGAGTTGTTTGGAAAGGATGACTCTTCTGGGGCAGGTGTAGGTCCACCTTCTTCCGTGAGGATTTCACCTGATGGTAGTTCCTGGGAATTAAACCATGAAGTGACTTTAGAGGAGAGGAGAGGAGAGGGGAGGGGAGGGGAGGGGAGGAGAGGGGAGGGGAGGGGAGGGGAGGAGAGGAGAGGAGAGGAGAGGAGAGGAGAGGAGAGGAGAGGAGAGGAGAGGAGAGGAGAGGAAAAGGTCCCCTGAGTCCATGCTATTTTTACACTTTGTGTAGATAAAGTGTCAGTTCTTATCATCTCTTACTCGTCATCTTAGTTTTCTTGATCTTCTGTTGCCATGGTGTGTTAATATACTTGCAAGGATGGACAGAAAAATGCCAGAGGAGCATTCATCTGCATTAGAAAGGAGTGGTTAAAAGCAAGACAAGCAGATTGAGGTAGTCGTTGGAAAAGTATTTCTTAATAGGATGGATCAAGCAGCCTCCTGCCTGTATGGAAACCGGGAGCTGAGTTAGACCTCTGTGTGAGCCAGTAATGCCTGACCGCATTCTATTCTCCTATATAATCTGTAGCCAGTGTTTCAATTATTAGTTTTATTGCAGATTAGTGTTTAGTGAAGCACCAGCCTTGATCCTTAATCTCTGCACCATGAAGCCCATGCTGAAACCCAGTAGATTGTTAAAAGCTGTCGGGAAGGTACGGGTGGCCACATGAGAACAGAAGAGGGGCTCCCAGTGAGCGCTGCTCTCAGCTGTACTGGCAGGACTGAGCTAAACTGGAACACTGTGATCCAGCTGCAAAGCACATACCAATTCCACCCAGAAGCTTGTGACAAACTGTGCTTGTCGCCTGTTTCTGACTCAGGAGAGATAAAAATACCTCCGCTGCAGCAGGGAGAGCGGTTGCAGTGCGGCAGCCTGAGCAGGGGGAGGGAGGGCTGTCTGCACAGGCAGGACAGGAAAGGTCCCCGGGCACCCTGTGTCCCAGGAGCGTGGTCAGCCCCACGCTGTGAAGCTTGGCTGTGGGCAGGTCAAGGGGCCGATTTTGCTGTCTCTGACAAAGACTGTTCACAAATGCTTGGAGAGAGCCACAAAGCGAGGGGCAGAGTGGCCGTCGCGGTGAGCCCTGCCGGCTGCCAGGCTGGAAGGAGCTGGGCTGCCCGGGTGGGTGTGACATCGTCTGCCCTGCTCCTTCCTGAGCCCTTGATTCTGGCTGCTATGGCAGTGAAGTTCAGGGCTTTAATGCTTGTGTGAAATAGTCTGTGTCAGGGCTGGCCAGGACCAGACTGCCCTGAGCACATTTCATCGTCAGTTGCATCCGTCCAAACTTCAGGTTTCACTCCAGTGGGAGACTGTGGCCATTCACCTTCTGTTAGGACCTGTAAATCTCTAAAGAGAGGTGACACCAGCAGTTCGGAGTTCAGGTGGAGGGCTGGGTGGAGGGCTGCAACGGACTTGGGCTGACATTTGTGTTCACATCCCTAATAGATGTGAGACTGGTGAGCATGTTTTCACACGAAAAGCACTGAAAAGCTGTAATTTTACCCATCAGCGGTCGCATTACCCTCTCCTGGCCGTACCTCCTGGTACGGGGGGGATCGGGGAGAGCCGCTTCCCGCCGCGTTCCCGGGGCTGCTGCTGGCTGCCCTGCCTGCCGCGGCACCCCGTGCCATCTTCTGGTGGTGCCGGGCTCGCTCCGGGAGGGGCCGGGCCGGGCCGTGCCGTGCCGGGAGGGGCCGGGCCGTGCCGGGGCTCCATTGGCTGCGGCCGCCCCGGGGCGGGGCCGCTCCGCTCCGCGCGGGGCCGCGACGCCCCCGCTCCGGGCCGCGGGGCGAGAGGCGTGCGCGTCCCCGCGCCCCCCGAGCCCGCCGCCGATGGAGGCAGCGGCCGCGGGCTGCGCGTCCCCGCCGCCGGCTGCCGCCCGTGCCCGGCCCGCAGGCCGCCCGCCGGCAGCGCCCAGCCCCGCGCCCCGCCGAGCGCGGTCCCTCCATGGGCGCGCCGCCCGCCCCTGCAGCCTAGGCTGCGGCATGGTCCGCGCCGCGCCGCCAGCCCGCGTGTGACACGGCAGCATGCCGGCCAGGGAGCCCTGGGCAGCGCAGCGAGGCGGCGGCAGCGCGGGGCACCGCGCCGGGCACGGGGGCCGGCAGCGCGACCTGCTGCTCGCAGCCTTGGGCATGAAACTGGGCGCTCGCAAGGCGTCTGTGACAATCTGGCAGCCTCTTAAACTCTTTGCTTATTCGCAGTTGACGTCGCTCGTCCGAAGAGCAACTCTGAAGGAAAATGAACACGTTCCGAAATACGAGAAGGTTCATAATTTCAAGGTAAGACGTTTTCCTATCTAATTTCTTTTTCAGGCAAAGGGACTTTAACTCGTGTTTTGAAATGGGTCTGGTATCGCAAGGAAATCATAGATATGCACACCGTGGCTTTCTAGGAACTTAAAAGCTGCAAGCAAAGCTTATTGCCGGTTAGATCAGTGATGTACATTTAGGACATGCAGCAGAGAAACTGGGATTTTGTTGTTGGCTGCTTGTGTGCACGCATTTGTTTCAGTAACATTTGCTATATCTAGTTATCTCTTTTATTTAGAATTGGTTCATACCGAGAGAGATGCTAAAGGTGAGAAAAACAGCAAAGTTTTCTTGCGACTCGAATGTAGTGCAGTTTTACTTTCAATGCAAAAAAAATCTCTTAGATCTGTAGTTAACTGACTAAATTGATCTTATCTCAGTTTGTCGATGGTAAATAGCTTTGGAGGTAAGAAGTGTGTTCTGCTGCATCTGGATTGAGCAGATGGTCTGCATTTCCTTTAGTTTCTGGCTTTTCTCCTGTGTCAATGAATTGAGTGTTGAAACCAGCGAGGCTTATGCCATGAGGCTGTTGGACATGCTGGCATCAGCAACTACCTTGTGTTTTAATAACATTTACTTAGTCTTCTATGTAGCTTCTAGTTATTGTTCTAATTACTTTAAATAACCGGTGTTCTTTGGTAAGAGCGATACATGTCAGTACAACGTATTTGTGTTTTGTGTCTGTCTGTAATAGGTATCCAGTAAGAACTCAGTAATGCAACCTTTTGGTGGTCAAATACATTAATTTTAAGACTGTGTAAATTGATGTTTTACTGGATTCCTGTAGATGACAGTACAAATTTCATATATATAGTTTGAAGGCCAAATGTTGTCTTTAATGTAAAAAAAAAAAACAAAAAAAAACCAAAAAACCCTACTTTTATTTCTTTTAAGAGAAAGGCAGATTGTTAATATAATACAGGCATCTGATGATATAAGCATGCATTTAAATGTCTCCTGTTTTCAGTTTTGATTTCCATCACGCACACATGTAGGAATGTGGGAACATCCACATGCATGCACATGTATTAATTTACCTATCCTCCATCTGACTTTATTTAAGCCACCTTCTGGCTTTTGAGTGCAGATAATCACCAAAAGTGGACACTTTATGTGATCAGGATGTTTTGTTTCATTTGAGTACTTCCATTAAGCACAAATTTGAAAACTGTGTACAGAATGGTATGTAAGCGTTTAATACAAATGCTTGGCATAACATATTTGTGCTGGCTGACAGTTCAATGCAGAGCATTTTTTCACAGGCTCCTGAGGTGTCCTAAATATCTGCAACGTCTTGCAATTTTCATTTGTTCCTTAGAGTTTGAAGATAATTCTTGCAGATGCCAGCAGATTGTGATTTTCCATGTACTACGGTGTATGTAGGATATTAAGTATTTAATTTTGCACATCTGTGTTCCCTAGTTGCTTTTCTTTAACATCCTGAAACATACCTGTTTTGAAAATAATCTGATAACCTGATTTTCATTCATTCGGGTTTGTTTATTTCTTTTTCTTCCATGGAAAGTTTCAGAGCTGTGAGTTTTCCAGTCTTTTCCAAAAACAGACTGTATGTCTGCTCCAAGGTCATAGCCATGGCATAAACTTTCCACACAGATTGTTTTCTTTATAATAGTTGTACTGTAGTTCCTTTATACATACTGTTGCCAGAAAAATATACCTTGAGAAGTGTATTCTCATATCAGTGGAATGGAGTTGCCTTTCACGGATGATTTCTGCTGTAAAAGACTAGAAGGGGAGAAGCTCCTTACAGGGTGTGCTGCAACCAACCTTCCCATGGAAGGAATGCTGCTGGCATTCATGAACTCTAAATGTGTCCACTCTCCCATCAGAATAAAAAGCAAAAACATAAGCTCTAAGCAAGTACTGTGTTATGGCTCTAAAATGAATGTTAGCTTGTGTGCTTCTCTCCTTTATAATTTCTTTGCATCTGTCAGGGTTTTTTCCTCACATGTATAGATGTCATCATTTAAAATGTCTGCATGAGTCTCCTAGGTTGCCTGCCAAGCAGCAAATCTGCCACCCATGTGGAGAGGAAGGAAATGTCAGGCCCAGAGTCTTCAACCTAGACTTTTGTAACAAGCTAAGAAAAAACAACTCAGAAATTAAATAAATTTATCCAGTTCAGCTAATCAGCAGTGACTGCTGTCCCCAGAGGCTCCACAGCAAACAGGAGTGTGTCCGCTGCTCTGTACCTCTGCAGCTAATCTGCTGTGTGTGCTGCAGGCACCAGGCATCAGACAGGGAGCCCTAACCCTCTCCCAGCAGGTCAGTCACATCGCTGCTCACAGAAATAAAGGGGTCTCAAAAATCCTTTTATACTGGAAATGCTGCAGCATCCTGCTAGAGAGAGGAGAAATGGAGAACCACACACGCACAACAAGCAGCGGTGTTTTCTTGGGGGAGGGAAGGTGACAGCTGCAGCCACTCCAGAGGCAGCCTGGGGTTAGCAAACATCCCAGAGTTGACAGGCTGAGGGATCTCAGGTGTCCCTGCACCTCCTGCCTCTGTGGGGTGGGTATTGGGGCTCAGGTGCAGTTTGAACGCTCAGACTCTGTTGCCTGCACAAGGCTCAGGTAGAGGAGCATGGTGGCAGAGGGGCAGTGTAGTGAATCCTCATTACAGGAGTGCAGTGCCTAGGGGAGGGGTGAACATGAAAGCTGCTTTTAAATCATCAAGAGGTCTCCTGAATAAATCCATTAACCTATGTTTTGCTCCAAGCGTTGTTTGAAAGAAGAATGTAAAGACAGTTTTACTGAGAGTGCTGACATGGCAGGGTTTTTGAGAGGATTTAATCTTACTTAAATCTCCTGGAATGTGAGTTGTCTCCTGCCTGAAGGGAACAGGCTGGGTAGCCAGGGTGACAGGGAGCTCTGCAGGCAGAGCTGGTCGGTAATGATCTCCAACTCTGTAATATTCTCCTGGCTGGGGAAGTCTGGTCTCTCATGAGCACATCTCAAATGCAAATATAGAGTGCCTGAATTCTCTTAAATTAATCTCCATAAGTAAAGAAAGGAATGATTATTTGTAAATGTCAGTTCTGACTGAGTTTTAAATGTGTGTCCTTCAGGATGAAAGCTAGATGTGAAAAGTATTCTTCTTTTAAGCATATTTTTGCCTTTTCCAAGTTATAAAAAAAATAAATTAATATTTCTGTGTTCTTCTCTATAAATCTAATGTAAAAGATCCATTTTCCAATAATTCAAATATATCAGATTAAAGAGACTTACATTGTTTGATAGAGCATTTTATTTAGCTCTAATTGAATGATGGAATTTGACATGAGTGTGACTTGATTGGGTCTGTATTTTTGCATATTTGGATTACTTTTCATTTCCCTCTGTTTACTGCGTTTTCCTAAAATCCAGCACACTTAATGAGATCTCTTGTAAACTGAATCCTTAGACCAAGTGAGGACAGTCACTTCATCGTCCTCAAAATTTCAGCCCCACCTTTTCGCACAGAAAGGCTTTTACTTTCCTTCAATTCACTTACCATTATGGGGAATAAATCTCCCCACAGACTGTGGCACAAATGTGTCAATATGGACAGGGGTGTCTGTGTGTGATGGATATCAAGCTCGTTATTCCACCCAGTGTAGGTGAACAACAGCATCTTTTATTTGGAAGCTCTGGGGGACCTGTGCTCTTGGAAGTGCTGACAAGGAGCATAGCTGAAGCCAGGGGAATAATCACAGGGGAAAGTTCTGTAACAGAAGAGTTAAAAAGTTCTGTAACTTCATAGAAGTAACCAAAATAGATTAATACTTAATCATTCTCATAAATTTATTGTACTCCTATATCCTACCAATAAGAATGCTTTTTACTGTCCCTTACAGTTCTCATAGTTGCTTATATTGTCCCCAAAAGGCAATAACTGTGATAGCTTGTAAATTAAAATAAAATTTTTTACCCAGCTGATATTTAATCTATTAAATAGGTTTAAGGATAGGAAGCAGCTGGGCACTTCTGGGCAGGCAGAGGAAGGAGGAGATTAAGGCAATAGAGGAACAGTAAATCTGAAGAGAAAAGGGGCAAGATGCCATATGGATGGAAAATGAGAGGAGGACCAGGGGAGGACCAGCTCTGGGTTGGAAGGTGTGAAGTGGGCTCTAGCCCAAAAGACTTAGATAGCCAAGTTATCCAAGAAGGGTTTAAGGTTCTCTCCATCTTCTCTCTCTGGTGAGGCAGTTTATTAGGGTAGTGAACACATAGGATTCTCCTTGCTCAGTCCTCTGCACTTTCCCACTCTTCCTCTCCTCGTCTCTCCATTTCTGCTCTTGGTTTGTTTCAAAACATCCCCTAGTTTTTTGCTGATAAAAAGGTGCATCTAATGAGGTATCTTCTGCCCTGGGTCCACCCTATCTGACATGGAATATCTTGTGCATCTCCTCACCACCTGGTGCTGTGCTTTGGACTTGGGCACTGACCTCACTCTTTCGCCTGCTGCTTGCATGGGGCTGGGGAAGGAGATAAAACTGTGCTTGAAAAATGTTCTGGATAAGGAGGGCAGTTGTGGAAGAGGAGCTGGGATTAATGGGATGATAGTTTCAAAGGAAGAGAAAGGTGAAAATCTGAGATTAACAACAAGAAATCTCCTGGGTTGTGACATTTGTTAGTCAGTGCAATAATCTCCTCATCACTTGGCAAATTTAAAATAAGCCTGGACAAAACACTTTAAAGGTCTTCACTCCCCTTCAGCTTTTGTGACTCATAGGCCCTGGGGAAGTTTTAGCTCCCTTGGCTGGTTACAGGTTTTCCTTCAGACATCTCTGGCTCCTGATGCCTTGAGCCAGCAGAACACCCTGCAGGTGTTTTCTTACTGCTGCTAGTCCAAGGCACAGACCCACTCTTCTGCCTGGGTTAGTGCCATGGTGCTTCACTGAAGCAAGAAGGTGTCTGTGCCTGTCAGGGCTGGACTGAAAGCTGTGCTCCTGTGCATCATTTTCTCCAGGATATTGTCTTGTTTCTCTCTTGCATTTCACAAACCAGATCTATCTCCAGAAGACTCATTTTTTGCTATCTCTGCGTGGTGCTGGGTACTCTCATGCTGTTTCTTAGTCACTGTCTTACTAGTGCTGAGGGCACAGTCAGTTAATTGTAAAAAATAACAGTTGCAAGGCTGCTTGCTAAATCAGTGAACATTAACAACATGATTCCCTTTCAAGCCAATAGTTCTTCCAGAGAGATGTTTTTCCATGGTTGCTTGAAGTGAGTCAGCCAAGCTGCTGATGAGCCTTGTTTGTTAGGATTCCTCATCCCCCTCCTCGACTGAAGCAGTGTCCTGGCTTTCTCTATGAGGATTTGAAAGGCCAAATGGGGAGCTCCAGACTGGAGACAACATGGTTTTTCAGAAATAACTGGAGATAGAATATTACCTTAAATATGCACAAGGAGTGAAGGCTCAGGTGAGGACCAGTCCCTGGAAAGACTTTGCTAGTACAGACAGACTCAGGCACCACTTTAATGAAGAGACTGCTGATATTAACAAGAGTTACTCTGCTCATGAAATTTGTATCACATCTTGGAAACAAATTAACCCATCTGGCCCTGCCCTATTTTTTACTGCGGTAATTGAACATATGCTGGGTGCTTTGCTACTGGAAGAAGTCATAGCAAATCACTTCTATGCCACATCTTATTCGAGAGAGCTTCTCAGTAGAGCCATGCCTAAACACTGGGAAACTGGGAGATGGAAAATGCAGAAGTGCTTCAAAAAGGCCAGAAACTATAACAAACTCATACTATATTAAGCAGAGCCATTTTTCTGTGACTTCTGACATGAACTCATTTCTATTTCTGATGTTCTGAAAACTGGGGCAGAAGCCGATTTGGGGTAAATTGATCTAGCTCCACTGAAAAGAAGATGCTGGATTTTTTATTAGGAACAAAACTGGCACTGGACATTTTTTTAAATATCTTTAATTGAGCCACTGCACTAATATAAATATTTAGAGAGAGAGAGAGAGAGAGCTGGGTGCCTCTAGCATAATCCCTGGGGAGAGTCAGTGTGTGTTCCCACAGATAAGGACACCTCAGGAAATTTAATGTTTCTATTAGACTCCTAGGACTTGAGGGGGGGAAATGGTTTAAAGGCATAGAAAATACCTGGAGAATATAACTGGAAAAAAACTTCTGAGAAGACCTCAAAAACTCTATGTTGTTCCTTCTGAAACTCAGTTATAAGACAGTTCAATCCAGAAAAGCTTTTAGTCATTGATGGATTTTAGTCTCCTAAAGTATTTATTTAATGTTACTTGCACTTTTTTTTTTTTTCCCAAAACAGATTCCAAATAGCACAATGTTATTTAAACCTTTCTGGTTTCCTAGTGCTAGTCCCTGAATTCATGCTTTGCCGCTGATTAAAAAAAAAAAAGAGAGAGAGAGAAAGCCTTTATTCTAAATACTTCATTTATTTGGGCTGTAATTTCTTCCCACCACACCAGCAGTTTTTTAGTCTGCATATGTGAATCCTGTGAGTTTGCCTTGTGCACAGCCCAAAGCCAGACCAGCTCATTTCTCTGGTAAGGCTAGGAAGTGCTTTTCTGGGGAGGACTGGGACTTTGCCTCTAGAAGCTTCTAATGCATGTTATGCTCTCTCATCACCAACAGCTTTTCCTCCATATTAGCCTTAGGATCATGACAAAAGCATTCATTTAGGAATCTCTCAGGGATTTATATTCTATTTACATGTGTATATGCAATTCTAATTCTAAGGATTATATTCAATTTTCACCTCTAGTTTCAGAATTTTTTGTATGGCATAGATCAAGTAAGTTGGACTTGGAATAAAATGCAAGATGTTCATGTTTCCAGATATCAATTTAAAGAAAATCTGCTATTCCATCCTCAAGGAAAGGTGGCCACTTTCACTCAATTTACAAGCAAAAAAGCCAACAACCTGCAATTCTCATTTCTCACTTCGGCTCTTGTAGAGCACAAACTAACCTCAATTTCCTGTTGTTCCCATCTCTGCTGACACAAGCAGTGCAAACAGAGAGTAAACAAGATCTGACAGCGCTTCTGGCTCCAAGTGGGTGAGGATGTTGAGGGAGGTTGTCCTGCTCCACATTCCCAGTGCCCCAGCGGCGATAGCGATGCTATTTATACCCCACGCTCTGACAGCATCTCTCCTCTCCAGAACTGCTGCACAAAGGCACTGGGGAGCTCCCA
Organism: Passer domesticus; assembly: GCF_036417665.1. NCBI lineage: Eukaryota > Metazoa > Chordata > Aves > Passeriformes > Passeridae > Passer > Passer domesticus. The sequence goes on from NC_087483.1 coordinate 22,233,213, forward strand.
GGCTGGCTCCCCATGGCTAACAGCCCAGCTGGGCTAAGCAGAGTGAGCTCTAGCTCTGGAGAAGGTCTGTTCCATGCTCTCAGTTACATTCATTTCTGTTACACCTTCAGGTGAAAGCAGTTACCTTGCAGGTACTGCTCTGCCATGTGGGTTGTCATGGCAGTCTTCTTGCTACTCAGATTACTTGTCAGCAGCAATATTTTCCTCACAGGAGAATTACCATGTGCTGGAGTATTTGAGACCCTTGTTTTAGAGGCACTATCTAATCATCATAATAGATACAAGGACAAATGGAAGCATTGCACAAACTGATGGTTGAGTTTCTCACTCGTATCTCTTCTTTACCCTTCACGTCCAGGCAATCTCTGTCTGGACCAGGGATGGATGAAAAGGACAGTGCCTGTTGGATGCCAGCATGGGTGTGCTCAGTGCCTGATAAAATCAGCTGTGACAGGGAAAACAGATGTTAATAATACAGGCTGAGTTCATCGTTCTAATTGGGATTTACAATGTCTCCCATATTCAGTTTAAAGCTTGGTAAAACCCCAATAGGCAGAATTCAGCTGATGGAATTGCAAATCAGCTAGGACCTCTGAGCTGACAGTCTCCATCAGCAGTGCCTCATCATCCTTGGGAATTTGTTTGAAGGACAGTATAGCCAGCAGACCTGAACCTTTGGAGTGCCGTGTGGTGCAAATGCTGGGGGTGTGTTCAGTCCCTGGTGGACTTGGTCTCCTCTCTGAGCCCCAACAAGGCTTCTGCCTGAAGTGTAAGGCTCTGGTAGCCCAAGAGTATAGAGCAGCAATTTTTTTCCGTCCTTTTTCATGGTGATGTATTCCATCCCACAACAGATGGTAATGCCTGGGTTTCCCAGACCCTGTTACTCTGACCAGCAGTTTGATGTGAAGGGCTGTGAAGAGGTGCTCTGTAGGGAGCAGGGTCTGATGGAATAAGCATTCAGTGAGACCGTGGCAGCAGCCTCTCAACAAAGGAAGCTTTCTTTGTATACTGTCCCAAACACTTCTGTTTTATGTGCTCGGTGCTGGTTTTCTGTAACCATAGTTTTTCAATTCCAATCCTGTTTTCTTCCTGTCAGTGGTTTTGCTAAAGCTCTCTTGATCCACCATCTTCCCTCATATCACATTTGCACAGCACTTCACTGATACTTTCTCATTTTCTTCCTCCCTGCCTTGACAAATGATAAAATGTAGGTCTCCAGTTAAGAATAAAAATTATCTGCTGGCTCATTCCTGATCTTCAGTTAGCAATCAAGGACAGCTGAATAACTGCCTTGGAAAAACCAAAAGCATAAAAAATAAGTGGAGTAACAAGGTAACTAACTTCAACAGTGATCTTTATAGAACCTGAGAAAAAATGGGGAGAGATCTGCTTGAGCAGTTCACAGCTTGTGGTAGGATCTGCTGTCAGAGCCACTGCGTCATTTTTTATTTGGTTCTCCTGAAATTTTGTCCTTTCTAAAAAAATTGAATTAACTGCAAAACAAAAATGAGTGACATTTTCTAACACTCGAAGTTGTTAATCACAAGAATTAAGCTATTTTTCCTTGTAAATACTTTTTAAGGCTGAGCAAAAAGCTTCTCCTACGTGGTTCACAGCAGTTACATGTTTATTATGCCTTGCTAATAGTGCAGGAGAGTTCAAAATAGAAATGCCCAGGGTATAAACCTAACGTGAGGCTCTCTTCTTGCCTCAGACTTGCAGGACGGCTTAGTAATGGTATTTTATGTAGTTTCTGAAGTAGATATTTTTCTTTAAAATTATCTAGACTTTTCTTTTAAATTGATTTTCTTTTGGAATTTTACAAATTAAGATTAAAACCAGTTTAATTTGCTTTCCCACTCATTTATTTTCCAGATTCTTTAAAAAAATTATTCCCATTTGGACAGAGAGAAATGAAGATTTTTGGGTGGGTGTGAGAATGGATGGATTGGGGATTTAAAGCCACACTTGGCAATCCTGCTCTCTCACATTTTATGAGACAGTAAAATCTGCATATGGCAGATGCTCTTTTTTACAAGGGGAAAGAAACCCCTTGTAATTTAAGTCAGGATCTCTGGGACTCTGCTGGGTGTGTTTTTAGAAATTTTTCTGAAAATCATCTTTTAGTTTTGAAAACAGACAAATTGCTTGGCTAGTTTTTAGAATGGGGAATTGGATATAAAACCAGAATGCTGTGTTAAACAGTGTTATATGATAAATACAATATTGTTTGCAAGTACTGGCTCTTGAACTAGCAAAGGGATGGATGCTAAGGTGTTTTTTAGCTGCCAGACCCCACCCATCCTCTAGGATTAGAGGCTGTTCTGACCTACCTCAGAGGACCAATTTTTCAGTATTTCCTGGCATCACTCACTGTGTCTGATTGAATTCCCAGGGAGGGTGTGTATTCAGAGCAGGGTTAGGTGTCCAGTTCCACTCCACAGAAGTGGGAATATTGATGTTCTGGGAAAAGAAAGCACTGCTCAGAACCCCCTCAGAAACAGAGGCTTCAGAGCTGATCTTGTAGAGCTGTTTACACCAGGGCTGGAAGGACATTGTGACCTTTGGGCCTCCTGTTTAATATTGGCAGAGAACCTCCCATCTCATAGAAAGGATGAAGCAAGGCGGCGCATCACGGGACACAGAAAAACCTACCCTCACCTTTTAATCTGCTTTGAGTTTGCAATCAGAATAATGGATAAGAAATAGTAATTTGGATGGGGCAGCATAAAGCAGAGCAGGCTCTGGGTAAATCCAACTGATTATATGGAAAGTCATTTCAGTGTTTGGATGAAGCCTGGCTGTATGGGATGAGGCAGAAATGCCAATGCTGCTGAGACAGTGGTTCTGAAGGACAGAGTCAGTCCTGGTGTTGTGAAGGGTGACCAGCACATGCAGTGTTGGTAGGGAAGAGGAGAGTCCACCTTGTCCTTGTCGTTTTTAAGGTGATGATGAGTCATGTAAACTCTTCTGAGGAGCAGGCTGAGAGCCAGGGTGATGCCGGGGAACTGGTTGTGGTAGAATCTAGGTGAATCACAGCTACTACATGTAAGAGAAACTGAGCTCATTAGAAAAGTTCATCATATTAAAAATGGAGGCAAAAGGTTGGAGTGGCAGATTTGGGATGTGATAGATCCTGCAGAAGAGTTTCTAAAGAGAATCAGGAGATGGAAGAATGCAGACCCTGGTGGGGAACAAGAGGCCGAGAAGGAAGAATGTTCACTGTTAGAACAGCCAGTTAGAGATAGGACATCTGAGCTTTAATGAGTGTCAGCACTGGGGGTGGCTCTGGAGAAGCTAAGCTGGGACTCCAGCACCTAAGGACAGCATTAGAAATGCTTCAGCAAATAGAACGTTCAGTGATTTGATGTTTGATGAATTGAAATCAGCAACCACAGAGTAACAAGGTAGGATAGTATAATTCTTTTTATTTAGAAAGAATTAATAATGTATCCGTCAGCATTTTAAGGAACAAAACAAAGTTCCCCTCCTTTGTGCAATCAGAGATAATGAAATCAAAGCAACTTAGGAAACTGAAAAATATTGTGAAAATAAATTCTTTATTTTTCAGATTTCTGAAATGGCAATTTTGTTTCAATTTTCCTTGACAGGATTTTTGAGAAGTATTTTAAAGGGTATGTTTCAGGGAAATTTGACCCAAAAAAAAAAATGGTGACCCAAATTATGCCTTCTTTTTTTTCCCTGAAAAAGTTCTGCTAGTTCTGCAGGCATTAAAGCACAATGCTTTGCTTCAGGGTATTAGAATGTTCTTATTCTGGGAAGAGAAGACTGCCAAAAACCTGGATAAAAACCACCAATCTGAGGAAGAAAGTCAAAAGGATGTGGGTAGTGCAGGTGGGTAATGAAATGAATGGTGTGAAAAATCTCTTTGTGGTGAGAGGAAGAAAGAAAATGGAGAGTACAGCTGCTGACAGTCTTGTCATCATTTGGTTTGTGGAAGTCAGCCAGATCTGCAGGGAGAAGAGGCCTCGTGGAGCACATCTCACCTTCCGGGGGCGAGTGGGATGGGTGGGGACAGGCAGGGCAGGGCACTGGGAGCTGTGCTCGCTGTGGACCAGGCAATCAGGAATCACTTGGCACAGATGTGCGTGTGAATTTCTTGGTGAATTCAGCAGTAACTTTCCAGACTGCCTCAGCAATGTCACTGCTGCTCTGAGGGTACCCAGGAGGCTGCAGACAATCCTGTAGCCAGAACGGAGCTGTGGCCTGAATTGTCACTCGTGGGGGTGCCAGCTGGATCCAGCTGCCTCTTCCATCAGTGGCACTTGCCTCCTCAGTCAGGCCACTTTGCCTTTCAGTGTTCATAGCCAGAGCTGTGTGCAGCTGTCAGGAACAAACACTTCCAGCAGCTCCTTCTCTCTCCTGCTCCACGCTGATCCGACCGGGCGCTGCACACACGTGAGGTTACTGCCTGCTCAGTAACTTGGAGGAGCTGTGTGACTCCAGCCTAAAGCAGTTTTGCTGTATTTCACTGCAAATTTCATTTCTTTATGATCATCAGCTACTAATTTTATTTTCAGCCTGTCTATTCTAAATAGCAGCTCAAAGCCTTTTACACTGGCTAAGGAAGTAATGATTTTCTCTGTAAAGAATCCTGTGGTTTCTTACAGCAGGAGCTTTATCAGAGTGAAATCAGAAGCAGTTAATGGTGGCTGCAGGATTTGTAACAAGCATGTGAGCCAGGAATGAAAGCAGCATTGGGGTTTTTTTTAATTCTTTAGCTTTGAATTTTTTCCTGGTTCAGTGGATTCTTTTTTTTTATTTTGGGTTTTCAATATGTAGCATTAGTCTGAAGAAAATTAATTCCTGTTGGAGTTATTCTAAACTGGAAAGTCTCTAGGCAAATTTACAGTATTTCTGTGTGGCACTGGTATTTTTGCCTGGCAGGACTCTTTCCATGCGAGGTGGAATCTTGCAGCCCTGTACCCATTTCACACAGTGCCTTATGAAGAGGAGGCCACAGCAGAAGGCATTTGAGATTGAAAAGTGAACTCTTGCACAGTTGCTGCAAAAGCCTTGCCTTGTGGCTAGGCTCCTTGCCCAGACAGAGGGATGCCAAGAGGTGGGAGAAGGGCTATCTGTGCCTTGCCTTCTTCTCTGACCTGGGCTTGGAGCAGATCCCCACAGACCCAGTTCTGCTGCTCTGGATGGCTCGGGGTGGAGGACTCTGCTTTTCCACAGGTCTGAAAGAGTCCTGGTTATTAAATCTTTCTTAGTTCCTTTCTTCCTTTCCTGCAGTGATAAAGGGAAGCTTCCAGAAACTGCATGTGGTACCTTCAAAGAAGAGGAATTCTGCACTGTTTACATGCATTGATGCTGATGTCTGTGAAATGGCTGGGTCGTTTTCTGTAATTCTCCTTTCTGCTGCTGTCTTCCAGGTGCACACGTTCAGGGGCCCGCATTGGTGTGAATACTGTGCCAACTTCATGTGGGGCCTCATTGCTCAGGGAGTAAAATGTGCAGGTAACAGTCATTCAGTGTTCTTTTCCTGCGTCATTCCTCACCCTGTAGCTCTGTAATGTGCAGCCTGCTGTGCCATGTCACTGGGGCTGGGGTCAGTCTGCTCCCTGTTCAATGGAAGGAGGAAATTTACCCACTCTGCTGCTGCTGCTTTCAGGTATCTGTCAAAGTGACTCACTGGAGTGATGCACAGCACCCCTCCAGCACTCACAGAGAGGAGACAATCATAATTAAAAGATTTTTTTTCCCCCACCCTTTTAGAATGGAGGAGAAAGTAGATGCATAGTTACCTTGATTTCTTTTACACCATTCCATGTATTGGTAGGTGTGAGAAAGTCATTGGGGATATGTTGATGGGCAAGGTGGACCTCAGCAAATTCCACGTTGCTTCTGTCAAACAGACATTCAGGTTAATTTTATATATAAACCAGCTGTGTCCCAGCATGCCACAGACCCCAAATCACATCTCCTACTTGCACACTGAAAAGGGATGATGCATAAAGGATGCCTGCTGAAATGTTACATAAACATTCAGGTGCTGGTAGAAGTGTATTACACGCCTGGGTATCACTGCAGGCATTTCTGGGATAAAGCCTCTCCAAAGGAAAGCAGTTGGACAGCTTTATTGATAAGGTTCTTCTGAAAGGAAAGGACAGTCGGCTTTCTTTCAAAGGCAAAGAAAAGGATCAAAGTGATCCAAATAGTTTGCTGTATTTAAAAAAGTATTTTATGACATTCTAGCAAACCGTATTTATAAAAATGGTGCAGAGATGTTGATGTATGAAGACCTGCTTACGTTGCCCTGGAAACTGAATTTTCAAGCTAATTTAAGAAAATCTGCTCTGTCTAAAGCTTTCTGAAGTCTTGTCTCAAGCAAATAAGAAGGCTTTTTATCACAGAACTGCAAAATGATGTAATATTTAAAATAATTTCTAGCCACATAGGATTGAAATGTTTTTAAATTCTTCGCCCATAACTATTTGAATGCAATATTTTGTTGTTACCATTACAGTCTGCACTGTCCAGGACGCATTAGAGAGTGCAGCTCTGTTTTAAGACATGATTATGTAAAAATGGCATTTCCTTTCTCAGTATTTTTCCTCTACTAAGAATACAGGATTGCAGCCATGTCCTCCACTTGTGAGTGAAGATTGTTAGTAGGTTTTACTGCTCTTGATTTTATACAGGGTGTACAGTGCTAGGAGAAGAAGAGAAAGCTTGATTTTGGTTTTCTGATTAGTATGTTTTTGATTACACTTGAATCAGTAAGTATGCTGTATTTATTCCCTGCCTTAGATTCCTCCATTTGGGCATTTAGGAGAGATATCAAATATTTTGCAGATCAATGTTAAGTAACTTTGATCCAGAAAAACAATAGAAATAAACGGTATGAAGGCTTGGAATGCTGCATGACACTGTGGAATTAATTCTGTTACTTTCACAATTAAACCCAAATTGCTTATTATTTTGTACTGCCTTTTTTTTTCTTTTAACTGAAGTACAGCTGATTTTTCTGGATTTATGCAGATTTTTCTAAATTGTGGATTTCCAAAAGCTTCCAAAATCTGGTTTTCTTTCCTCCTTCTGAGGATGGTAATAAGTACTGCATGCACCCATTCTCTCCTTGCAGCATAAGGATGTGTATTAGATGACTTCATAGGTTCAGAAACTATAATTAGGGCTTTCTGTCTTGTGTGAGGTTTCACATCAGCGTTGGTAGCTTCCAGTAGTTTCTATGATCTTATTTGTATTTTAAAATCCCACGTTGTACAACCATGCTTGCTGAAGTGTCAGCAAGGATTTGGGTGGGGTGAGGCTGCAGCAGTGTGTACCCATTCCCACAGCTGAGGCTGTGCAGCCATCAGAGCCAGAAGCTGCCCAGATCTGGGCATTCCAGGGAAACACTGGAGCTGCACAGACACAGAAAGCAGCCCTGCACAGCCAGTGCTAATGTACTAATGTAGGGGAGCTCAGCCTTGAGTGGTGGGAGTTTGGCCAAGTTTATGTGGTCTTACAGTGCTTTTAAAAAAAAAAGTAAATTTTGCTTCTGAACTGAGTCATTTTAATATGGAAACAATGAGGCACAGTAAGCCAGGAGCCACATGAGGCCATTGTTTTTCAGAGTGGGTTTGTACTAAAAAAAATAAATTACAGCTTTTAGCAGGATGCAGCCCACTTGAAATCAAGTGGGGTTCAATGCCACTTCAGGGAAATCCATGAAATCTGTTTGGTGGTCTGTATAATCATTTTATTGAAAATACCTACAAGCAAAACTGCATGGATCATAGGTAATTTTATACTTTTTAAAGCATTTGCTTTTTATAGTTGCACATCTCAAGAGGACTCTATTTGCTGTACAGAAGTGATGAGTTTAACAAATAGAAATGGATTACTGTATAGTCTACTCTCAACCATTTAAAATCCTATTCTGTGCAGAAGCACAAAAACATGCAAAAAGAGAAGTGTAGGACAGTCCAAGACTGGACAGCAAAGATAAATGTCACCCATTTCAGAAAGGAGGAAGAGCCAGTGGAAAAAACAGAGCTTATTTCTAATGGCTGATAGTTTATGTTACACAAAGTAAGCCAATCCTTTAAAAAATTATCAGCCAGAACTAAACACTCCTAGGAGTACACATGCCATAGCAACCAGCAGGATGCCTTAGCAAATTCAACTGGAGTCGTGCTTTGTTTCAGTCCAGCATGGCTGAATGTGTCTCTGCCAAAAGACTAGAGTGTGGTCAGGATCTTGTCAGATGCAGTCCTGTATTATTAGTTCCTGGAAGGTGGATTCTCCCTAACTTATCCTTGTTCAGGTTTTATGGTAGATAAAGGAAGAGGACTGTGTCTTTTCCTACCTTAAAGAGGTAAATGTAGGCACCACATTGGACACCTGATGAGTAGTTGTTGGTTGAAATGAGATGTTGGGTGTTATCTGGACTGCAGAGGTTTGGGAATTAATACAAACTACCAAACATGAGAGGAACTTCATTGTCTTCCAAACTTAGAACTTGGGGTAATGCCTGGATTTAGATCCTGTAGGAAATTAATTGGTGTGTGTAGTCTGACTTCTGCTGAAGGTATCTAGCAAAACAGAAATAATTTCTTTTTTTCCTAAAATGTCATCCTCTCAAAACTGGTCTTTATTTCATCAGCATCTTTAAAGACAGATTTGCTTCCTTAGAGGGAATCCTTATAATAAATATCTGCCCTACTGCCTCAGAGGGTCATACTTCCAACTTTTGCATCCAAGCCACAGGCCCTTAAATTTTTTGTGAGATGAAGACACATCCGTGTGTGAGGAATCTGCTTTTTCTGATGGCATGCTCCATCTCTAGTGTGCTTTCCTGCAGGCTTTGGCCATAAGTAGAAATTAATGAAGAAGTATTTATAATGCCATCACTTTGTGTAAACACTGAAGGTCAGTAGAAGTTAATGAAGTTAATAAGATTTTACCCCAGAACAAAATCCAATGCATGAACTTAGAAAAATGTATTCTTAGCTACATTTCTCCTATGTAAAGCTCTCCTATGTTCACAGGGCTCATCCCAATGTTCAGAAGATAAACTGTAATGGTATTAAATGAAAATTTGCAGATGTGCACCAGCATGTTCTTTTTATGAATGATACAAACATGTAACTCACAGTAGCATTCCAGACCAGTGTATTCTCAGAGAGTGGAGCACTGCTGGTGCTGTTCCTGTGCTACCCAAATGGACTGGCAGACTGGCAGATCAGTAGATTTGTCAAGCTGCCACCTGTCTCCAGCCCATCAGAGCTCTCCTTCAGCTAGATACCCTGTGTGCTTTTGCTTGTTGTTCATTGTGTATAACCAGTTTAATCAGAGGATTTATTTTTTAACAGGCTGGTTATAAAGCATTAATTAGCTTATCCTAAAGATATTTATATATATATATATCTCTGTTTCCCTGGATGCTTTTGGTGGTATTTTTGTTTGCTCCTAATAACACCAGTGAGCACAACCCTCTGAGGCTGTACACAAAGCACCATTTCTGCAGCCTTCATGGTTTTGCTCCAGACTATCTCAGCCTGCTACACATGTAACATTTCCTGTCTTCTGCTTTCCTTGGAGCAGGTAAGTTCTCTCTGAAGAACTGATAGAAATTAACTTGCAGCTGAACTATCAGAGTGCAGATAACCAGCTCCCACTGACAGACCCCAAGCAATATTGCTGCCAGCCCTGACCACAGTAAGATCTTGGAGTTCATTTTCAAAAGACCTGAAGTACAGTCTCAAAGCAGGATTGTTTTGTGAATTACTGCTTAAGAGTTTAATTTCCCCATTTCTTCCATTTCCTTCTCCAACAATTGAAAGATGTCTTCCACTTGCCCCATTTCCTTTGCTATTTGTTTTGCCTTGCTGTGCAATCCTTTGTGTTGGACAGCCCTGTGCTGGCCCATTGGTGTGTAAGGATGAAGGGGAGCACAAAGGAGCCTGTGCATCCTCAGGCACTGATTGTGCAGGCAGAGTGCTCACGCTTTCTGTGCCTGGAAAAACAGCTGATGCTCTTGTGACTGAAGCCAGCAAAGGGAAAGGCAAGGTGTTCTCATCACGTTGCCCACTCTCAGGGTATTTTGCATGGCTCAGTCATGAGAAGCTTCCCCTCTGCCCACGCTTGTGCCTTACAAACACATCCCCGCTCCTTCTGGGATGAACACCCGGATTCTGCTGGTTGTGGAATGCCGGGCACAGACAGCCCAGTAGAGGAGCAAAGCAAAGTCACAGAGGTCAGGGCTGTGGGAAGGGGGCTGGACAACAGCCCCTGCCCATCAGCAGGTGCTGATGCTGTTGGAGATGTGTGCTGCCTGACAAGCTGTTCCACCAGCTCGAGATCTGGTGGTGTTCCTGCAAGGAATGAGCTCCGGAATTTTGAAATGCTAATCAGACAGCAGAGCCTTGCTTCAGAGCCATTCCCCAGGGGAAGCTGTTCTGGAGCTATATATTCTTGAAGCTGTAAGTCCTAAAAGCAGCTTTATCTCCAAGCCCACACAGACCTGGAAGCCTTGAAGAAGCCAGTGGCACAGCCAGGGAGCTGTCGAGGAGGTAGGCAGGTGTCGTGGCAGGAAGCCTGGGGACTTCTCGAACAAACTGACTCTAATCCTTCAAAACTTCTGTAAAATGAAACCATTGTCACTAAGCACTTTGGAGGCACAAATGTAAGTATTCTTTTGATTTGAGATAAGGGAATATTGGCTGGTTTGATAGCCTTTTTTTCTTTTTGTTTCATCAACCCCGATTTTTGGTAGCATTAGGTAATTACGTTGCCAAGTAACTAGCTGCCCTCTTGAAATTCCTGCCTTAAAACAATGTACCCTGTAGTGCATGATACAGTGATGTGGATGTAAGCAGGTTTTAGGGAGCATACTCATATACTGGGAAGCAATTTTTGCCATGGGGCTGCTTGGTGAAGTGGCTTAAGGCTCTTTGTGGGACCAGGGTTGCTTCCAGATGTGCATTGCAGATGAACACAGAGCACATATCTGAGGCACTGTGGCAGCTCCAGTGTGGCCAGCCAAGTGGCAGCCACGCAGCTGAGGAGGAGAAAGAGGGCAGACCTTCACAGCACCCCGCTGGATCGTGCTTGGAAGCACAGAGTGCAGCACGTGGGGCCACTGGGGCTGCTGCCTTCACTTGCCTGTTGGAACACGCTGCATCCCAGGAAACAGAAAACGCTGCTCCCTCTGCTACAGAAAAAGTGTTACATTTTTAAAGAAAAGCTACGAGCTCATGAGTGATGTATGAGAGCAAATGGCTTTCTAACCTATTCACCCTTGCAAGAAGGAGTGATGCCAGTACGTTGTGCTTGTGTAGAGCCCAGTGTTCCTGTGTCAGCTCAGGTGTGAGGGTGTTGCCCTGTCTGGTGGGCGCTGCAATGGATCTGCCCAAGGCAACACTCGGTGCCAGCACTGCAGCTCCGTGCTCCCCACCCTCCCACACTTACCACAAACCTCAGGAGAGTCTTTCAAGACTTCTTGCAGATAATGTATATCTACCCTTTAGCTCTTAAAGCTGCTCTCCAGACTGATAGAACACATCAATTTTGGGGGGAATAATTTGGACATATAATTAGAGTGATGTATGTAACACACAGTATCATTCCGATGGAGCATGATCAGCAGCCATGTTAGCCAGTAAATCATAAACCAGAGGAAATCTAAAACTGACTGAAGTCAAATCAACAGTATAACAAAACACGACAGCTAAGTATATTTGAGTCTCTGCAAATATTTATACTGTGTGCTCATGGAGCAGTAGTATCTGCATCTATCTGTTGGCTTTGCTCATGCATTTAATATGAACATGTTATTTGTTCTCTTAGCCCCGTGGACTAACATCAGTATTAGCTGTTTCCATAAAATTACCAGACCTTATTCTGGGCATCATAGGAAACTCTTGTCAGGCTGGTTTTAAATTTATTACTTCCCATAGAAGTAATGTCACAGCCCATCTGAACTCCTAGATCAATATGCTGTTAAAGCCAGGGCAGCTTATCACCGACTTTCAGACCTGTCATCTAAAATTACTTTCTGCGCACCCTCCTTAAATTTCCAAACTTCCTATAAACTCTTGAATTTATGACTGCATTGGTTTTGGTCCATGTGGTATATTTGAAAGGTGGCCACAGTTTGATAGCACTGTAAAAGGAACAGTAAGAGTGACTTACAATTCTACTTCTTAGAAATCATCTCTGTAAGGTGAAACTGATTAACCAAAGTCAGCAGAAGTTTTACTGTTGACTGCAAGAGCTCATGACTGCATCATTTACATCTGTCCTGTATTATTCTAGGATTTATCAGCAGATACAATGCTTTAGGGGGATTTCTCTGAAGCTCCTCACCAGCCAGCAGGTTCCGTAAATGGATAAGGCTCCTGGTTACTTTAGATCCAGAGTAAAGCTGCTATTCTGGATTTATTTTGACATAATGAAAAGTAAATAGACCCTCTGTTTGAAATTAAATTAATCCTCTTGATCTTCATGAACCAAGCCAAATTATGAAGCTCATATGCAAACAAGGCAAGCATTCCTAAGACTTTACCCACAGCAGCATGTTAGGAGATTTAGGACTTGGCTTTCCTCTTCCTTCCCACTTGATTCTAAAATAATGGCTTTTGTAGTTTTCAAAGCATCTGCAGTGAGAACAGAGGACTTTTTTTTTTAATTTAACAGTATTCAGTTTGCAGTACAATTCCTGTAGTTTAGGACTAACAGGTAAGTTGGGTATAGTTAAGTACAGAACTGGGACATTCCCAGTGCTCTGTGGAGAGGAGGACTGACCTCCTGCCCTGGTGCTTTTGAGCTTGGTGGAGTTAGCAAGACATCATCCTTAGTTATCAAGTGAACCAGAGATGAGTGAAGTGACTTTTATGAAGTATTGTCAGCTGGGGTTAGAGGCCCACTTGGTTCAGGAAACACAGCACTGGTGAGTTTCAGGTTCTTCATTGGAAAAAAATACCACCTTCTGATGTAAATTCACTGAAATAACCTTGATATATTTCCTGATATGAAATTGCTAAAGATGGATTTTTGTGCTTACACAAAAGCCTTAGTTATCACAAGGACACCACACAGCCCAATAATCCTGAACATAAGGCTTGCACATTTTCTGAACATTAGGTATCTGATATATTTCCAGTTTTTAAATGTTTCTCAGGAGTGTTGATAAGCCCTTAAGCAGTGGGTTAGTGCATAAAATCTAATAAAATGCAAAGGAAGAACAAATGAGAGAGGAGAAAAGTTGACTTCTGCATTTGTAATTATTATTCTGGGATTAATGAGGTCAGATTCAAAGCCTATCTGACTCTATGGGATTAGCAATAACACAATTACTGTCAGAAGCAAGGTTTTCACAATGAAAACATCTCTGTAAATTGAGATTTTAATGAATTGAAACTTTCTTGTATATAAATATAATTAAGATTATCTCAGTCAAGGCAATAATTGGTTTAAGTCAAGTGTAAGATACTTGGGAGTATGTGGTTTTTTTTCTTTTTTCTTGTGTATTTTATTCTTAATTATCCTTGGGTTTCCAGAAATGTAACTCTGAGCTATATTGCTGTTTGTGTGAAGCAGCTAATTTGCACTCACAGAATCCTTCATGAGTTCTCATGAGTGAGGTGCTGCCATCCCAGTGCTGTAGACATCATTTTTGACAGACAGATATTTCATGCTTGTTGGAAGAGGTGCTTCTTGAGGCAGTTTTAGGAATTGTATGTACAGTAATTATATTTGCATTTGTAAATACTATTATTACAATGTTAAGGTTTATTCCTAAATAAAGGAAGTCAAGATTTAAGATTTCCTATGTGGTCTCAATTTGCTTCCCTTGTGTGCGTGTTAAGATGTTGCCTCTAATTATTTGACTATTTTTTATTTTTACTCCTCAATTTCGTCTTTATTTTGAAAGCAGACTGTTTTAATAGCACCTATTCAGTATTTTGTCTTGTAGTTTTTAAAAGTGCTGGTGTTACTAATGACACAGTATTCAAACCTTACACCAAAAAAGACTTATTTTACCTGTGCATTTCCACAAACATTTATTGATTTGGTTCTACAAGACTCGGAGGAGGCAAGAACAGCTTCTCCTTGCCCAGGTCACGTGTTTCAGTGAATGTGGGTTCCCTATTTAAAGCCCACAAAGACCTGGTTTTTCAAAGTTCAGGCAGAATGTGGCACAGGGCACAGATATTTAAAGCAAAGGAGGGGCTCCCCTTGCCCGTGCTGCCTGGCAGGCTCAGGGTTTCTTTGTTCTGTGCCCCAAAACTGCAGGTAGGGAGAATGCTGGGCATGTGGTCACTGCGGGGTCACTTTGGGGTCTTGGAGCACTTGCCTAAGTGTGGGATTTAAAGAAGTGCTCGGGTGAAAGCAAGGCTGTCACTGTTCCCTCTTTGCCAACACTGAGGAGCCCGGGTGCCCAAAGCAGGCTTCCCCAGGGGCAGCAGTGGGGTCTGGGCTCTGCTGGGCAGAGCTGGGGCAGAGCAGCCCCCGGGCCGGGCACAGGGTGTGCAGGGTGTGCGTGGCCAGGCTTTGCCCACGGCGGGTTCACAGCACAGAGCTGCAGCCAGGAGGGAAATCAGCACCGCAGCTCCCTGCCCGTGCATTCCCTGCTCCTCAGGAGGAACGAGGTCACTCCTGCACAGAGGGACCTCCAGAGAATTCTAATCAGCCATTGCATCTGGAGCAGGATCTGAGCAAGTTTTGATGGATTGAAGGTGACATGCCAAACTTTAATTGCAACCAGAGGATCCTAAGTGACAAATCCGGTTGTTTTACAGGTCTTTTAAGTAAACAAAGTGCTTTTAGCAGCAGGCTGCAGCTGACTTAGTGGAAATTAAGCCTAGCCATGAATTCTGGGATTTAGTGTTTTGGAAAGAACTAAGTCACATAACTTGGAGCTTTAATGGAAGTACAAGTATTGGAAAAATCAGCAGGAACAAAACAGGAAGGGATTCTTAGTAGATAGATACCCAGTCCTGCAGTGAGAGAAGAAGTGCAGATTTTCACCAAGGCATCGATCCTTCAAGCTCCTACATCCCTTAATGCTGTGACAGTGCAGGGCACTCGGGATGGCAGGGCAGCAGGGTGCAGGAACAGCTGCAGAACAGGGGTCCCTGTGTGTCCCAAGTGCCCAGCAGAGCGTGGCAGCCACCCCTGCTGAGATGTGGTGCTGTTCTCACTGAGCTCAGCTGTTTCCTGGCAAGCACAGGGCAGTCTGCATGGCAGGGCAGGAGAGATGGCACTGAGCACAGGCACAGGGTCAGTGCCAGGGGTCAGCTCCCCTCCAGGCAGGGCAGGGCAGGGCTGCCACACCTGTCCCTGAAGTGGCTCAGGTTTTGGCACTGCCTTGCCAGCTCACTGCAGATGGGTTGTAGCCTGTTTTAACCCAGTCCCTACCTTCATCTCCCCTAGGAGATGTCTAAAGTGCCAGATCCAGGGCTACATTGAAGCTGGAGGTGTTAGGAAATCCCCAGTAATTTGGGAGAAAAGTCTTCATTGTGACAGCAGTGTATGTAATAGTGGTGGGGAACACAATTGATCCCTAGCTCCTGATTTGAGAAAACATATGGAAAGCTTGTCACTCTGTGTTAGCCCTTCTAGAAACAGAATAAATGTCTTGGGTAGGAAATCCTTCTGACCTCAGGGCTGTCCCTTCTTCAGGTATCTGGTGGTTAAGGGCCCTGAAGAGAAGTAACTGTAGTGAGCTGAGGTCAGATCCTGCCGGAGCCATTTGTACTCCACAGCACTGATCTCAGAATACACTTTCAGCAAACACCAGCCTAATCATGTTTTCATTTTTTTCCCTCAGATTGTGGTTTAAATGTGCACAAGCAATGTTCCAAGATGGTCCCAAATGACTGCAAGCCAGACCTGAAGCATGTCAAAAAAGTGTACAGCTGTGACCTTACCACACTAGTAAAAGCACACTTCACCAAGAGACCAATGGTGGTAGATATGTGCATTAGGGAAATTGAATCTAGAGGTAAGGCATCCTTAATGGACTTCTGTTGCTTTCCTGATAATCCATTTAGATTGATCTGGGTCATCTGGGTTTCTACTGAATGTATGATTGCTCAAAACAGATTTGCACAAGACATTTTATGACTGCCAATTACCCTGCACAGCTAATATTATACTGTGCATTATTTCATGGTTCATACCATTTATAATTTTTATAGATTCTGCTAGAAATTGCTTAATGGGAAGTTACTGCTTTGTAGTTACATATTAGTGCCTATCTTTCCAATAATATATTAATTTTAAAAATTAAATTAATGTGGCAAAACAAAGGGGATTCATATTAATGTGTTCACTCTTGCTAGTTTCCCTAGGCCCACACTGAGTATCCTTTTCTAGAATTAGGGTACTTGTTTTTATTCTGAAATCATGACTGATCATCATTAAGTATGTTAATCTGAGTTATTTTTAAATGAGCTGTAACTGGTTTAATACGTTCCTTCAGCTCTGAAGTCATTTTCGTAAGTACAGTTTAGTGCTGATAGAACAAGGCATCTATTGCAATGGTCAGGGTTAAAAACCCAGGATAAGGTTTCATTCTGGAAGAAAAACCTGATAAGGCTTTTAAAGCCTGTCTGCTTTTTCTACCTTAAATGAAAAACTTGCCAAGGGAAGAAGGCAACTGTAAAAATCAGGACTAATTTTAATCTTGTTAAAATGTTCATTGCAGGTCTTAATTCTGAAGGACTGTACCGAGTCTCAGGATTTAGTGATCTTATTGAAGATGTCAAAATGGCATTTGACAGAGGTACAGTCTTTCCTGCGTGCTGGAACTTGGTGCTGATGTATAGAATATACACAGTTTTTGTGCAGAGCCCCTGTCTCACGCTCCGCTGCACCGTCCGACGGCTGTGCTGGCAGGAGGGGAGACTCCCCATCAGAAAAGCACATCAGCTTCACTCTGGCCTTTATTACAAAAATCTCCTTTTCTCCTTCCATCAGTATCTGTGCTCCAGTAACCATGTGTGTAGGAAGGACAAAGCTTTGTGAACTACTGCCCTAGTTTGCAAGTCAAACTGTGCTCGGAGGGGTGGGGGAGGGATAGAGAGTGAGTGGTGAAGTGCCTTAAGAGAGCTGTGCAACTTAAATCCATCTTTCTGGATGAAAGCTCCAAAATAATAAGATGAATGCAATAGTGCAAACAAAGTTTGAATTATTACAGACTAAAAGAAGGTCACTGAGAACAAAATCTTCTCTCTGAGAAAAGACAGTGGGAAAATTAAAGGCTTTCCAGCTGCAGTCCCTCTATGCCAGTAGAAATCAAGTCCAGAATCCGTGCTGGAAACTCTCTTTCCTGTTTGTCTGGGGGACTGGACCGATTCGGACAACATCTGCGGTGTTAGCAGGGTGGGGACGTGCTGCAGAAGCCAAGCTCTGGATGTGTGTCCACTGCAGTTTGGAGTAGGTAGTATGCTCTAGTTAAATGGTGAACACATGTTTTTCTTATAAAATAGGGGGGCTGTGGACAAAGCTGGTTTTCTGCCTTTTACTTTTTTCCCAGACTCCCTGATTTCTCATTCACTGCTGATGAATGTGTTGTTTTGCAAGGCAGTGTGTTCAGAAATAGCTAAACGTCCATACCTTAATACGAGACAGATACTGCAAGATCATTCAGGCAGGTTTTAAAAAAACCCCAAACTGTATTTTTTAGTAATTATTTGAAACAAAGAAAAGATGTGTTACTTTATAAAATGCTTGAGGTTTTCACCCTGAAACCATGAACATCACAGTCCAGTAATGGTTTTACGTACCACAGCCAAAATCTGTAGTTGTTTCCTTTTCAATAATGTTTGCTTAAGCAAGTTATTATTTTTCTTTTGAATGCTGCTCTACATCTGTTTACATTTCCAAGGCTTTAATATCACTGCCTTCTCCACACAGATGGGGAAAAAGCTGATATTTCTGTGAATATGTATGAAGATATCAATATTATCACTGGTGCACTTAAACTGTACTTCAGGGATTTGCCAATTCCACTCATCACATATGATGCCTACCCAAAGTTCATAGAGTCTGCAAGTAAGTATAACACATTTTTGGTCTACTTTTCATTCTTAGCCTTTTGTCCTTTTCTTGCAGGACTGTCCTATTTGTTTTATAGCTGTCCCACCAGCTCTTACTCTGCATGCCCAATTTAGTAAGGATTGCAGGACTGAACATGCAGTGCACATTACGGCCTGACCATGTGATGCTACGTGGGCATGGTCACATTTTCCTTTGCCTTTTTCACCAGGAATGTTTCCTTTTCATCACACATTATGGATTACATCACTGGTGTGTCTTGCATGAGTCCTGGGTACTTGACAGTGATTATTTAAAGTCTGCTGGTTTTATGGTGCCAGAAAGGTGATTTATGGAAATGTTTAGAAATAAGATGTCGCTTGTTTCTGGAGTTGTCCATTTTGAGTGTTTTCCTAAGCTGATAACCACTCATTCTCCCAAAGCCAGCTTTGGGGCTGGCCTGGCAGAAAGTGGGCCTGCAAGCACAGCAGTAAGCCCTGCTGGAATATCTCTCCCAAACATCCTGGCTGCCTGAAGCATTTCTGTGATGTGTTCACACCAGCCACACCTGGAAAGGTGTGAGGTAGCCGTGGGTAGAAAACAAGGACTGCATGATGGCCTTACAGCTCCTTTGGAGAAGGCTTTTTCCAACTCGTATGGAGGCAGCCAAAGGCACTGATGGCAAAGTTCCTAGTACCTTCTGCTCTCCCGGAGTTGCACCTGCAGATTATTTGTGCAAAACCAGTCCAGTTAGCAAGATTGCCAGAGGATTTTTTTAGTAGGCTGCAGGGAATCTTTCAGTGGAGTGCAGTTTGCTTTGGGGAGTTTTCTGTGTCCAAAACCAGTCACATCCTCACAGTGCTCTGAGCACCTCTTTGGACAGACAAATCCTCCATGAGTAATCCAGCAGAGCTGTGAGACCCTGTCTCCTGTGCAGGCCAGGCTGTTGCCTTTCTGTGTGTGAATCTGGCTGTTTGTGTGGTGACAGCTGAACATCTGTGTTTCAGAAACCACGGATCCGGATGAACAGCTGGAAATTCTCCACGAGGCGCTGAAGCTGCTGCCGCCTGCACACTGTGAAACATTACGGTATCTCATGGCACATCTGAAGAGGTGGGTGCAACAGCTGCAAAGAACTCTAAGCCACACTCAATTCTAGCAAAAATCCATGCTAGCACCTCCAGAAAAGTCTGGTCAAGGCCCATCAAATCCTCCAAAGGGCCTGTGGCAGGAGTGATACTGTACACAATGGCAAAACTCAGACACAGGGGATTATCCCTTGCAAAACAAAACCAAGGTGGCATGTTAGGGTGTCCATTTTAATTGCTCAAGTAACATGAACTTACTGTCAATATGTAAGAATCATCCCCTTTCCATAGAAAAACGATTTTATTTTAAGGTCTCTTCTGCCTTTTTTCATTATATAGCTCCTCTACAAGTAGGACTGTGTTGACTCTGCTGAGTGCCTCAGGCAAAATTCAGCTACTGAGTTTCTGCCTGATTTGTCCCTTTATTTCAATGACATTTCTAATGGGTGTTTTAAAACGGACAAAGGGATGAGAGACATAGGAACAAAAAACTCCACCTTACAGCTTGTGATGTGTGAAGTTAATTTTTCCTCACCCTGTTCAAGATTAGCTGTTGCTGCTCTACCTAGCAAATTGTTTTCTGGTATAGGTGAATGATAAGGTAGAAAGGTGACAAAATTCACTATTTTTAAACTTCTGTTTAATGCTTTGCTAAAAGGAGCTGTGCTGCTCAACAGGCCATTGTCTTGCTGCTGAATTCAGGTAACCAGAACAGCTCCTTTATTTGAAATACTTACAGACTAGAGACACGGCAACTCGGTAACATCAGTCTGACCTGTTTTTAAATAAAAACTAAGGCAGAAAGGGAGAAACAGAAGAAAAATCTTGAGTTTGTAGTTCTTGTATACCAAAGGGCTTGTTCATGCAGTGCAAGTGAGCACGGTCTGTGTGCTCTGAGGAGGACAGACACTGACTCACCACAAACCCACACAGCCTTTGCTTTCACTCGCTCCCGAGGTTTCACCTGACACTCCCATGTGTCACCTGCTGGGAACAGTGGCCTCTCCTTGGGAAAGGCACACATTTCTGTCCAGTGTCCCTGATTTTCAAGCATATGCAGGCATGGTCTGGCACCCATGTGAGAATCACTGGGCTTTTTTTACAGAGTAACGCTCCATGAAAAGGAGAACCTGATGAGTGCAGAAAACCTGGGCATAGTTTTTGGACCAACTCTCATGAGAGCGCCGGAGCTGGACGCGATGGCTGCGCTGAACGACATCCGCTATCAGAGACTTGTGGTGGAGATGCTTATAAAAAATGAAGACATTTTATTTTGAATATTTTGGGGGTTTTGTAATAAAAAAGGAAGCAACAGTGTTCTATGGATGAAGGAATATTTTAAAGTAATTTAATGGCTCTTGTCACTGATTTCCATATTTGCTAGAGCTTTCGATGTATTCAGAATAAAAATGAAGGAACTCTTTGTCGTTTCTGTAGTGCCATTCAGCTGATGTTGAAAAAGGTTAACACATACTTTCCAGTACTAGTAATCCTGGGTGTTTATCATGTTGAAATAAAAAACAAAATGCCTAAAGCTATTGCATGATTTGCTCCCTGTTCTCCCTGTTCTGGTGAGACTCATTCCATGAAGAAAACAACTGAACTGGTGCAGCATCTTTGTTCTGGATAGTTTGTGATTGTAATTCAGCATGTTTCTCCGTGTAAACCTGTTGTGAATTTGCTTTTTTTGTTCTATGTAATTGGTTTCTAATACTAAAAAGAAGGCAGACTTCTGTGAAATGGAGCCTCTGGCCATTTATTGACATTTCATATTCTCTTCCACTTCTGGGGCTGATTTCTTCTTGGGTTTCTTTCCATTTTTTCATCATATAGTAATTTGTTTTTAACAGAAACAAAATTGTACTTTAAATGTTACTTTAAGTAATTCTCCATGATGTTTATGGTGGTTGCAGTGAAATCTGCAATACTGAACAGTGTTCCTTTATTATTATTGCTATTTCAATTGTAATTTTGTATTTTTATCTGGCATGCATATATTAATTTATTAAATTTTGCTTTTAGAACTCTAACATTATGCTATTTATTTTTACTTTCTGAACTTGTTTCAAAAATACCGATTGCTTAATTTCTTACATTGGCACTTTAATGCTGAACAACCTCTGACTTAAAGAATTGAGTTAGAGTTTCACCAGTTTTGACAAGACTATTCTAAATATTTTGGGTCCTGACACGTTGCTAAGGTTCCCACAAATTCCTGTCTACTTTGAAAACTCCTTTCTTCCTTGTCCAAGATACCTCTCAAGAAGGCTTCAGAATTCTTAAATAAACCAAGAAAGGTATTGTCAAGCCATCTACTACTTCATAAAATATATCTGTTGTTATAATTGCCTCAATGTGAACTGGAATGGCAGTTCACAATTACTCAACTGTAGGTGCCCACAGTAGATGGATACACCACTGAATTTCACATGCAGATACATCCTTGGACATTTCCTTTGCACTTCAGAGGTTCAGCTCTGGTGCAAACAATTTTGTCAGCCCTGGAACACCTCCTGGAGCGGGAGGAGAACAAGGAGGAACAATCCCCTGGTGATCAGAAGCAGCTGTGCTGTCAGCACGGCTGACAGCAATAAGGTGCCTCACTGCACCCCACCCTGCCTTGCATGTCTGCTGAGGAGAGGAGAGGGGAGATGGTGGCTCTTCTGCAGCTCTCCTGAGCTGGGGATTGAAGCATCCCAGGCAGGAAAAGGTGAAGCTGGGGATGTACACTGGTGAGCATATGGGGAATGCTGCTCTGGGCTGGGGGCTGCTGGGGAGGCAGAATGGGAGAAGTTGTGAGGGAATCTAAAGTATGGTTTGGTTTGAGGTTTTTTTCAATAGTCTGTAGCAGTGAAAGTGGCTTGCTGTTATAATTCCTGTACCAATTAGTGCACATTATCACTTTATTTATGGTAATGATCTCCAACAGATGGAAAACTCTGTGTCTCTGGCCATAGCCTTGCCTCCCCCCAGCCCAGAAGGAGTGGCCCATATGCTGCTCAGTCACATCTGCCTGGCACTGCAGCAGCCACACATGCTCACCACCAGGCCAGCTCCTGACCATGCTGTGTCACCCACTGCTGCCCCCATGCTTTGTGATGCATGTCCTCCCTGGGCCCTGTGTTTTGGGTGGCTCCCCAGGCCATCCATCGCTCCTGCATTCCCCTGGGATCCCTGCAGTGGCTCTGGCTGGCCCTGTGCAGTGTCCTGTCACTGCACTCAGCTCTCAGCCCCCGGCAGTGGCACTGCTCAGGTGCCCTGGGCTCTGTGGTCAGGAGAAGGGATGTTTTCCCAGGGAAAGGGATGTTTTCCCAGGGAATGCTGGGGACAGGGCTGTCCCCAGCAGTTCCAGCTGCGGGGCTGGCTCTCCGTGTCCTTGGGAGCCAGAGGAGCCCTCGGCTTCCCCGAGCAAAAGGCAGCTCTTGTTCCCCAGCGCTGTGCAAATAAACCTGGGCTGGGTAGTCCTAGCTGCCCTTTCTAAAGCGTGTAGCAGGGAGCACGTAGTAAATGGCAGTAATTAGGATAATTACCTTTTCTGCTGGTGTGAAATATCCAGCCTGTCCCTCTCGGAGCAGCAGCAGGCAGGTGCTGCTGCCACAGCTGCTCCCCTCCAGGTGCTTTTGGCTGCGTTGGGAAGCAGAGGTGGCCCCAGCAGAAAAGGCTGCAGGAACAGCAAGCCTAGATTTGCTCTGGGGATGGTCAGTGCACACCAGAGGGGCAAACAAGGTTTGTTGGCTACTAATAACCATGAGCCTCCTGCGGGAGATGTCCCCTCTCAAGCACAGTTTAAGAAGTGATTATAATAATGGAAGTTTCTGCAGGAAAAGAGGAAAACTTAAATGGGGAGCCACTGCTGAAACAAAAAGCCCAAACATAATACACACAAAACTCCAAAGCTAGAGCAAGCAAAGGCCCTACAACCCCCCACACCCAAAAGTAAATAGAACCACCCTCCAAAAACCCATGTCAAGCAATGCAACTTTTCCCTGCTGCCCCAGTGAGTGGTGACAGGAGCCCGGGGTCAGGCAGCCAGGCCCTGCTGGCACCAGCACCCTCTGCTCTCCCCAGGTCTCACATTCTGATGGGCTGTGAAGGAAACTGCATGCCAAGGGATGATGTAGCTTCAGAATCTGTTCAACACCAGCTAATGTCAATATTCAACTAATTAGGGCTGACACTGTGTGCCAACCACCCTGCTCAGCCCACGTGGAGCAGAGCTGCCCCTACAGGGTGCACATCTCTTGGATTTGGGTATGTGGGTCACACGTGTTAGGGGCAGGAATGTGGGATGGAAGACCCCAACAGTCAATGAAGTGCTTTCTTGACTTGGAATCCCAGGAATCTGTATGCAGTCACTTTCCTTTATTCTCTTTCATTGCATTTTTTTATTAAGTGTGTAGGCAAAACCCTCCATTTAAATCTTGGTTTTGTTGCTATTGTATGAAACTCTGATCTTTCCTGAGTAATAATCTTTTAAACAGGTAGTGCAGAAAAAAACATTGTCTTTGCAGTGAATTTGATATTTCTTTTTGATAACCAGGAAGATGCTTTGCACAGGCATACAAGCAAATTGCATTATTTAAATTCCATTTATTTGATTTTTTAATTAAACACAGAAAGTGAGTATTTTTATTATTTGTATTAGTTAAGTGGCAATAGAATAAATAATCTAGGCCTCTGAGAAGCAAGGGCTGTCACCAAGTTGATTTGTTCTCTGAAGGAATTGATTTCCATGAGCAGTAAGTGCTGTCTCTGTTTCAGCTGACCTTGCTGTCTCAGTGCTGTGGGTACGTGTGGACAGCTTGGCAGAGACCCTGCAGCCAGCTCACTGGCAGCACCTTACCACAGGGCAGCTGGACACAAAAAGATGGGGAAAAGGGATTAAACTACAGCTCCCCACTGGAGGGATGTGTGGGCATCCCCATTTCAGACTGCAGAGCTCAGGGAAAACACTGTGCGCAGAGGCTGTGGGCAGGGAACCTCTGGCAAGGCTTTAGGAGAGCTCTGTGATGAGGGAAGCAAGCTGCCTTCTGAAACAAGCACATGAGCTACTGCTAATGTCAGGTTAGCTGACAGGATGGAAAAACCCGTTATTTACGATTTGATGCAATAACAAACTTCTCTGGTCCTTCCCCCTCCAATGGCAAAGGAAAAAAGGCTTCTAAAAGGCATATATGATGTACTCACTTTGTTCCTGACCTAATTTTTGCATGCCAATGAATGTTCTGCAATGTTTTTATTATAGCTATAATTATATTGCAGTTGGGGAAAAAAAACATTTAGTGAACCTAGCAATCATGGGTTTCTTTTTTAGTAGTGCAAAATTACTGCTTAGCAACTACACCTCAGCCCTAGGAAGCTTATGTAACACACGGGGAGGAGGGCCAGGACATGTGTGTGCATCCAAGGGATTCTGAGCAAACCAGGTAAGGCAAGCAGAGAGCCTGGTGCTCTGGCCACCTGCAGGCAGGGCTGCAAGCCAAGGGCAGGGGCCCTGTGCCCCATGGAGGGGTGTGAGGGGCTGGGGTGGCACTGCCACTGCCCCCCACATCTCCCCCAGGGTCCCCCCCTGAGCTCTGCCTCCAGGGACCCCAGGCTGGTGCACTGAGAGGAGGAAGCTTAGCTGTACATTGAGGGGTCCAGCTCTTCTTCAGTTCTTCAGCACTTTCTTCCCCTGCCTTGGTCATGGACGTTTGGAGTTAAGCTCTTCACCAGAGCCCTTGCATAATCTGATCATTTCTTCATGCTGGCCTGACTGTCTCTCTCCGTGGTCTGGGCCACACCACAGAGAGACTCTTCTTGATGCCTTTCCTAAATCTCAATTTGGACAGCATGACTCAGTGATTATCGAATGTCTGTTGCTGGTTTCATGGTCAGAGTAACACTTTTCTTTGATCTCTCCCAAGAGTGATGTCAGTAAGCTGCTCAAGGAACTTGTTTAAGAGCTTTTATTTAGATGTCCTCCTGTATTTCTCATATATTTTGTCTCAAGGCCATGTATAGCTCCTTACATTACTCAGGTGTTTATCAGTACTCTGCCTTGGTCAATTGGAGCAAGTGGTTCTTAGGCCTCTGGGAGCTTTTGATTAATGTATTCCCTGAGGCAATTAGGCATTATTTTGAAATATATATTTGGCAGCCAACCAGGATTTATTTTCAAGCATTACGTTGCCTGTAATATTTCTTTCTTCCTACCAAGCCTAGAGATTGAATGCTAAGCTTTTTCTCTTTGCATTTTTTTTAAGATTCATTACTAACTCTCTCACTAATGCAAATAGGATTGTACAAACTTTAAAATTACTCATTTTATAGACTGATATTCATAAGGTAGTGTATCCTAAAGCTTGCTTGAAGGACCACTCACTAAACTCAAAAAAACTTAACACAGCACCATGCTGTTGCTCACTGCTCAAATCCAGCACCTACTCTGTTGTCAAAAAGGGGAAGGTGAGAGATTCTTCTAATTTGTTATCTGTTCTTTTATCCCCTTTCATGTTTTCCAGCATAATGATGCTGGACATATGTTGTTTGTACCATGAAACAACTCTCATATGACATCTTCCACTAAACTGCTGGAACTCAGGTACACTGAGATGGCTGCAAGGTGAGTTAGACACTCCTAATGTGGTGGAGGACAAGATACCTCACAAAAAGGGACGTTTGAAGTCCAGCTGAGTACTTTTATTTACAGTAGGTAGAGGCCAATAATGAAATAGATGTGGAGGAGGTGGAACATTTGTTGCAAGCTGCTGCAAGGTCAGGGATTTGCAAATCCCTTCCTCATGGAAAACTGTGAGCTTCTCCTGGAAGTACTTCTCCTTGCCACTCAGAGAAAAGGCATAGCTCCCAAATGTGTACAGTGGTTACATTGGGTTTAAATTGTGTTCAAAAAAATCCCCAAAATCCCAGCAGTCTATGCTCAGCAGTCCAAATGCTCACTCTTCTCAATCATTTAAAATGCAGTGCTGAGTCTCTACAGCTCCTTCATGCCTCCTCATTGAAGGAAGAATTGTGGTCTGCCCACAGCTTACTTTGAAGTTCTCTCTCTGTAGCCTAAATCAAGAAGGGCTGGTCTGAATCTGCAGCAAAGTGGCTGCTGAGGATATTGAGGATATTGATTGGTGAGGATATTGGTATTGACTGGTGAGGATATTGGCAGTGGGGGAAGCTCAAGGAGGAGTCACAGGTACTGCCATGGAAAGTGGGGACTGGCTTGTTCCGTGCTCTGTGTCCATTCCTGGTTTGGAAACCTCCCCCAGCATTAGGAGGAATCTGACATTCTCTTTCTCCTGCACTGGTGGGAGGAATCCCCCAGTGATGTTCCCTCTTGCCCTGCAGCTCTGATGTCAGGTTTAGCCTCACACCTAAGCTATGGTCAGTGTGCTGACAGCATCAGTGAGGGGTGAGGCTCTTGCCGCTGTCACAACCTTCCTGCAGAGCCAGCAGCCACCCCAGGACCCATCCCAGTACATCACCAGTGACCTGCAAGTGCAGGGGGCACAGAAAGAGAAGAAAGGGAAGAGAAAAAGTTTTCAGAATTGGTTACCTAAAGTAGCAAGGAAAAGTGACCAAGGACATTGGTCACATGGAATATTTTTTAGTGAAGGCAGTGTGGTTGGGCTGGGTGTTGCATGTGTATCATCTGGACACTGCAGAACTGCTCACAGCACAAACCACTGCTGTGCTGAGCTTCAGTGCTGAAACCTCTCACGTGTGAGCACAGGCAGTGTGCAAACTCCAGGGCTGTGTGGCATGTCAGCGTAGATTAGCCTTTGTCTGCTAGGAGGATGAACTTCACCATCAGCCTAATCCATAAGCTAGACTTTGTTAAGCCTCATTAAACTGGCACTGTCTGTTTCAGTGCCAGTTTCTCTTACGGGGCTGCTCCTCTGGCTCCTGCACAGCCCAGGTTACACTCACATTGCTCCCCTTACTGTGGAGTGTGTTTACCAAGACATTCCCCCAACTGTCTTGAGTATGGTGTTTTGAACTCCTGTCAAATCCCAAATATTGGTGAGCAGGGAAATCCGGAATTTGTCTTCATGTGAAATGCTGAGTGAAATCTGTGGGGCTGTCAGAGGAGCAGGAGCCACCTCTGACTCCTGTCCAGGGCTCAGTGTCCCACCCATTTGTGCCTTGCCATTGCCAGCCCCCACCCTCCTGCAGGGACCCAGTTATCACTCTGAAGGTGTTTCTGGGCTTTAGGGTGTATTTTTGTTTTTCTGTTTTATCAATTGTAAACACAAGTTTGTAAGTTCCCTTTTGTCTAACACAGCCAAGATCTTGCAGGCTGCCAAGGAGGCAAAATAAATTTTGTGTGATAGGTGAGAGCTACACACCAGGAGCCACAGAAGTCAGTATTTTCCACTAATTACCAAGAAAATTCTGTGTGTGTTGGCATAGATCCCAACATAAGCAATAAAAGTGAGTATTTGGCATGAGGTCAGTCCTGGGTAAAGCACATATCAACAATTCCAAGTGTGTCATGTGCAGGAGTAGAAATCTGTCCCTGGGAGCATGGCTGGAGGGTGGCATTTCCTGCTTTAAAACACTCTGAAGGCTCAGGTAGCCCAGTGGGGTAGATGTTGACTTTTGGAAGGCAAACACTGCAGCCCCAGGTGAGAGGGATGCTTTGCAGAGATCTGTGGGGTTTTCTAGGATCAGTGAGGGCTTATGAAGGGGAAGCACCATGTGGGGAGGGAGAGGGCTTTGCCACTCAGCTTGCTGGCAGAATTAAAAACAAAACAAACTTGTTTCAATGTGTTTATCCAGATCACACCAGCAGTGAGAGAACCTGCACCCCAAAGGTGGCACCCTGAGGCTCTCACAGGGTTACAGAGGTGTTCTCAGGATCACAAAAGTTGATGCTAGCTGCAGTCACTGCAGGTGTGATGTGGGATGGTTTAGCATGTCTGCCTTTCACCACAGCACTGGAGCCCCATGGGAAGCAGGTGACATCCCAATGGGTATTTATGCTCTCATCCCATAGCTGGGGTTATATGGGTAATGTGCTGTGAGGTGCCCCAGGTTTCAGGATTTATTTTGTATTTGGAAATGATGACATTGCAGAAGGGCTGTAGTCAATTATATCCTTGTGGGCAGCAGAGAAGGGTCTGTGTCAATCTGTGCAGCAGCTTGAAGCATTAAAACAATCCTACATTGCCACCTCTTCTTTCCCCTGGCTGTTTAGTGGAGCACCCCTCAAAATGCCTTCAGGAAAACTCTGAACTATGGAATTCTGGCCAAAATATGTCAGCCCTCATGGGAGCTGAACAAGCAGCTTTTATGTGAAGCTAAACTTGAACAGCCTGCTCTGCAGTTACTCCAGTGGAGAATCATCTGCCTTTAGAAACAGACAGATGTATTTAACCAGGTAAATGTGAGCATCCAGAGAAATACTTCGAGCTAAATGCTCCTGTGGTCCCACTCGTGAAAGCCTCTGTGTGGAGTGGGATAGGGATATGATACATGTATTTCCAGAAGTCAGGTAATGCTGAGCTCCACTTTCTGCACTGGTAGTAACTCAATTATATACTTACAAACAGCATCTGAATATGCACTTAAAATAGAATAATGTCACCTCCAGAGGCAGACACTCCTAGGAGAGCACTCGGATGCCTAACACTCATTTAAACTTTGCTTTAGATGTCTCCACATCCTGCTGTCTCAGGATGCAGCAGAACTGGCAGTGGAACTGGTTCCCAGCTTTGACATCCAGGCCACCCTTTCTGCCCAGTTTTACTATCTGACTTTTGTATTTTGTGGAGTTTTTTTGTGGCTGCAGAGAGAAAACTCATGGCTGGTGATGACAAAGTTCAGAACAGGTAGCAGTAGTGGTTTGTGTCAGATAAGGGCATTTTTCAGCTTGCGCTGAATAAATAAATTTAGTTGTCACTGAGTTGCATCTGAAAATTAATTAAATTTTCCTGGCCACAGAAGCAGAGTAGCTCAGGAGTCCTGCTGTGCAGGAAAGTCTTCCTGAGGGCATGGACCAGCAAAGCTGCTCCTCTGCTGTCCCCACTGCTCTGGCATGGCTCACACAAGCTGCTGTGCTGACAGAGCAGCCCACAGGAGCAGGGCAGAGCAAACCCCACAGCCAATGGACTTGTCCTCTTTTGTTTCTTGTTTGGCTCTCCAGCATGCCTCACCTTGGCCCCAGAAATAAGCCTTGTATTTGGATGGAAGCCTGAGAGGATACCATGTCAGGGATGTCAGCTGGAGTTAAATTTGCCACTGCTCCATTCAGTAACTTTGTGCAGTTCCAGGGCTGGTTACTGGTGTGCCCATAACAAAAAGGCAGTGTGACACTGCAGCCTGCTTACTGATTCCTTGGACATTTTGTGGTTGCTCAGCTTGTGCCTGTCACCTCTCCTGATTCTGTTTTCAATTATTCCTGTCTTCATTCTTGCTGCTTTGGGCACAGCCTTGCCCAAAGTGGGGAAATAAGCCTCTGTTGACAGTGTCCTTTGTCTGAGAAGTGTGACCATGAGGGCCAGTGCCAGTTTAAAGGCAAGCAGTGTCTCCTCTCACCTGCATTAGATTTACACTTGTGCTACTGATCTAATGATGTCTTTTGGGACTCTGGGTTCCCTGTTTGACTGGGGACCTTTTCCTTGTTCTTCTCTTTCTCTCCAGAAACATCCTTTAGATTAGGTAACTGCGCCCTGTCTCTGCCATAATATGAAAGCTCTGTAATTGCAGAGGTTAACATCACTTTTGAGCAGGTTTTTGGTACTTTCAATTCCTTTGGGTGGTGTGACAGAAAACAGAAAATATGTGCTGAAATCAAATTTGCTACAAACATCCGTGGGGATAAAACATATTTGTGGGTTGGTGGAGATGTGTCTGAGTATGGAAAACTGCCACTTTGGATTTCTTGATTTGAGGAATTTAATCTTTACTATACATGTCAGAACGTATTGCTAAACTAATGCTTAGCATGTTCTTATGTGCACTGGAATAAACCGGGTAAGTACAGTCAAGATTGTCATTAATTTTTTGTGAATTTCTTCTGGCAAATATTTGCTCCCCGTTTTCCCTTGGCAGGGACAGTTTGCGTTGCTCTCCCGCGTCCCGGCGCATCCCCTCATCCAGCTGTTGCCATCTGGCGGCCATGGAGCCGAGCGGCCGGGCTTCCAGCGGGGAACGTGTGCCGTGACCGTGACCGGGGCAATCTGGGAACAAACGCACGGCAGCTCACGAACACTTGTCTACCATCTGCCTTATTCAGCGCTGCCTTAATCTGCTGTCATCAACAATGCCATTTTCCTGATACAAAAATGCATTTAAAAAGGTATATATTGCATTTGAAAACAGAAGTTAAAACTGCTGGACAGTGCTCTTATTTTCAAGCTTTCGTTCCTTTAATTTCCCTGATGTACTCTCTATCTAACCTGTTCTTTTTATTAGTTTTGCTTCTGCTTCTCAGCACCTCCACCCTCCCACAGGCCCTGTCATCCGTGTGTCTCCTGGAGCCCCTGGCACCTGCTCTCTTCCGTCGGGCATTGCCTCTCTGTACTCAATTCTGTGACAAAAATTTCACTTAACATCTTGCATTCCTGACTCTGCCAAAAGCAGCAGGTATTGTGCTCACCTTGCCCGTGTCTGCACAGTACCACTCTGCCAAAGGGACTTTCCTGCAGGAGTATTGCTTCACGGCTGACTTCCTGCAGGCTCATTCCTGAGCATGGATGGAAGGAGCAGTGCCCTACATTCAGCAAGCAGTGAGTTTGCTGCTTTCCAATCGATCTGAATCAGGCTGGTGTGCCATTGCTACGGGGGTAGTGGGTTTGTGTCAAGGATGTGGCACATAAAAACAAGCTGAAAAGGTTGGAGTCAAGACATGTAAAAAAGGGTTTTTGTGTGGGAATGAAATGTTTGTCAAAAAATTCGCTGAATACTCTGAAGGAAAAAAGAAAAATACCCATCCTAGCAATTGATATAATTCAGGCATTCAGTGTAGCTGAGCCCCTTCCCCTGCTTTTTCACCTCGGTCACGGTGGGTCACATTCCCTAGCTGAACAACAAGCGGCATTCACTTCTCTGTCCATATTTAACTGCAGTAGCTCAGGTTGCCTTGCGTTTTTTGCGAGGTAAAAGGCTTTGTGCCTCTGCCAGGGAACGTTTCTCACAGCCAGGCTGCTGCTCCCCACAGGCCTTCTCCAAATACCTGCTCCTTCCCCTTCCAAGAGGAGCGCTGACTTCCAGCCAGCGGGGGAGGCTGGCTCCCAGGCTGGGCACTCGGCTCCGCTGCAAGAGCAATAACCCCTTGCTGGGGCTGCAGACTTGCTGGGGCCCCACACTCTGCACCCTGCTGGCTCCAAGGGACAGTCCTTGAGGAGGGACAGACACCTCCGTCAGCCCAGAGCTGTCATGTGCCAGAGTGTGGCAACACCCTCCTCCATCCATCCCGGAGCCAACCTGGCAGCCCTGCCTGGGGTGGGCAGGAATGCTTTGGGACCCTGAGAGGATCCGGAGGGCCCTGGTCAGCATTCCCACAATGCCTCCATGCAATTGTATCTCCACGGCAGCTGCCTGCCTGGGATAAAGGCTGGGAGCAGGCAGACGTGGGTTTGAAATAAGATCTCTGCAACAATGGGAGCTGCCGGCCAGGAAGGAGGCCAGAGTTATGTAGAAGGAGAGATTTTACTGGAGGATAAATGTAAATGCAGAGGCTGAATGCTTAGTGGAGGGGGCTGGGTGAGGGAAAGTGATTAAAAAATAATTAAAATAATAATAAAGGCATCCAGCATGAAACACTAAGCCAGCTGGCAGACAGCACAAAGGATATCCAGCAGAAATAGAAAATACCTCTGGTGTCACCCAGAGGCAAAGCTAAGGAAGGGTTTTGTGGGGAATGTTTTCTGGAAAAGGGAATTTGGAACACTGTGTAAGAATGGTTGTGGCAGGGCACCCAGTGGCATGTCCTGTCTCCACATGGCCTGAGAAAAATGCAAGAACACCATTAGCATTAGGCAAGCTATCCCCAGGACACCACCCAGAGTCCTGAGGCTTGTGACTGGGTCTTCAGTGACAGACTTCTTAGAGGGAATGTGTGTGTGTGTACATTCAATAATATAAAATTATTTAGCAGACTATTTTTTCTGAACAGAGATAGACCTCTGCAAACAGACACTCCTGTGGCACCCAACTCCACTGCAGACACACTCTGAAGAACTGTCTTGGTTAAGCTGGACAACTCTAATTTTATCTCAATGCCCTCTACTTTTTTGCATGGGGACAGCAAGTGAATCCAAATCTGCCTTCTCCAGACCATTTGGGATTTTACAGACCCTACCAAAGCTCTCTCTCTTGCTTTCAGACTGACAGTTCATACTCTTTATCTGTTCCAGGTACAGAAGCCAATTTGCACTGTGGATGTTGTTGTCACTTTCTCCTGGGCCTTTTCCAAGTCTTTTGAAACCAGATGACCTGAACTGCAAAGAACATTCACGGATTTATAGTGGCATCTTTCCTTTTTGCTTCATCTCCTGTCCTAGAAACTGATGGACTTGCTTTTTTTTTTATGCTGCTCAACACTTCACAGGACTATCTCTCTCAAGGTTGTGTTTCTGAGTGATACTGTTGAGCTCAAAGTAGATAATCATGTATATACGAGGTAAATAGGGGTGTGTGTGTATATGTTTTTAAAATCCTTCACTGTTTCTTGTTTTCTTTGCTAGCCCAAAGGACTGAGTATTGTTACCAAACACATCACTTTTCTCTCCTTTCCAGGTGATTTATGGCAATAAAGAGCAAGCATTTTCATGCTCTACAGAAATGCACTGGATCTGCCCTGCTGTAGAAACAAACCAGTCATGTTTCTACCACTTGACTTTCTCAGTCCACTAAGTATAGAGGTGGCAGCAGGAGAGTGGGGTGTCTTCTCTTACTTAGTTAATAGCTTCCAAGGTGGAGATCCCACCAGGAAGTCCTGGTAGACTCGAGGAGATGGATCTCTCTTGAGAATATTTGTTTACTTCAAAGCTTTCCCATCCCTCTGTGAAGCCAAGGGAGCAGCCTCCTCCCAGCCTGCTGTCTGTACACTGGTGGGGGTGTATCAGAAATAAGTGACTGCTCTGTTTTTTCTCAGAGAAACAAAACCTTAAACCTGGCAAGTTGCTCTGTTCACAAAAAGTTTCTGAGATCTCACCAAGATGTTCAGTTACTTACAGATAATTCTTTCTTAGTTTATTTGGGTGTGCATTTGTTTAGTAAATCATAGATCACATTGATACTTAGAAAAAAAATGACCTTCTGTAAACTGAAGAAGATATTTGGTGGGTGAAACACACTGTGCTCCCGTTTCCAGCCCGGTGGTGCAGTGGCCCTCAGCTGTTCTGTCATTCCCAGAACAGGTGCTGTAAGCCAACACCCTGGTGGGTGTATTTTGGCAGTACCCTGGTGAGGCAGCACAGCCCCCTCTGAAGAGACCTCAGAGGTGCTTTGTGCGTGCCTCCATCTGTCTGACTGTGGCAAGAGGATGATGAAGGCCCATTGTGTCCTCCTCCTCCTCATCTCCACAGGTAAGGTGTTCCAGCCATTGCCTTGAAGGGGGGGTGTCTCCTTCCAGAGCATGTGGGACCAGGGCTTTGCATACACATCAGCACGAGCAAGCGCGTGTTCCAGGAGCGCCTGTCCTACTGGTAAGGTTTTATGAGCGCACCTCATCATTTAAAAGAAAGCTTTTGTGTTCATTGATAGCAGCTCAGATAATTGTAATTTCAGGCACCAGATATTTTGAGCGGAGAAGTTTGTGTTTAATTGTTTTTCTCCCTGCAATATTTTTTCGTGCTCCCGTTTGCCTCAGTGCTAGATGTATTTCAAAATATGTGAAAGGATCTAGTAAGCATGACTTGGAATGTGAAAAAACATTACAAGAGGTTTCATTCAGTTGTGGGGTGACTGACAAGGAGGTAGAATTGATTGGCAGCTGCATGTGTTGTACTGAGCTAATTCTTTTTAAACTGTCCCTTAAAAGAATAAATATTTTGTGATCCTAAAAGCTTTTCAGAAAATTCAGGCAGTATATTAAATTGCTACCAAGCTACACCAGAAGGGAGCAAATGTGAAAGTATTTTAGTTGCGTTAATAAAGCATAGAGCTTCAGTTACCTGATGCTGTAATCATAACTTGAAAATTGAAAGATGCCTCCTACCTACCCTCGCTCAGCCTCCTGGCAGAGGAAGCAAACAGTGTCTGTCTGCAACAGACAGCTTTTCTGATTGGCATCCAAGCATTTTCATATAATCTCATGGCAGGACAGGGCTAAGGCAGAATCCTTGGCAATCTCAGCTCTGTAAAAGAAGTTGATGAAAAGTCAGTTAGGAAACCAGCAGAAATCCTAGCTTAGGCTGGAGTCAGCAGTAAAATTCTTGTTGACTTCTGTGGCCCAGGATTCAACAGAGGGGGGGAAACAAGGGTGCAATCTGCCAAAAATTCTTGCAGTGAGGCTCAACTGTTCTGTTCCCTCTCACTACCTTTAAGAGGGGAGATATACAAAAAACACCCCCAAGCACCCCTCCCACTTGCTTTCCTCCCTTGTAACAGTGAAGCAGCTACAATCTGAGGTCCTCGTGTGCCTGCTTCCTCTGCCACAGGCTCTCTGGAAGCAGGGCCCATCTGTTTTCCAGTGCCCTTGCTTCTTGGCAGTGCAGTGCCATGCACAGGCACTGTGAAGGCTCCACTGGAACAAGGTTGCTCCCTGCCATTTTCTCTTGTGACATTTTTCTTTCAAGGCTCTTTGGCACAGCATGGCCAAGTCATGCTGGGCAGCCTGTGGGCAGAGCTGTCCATGGACCTACCCCACACAGTGAGTGGTTTCCTTCTCTCACCACTGCACAGCCCGAGCAACTCCCTTTGTAGAGAGGAGCTCTTGTTCCTCTTAGATTGCAGATGCAAGGAGAGGGGATCGTGATACTTTCTCCCTGACTGGTGTGCTTGGTCCTTATCTTTAACGTCAGTGTCACAGGAAGGTCTGTGGAGTTGAAGGTGGAAAACGCAACATTAGAAATCCGAGACTGGGCATTTTCTATGTTTAACTGCCCATAAATACTGCATGTTAGTGCATTTTCAGGCTGGAAGACTTCTAATGGTGTTCATGATCCTGCCTATTTTGCATTTGTTCATCTCCTGGTTGGAGGCCATGGTCACAGGGGGGACTTGGTGCTATCCCTGCAACAGCAGCTTGCCTGGCAGCATTTCCTCCATGCCAGCCTCAGACTGATGGTGCTGTAGCCTGCTCCCTGCCCCTTCTGACTGTTGTTGCCCTTTCTGTCTGTTCTGCAGCTGGGCTGGCCCTGGGCTATGAGGACGAGACTCGCCTGGTGGAGCACTTGTTCAGTAACTACAACAAGGTGGTGCGGCCCGTGGAGGACCATCGGGATGCCGTCGTTGTCACCGTGGGGCTGCAGCTCATCCAGCTCATTAGCGTGGTACAGTATGGACACGGGTGGTGTTGAGCCTCTGGCTCATGTGATAGTGCCAAATGGTGGTGTTGTTCTAAGGAAACAATTTTTATTCTTTAATCCTACTGATTTTTTTTTTTTAAACTTTCCTTCTTTTTAAGGATGAAGTAAATCAGATTGTGACAACCAATGTACGCCTGAAACAGGTAACTTTGAATATTCTTAACCATTTGATCTAATTCAAATAAATGCACTCAACACAGTCAGGAATTAACTACACTCTCTTACCTTCAGGGGCAACATGGAGAGGTGGGTCAGATAGCAGAGTATTTCTTACTGAGATCTAAAGAATAACGTGCTCTAGATACTAAGAGTTTTAAGAAAAGCATTTGGGGTTGTATTTCAAACAGTAGGCTTCTGGTATCTTTGTATTATTTTCTTTTAGGGCTTTTGGGTTTTTTTAATAAGCTTCTTAAATCAAAATATAAGTTAATGTAGAAAATGAGCTGGGGGTCCCACTCCCATATGTTTATGCTTACCTGCATGCCCCAAAGCAAGGGAGGAGCTCTTTCTGGGAAGTACTCTAACCCCAGTGCTGGGAGAGGCTCTCAGGGGCTAAAATCTTCCCTCTTTAGCAATGGACAGACGTCAACCTCAGATGGAATCCAGATGACTACGGCGGCGTAAAAAAAATCCGCATCCCCTCAGATGATATCTGGCGGCCAGACCTTGTTCTTTACAACAAGTAAGGGGTGCCAGCTGCCGAGGGAGGGAGGGGAGAGGAGCTCTGCCTTGTGGCACCGCTCTGGTGGGACAGTTTTCCCATGAGATCTGTTCCAGTGGGTACAATTCCTCAGGGTAAGCTTCTCCAGGAGCAGGCACTGGGGCGTCATTTGACCCTCAGCCAGAGCAATCCTTTTGTGACTCTGTTGATTATGCTGCCCATATTGCTTTTAATGTCCTTCTTCCTTCTGCAGTGCAGACGGTGATTTTGCCATTGTAAAATACACCAAAGTCCTTCTGGAGCACACAGGGCGTATCACCTGGACACCACCCGCTATTTTTAAGAGTTACTGTGAAATTATAGTCACGCACTTCCCATTTGACCAGCAGAACTGCAGTATGAAGTTGGGAACTTGGACATACGATGGCACAATGGTTGTTATTAACCCGGTAAGCAAGGAGTTTGTAATTGGGAAAAGCAGCAAAGACCTGTACATGTTTTTAAAAGAAATCTCAGATTTAGAACAGAATATGACCTAGTTTTGACTGGAAAAACAAGCAGACTCTACCAGTAAAATAGAAAATTCTCATTTTTAGATCTAGCACAAGATTTTCTGGTTTGGCTCCTAAATTCTGCTTACATATTATCCCCATGCCCTAAAAGTATCCTGTCTGTCCTCTGGCAGCTTTGCACGACTTTTTATGGTGCTGCCTGTTCTGCTTCTGTTTTCTCAAGCTTAGGGTTTTTTTGAGGGGCTACATTTTCTCTGCTCATGACTTTCCATTGCCTAAGACTCCTTCCCTGTCCCCTCAGCTATGTCTCTCTGTAATATTTTTTCAGTCTACTATCCCTGACTGTTTCTGTAAAATGTTCAGTTGAATGCTGTGTAGAGGCTGATATTCTAAGGAAAAATAACATAGATGAGAGCTGTTTGCTCACAAAAAACCCCCACAAAGTGCATGAGTTATTTGGAATCCTGTTCCTGAGCCAAACCTGCTAAGTTTTGATTTGGTTCAGAATACCTGGTATTAAGAATTTGTTGGGATGTTTTGCTGCCAGGAGAGTGATCGTCCAGACCTGAGTAACTTTATGGAGAGTGGGGAGTGGGTGATGAAGGATTACCGTGGCTGGAAGCACTGGGTTTACTACGCTTGCTGCCCTGACACCCCTTACCTGGACATCACCTACCACTTCCTCATGCAACGCCTGCCTCTCTACTTCATTGTGAACGTCATCATCCCCTGCCTGCTCTTCTCCTTTTTGACTGGGTTAGTTTTTTACCTACCCACAGATTCAGGTATGTACATTTATTCATTCTCCTTCCATAGAAATTGCTCTTCTTAGAAGTTCCAGAGAAATTACCAGTGTTTGAAATTATCAGCCAACTTGAGGGCCAGTGGACATTTCCACTGAAAATAATGGCTTTAAATATTCTGCAAAGAAAGGATAAGTGCTGAAAACTGAAACTGTTGATATAAATAAATTGGGATGCTTTCCCACAGAAATTGCTGTCTATCCAGTTAACTTCTGCAAAGTAAAGATTTAGCTAGATAATTTTTATGTTTTCCCATAGGTAGTCAGTGTGTTAGTCCATCCTGCAGTAAAATGAGCACACAGGTGTGACAGAGGCCCTTCTGCATCGTGTCAGAGCAGAGAGCTCATTACCTGCTCACACATCACCTTGTGTGACACAAGAGCAATCCTGACCTGTTCTGGCCTTCTTTGTCTCTGCTGAGCCACTCATGCTCCCTGCAACCATTTCCTCTGCTTCATTCTTTTTGCCTTTTGTCAGATTTTCATACTGCTTAATTGCAGTGTGAGCCTCTTCTTATTAAATACTTGACGCATTTTTTGAGTGGAAAACTTTCTGGATTAAAAAAATGTGTGAATAAAGTTTTGT
Organism: Passer domesticus; assembly: GCF_036417665.1. Lineage (NCBI taxonomy): Eukaryota > Metazoa > Chordata > Aves > Passeriformes > Passeridae > Passer > Passer domesticus. The sequence goes on from NC_087483.1 coordinate 22,271,346, forward strand.
AATTCATTTTTGACACCCTCCACATGCGAGGAGATCTTGCATAGCAACTGACCCAATGTCAGATGTGATTTTAGTCTGCTCTCTCAGCCCAGAGACAGAGAGTAAGGGAAGCAAACCCTCAGGAAGCTGTGGAGCAAGCACTGAGAAGGTGCATATGTGACTTAAAGCACTGAGAAGGTGCATATGTTACTTAAGATTGCACTGTTCAAAATGCAGAGCCCACAAAATGGTCCTAGCAAGTAAAAATATTCAGCACCCACACTTCAGCCCAGTCATTCCTGGTAATTCCCACCTTACTGCTGGAGCTGATGCTGTTAGGCTCTCAGGTTTGCCCAGCCTACTCGCTGCTTTGGATGCTGGCAGAGATGATAGCACAGCAAATGCACACAGGTGTTTGTGTGAACAGCTCTCACCCACACCCTGCTTCTCGAGTAAATGCTCTCTGTACTGAATGATGGGAGCAGCAATGATTTTGGGGGGCTTTTTTATGACAGGTGAGAAAATGACTCTGAGCATCTCTGTCCTGCTGTCTTTGACTGTGTTCCTGCTGGTCATCGTGGAGCTGATTCCCTCCACCTCCAGCGCAGTGCCTCTGATTGGCAAGTACATGCTGTTCACCATGGTGTTCGTCATCGCTTCGATCATCATCACCGTCATCGTCATCAACACCCACCACCGCTCCCCCAGCACGCACACCATGCCCCCCTGGGTCAGGAAGGTGAGCTCTGTGTCTCGGCACGCTTGCTGTTTTCCACCAAATGCTCCATATTTTATTGGCAGGTCTTCTAATAAAAGTCAAAAAGAATTGGGGAGGTAGATGCATCATGTTAAAGAGCACAAGAGCCAGTGTTTACTACTTAGCTGTGCGTAAAGTCAGCAAGATTGCTAAAGTGCTCCTTTAAGTAACAAAATTGTCCACTGGGGTAGAGTTTTGCAGGGAACAGATGAGACAAAATGTGGGCAGCTAAAGGTAAGGAATGGGAAAAGAAAATGTCCATCTGGACTCGAATTACATAACCTAATTCTCCACTGACTGCAAGGCACTGCTGCCTGCCAGTGACCAGCCACCAGCCTGCATGAGTGCAGAGCACAAAGGACACTGGGAATACCAGCATCCCGTTTTGCAAAAAACGGTTTAGTAAAAGCTAAAAAAAATCTTCTCTGTACTTTTCCAGTACACAGTTGCTCTGCAGCCCTTGGGAGATCCTTGCACAGAAGTCTAAATGTTAATCATAAGACACAGAAAAAATTGGTTGCCTGTCATTACAAGTTCTTTGCCAGGGAGACAGTACCAAAGATCATCTGATTTATTCAGTAATCCTTGCCATTTTGAAGGCTGCCTGGGTTCGTACTAAACCATGACACGAAAGGAGGTTTTTCTGTGTATTTCTAATAGTGCTTTTAAGGTTACAGCTTATATCAGATTCCCTCTGCAGCACAAACAACCCCTGCAGAAGGGAAATTTCAACAGGAAATGCTGCATGTGCTTAACATTCACTCCAAAGGAATTTACTGTAAACTTTGTATGCCTGTATAGCAAACACTCATAATAGCGAAATCAAACCTAAGTAGCCAAAATAATTTCTTTGTAGCCCATTCTTCAAGTCAGATCTGTAGGCAATATGTTTCAAGTTAGATGGGATGGATCAAGCTCTGTCAGCCCTTGCCAGCTGAGGATCTGCTCCATGGCATCACCCCCTGCTCCACGTGTGGATGTTGGGTGTAGGGCAGGGGGGATGGCTGTCAGAAAACGTGCTGCAGGCCTGCCAGGACTCCCTCTGCCCCGGGACACGAGGCTGACAAAAGCCCCGGTGTAATAAGGCGTGGGCTGTGACACAGAGAGGGAATCTGCAGCAGACCCAGCACGGGGAGCGATCTGGGAGGGGAGAGGTTGTCTTTGTTCAGCACAGCTGCAGCTGTAACACAGCCCCACACACCAGCGACTGTCATCTTCTGCCTTTGTTTTCAGATCTTTATTGACACAATCCCAAACGTCATGTTTTTCTCTACAATGAAACGACCATCAAGAGACAAACAAGACAAAAATATTTTTGCAGAAGATATTGACATTTCTGACATTTCTGGGAAGTCAGGTTCTATGCCTGTGAACTTCTACTCCCCACTTACCAAAAATCCAGATGTGAAAAACGCTATAGAAGGAATCAAATACATTGCAGAAACGATGAAATCGGACCAAGAAGCCAGTAATGTAAGGCATTTTTTTTGGTGTATTTTTCATTTCTAGCTTTCAATTTGCTTCATCTTACTTTTTTGGCAAAATATCCCTGTCTTACAAAAACACTCCAAGCCCTGGTTTTGCTCCAGCAGTGGACAGTCTTCTCCCCTTAATGGAGTCAACAAGGAGCAATAAATAATTGTCACAGGTGTTAATTGAATATTGGATTCCCAGAATAACAGAAAAGGAAAAAGTGTCAGTGTTAAAGTTTTCTTGTGTGATATGTGAAGCCATGGAGATGGAGTGTCTGTGAGTAGGAAACGAGTTTCAAGAACTGTAAGCAAGTTCCAAAACACATTTCTTCTGTCTCTCACTCAGACATCTTGGCCCTGTAGTAAGATCCTACTGCTTTTGAAAACCCAGGAAGCAAGGCAAACTCCAAAAGACTAGTAGTGTTATCTCAGAAGTGTTAAATGTAACTTACAAATTATATTTCCAATTTTGATAAGGTTTTGTTTTACTCCTGAATACAAGTAGTCCCTCCAAATGAAGTATGTTATGAGCTACTCTGATTACTGACTTTTTCCACGTTGCAAGCCAAAGGAAGGATAAAAGCATATAGAGTCACACATGGCAGTGTTCCCTAGGAAAACCTAGCTCTGCCTCCTTCTAGCACATTCAGAACAATTAACCCCTCTTTTATTTCAGCTTTCACAGGTCACATAGCTTTAGCAGAGGTAATTCAGTCCCAGTATTTCACCTTCTTAGGTGGTCATAGACTTCTCCTGTTGAGCTGCAGGCTAGTCTGAAGACAGGGGAGCTCTCTGAAAAAAAAATTTGACCCACTCTCTTGAAAAGGAGGTGCTTCCTTCCCACTGACAGGATTTACACCACAGTGTTTGTTCCTGTGACCAAATTCCTGGAGCATGTGAAATGGCTCTGGCTGTAGTCTCATGTTCCCCGTGACTCCTTTGCCTCTCTGCAGACAAATTGTTGTCTTCAGCAGGGCTGGCGTGGCTTCAACATCTCTGGGCTTCACTTCCTCCTTGGCTTACAAGGGGGTCTTCAGGTTACCAGCAAATGCCCCCTTCGGAAGTGGAGCCCAGCTGTTTGTGTCATCTGGGCACTAGTAAGATATCACTTCCAGGGGGTTTCAAAAGTCATATTCCCTAAATAAACTACAGGTTGCGGCTTCTGAAGGCTATCACTTCATTGCATTTTCTTCTGAACCACCTCAAAACAGTACTCATTGTCAGTGTCCTTAGATAAATCACAACAGCCTCTTCTACCTGTGGGAGAACCAAGGCACAAGCAGAAGGTGCTTTAGGCTAGCACATGTCACTCCTTAAGGTGGCGTTCCAGAGTGGAAATCATGAGCCCTGCTGCACTTGGTGCACTCTGCATGCTCCTACTGTGCTGGGTTCCCACCAAAAGTATCCAGTGAAAAGGTACAGGGCAAGTGGTTCATGGTGTCCCACAACTGGAAAAAAAGACTAATAGAGCTACCAAGAAGGTTTTACAAGACAGTGGAGTGTATGGAAAGCAGGGATTAGAGTTAAATTCATAGGAATTGCCTAGATATCCCACAAGAACAAAAAAGCAAAGGAAAAACAAAAGTCATTTGGGACAAAATAAACATGTTGCTTTTAAGATTTTAAACTCTCTTTCAGAAGCAACAATTGGCCTAACAATTAAGCTTTTCAACATTTTTAAAAAATGAAATTGTCCAGCAAATTGCCAGGGTTTCTGGTTAGTTTGCAGGGTTTCTGGTTAGTTTGGTGTTGAAACCTGTATTTCTAGGTTGCTGAGGCTTTTTTTAACCACTGACCTTCTTTTGAGAAGAAAATGAGCATTTTTGTATGGCAATAATGGCACTTAGGGAAGAGCCTTCCCCTTGTTCAAGACAGTAAATTACAAGAATGCTGTAACAAACAGGGCTCTGCAGAGATTTTACCATCTCCTTTGTTTCTTTCCCAGGCTGCAGAAGAATGGAAGTTTGTTGCAATGGTGCTTGATCATCTCCTCCTTGGCATATTTATGCTAGTTTGTTTTATAGGAACATTAGCTGTATTTGCTGGTCGCCTCATTGAATTAAATCAGCAAGGATGAACGTCAGCTGGAAACTATTTGCTACCCTGAACATCTGAAAGCACCACAACCATCAGAATCTGGCCAGCCTCTCAAAGGTTCACTGACAGGAATCAGGAACCACTGGGAAAGAGCAGGGATAGTAAAACGTAAGGCCCCATACTGAGCTGCTGCTCAGTAGCATTTAATTGCCAAAAAGAAACACTTGCATTAGTGGTAAAATTGAACTGCTGTCGGCCAGGTTTTGATCCGTCTTATCCTTTATTAAACATGTTAATGTATTAATAAGATTGTCTGACTTTGTAAGCAACAGATACTATTCCAGTGAAGTCAACAGCAGTGTAATAAGCTTTAGCTGAGCTGTAAATCTGTATCCAACTTTGGCATTCAAGCTGGTTTTAATATCTGCTCTGTAGCTTTTATATTTGCAGGGTCACTCCCTGATAATACTAGATATAACCGTCAGAAATATCTCAAACTCCATACTTAAGCACTTGATGCACAAATCTGAACTGACTGTCATGCATGACTCTACCTGTAGAAGCTCTTGCTGCAGCAAAGTGGAGAGACTTACTTGGAAAGGATCCAACCTGTTTCTAGAATAATCTCCATATTCAGCCTACTCTGCTCTTGGAAGGTTGGTTTCCACTCCGCATTTGGAGCGATGACTAATGCTGGGGCACCTTCGACTTGAGGGTGTTTATTTAAACACAGTCCTCTCTGTCTGGGAAAACTGTCCCCTGCCCTGAGCCCTGGAGCCAGGCGGGGCTGGCGCTCCTTGCCGGACGGTGCGGGTCGCAGCCGCGCTCCGGGACCCGCTGGCGGAGCGCTCCTCCCGGAGCAGCGCCGGGAGCTGCCCCGGCTCTGCTCAAAAGTGGAGCAGCAGCTCGCTCTGGTGGCTGAAGCAAAGCACTGCTGCCTCTGCCCGACTCCGCCGGACTTTGTTTACTCCACGTTGGACGTAAGCGAGAAGCCTCTCTGCGTGCAAATAATGCCGTGTGGCAATACCAGCAGCGCTGCCTCTTCTTCTCAAAAATAAATAAGGATAGGTGGGGCAACTGCGACAAGTTAGTCATCTTTTCCAGCTGCTTGTCCAAGCCAAGAGGACTGCTTTGCTAACAGCTGTAAACAATTTGCTGTGAGTTTAGTAAAATAATTCGTATTATGCTAAAACATGTCATGCCTGTAGAGGACAGGCATTTGAAGCACTAGAGGGAAAATGAGGCACTTGAGCAACACTCCCAGCATTGCGTAGTGTTTGCTGGACAATGTTTTGGTGAGCTGCAGTGCTAAGCAAACAGTTTGTCTGAAGTAATAGATCACTTTTAGCACTGCTCTGCTCTTACGGTTTAAAGGATGGTAATCTTTGCCTCCCTGGATGATCATTAACCCTGCAAGAGAAGGCCAAAGATGTATCGCTGGGCGCCACCTCTGCTGACAGAGGGAATGTTCACTGCAGCTGGATTTATCTCCGGTGGGAGCTCCCAGCCCCTGGGGGAGTCAGCAGCTCCCGGCTCACGATGAGTTAAGCTGCAGCCTAACGGGGCCTGGAACTTAATTTGAGAACCTCTGATTGGCGCTGAAATTGACAGAACAATCCTCTTAGAGCAGCATGTGGTTGAATCTTAGCATTAAAAATAAACATCAAGTAACAAGATTCATGGTGAGCGTCCACAGTATCTTTGTTCAGCTTCCCCAAGGCAGATCTGAGTCTTGGCCTCCAAATTCCCTCATCTGTGTGCCAGAGTCAATGTGTGCCTGCCTGCTTCTCCAGCTCTCCTTATACTCAGCTAGGTACCAGTGCTTGCCTTCCACTTCCTCAGAAAAAGGTTTGAAACTATTTATTCAAAAATTTTCATTTATGATGGTTTGACCTGTTTTATAGGCACAGCAAATCTTCTGCCTTTCGGTCACTTTGACTCTTGATGAACTAGCTGTGTCTCAAAAGATGTGACAGGAGGCAAAAATAAATGCTAACAACTTCCCTTCTTTAGTTGCAGATTCTGGGCATTGTACTCTGACTCTCCAAACAGAGTTCTCCAAGCATCAAATAAGTGCATGTTTTTCTGGGGTTTTTTTGTTTTTTTTTTTTTTTTTTTTTCTTTGCTTTGCTTTGAATACTTGGACTGTACCAGCCTCTATTTTCTCTTCCTCGATCACCTTTATGATACATTTTTCTTGCATACCACTAAGATCCCCTGTTACCACTATTCATCCACTGGCAGAATGCTCTTACCTACCTGCAGACTACCTCTTCTCAACTGCTACTGTCCTTTCAATGTCAGCCCCTGCTCAAATAGTAGCTTTGGAGGTTGTAAATGTTCTGTCACAGCCACAGAAAATCCACTGTACACATGTAAGTATGCATAGTATAATGATTTCTCATTTACAGCTCTGTAGCCCCCCACCTCTTGCAACCTTAACACTAAACTCTCCTCTCTCCTACACGGGTTGAATCAGCAGCCCCAGGGAGATGACCCTGGATAATACTTTGCAACCCACACATGCATCTCTGCTGCCTCATTGCCTTGAACAGGAATATTTCAGCCTGGAGCTTCAACTAACAAATCTCATGATAAGCAAAGCAAGAAACAGGAATCACATACTTATTGTTAAATTTCTCTAATAAGTATAAAAAATAATGACGTGCAAACATCATGGTGCTGAAGTAAGCAGACCTCATTTAAATGAAGGCAGACCAGGGGCATCTGGGTGGGAAGGTGTTGCTTTTATAGTGATAGTACCTGCAGCAGTTAACTGCCACCTTCTTGCTACTAAAGCTGCTTTTGTTCACTTTGAGCTTGTCGATAACATCATATTTATGTCCTTAGTAGAACAGCTTCCTGGAATGTCTCCATCTTTTTCAGTTTGATTCTCTTTCCAGTTTTCAAATCATTTGGCAGTTAACTTTCCCCTTCCCATCTGTTTAGCTGACCTTAGCTACTCTCTGCTGTGCCATGGATATGTTGCTCTCAGAGATGCAGTCGCTCCCAAATCTCTTTCCTCTTTGGCACTTGTGCTCTTCAGGAGACCTGACTCTTCTGAGAGGGTTATTTGAATTTTCACAGTCCCTTATCTTGTACCGGCTCCAAGGGAGCAGTTTCACCTCTGCATGAGTCTGTAATCAGAACAGGCTGCTGCTCTCCATCCTTACCAGACAGCTGAGCTGAACTCCATGTCCTTATTCTGTCTCTTCAGCCAGTTGGATCTTGGCTTTTTAAAATGTGGTTGAGCTGATCAAGAGAGAGAGCAGAAAAATGACACTTGCTGAACTCCAAGCACTTTGCTATGAGCTTGTGTATGCCAGGTGTGATCATTCATCTGCCACCAGTGCTTGGGTCCCACAGCCTCCTTCAGTTTGAGAGTTTTTAAAAAAATCAGATTATTGTTTCAGGCAATTTCAAGACAGTTTAAGTACGCTGCCTTTTTTTTTTTTCTTTTTTTTTTTTTTTCTTTTTTCTTTCCTCCAGGATATAAGTTGCTGCCAACCTCCTTGCTGTGGCAGTCTCCCCAGAGAAGTGTGAAAGCAGTGTGAGTTTCATCAGCCTGCTGACTCAGCAGTTCCTGTTTCCACAGCTGAGGCAAGCCACAGCGGGCAGGGACACAGGGCAACAGAGAACGTGTAACACAGGACCCACATAAGTGCATAAACACTGTGCTGCTGCTGGAGACAGGGCACGTTACCTCCCTGAAGGGTTTGTTTTCTGGTATGGTGACAGGCAAGATATCACCTTTGAAGTCACTGATCGTTCAGCACATCAGAAATGCTTCTGACTTTGGACACTTCTAGAATGTTGCTGTCCTTGGCTCCAGTCAGGAGACCTTGCATTTTCATATGTTTACTAGTGATAGATAAATTGTAGCACAGCCTCCAGGCCCCTGGGCATGCTGATAGCTGTAAATTACCTCTCTCTTTCACTTCTTAAAACTTGTGAATCTGATACAAAGTCTCCCAAGCTTCTGAAGGTTGCACAGATACTGACTTCTAACAAAGCTCTAGAGCACTCCTCTCTTTCTGAAATTCAAATCCCAAGTAGAGAAAGGGCAATCATGCACTGCTTTGCAAAAGATTCTCTAAAATGATCATGCTTCAGCCCCCAATAAAGTCTAAGAGACTGGCACAGCTATGGGAAAGAGCCAACCTGTAGGCAAGCACTTCCATGCCCACTGTGAGAGCCATGCTGAGTGCTGCTGGCTGCAGGTGGGTTATCTGCAGAAAGGACAGGACCATTTCTCTTGTTACCATGCAACAGGCCAGCCTGACCAGCAGGCAGAAGTCCAAGGGAGTTTGTAGGCTACTGCATCACAGTGATGATGGATCACTCAGTGGATTCCCCGTAAAGGGACAATTCTTTCCTAGCAAAGGTTGTCACCCTTTCCTGTCATTCCAGCACAAGTCTCCCATTGCAGCACATCTTCCCAACTTCTAAAAGCTGAGCAGATCTGTGTCATCCTATCTATTTATCCCATATGGAGCCTGGATTAAACACATTACATGGTATTTCCCCAGCATGTAGACAAGATGAAGCTGTTTGCCTCTATGTGACTTCTCAGCTAACCAATGACCCAAATGCAGTTTGCTGTGCTGGGGAACCTCATGTGGATTTGTGACCCTCTTGAGAGAGCTTTGGGACTGTAAAGACAGTAAACACAGAGTACCTGCAGTTTTACTATTTGTGAGCACTGAAATTTTTGCTTGCAAGCTAATCTACATTGTGTGTACAGGTCAAAAAAGAGTACACATAAAAAATTGTACCAGTTTTTGTGTTTTCTTGTAATGCTCCAAGCATACAATGACACAGAAACAGAGACGTGACCTACATAAAAGCCTGGCAATGTTTCCAGCCTTCCACTGAAGACAGCACAGTAATGCCATTGCTCTTATGACAGCACGTCTCACCATAATGCTGTGCCTTCAGGCAACAGCTCATCTCCTGAGGAAAACATGAAAGTAACTTGCAGCAGGTTAACTTAGCACACAGGTTACTCAGTCTTTGACCTTGCTAGGACATGTTGCTACAAGTGAATCAAGAGCATATTTCAGTTCTCCAGGACACCTGTCCCTAACATTTTTATTTTTAGATAACAGTGTTATATAGCTGCTGGGCTGGACCATGTCAAAGCATGGAGTAAACAGAAACCATCTGAACACCTCCAAAATGTGAAATCCTACAGAGACAAAAGCATGTGAGATCAATGTTGGCTCAAATAGACACTCAGGACACAGTTCTTGCACTTCAAACCTTGCTCCTATCTGCACAAGCTACTCCATTACATATACTTGGGCATCTTTCCATCCAAAACCTCAGTGTTTGACATAAAAACATTAACAGAAATTTTGTTCTAGAAAACTTAGTCAAGCTGAGGGGGAAAAGCGAACAGAATCTATTGCTTGCCTGGCAAAGCAATCTCTGCATGAGTTAATTGAGGTATGAAACACAAATACCTTCTGGGGCATCCTGCCGAGATGGGTAATTGACCTTCCCACATTTCAGTATACTGCAAACCTTAACAGAGAAAAAGCAAGCATCTCTTTCCCACTGTTTAATTACGGTTCTACTGTACCGTGTGTCTCAGCCTGGTGCCTTGCTATTCCCCAGGTGCCACTACGCTTTCCCCGCTGGCTGCCATCGAGGCCGTGGAGGCAGGTCGGGGGAACAAAGCGTGTTGCGAGCTCTGTGGGCAAAGGGAGCCCCGGGAGCAGGGCCGGGAGGAGCGGGGCTGCGCCGGGGGCCGGGCAGAGCGGGCGGCACGGAGAGCGCAGGGCCCGTGCCGTGAGGGGAACCGGGGGGGCTTTGAACGGGACGTGTCCTCGGCAGAGCCACCCAAGTCACAGTGCAGGCCGTTGGCACTGGGGGCCCGAGCCCATCTCCAAGGGGCTCTCTGTAACTCTGACTGAACTCCCACGGGGCACCGGGCACAGAAAGACTGGGCATGGCCATCACCGGCATCCCACGGGGAGCCCGCTCCGCCGGCCGGGCCGCGCTCTGCGGGGCCGGGGCATGTGCGGCGGCGCGGGCGGCGGGGGAGCGGCGCCCCAGAGCCGCGCCGCGCCGCTTCCTGCCGCTATAAATAGCCGCCCGGCCCAACATGTCCCGGCCGCCGCAGCGGCTGCAGCGCCGGCGGGACCCGCCGTGCCCTCCCGCCGCCTCGCCCGCACGGAGCGCGGTAAGGGGGCTGCGGCAGCCGCGCGGGGCTCCCGGCGGGCCGGGGCGGGGGTCTCTGGGGCGGGCAGGGCTCCAGCGGCCGCCGCGCTGGGGCGGCTCGGCACCCCCGGCCCCGCGGGACGAGCGCCCTGCGGGTACAAGGGTCGGGAGCCGAGTCTCGCCTCGTGCCTGTCTGCTCTTTCTCTCTTTTCTTCCAGACTGCTCTGTCTTGGGCTGGACGCGTTCCTCCTGCCTCCCGAAGCCGTGCTGGCAGGCTGGGATCCCTCCCTGCTTCCCCTCGCATTCCCGCTTCCCCCGGGTTGGGCGCGTGCCCGCGGTGGCGGCCGGGCTGCCTGAGGGCGCAGCCCCGGCCCCTCGGCAGCGCGGGCCGCGCTCCTGCCCCGGCTGCCAGGGAGGTGCCCGCTGGCATCCTTGTCCATCTCTGCTGCTGTACAGCTGTGAAATCCTGGCCGGCGTGTCAGGGTGGGGAGAGCCTCGCTGGGGCCGTGGCTCACGCTGGAGCCGTGGCACACACCGCTGCCCGCACGTGTGGCACCCACGCTGGGCATCGCTCTGTGGTCACACACGGAGGTGTTCGTGTTGCAGCCTCCCTCAAGTGCCTTCGTCTGCAGCGGATGTTGGGGTGACCGTGTAGTTAGGCTGTGTGGTGGAGTCAACAAAGCGGGTCTCTGCCCTCTGAGCTGGCCTCAGGGGCTTTTTGGAAGGAATCAACTTAGGGAACCTCAAGTGACCAGTCTTCAAGTTTGAGCTTGTTTTGCACTTTGCCTCTGCTGCTCTAATGGCTGTGTTTCATCTTCTAATGAACACCTCCTGGAGTGCAGGGCTGTGTGCCTTCTCAGAGTAGGTGTTCCTCAGCTACCACGGAGCCTGTTTGAGCGGCCTCTCTAAAACAAACGTGATAACAGCACTTGTCTCTGGCACCAAGGTGTGCATGTTCAGGAACCCACCCTGAGGTACTTCTGAGTTACTCCTTTACTCCTGAAGTGCCTTCTCAAGGACAGGGCTGTAATAAGCAGCTGCTCTCAGTTTTGGTCTCCAGGGGATGGGCTGAATAAAAAGTTTTGCTTCTTATTCACACCCTTTTTAACTCCATCAACCTTCCCCTCTGTTTCTTCTGTCCACTAGCTCTTCCAAGCCCAATTTGGGAGGATGATGCAGAGACCCGGGAGGCCACATAACAAAGAAAAGCTCCTCAGCTTGGGAGTGTTGCCTTCAGTGAAGGCGGGAGGCATGGCAGTGCACTTTTTCAAGCTCTGTAAAGCACGAGGCCAGCTGAGCTGGCATGTACTTTCCCCTCTGCTGTGAGGGGAAGGAGCAGATGAGGAGGAAATACAGCTGTTCCAGAGCACTTCTGCCCTCTGTCCAGCCCGAGCATGTGAGGGGGGAGGACCAACGCAGAAAGAGATTCAGGAAGAGAGTATGGGAGGTTGGGGAGGGGTGAGGGGAGGAGAGGAAAGCTACAAATGGAGAAGAAAAGCTCTTTATGTATGCACGAATGTTATTTAAAGATCTGTTTAGCTAGAGTGAGAGCAAATAGCCTGAAATTATGAGGTAGTATCTCTTGAGTCCCTGTTATTGTTCCTGCAGAAAGTGCTGCTTTTCATTCCTCAAGTATTATGTGTGTCTTTCTGCCTCAACTCTTCTAGGCTCTTCAGCATCCTCTGACCTCAAGCTGAGCAGGACGTTGCCCTTAGCTTCTGCCTGTCAAATGTGTAGTTCTCCATGTTGTACATGAAATTATTATTCCCATAGTTGGTTAAGGCAAGTTTCTGAGGAATGTGAAGCAAGAGGCACGCCAGTTCCTGTGGCTGGCCTTGAGTGGAGTGCAGGCATTTTGGGACAGGAGCTGTGCCTGGAGGCTGTGGTTACTCTGAGTTGTCCTTGGCAGCTTAGGGATTCCTGCTCCTGTCCCTCCCACCCTTCTCTTATGTCTCATTGCTGCTCACCTGTTCTGTGCCCATGCTGCAGCTGCTTCAGCCTCTCCCAGTTGTCTGTGGGGTTGTGCTGAATAGATCAGAAGTCTAAGTAAAGAGAAGAGAGAGCTGCTACTGCCTTGTCTGTAGAGAAGTTCCCTCTGAGCCCTGTGCTGACTCTCCCCTGCATCCTGCTTTGAGATCCCTCACCCCAACAACTGGGAATTTAAAGCAGTTGAAGCTCTCTAGCTATGTCCTAATTACTGTTGCTGCTTTGCTATTTCTTCTGAAATTGCACTTTCAGCTTTCTCCAGGATTAGTTTACTCTCTGAATGGCATCAGGTAGTAAGGTATGGTCTTTGAGGGCTGCATGGCCACAAGACCACTAAACGTTTTTTTTTCTTAATGGAAAACCCAGTTACCTACCCCAGCAGGGTTTCACTGCTTTTACCTGTGTAGTACAGACAACTGAAAGTGTGCATCTAAGAAAAGGTATTGGCTATGGAAGAGCAATTTCCCACCTGTGATAACAGTATGATCTTTACATCTGATGACATCCAGACCCCGAAAAGGCCACTGAGAAGCACAAGCAATGCTAATCCCTTTGAGAAGCAAGCATGCTGTAGTATTTCTCTCTATTACCTACACTGCATAAAGTTCTAACAGCTATTTAGTTTTGTACCCTACTTGTATAAACACTCCTCTGCTTTGTGGGGAGAAAAGAGTGTATGTTGGTGTTGTCTGACAATTGTGACATGACAGGAAGGCATAGGCTTCCTCTGGAGCACGTGTTGTTGATGGCTACATGTAAAATTTAGTAAAATGTCTTTATGCAGCAGCTTTGAGACATGTTCTGTGCTTTTAACTACCTTGAATCTTCATCTGGTTAACGGGCTTATGTATAGAAACCATATGAAATAATGATGCAGCAGAAGGGCAGGTTTCTTTAAAGTTTATGCTTTTGCCAAGGTAAATGTGTCTTAATTATGGCTTCACAATAATGAAGTGTTATAAAAATTCAAATTTAATTAAATACTTCTGTGTTCTTTCTACTGATTTCTCTTATTCTTGACTCCAACACTTTCTCATTTTCTTCATCTGGTGCACTCTAACGTTTGGTCTGTGGGATCTGTTATAAAAAGGACTGTTTACTGTCTTGGTTCAGAATCTGTGTTGCTAGCTGTGGTTGAGTAGGGGTGTGGAGACCCAGTATATGGGGAGATAATTAAATTCTGGGATGGTAGAACAGATTTTGGTAGTACTGAAGAAGTGGATACTATAAGTAGACACAACTCTTCAAGGCAGCTGTCTGTCCTGTGTACAGTTAACACCTACTTGTTTAGCTCCTTACTTCAAAGAGGTATGTGAAAACCTGTTATTGAATAATAACTGCTGAACTGTTAGTTGGCAAATAGCCCAGAAAAGGCATTATTAAAAAGTAAATTTAATGAAGATGTCTATAATCATGCTTTAGTAGGCTGCTTTGTTTAAAGTAATTTGTGTGCTTGTGGTGGCCAGTATGATAGCGTAGTGTTCACCAGGTACACACATGCATTTGTCTGGGTGTCTGAAGAGCAGGAAGAAGTAACAAACTGTTTACTATGTTAGTACTCCGTTGTGATCCTCTTGGGGACTGTGTCACTGCTGCTGAGCTGAGGGTGAAATCTGAATAGTAAAAAGGTTATTTTTTCAGTGGCAATAACCCTGAGCATCAAGGCCCTGAAAGGTACTGGAGTTGCTCTTCATCCCTGCAGACACACAAGTCTGCAAGCGCAGCTGTCCTTGGGCCTCGTCCAACACAGTTCACAAAGATCAGTCAAGAGTGTGTCTGAGCCTGGAGACACAAGTGGCGGGGGAGCAGTTTCGTCTAAATCGGAGACATCAAAGGAGTTCAGAATAGAAAGTTTTTCCGAATTCCTGGAAGGAGATAAACGGGAAGCACAAGGAGTAGTTTGAGAGTCTGTTTTGTAACACTGAACTCAGCCATAACTTCAATAGTGTTCTTCATTTGGATCCAATTACACAAAAGTATGCTTTGGAGTTAAAATGTTAAAATAGTTTTGTAATTCCTTAAACTACTAATGTTGTGGAAGCAGAAGTTTCTGAGTTTTAATGTGTTCATGTGCACTCCTCATCTTTGATCTGCTCAGTGTATGTATGTCTGTAGCTCCCACCATTTCCTTCGTGGGCTAAAGCCCATGAGAAGGGCTCTCCTGTGTGCCTGTGCATGCTTTCACGAGAGCCCTCTTTCTGTTTGTGCTAAGCTTGAGCACGGAACTCCTGATGAAGCAACTACAGGATATTCTTTAACGGGAAGTAGTACAGATGTGAAAAGAAATGCTCTTAGCAGCTTCAGTGAGCCCAAAATAGCTTCTGTGTGTTTCTCTTATGATAAGTTCAGGAAAGGGGGTGATTCCCTCTTCTTCCCTCTCTGTAATATTTTGAGTGCTGAAATCCTCTTGCCATGAAGAGCAGGCAGTATGGAGCAGGCATCTCTTTATTCTTCTGGATCCTGGCTTAACAGGGCCAGAAGTGAGCCCTAAACAGAAATTGCATTCCCTGGCACAGTGTCCTTCCTACAAAAATTTCCACTGAGGTCCTTGGTGGTGAGGGGGCTAAACCACTGAAACTGGTTGTCCAGAGAGATTGTGGAGTCTGTTGTTGGAGGCGGTCTAAAAACTGGATAAGGCCTGAGCAATCTGCTTGAAGCCAGGTTGTATCCCTGTTCTGAGCTAGATGAGATCCCGCAGTTCCTTCCAGCTGGCTGTTTGCCATGTTTTTGCATTACAGGGGAAGCATGGCTGTCTTTGTCTGTCCCCAAAACCAGTGTAGTCTTAAAATAACTGAAAAAGGCCTTGAGAACTCTGAATAAAGACTTCAAAAATTGAAGTATGTAGAGAAGCATAGTGTAAGGAGGTAATTTTGCCCAAAGTCTCATAACAGCAGGTCAGTAATAGTGCTGGGAGAGGATCATAAATCTCCTGGCTGGCAGACTAGTACCTTGGTAGCTAAAAGATTTTGTCTTCACACATAAAACTACCTCCTTTCCCTACTCAACTATTTTCAGATCATTTGGCAACAGAGACTACACTTACCTGCTGAGAGATATCATATTCTCTTTTTAAAATTTTTTGCCTTATCAGTCATGTTTATAGGGAGTTTTAGTACTAAAGAAAAATGTAGTGTGTTGACTTTTTCAGAAACCTAGAAAATTTGGTCTGGAAAAGAATTCTCTCTGAAATAAAGAGAAGAGCTGCAAAGGAAATTTTTAGAAAGTGATGTTATTCCCAGTTAGTTGCACAACAATCTCATATTTTTTAAGAGCAAAAAATAGACGAAACTGTACACACTGAATCCAAGTTTGAATATCTCTTTGTTTAAAAAAGAAAAAAATCACTTGAAAACTTCTAAAAATCTGGAAGCTAAGAAGAACACAGATCAGCATTTTAGAGAGTATCATGGAAAGAGTTAAGCTGTGAGTTAACTTCATCTGTGTTTCAAATCCAAATGCTACGAACAAGGCGCCATTCAGATGTTCAGTTATAAGTTATGCTGAATTTGTTATGCTGCGTACTTTTAAATTCTGTTCAGAGGAGAAAAAAGAAAATCATGTCAGATGAAAAAAATTACTCTTGTCTTGGTAGCTTGTTTTTTAAGTGATGAAGTAGGATTTTTTTAATTTTTTTTTTTTTTTTGTCTAGCACTTACGCAGGTCATCTGCTAAGTATTAGCAGCTGTGGAATTGTGGAGTTGCATAAGCATAACTAAAAGTCAGTGGAGCCTTGCACCATTCTGCAGATCTATCCATTGCTCATTCTCCACAACAACAGATCAGTTTTGTAGCTCAGTTGACACAAACCCCTAAATGTTAAGAGGGCATCAGCAAGCATGGCAAGTTGGGAAATCTCTTTAAGTCATGGAAATCAGATAGGATAATGCATTATTTTATTGTTGCCACAACCTGCTGTCCAATTAGACATGTGCCTTGGTGTTCTGTGAAGAGAGCTGTGTCAGAGTAATGCCCTGGAACAGCTGAGCCTGCCAGCTACATAAACCTGATTTGTCTGGGCAGCTTTGCTTGGAAAGTGGGTATGAGTGCTATGCCTGGCTGCTGTGGGAGCAAGACAAGTGTGAGTGCTCACACATGGATCCCAGATTAGCCATGCTTAGTGATATGGCTGAATACAACAGTCTCTTTTTAGAAAAGGCATCTTTGCATGTATGGGGCTGAGAGCCTGGAATGTCTTGGCAAGGGAGATACCTGCAGTGCACATGTGAGTGTGTTGGCAGCAGCAGCAGCAGCCCGAGGCTGGCAGGTCCAGCCTCTGCCCCCAGGTTTTTGATACTAGCTCAGCACATTGCAGGATTTGGTTAGCAGGGTGTGTTTCTTCCCACTGGACCTGAGGTTACAGAGAACTTAATCTCCTGTGGTTCTGACTTTTAAGTCATAGAATATGTAATGAATTTTCTGATTTAGACTCTGGCTTTGGTTTTTTTTCATCCTTTCTTTTGCTGGTTTAAAGATCTCCACAGGCAACAAAGACTCTGAAATGGTGAGTACAGTGTTACTAAAATATGATCCTTACAATACCTGTTCTTGGAAATTAAGGAGATAGAATAAGTTTCAGCAGATAGAGTTCCTCTAGACCAGCCCATGTACTTGGTGTCTCAGAACTTGGTGTCTCAGAGCTAAGCCCTGTTCCCTCTTTCAAGACTTGCAGAGGAGTTTGGCTGAGCTCCCATTTTTTCTCCAACCCTTCTATTTTTTTTTCGTCTTTTTTCCTTTTCCCCCCACCCCTATTTCCCCTGCCATTTTTAAAGCAGTGATATGAACAGTTGAGTGAGGATGCTTCCCCAGATAAGTGGTGTCTGTGCTGTTTCTGCTGGGAACAACGGGCAGTGCTTCATTTGCTTACCTCACCAGCAGGCTCTGCAAATGGTGAGACCTTTAGCTGCCCTCAAATTGCTTTGGTTCCTGAGGAAGGCTGTAAGTGCTTGGAGGCACATTGCAGCTCCAGTTGAAGTAGCACTCCAGAATTGCAAGTGTGGCATGGATCAGGAGCCTTCCTTTTTGAGTAGTCTGAGCAGGATGGTAGCTGTTTGTACCAGCTAGGTCCCTGTTGTGCAGGAAGACGTGGAGAACAAAAAGTATATGGTGGTGGGGAGAAGAGAGGATTGCTTCTTCCCTCCCCTCACCTCCTACCTGTGGAAAGATTCCTCAGCTGGTAATTAAAGGGTACTATTGTTTGATGCTCTTTTGGTTCATTTTGATTTGCAGTTTGGCAAACATGAACAGCATCAGCCATGTAGTACTGATCTCTACTGTCCTGTCTTCAGTTTACTCCAACTCATCAGTCCTCTCATGACCATCACATCAGTCATTGCTCTCCTCATGTCCTCATTACCCAGCACTGACTGACCTACTTTGCCTAACATATTCACAAAACTGTTTTTATGGCATAGGAATGCAAAATAGAAAATTTTCACAGTTACTTTCACATTTGAAGTTATCAAAGACAGCTTTCAAAGGAAGTATTAAATGTAAACCAAAAAGTCTGCTGTGTTGTGTATGCTGTAAGTAAAGAAGCCACTTGCTCCTGTAAGTGAGCTTGCATGACCCAGTGTAGTGGTCTCTTTATATGGATCTCGATTTGATCAGATGCTCCTTCGTGTATTTCATATGATTGAGTGCTTTGTCTTTAATTTTAAGACCCCTGAAATAGGGAATACATTTTCTATTCCAGTGGGATGAAAGGAAAAATCAAAGGATAGCAATGTGGTGGTATCCATGTGTGATTATTTCAGTTTTACAGAGAATGCCATTCAAATGAGCCACATGGGCAACACCTACCAGTATATCATTGTTTATGTCTGCAGGTTACATTTTAAACCATTCCAGACCATTATTACTTTGAAACAGAAGAAGATATTCCTTAAAAGTTCAGCTTTTCCAGTCAGTAGTCCTGATGGCATCTTGGAATCTGAAACTCTCAAATGGCAGCAGGCAGCCCCAAAGTTTTGTTTTAATACTAGGCAGAAACAAACCACAAATAATAATCACTTGGAACGTCGTATTGTATTTTCAAATAAACGTTCCTCATTTGATCTTAATAGGTGACTAAGGGAGGGACAAAATAATTGCTTCATGGCACAGTTTACTTGAAATAGAGTATTCTTAATTGAATTGACCAGTGTCCCTTGGGTATAAATGAACAAATCATGTTCTTATCTCATTTGAAATTAAAACTAAACCAGAAAATCCTTTTCAAAATGAAACATCTTACTCTGAGGAGTTACTGCATATTTACACTTACTTGTACCCTTAGGTGGAACTAGAGCAATATTTCATTTAGTGGTTATCCTTTTCCAAGCAGCTCTCTGCAGGATCAGTGTCTCCAAGTTTCATTATAGCTTTTCTTATTTTTTTCATTTGTGCATCCTTCAAAAATAGTGTGCACGCTGTCTGGTGTCAAGAGGAAGACAAATTAACTTGAGCCGCTATAGGGAACTAGAAAATTAAGTGTTCCACAACTGATAAACAGCTTGAGATGACTGCACAAGTTCCCTCTTTATTCATCTAAAATGTGTCAGTTGTTTAGCAGAACATCCCTGATAATGCAAGTGAATTGCAGGGTAAAACCCAGTTGGATGTCATCATGTGCAGTACTTAAATGAGAACACTGAGGGATTTTGTGTTTCCAAGGGAAAGAATTGTCATTGTTGTCTTCTGTTTTGTGTTACTTGAAGTTCCCCAAGAAAGTTTCCTCTTAGGAGGAATAATGGAGTTCATAGTAAGAATGGTTTATGACTGCTCTTTTTTATTTCAAAGCTTTTCTACTTCTCAAAAAATGTTTGTTCACCATCCACTCATTAATTGGCCAGACTGAGGAGGCACTAAAGAAACCATAGAAATTTTACCACATGATATCTAATACTAGAGCATTTACAACTTCCAAGGCCTTTGCTCCAGGCCATCTACTGTGAGATATGGACAGAAGCAAATGAGAAGATAATAGGGAAAACTTGCAAGAAGTGAAAGAAAAAAACCACAAAACTAACCCAAAAATGTATTTTCACTTTTTCCCCTTTAGATAGAAATAAAGAAATGTCCCACTGGCATTTCTTAATGAGTCAAGGTTTTATGCCCTAGGAAGTGAGAACAAAGATACACAAAAAAATCACTCTGAAGTAGCAGAGGGGTTGATGGGTGTAACCTGGGCCCAGTCCTGTAGGTGCACAATTTGTGGTAATTGGGAGTGGGGCTGTGGCCAAGCCTCATCCCCAATGGGCACAGCTGTGAGCAGCAGGTGAGCAGCACTGACAGCAATGAGCCATGGAGTGCCCAGGGGCACTGACCGACCACCAAAGGGAGCAGAGGGCACACAGGTGCAGTGCATCAACAATGAGGGGCACACAGGTGCAGTGCATCAACAATGAGGGGATAAAAGGCTGGGCTAAAGAACAAGCTGGGCAGGTGCCTGAAGCTTCCTGAAGTGGTGTGGTGTCACTCTGTATGGGTTGAAGCCTTCTGATGTTGTATGGTGATACTCTGCCTATTGTGACTGTGACGCGTGCTGTGGCACCTGCCCTTGGTGTGTGGTTGCTGTGGAAGATCAGTGCTGAGATGACAACAGTGGAACAGGATTGCTCCAGAAAAGGTCAGGATGGCATTTTTCAGGCCTTTCTTGTGGAGCTATTTTCTGTTTGGCTTCTGGTAGAGGCTTTCTCTTCTTGTCTGGTAGACACTGCTGGTTATTTTTGGAAATCACTGTTCTCAAGGTAGGATGACTGTTCCTTCTGCTCTAAAGCCCCAGTGCCCTTGGGGTCTTTGCTTTAAAGTTTTGCAGGGTCACTGTTATGTGATTGTGCTGAGGAGGAAAAAATTCAGATTATTTGTGGGCTTGTTTGGTGCATAAACCTGAGTTCTGTCAAGTGACATTGTCAAAAATTACAGTTTTTCTGTATTAAGTCTGGTTTGTACAGGTTCTGTTTTCTTCATTTCTCAATGGAGCATATGACCCCTGGTATCATTGTAATTTCCTCTAAAATGCATTGAATCAGGATTTCAGACCCTGCCACTAGGGAATAATGTCTGGCAGAGAACAAGTGTAAAAGAGCTTTTAAATAGTTCTTAAGGGTATAATTATGGAAATAGCCTTTGGGACAGCCAAGGGTCTTCAATATCTAAGTTTCCTAAAGTGATGCTGGCTTTGGCATTTGAGGCTGAGAACAGTCCTTGTCCCATTTACCAGGAAAAAGCCTGAAGTTAAATATGTCACAAAGTTCACTAAAACCTGAACTAGTACCATCATGAAACATCAAATAGGTGTATACAGCCTGCATCACAGCTTGTGCAGCTGAGCTCCTGCTGGGAGCATGTAGTGGCAGGGAACAGGTGAAGAAACACCTTTAGACTCCCACAGTGCACGGGGATGCTTTGAGGCATTGCTGAGAGAGAGCCAGGAGTATCAGCTCACAATTAATCCTCCATAAGGAGCTCTGCTGGGACTTGGCCCACAGACCAACTGGAACCACTGGGTTCTACCAAAATGCCTGTGACTAATCTTTTCTACCTAAAGGGACCCATGTTTTTAGGCCAAGCAAGAGGGGTTTTAGGAGGTCTTTGCTGCTTTTCTCTGTGTTGTTCTCTTAGGTCACTGTCGTGGTACAGACTCTCAGGAAAGCCAGCCAGCTTTGCTGAATAGTCTAGAAATTGGACTGTAAGGTATTCTACTCTTTTAGTAGCACTCTTTCAGACAGCCCTGCTTCAAATTACCCAGTCTGGTATTTCTGTTGAGCATGGGTAATGCCCTTGGTGCCATAAGCCATAAACTTAGCTGTAAATTTAATTTTTCATTTCTCTGCTATATACTTGGCCTTTTGCTAGTGGGAGAGTAAGGAAGAAACAAAACACATGTAGAGGGGGATGCAGACAGATTAATGCATGTTCAGGTATAGTTGTGTGTTGAACCTCTGCTAATGAGGGAGACCAGGTGCCAAGCTGTTTTGAGCCAGAATAGCATACTACTGCCTCTGCTTTCAAGCTCAGCCTTCCCATTTGGGCTATCCTGACTGTCAGTTCCCAAGCGTGTTATGGGAATTTGTGTCAGAGGTGCAGCTCCTTGTATTTGTCTGGCTGTGGGAACATCAGGATACTCACATACCTTTTTGAGGTAGAGGTGTGGTTTGTCTTGTGAGTGCAGTCTCCTGATAACTGACTCAGTTTCAGCAGTTGATGAAACCAGGTTTTGATGAATGGCAATATAAGGGTGCGTTATTTCTAAATTAAAAGTTTACTCTCTAAGCCTGGTGAGCTGTACTGAAAGGTTGCTTTCTGTCAGATTAAGCATAGTCTACATGCACTGAGTTGGTAATCCCAGGTCTTCAAAACAAAATTTCCTGCTCAAAGTGGCATTGCATGAATTCTATGCTGAAAGTCATCATGTAGTGAATTGTCAGCAAGGATTGAGGCTGTTCCTGATGGCTAATGAGTGATCCTTTTGGACCAGGGCCAGCATTGGGCATAGGGGTGTGAGCAGTCTGGCTTGGATGTGTCCCATGTGGCTACCCTTCACGTGTAGGTGAGATGTGGGATTTCACAACAGGGCTGAGGTTCTTTCATCGTCTAAGGAAAGAGCGTATTTTCTCCAGGGCTGTTACCTGGATGCTTTTCATGGACTCTGCAATTCTCTGTCACTTTAACTACTGCTCTCTGAAATCACAGTGGCAAACTAATTCATAGTAATTACATAGATAATTGAATAATAATGTGATATATGGAGCATATACATATTCATATACCGAGCCTCCCTTTCTCCTCTTTTATTTTTTGGGGACAATATAATTGTCAGTAAATATCAATGAAACACAAAGATATGGTCTGATCTTGTGCATGACCTCATCTTACTCACCTTACTTGGATATAGTTCAAATCAGTATGGGATTGCTGGTACTTGTAGCTAAGCAAAGACTAAGATCTCATCTGTTACACAGCAGAGAAGCTGATTCTATTTTATAATTACCCAGCAACTATGCATAGACTCCCATCTGTGGCTATATTTGGCATCCAGTTATTCCTGATGTGAAATATACCACCCATGGGAAGAATGCAAGAAATAGACTAAAGTTCCCAAAGACTGGGACTTCCTTTCCCTTTAAAAAATTAAGAGACTGTGAGCTTTGACTAGGAGATTCAGAATGCAAAGGAGAAGTAAACTAAGCATCCGTAACAGCTTGAAATTGTATGGCCTGTGAAAAGATGATAAACTGCTCTTATCAATGAATATTGTTTGTGTGGCTTTAAAATGTGTGATGTTCTGGTAGATTGTGATTTCTAAGGTGTAGATTTGTCTAGCTTTATTTGCATGAACATATATGTATCCGTGTATATATATGTACACAGATGTTCATGGGAAGTTTGAGTATAAAGTATTACTCAGATTCAAGTGTGACCTTAAAACCCATTGATGCTTTCTACTGAAATAACTGAGTATATAAAAATTTGTCATCAAATATTCAGGTGAATATTTGAAAACTTTGACTCATGTGAATAGCTGAACACAAGTTGCTCAATAGTAAATGTATTTTAACTTTGCCATCATAGCAATGCTTATGTATTGAGAAAAGGTACTTGAAGCTGAGGCATGCCATTGGAAAAGTATAGCAAACACTGCTCTAGAATAACAGCTGGGCAGACTTTACTGGATAAAGAATGTTGAAAATACCCTTTGGAAAGATAGCATGGATTGTTTCTCTCTTGGCTGACCTGCTGAGTAAGTCCATATTCTTTGATAGGGTTCAAGAGCTTGTGTCCCAAGTTTATTGTACAAAAAAGCTACAAACTAAGAAAGCAGGTTTTATGTGAAAACAAGTATTGGAAGCCACAAGCAGCACTCTTATTAAAACTTCCTTTTTGGTTCCTGAGAACATACTAAGGCTATTAGAAATAATCTACAATGATATGAAGGGACTTCCAGACAAATAGAGTTCTCATTTTAGAAATACACCTAATTACATATATATATGCACATGTATAAATAATACATGTGTACTGCAGAACGCTTCTTCAGGAGTATGTTAATGTCTGTGTTGGAGGAGCAGGGAGGACAAGTAACTCTGAGGGCAAGGTTTGTCAGTTCAGCAGTTTTTGCTCAAGAAATACGTAGGCATTTCTAGGCAAAAGTAAGTTTTTGCAGGAATAGCTTTTATTTATGTTCTGTCCTCTGAAAGGATAGCCTGTGGCTAAACCCAGGGGTGATAGCTGATAATGTAATCTCGTGCACATAGCTCTGTAAAGGGCTTTGAGTTGAGTTTGGGAGGGGCGGTTCACTGTTTTCAGACAGGACTGGAACAGTGTAAAAACTATTCATTTTCCACATTGCCACTCTCTCATAGTCATGACTATCTGCCAGAACATTTTTGATCATCAGATTTTGTTCACATTCCAGATGAGGGACAAAATAGTTTCCCTGTTTTATCTAGTATGATTTTTTCCCCACTGCCATGGAATGTGTTAATATTTCATCATTTTGAAGAAATGTAGTGGGCAGCATTTAATATTTACGTCTCTCTGAAGTCACACGGATGCCACCAGGATACCTAGCTCTACATCACACATGCTCTAATTCACCCCAAACACCCACTGTTTACTAATCTTCAGCCCCCGTCTGTGCCGATAATGAGAAAGAGGAAATGGAAACAGCAGGGATTACATGCTACTGAGAAGTCCCAGTTTCTGGTTGTAATTCTTTCAACAAGCTCTTGCCAACTGTGCTCCTGCTTTGAAGTTGGAACACCTCTGTGTTAGTGCCTGGATCTGGTGATTTGGCTGACAGATCTGGGCTTGGTTGGTTTGTTTGTGGTTGCACATTCACGGTTGCACACCATGGTTTACTCTTGCACTCGCCTGTCTTGTGCCTGCTCAAAGTTGGGGCACTGCAGATTGTTTTGCCTGAGCACGGAGATGTTAATTGCTCAAATTTGCTGGTGACAGGTTCCAGATAGAAAACAGTCCTCACCACATCCACTGTTCTGTCTGTGTGTGTAGTCATAGCCATATTGGTGAATAGGGAGTTTTTCTATATAGTGAATGAATAGGGCCTGTTTTTAGAAGGCACAAAGTATGTGTTGGTCTTGAGTGCTGGGCTTCAGCATGCTCTGTTAGTCTGGATCATTATGTCCAGTATACTCTGATGTGTGGGTAGTGCAAGTTTCTAATGGAAACAAAAAACTTCAGAGCCCATGATTGGCTTCTTATCCCCATAGCGCAGGACAAGCAAATCATTTGTGTAAATAGCTTTACATCAGTTTGTACTAACATCTTTCTGTGGCTTATCTGTCAGGCCACTGTGCAACTTGTTATTGCTGCTGGGGTGGTCCTTTTTTTGCGAATCCAACACTGTTTGATCTCATGGCAAGTGAGGGGAAGTTAATTTATGGCTTTAAAAACAACTGTGCCATCTGCAGGGTTACTAATACGTGTCTCTATGAAGTACACAGGTGCACATAAAAGAGAGCTTCATGTATGCTTTCCACTCGGAAGCTAACAAGATAGTTTTGTCTTGTGTATGTGTATTTGTAAAATAAGACATAGTGTTAGTTGCAAGTGGTTGGCTTACAAAAGATGACTGCCAAAAATCCCTGTTGGAGCTTTGCTCCTCTGAAAGATGCCAGCCAACAGGTTTCTCATCTGTGACAAGGATGGAGAAATAAATGGTTTGTTCACAAGGGATGAGATTTATCAGGCTTCAGATGTTTCCCTTCTCGTTTTAGTGGTCCGCAGTCAGAGCTGACAAATGTTCTGGTGTCGGTGGTGACTCAGCAAACCCCGCTGTGCCAGAGCTCTGCAGACACGGTGGGTCCCCCCGTGTCACACAGCTGCCTCTGCTGTCCCTGCAGTGCCTCTCCATGGCCCTGCTGAAGGGCATGCAGCACTCTGAGCTTGGCTGGAGCAGCACCCTGGGAGGCTGTTTTCTTTGGGCATGGATTAAAAGTGGCTGCGAGGCTGCTGCGAGTTACCTGCTGGGTGAGCAAATTCCTCCCATCTAGAACAATCCCAAGTGCCTGGGGGGTTATAAAAGTGTATTTGCCCCACCAGCAGCTCCAAGCACAGCTCTGGCACAGTCCATTGTGTGAGACTGGATCCTCACAGAGAGGTTGACACATTAAAAGTGACTTTGTAAACGTAGCCCCGTTTTAAAATGGAGAGAAATAACCCATCTCTTGTGAGGGATCTGAGCTGTCTGAAAGCTCCTGGGGGAGCAGCTGGGTGAGGACAAAGAGGCAGTGTGCTGAGAGCAAGCATGGCCACTTCCTGAACTCTTCAACTTCCCCTCAGCGCCTCTGGAGCTCGGGGTCTGGCGTGTCATGTCTCTGCACGCTTACCGAGGGAAAGATGCTTAAGCTGCATGAGGCTCACAGTGCTCTCAAGTGTCTTCCAGTGTAAATAATATCTTGGCCATTTGGCCCAAAACCTTCAGTGGGGGCAGAGCAGGTGCATCTGCAGGCATGTGTTTGCACATGCTTTCTTACTGCAGCTGCAGGAGCTCGGAGGTGCATGCATGAGAAGGGGGTGTGTGTGTGACTCTCATTTAAAAGCATCCATTTTATTGGCTAGTTTGTTGGGGGTTTTTCAGTCATGCACGTATTTCCTTTTGCATGGGTGTCCTATGTGTGTTTATGCATAAAACACTTGTATCTTTTATTAGCTGGGGGTGATTTGTTTAACACTTAGCTGCTGCGATGTAAATCCTGTCGTTGTTTCCCTTTTGCCAGAGGTCACTACTCTCACATCTCTGTGGGTAGGAGGGATCCTCAAAACTGTTGTTACTCCATTTCCAATTATTTTAACCCACTGATATAAATTACTGGAGCTAGTTTGGCTCATTTGATAGTAATGAACTAGTGAGCAGTGGTAAGAAGCCCTGAGGCAGCAGATGGGAATGTAATCCCTGGCTGGTGGTCACCAGGAGGCTGCTTACAACATTGATGTCTTCATCTGGTGCGGTTTAATTATAAAGATGACATTTTAGGGGAAACCTCTTAATTTATGTAGAAATTGCAGAGAATTCCTCTACCCATGGGCAAAGAAGCAGCTCTGATTGGCTTGCTCTGGGTCTCTCACTGTAGCCATGGTTTGTGTGACAGCCTGGGTAGTGGCAGAGCCAGCTTCCTTCTAGCACTTGTCTGGTTTTGCCTGAAAGTGAGAAAAGGCTGGAAAAAATCTCGTGAGCTTTTGACCACTAGATCAGCTCCTCAGTGTGGTCCATGGCACAGGCTGTGGAGCCACTGTGCCAACACACTTGAGGCAACTGTGGGGTGCAGTGGGAGAACTGAATGGAGGCAGGACAGCCACGAATGACTGTTGCTGCCAAAAGATTTGCATCCCAAATTTTCAGCATCACTGTCTCTTCACTCTCTTCCTACCTTCAAGGTTTTCACATTCACACTTGGGTACAGCTAGAGCAAATCTGTGCCCCAGCAAAGATCTTTGCAGTCAGTCTGTAAGGGAACCCCTCTGTGTCTGTAACCCACTGTTTTCACACAGGCCGTGCCAGGCTGACCAATCCCCCAAGCATTGTCTGTTATTTCAGCTTGCACTAAATAAAGGAATGTGACATTTATTTTCACCCCTCTGTTAGCTTGATTGATGAGTGTTTAGTGTTTTCCACAAGGAGCATCTTCCAGCAGAGCAGTATCTCCTTGCTGAGTCTGGTGTGACCATTCTGCCTCTACTGTGGCGTGGCAGTCTTCAAACTTTATCTCCAGTCTATGTCAGCACACTCAGGGTTAGATTGCCTTTCCAAAATGTATGCATCTTAAAAAAATTCTGATAAGGCACCACCTATTGACTAGTCCTGTAAACATAGTACTGTAATGCAGGACTTGACTGTCCTTCCTTATGTGACATATGTTCAGACCTGTTTGCCCAGTGCTAGATAACAATATGTGGATGCACACTGCTACAACTGAGAAAATCTCTACTCTTCTGAAGACATAAACTACTTTTCATAGGACCCCAACTTCTGTTTACTGTATTCAAATGACAGTATTTCTCAAAATTGCTGATGACTGCATCTGTTTGACTTCATCAATTTGCTACTACTCTGAACATTTGATAAACAAATACCCTTGAACTGAAATTTCCCACGCCTGCAGTGTAATTACATTCTCCACTACTGCATTTGTTTCCCCTTTAAAAGAAGGGGGGGAGGCACACTGAGTATACTGTGGCAGAATCACATTCAGCATTTGGTATTAATATACAGTACAAAAAGGTCCATTGAATCATGGAGTGACTCAGAAGGCAGTAGAGGAGGGCTTTTTGGCTACGCAGAAATGTCAGTGGTTCAACATTAGATCAGACATTTCTTTAACATGTTGTGAGGGACAGTTAGTTGTTTCATCTGATGTCAAAACGTAAGCAGAGCTAGTCTAGCAAGGTGCGGTGAGGAAGTGTGTGTCACATGCTCCTCCACAGGAAACGAGACTTGGGGCTGCTGGGGAAGTTCAGAACTGGGTGACCTCCAACAGATTCAAATAGAACAGGTTAGTTCTCTTAAAACATCTCTTTAGCTGTCCTGCAGGGGTTCTACACGTGTGTTTTTGCTGATTTTTGGCAGCAGTGGGTGAGGAGTGCTCTGTGTGGCAGTTGTGCTGGCGGGTAGTAAGCAGTGTGGGATTTCAGAGCAGAACTCTACAGCGCAAAAATAGGAAGCTCATCTGTGGGTTAGCTTGGTTTGTGTGAAACTTGGAGCCTGCCTTGCAGTACAGCAGTAGCGTGGCCTGAGTCACATTAGAAGTGTGGATGAAATCTTCTCCATCTTGTTAAGACTTTCATAAAATAAGTTAAAGGTCTGGATTTTTAATAGGTGTGTTCAGTGTTAATAAATACCAGAAAGCACTTTTCCAAGTAGAGGTTAAAATCATTGACTGTAGTGAAAACTTGTTAGTTTGTTTTGGCTGTACCAAGTATGTAGCTCTTCTCTTTGATTTTGCTGGCACAATTTCTTTTTAAGGTGTTCTCTCATTCCTGGTGATTTCTGTTGAGAAATTGCATCATGACTTTTCTGTGCTGGAGAGTTTCAACTTGGGAGCACATTGCATCAGGAATGAAATGAAGCTAGGTTGGTGTTGGAGAATTTGGGAGCTCTCAGAAGGAGACTCTTTAATGGGATGTATGTTTTGTACTCTAGCACAAATATAGATTTGTTACTTTTAAATTACTGGGCAATTGTGATTAATTGCAAGTCTTAAATGTCAAGTTGGAGTGAAAGTTACAAAGAAAACAACCTGCAGGATGATGAAATGTATTATACAGTAGTAAGTGCGCAGAATCTGAACTAAAATGAAATCCCCAGTGTGGAGTCCACGTGGTGCTGGGAGAGCATGGGGAAGAGGAGGTGATGGCCCCATGGCCAGCTCCAGCAATGGTGGCTGGAGGCCAAGGTGCTCAATCTGCACCTTGGGTCACAGCTTGCGAGGCAGAGAGGCTTGCACAGGGATGGTGGCAGCAATCTCACACCAAGTGCAGCTGCTGAGGATGACAGTGCTGTAGCAAGGTCCTGCCAGGCACTAAAATCAGAGAGCTCAGCATCAGGCAGGAAGTCCTAAAGCTGCCCATGCTTCTTCCCAAATGTTTAAAAAAATATTTTTCTGGTCATGTAGAAAAGCAGACTAAGTTTCACAGCTCTCACCCTCCTCGTACCACCTGGTGCATTCATCCTGGTGTCAGTATGGAAACATCTGCCTAAGATGAAGGCAGTAGCTCATGCCAGGCTGCTGCTGCCTCCAGCACGTGCAGCTGGATGCTGCACCAGGCCCTGCTGCAGGGTTCAGAGGTCTTGGCAAGCTGGGAATAGCAGGGCCCTGTTCCTGGGCAGTTAAACAGCTCTGTGGTTCAGCCTTGCAGAGCTTTGCTCTCATATTTCAGGTTTTGGGGCTTTCTATGCAGAGAAGGCTTTGGCCTTAGCTGGGCTCGTCTGCATCTGTAAAACAAGCAAGTATTCAGAGAGCCACAGTTCTGCCCCAAATCAGCCTTTCTGATGTATTAGGGTTTATAGTCTTCACTGGAGCACTGTTTAACTAGGAATGTGATTTAAAAGCAATTTAGTAAAATCCCACTGCAGACATTTTCATTTCAGCCTAATCCTGTCTTACAGCAACTCATCTCAAATAGATTAGGAGTTGTTTTAAGCTAAATGTAATGGCTTGTAAATAATAGATTTGAGCCTCCATGCAGTGGTTTGTGCCAGATAATTGAAATGGAATTAAAAAATAAACTGATACACATTCCTAAATAAATAAACCCTAACACTGCTACTCTGCTACTGAGAGTGAACATAGGCAACCAGGATTGAAAGAGCAGGAGAGTTGTTGAAGAGGGGGGATTTCTGAATGGGCCTTTTCCAGCAGCTTGTATTATGAAAACCAGGGAAAGAATGTTTCTTCCTCTAACAAATTAAAAAGGAAATCTGCAAAAAGAGGAAAGGGAATAAAAAGTACAGACTAAACAAAATGAATTAAAATTGCATTGGAATGAGAGAGAAGGAAACCAAAAGAGAAAATAATAAAAAAATGGAAACAGATGGGGATAAATTCTGTACTTAGGAAACAAAGGCTACTCTTTTACTGCATTTCAGAAGGAGGAGAGACTGTGTGCATGTGTCTGTGCATTTATCTACGGAAGAAAAATTCGTTTTTCTGTGTGTTTTTGTTTGCTTTTTTCTTTCCCTTCAGCAATGGTAATACAGAAGTTTATTGATTTGAGGGATCTTCAAATTTAGATTAAAGCATCATTAAAGAATCTTTAATTCTGCAAATAAATAGAACAAACCACTCAATGTCACCTTAATCACTGGCTGGTTTTACTCCCCAAAACCTAAGTGGCTACGTTGCACTGTTGAACTTGTGTCCACTGTGCACTTGGATCCATAACTCAGGGTTGTTCTACTTTCTGCAAGGGAAAAAGTAGGAGTTAAAATGTGCAACACCAGCTACTGCCAACCGGAACTGCACAGCCCAGCTTCAGAGAGCCGACAGCAGAATCCCCTTGTGGGTTTCATTTCGCCACACAGCGTGTGCCAGGGTTGCGTGGCTGTGAGGGACTGGGGTCTTGAGGCTGATTTCTAAATAGTAGTAAATCTGTAAAATGCTGATGGCTACTGTGCTTACCTTTTATTTTAAAATTAGTGATTTTAAAGATTTTATTTTGTTGGTTCTAATACTGAATGCATCAAATGGTCAAGTGTATTTTTTGTGGGGGTGCTATTTGCAGCACATCTGTCACACCTCCCAGGCTGTTGCCTCTGCTTTTCTTTCCCCCACACATTTGTTTCAACTTTTGCACGTTTTTCTCTAGCCTAAACTACAGAAACTTCCTAATTACAAAGCTGGTTGTTGAACCATGTCTCTTACGAGCAGCAGCTGTTGTAGTGGATAACTCTATTCGTCTTACCATCACA
Organism: Passer domesticus; assembly: GCF_036417665.1. Taxonomy (NCBI): domain Eukaryota; kingdom Metazoa; phylum Chordata; class Aves; order Passeriformes; family Passeridae; genus Passer; species Passer domesticus. The sequence goes on from NC_087483.1 coordinate 22,302,151, forward strand.
TCCATGGCTTTTTATGCCTTTATTTTCCTTCCACCATTTATAATGGCTTTTACTATAGTATGTATGCTATGCTGAAGTTGGAAGAATGGACTTAAATTTGTTTGAGAATAAACTGGGTCTTCTGGCCTCAGTGAGCAATAAGGAGAACCCAGCCAGTGTGTTTTCCTGTTCTGATTCCTCTTTAGAAGGAGGGACTCTTCTTTACAGTACGCTGGCACTTTCTTATGCAGAATTTCTACTTATTCAAGGAAATACATAATGGACACTTGCTCAGGCTCTGTGATCCCCAATGGTTCCCAATTAATAGTTATTTTCCTTTCTTCCTTGCAGGATTGTGCAACCTGGGAAATGTTACTGCCATTTAACTAACTTCAGAAAGTGTATTCTGGACTGAATTGACCAGACCTGCTATTGTATGCAAGCATCTCCTGCTGGTGACCAGGTACAGTCTGTGGGGTTTGCACTGAGGGCTGGGAGTCATGGTGTGAGCAGCAGCACAGGAAGCTCCTCTGCAGTGTGTCATCCCTGGCCTGGAAGAGTTGGAAGCCACAGAGCCATCTCTTGTCTTAGGTTGCAGTGTGACAGTACAGGATTCTTCTCCAGGGCAGGATTAATGGCAGTGCCAGTTCACAGGCATGCTCTGATGTGCCACACCTTTCCTAATGTCAGATTTAAGTGCCTTAGGTCATATCAGATTTTATGCCAAATCCATAAGCTTTTAACATGTGCAGTGAGTTATTTTCTGTTTGGTTTTTTTTTTTCCCCCCCCATTCCAGTAGTATAAGGCTAACAGTGAAGGGATTTAAGGCTTAGCAGGTAGGTCAGGAGACCAAAGGTATGATATGACCAGGTACAATGAATCTGTCCTGACTTAGAGCAGATGATATTACACTTGAAAACTGCACAGTGAAGCCTCCAACATTTACAGTTTGGTGCTAATGAACAGGTATAGTATGAAAAGATTCACTGAAACACGTGGTTAGTAAGAAAGAACAGTATGTTTACTCTTTTTTTTTAATTTTAGTTTAATAATTTTAAATTTAATTTTTGGTTTAATTTTCTTCTTGTTGCAGCAGAGGCTCCATCAGAAAGCATGGGCTGTAGATAGGCTGCAGTGTACTGATCTAGAGCTGGTGCAGTCCAGCAGATCAAGTATTTCCTATCACAAATGCTCTGTGTTGTAAACCCCAGCTGTGGCTTCCTTATGGTTAATGGGCCATGTAGAAACTGATGCTGGGAGGGTCCCAGAGTGGTTTGGGATTTTGGTTCTCTGTAGACATGAGCACAAAACCATGCAGGGTTTCTTCTAGATTAAGTCTATAGCTGGTCCAAGTGGGTTGATGCTTTGGTGTAGTTTCAGCAGTGCATGTGCTTTGGAAACCACAGTCTGCAGAAATGTGGGTGCTAGGCTTGGGAGATGTGAGAGGGAGGAGCTAACCCCAGGAACAGACAAATGTCTCACTTCATTTGTGGATCCACAGCTCTTACCAGGCATGATGGACTGCTGCTGGAAGAGGGTTGGTGCAAAGAGTGTTATTTGGAGGGTTATTCCACAGGACTGCAGAAGATGGTACTACTGTGTGGTCAGTAGTCAAACCTGCCTGTTTGGGTAGGAAGGGATGGCCTGTTCAAAGAAGGGGGACAAGCAGATGAGGAAGATAGGAGTATTTATAAACTGGCATTTATAAACTTATAATGCAATACTGAGATAAAGATGATACTCACCCATTTCACATGTGATGTGGGATTATGGAAGGTCCCAGGAGCAGCAGTAATGATGACAGCACAAATACCACCTGGAAAGACTGGCAGAAATATGACTGCATAGCCTAAAGAGAAGTTCAAAGAGACATGTAGCACTTTTCAAATAACCATGAAGAGGAAAGGAATAAGTTCTTTTATGCATCACACTTGTAAATAGTGTGAAAAATAGTAAATGAAATCACAGTAAACGGAGGTCTAAAGTACTGGGAAAAGCTTCATTGGCTGTTAGGATAAGATAGATGACAGGGGTATTGCAGACTTTCCACCAGTGGAGATTTTTAGAGAAAAAGGATGAATACTGCCAGGAATGATATAATCTATGGTGACTCAGGGGAAGGAAGGGTAGATGCCCTCTTCCAGCCCAGCTGCCTGTTGTTCTGTATTTCAGTCTCCTTGTTGACAGTGACTTTGAATTTTTCTGGTTATTGATGAAAGCTGAATAGTTATTTTAAAGGCAATAAACATTTCTATATGGATGGTACAGTGTATTTCATACTCCACTTTTCAGGGAGGGAATGGAAAATGCTGTGTCTGAGTTTCCTGAGGAGATCTTTCTCTTGGAAGTAAACAGATAAAATGAGTGCATTATACTCTGCACTGTGGGAAGGTATTGAGTTATTGTTAGCAGCTGGCAGGGTAATGACCAGGTCTGCTCCTGGTGTAAGAGGGGCACCTGGAAAGGCAGGACCTGCTGCTTTCTCAGGTGAGCAGTTGTGGGAAGCCAAAAAAACTGCTCATTTACATCACAGATCTCAGAAGTCTGGTACTAATGGCAAACTTCAAATTCATGTTGAGCAGCATTCCCTAATAGCAAGTTTTGGTGGATCAGTGCTCACCTGTAGAAGTGTTTGGCTGCAGAGTTGAGGCTTTGTTCACGCAGCTGCCCTGGTGCTGCTGTACCCTCTCTGTGCAGAAGCAGGGCTTTTTCTCTGTGTGGTGGTGCCTGGACTGGCTCTCCCTGTGACCCAGCCTCCTGTGAGCCTGCCTGCTCACAAGGGCCTTGGCAGATGTGGAAGAAAACAATGATCCCTGCACCATCATTTTTTGAGGACTGCCAGTCATCAGGGCTGCAGTTTAAAAGAGAAAGTAGACTTCATGGGAATAATGTCTTATGACCTGATAAAACCAATCCAAAGCTTCCTTTCAGCTGTGAGTTTGATCTAGATATTACAGCTCTCTGAGTTCAGAAAAAAATTGCTTTTTATCTGGAAGCTTGTGGCCTCAGATTTGAAGTAGCTCTTACCTCTCCATCTAATTACAATTCTGTTTTTGAAAGCGAAGATGTTAGTAGTTACAGGTCAGTCTGTATGCTAAATTTAGTCTTCAAATTTACTTAAAGTTTGGTTTTACCCCTGCAAGCTAACCAAATCATTCAGCTGGTTTGATGAGGGTTTTAGCCATCTTTACAGGATTCAGCAGATGTGATGATAACTTTATCTGGGGTTCAACAGCTGTGACAGCCACTCTCATTACAAATAAGGGGAAATGGGTTGCCACCCTCTGATACTTGCTGTTTCAGGGCACCTGCACTGAGCACTACAGCCTGCAGGTACCAGTTTGTTTTCTCTTCTGAACTGCTGGTAGACTGCCACTAGCAAGGACAAATTACAGCAGTTCTTTGGAATAAGAGAATTTGTTGAATGTTCTGAAGAGGAAATGCAAGTGCTGAATGATGGTATGTGGCTGCTTTTGGTTTTGTGGGTATGTTTTCACGGCAGTGCTATGTCATACATACTTTTTTTAGCTTGAACTACACTAAATTACTACTTTCATGCAATAAACCTGCATTTGGAATACCAGCAGGAGCTCAGCTAGACCTGCTATCTTGGGTGGAGGCCAATAAGCTGCAAACCTGGCTGTTCCCTGGGTCCCACTGAGTTGCTGTGCCACCTGTGTGGCAGGCTGCCTCAGAGCTGCCAGCTAACACAGATGTGCCATGCTGGCTGGCCACCACTTCCAAACACTGGCAAGAGCCAGGAGGTACTGCTGACCCTGGAGCAGCTGGATGAGGCACCTTGTCTCTCCTCAGGCAGTGGCTTGTGGGTCCTGCAGAGTTCAGGCAAGACGTGGCTTTGTCCCTCTTGGCATATTCACCTTCCTGGCACGTCTGCCTGGGACTGAGCTATGCAGTCACTAGCTGTGGCCTCACGTGGGCTGTCACTGCAGTGGCCTGAGCCCCCCGGTAAACCCATGCCCTCCAGGGCAGGTGCCCACATGGCACACTGCCTTTGACTACACTTGCTTCATGGAAATATTTTGTTGTTGAAGGTCATAGAAAACAGTTAGGGATATAAATATTTAAAATAAAATGCAGATAACTGAGTGGAACTTATTGGTTTTTACTCACCATGACTTGGGAAACACTCTCTTTTGACATGTGTTCACTGACTCATAAGTATCAAGTGGAGGGGTGCTGTATGTTTCCAGCCTGGGCAGCTGCAGTAGGCAAGGCAGCTGTGCTGTTTTCCCTCTCAGGAAGGCAGTCCAGGACATGCCTCTGTCTTTGTGTAGGGGGAGATTGACTAGTTTGCATCCTGAGCTGTGAAAGACTTTGCCCTGACTATTTTTTTGGCAGAATCCATAAATAATCATTCTTTCCAGCTTCTCCTCTTTGCTTACTAGTTATGTACTTGCCATGTGCAGCTGTAAAAAGTTGTTTCCAAAGAGAAATAAACTGGAGCAAAAACTTCTGTAATTGGAGATGGGGAGGAAAGCAGATGGGCGTTTTCAATTTGTTGTCCTTGAATCCTTTTTGTTTCATTTGTGCCATGCTTTAAGCCAGAGCCCTTTACAGGACTGCGTGCCCTCTTGCTTCCGCAATCCGTGTCCTCCCAGTCCTAGCAGGAGCAACACCAATTTGCCTGTGTCCCTTGAGGGACCAGGGGATAACTGGGGCAGTCAACATCAGTCAGAGAGCCCTGTGCTTCATCAGCAGTGCCATGATGTCAGTACATCAAGATAGAAATCTCTTCAAGTCTCAAACTTTGACAAGACATAAAAATAGTTTCCCTCTTTCTCTCTTTTTTTTTAACCCAAAGCCCACATTATTAAACACACACAAATGTTAGTGCCTCTCCAGGTGGATCAGGGAATTTAAATTCCTGCATTGTCTTTCATGTAACATTAGAATTGCTTTGAGTTTGAAGGAACCATGCACTGATGAAGAACAGAACTGGTACCTTGCCATCTATTAGATAATTGCAAAACAAGTAGAGAAGCCTATTTAATAAATGAAATCTTCAGGAGCTATCTTTACTTACAGGGCTTCCTTCCAACTGAACGATGACACCTTAGATTAGTCACAGGCAACTTAACTGTGTGCCCTTACTGTAGGTGTTTAAATTGGCATCACCTGCTGCAGGTGTGTGCTGTGTACTCGGATGCATACATGCAAATTTCATGGTCCCAGTATCATTAGGTATTCAGCTAAAGGCCCAAGAGTATAATCTGAAGCCTCCAATGTTATATCACCTATATTTCATAAACGTATGTATTGCATAAATATCAAGTCCTGCTGCAAAGCAGATGGAGAGATTTATGTAAAAATGGGTTTACAAAGCTATTGTGAGTAAAATTTTTATTGTAGCTCTGTTCTAGTAAATGAAACAAAGTGTAATTGTGGTTGGTCAATACTTTGATCTCAGATTAGTTTATAATGATGTAAATATGAAGAATATTAGTATTGCCTGGATTTTGTTCTTTGCATTTTGGCAGCTTATTTATGAACTAATTGAAATGTCTCTTAGCTGTACCTCTTTTCCAAGTGACTTTTGACATTTTTTTCTTGCCAAAAGCCAGTGTTGGAAATACTTAACAGAAAAATTCATCCTCGTATTACTCAGGATGTTTTCCAGATTGGACCAAATGGAAATTGCTGGTGATAGGAACAGCACATGAGTATTGCTGGTGATTGCACACATGCAAACTCAGATGCTGAAGGCTGAGGTCTCTCCTGTAACCTGTGGAGAGGTGTTCAGTGTGCTGTGGGTTAGGTTTTGATGGCTCTGCAAAGAGATAAATTAATCCAAACAGAGGAGGAAGAATTTGAGGTTTGTCCTTGCACTGCTTCAGCTGCAGATGGGAATCTGAGCGAGCAGCCACCAGGGTGTCAGACTCCTTGCCTGGGGATATCTCTAAACACCAGTCCACAGGTTCCAAAAGCCCCTGGGCTGGAGATGACCTTCTGCAGGGCACTCTGCAGGCCACAATTTGCTCTGGAGCTGCCCTTCCCTAGGAGTGAGTCTAGAGCAGGAGATCCTCTGCAGGGTTTCTATACATATTTCCTTTAGGTAGCAGTTTTTTTGTGCAGTAACTGGTGTTGGAGGCAGGAAGTGCTGGTCAGCTCGGGATAAGGCATATGATGGATTCAGCAGATTCAGTACTCAAGAGGAAAACATGAATCTTTATTGTCCATGCTTTAGCAACTGGCAGTCCTCATCATTTATCACACAGATTCTCATTACTACTTTTGGATTATATCTTCCTCTAAGCCTAAGAAGACTTCGTAGGTCTGGAATGAAACCAGAGCAGTTCCTATCAGCTAAGGACAGGTGGTGCTTTTTTTTTAATGAAAAAATTAGACTCTTAAAATTAAGCTTTTCTTTCAGTTCCAGCACAATATCAGTTTATAATCAATGTTTTTTAAAAAAGAGAAAATAATGGTCAGATTTAGTAGATTTTTATATATTATGTGAAGACCCAGACAATGCAAAGATAATTACAACCTTCAGCCTGCTTTATTTAATGGTTCCTTAATGGTTGTCTGGTCTGTTAGTTTTGTACAATACATCTAAAGGTAGTTGTAAAGTTGTCTTCTTGAACATTTTTAATAGTAGTAATTGTATTGCTTCCTGTATCTATATCTCTGACATTGCAGAAGTTTACTGCTACATTCCAACCAGGAAGATAATTGGGTGGTGCAGGAGCATAACATTTTGGCTATGTTGTTAATATGGAGTAGAACAAGACATTATTTGCCAGTACTGCCAGGATATTAGGTGATCATGTAATTTCACATGTGCAGTAATGTTTTCAGTAATATTACTGCTTTTCTTTTTTGTTTTTAAATTGATCCTTTTCAAACCACAATGTGTATGGTAAGATATTTGAGATTTAGAATTAATCTCTTATCCTCGATTTACCTTCTGGTTGGGTTTTTTATTGTTTTGGATGCAATTTCCAAAGTTTTGTAGACCATTTAGAACAGATGATGGACTTTTGGCCATGGTATCTGGAGTAGTTTGGGATGAGCTAAGATTGGCTCCAATATGAAGAAAGGGCAGTTGAAGTCCCAGAGTCTGGGGAGGGGTTGTTTGCTCAAGAAAACCCTCTCTTTGCTTCAGATTACTTTTTGTCCCCTCTTTTCCCTCCCCTTTATTATTTCCATCCTGATTTTAAAGTCTCTTCCACAGATTTGTTTTTGTATTGCCCAGATCCTTTAAAAATAATTACTGAAAGCATAGCAGCCCACGTGACAGCTTTCCGAGACACGGTATGAACTGCAGAGCAGGCCAAACCTCAGAGGCAGAGCTCTTTTCCAAGCAAGGAAGAATGGATACTGGGAGTTTCTTTGGATATTTGTGCAAATGGGTGCTTTGTTGTCCACCTTCTGTGTGTGCAGATTCCCAGCATACGCTGCCCAGCTTCACATCTATCTGCATTTTGGGGGGTTGAAAGTGATACTCATTTATTACTGTAAGCTATTATGTAAAATTTGTAAGAGTTTCATTTTGTAGCTATTATCAGAGGAGGATCCAAGATAAAATACCTCAGTAAATACTAAAAGTATGCAAAGTAGTGGTATATTTTGTGTGTATTCATTTTTTAGTCAGTGAACTGACATTTTTCATTTGCTTTGTTGCAATCTTGTACTAATTCCTCAGGCAATGTGAATTGTAAAAAAGTAACTGTTTTGTAGCAGCCCAGCAGTGTCTACAAAGAAGTTAATTTTTCCTGGCCAACTTCCTGAAATAAGCCTTCAAATGGCAGATCAAGTGCTGTTTCACAGCTTTTTGAAGTGGAGGTCAGAGAAGGTTTGAGAACACAGGGGGTACAGGGGATATGCAGAATGAGTTCTCCTGTGGTACCTCGTCAGTCAGTAAGATGTGGTGTGAGCTGGGTAAGTTATGGGCAGTTTGTCAATAGGCTGTGGTGCTTGGAGACAGATGACAGCATTTCCTGCTGGTTGCTCTCCCCAGGTTCATGGAGCAAGGTACCAGCAGTGCTGAGCACAAGGCATGGCATCTCTGTGCAAACTGTGGCTGTGGTCCTTGCTCCACCAGCCCTCCTGATCCAAAGGTGTTGTAGGAGTCAGTGCCAGCCTTGCTTGCTAACTGTGACACTTTTCAAATTCATTACTGAAGTGCAAATATGATTTGGTGCCTCACAAATGACCTGGTTTAATGACTAACCTCGAGCTACAGCAAATCCCTCCACAGGAGAAAACACCAAGGGACTTCATGGGATGCACTCCTCTTAATCTCTAAATCTGATCTCAAAAAGTTCAAATGCTTCAGCAAAGTCAGAAGGTACAATGAGTCTCATCCACTTGCCTCTGAAAAGTGGCCTGAGCGTTTCCATGAACTCTAATGAGAATAAATTCAGGCTCTCCATGTCTACCCAGTCCAGTGGGGGTTTCTCACCACTTTGCAGCCTCAAATAATTCAAAATTATAGAAAATTAGATTTTTTTTTTAATTAAAATCTCTTCCAGGCCTGGTTGCCAGTTTCTCACAAAACTGATTTATGGTCTTGCTGCATTGAACCGAGGCTTTTATTGACAGTAGCCTGGCTCTGAGGTGGTGGTTTTCTGCACTCTCTGTAGTGGAGCAGGGTCCTTACATTATGCAGATCTGGGGCTGGCATTTGTTTTGTTTTTCCCACACTCCAGGCAGATCAGTCTTTGATTGCTCCTCTAATGGCAAGTATTCAAGTTACTCTAATTTATGTCAACACCTGGGCTGTAAAAACTCTAATACACTCTTGCTTGTGCAGTTGGTCTTTCCCTGATGACTGCCCAGGCCACTTGGCTTTTTGTTTGGGCTTTTGATGTGAAATCTGAGCTGATCTCTGTGCACTGTAGTTTTTCAACATTCTCATAGGAATATTGTAATATTTATAAGAGGGATTGGAAAGCAATGCTTTAAACTCATTCCACATGTCTTGCCCTTATATGCCTCAGATTTCTCCTTTAGAGGCACTTACTATTTTAATATCATTTTATAGGTGCTGCCTTTAGTAGAACAGTCACAATTCACTGCATGTTTAGTAAGACTTAGTTGATTGTGATGAAGAAAATGCTTTATGTTAAAAAAAAGCCTATTTGAGTGCTAAATTGAATTCTAAACCTACATCTACTGAGAAATAAAATAATCTGATCATGTGGGAGATCCTTGATCCTTTTATGTAAGTATCAATTATTGTTAAATGTTTTCAAGTGCTGCTTTGTGTCCAACTGTGGATAAGAGAAAGATGAATGAAGGCACCATCAGCAAGGGGGTGGTGCAGGTGACCATTATTAATTCAGTGCCCTGGGCACGGAGAGGATGTGGTGTGAGGTATCCCATAGCTCCCACTGTGTAATCTGCAGCTCCAGACTGGTTCTTTTCATCCCAGCCTCAGGACTTGCAGAGATTTTCCCCTCTCATTATAACTACTGCTCTGAAGGGGACTGCAGCACACCTGTGGGCACTTGTGGACAGCAGAAGTCCACCAGTAAAATCCCAGAGCTTGCTTTCCATATTTGATTACTTTCTTGATTTTTTTTTTCTGTGTGTACTAAAAGTTGCAACAGCTCAAATGTCCAAACAAACCCTCCATTTTGACTAATTTATGGTACTTTTGGCCTGTTATGCTAAAAAAAAAGTGGATAGGAGGGAAAAAATGCTCCAGGTTTCTGTCAATTTGGTTCAAAGAGCAGGATGGCTGTTGTGTTACACAAAGTAAACAAGTCAGAGCAGTAACAACCTAGAAATAGAAGTGGAGCAATAGGTGGAAAGGCAAAAGGTGGATATGCTCATGTAAACAAAAGCTTTTTTCCCATGGTAACAAGCTGGGGATTTCAAAGGCCAGACTGTGCCTTTCTGCTTCTGGGTCATCAGGTGTGGCTTGTGGGAAACATCCTACCCTGCTCCTGTTTGCTGCCTGCCACTGCCAGGCCATCAGTGACCCTGCCTGGTCAGAGATGAGTGGTGCCATGTTGTAAGGATAAGATGGTGGAAAAAGTCCTGGTCTTAAGTGAAGTTTTTTTTCTGATTTAGGACTGAATAATCTGGAGGCAATACTCAGAAATTCCTAATTTCTGAACTAGCCTGTTCACCTTACCAACAGCTCCTCAAGTTTAAGACAATTTTGGGGAGAAAGCTGTGCAGTGCTGAGCAGCCACATGACATTGAGTGGTCACTACTACAGTAATGGGACACTGGAAAAAGCAGTCCCATTGCAGAGAAGCTCTTGGACTATATATTTGGAACACCATTTTGTGAACACAAAATGTTCAGAAGGAGGAACAGATGAGGGAATAAGCTGGAGAGAGACATCAGGTCCTTTCTTGCCCCACGTATGTTGTCCCTGTGGCCTCTCCAGAGCTCTGGCAGTCAAGTGTCCCTTTCAAGGTCACCTGCAGCCTGTGTGAATCCTCCTTGGCTGGGCTGGGGCAGTGCCTGGATAACAGCCTCCTGTGCTGGTTCCAGCACTGGCCTTGAGGAGAGGCTGCAGTGGGTGCTAGATGGTGAAGTGTTGCAGGCAGCTCTGCTCTGGACAGCTGAAGGAGAGTTCACAAACAGCTCATCCTTAACCATCACTTCTGTCCGGGAGAGAGGGTGAAGCCTTTTGCCCTAGGGCTTTCTGCAGAGTGGTTGGAGGAAGGGCTCTTCATTTTTTGGTGTGGGAGCACTGATGGTATGGAGCTGTCAGAGGTTGCAGTGTCTGAGCATGTGTCGCCTGTCCTGAGGACTGGGATGCAGCCCAGTAATTAGATTTTTCTGCTGGATTTGGTCCTGGCCTCCTACTGAGGAATGACACACATGTGCCTGTTTTCAGAAGAGTGAACTCCCTCCTGAGGTGCCTGGTGCAGCAGGGGCTTTGCTCCTGGTGTCCTTTGCAGTGCTGAGGTCCTGTTCCCCAGGACCAGGTTGCTTTGCTGGGGACTGTGACCTGACCCTTGTTGCCTGAACAGACAGGAGTGTTTTTGTATAACCCCTCTGGGCGTACTGGCTGAAAGAAATGATAGGAGTATGGTTTAGATGTAAGCAATTCCTGTTTTCAGTGAGACAGATACTTTCTGCTATAGTGTGTTTGCTCTTATATTATCAGCTTTTCTAAAGTCAACATCCAAACACAGCTTTCATCCAAATAGGGACTATATTGGTTACTAGAGGCAGTCCTCCAAAGTTAGCCATTGCCTGTGGTCCTCTGCATATCTTGAAAAGTATTTCATTGAAAAAAATAATCTTTTTAAAATACTTTAATTAAAACAAGGTTCTGTCACCATAACAGCCTATTTCTTACCTGTAATTTCCTGTGGATGCAGCACCTCTGGATTTTCTCCATAAAAGTCTCAGTTGTGTTTGACAGATGAGGGTTGCTGGATGCAACTTGCTGTGGACCATAGGTGCATCTGGCTATTGCTGCTTTTGGCACCTGGGGCCGTGTGCTGGCTCACTTGTCACTGACACACACAGTAACCTGCTCTGTTACTGTATTCCTGCAGTGCTAGGAAGTAGATGCAAGGTGTTTAGGGGGTTTTAGGTCTCTGGGAAATCACCCAGTGTGAGCTGCAGGTCATGCTGACTGGAGGATCACTGCAATTGGCTGGGTGCTCTGGGATGGGGGAGTGAGCGTGAGGAGTGTGGAGGAAGATGGAGATGCTGTAGGGTTGACAGAGCACAGGGGCCTGGGATAACATGCATAGAGACACGAAAGCACCTGACAGCATCCTCACTTTTTTTTTTCCTAACTAGTAATGTCTTTTGTCTGTTCTTGTTATTGTTTATCTTTATTGGTCCCCACTAGCTCCCCAACCCCTTCACCTTTCACAGACCTCTTGCAATGGCATAACTGAGCTAAACTAATTATGCAATTTATTGAAAAGGATATGTCCAAAACAAAGCAAAAAATATATCCTCTCTGCAACTGAAGTAGGGCAGGAAAAATGCTCACTGTGATACTGGCTTGACATGTTTCTTTCCCAAGAACTACCCTATACACTTCTGCTAGAGACCCTTCAGGCTCTTGCCTTCCACTTCTCCCCATTTTGGTCCCTGCCTGCATCAGGATGGTGTTGCATCCCCCACGTCAATCACTGCTGAATTGGGAAAGGTGCACTTCCCTATGGGAGATCCTCCTGTGTGTTGTTCAGCTTAGGCCAAATCCTATTTCAGGGCCACATAGACCTCATCCACTTCCACATGTGCCTGTGAATAAAGCTTGTCATCTCTCATCCCTCCAATGGGTCTATGCAAGAGCTCTCCATCACTGCCTGGTACACCTCCTCTGCCCTGGCATTTTCTGTAAGGGCTGGCATTTTTCAGTGTGCTGTAAAGTCATACTCAAAGTCATACTCATTTCGGGTGCTGCGGAAAGTTTCCTTGAAATGCCAAAAGTCCCCAGTAAAGTAGGCTTCCTCTCTCTGGCATCAGCAGCTGCCCAGAATTTCCCTGGGTCTCCAACACCCAGAGTAACTTCTCCTCTGTTGGTCTCTCTTTTGGCTGTCCAGATCTCTGCAAGTGGTTTTAAGGGTGAAAAGTTAGTGCCTCCTTTTGGTACCACAGCTTCCTCCAGACAGGACTGGACTGTTTACATTCTCACACCCTTGTAATGTCCTGTCTCAGGCCACAGAATCTTGTAATCCCTGCACCAAAATTGTCTTCTCAGCCAAAAACTATTCTTAAAAGACCATCACTGGTGTTAAAGGACTCGAAAATACTGACAGTAACATTTTAGCTGTCACTTTGTTCCCCTGGAGCTCCTGAGCTTCAGAAGCTTTATTCCAGTCAGGAGAATGAAAATCCAGGCTCTCCTGCTGAATATGTTTTTATACAGCAGTCCTCAGTGTCTTAATTAAAGCTTCTATCAGGTTACAGATACCTATCTGAGTGCCAGATAGTCACTTTCATATGGAGGAGTGAAAAACCTGAGGCCAGAGAGTCTCAGAAATATTTTTTCTTTACCCTATAAGGGAATTCTTCTTCAGTATCTTCCAGTAGCTTCATGCCCAACTGAATTTGGTTTGGTAACCTTGTTGAACTCTTTAGGGACTTAAACTCATCTATCAGTATATTTATTTATAGATTTCTATGTTTAGAAACGTCAATAAAAAGAAGAAAAACACCTGTTTTTTTTCAGGGGGGGTTTACTGGCATGGTGTTGCATGGGAGGAGCACCTTCAGCATCCTCTGAAGTTTTCATTCACACTGTGCCACACTCCTGGACTGACACTGGGTGCAGGCAGCCCCTCTGGCCTTGGGAGATTGTGGTGGGACATTTAGGCTTGCTAATGACTCAGGTCTGCCAAGGAAAGTGGGAGCAGCGGGGGTTCAAATTTCATGACATCACAGTAAGTGTTTATGGCAAAAAGGTTTAATAGCTCAGTACTCTGTTAAAAAATGATTAATGAAAAAAATATTGTGGTCTATATGAAACTGATTGCAAGTGATTTTCCAACTGTTTTGTAATGCGTTTATAGTTAGCTGACTTTTTTGTTTTGAGAGCTACCTTACTAAAGTACTTGGTAATGTAGCCCAATTTCTTCAAATCCAAATTTTAAAACAAAAATTCCCTTCTTTCATTAGGAGAAAGTAATGGATTTTGAAAGAACCAAATCAACAGTGATTTGGAAGTTAGGTCCATTTGCATAGGGAGCAATCAGCATTTAATTGGCAACTTAAAGGGTTTTTCCCCTTAAATTTATACATTGTTTTATTTCTACAGTTGTTTGTTCCTTCCTCTTTTTTTGCTTGGAAATTAATCATGCAGGAAATGATTAACCACAGGGAGCTTGTCTGTCTGCCTCTGACTCAATGTTTAAGAGGGAGGCCCTTCAAGCAGCTCAAAATGTCTGACCAGATACAAACCAAGCACTTGCAGTGTGGTTGTTCACACTGTCTGTCCCACAATAAAGGTCATGTTTCTTTTTAGCATTTGTAATGATCCTGAAATGATTTCTGAAATACCAAATTAAATCTGAAGTGCCCAAAGTTTGTGTTTCACTGCCATTTTTGCCCATTACTCTTTACAGATCACTCTACAGAGCAAGGAGTGTGATGTGTACTTCCTCTCTCCTCTCTTTTGATTTTTAAATGAAAGGAGCTTTTATCGTGATGCGTGGCATAACATAGCATTTCAGTATCTTTCCTGATGGCGGCTGCTGCCATGTGCTGGTAGTTTGCAGAAATCAGAGCTTTCCTATGAGGTGTTCTTTCCTTGGGCGCTGTTGGAGCATCTCGCATTTGCTGGCGGCGCTGGGCTTCCCCCAGCGGCAGGAGAGGCGGGCTGTGTGCGCTCCGCTCCCGGGAGGCTGCCCCAGCCCCGGGCTGTGCCAGGACAGGGCAGGCGCTGTGAGGGTGGCAGTGGTGGGTGCCTGCTCGGGCACGGCGCTGCGGGGCACGGCGCCGCCGCAGAGCGGCCAGCGCTGGGAGCGCTTCTCTCCTGCTGCCAGTGCTGACCTCGGGGCTCTCCGGCTGATGCTGCGGGCACTGCAGTCCTTTCTGCCGCCCCACCAACACTCACCTAGACATAACCTTTTTATAGCTTCTTAAAGGATGTGATAATTTACACTGGTGTTCAGAAAATATGTTAGGACATGTGTCCTGGGTTTTCAGCCTTGGTCTTTTGGGACCAGTTCCTTTTCAACAACCCTCCTGCACCAGGCGTTATAAGAAACTAGGTTGTTAAGATTTGGTGGGTAAAATTTGTTACTAGGTGGATTGGTTACTATTTCAGGTATTTCATAGTGTCTGTTGTTAGCAATGTAACATAATAGCCTTTTCTTAAATTCATTTCTTTCCCACTGGCCAAAAGCAAATAATTGAGTCCATTGCAGATGTGTAGGACAGTAACCAAACCTTTCCTCTAATGGCAGAGTTGCACTTAACATCTCAGGACATCTCTGTGCTCTGTGAGAAAGTCATCCTGTGAATTGGTGATGAACAAAGCAGCTACAGAGTTTGAGTTCAGCATTGTGTTGACTCAGCTGTTTTGGTTCTGCAGCCTGAGAGGTACTCTCCTCCCAAGGGCTGCTCACTGCCCTGTGCTGTGGGAGCAAGTCACCTGGTCACTGCATCTCTTCAGACCATTGTTATTCTTCATATAGGCTTATAGTGAGTCAGACAAATAGAGTGTACAAAATCTAACAACCAAACAGCAAGGATGAGTTAGAGCTTCAAAGGCAGAGGTGCTGTTTCTTCCTGCAAAGTTTCAGCTTGAGTTTCAAAAAATCTCTTCATCAGCAGAAGCAGAGACACAGTGACAAAAGTAAGAGTGAAGCAGTATTGCAAGTTTGGTTTTAAACTAAAATTTGACAGTCTGGGGTGTTTTATGGGCTCTGTAAGTGTACGCATGATACGTTTTTGTGTGGGCACACAGGTTTCTCAGTCACACCATGTGATCTCTTTTCTGATGGCTTCTAAAGGAAGTGTGTGCTCTAGAGACCCATGAGTAAATAACCCTGCAGGATGCTCATGTTAAACTTCAGGCCAGTTTTGCCAGAGTTTGGTTTATTACAGAAGCTTGTCCTGTGTTTCCAAAATGCTATTTCCAGCCTGTCTCTGAGGGCTGTAGGGCTTGTTCAACAGCAGCAAAATGCAAGCTCAGCAGTGTATACCCAATTTCAATGGCGGTTCAGTTGAGAGAGCCCCTCAGTACCAGAAATACCACCTAGTGTGCAGTGGTTGAGTACAGGAACACACAAGATGGGATAGAGAAGGAGGGAACACCTAGTGCATTTCTCCTCCCTGCTCCTTGCAAATCATGTGTGCAGAGAGGGTTTTGGAGAAGCTGGATGGGTCTGTGGGTAGTGACTTCCCCTTAAAGAACTCAGGCTTCAAGCATCACCTTACTTCCTCTTTATGCCACCAATTCCTTAAGAAGCTGATCTAAAGCAATCCAATTAAAAGGGGAAAAAAAGTAGAACAGAGCAGCCCAAGAGGGAAACAATCTCTAACTGACAGGGAGGTGGACAAGTTAGGGTAGTTTACAGGAAGTACTTCACAGACCACCTGGCTCACTTGCTGCTTAAAAGGATTCTTTTAAAAGTCTGATATCAAACCAAACTGTATTCTGCCTGCTCCAGAAACTTACCTGTGACACATGGAGTGCCAAAGAGATGGTACATTATCTAGACTGCTTTGACTTCTTAGCAAAGCAGTGCAGAGAGAAGAATTTCTCTTTTTAATCTGATGAAGCAGTTAAATGCTTGGTGAAATACCCTCATGGCACAGTTAAGCTAGAGACAACTGCAGCTGTGAAAAGACTGTGTTAAGAAACAGGATGGTTGTGGTCTACTGTAAGAAATAATTTTCCTGTTGACTATTTTTTTAAACAGGAAGCTGAAGAACAAAGCTGCATTAGTCTTGGTGCTTTTAATAGGTTTCAGATTTCAAATATTGCATTTAGAATGTGCTGATTGGGAAAGGATAGGGCTTTGTGCACTGTTTTATGTAACAGCTGAAAGCTACAAATTTGGGAATATAACTAAATTCAAGTGGATCCTCTGAATATGAAGCTGTTGTTTCTCTGGGGGAGCTTAAGGTGCTCAGTACTGCAGCAGAGGACTGCTGGGAGCAGGCTGGTCTGTTTGCAGGACTCTGAATGCGTGCGTTTGCACAGCGCTGCGTAGGCTCGGCTTCACGGTTTCCTCTTTGGCAGTCGCTCTGTCTATCTGCCATCTTCCCCTCTGCTTTGCTCTCTCTTTTGCAGTAACTGGAAATGGTTTCTGCAGTGTGGGAGAAGAAAACCTGCAGGCACTAGTGCCTCACACCACTTTGAACTCCATTACTTTTCTAAATGGTCAACCAGAGCTATGGGTGATGCTTCTGACTCCTTCCTCCCCAAAGATATTACACAAAATTCATTAAAGTCTTATTTCAGAAAATATTTCTTCTGAGGAAGGTAACTCAGCAATTTGGGGGGAGGGAAGGGGTGTTACAGCTGTATTCTAATTCTTTTGAAGCATGAGCATCTGATGAGATAAATCTGTACTCCTAAGCAGTTTTTTCTGACACACGTGTCATGGATCATGTCAGATGCCATTACAGACTTTGTAGGTGGTGACTCACTGCAAATGCCATTTTGTTTCATTCAGCACATTTTCCTAATGTTCATTTTAAGTGTAAAGCGTACTGTACCTGGCATGATGGTGACTTGACAGCTATTACACTTCCCCTTGGTCTCATCTAAAACATTTAAGTTACTTTAAAAAATAAGAGCTGTGTATACATGTAAATAACTGCCCTGGGAACCTCAGCCATCAGCCTGGGGTTGTCTGGAGAATTACCCTTGTTCCTGTTCCCCCTGTGTTTACCTGTCTTATGCAAACATTATATAAGTGGTGGCAAATCATTGTTACTAAAGGTGGCTCAGGTGAATGGCCAGCATGGGTGAAAGCTCAGATGAAAGAGAAAGGCACATGCTGAAATGCCATAGCACTATTAGAAATGCCCCAATGTCCCTGATAGGCACAGTTCCAGCAAGCTGTGTGCCAAAATGCCACAAAAAGCCCTTGTGACTTGAAAATATAGTCCTTGATACTTTGAGCACTCTTTGTTGTTGGTGTTCCATAATTTGGTTGCAATAAATCTCTATATCTCAGGTGTGACCCTCCTAGGATTGTCGAGGCTGAAAGTTCAGCTTGGGGTGGGGAAAAGTGGCAGTGAAGCTTGTGAAAGGCAGAGCTTTAGCAGGCAGGCTTTTCTGTCTGCAGCAGCCTGCAGCTGAGGCCAGGCTGCCTGCTTGCCCTTCCTCCTCAGGGGGAATATCCAGAACATGTCTGTGTGTCCTGCTTCTGAGGAGGAGGAAGGTGCATTCAGGCATGATGATGGAGCTTGGGATCTTCAGAGCAAGCAGGGAGAGAGAGAGAAGCATGAGTCCATCCTGGAGCTCTGCTGTTCCACTCTACCCATAACAGTGGAGGTGGAGAAATCTTTTAATAACTAAAGGGATTTAACAAGTCAGCATCTCTTTCTGAGTATGATGCTAAAGTATGATGCCTTCTTGAAGTAAGGGCTGATGGTGTAGCTATGGGGCTATCCTGAAGCACTTCCATGGGAACAAGATTGTTGGATTTAACAGAGTTCAGTTTGGTTACTGCATTTTGTGCACTGCCACAGCAATGCATGGATTGTGTAAGTGTTCAAAACTGGATGTATATCTATGAGTTTGTCTGGCAGTGGGGATCATGTAGGGAGCCCATGTTTAAAGGTGCAACTGGTTTCCATACAATTAAATATAAAGTGCTTTTTACCCATTATTTAGACTTCAAAAATGTAGAAGATAAACCTGTTAGCTGCAAGGATGTTTTCTAGCTGAGTATAAATTTATTTATTTATGAAGATGTATTAATCTCTGGACATTGTGTGTTTGTGTTTTGCTATGCAGGTTTCTTAGCAAGAGCAGACAGAGCTCAGCCTTCCACCATGCCTGTGCCTCCCCCTCCAGCTCCCCCTCCACCCCCAACACTGGCCTTGGTAAGTTTTATAGGAGGTAAACATATGCACTGTACTCTGCTGTTGCTTGTCACAGAACAGGATGTCCTGAGATGTGGATGAGGGTATCCATGATATTTGGGGAAGGCTGTCCCACATATTGTTTATGGCTGATCATTGATCCTGCGAGAGCCACCATCACTTCTGCTGCCTCCCAGTCCTCATGTGGATGTCACAATATGCTCTAACTCTCCATCCTTTTATTCCTCCCTCACTGGTGGCTGATCTGGTGGAGAGAAAACAGCTTTTCTAAGAGGACTTAAAATCTTGCCTTTCTCCAAAACTGTACTCCACCTTCTCCCTTGTTCTACTCCAGTATTTCCATGACTTGAGCCAAAAAAATAAATTCTATTGTTTAAATTTGGTACAGACAGCTCTTAGCTAGCATAGCACCCTCAGCCAGCCTGTGCTATCAGACCACAGGATCCACTGCTGGCACAGCATGGTGGGTGAAGCTACATCAGACCTGACTTAAACTGGGATAGAGCTTGTGCTGTGCTTGCCCTCCCAGCAGTGAGTCACCTCACTGACAGGAAGGAAGCCTTCTTGAAATGCCATTTTGAAGTACCTAGTTATTTTCAGAGCAAAACCCTAGCTGATTACACAGAATAGGCTGTCTCTCAAGAGTCTTTCCTTCATTTTCTACCTCAAGCAAGATACAGATTCTGCTTGGTCCCTCCATGGCAACTCTCCTCACCTTTCAGGAAATCTTCATAACACTGATCTGATAAGCTACAAAATGTTTCAGGAACTGTTAATTAGAAGAAATGTGCATGTGTATGTGCATATAAGTGTGTTGTTTGGAATTTTTTTGTTCTTTCTTGAAAATCTGTGTCACCAGAACATAAAGTGAAAAGAGAGGACTGTTGAGACAAACCCCATATGTCCAAAGGTTTTATTTGATCTATATGAAAGTCAATATTGAAGTGGCAATTGACATTTTTAAACTGAAATAGTAGACAAAGGTAACTGCCATATTTAAGCAGAAATTTGTATCTAGAGGTTGTAGTTTACTTTGCCTCCTCATTTTTAATTTTTGTTTTGCAGGCAAATACTGAAAAGCCATCCCTAAGCAGGTCAGAACAGGCAGGACGAAATGCTCTATTATCTGATATTACCAAAGGAAAAAAGCTCAAGAAGACTGTTACTAATGACAGAAGTGCTCCAATTCTAGACAGTAAGTATGACTCTACATGTTAGAATTTCTGTAGGCATGAATGGTTCTACAGATCAGAAAGCAGAAAATTATTTTATATATCATCAGATGAATTGCCATGAGAGTAGATAAAAGTGCCAGAAATTGGCATGCATAAAAATAAATTCTATTCATCATGAATGAACAGTCAGCTGAGAAATCAAGTACTGCTTATGAAATGTGAATGCTAATTTGTTTGCTAATTCTCAAAAAGTGGTTTATTTTCCTGTTTGCTTATCTCAGAAAAATACGCAAGTCCTACCAGGAGCTCTGTTGAGGACCTGCAGCAGATCAGGCAAACAAAACCCCATAAGGACTGAGAAGAGGACAGAGAATAAAGTGGAATTTCAGACTCTTCTTTTGCATAAACAATATAAGAATAAATGCATGCCTGGCATGACACCATTGGCTCCAGTACCACTTAGAGCAAAACCAGAGCCAGAAGCTACAGCTCTACCTGTGTGTCACTGCTGCACACAGTTTTGCCACTCCTGGAGTGACTCAGGGGTGTTATCTTTTTAGATAGCCCAGCAGTACTGCACAAGGCAGTGACTCTACTTACCTGAATGAAAATAAGGTCTCTATCCAGCTGTGCTGCTGCTGTGTCTCACAGCATATCTTGGCAGGTGCCAAGAGGAGGCTGGAGAAGTAGCAAAAGTATTGGGAATGCAGAACAGAAGCAAGAGAAGAGTGAGGAACACAGGCCTGTGCTGACAGGGGAACAGCATTCATTTCCTGAGGAGAAAAGACTTCTACAGACTGATAAGCAAATGTGGTACACCTCAGTCTAGGTTTGGCCATGCAGTTAAAGGCTGGACCGTGATAGGAGCATGATGACGAAAAAAGGAAATGCCCAGAGGAGTGTGACCAAATAAAAATAATTTTTAAAAAATTAGATACAGTCCTGCAATCAACCAGCTACAGGTTTTAAAGATTATCTCTGAATGTGAAGTTATGTGTTTTAGCTATAGTAATGAGCTGAAGGGGATTAAAGGAGGGGGTAAACAGTAAGATAAAAATGATGCAGCCTATTATCTTATTTACATGAATTAACAAATCATGATGAAAGACTAAACCATGGTAGCAGCATTTCTCCAGAGGTTCACACCCTATCTGAGTCAGCTGAACTGAGCTGACATGCTTAAGAAAGAGAAGGATAATGTGAAACATTCCCCCATGGATACACTCTTCCTTTCTTCTTGGGGAAATTTTTAGAAGTGCTTTTCATCCACAGGTTTTAATTACTTTGAAGTCGGTGAAATTCTTACGCACCCAAACTTATGAAAATCAGGATTCTAAGAAATTAAGCAAATGATCTTAACCTATGTGGCCCAGCATTTGACAGCTGATCTCCACAGATATTCCAGCCTGTGCACCTGCTGATTTTGCAGTGATGCTCTGAATAAGGCTCTTCTGTATAATGTAGTTGTGGAAACACTTTCATTTTACTTTTGGCAACTCAGTTGTCACAGAGGAAATATTGACATTAGAAAAGGGGGAGGGCTGATTAAATAATTCCTGCCTATTGTAAACATTAACAGCTAATGATCCTGTCACTGCACTTCTGAACCTACAGAAATGACATCTCCTTTGCTACTAGGCTTTGTTTAAATAAGTAGATATGTAGCAATATCATCAATAATGAGAGAGTTCTGTGCGTTCACAGCAGTGATTCCCAGAGACACCTTCAAAAGGAGGGACCTTCTGCCTTCTTCTTTCCTTCCCTTTTTTCCCATGAGATTGCCCTGTCTCTGCTTGTGGAGAAGTGTAGGGGAAGGCTAAGAGAGCAAAAGTACAAAGAAATGGGAAGAAGCAACTAAGGTGCTAACATAGACTACGTTATGTTCTCAGAGGTCCCATCCATGCTCAGTTCCAAATTCTCTGCAGCAATTTGCTCTGCTCTCCAGTCTAGAGCAGATTAAAGTGATGATGGCATAATAAAACACAGAGGCTATGGTTACTGCACCAGCTCCTCCACGGTGCAGTGCTGGTGGTGATGATGGTAGCTGTGATGATCCAAACCTTGTGTGTTTTGGAAGTCCATCCATTTTTCCCCAGCTACAAGCATTACTCTAATGAAAGAGGTGACTTTGCAGGATCAGTCCTGTTTCACTAATATGGGGGATCTTTTTTCCCAACAGAACCCAAAGGATCTGGTGGAGGTGGCGGTGGTGGCTTTGGAGGAGGTGGCGGCGGCGGGGGTTTTGGTGGTGGCAGTGGTGGTGGCTTCGGTGGCGGTGGACCACCTGGCCTTGGTGGCCTTTTTCAAGCAGGAATGCCCAAGCTCAGATGTACTGCAAATCGAGATGCTGGTAAGAAAGACCTTGAATTTCCAGGTTGAAAAAATGGCATTGCTTAAAACCTTCATAGCACTGCAATAAATTACCTGCTGGGATTGAGGAAGACATCAAATATCTTAGGCTCTTAGGAAATGTAATTTTCAGCTTGAATCTTGCTTTACTCTTACTATGAGGTTTTATGAGGGAGAAGCCAGACTCCCTTTCCACCCATCCTCCTCATTATTGATGAAAGCTAAAGATCTTGGTAGTGTTGAATGGCTACCAGCAAATTACAGTCAGGCAAATTACATCCTGCCTTAGCTGTTGGGTGTGCAGGACAAGAGGGGAACAGAGGAGGATCCATGCTAATGCTTTCTTGTGCACCAGGAAAAAGGATCTACTTTCCAAATGGAAAGTACTTGTGTCAGCTCCACAACAGCATGATTTGCTGCTTAGGGAGTGCATGAGGCATCCCAGCTGGCTGGTACACACACTGCAGATGGAGGCTTGTGTAGAGTGTGCTTCTGGCTGACAAAACAGCTGCCCCAAGCCTCATGCCCATTTAAACTAAGGACATCTGGGGCCACTAAGTTTTTTAAGTTCAAGGACATAGGATTTCATACTTGTTGAAGAAGGACTATGTTATGGGGATTGTAGAGTGTTACAAATATTACATATTTTATAGCCTAACATAATTTTCCAGCACATGTGTACAAAACAGTCTCTCAGAGCTTGTGTTTTCTATTGTGTCACAGTCTATTTTTGGGAACTTGTATTGATACAAAAGTTCCTGGCATCACAGAATAGTACTTGTGAATTGCAAGCCCAGCTGCTTTCTTCCTGATGTGCACAACTACATCCTTAGATCACAGCTACTAGAAAGGGCTGAAAAGAGCTTTTTGATGACCTTTTGTTGTTAAATGTAATTGAAAAGCTAAGATTTCTTTGCTTTCAGATTGATGGTGTTTGGGTACTTGTTCTTCACCATTTCTTCCCTCCCCGTTTTATTGCTTGCTGTATGATGGCTGCATCACTTGTGTTACTTTGTGGCCACTTAAGTCGCGCCTCATAAGCGACATTAGGATGTCACCTGGTACTCTGGGGTGGTTTCCCAATGGGTCGGGGCTGAGCCTCAGGGCAGGGGTGGTGGGACGGTGCTGATGCTCGCTCTCCTGTGTCCGCAGACGCCGGGGCAGGCCGCCCGCCCGTGCTGCCGCCCGGAGGCCGCTCCGCCGCCGCCAAGCCCTTCACGCCGCCGGGCGGCCCGCCGCGCTTCCCGGGGCCGCCCTCGGGGCCGCGCACCGCCGCCCCGGACCCGCAGAGGAGCCGCGTGCCGCCGCCCAGGCCCGACGCCGGCTCGAAGCCCGAGGCGGCGCCGCCGCCGGTGCCCAGCACGCCCCGGCCCATCGCCTCCAGCCTGCACAACCGGGGCTCGCCGCCGGTGCCGGGGCTGAGCCGGCAGCCCAGCCTGGGGCCGTCTCCCCCGCCCTTCCCGGGCAGCCGGGGCTCGGGCTCGGCCGCGCCCCTCCGGCAGCCGGGCCCCGGCGCGGCGTCCCCCTTCTCGGGCCGGCCGCCGCTGCCGCCCACCCCGGGCCGGCCGGCCGAGGACAAGCCGCCGCCCCCGCCGCCGCCCCCCGCCGGGCACCGGCCGCCCAGCGCCCGGGAGGCGTCCCTGCCGCCGCCGCAGAACAGCAAACCGCCCGTGCCCGCCGCCCCCCGGCCCGCCCTCGGCGCCCCGGCGCCCCCGCTGCCCCCCAGCAGGCCGGGGCCGCCCCCCGTCCCGCCCGCCCCCACCGGCGGCGACGAGATGCCGCGGCTGCCGCAGAGGAACATCTCGCTGGGGTCGTGCCCGGCGCCCGGCGGGGGCCGCTCCGGACCGCTGCCCCCGCCGCCCGGAGAGAGGCCGCCGCCGCCCGTCAGAGACCCGCCCGGCCGCTCAGGTGGGGAGCGGGCACAAGGAGAGGGTGCTTTGGCCGGGACAGGTGGCACAAGGAGAGGGTGCTTTGGCCGGGACAGGTGGCAGGGGGAGAGGGTGCTTTGGCCGGGACAGGTGGCACAAGGAGAGGGTGCTTTGGCCGGGACAGGTGGCACAAGGAGAGGGTGCTTTGGCCGGGACAGGTGGCACGGGGAGAGTGTGCTTTGGCCATGCCCGCGCCAGTTTCACGTGCACAACAAACGCATCCCAGGATGACATCCCTCTTAGGCACTAGGAATTCTGCAGTTCGAAGCGAGGGTTTGTGGACGTCAAGGTGGCTTTAGGAAAGTCCAAGTGCATCACCAGTGTGCTCACGTGTACTTTTACAGACCTTGGTAACTTTCATTATAGTCACTGTAATTGAAGAGGGTTGCAAGGGGATTTCCCCATTACGTTCTTTGATGCAAAGAAGCTTCTGGTAAAGACAGCATCTGACTTCCTGAATCAGGCAGCGTGAGTTAATGGTCGCGTTCTCACGAGCGGAGGTTTGTGGAACCTGACCTTCTACGTGTTCAGAGACACACAGTCAAATACAATAGCTTTAATAAAAGACCTAGCCAACAGTTGTTAAATGTAATAGCACTTGTTACAGCGTGACTAAGTGTTGTTACTTACCGTATGTAGATATCAAATTAGACTAAAAGTGGAATCATCTCCTTTGACCAATTTCATATTGTATTTTGTCCTCTGTGACAACTGTTGTTCATAACTTTTAAGAATTTTACATCATATCTCAGCTCTCTGATTCCTGATAGTTGGCCCTTTGGAGATGAGAAAATTTAGGCACAACTGAGCCCTGTAACATCAGGGTGGAGAAAAGCACTGCACAGAAGATAGTGCTGGCAAACTCCATAGAACTGCCTTTCATTTCATTCTTTGGAGTAAACTCAGAAATCGTCTCTAGCCTGCCCAGTCCTAGACAATAGAAATGAATGTCATGGGAGCTCCCACAGACACCTATGTTGCTTTCCAGCTCCTTGAACCAGTCTGGAGCTCCAACACCTGCAGCAGCTGTACAGAAAATAGTGGCCCTATAACTGTGCTTTGTGGAGCTGGTTGCCAGCCCAGAGGATGGCACAATACTAGCGCAGCCTGCAGTAAATAAATCAAAGAAATCCCATTACAACTGACCAAATTGATGGATCAGAGTTGCAGAGAGTGTCTGCAATTATTCAGTCACTTCCAAGAGTTTGTTCTGTGGTGGCCTTGACTTTCACCAGTGCTTTCCTACTTGACCCTTTTCTTTGGCAGATGGTTTTAGCAAACCTGCCCTAACTTTCTTCTGGCTCAGTTCTGGCTCAGTAAGAAGAAGGGAGTTGTAGCAGTACATTCTAAACATAAATACACCTATTCTGCAGCAGTTCAGTATAGACAATGGAGTTTAGCTAGATTTAGAGAGAGCAAGCAAAACTATTCTGAAAGTTGCTGAATGCTTCTCATTCTTTGAAACCATTCCCTGAAGGCAAACTTCAGTAATTTGTAAAATAAGAAGGGGAGCAAAAATACACAAAGTACAGCATGCTTCTTGAAATGTTTCAATGCTTTCTGGTGGAGACACAATATCTACTGCTCTCTTTCTTGAAGTGCATGTCTGTAGATAGATTTCATCAAGACAGGGAAGCATTTATTGAAAATTAACATAATTGTCAATTGCCCAACTGCACCAAACAGAGGTAGTGAGACTTTTGAACATGCATAACCCTCCACACCCTCTGCTTCACCTTCTTGTGTCCTAACCGTGGGCACTTGTCTCCCTAGCAAAAGCAGCTTTCTTGTCTTTATTTATTTTTCTTGTAGAAGCACCCTTTCCCTGCACTCAGGACAGCCCTAGGTCTGTGTTATGTAAACTGTGCCTTCGTATTTGACCTGCCACATCTGTGCCGGTTACAGATACAGAAACACTGCAAATGCCAGTCTGTGTGTGAGGTCTGTTTCCAGTTTACAGGGAGATGGATATGTTCCAACTACTGAAAAACCTGTCATGCAGCTCATTTGCTTATAGATGAGTGAGCTGATGAGCTGCTGCTTAACGAAGCCACTCCTGGGCAGAGCTCCCCTATGTGCCACCACACACCCAGAGGAACCACCCCTATGGACAAAGAGCCTCTGAAGGTAGCAGGTGTCTTCTGCTACGTGTCCTCTTGTCTTGCAGTGGCCCATAAAAAGGAAATGTGTTACAGTCTGGACCTCCACAGCACCCTGAATTCCAGCTGTGACTTCTGCTTCTTGTGGCCACTGTTAAATTAGAGTGGTTTAAAAGTAGCTTCCAGGACCTTCACAGAGGCTTCTGTAGCTAAGGAGAATAGGAGTGTGGATGCTGCAGTGTGTTTATGTTTAGATGTATGCTGCTCCTCTCAGCTGTACTCTGCAAATCAGCACTAAATCCCTAGAGAGCCCTGGAAAGGAGGGAAGTAGGTGCTGAGGGCCATTCCCCCTTGGGGCCAAGTGTCCTGAAACATTGGGGTGCCGGCAGTGGCTTTGCACTGGCAGAGTAACCCCTGGAGTTAACAGCATGTGTGTGTTTGCTTCTTGCTTGCCTTAGGCCCGCTCCCGCCGCCTCCTCCCATCAGCAGGAACGGCAGCGCCTCGAGGGCTTTGCCCAGCACTCCGCAGCTGCCCTCCCGGGCAGGGCTGGACAGCCAGAGGGGCGGCCCGCGACCCCCGCTGCCCCCCGACCGGCCGGCCTCGGCAGCGCCGCCGCCTCCGCCGCCGCCTTCCGCAGCCGTCAGGAACGGCTTCCAGGATCCAGCTGATGGTGAGCCAGCTCTCTGCCCTCCCTAGTAAAGCTGTAGTGGCTTTTTAAAAAAGGTTTGGGATAGAGACTTTGTTTCTAGTGCCAGCCTTTGATTTCTGACCAACAGGAGGTGTCGCTTGGGTCTCAATTAACCTCGGCAAGTAAGAACAGAATAAATATGCCATACATAGAGCAGAATTGTAAAGTCATCAGTACAGTCTCCAAAATAACCCTTTGAAAAATACCCTGAAAAAAGGAAGGGAATTGTTTCGGCTCTAATATGCATTCAAGCCACAGCTACACCGACACTTCGGAAGTCGGAACAAGTTAGATGACTCAAAAGCTGAAAGCTGAAAAACAGATGAGGGAAGAGATTGTCAGAACATTGCTGAAAATGTCAAGTATCTATTTCTGCTAGTGTTTATTAAAAAGATGAGGTCCAAGATTGCTGTGTTTTAAAGATTCGTCATGCCTTTCTTTTTAATTGTTTTCTATTTGCATAGACCAGATAAATCCTTCAGTTAATTATGTGAGGCCAAAATTGGTATTCCTGACGTTTATAAAGTTAGAAAAAAGCAAACAGAAAATGAAACTATAGCTCACACTTCTGAAACATCTTCACACATCAGGTAAGGCAGAAGGATCACAGGCATATTTCTTCCTACACAAGTCATTTGCAGGGTTCAGAACATGCAGCTTCTTTACACACTGGTTTCTGATTGCAGCCGTTGGAAGTAAACATAGGAAAACTGGATCCAGCAAATAACCACATGGACAAATGCCAGGTAGAATTTACTCAGCTGTTCATTACATTATGCAGTAAAATACAGCAATATCTCAAAGTTATGGTTGCAAAGTCCTGAAGCAAGCAGGTGAAGAAATGACAAAGTTTAAATTAGCCCACACTTTCTTCTTTAGGCTTTCAAAATCGGGTGCAGAACAGAGCTCTTGGAACATTGCCTATTATTTCAATCAAGAAACCTGTATGCTTCCTTTATTTAGAATTCTATAGACTCAGTAAGTACAGCAAAAGGGCCCCTGTAGTCTGAAGAGATACAGCTTCAAGTGATACATTTTTCTATTTTTGACACTAGTTATATACAGGATTTTCTGTCATAACATCTGGCATAATGGGTATTTTTCTTCTTCCAGTATAAAGATTAAGAGAAAAAAAAACAATTCTTATAGGAGTGTGCTTTTAATCATGCTTTTGAGCTTGGTATATCAATGACACTTGAATATTGGTAAATTCTGTACCAGGAACAAAATACTGTTCTGAAATAGGAGAAACGAGGCAGTTCTGGTAGCACATATATATATATGTGTGTGTGTATGTCTGCTAAAAAAGCAGATCTGTTGTACATGGAAGGGAGAGTAAGACTTATTTTAGTGGAATTTTGGCTGTTTTCCTGATCTGTAATTTTGCATTAAATTGGCAAAATGATTGATTTGATAGAAATTTTCATTCCCAAATTAACCTAAAGCATCATCTTCCCTGACTTCTTAAGAGAATGCTGGTTTAGTATGCAGCTGTGTAAGCATTTTGCAATTTAAAACATGCATTAAACATGATGTCAGTGTCAATTGACTTTCCTAAGCTATGTCAGAAAACTAATGAGTAAATTGCATGGGATGTTTTTCAGATGAATGGGAAAGCAGATTTTCTTTTCATCCGATATCTGATTTGCCACCTCCAGAGCCATACGTACCCATGAACAGAAGTTATCCCAGTAAACTAGCAAGAAATGACAGTAGAGGTAAGTTGGAATTTCAGTGTATTGTCCTAAAACCAGTGTGCATGGGGAAGAGTCTGGATGCTGAGGTTTCCAGAGTTCTCAGGCTAACAATCTGGTCATCCTTCCTCACCACACAGGAAAAGCTAAATGCAAGTTCATAGGTACAAGCCCTCTAAAACATTTTGAGTGGGGAATTGTTTGTTTTTTAAGTTGAAACATGTACTGTAAGTGATCAACTCTGCCATCATAGTCAGCCCTTCTGCTCTAGGCAACCAGAATCACAAAACCCCTCAGGACTTTCTCCTCATTTCCCATCTAAATTCATACACAACTTATTTTTGTGCCAGCATCATCCTTGAGTTTAGTTTTCCTCTCTTCTTGTGTGTTAAACTCTTCATGTTTTTTAAGACAACAGTCATATCCTCCTCTCAGTTTTTGTTTTGCTGGGCTGAATAAATTTGGATGTACTACACTCTGCTTCCAAGCCACCTTCTCTGATTATCAGATCTCCTTAGGTATACACTTCTGTTTGTTTTTTCTTTTCCAATCTGTGTTACATGCTGTTCCAGCTCAGGTTTCTAACATGTCTTCTACAGCAGCACGAATGTTTCCAAACTTTTTTAGTGGTATTTTGCCTGATACACCCAAGGATCAATTACTTCTTTCACAACCAGTGACATTGGTGGCTCATAGTTATCCTGTAATCGTCTGTATATGCAGATGCTTCTCTCCTGCTTCCAGATGATGTTTTGGTTTGAAGCAGAGATTCCTGTTGGTCTCTGACTGTTCACTTTGCCCTGTTAGCTTTCACCCCATTTGTATTAGTCCACAAAGGAAGGCAAAGTAACAGACACATTTTTTGTTTCCTTGTGTGAGTTTGCTATGAAAATTTTCATAGAGAAAAAAACATTAAGAGCATTGAAATTTTACTGTGTTTAGAGCTTGCCACTTTTTGTTGAGATTGCATGTATTGCAAGTAGCACTGAGAAGTTGGGTGTTCACATAAATCAGTAAGGCTAACAAGAACTATCAGTCTGTTTTGGGAAGGGGAAAATGGACCAAAATACATATGTTTTTCAGGCATTAGGGATAGCATTAGTTAAAAACGTTATTTTACAGTGTTTGAAGTTCTGATGTTGTTTAATAAACTAACCAGAAACTCTACAAAGACCTGTTGGGTTGTTTGGTTTTTTTTAATGGCCAGGCATGAAAATTAGTAGATCTTCACCAGTTACTGAATTATTTACTAATAATTCAAAAGAAGGAGTATTCCAGGAGGAGTAACAGAAAAAACCCTTCTTTCTCTTCT
This sequence comes from Passer domesticus, assembly GCF_036417665.1. Taxonomy (NCBI): domain Eukaryota; kingdom Metazoa; phylum Chordata; class Aves; order Passeriformes; family Passeridae; genus Passer; species Passer domesticus. Next base: position 22,331,839 of record NC_087483.1, read on the forward strand.
AGGTGGCTCTGTCCGAAAAGAAAGAGGTGCCCCCCCACTCCCGCCTATACCAAGGTGAAATGGGTCCTGGCCCATCCTTGGGTGACATCTGTTCTCAAGTTTCCTTCGAGTCCGCTCTCCTGTCCACATGACTGGAAAGTTGTCTGTCATGATTGATTTCCACTTTGGCTTGTCAGCTGGAACAAACTTCAGTCTCTATTACAGAAGTAATAGATGTGGCTTATGGACTAAAGTTGCTCAAAGCTCTGAATTTTATTTGCTTAAACTGCAGGCATTTTGTGGACCCTACAGAACATACATGTGTCATGCTTACCATGCCCAACCCTGTCCCCTGGAGAGCTCCATGGGAAGTCTGGCTTTGAATTTGATAGAGCTTGAACAAAGCTGTTTCGTTCACTTCGGGTACAGTAGCTGTATTATTTTAATGATAAAGTATGAAGTTTTAAAAAACAGTTGCTGGCTAAAAAGTGTAGCCAAGAGTCCCCTGGATCCTTCTTTGCTTGCCTAACTCAGCCTATCTGCTTCTGCAAGCCATAGACCTACTACATGGTGACAAAGAGTTCATCTTTAACTTTTTTACTTCTGCTTAGTCAAGCAAATCTTAAGCAATGCCTCGAGGATGGAGTGTCCCTGGCCTTGTTTTTATCTGCAGAGAATCTTCCAAAGAAAAGCACAAATGAAGAATTCATCAGCATAAAAAAATATATATATTTTTAACCCTCTTTCCTATTTTTTAAATAGTGTTATGTGGTCTGTGACCTAATTCTCTCCTACACTTATGTGGACCAGCCCGCATCATGTCATCCGTGCCTTGGATTACTGTTATGCCCTCTGCCTGACAGTGCATGTGAACAGTCCTCAGAAGGTAGTCTGAGTGTAAACGCAGCAATTATTGCAGTTGCAGGCTCCTCCTGTAAAGCATCACTAATGCCAGTGCTCTACAGACTGCTTTCCACTTGGTTCTTTGGTACAACTAAATGATGGGGTTTGACTTAAAAAGCTTCTTGGCACTTAGGTCACAAGTCTGAGAGAGCTTGTGTTTGACTTTCATGATGGTAGAGCAGCTGAGGTCAAAAACATTCCTCAGTGAAAGCCCTTTGATGTTGTGAGGGGGGTCCAGGGTTTGTACATTCAAGTGGAAGCATTCAGAATTTGCTGTCTGCACTTGTTCAAGAGAAATGGAAAGATTTGGTCTTCTGAGTTGGCCATGAAGCTTGTCTTTTCAAACTTTGCTGAAAGGAGTCTCTACAGAGAGCTGCAAGGTTTATGGATAAAAGAAAGAGTAAAGTATTCTAACACTGTGGCAAGTGGTTAATATGTTTAATGGCTTTTGAATTTTGTGTATGAGAAAATAGCTCATTGTATGAGTTAATTTTACAAGTGGGTCTAAGTGTGTATAAAATGCCTTTGGAAATTAGAGGAAGATTATAATTCTGGATTTGAAATATTGGTGAATGATAGCTCTTTATTAATTGGATGTCTGAAAACTGTCCTCTCAGTCTCATCAGCAGTATGTTTCTTCAGTGTTTTCCTTGGGATCCCTACCAAGCCTGTGTCAGCAGCTGTGCTTCACAGGGTGTTGCTCAAAAAAAACCCGAAATAAAACATAGAAACTAGTCATGTAGGTTAAGAAAATGTTTCTCTAGCATGGGAGATATCATCCTAAGTACACTCTGTGGCTAGAATGAGGTCAGTCCTTGCAAATCTAGGGAATTCAGCCAAAAAGAGTCTGGACCCTGCTGAAATGTCTGTGAATAGGGCTTTTTGCTCTTCTGTGACCAGGGAGGGGCAGATCGGCTTTCAGCCTGGACATCACATTGAAGGGGGTGAGACTAGGGTTGGATTTGGCCAGATCAAATTTCATTTGGTCTTTTCAGTGTTTGTTTACAACATCTTGTTAGCTGTGACAGCATTTGATTATGTACTTGTTTTTTACATTTTTGTATCGAATGACCTATTTTTAGTTATTGTTTATGGTCTTGAACCTGCAATTAAATGCGCAGGCGCAGGGATGTATCTACATCCAGTTGCAGGGTCGTGGCTGTAAGAGTTCCTCAAACAGATACTGGTGGGACCTCCATGTGACATGTGCACCTTGGGATCAAACCTGGCACAATGCTGAATTTGTATATGTATTTTATGGATGTCACTTAAAGTGCCTGTCTCTTTGGGATATTATTTTGTGAACAGAAGTCCAAATAAGATTTTTAGGCTAATAACGTAAAGGATAAATTATTGTATTCATGTTTTAAAACTGAAGCACTTAATACCTTTCTAAGGAACAATAGTTTGAATTTAAGAATACAATATTTTCAGTATCTTGACTTGCCAAATCCTTGTTAATATCCAAATAGCTATGCAGCCAAAAAAACCCACCCAACCCTCCAGAAATTATATCTTTTTTATAACTTACCTGCTTCCAACATGACTGTTTTACTTTGGTAAGTCAATTAAAACGCTGCCCAGTGTTCTACCAATACTCTGTATCATTCAAAAGATCCTGCATTTGATTGTTTCAGCAAGATTTTCTGACCAGAAATCTGGACCACTACCAAAGACTTGGAAAACCAGCTTCAGTTTCACTTTAAAATGTGCTGTGTAAAAGCCCCCAGTTAACAAGCCAAGAATCCTGAGCTGCTTAGGTTTTAGCAATTATTTTTTACTCTAGAAACCTCTTCAGAATAGATGTTTGTCATACATGTAAAATAGCTTGATATTGCAGAAAGGGGCATTTTTTTCACATAACAAGAGCATTTCCATTTATGTGTTTTGCTGTAAAAGTCCCTAGATATATTCCAGAACAATGCAGCATTTTATCATTCAATATATTGCTTCACGTAGCAGTAGCTATTTACAATATGATCAGTATTAAAGTATTTATTTCACTATGAAATGTTAAAAAAGAATAATACAAAACAGGTTGAATCAAATGGTGCCTTAGGAATTTTTTATTCAAGTTTTCTGTGTCTTATTAGAAGAATTAATAGACATTGCTCTTCCAGGTCCTAACTAAATAGTGCCAACAGTAGCATTTTACAGTGTTTGAGCCAAGCCCTGCTGTTGTTGTGTGCTCAGTCTGCTAACTCCAGGTGGAGCTCAGTGTATGGAGAAGCCACTGGATCAGTGTGTAGGTGAGGTGTGTGTGGGCACTGGTTGGCTTCACAATCAATTGCTGGTATTGCTCTCAAAATTCAGACCTGTCCCAAAATCAGTGTCTGATGCTGCTGTCCACACAGCCCAGCTGACTTCAGTCAGTGTGGTTGCATAGGTTACAGAAGTAAATTTGATTCACTGCTTGCATGTAAGATTTGCTGGGTTTGTTTCAATGGCATTGTATTATAAACCCTCACACCTCAACCTATCTTTTTATGTTACCACTGAGGCTTGCACTGTGTGACAACAGCCATGGATGTTCATTTCTGTCTAATTCAACTCCATAAATAAAATGAGAGTAACTTTTGTACCATGTAAAAATAATTTCTGTTCTATATTTTTGAAAGAAAAGCATGTGTTATGTTTGTTATAACTTTCTGCACCAGCCATTGGGAAAAGAGGTCACAGTGATGAATGTTCAGCGTTGTTAAAGGAAACTCAGCTTGTGATTCAGGAAGTGTATATTTCTATAAATGAAATAAATAACATGGCAAAGTTCTTGTTGAAAAGCCAGCATTTCCCAACACTAAAAGAATCATAAGGGTTTTTTTTTTTTTCTTTTCTGCAAGACAGCACTGTGAAAGAAGTTCCTTATATTGTCAGTTAAAAAACTGAGCAGTAGTTTCTCCTTGCAGCATCAGCTGTTTGCATGATACTTGTAGAAGTAGATCTGTGTTGGAGCAGGGGATAAAGGAGCTAAACTGCTATAATGCATCACATGTATTGTAACACAACAATCTTCTGTACAGAAGTATGGAAATAGGAAGGGTACTTTTTGTATTGGAGGTAAAGAATGAAGATGACTGATCAAACAGATTACTTTAAGCAGAATGTCAAATGTTGAGAGACCTAGAGAGGTCCCCTTGGCCACAGGACACTGGAAGAGAGAAGATTGCTCAAGGAAATAAAAGCCAACTGGCTGAATTGTTGTTACCAGTACAGAGTAAAAAATACGGTATAAAAAGTGCACTTTAGAGCTCCACGTGGCAGTGGTGTGAACACCTTCATCTCACAGCTGGGTGCAACAACCTGATACAGCGGTACATTGACTCCATGTAACACAGATTGTGTGAGCTTTCATCTTTCAAAGATTCAGCAGAAAATAAGGAGAATCTCTCACCTAAGATATCCAGGAGCACTTAAAGGGTAAATTCATGGAATGGTTCTTCATATACACGGGAAGAAAACAGGGATCTTGTAGCCTGCAAGATGGATGTGTTTGGACCATTCAGTTAAAATCTAAACTGGAGCATCGGCAAAGAGGGGAGTATTGGAATAACTCAGGCAGAAGCAGGGCATGTGTGTATGGTCCCAGTGAGTATGCAGCAGGTAGGTATGGAGATGTAAAAAGCAAAGATGGAAACTGCATGTCTTAAGGGAGTAACCTTTTATGTATGTTGCCATTTTGAAATACAGTTTGTCTGTGGTAAATATTCCTTTGTGTAAACTAATGCATGCAGAAGACATGCATTAGTTTACATAAAGAAGACATCTAAATTTGGACTTCCAAAGCCACACAAGAGGGAGGGAAGCATAAAACAGGCTGAGCAAAAAGTAGTATTTCTATCAGATTCTTAAAGTTTGAGCTTTTTATAACATATTAATCTAGTTCTGTGAATTTTTTTGCTTAACATTTATTTTGTAAGTGATTTTGTTCTTATTTTTCTGTCCTATACCAAATAAATTTTACTTTTATTTAATTGGTGGTGCAGATTGTTACATTGAGGACAAACACAGTTACTTCTTTGACAAAAGCACTTTTTGGCTTTAGCAGGAGCATAGCAGTGAGCCTGGCAGCAGCTGGGGTGAGCTGTTCCCCTCCCCTCATGTCTGCCATTGGGCAGCAGCACAGCAGCAATTCTCAGAGGACTTTGGCCATACATACAATGAAGGACACCTGCAGATAAGGAGAAATAATGAGTTTACTTTAGGATAAAGAATGATTGAAAACCAGTGGTTTGTGATGCTGTACTTGTAAGTTGCTGTTGGGTGAGGTGTGGCCATTGGCTCTTGGCAGGGCAAGCTAGGCACTTGCCAGGGGAAGATGACATGGAAAATCACTGTAGGTAAGTGTAGATTTTTATTTGTTGTGTCTCCACTCATAAGGCAGAAAGCTTCCAGAGAGTAAGAAACAAATTAAATCTTCCTTTTGACTTTGGAGCCCTGTTCTTTATCATAGGTGTTAAACTTCTCAGATAATTTGGACCAGGTTCAAAGAAAGACCCTTTGATAAAAGTCCACAGGAGGTTCAAATTCAGGCTGCACTTCCAGCTTCTCCTCAGAAGTTAGAACGGTCATTTAGAAAGCTAAAAAGCTCTCTACTATAATTCATCTATCTTGCAAACAGTTAAGCAACAGGTTTACTCTCATGCAGGTTGAGGATCCTTTGACATCTCTGGGGACTGCTTGTTGATACCTTCATTTTATAGACTGACTGAGACAAAGACTGCTTTCTTAGAAGACCACCAAGCCTTGTGTAGCCTGCAGACCCAGCATCCTGGTGCCTGGGCTGTAGAAACAGAGGAACCATGATGGAGAGTGGGGGGAAGCTGGTGAGCTGTAAAGGAGCTGGCTCAGCAGGCTGAGACCTTTGCAGATCTCAGCGGCAATAGCCTTGAAAGAGAACACAGAGGTATGAAAATGAATCTGATCATCAGCTAATAGGACTGTCTCTTGCATGTTTTACCAAAGAAATCGTGGTTTTTCCTGGTTTTCAAGAAATCAAATTGCTTGCTTGGCTTCAGAAAGAGGGAACTGAGCTGAGCATTCTGTGACCTTGTCATAACCACAACATCGTCCTTCCTTCATTTAACTCAAAAAATGCTGTTGATTTAAAAGAAACCCATGGGCTACCCTGTAAAACAGTTCTGACTGCTCCCTGCAGTTGCAGGAATGCTCATGTGCACACACATAAATATGCAACTCCTTTGATCGTGGCTCAGCAGTTTCCAGTGACCTTCCTGCCTCCTGTGCACAGGCTGCCCCCTCTGCCCTCTCACCCTGTCTGACTCCATTTTACACTGAGCATAGTAACTTAGTCCCAGCAAATTACTGATTTCAGAACTAAATATTGGCCCATATATCTCTGTAAAACACCCAATGTATTATTTAGGTTAACTAATGAAATAGATCATTGGCAATCAAGCTCTTAACCTATCTAAAGATTTGAACAACAGTCCAGGTGCAGAAACAATCCTGAGGAAAGAATGACTGGCACAAAAATATTTTGATTAAACATAGAGAATAAATTGGGTGGTTGCTGCTAACATTACTTTGTGTCTACTGAACAACATCAGATAATCTCTTCTTTAATCCTAAAACAAATTCGTGGTTTAAGATACATGACTTCAGCAAAAGCTATATTCAAAATGTAAAATAGCAATCTATCATGAAAGCTGTCTGTATGATTCTGCAGTAAGGCTCTTATCATTCCCATCATGTTTCTTCCTTGTTTTTACCACTCTTCATTTTCCTGCAAATAAAAAAGCTTTTTCTTCAAGAATGCTGAGATTTAGCCTACATAAATACATTTCTCCTTTTCAAAATGGGATTCTTCTTGTTATTTATTTATTTTTTCTTTTTTTGCTAGAACACAGGAGATGCCTCTGCTAAGCATCTCTAAGTTAAAGTGGACAGAGAGGGGGCTGTTGGTTGCTGTCCATCCTTTCTCTCTGCAAAACAGGAACTGGTGATCTCTCCCTGTAGTTGGGGCAGAGCTTTATCACTGTGCAATGCCCTTCCCAAAGGGCACCACTTTGGCTACCTTTTGCATGTGCCTGTGTGCAAAAAAAGTTTGGCTCCAACCTGGTGTGAACAGTGTACACGAAGGCCTGTAATCAGTTCCTTTCTGAAAATGTTTTTGTATTCATGCAAAGATGGCTGCTTAAACAGTGGGTGTTGGGTGTAACCCAACTTGAAGGAAGCATTCATGTATACAGGGATGTGAAAATGAGTCATTCCTGTCCTTCTCCTTTCTAGCAGAAATTTTAGTAAATTCAGAGTTACTGGTGAGCCCCCGTGTGTCCTGTGGAGCAGCAGAGCCCCTGCATCTGAAGGCTGAGCACTAGCAAGCCATGAGAGCCAAAGGCGGCTGAAGAAATCAGAGCACTTTGACGAGAGCAAGGTAAAGGCTGTGGATGAAGGTCCAGGCTGAAACCCCAGCCTGTTGTAGGTATTTTGATACTGGAACTAGTGTACCTGTAGATAACAGCATTGTGATGTTTGTCAGGGACTGCAGAGCCCATCAGTACTTTCTGTGCTGTCTCAAAACCAGCCCTCACTGCAAACTGCTGAAATCCTTCTGTTGACGTTTTTTCCCCTCCTTACTTAAAACAGAAACTTTCACTTCTGCTATTTGACCAGGAGCTTGGGTGCCTTATGAAACCTGAGAGTCTTTCTTTGAAATCAGACAGATACATGATCCTTTCCTCTAAATAGATACTTTCATCTCCCGAGCTGTGCCTGCAGGACTGCTGCTGTGCTTTCATCCAAGTGCCAGTCAACTGGGGGGCTGGCGTGTTTGCTCCAGTTTATTGCCGATTTAGAAACAATACCCTGCTGTGTGCTATAGGAGTATTACCGTATGTGCCAGAACCGTCATTCCTCCCTCTCTTATATACATATGGCCACTTGTGAGCAAGGGGAGGAATTGAAAATATATTTTTTAACTGGGAACGTGTCTAGTCCACGTCCAGGCACGCACCAGAAAACGAGACGCCTTGCGTGTGTGTTTGTTTTTCAGCCGAGCAGGTGGGAAGCGGTGCGGTGCAGCCGCAGCCCGGCAGGTCTCTCGGTGCCGGTGCTGCCGCGCGGTGTCGCCGTGGCCGCGTCCCGTGGGAGCGGGCACGGGCAGCGGGCACGTCCAGCGCCGCTCCACGGCCGGCACCACCGCGCCTCGTCCGCCCTGCTCCCCAGCCCAGCCGGCCAGAGCTGTCCCGGCCCGCTGAGGGTGCAGGTCCCTGCAGCCCGGACCGCTCCTGCGGGAGGCTGCGCGCCCTGCAGCGCTGCGGGAACGCTGCCGCTGTTTCACCACCGCGATTTCGCCCCAGCTGCATCCGGCCTGACTCTTCATGCAGTTACACAGCTCTTGGGCGAGCCAAATTCCTGTGTTGGCATTAAAATGATGCAACAGAATAATACACCTGACTACTGCATTGCAGTTCAACAGAAAGCAGCACGCTGTTAGACCTAAATAAATCAAGTCTTTAGCTAATAATGTTTAACTGCGGCTGGAAAAGGAGCTAAGAATTAAAACAAAATACCTTTTTAAATTGAAAATGCCAAGTGGAAGTAGCAGCTGTAAGGAAGCTACTCTGTCAATATTGCAGTCTTAAAATCAGTCCTTACTCAAATAGTTAGGAAAGGAAGTTTTTTGTGTTGTTGTTGGCCATTAATTTAAATGTAGTGACAAACTGCTGAACACAATGAGGAGAAGGTGCAGTAGCTTTCTGCTGGAGAATTCAAGAACAAGAGGGCTTGTTAATACAGGTCTGTGACAGTAGCAGGAAGGATTTAGTGGGGTAGTAGTGGTGAAATGAATATGAAATAAATAAACAAAAACCTATTGGATTTCTATCACAAGAGGCAATACACTTCAATCTATACATTTGATGGACAACATTTAAGCTGTATTTGTGTAAGTAATAAATAGTGTCTTGCAAAATGGTGGGATATGGTGTGACCACAAGTGGAAATTTAATAGATGGAGATACTTTATAGAGATGTGGGTAACATTCTGAAAATATTTCCAAAGTTTTTAATTTGTGATACCAAAATAGGTTTTGTTGGTTGTTTGGTAGGTTTGCTGGGGTTTTTTAGGATTGGGGGGGAATGGGGTGGGAGGTGGTATATTTGGTGGGATTTCTTTACTAACTAATCAGTTTCTTGCTGAATAAGCAACAGCTGCAGCAGGTCACACACCAGAAGCAGCTTATTTAAGCACTGCAGCTTGCTTTTAAATGGTTTTCCTGAGCAAAAAGGTTTAATGGTTTTCCTTAGCAGCATCTGCTAACTTGTGTGTAGCGCTAATAGCTCTCCTGATTTTTATTGGTTTTTTTGGTTGGGGTTTTTGAGGATTCAGGACAAATTTGAGTAGTCTTCCAGTGACTGAGCACTCAGAGTACTGAGAACATGTAAGTAATATGTTGCCTATACCAAAATGAGTGAAAAGGTTTTCTTAGGTTGAGGAAGAGCTGTAACTCTTATGCCCTGTTCTTAATAATTTCACCACATGCTGTTAGTATGTGAAAATACTATAATATAAATATTATAAAAGTATTTAATATTTTAAGTGTCTATGTACAGTAGATACAGCTCTAACCATAATATGAGGCAAATGGACAAAACTTAATAATGATTTTCCAGCTAAAGCATTTGTAATCTGTAAGTAAAAATAGTGATTTTTTTTTCTTTGACTTTTGCATATTTTTCCCCAGTTGGTCTGGTTAACTATGTAGCTAATTTTTGAGTACTTGCATTTGAGTTTAGCACACGTACCTTCTTGCTGAGCCAAGTAAAATGTTGATGCCTTAGCAATAAGGATGGAATTTGTATGTTTAGGAGGTCTCTCCAACCTTGTTTTGTCTCCTCTGAAAGCAATTTCAGAAAAAAACTTCGAGTGTTAAAATCAAATGGGGTTATTCTGAACTTTATTTAATTCTATGTAATTTAATTTGAACATTTCTTTATTTTTTGCTTTAGAGAGATGAATTTCACCATGCACAAGGTTTACTGAGCTTAATTTCTAAAGCAGTCTATTTCAACACATCTGAACATACATAATTATTGCTAAAGTCTTAGTTTGACTTTCTGCAATTTGTCTGTACTAGCTTCATGTATTTTCCTTTGGCAGAGGCAGTATTTTGAAGGCTATAATTGTACCTTGAGTTCTGGGAAATTGTCTCAGCCACAGAACAAAGTAGAAGTGAATGAGTGGAGTACAGTAAACATGGTTTCAAAACCAGCCTGGCCATACACACTGTATTACAAAAGATGCTATATGAAAAATACCAATTAAGTTCCCGTAACCAATGCAGATAATGATGTGGACTACTGCGAAATTACAGATGAGCTGATAAATTGCTTTCTTAAGAAGGAAGACCTTTTACAAAAGTGTTCCAAGGTAACTGAGGTGAATGTAAACATCCAGTGCATCCCTCATAATTTCTGTATTAACAAGCTTCAAGCCTATGAGTAACAGTATGTGGCATTCTCCTCATCTCTGTGTTATATTGCTTTAAGGACACTCAGAATTTCTCTCAGGTGTTGGATTTTTCTGTCTAAGCCTCAGAAGTTTTAGAAATTCTTTCATGAGACAAAGCTTTTTGTTTGATACCACCCTCCAGAGGCACAATCCAGGGGCCTATTTCCTGTTTACAGATTAATTTTCCTCAGGTTTCCCTTGTTGCTTAACTGCTTCATCAACCATCTGTGTATTGTACAGTGTAGTTTATTTGCCAGTAACCATGTGAGTCAATGTAAGTGACCAGACACATCTAGGTACTGATAGCACTTCATGTTCTTCCTGCATGCCCTACGCACAACTGTAGGAGAGCAGACATCACAAACCAACAAACTTTCTGACCGCTGAACTACAGTTTTAGATAACCAAAGTTAGGCATGCATTTGTGGATGGAGTCAGCTAAGAAAATTTAACAGAGGTCAAGCACGGGTCCCTGCCTTGTGCATTATATAATCCATTTACTTCTTAAGCAATGAGCAGTATGAAAAGGGTATTTTTTCCAGTACTGGAGTTACAAAGCCACATTGTGTGTAGGTGTAAATCCAATATTCGTATATTGTGTGGCTCATTGTCAATAACCAAGGAGCATTGAGGAAGTATTTTTCCTGTGCTTGATAAGGAGATTACCTAAGAAGTTCTAATGTCTCTATCCATTGCTGCAATTCCTGTGTTGGTAAGATACTTGGATTTTTCCATGCTGTTGAAAACAAGGTGTGCAGCTGTCTGAAAATGCTGTCTGTAAATTTCCAGACAGATTTCATCCTGATCATTTGCTGACATTTTTCTTGTCTTCTCACATTCTGTATTCTTTTTTTTGTCTATTGTTGGAAAAGGTATGGTTTTCTAATACCCTACTGAGAGGTTATTTAGAGAAATTTTCTACATTTTTAATCAATAATGCTGTTTTGAAGCTCACCTGAGCTTCAAAAGGTTGTAAGGCAAGGTTGTCTTTCAGTCATCACCACACCCTAACAATTTGACTATAACTTCCATGCTAGTTCTCCAGAAAAAAAATAAATTAAAAATCCAATTTTAGTATTTTCAGAAACAAACTGGAGAAATGTACTTGCTTACAGTAAATTCTTGACTGCTTTTCTTTAGAATACCCCATCATTTCAGGTTTTGCAACAAGTGCTTGAGTTTACCAGTGAAGTAGCCTTCACACCCAGTACAAAGATGCATTTGTGACTTTCCAGAGAACCTTTCCAAACTGGCTCAGTTGTAAGCCTTTGTAAAATGGTTTTATGTGGTCACTGCCAGTTTTTGAAAGGGACATTGTCTGACACCTGCTCCCACTGAGAGAGTGAACCTCTCGCAGTTCCTGGGTGGGCCCAGCCTGCCTACGTGTAATTGTTGCAGGGAAATGAGTATGATGAAAGCCACAGCACGACTCATGTAATGGTTGCTCCAGCTGCTTTGCATTGGTTAAGCTGCTGCCCAGATCAAAAAGAAGAAATTGTCTCCCATATCATCTGTTGACTACTTTGGTGGCACCTAAGTGGATGGAAATATCCAATTTGAGTGAAAAACAACAAAAATCAAGGGAGAGAGTAGTTAATGATTATACAATGTTATGTTGTGTTACGGGAATGCTCAAGAGGATTGAATTAAAATTTTGAGGACAACTTTCAGTTTTGTGTTTGTTTAGTGGCTTTTGGAAAGCTTGGCTTTGCAATGGCAGGTAATGTGTTTTCTGTGATGCACAGTTCAACTGCCAGAGCTGAGTTGCCAGTGGGAGAGGGTAGCTGTGATCAAGAGCTGATGGACTCTATAAACCTGTCCTCCCAGGAGGTTGTACACAAAAACTTGCCCTCCCCATTCATTATTTGCACTGTTTTACCTGTAGGTATAGTTATGTTTGGGTGTTTAATTAACGCATGGGAACTTTTTGATACTTCTGTGGGATGAAACTTCTCATGTGAAACTCCATGAGAATTGATGTCCATGGCTGTCACCCTTAGTTTACAGAGATCTTACAAGGAAAAAGAAATTAAACTCTATAGTAAAGGCAGGATGTTGGAACAGAAAGATGTTCCATGGAACATAAGGGGATGTTCAAGGACAGAGAAAATGTGGCTCAAAGAAAGCGCCTATGGAGCTTTGATTAAGTGTTGAGGGAGCAGAGAGGAGGTGTCAAACAGTGAGAAAATACTGTCCTTTGCTGTTCTGGGAAGCAGGACTTTGTATGGTCTTTGGATATGGTCAGAAGTATCCTGTATATTGAATACTGCATTAGAAAGGTTTCTTGACTTCAACATTAACTTATCATTGCTAATTATCCAGACTGAAAAAAGCCAGGAAACCGTGTTCCTAACTTTACCTAACCAAGTGGAGAACTGGTCTGGTGCTTGAGTTATTGACAGTGCTGTTCTGGTGGTACAGTCTGGTTAATATTGATTTCATGTTTCTTAACAGAGCAAGGGATAAGACCCTAGTGTTCTTCTCTGTTCATCTCAGAAGAGGCTGCATGTCAACGAGAGATAGTTGCTAGGCTGCTTATAATGTGCTTAAAAAGATTAAAATCTGCAAGTCCTATAAAGATTAAAATCTATAAGTCCTATTTATATACTTTTACTTCATGTATTTAGACAGCAGCTGTAATAATTTTATTGTACCTTTTCACATGCCTTTGATGCTACATTTTCATACTTTAAAGTATTTTACTTTTTCAGGGTTTTGAGGTCCTTTACTATTTACTTTTTTGAATATTACACTTTTAATTTGTTTGTGTTCCCCAAAAGAAGACACAAGACTCGGGTCAAGTGTGCTTACTTGATTTAGCACACTGTGTATGCCAGAGCTGAGGTGGAAGCAGAGCTCTGTCCTGTTTCTGCTGATCCCTTGGGAAGTCAGCCTGGTGGTTGGTGGATATCAATAGCAGTCAATGAGCAGCCTATCCAGCCAAATGTATGCTCTTTTCAAACAGCTGAAGGATTCTTCTATTTTAAATACTTTATTAAATGCTAAATCACTAATCATCTTTTCAAAGGGGGAAAATGCATTCAAGAGAAGGGAAGGCATACATTTTTACCAGGAGCTCTTTTTATGGTCTGGTAAATCTCCCTTGCTACTCCCCAGAGCATGTCCCTCTAAGGTGTCATTTCTATAGGAAAGAACAAATGACAGAAAGCCAAAAAATCAGAAAGGCCTTATTATACTGTATTTCCAAACCCAAATCAGTCTGAAAGTGCTCTTTGTCAGGTGCCAAACACAGAAACTTCAACAGTGAAAAAATTAACAAAAGTCTTCTTTATTAGTGTTTGCATCAAAACAAAGTCTCACCCTAACGTTACCAGTGGGTGAGTGTTACCCAACAAGCTGCACCACTTTCCAGCTGTAAACATACATAATAAACCTTGGCACAGCTTTAGAATAATACCTTGCTGATCTTTTGCTTGGGCTGTGTTGACCCAGAGTTGGGACAGGATGTAGACAGGAATGAGAGGCAGTGAGGAGTCAAGCACTGACACTGCTGCTTCATGTCAGCTGAGGTTCTAGTAAGTGTATACACTACTAGTACAGAAAGACAAAAATTAAGCATCAGTATATTTAAATTAAATTTAAAGCAGAGCTATGATATCAACAATATAGTACTTTCTAAAAGTTTCTAACAGCTGTGTTTATCCCCACAAGTTTCTGTCCCTGTCTGCATTCTTTACAGGATATTCTTAACTAGACTTCCAATTAATTCCCTTAAGTATTATTTCTGTTATATTGCTGCTCTTGCTATGTAAGTTTCTGGTAAGCATTTCAACAGTAATCTTGTGAACAGAACTGACTATGGAAAAAATTGAAATCTGACACAACACTTCATAAATTGTCAATCACATACATCTTTTTTGGTTGAGATAATTTTCCATTCTGTTTTGGTCTTTTTTGGATGTTATCTGAAAGGGAAAGAAGTTTTGGGTTTTGTATGTTTGGTATTTTCCCTGGAAGTTCCTTGCAAGTTTTTTTTAGTACTTGTGAGGTTTTTTGTTGGAAGTTTGGAATGGGAAGCTACTGAGCACACAGACTGGTCGACATTGCACCAGTCAGGAATACTGCCTTACTCCCAGTGGGACACCTATCGCCGCTACTCAGCAAGTGAGGCAAACTGGTGGAGTCTGGTCAGGAGGGGAGAACGAGGCACACTGAACTCACACTTGCTGTCTCTGCTGCAGCAGTATCTGTGCTGGTTCTTAGGCAAAGGACAGCTGGAACTGCTGTGCCCTCAATTGCAGTACAAAGGGATGGCCTTGAGAAAGCTGCGTCCTCCTTTTCTGCAACAGAATCTTCGGTCATTAGCAGTTTTTAGTTTTTACTGGGGAAATTACTGACTGGTCAGATCTGTGGAACCGATGGCACGTGGAGAACACGGGGTTTTTATTTCTAAGCGCTCTGACTGCCGGGGAAAGTTGGGATGGGAGTGGGAGGTTCAGGGCCAGGCTGCCCGGAGCCAGCGCCGCTATCGGGCCCGCCGAGCTGCAGGTGACGCTGGCTCGGGCCGATAACGGGGTCACCCTGCCGGGCCTGCCGTCCGCGGGGGCAGCGCCGGCTGCGGGCAGCTGGGCAGCCACGAGGGCCGCCCCGGGAGCGGCCGGAGCTCGTTCCGCTCTCGTGCTCCAGGGGAGGCGGCTCCGAGCGCGGGGGATCCCCCGGGGCCAAGGCGGCGGCGGAGACCCGCCGGGCCCGGGCCGCCCCCCGCGCGGCGGCCGCCGAGCCGCCATCTTGCGGCCGCTCCCTCCCCCGCCCGCGCCGCCGCGCAGCCCCGGCCTGCCCGGGGTCCGCCCGGAGCCCGCCCGCCCGGGGCGCTCGGCCGGCCGCGGCAGCGGGGCTGTCGCTGCCGGGGCGGGCCGGGGCGGGCCAGACCTCCCCTGCCTGGCCTCCGTACCGGCGGCCTCGGCCTTAGAGGGGTTCTCAGTTTGGCAGAGCGCAAACCCTCTCCACGCACCCCGGTGCGGAGGCGCCTACCGAAAGCTAAGTAGGTAAGCTGCCTGCTGATTTCCACGGCTTCTGGCGCTATTTTCTACTGAGGCAGCTGTCACCCAGGGCAGTGCTGCTGGCTTTTTCTCTTTGACTGAAAATGCTGCGTGCTCCTGGCGGGGGTGACCGTGGGAAGGAGGGCAGTGATGGGCCGGGAAGGGGCAGGCGAGAGGCGCTGGCTTTGATGTCGCTCCCTGGCTGCGAGTCAAAGGATTTTACATCCCAGTTCGGCAAGTGGTGCAAGTGAGGTGCTTTTTAAGGAGTGCTGGCAAGAAAATATTATCTACCTTTTGAAAAATGTTTTGCTGTTTACTTCAGAAGTATGTGCCTATTTGTTGACAAGCCCAAATGACAGCTTAAGTGAAAATTAAAGGGAGGTGTGTTTCTCATTCATTTTCTGAGTTGACATTCGGTGCCGCTGGCAGCTGTTGCTTCATTTGGTCTTGTGTGAGCTCCTGCACTGCCAGAGTTTTGTGGCGCTCGGAGTGTCGCTGTGAGCCGTGCCAGCCGTGTGCTCAGGGCAGGCCTCAGCATCCCCGGGTGCCCAGGGGCTTTCTTGGAATGGCATCGTGGGAGAAGGATGGCAAAGGAAGTGTGATCTCAAAAAACACCTGCTCAGAGACACATGAGGTGTGTGATGTTTCTTGTGGCGTTGTCTAGGTTTCTAGATATAGGTGGCCCATTTCTTGTGCTAATTGCTCTAGCGATATTGTTCTCTTCCTCTCTGTTTTCTTAGCCCTATATAGAGAAAAGCAAAAATTGTGGTTAACTTGCAAAAATAGGAACTATGGTAATCACTTCTTCCCACTTACTTTTATCATTTTATCTCCCTGAAGTTGCTTCCTCTTTGACTTCACAAATTTTAACATAAAAATGCATGTAGTACATGCTTATCTTAGCTGAGAATGGGGTAGTAGAGCTGCTGTGAGCAGTAACTCTTCCTACCCCAATTCCATTTTAATTTTCCTGAGTAAAATAATGTGTCATCCTTACATTAAAGTAGGAGAGTTCCTGCATTGCATTGAAATAGGTCATGTTGTGGGATATAATTTATGAGCAATGTGCACGGTCTTGCCAGTGTCACCATGTTATACTGAGAGTGATTATCAGTTGAAAGCTTAAGAGTGAGAGACCAGAGGGGAGATATACATTGAAGTTATCTCTTTTATTGACTCATCTGTCTTTGACTTTCATTAGGAAAAGAAGATGAAAGGGATTTTCCCCTTCCTTTGGTGAAGGAGACAATTTCTCTATTTCTGTACTCAGAGAGGAACCTGATGTTACTTAACTCACAGCTGCTGGAGAATTGAGTTTCTGGTCTGGTGAATTTTAAAATTTTAGAAATATTGACAGCCTAGAAGAGAAATGTTTCACGGGAAGTTTAAACTGCACTAGTTACTTGCTCTGTGCCTATTGCTGGTCTTCATAGAAGGCTTCCTCTCGTACAAGCTGACAGTCTGGCTGCAAGCAGCTATGCTTGGCACAGTCTACAGCAGATAAGGCAGCATTATTCCTAAAAGCTGTGTCTGCACTGGCCTCCAGTTCCCAAAAATGCAGCTGTGGCTGAGTTCTTAAGGATTCAAATCTCAACCCTCAATCCCTGAAGGGATAACTACAAATTGTATGTTCTGTGGAGTCAAAGCTAAGTGCTTTCCCTTGCAACTGTGTTATATTTCCTTATTTTAGTGTCATTTGTCTGGTTAGTTTGCTACATCTACTATAAGAACAAACTAATAACTGTGTAGAATAGATTAGGTTTTTGGTGTGCATGAGATCATTACCTCTGATTTCATTAAGAACTGTGAATTGAAGATAATTTCACTCTTGTGAGATGCTAGTTTGGGATAAGCCTGAGGTGTAACAAAGCTGTATATTAAATCTGCGATTAGTCATTACATAATCTCATAACAGTTATATAAATGTCTGTATCCTATAGAGCAAAAAGTGCTGAAATGTACTCATTCTGTTAAGCAGAATGCAAAAGCTTGCATTTCTGGAAAACACTGTTTGGCAATAGATGCCCTGTGTTAAATATGAAGGGTTTGGGATGTGCATGTCTCTCGAGCTGAAGAGATAATTCACTCTCAAAGCCCTCTGAGGAGTGTCAGTAGCAGCTTTTACTGTAATGGAGTTCTTCTCTTTGAAACTCTTGTGGTTTACCAAAAATTTGTCCTGTATGACTTGACAGGGTCCCTTGTAATGAAGTTGAAGGTAGGCTAAGGAAGGCTGCAGCAATCTATCTTATCTATCTGTCTGTCTATCTATCTCTCTATCTGTCTTACAAGAGATGGTTTGGGATGTGTGGGTGTGTGTCCATGTCAGTTTTGATCTAGTGAGGAAGATAGGGGCTTTAGTGTGTGCTATTGACTGGTACAACATAAGAGTCAGTCATATTTATGTTCTGAATTATGAAATGGGGACAAGAGCACTTCTGTATTTTGTAGCAATTTTGTGAAGAGAAATAATAATTTTAATATAGAAGGAAGAGAGGCTTGTCATTAGCCTTGAATAGGAAGGCACAGGAGAAGGAATGCTAGAATTTAGGGATAGATACGGCTGGAATATACTCCCACTACAGATCAAATGTTGCATTTGGTTAAAAAAGTTTCAGCTGTATCTTATTGCTGAAGAAAAATACCTTGAGAGAGCAGTGAGTAGGCTGAACACAGTGCAGTGCTGGGAGCCTTACCTCTATGCAGTGCTGTAAGCTTGGAGAATTTGACATGTGCTGAGAACCTTGTAGCTAGTGTAGAATGTGGCTGATTTCTTTCAAGAATTCGGTGTTGGAAATCTGTCTCTGGTCCTCTTTGGATATTTTGCAAATTCCAACAACATCCTTAAGTTTTTTAGTAGAAGAAACAATTTGTTGTTTGCTTAATTTCTTGCAAGTTTTCCCATTGTTTTGTAGCAAATAATACTTTGAGCTCCTGGTCCAAATAAATCTAAGCTAATTTATCATCTATAACATAAGAAAGTACAGCCTTTAAAATAAGCCCTACTTGGAGTGAGACTCCTTTTCCTTGGGAGAAGGGATAGCCAAGGCTACTGGATGGATTTGGATGATGCATCAGCTCAGTCCAGATGAATTACCAGAGCATCACAGAAGTGCTTACAAAAAGCCTCAGGCATAAATAAAAGTCATGAGTCAAAGAGTTGAAGCTTGTGAATATGTATATGCTGGATGCCAGGGTGTGAGTAGACCTTACAAGACCTCACCTTTGCACTGACTTGATTTACTTGCTTATTTACCTGGCTGCTGTGTTCTGTGTTCCTTGTGGATAGGATACAAAGAGGCTGGGAAGATTCTTAAACCAGTTGCTAATTTGCACAGATTGTACTATAAAAAGCATTGTTTGGGACTTGCCAATTTTGACTGTACCACTGATACCTTAAATAGCTTAGGGGAAATCAGTTCACCTTTGCCTTAGTTTCTATCCCTACAAAATGAGGGATATAAATCCCTACAAATGATCCCTACAAAATCTTGACTTCCTAAACAAAGTACTTCAGGATTTAGTCATGTCAGAACTTCATGTGCAGAGTTACCTGATGGACTGCACAGGTTGCAGAGCTATATTGCCAAAGCCATATCTGTTTCTGACAGGACCTTGCTGTTGACCAATGAATATTTGTGTTTGATGTCCACTCTCTTAATCTGATTTTCAGACTCTACATGTCGGCTTGCATATAGAACCTGTGGTGTTGTAATCAGCCCTTTCAAAGGCAATTGCTGCTAACAAGTGAGGAACAGGGGTCAGCAGATATTTCTGTTGCACATAAATGCTTCATACATGCTTAAATTTGCCTGCTCCAGACCTAAAGAATTGTATGTAGAAATATGGGTCAGCTCTAGCGCAATGAATTAGATCACTGGCTGCTGTGTCATCTGTGGATTCTTTGCTAACTGAAAGTGTATCATTAGCACATGATATTGAAATGTTGGGAGAGGTCAAAGTTGCACAAAGCAAGGTACAAACTTCAAGGGTGATATGGTAATTTAAACTCTAAATTTTTTTGGAAGGTAGAGAGGATCTTGCCAAATGTTTTTGTACCAGAGTGGAGAAGCTTTGATTCTTCATCAAATTTATCTTTCTTTCCTGGTGCTCACTTCTTGTAAGGGCTATTCCTGTTGTCCATTCTGTAATAACTTAAGAGGGCATAAGCTTGTACTTAAAAGGAATGAAGTTAATAAATGTACTTTTGTTCCTTTTACAGATGAGATCATTTCACACTCTTCTTTTGGAAGAGGTGGTCAGAGGAAATGGATAGCTATTCAGACTTCACTGCAAAGAACCTCTCATCTTCAGCTAATATGTCTCTTTCTTTGCCTGGACAAGCTGGACTCAATACCACTGGCAGTCCCCCTTCTATGTCAATAAGCAGGCTTTTCCCAGCCCTGTTGGAATGCTTTGGAATAATTCTTTGTGGCTACATAGCTGGAAGAGCCAACATTATCACATCAACTCAGGCCAAAGGACTGGGAAATTTCGTGTCCCGTTTTGCACTCCCGGCACTACTGTTCAAAAACATGGTGGTACTTAATTTTTCTAATGTGAATTGGTCCTTCCTGTACAGTGTTTTAGTTGCCAAAGCTGCTGTGTTTTTTTTAGTCTGTGTTTTAACATTGTTAGTAGCCAGTCCTGAGAACAGATTTAGCAAAGCAGGTTTGTTCCCTATTTTTGCTACACAAAGCAATGACTTTGCGCTGGGATATCCAATAGGTGAGTGCATTTTCTTCTTTAAAATTGATTGTCACTCTTCTCGACATCTTTGCTTTTATATTTCCATAGTTTGAAATTGACTTCTGTATTGAAGTCCCATGCAATTGAAGTAATTTCTGAAGTGCCTCTCAAATTCTCTTTGAGACTGTTAATCTAGGAAACGTTAAAAATAAAAAAAGAGAGCAAATTAGTTCTAGCAAAACAAAAAACCAGATGTTGGATTACAGAATTGAAAGTACAATTACAAAGGCAACGTCAAATATGCAATTCCAGATTATATGTAACAACTAGATCCATATTTTAGATTACTTTAGGAGTTAACAATATCTTTCTCCTTATTCCAGGGCAGCATGTTCAGGAGAATCCTCAGTCTTTCTTATTTTCTTCAAATTTGCTTGATATGTATATAAAATTTAGACAAATGTGATTGCGTATTTTTTTCAGTGAAAATATTGTGTTTCAGTTGGATCTCCTGAGATGTATTCCTCTTGAAAGAAATCAGAAGTGTGCCACAAATGGGGCTGTGAGAATTATATCTTTGTTTGTTGGTATGCATTTTAGATGCCCGTTAGTGTTTCTCTTTTATATATATATGTATTTTGGCGGTCTCTGAATGTATTTCCATTGTGTCCCGGTTAAAACAGTCTTTCAACTTTTACTTTATTGTAAGACTGCCTATTTCTTTAGGTACTTCATGATTTATAAGATATGATTTATATTTTTTTCTATGTATGATCTTGACAAAATTCACACACCTTTAGAGCTTTGCTGGAATAATTACTGCAACAGAAACATTGTAGGCTCTAGAGGTTTATTTCCTCTTGTCCTTTCCCTTCTCCCATCCCCAAACTTTCACTGGTGTTGGGTTCATGCTGTCACCTGTGCAAACTTTTTGCTGTTAGTAAAATATTACCCAAGCTTCTCTGAAGTGTTTGCAGGACTGGTCAACAAAGAATACCTTGCTGTTTTTTATGTGGTAGAGGTAGTGTTTTGAACAAAGGCTGATCTTTTAATGAAAAAATATTTTTAAATGCTGTAGCAGTGGAAATTTGTAAAAGAAAAAAATCAATATTGACAAATTGTGCACTAAATCAACACTATTTAAAAAGGCATTTTGAACTGTTAATCATTCCTGAGTCTTTATCCTATATAATTTCTTTAATACCTGACTATTATTATTTATTATTTCTTTACTATGCTCTTTTTTGCAGTTTGAAAAGATTTGCACATAGCGAAATCAAAATACGGGTCAAATTTTTGAAGCTTATCACTGGTTTTCTATTGTCATGGTTATGATAGTTCTAGATTTAAAAGTGATGTTGGGGTGAAAAAGAACCAACTGGCAGAGAGGTTTGTTAGCACACCCCTGATGTAGTGAGAATTACTATGATGGAAAGCTTTGGGGTTTTTAATTACAGGGTAATAATGATACAAGTCTGACAAAGAGATTCAGGTATTCTCTAGAGCTGTGTGTTAAAGCACAGGTGTAGCAGACGTGCTGTGTGGGTGACAGTCACTGTGACTTTAATCATACTCATTGTATTAAGCATGGTGTGTGTTTTATATCTACTTTTGAGCAGCTGGGACATGAGGAATTGATTTTTTAAAAAACTAAAGTATCTTTAACTTCAGTTTTTTTATTATTAGCAAGCAGGCACCATGATTTAAATAAAAAGAAAACTTTTCATCAGTGATAGAAGTTGTGGATTATTTTTACTGTCTTAATGATTCTTTAAGACTGATTTCTTATTTTTTTTCCACCCACTGACTCACTAATCTAACTCTACTTTTTGTACCCAGTAAAATGCTTTCTGACATCATACATGATTTAAAGTACTTATAGACCTTAATTTACTGTCTTAAGTATGCAGCTTCACTTTACCAGAATGTAAAGGCTTTTAAAATTTTTCACTCAGACATTAATTACACATGACTTGGGTGGAGTTGTGTTCGAGTGACTTGGGCATTCTGCATGAAGCAATATAAAACATCAGTCTCAGGTTTGAAGTTTTAGGAAATAACCTATTTGCATAAAAAGTGTCCAGCATGTTTCAAGTGGTTTTGATTGCCAGGTTGTGTTTAGTGCTTAAAACTGGCTTGTTAAATGCAGTAACTAACCCCAAACTTGGTGCTTCTATTCAGCAGTCTATTTAGGATTTTATACAGGTAGTTCTTCCACATGTACTTTAATAATGGCCTGTAAAAGTGAAAATGCCTTTAGTGCCTTTTTTTATATGTGTAAGAAATCAGCTAGTTGAGAATGTCAGTTTATTTGCTCTAAAGAGGAGACTGTTCAAAGTGAGTGCTGATTTAGCACTTGGAAGTTCCTGTCATTCCAGAGGCTTAAATAATACAAAGGTAAAACTCTTTTGGATTTTGAAAAATGTAGTCACGAGGAAAAACTTTTTCATAAAAGGTTAATAATATTATTAATAATTATGCATTGCATAGTATGTATCTAATACATAGTATATGTAATTATTATGATAAAATTAACTACATGTACATATAACTGACATACTATTAATAGTTATAACATTATTTATAATTATTAATAACAAAAATATTAAATATAACAATTGTACATGAGGTAAAAAAGAACATTCTACTTTTAAAGCATTGGGGGCTTTTTTAATTTACATTAGAATTGAATCTTTTATATTTCCAAAGTATTTTCATTATTTTTGAAGTGCCTTTAGTACAAACTGGAAATAAGAAGCAATTCTACTTTGACTCAGAAGTATGTAGTAGCAATGAAAGCAAAAGCTCATGATTTAGAGTTCCTTGAGGGACCATAACTACAGCAGTAACTCTTGTCCTAAGTAGTCCCAGAGAATGAACCAATAATTTTGTCATAAACTTTTTTTCCCCAGTTGTTGCTTTGTTGTGTTGTATTGAATCAATGTAGAAAGATCACACCTGACTTACCCATTGAAAACTGATTAAATTCCAAAGTGAGACTCCCTTAAGATGGGAAGCAACTTGTATCCTGCAAAGGTGCATTTAATTCTCCATAACTGTCACGTTTCTGGGGAGGAAAAGCAAGTCAGAAATAAAGCCAAAATTTTTCCAGCATTTGGGATGACTCAAAGGAAACATAGAATTTTTACATTGTTTTCTTTCTTTTTTTTCTGTAAAAGTTGGCTAATTGTAGGATGGTTAAGTAGTATTGGATAGTTAATCTTTGGTCTTTAATGTGTTGTTTAGATAACTGTTGCCTAATACGATAGGACATACTTCTCTTCCTGCATTGTCTTATATTGATTGTTAATTAAATGGATCTCTTCAGTTCCTTCTGGAGGAAATGTAAATGATTTTCTTTACTTTTCAGAAAGTAAAATTTAATTTCAATATTTCAATGTATTTTTCTGCTGAAGTGTTATCACTCATAACTCTTCATTTCCTGTCTTCTAGTTGAAGCTTTATATCAAACCACTTATCCAGAGTATCTCCAGTACATTTACCTAGTGGCTCCAATATCTCTTATGATGCTAAACCCCTTGGGGTTTATCTTCTGTGAAATCCAGAAGTGGAGGAATAATCGCACTGTGTCACAGAGCAAAATCAAAATAGTGGGCCTAGCACTCCTTCGAGTTTTGCAGAACCCAATTGTATTCATGGTCTTCATAGGAATTGCCTCAAACTTTATTCTTGGCCAGAAAATTCCTGAATATCTTGAAAACTTCCTTGATGGACTGGGCAGTTCATTTTCTGGCTCTGCACTTTTTTACCTTGGACTGACTATGGTGGGACAAACCAAAAAACTGACAAAGGGTATGTTTGTTGCACTGATCCTTCTCATCACAGCTAAACTGTAAGTTCAATTTATGTATTTTTATACTTTTGTTCTCTAGATGTTTTAAGCTCTGTATACCCTGGTCAGATGGCTTTTCTCTCAAAAACCCTATGATAATAGTACATTTAGCTTCCAGTATTTTGAGTGAGTGCTTCCCAAACTCTTTGGTAGAATACTGCTGTAAATTTTCAAAGGACATTTAGTAGACTAAAAACCTGTTGTCAGGCTCTGCAGAGAAAGAAAATCAGGGGTGCTGTGCCTTCATGGACTGCCCTCAGGCCATCTGTCATGAACTGGGTATTTGGGGAATTAGTAGCTTAAAACAAAATCTACTGAATCAGTAGTTAGACAGTTGTGAGTTTAAGTATATTTGATTAGTATTTGTATTTTATTTGCCTTAAACAATGCATCTCCAAATTAGTTGGTTTATCTATAAGTCTTTGAAACAACTATGCTGGAAGAGCGTAAATATGGTCACTTCATGCTCTCAAACTATTTGACTTTTAAGCATGAATAAATGCCAAGTTCTATTTAAAACTTATGCTGTCATATCTTCCCTTGAATATATTTCAGGGAATATTTATTTATTTATTTAATATAAAATATTTTATTTCCTACAGAGCTACAATTAACATAATAGAATGTTTGGTTTTAAGTTTAGATTGTAAAATTTGAAGGTGCATTTCAATATCAAGTACAACTAACCAGCAAAGCTGAAGACCTAGTCAGTAAACCAGTTTAATGACAAATTTTGTAATGAAAAAAGTGTGAAAAACACTGGGCTTTAATGTTGCTACTTTGCTTTACTGTAAGCCTGTAAGACTTATATTGAGTCTGTGTGAGATCTGGGCTATTGCTCAAATAGCCTTTATGCCAGTGGTTTGCTGGCCAAAAATTTTGGCATGGGATACTTAAGCTTGAGCCCTTATTATATTTCGGACAGCTTGCAGAAAGGTGGACTGAATTTCAGAGCTGCTGACTGCTTGTAGCTACTATGACTTTAACAGTTGAAAAATGAGAGGGTTTTTAATATTTTGCCATTCTAAATTTGAAGTTTGTACAAAGAATGTGTCACATTCAGGGAAGCTGCTTCTATATGCAAGTTTGTTGTCATGTTTGTCCTTTTTATTTGAATGTAATTTGTGATGGAAGATTTTTAAGCAGCTGGGAAATATTTTGATAACAATAAAAGCAGTCATTCAAAGTGATGTCAGTATTTTGCTTTTCATAAGTAATATTCAAACAAGCCTTAAATTTCCTTTTTGTTCATTTTCTGGGTAAAGAAGAGTCAGACTGTTGTTGTAGGTTGAGTAATATTTTTTCAATTACTTTTTTCTCTTTCAGGCTCATGATGCCATTTCTCTGTAGAGAGATGGTGGAGCTCTTGGACAAGAGTGACAACGTGGTCAATCACACCAGTTTATCAAACTATGCATTTCTTTATGGAGTTTTTCCAGCAGCACCTGGTGTCGCAATATTCGCAAGTCAATTCAACATGGAAGTAGGAATTGTATGTAGTTAAACTTTTCCAGATGTGTCCTAACTGTGAGCTTGACTTCTTTGATTAAATAAATAAATAAGTAGGCTTGAAGAATTTGCTTTTCTGAAGTATAGATACCTTAGAATTACTTGTACTCCCAGGATCTTTCCTGATGTCTTAAGTGTCTTGATAGTCCTCATCTTTTTTTTTTTTTCCATTTGTGGCTCTAGTAGAAGGAGATAGGATAACTTCAGATATAAAGAACTTGTATCTTTGTTGTTTTTTGGGATTGTGTTTTCTGTCTGTTTTCTTTTCAACGACGTTATCTTTGAGATGTTTTTGTAGGGGGAGAAAAGAAATTACATTACTGACTTCAGTAAGAA
Source organism: Passer domesticus (assembly GCF_036417665.1). Classification (NCBI taxonomy): domain Eukaryota; kingdom Metazoa; phylum Chordata; class Aves; order Passeriformes; family Passeridae; genus Passer; species Passer domesticus. The sequence continues at coordinate 22,357,577 of NC_087483.1, forward strand.
TAGTGTCATAGCTGAAAATTTATGGAAGATCTTAAGCTTTAACTGATTCATTGTGCTGCCCTTCACTTAAATCTTGTAATAGAAAGCATTTTATTATTTTTAATATGTACATAGTAGAGGGTACCTTTTCAACTTTAATTAGAAATTCTGGAATTGTTTCTTCCACTTGAAGTGGAATCAACACTTGTGTTGATTTTCATTGTTTTTGATGGTTTATATTTTGGAGTTGTTTAGATATGTTTAGTTTTTTTAAGAAAAAAGGATAATAAAAATAAATCATGCAAGATAGAATTTTTTACTCTACAAACTTAAGAAATTTCTTTAAAGCGGAGTCTCTAGTATGAGTAACAACTCACACTTCCATCACTGTGCAAATTTGAAAAAGTAGACAATGAGAAGCCAAACTAGAAATCACTTCCAAATATATATGGTTTCTTCTCATGAATTGGTGTATATTAATATTTGCATAGCTACATGGGGTTTTTTTAGTTATTTATGGTGTGAATGTTTATATCCAAAAGCAAATTGTGGCAGTGTAAATTTACCCCTAGACAGCAGTCATTAGTATATTTGACACCCTACAGAGAAGGCTCTGTAGAACTCTGCAGTAGGAAACTCTACTCCTTCTATTTCAGAAGCTTGCTAAAATTTTCAGTTTAGCTCTGTGTATAAACCAGATAGTTTCTGGCTCAAATTCTAAATAATTTGTTATAGAAACAACTCATTATTTGTTCAAGTTCTAGGTATGTTTAATTCAGAGTTCCAATTTTGCCAGTTGTTGTATTCCTGAAAGCAGATGATTTAGCCTGAGGTGTGATTAACTCTGTTGTTTCTGTTTGACTCTCATCAGATTACCTCCGGCATGGTGATAAGCACGTTTGTGTCTGCCCCCATCATGTATGTTTCTGCATGGCTGCTGACCATCCCATCCATGGACCCCAACCCACTGGCAGCTGCTCTCCAGAACGTCAGCTTTGACATCAGCATCGTCAGCCTCATCTCTCTGGTGGGTGAGGCACAAAGGAGCTCTGGGTCAGGGCAGCCTGGGTGCGTAAGCAGCAGACTGAGTCATTGTGGGAGTTGATTTCCTCATCAGATCCTGAGGCAGAGGGATGAGGAAGGAATTAAAAATCCTGATTAAGCAGTGGGTCTGCTGGAAAGCTGCACTGTAGAGAAAGATGAGTAACTGAATTAGAGTATTTAGTGCAGAGCTTGAGAGGTTTTTTTGTTACGTTTGTTTTCCTATTTTAATAACAGGGTGTGAGGGAATGAAAGTACTACCCTACACCACAGAGACTAGTTGCATCAAGCCAAGTGAGGTGCTTGGATATCACAGTAATGAAGGCTGTGTACAAACTTCAGCTCCAGAAATGTCAGTGCATATTTGTTTAATGAAGTCTTAATGAGCATGAATGAAATAGTTTAGCCTGAAAAATTTATGTTTATCAAATTCCTTTACTAGAAATGATTTTCTTAAAAAGTGAGTTGATAATCCAGAAGTCCAATGTGAATTTTGTTTTGGTTTTAAATAAAGTACAGATAGTATGATTATTTTATTTGCTTTATAAACATAAAAACATCCCTGTTGGAAGGAGTTGGAATTTTCTGAAGCTGTTGTCTCACCGAAGTCCTCTTGTCTTGAAACTATGCCTGAAGGGAAGCCAGAAGTGAATGCTAACTGTTGCTGGTCAGATAATTTTGGGAGATTCAGGGGAGGTGGGTGTGGATTTTAAATTCTAAATTTCCAGGCTACCCTGTGGTCATTTGTGTCCTGAGGAACTAACAGCTTTCTGCATGCTCCAGGCAAGTGCTTGGTCTTTACTGGAAGTACTTCACCATGAGAACACCAATATGCATTGCTTTTTCTGACCACAGCTGCTGAGGCAAAGGGGCTGGCAGCATACTGTAGCAGTCATGTTGCTAAGATCTGTTGTATATTTAATTTCACCATCATTTGCTAGAATACTCATCTTGTTCCTTTGGGTTTTGTTTTATTCTTAAATTAATTTTTCTTCTTGTATGTTACAGACCTGGTCTCTTACTGTTGTTGTTCTGAGTAAGAAATACAAACAGATTCCTCATATGATTACAACAAATCTACTTGTTGCTCAGGTCAGTAGTAAGGAGAATGCTGTTGTGTGAGGTTTAGGGTTTAAGTATTTTTTAACAATTTTGGAAGTTTGATTTTTACAGTGAGATCTTTATAGCCAACTGTGGAGGGCAGGTGAATCTAATGTGTGACTTGTCTAAACAATTTCAGTGTTATGAAATACACCCTTGAAGAAAATGACAGTTAATGTGGGCACTGTGATTCCTAAACAAAACTATAAACAATCAGAATAGAGAGTGGCTTCTGAGATGTTTTCTTAGTTATTGCCCAGTACTGTTGAGAGCACTTCTGTTTCAGTTTTGCCCATCTGAAGCTGGCAATACCAGGAGCAGCAGCCTGTGTTGGACTCTATAGTGACCCTATTCAAGGAGCTAAATAGAAAAATAATCCCTGTTTATGTCCCTGAAGCTCTTGCTGGGAGATCAGCAGGTGCAAGTGCTGGTGCAAGGACGTGCAAGGCTGTGTGGGAATGCATGGCTGGTGGCTAGGGAAGGCCAAAGCCAAGTGGCTCTGGATTAATTTTAATTGTTATTTAATCTGAGAGAGAACTGCAGATTACATGCTCCTTATTCCCTTGAAGTCAATTGCACAACAGGAACAGCCTGTGCTTGTATAGCATCTGTGTGGTTGTGCTTTCTGAAGTGTTCTGTAGTTTATTTTTTTTAATATCTCTGTATATTGCAAACTCTCTGAGCTCTGATCATGGAAATTTGAAAAATTATTTGAAAAATGATTTGAAAAAAACGTCATGTATGGGAACTGCAGGTGCCTCTGTTCTGTACCAACAAAGCTAGCTTTCATCTTAAAAAAATTGGACTATTGTGTTACTGTTTCCACAATACTTCAGCCTATCTTTTCAGATTTCTTCAGTGTTAAAATTATCATATATGCAGTAACACTGGGTGACAACTGCTGTAGTTCTTGGCTGAACAAATACCTGTTTACCTCAGTTTCATGTGCAGATAATTTTAGGTAAATGGTTTGTACTTGCCAAAACCATCACCATTTACTTACTATAAGGTATATAAAGTTGGGGGTTTACCTGATTTGCTTTACTCCTAGTTTATATGAGCTGTATACTTGCTGTCAAAAAAGCCCTCCTGAAAATAAGGTAGCATAGTCAAGTGACACAACTGTAATACTGAATTTACTGTGGCAGTACTTTACTGCTAAGTGAAGTATCCAGTTCTTAAAATCACCCTCCAGTGCATCTGGGGTGGAGTTTAAAGCTTACTACAATTATATAGCTCTCTGTTCAGTTGTTGTTTTTTTTTTTTTTGTCATTCTGCTTTCCCAGTTTGAATGATGGTATCTTACTTTTCTTTCCAGTTTATTGCTTGCATTGGAATGGTGGCATGGAATTTCACTGTTAAAGAGAAAGACATCACCATCCAGATCCTCGTATTCATATTCCTCTACAGCTCACTTTACAGCACCTACCTATGGACAGGTATGGTTTTTCTAGGCAGAGCTCAGGTACTGAAATGAAAGATTAATGTCCTGAAATAAGGTTAATTACAATCTTCAGAGTACTTGATCCTTTCACTTGTTTGTGGTTCTACAAGTGGGGATGCCTGGAAGTTGTGCTGAGGTTTAGGTTAGGCACTGCTGCTGCTGTTGGAAGCTTCTGCCTGGGCAGTTGTGGATTGCCTTTGCTGGGTACAGTAGCCTGGCTGGTGTGTGACAGGAGACAAGAGCCTGCTTTCAAGGCAGAAGCAGCTACAAATAGAGTGAATATGGAGGGTTGCCCTTCAGCTAGTCAAAGTCTTCATGATGATTTTTAATTAATGCAGAGTTTAAGATTTTAATTATTCAGCATTAAGTAGATTTAAAAACTGGTGCAATGAAAAGTACAAAATACTGAATGAAGGGAAATACCCAAGTAGCTTTAACACCTCTTTCCCCTGGAAATTGTAGTTTCTAAAAACAATATATGTGTGTAAGATTAATGCAGGAATTGAAATTGAATGAATTGAAAGATGCTTCAAGAAGTTTGGAGAACCTTACATGTATGATTAAAAGAAAAGAGACTTTGGGAATTCAAGATATTTTTGTCCAGAATCTACAGGTTTAATTCCTGTGGTGTTTTTCTGGAGTGAGTTGTATTTATTTAGCTGAAGCACATAGCTCATGATTGGTGGGACCTAATATAAATACTAGCTTTGCTTCCACATGAGAATGTTGCTGAGGTGTGAGTAGACTAGGTAGTTCCAGAAGATATCCAAAAGAGTTAGATACATAAAAACATGCAAAACCTTTTAGTTAAATTTATCATTGACTTTACAAAGGACCAGTCAGTTTTTAAGGAAATGTTGTAACTGAATACAACACTATTTGTTGATTGCAAAAGAGTTGAGATAGAAAAGTGCTGTTAATAGCTAAAGAAATCAGTTGCTTATATCTTACATGTTCTCATTACTTCTTTTTTACTCTTGTGAACCTTTTTTAACATTTAGAAGTGAATATTTAATATAAAATGTCCTGGCAGTTTTTCAGTGTTTCACTATTAACATGATTTTTTAGGCAATGGGTATTTCTAATTTACTTTCTCAGAATACAATCAGACAAATTTTGGAATATTTAAAGGTCCAAGAAGAATATTTTAAGCTATTGAACAGGTCATATCATAGAGTTTCTAGGCTCTGTATTTACCAGTTCCCTTTTTAATAATAAGACATTTATTTTTGTTTTGATTTTGTTTGATTTTTTTTTTAGGTTTTCTATCTTTTTCTCTGTTTCTGTTGAAGAAGAGAGAAACAATAAAGATTCCCATTGGGTTTATCATCATAGCTGGATGGGGGTAAGTTAATTCAAATGCTTCCCTGCTGAATTAGTGGGAGCATGATAAATATGTTATGTACTTCCTATTTTGTTCTTTCAGAGTCCCAACAGTTCTGGTGGGAATCTTATTAATTGTTGGTGAACGTAACAACACTAGTATTGACTCTGCCTTTTTCTATGGAAAACATCAGGTAGGAACATGTCCTGTCCTCATCACTTCAGACTTCTGCCTTGCTACCTGTGCAAGTAGCTGTCAGTCAAAGTGCAGGCTACTATACTTGAAGTATCATTGTAGAATGCTTATAGATTGATACAAAAATGTATTTCTGTGATGAGCCACTAGGAACATATGTTTGGAGAAGGATCTTCATGCTTAGGCAACTGTGACTAAGGAAAAAAGGGAGTAGGCTTCTTAAAGAAAAAACTTAGGAGTGGTAATGAATTACAGAGGTCTTTTCCTGGTGACTAATTTGTATTCTAGCATGATAGTTATCTAGAATTGTTATTATCCAGTATCTAATTAATGGCTTCTGGTCTGTAATAGATAGGATATGCATCACCTGTGTAGCAGTAACTACTTGCACTATGGTAGGCTTCTCAGCACAATCATAGATTGAAAGACCCTGAACTACCATTTTTACCAGCAAATAGTTCCTCTTCTCAGAGGATATAAAGTGTACTAGCATAGGTATTTGTCATGTTTTCTCCCTCTCTTTCTCATGGACAGAGAGTCTATGAGTCACTCAGGATTGTTCCTGTGGCACTTTCACAAGTACTAAATAGCCTCAGAGTGGATTCTGGGTATCAGTGCAGGTGATTAGAAGGAAAGGTTAATTAATAGGGTGCTCCCCATTTGCTAAAGAATGTAAATCAGAGCACATTCCTCTTTGGAATGAAAAGGTACCTGAGCAGAACTTAACCCAGAACACTGGTAATCCTGAGAGGAAGGGGGAAGACAATGAGGGGATGTTTTTGGATTGCATGGGAAACAGGGGTCCACACTTCAAAAAACAAACTAAAAAGCTAAGTTGCTCAGGCAGGGAAAATTAGTCTCTTTCAGTGCCATGAGGTGCAAGAGCAGTAAATATAGGAAACATAGTCTTGTTCAGACTCATTTGTAGGTGTATTTAGAAAAGTACACAAGTTAGAAAGACAGACATATCAACTATTTCCCTGTATTTAAGTGCATTTTCTTTGCTTTCTTAACAGATAATTACCACAGCAGTGGTACTGTTCATCAGTATATTGCTGTCAGGTATCTCACTGATGTGCATGAACAGAAGTAGGCAAGGGTCCAGCTATGGGGTGTTGAACCCATACTCACCACGTAGCTCAATGGAGGAGGTTGAAGTGGAAGGGAGTGGGCAGAACATTTCAGCCACTATGACTCAGTCTTCTCCAGAATCTTCTGCACAATCTTCTCCAGAATCTTCTGCACAGTCTTCTCCAAGTCCTTCTGCACAGACATCTGCAGAAAAAGGTAGACAAAGTATATTTATATAAAGAACAACTGGCTTAGGGTGCTATAAACTAATATTTCAGATGTAATTCTGGCCTGGGAAGGACAGTTTACAGCTTCAGGTGTTAGATTAGGGCAGAAGAAAATCTAGATATAACTGCCCAAGTATTTAGGTTTGAGTTTCTAAAGAAGTTTGATTGTTACCATTGTAAGAGTTGTATAAGTGGACAGGAAGAAAAGCCCGTGGATGATTTTTATGTAAGTAGTGATACCTTGATAAGGATGTAATAAATGCAGCCCACTAGGCATCTTAGATTGTTTACCCACTAAATTGTCTCTCTGAGAACGAATTAAATGCCAACAGAAGCACTCTGTGTTTCTAATCCTTTTTTGTATGTAGCCTTTTTGATCAGTTCCTGGATTTTTGCCTATAACTAGAAGTGCTTCTGTTGCTTCAGTGGTGGTAGTGTTATGTTAAACTATTAGTATTAGTGACCCATTTACCCTCTCAACAAACTGGAAAAATTAAGTCTGTCTTCTCCTTTTGGGTTATTTTTGAGCATAATAGTTAAAGCTGCATAGAATATATTGTTACATCTGGAAAATAAATTATGGCAGTGAAGGAAGCTAACTATCCTATTACTGTATATATTTAATAGGTTGCTGTTCTTGTCAAACAACAAATGGTGAATTATCCTGTGCTAAAGACAGCAAAGCAGTGTCAAATGCTGTTGAAAGCAAGATTCCTCCAATTGAGACAGGTAAAGCAGTAGCATCTCTTTGTTTTAACACTACAGGCTCCTCCCCAACATCTGTGTGTTATTCTCACAAAGAAGCTGTTGGAGCTGTTGTTCTCTCGACTCCACCTGGATAACTGATATTTTGTATTAAATTCAGTTATTAGTCAATATTATAGCTGTTTTTCTCTTCTACTGATAGTTGTTTGTAGTCTTTCAGCGCTCCAGATAGACAGTTGTTTGGATGTCACTTTTTTACCACTAAGCTACTTTGGTGTGTTCTGAGCATTCAGACTTTGCCTCTCCATTATTGTCTTGTTTATTTGCTGGAAAGTTGAATGAATAATCCTACTTTGCATCAAGCTTTTAACATAAACCACTTTTTTGCATCCTCATATCCACATCTTGCATCTTTTAAAAAAGCCTTTGTTGTAATCAGGCACAGGTTTTGAACACTAGATAAGATCTAGAGGAGTAAGTGCTTACTGCAAATTAGATTAAATGTCTATGCTGTTGTGTTCTATTTATGTCTACAGAAGGGAGATGGAGAAAATTGACTAAGAGGGCCTTAGGAGTCACTAAAATACAAAAAAAATTGATTGAACTGACTGTTCAACACCTGTCTGAAAACTGCATGCCCAGTGCATTCTCACTGTACATCAGTGTCAGTAATCAAAGCTAGCTGCCAGTACAACTTGGCTCTTTTTCCTAGTTTTTTTTCTTGTTTTCATGCATTCTTAACAAGAAGATGATATCCTTATGCTTTGTTTGCATGCAACGTAAATTTCAATAAATCTAAATATTTCACTCTGAAGCATACTTCAGTTGTGTCTCGTCTCACAAAGTGCTCCCTTTCTGCCTATTGCCAACTATTTTATCTGTTAAGTAATTCAGACAAGCACCATAAAAATGTCTTCAAGAATAGAGGAAGGCCAATTAAGTTTTCTTATCCTAAAAGATAAGGTAGAAAATACCTTATGGTTGAGTGGAAATTATTTCAACCTCCTGAGTGAACACTTCAAAACCATAAATCAGTAAAAGCAAATTGTAGTGCATACACTTGTGTAACCTTGGCTGCAATAATTACTAATTCTTCTACTGTCTCACTGAAGTGCTTCGATTTATCTGGTACCAATTCCTATGTATGGCCTTGCCAGCAAGTTTTTCACTGCCATCTAGAGGAAGTTACTCAGAATTTCTTAGAATTCTGTAGCTGGAAGACAAGCATCCATTCTCTTTGTGTTTGACTCCTTTCATTGGTAGAATTGTGATCATGTTCTGATACACTGTGTTAAAAATACAGTCACAGACCTGAAATAAATATGGTTGTCTGTCTGATGTAGAGCTAAACACTGAGATGCAGAGTAAAAACATTAGAGCTGACAGTATATTTGATTTTTTTCAGAAATAAATTTAAAATTTAAAAAGTGTTCAGAGAGTTTTTTTTGCATTGTTTTCATTAATTCTAATAGTGTTTTCTCAATGTTAACCACACATTCACTTTGAATTAAATCTTTGAAAGAAAAATTCTGTTGGAAAAACTTTTTTCATTTTAGGAGCACACGTAAACTTCAACTGTTTCATTTGAGAGTAGATGTCTGAACAGGTTATTGTCCAAGCCAATATTAAATTTTGTGTGTGTCACTTCAGTAGAGATACTTAACAAGGTAATTTGACTCAGCAACTTACATTAACAAGTTTGTTTGTGGAGTTCTGAAGATAGAAGCCTGAAGAAGAATTTCTGATTTGTTTTTCAGTGGATCAGTGTGTGAGTCACTGCAGTGCTCAAACGTGTGTGTTGGCTCAGGAAGAACAGCTTCTACAGACTGGAGACAAACAGCTGGCCAGACATGTGCTGCTGTGCTTACTTCTTATTGTTGGCCTATTTGCTGTAAATATGTTTTTTCCCCATGTTAACTCCTTGAGGTAGAATGATTTTTAGGAAAGCTATGTAGACAGTCTAGTAAAAATCTTCCAGTTGCTTAAGTAACAATTAATTAAATAAAGCAGAGGCTATATTTTGGTTCCTTATTGGAAGAGGTATATAATAAAATTAACTTCTCTGCACCACATCATAAATTAAATGCAAGTTAAGATTGATGATGGTGAGCAAGATACAGGAGAACCCTAAAGGGGGGAAAAAAAGTGAAGTTATATCATTATAGCATTCATCACTACTGCCCTTCTTCCCAAGAGTTGCCCATCTCCCTCAAGAGTTGGTCTTCTTCCCTAGACAATTATCAATTAAAAATATAGACTAAATTCTGCTTCTGAAGGAGACTACAAAAATTGTTCTATCTGGTCAGGCTTATATTGGAACTTGGATTTCTCTGAGGTATTAAGAATAATCTTAAGATTATTTTAAATGGGAAAATGCAATTTTGTTGTTTTAGTGGTGTTTGGAGCAATGTTTCTAAGTTAGTGTTGCCGCTCATCATTACTGACTCCAAGATGTGTTGGTGGTTGCTCCTGTGTACAAGTGTGAAATACCAGAATGTAATGCACTGGGGATATAATTTTAATTTTTAGCTGTGACGAAGGCAAGAAGCTGCTCTTTGAAGGTAATGCTTAGTTGAGTTTCTTGTGGATGTCAGTTGGTAGAAGCATTTTTATTTGAAATGGAAAATACTGTGGCAAAAATATACTACAAGCAGGACAGTGCAGCACAACAATGTGGGTTAAAAGCTACTGCTGTTGCTTTTCAAGTTCTGTTAAATTACAAAATGAAATGTTTCCCTCTCAAATTTCCTGTATCAAGTATTCCATGCTAGTATTTTTTTTTACATCTTTTATATTTAAGGGGTACCCCAACTGTTAGCCTATATTTTAGCTGTATCTGAATGATTACATAGATACTATGAAATAAGATCAGTTACCTTAAAGAATTAGCCTTTACACCCAAATGGGTTAACTTTGGAGGTTTTCTCGTTCTATCAGGCATCTCAAATAGCTGAAGTGGTATGTGCTTCACCTTAACATAATCCTAACTCTGCAAGAAATATGTAGAAAGCACTGGCCTCAGCTAAGCAGCCTTAAGACAAACACTGCAAATCTGTCTGGGCTCATAGTGCCTGTGTTGTGCTGAAAACCCAAGTATGCTTGAGGCAAGTTCCTTACATAAACATGCAAAGAGGCAGGACCTCTTACACTGCTATCTTTTGCATTGTTATGTTTAAAACAGCCAAGGTTCCCCCTCCTGCCAAGCTATTAAGCCTAACTGAGATGATATTTTAAGGTGTTTATTCCCTCTTACTTGTCTTATCTGAATAATTTGTTAAATAGAAACCATTAACATTGTGCAAGAATTAGTAGCATGTGAGGAGAAGAAAGCTTTTGATTTTTAACAGTCAGGTTATGTTTGTGGGGTTTGTTGTTTTTCTATTTTCTTTACAGAATCTCTCCAGTTGCTTGTGGTGGCTGTTCAACCAAGAGCCTGGAAGGCTGTATGTGGAACTGCAGTTCTTCTGTGCTGTGTTTAATTTTGGTCAGGTACTTACCAATGTTTGTTCTGAAAGTGACCACGTTGGTGGGTGTTGCAGCAGGTAGTGCACATCTCCTATGACCAAGAACACTTTCAAAAGTGCAAGTGACAACTGAATGCCAATGCTCATGGAAACTGATTAGGAATTTATTTCTACCAAAGCTTCACTGGTGTCTCTTCTGTGGAGTTCCATCAGTTGCAAGGCAGCTCCATGGATGCTGTCTCTGTAAGGTTTAAATGATTTCTCTGGTTTCAGTGAAGAGCTGAAGATGGGTGCTGGTTCTGGCTGCACCTGGGCTGTTTCAGTGCCCCTGACACAAGGCAGCTTTGCCACCTGTGAAGGTGAAAGCCAGGCAGTGATAATACACACACCAGAGGAACATTTTACACATCCATGGCACATGTGCCTACAGGATGCACTGCAGCATCTAGTAATGATAGTTCTATATAAAAGCTGCACAGAAAAGTGAATTAAGTAGAGAGCATTCTAGCACTTGAATTACAGTAAATCTGTTCTTTCCGTGGCATTAACAAAGACAGATTCAATACCTGGCTATGTAAGGTTGCCAGTTATCCCAAAGTGTCAAGTGGCATGTCACAGAATTAGTTTTACTGAACTATTTATTGAAGGTTTTATATGTGACTGTTACATATTGATATGTCTTTCTGAGGTCCAAGTGAAAAATCAAAGCAGAAAAATCAAAATGCATTTTGAATGATATTTAGAGAAGAGGGATACTTTCCATGTATACATGAAATGTATTTGGCACTGAGTTTATAATTTCTGTTCTATAGAAACAAAAACTTTGGTTTCATGTTGCTTTTTCTTATGTGTTTTTTTTTTTCTCCAGGGCTTCATTTGCTTTGGTATTTTTGGCTTAGATAAGCATTTAATCATTCTGCCATTCAAGCGAAGGTAAATAGAATCTTTGCACTTACATCGATAAACCTAATTATTACTAACAATAATTTTTGATGAGTGTTGAGTTTTCAGTGCTAGAGTATTCAGTGTCCTATTTCATTAATCTTCCAAATTTCTTTTCTCTCCCACTTGTAGAGAGGTTGTTCTGCCATCCTAATGACACTTTCAGAGATATAAAGTCCTGCAGGCTCCCTAGAGGTGAAATTTTTGGCAATGAAGGATCTTCAGAAATAATTTCAGCTGATAAACTAAAGCTTAGATCTGGATGCTGAATCAGAATGTATCACCACTGTTTTAAAGCACTGTGTTAACCCCATGCCTACTGAGTGGACAGGCCCTTCCACAGTGGAGGAGTGAGTTGTACCAAGCTGCCTTTACCTTGGAGCTAACTGGCTGCCCTGTGAATCCAGCAGCCAGAGCTGGCTCCCAGCTACTCTCTGACTTTCCTTCTGCCCAAGCCTAGAATAACACCTCTGTGTTCAAAAGTCATATAAATATATTAGGAATATTATATGTCAAGTATTGGGCACAAAAAGAGGTTGTGATAAGCTTCCTGGGAGGTACATTCTATTATTTGCAGTTTCCCAAAAATGCCCCTCCTTGATTTGCTGTCTTGAATTTTTCTCTTTTTTTTTTTTGTGTGTGTTTTCTAGACTTGAGTTTTTCTGGGGTGGAAGAGAAGCAGCAGGGCACACAGATGCCTCTGTACCTGAGGAAATCAGAATGACCTGTCAACAGTTTGTTCGTTATCATAGAGATCACTGTGTCAAAAGTATTGTCAAAGGCAGAAGGTAAGGTTCTTCCCTGCACATATAACCTGTTACAAAGCACAGAGCTCATCTTCTGAACACAATGAAATGCAGTTAATTTTGTGGGGGATTCCTGTTGCGTGTATCTATTCAAACCTCAAGATAAGGATTAAAAATGAAACTGTAACAGAAATGTTTCTAGCTTAACACTGAAACTTTGGGGCACAAGTTATCATATTATCCCACCCAGGGTTTTTAATAAATGATTAAACGTTTTATATCACTAAGGGATTTCTCCAGGTTTTGCATTTAACTGGAGCTCAGAGGATAAAATCTTCCTAAAAAAATGTATACAATAACACCTGTAGAAATGCATTAAGTCCCTTTGTTTGTTTGGTTTGTTTGTTTGTTTTGTAGAGTAAGATGCTGTCCATATTTGTAACTAAATGTTTACTAATATGTAGCTTTTATAGGAGGCAAAACTGTTGCAGCTGATTTTAGTGTGTACTCAGAGCCACTCAACGTGTGAGATTGGAGTGGGTTTAGGACTTTGACAGTTTCTGAGTTTATATAATTTCTTTTACTCATACCTCTGAGGCCTTAACTTCAATTTATGAGTCCAGTAAAGATGTCAGAGGCAAATTATGTTACCTAAATCAAGGATTATGCCTTCAGATATGTGTAGGTAGATGAGAAGAAAAAAGCAGACAGAAGCAGCAGGAACAAGAGGAAGATTCTGCCTTTATTTAAATATATGAAATGGAGACATGAATTGTTCTAACAGGACACTTTGGCTGTTCTTGTAATGTAAGCTTTTAAGTAGGACTAGCTTGGCAGGGTGGGGTGGGCTTTTAATGGTCAGGTAGTCCAAAACCATATTGCAAAACTGTTCTAGACAGCATCATGATTTTGTTCAGTCTCTTATGTCCCATAAGAAAGATGTATCAGAAAAATGTCTTGTGAAATAGAACAGGTTTTACAGCTGTTTTTCCTGTGCCTCTGCTGCTATTGTGGTTTCTTGAGCTTAGGGCTGTTCATTTAGTTGTACTTTGTGGTTTTTATTAATCATATCCACCTGAGAATACATGAAATTATGACATTTGTTGCCTTATTGTTGTAATACTATGTTTGTGCAGAACTTGGTTCATGTCTTATTTCCCCTTATGAATTAAAACAATGCATTTATCTTGTCATTTTAAATATTCATCTAACTTGATCCTATCCTTTTTGATTTAAATGTGCTGTAACTGAGACATTGTAACCATAGATTTTAATTTATTTTCATTAATAGATGCTAATAGAAGTTAACACTTGCTCTGTGTTACTGCTGCTCTTAACTTAAAGAAATGGGGGGGGAAATGCTGTCTTTTAGCTCTTAATCACCTCTAGAAACCCTGTTCTTGGGTTCCACATAATAAATTTTAGATAACCAGGAACATACATTGCTGCAAGTAAATTTGATGATAGCATCATTGCCTCATGAATACATTAAAAAGTAGTCTTGTTGTAAAGGTTTTGTTTATTTTTAGTACTGCATGTGTGGTCAGTATTTAACAGGATATGCAAGTTATAAATGGGCTTGTTTACAATATGTGTAAGCAGTGTCTGTTTAAAAGTCTTCAGAAATTATAAAACTAATTAAAATTCAAACAGAATCCCTGTTGCTGGGGTCAGGTTGCTGTCAGGTCAGATACTTTGTTGCAGAAAGGGTCATGGTAAGCAGTACATGGGAAGTAAGTATCCAAGAAACAGAATTAGATTGTGTGAGTTTTCAGGGGAAATGCTACTGATATCGACTGAATTTTATTTGCAATTTGAATTTTATTTAGAAGCCTAAAACAACTTTGTATGTCCACATTGCTTCCCATTGAAATGTCTGTAGGAAAAGGTAGTGAACACTAGCATGTCCCGAATATACAAAACTTGCAAGTTCTTTTCTAACATGCTCTTAACTATCACGATGTCTTTCCTTGTTTCCTGCTATTTTTCCTTGCCTTTCCCCATCGTGCAGTGGTGATACCAGATTTACAGAACATGTGGGTGAATCATTCCTTTGACATACAGGTGTGGTGCAAAGATCTCCACTGGCATCTTCTTTGGCTGTGACCTGGTGAACTGGCTCATGCAAGTTGGCCTTGCCTCTGACCGTGGGGAAGCTGTGGTCTATGGGGACAGGCTGCTGAAAGGAGGCGTCGTGCAGCACATCACCAACGAGTTTGAGTTTCGCGACGAGTACCTGTACTACCGCTTCATTGCCAAGAAAGCTGCTGCAGCTGAGAGCCACTGAGCTGAGCAAGCAGGAAAGGACAGGTAGTGACCACCTCGTCTGCCTTCACTACTGAAATTGGTAGTTCTTTCTCAGAGCTCTCACAGAACTGTTGTGCTATTCTCCCTTGTAAAATTAAGAGATGTGGTTCCACTCGTCTATGCTGAAGAAAACGGTAGAAAGTTATATTTAGTCAGAATTCCAACCAGATGCTCCAGATTTAGAACATTTTTTCTATTTTGAGCAAAACAAATTTTACTAAATGGTATGTGTCACTGTTGTATTTTAGAGGCATTATAACTGCAGCTTTAATACTGATGCCAAAATGAGGAAAAAAAAACCCCATGAAAGGTATTTTTCATGTTGCTGGATGTTCTCCATATTTTAGTGTGATGAAGTATTGATGCCCGTTTACAGTCAAGCTTCCTCCTGACTTCACAGAAGTAGGATTTCTTCTGTCATACCTCAGTCTTACTACTCTGCTCTTGTCTAACACCAGGAACTTTTTTTAGCTGCTTACACCTGAGATCAGGTGGGCTTTTTCCTCTCCTAAAGAAAAAATACTCCAATTAAAAAGACAGAATTGCTGTGACAGTGTTTCCAATATCAGGGGATTAAAGCTGGGCAAATACTGAGTGGAGTAAGTAATAAGTAATGGTTTTGTACAAATCTACCAAATCTTAAAACCATAGAAATATTCAGCACTCTCCCAGAACAGGAAATTATATAATGGAATAAACAATTTGTTTTGCCTTATGGTTGTGACAGCTTTATCAAGAGCAGATTTTTACATTTTGAAATTAGCATTCAGAGTTTAAATCAGAAGTGCCAGCCTTAAGTAAAGATTTTATGGAAGCCTTGGATACATGTGCAAGTCAAGACAAAATTATTTTTCAAATCATATTAGTTTTTAAATTAAATTAATGACTTTTAAATCTAATATATAAAAAATCCTAAATGAACATCCATATTAGGGTTTGGAGTAGCTAAACATCCTAGATTTTAGTTGAGTGCCTAACACAGGTTTCTAATAAACCTCAGGTATCCTCCTAGTTACTTTTGTGTCACTCAGATTCTTGTGCACTAAAAGCAGAATCTGAGGACCTGTGTGTCTTCTGCAATATTTTGAAAAGGCTAAAGACAAAGTATTGTATCTGATAGCAATTATGCTGCCCTTTTAAAATTGCAAGAACAGCATTTATATGTCTATATAAAAATTATATGCAGTGAGGGAAAGGAATCCAGGTATTAAAAATTATTTGCTCAAGCATATGAATAAGTCTTCTCATCCTTTTTTAAAAAAATCTTTCCCTTCTTTTTTCCCCTTTTTTTTAAGTACGCAGATTTTTATTACAGCTACCTTTGCATCTATTTTGTATTAAGAATTAAAGTGATTTTAGCAGCATAAGCTACTATTCAACAAGAAGTTGTGTTCTGGTTGCTATAATTTCCTGCAAGACTTAAATTGAAAAAATAATTCCTTTTGCTGTCAGTCTGATTGCAGTGTGCACAGAAACATAACATCCTGCTGCTTATGTATGCTGTACAACCTGGTATATTTCAATGTTTTCCAGCAACAATATAATTGATGTTTGTATCAGGCTGTGGCCACAAAGGAGAATGTTAGTGTATTTCCATGATGAATGTAGAAGACAGCTATATTTTGGAATAATTAGATATATGTGACTTAAGAGCAGAAACTGCAAGTATGTCTGGCTTCTAAACACTGCAACTTGTCAATAAATCTGTTACTTGATTTCAGAGTTCTGAGCTGTGATGTGGTGTGTGAGAGGGTTATGTGTGCATGTCAAGGTTTACAGCAGATGTGAGTTTCTGAGAGATTTGGTAACGTGGCTCTTGGTTTCAGTCCTGGTATTTCTTGAATCCATCCTTGATCCTTTACAAGCAGGCGGAGCACTTCTTAATTGGTGTCCATCCAAAGATACCTCCATACTGGAAGTGTGCCACATTCTCATCTACTTACTAAATGCAATTTTTTTAATTAATTCTTCAAACATTCAAGAATTTGATCTGAGGGCAGTTTTACAGTTCTGTTTATAGCCGATGTTCTTGCACTCTTTCTCATTTTCATCATAGAAGTCCTGTTTCCCCTAGATTTGAACACAACATATCTGTTTTAAATAAGAAATTGCTCAAAATTGCTGCCTAGAAAAGGCTCTCTGTTACAAAGCTAATACAGAGAACACCTTTGATTACCAACCAATACCACATTCTCTTAGATTTACTGCTACAATATTGTGACTGCTGATGTCATACCCATTAGTCTGATGAGTGTGTGATGGTTGATAAATAAAGAAGCTAGGAATGAAATACAGGATATAATATTTTGTTTCTAAATCACTTGGTACTTCTGGAAGCCAATAATAGACTTTGAATTGTTTTAGAAAGTTAAGTAACCCTTTTATCTGGTAAATGCTTGCTTTCACCAAGGAGCACTGGCACGTGTTGAATGGTTGACAAGCTGATGTTCTGTCAATAGGTGATATATTCCTATGTGTTTTTCTGGTAGTTAGAAACAGCTTTGCTTTAAAGAAGTGGTCACTAGTGCAATGACTTCCTTTATTTTGAAGGTGGATTAGTTTGGGATGAATCTCTTGGAAGATGAAAACATCTATTGAACAAGTCTAGAGGAATGTCCAGTGAAAGATTGGATCTTCTTCTAGGACTAATCTCAAAATAATTGTCATAATAAACAGGGATGGATGTAACACCTAATTTTCTAGTACAAAATTTTAGTACTTTTTTATTTCAATAATGATCCTTCTCTCATAAAGCTCTAGACCTTTTAAAGATACATTCCTAGGTGCAAACCCATGAGAAGATTGCCCTCTAGGGGACATTCTTTGTTTGTTTTTTTTTAATATGAGGTTGTGGGAGGGAGGATTATTTGTTTCTCCTGATCCCATCTTTATTTTCTGTTTTTACACTGCGTGTCTTCTAGGAGAAGAAAATCCCAAGGAAAAAGGTACTGAAATATCCTGTACTCTGTTGGCAATCACTTTAACTGTCTCCACACATTACATTGTTTTTACTTTGTATCCTGTAGACCAGCAAGGAAAAGGCAACACATAAATAAGAGGCACAGTTGGACTGTATCTGTGTTAGGACTGGACCAATGTGCTTGACCCCGTTCACTGCCACCCCATGATTAAGGGGCCAAGAAGTTTGCTTAAAGGCCTGCCCCAACTTCACTGCTGTTCTTTCTGTATAACTTCAGTCTTTGCAATGTAGCATAAAACTATTTCACTTGGTTTGCTGTGCTGCCTGAAAACTTGATTCATACCTTGGTTTCCAGCACAGTTTCACCTGGCATTTACTGATGCTTTAAAGCTATCAGTGTGGAACAGCTCATGAGCAAAAAGAGGAAAAGAAACATAATTATTGGATAAGGACATCTCATAAGGAAAACAGGTAAATACAGCAAATTTTTAATAAATCTATATTCCAGTTATCAAACTGGACTATTGAACTTCTGTATTGAACCACTGTGCTATGGAACATCTAAGAAATTTTGTTGTCAACAGAGGCACAAATTGTTCAATCAATTCAAACATACTTTGTCTTACTTACTCCCATTCTTGCTACTGCCATGTGGTACACATCAGGTCACTAGAAATAGAAAGTTCATCAGCCCTTCCTAACTCAGTAGTTTCTTGCTGTGAATCTGAACACAGCATCCCAAATTAATTTCTACTCTTATTGTAGGATCAGAAAGAATTTTACCAAGCTCTTCATTTTCATATTAACTCTGCAAACTTCACTGACTATCTATTCTTTATATTTAACGTTTTTTACCAGTGGGGTATTGAATAGTTTAAGAATAAGAAAACTGCATGTGAAAAATTGTCAAAGAATGATCTTTCTGTGGTTTGCTGTGTGGGGAGGGATGCAGTGTTATGTCCCACATTGCTGCTGCAGCTCTAGTTTGCAGAAGTCCTGCATTTTGAGTGGTTTTTTTTGTTGTTTTTCCTTATAGTCATGCTTGTTTTTCTGACTTATTGATCATGAGGTAAAATCAGTGTCTTCCTTGTTGTTTGTTTAGTTTGGCCTCTGCCACAGATAATAAAAGTGGTGTCATATATTGATCATTACTTTTAAACAGGATCAGGAAGGGTTTCTGGTAGGGCAAAAAGCTTGATTAAATTAAGTCCATAGTCTATTCACTCTGGCAAAAAAAAAATCATGGTTTAAAAGGCTTTAAAATGAAAAAAAATAAGTGCTTTTAAGTGTCCTGCTGAGTACTTGTATATACTTGTGTAGCCCAACCTCTTCCTTTTGAATTGCCCAATTTTAAAAAGTAACAATTCAAGAAATATTTTAGAACTCCCCCATGATGTTATAAAGTGCACTGCAAAATTAATTTGACAATAATAATCTTGTATATAAATAAGTTTATTTTTCACTATTGGGGTGGGAACAATAGACAGGAAAGTGAAATCTGTGGGGAACTTACAGAATGCTTGCATTGCTGAATTTCATGTAATAAGATTTCACAATCACTCCCAGCAAAATATTATTATTGTAACTATGATTTATTTTTAATATACCTTGAACTCAGCCTCATTTTACATTGAAGGAATAGAAGGTTCATATATTAAATGTATCTTAGAATAGTTTTACCAAACAACTGAGTATTAATCTTACTTGGTTTGGGTTTTTTTCCTTCAGTGTTCATCATAGTTCATCATCTAAAATAGACATTTTAGAAAGTCTTCAGCATGGCCATTTTAATTCAGTAGTCTGAAATTCTGCTACATTTCTCCTGACTATAAAAGCTGCATGTGAGTACACTAGATCTGGGTTCTCCAGAGCTGAGTTAGTGTTCTTCATTCAGAGATGGGGCTGTTCACTAATTTAGTCAAGCTATTGCATTCTAATTGCATCTGTTTGGCAAAATCAATCTCTGCTGACAGCTTTGTGCCATGTACAATGCCACTGCCTGGCTCTTAGCAGCCTTTCCAGCATTCTTATAATCAAAAGCCATTTGTCCTGAATATGAATCTGCATCTTTAAAACTGTCCATGCTATGTGATAGACTAAAAACAGGACGTTAATCTATATAGCCTCTTCATTAGAAGACCCAATTATAATCCAGATTTTACCACATTCAAATAATATTCTTAGCCATATATTTTGAGTTCTTCTTCTACACACTGTGAAAAAAGATTAACTACTTGTTGAGTATCAAGGCATCCATTTTGCAGGATTGATTCCATTTGACTTATCTTCTGTTTCTCCAACTCCTGTATCTCTTTGAGCATTTTTTTACCTTTGTCCTGCAAAAAGAAACATTTGTTTCACTAAAAATTATACAGAGCACAGAGTAATCACCCTAACAAAATTCTGTTCTACTGTCCTTATTTTAATCTTTTAAGAGTTTCTAGGGTCCACATTTATGTTGGTAGAAATCAGTATCATGAAAAGTTTTCTTAGATATCTTTCCTAATATCTACCATTCACTTAATCTCCTTTGTCTGATAGATTGAAGAAATATTAAGGCTCCTTAGGTATTAGTTACCAAAACTTAAGGTTTGGCATATGGGTTACTTTTGAGAAGATGTATCTGTAGATAGGAGAGATTTTCTGCTAAAAGTAAGCAGCTACCTTCCCACTTCTCGTGTGTGTTCAGCTATCTTTGTCATCTTGTTTCCTTTCAGTGATGAAAGGCAAGCTCTCCTTTGCACCGGAGCCCAGGGGCCTGAGTAGCTGCAGGAACTCGTGGCAGGAGCAGTGTGTTGGCCTGTGGCTGCTGGGGCATTTCCCCGTTATGTGCCTGGTGTGGGAGTCTGCGGGGGCTGCTGTGCAAGGTGAGCAGCACAGATCCTCACCTGCAGCTCAGCCTGCCAGTACAGCACAGTGCTGCTGGCAACTCCCAGTGCCAGGGACACGTGCCTGCCAGATGCCAACACACTGGGCTTCTGGGGCACTGCACTGTTCTTGCAATCCATCAAAGGGCATCAACTGGTATCACAGTAACCAAATGTGAGCCAGGACCTTATATAAACCACCTGCTTGCACTGAAATCTAATTTAATCAACATACCTTGATAGTTTCCATAACTACAGCAGCACTTTCATGTTTTTTATAGAGCTCATGTCTTCGATCTGGCTTACTCTGAAAACGTGGTTGCTTCTTAACTGGATCATCATGACCAAATGTAGGGGACATAGTTTTTAATAACTGAGTAATACCGGGCACGAAAATGAAAGGCTTGAATACAGATCTAGAAAATAAAAATAGAACAGAGATCCTTTACTGACACTGTTTTGTTAAAATTGTTGAGTCAGTAAATTGCTGTGTTTTTTCCCATTCTTTTACTTGCTTCTTTTAAGAAAAAAGTATTAAAAACCATCTAATGGTGTTAAAGTCATTGTCACAGCAGTGTTCCATTAAGTAGGTTGGTAGATACCATTAATATACATAATGTACATTTATGTTCCACCTACATTTTGACTGTGCTTTTTCAGGGGGAAAAAGAAAACCGACCCAAAGCAAAAAGGTTATAATATAACTAGGCAAATTGCAACACTTTTTCACTTAGATATTTGTAATTTTTTATCCACTTTACTTGCTGCTACATCACCTGGCAGGATCTGGAGTTCCAGTAAAGAAGTGAATACAGGGCAGATTAGGCTGCTGAGGCAGTACAGAAACCATGCTGCCAGTTGTCATAAATCCACCTTCCATGTTAATGCCACTCTCTTTGTCACGAAGGATTTCCATCATTATTTCAGAAGTGATAGATCCTGTTCAAGATACAATGCAATTATTTAGCCACAGAGCTAATATATTACCAACTGACTGACATGTTCCCTACAACTGACTGCTTTTGGCAATGCCAGTTTTAGTTTGTCTGTGTTGGCAGGGAAAAAAATCATCCCAATGGCAAACCTTAATATGGAATACACTTGTATTACTTTCCCCAAAGTATGTATTTCAAAGACAGGTGATAAGAACATGCCTTAAAAAATGGGGAATAGAAAGACAAATGAAAGGTAAATTTCACAGGGCTAGCAAATGGTCATTCACAAAGTAACTTCTCAGACAAAAATTAGTAACTTGGATTAAATTCTGAACTTTGAGCACTCTGTGGAAGTAAGACAGATCGTTATAATACTGGTTGATATTTGAAAAAAGTTAATATCACTATGTTGCTTTAAAGTTATAAAAATAACAACAGCCATGCATGGATTTTGTGTGAAATTTTAAAATGAAACACCAAGACTGTCACTTGTTTTGGGGGGTTTTTTGGTGAGTGGATTTTTTTCATTTTCATCCTTTCCAAAGAGGCACTGGGTGGCCTTACATTCTATGCTCAGAAGCCACAGTAGTACATCTATTTGTAGAAAAGTCTTTATCAGCAAGCTGTGTGGGGTTTATTGCCAAGTATCTATGAAAATAACTCCTGCTCAGGAGGAACAAAACCCTTTCCACATCTGTCTGTTCAGTGAAATCACTGTTGCTGTTAGTGTATGCTGAAGCTCAGATACTGGCATGGTATCACCAAACCATCCAATATTCTAACAGGCAGCTCTAGCAGGATGGTTTTCTTTTCACATTTGGTGTACCAGTAGAGGGTATGCTTATGGCAGTAAAACATTAGTTCACTTACTCTTTATTTTTTATTGGAAGGTATCGTCTACCACTTTACTATTTTAGTGTTTCCCTTACTGAGTTCTAACTGCAGAATTTTTTTATTAACTACCTTGCTGTTTCCTCTTAAAATAGTTACTCTGCTGCTAAGTTACATGTCTCCAATATTGTTTTTTCATACATGACCCAGGTTGCCTGTAGACAGGCATGCAGCACTACATTTCAACAAGAAATCACACTTAGATATATCTACAGTTACCTGGGAAGGTCAGAGAATTAAAGAAATCAGCAAGCTAGGTGAATCAAAGAGATTAAAAGAAGCAATGGTCATTTTGTCAGCTACAACTTGGCAACCTGTCCAGCAGGGAAGAAGGTACTGCATGTTTTACACTAGACTATATTATTTTTTTATGCCTGAAATACATTCCCTTTTTCTAAAAGTGGCCCTCACATAGTAGACAGCCTAGAAAAACCCCAGAACTGTAATGCCACTGACTGAAAAAGCAGAGAAGGGTAGATGAAGAAACCAGTGATTTTACTGATGCTGTAAACCAAATAGCTTTTAGTTAAGGCACCTATTTAAAATAAATCTAAACAATGTGAACCATATGAGACTGATAGCCTGAACACCTAGTGGGATTTTTAAAATGGCTCAGGTAAATGCCTGAAAATGGGGATTTAGAATGAAAACACAGATACAATCTCAGCATTGTTATAATACAAGTAAATACAGGTATTATGAAAATGCTTTCAGTATTCAGAACCTGCAATTCCCAAAATGAATGCAGGATTTACATGATCACTAGAGCAAGAGAGCAATGGTAATTCACTCTGATGCATTAACTAAATGCTAAACCTGGTCTAGCAGAGTTCAGCCAAATTAAAAAAAGAAACAAATGGTTGCAATGTAATCTTGATTCAGATTAATTACTTCAAATGAGCAAATGACTACAGCTACAGCAAAAACCTGCTAGATGGATGCAGTTAGAAGTGAAGTAATAGGTTCTTTCTTTAGGAGTCTGAAAAGTAAGCGTTTGATGTAGTGACTGCCTAGAGTACAGAAAATGATTTTGTTCTGCTCCTGGTGTGTTTTAGTAGACTATGCAAGTTTAGAGTAGCTATTACAGTGAAATGACAAAGATTTAAAAATTAATGTCAAAAATGAATGCAAGATATGTGACTGAATGCTGTTCTGTTGCCTTATATAAATGGTACCTGACTGAAGGTGTTCATAAGGTTCTTTGTGGTTGCAAACTGCTGGGATCTGTTTTAGCTTCTAGGTTTTTTCCTTAGCAGTACAATATTAATATGTAGCCTATCAAAATGTTTCAGAACAGATCTTACAGGGCATTTAGTGTTATGGTCATAATGTGACCTCTCAGGGTTGTTACTGTAGCTCTGTATGTTTGATATTTGACCCTTGTTTTAATTTTTCCTCCTCAATAAATTAGCAAAAATGGATAGAAACTTCCAAGTTCAGTGCTTCTCTTTTAGGCAAAAAATTATCCTAGTAAGTTGTGGTTCACCAAGTCATGCAAATGATTGCCTGCATCAGATGTATAAGAATTTATTACTTTAATTAATGCAGCTCACTAAATATTTTGCATATCTTGAAAAAAAAATCAAAATGGTACCTTTGTGTTTGTTCAGAAGCTTATAGCCTTCACAATATCGGCCTCCAGATGTGGTCATTCTGGCAGTATTGACATAAGAATATGTGGCAGCAAAATCAAATTCCTTTTCCCCATCCCACCAGCCATTGCTTTTGGCATATTCCTTCAGTTCTGGGTGTTCTCTGTCAATCTTGGTTGTGATAGAGAGCTGGTTGGAAATGTTCCGTACGCCTCCTGCTTGTGAGTTGCAGAAAGAATTGTTGTAATACATTGAATGATTTTTCTTGGTATTTTGTTTACAATTAGCTTAGTAAAACAAATTAGCCCTGAAGAATCTCCTACAAGATCAGTGGTGGTTTATTTCTGGCCCCTTGGTGGTTTATTTCTGGCCCTCTCTCCCCAGCTACATTTATTTTTCTGACTGAATTTTCACTGCCACTCATTTCTGACTCATTTGCTTCTATTGCCAACATTTTATTTCAGATTCTGTCCGGATTATTCCCACCTTTACATTCTTCTGAGACACCCAAAGACTGAGCTTGTCCTCCTACGTCCACTGGAAGAATCAGCCACTTCAGGGCCCAGTACATCAGCCCTGTCCCTAAATGAAATTGTCATGCATTGCTACCATCCTTAAGACAATGCATACTGCTGTCATTCTCGTGCTGACTTTCTTGCTGTCCTCTGTTTTCCAAGTGCAGGAGTGGTTATCTCTGCCTCTGAAAAGGCCCCTGTCCCTCAGCTCCTCTGACAAACTGCCAGCTACTCCACACTCATGCCCCAGGAAAGCAATGCCTGTTGTTTACAGGCACATGTGTGCAGCTCGAGGTTAGTCTGATGCCTTAATGAAAAGGTAAATGAAAACTGGAGAACTCCAAGTGTCACTGCACTTGAAATGTTTAGAACAAAGAGCATCATACATACCTTCTACTTTTTCTGCTGCCCAGTATTTTCCTGATGTCTCCAGCACCCATGCTTCCTTTCTGTCAGCTATCAGAAAACTGTTGTGGTATGTAAATGCCATGCTGCTCTCCATACAGTTTCCTCCCTGTCCATACTTTTCCAGCAAATCAACTATGACAGTAAGAGCCTTTTCAGCTGTGTCTGCTCTCTCAAGTCCAAGCCTAAAACAAAGGAAAAATGTTATTTTTGGAACTTTGAACTCCACATAGAACTATTCAGCCTGAGTATTCTGATTGACCTGGAATGATATTTCTATATGCAGCTGCCAGTTGTATGATCTGGTAAGGGAAAAACACAAATCAGGTAAAGGGCTTCTTTGAAGTGGGTCCTCTATGAACTTGATGTGGGGAAAAACACCAAATGGAAATACAGAAAGGCAGGGAGAGGGATCCTACAAAGTGCTTACAGTGGGGGGAAACTACCAAGAGAATTGACTGACTGCTGTAGGTTAAGGGAATTTACACTGGCACCTGTAGTGTAGGAACATGAACTTGTTATTTACATGGAAATAGGCACCTGAGACCAAAACTTAAAAATAATGTGAGTGATAGATGGGGGAATAGGAGAGGAGTACAGACCCTAGGAAAAGGCCCAAAAGTAGTGCCTGAAAAAACAGTGCTCTTGAAAAAGCCTTGTTCCAGTTTAGTATAAATTTTATAGAAAGAAAAACGTTTGCCAGTTCCTTTGGCAAATTCTGGTCTAGCGCCTGATACTTCTTACGGGCTCCTGGCAGAAATCTAGTGCTTGTGCCAAGAAATACTTACTTTTAACCGTGGGTGGAACAGTGGAAGGAGTGCCTTCTGAAAGTGAAAGTACTATTTCCCCATGTAACTTAAACAACCTGTTTCCACGTAAACGGAATCTGGTACCATTTAACAAAAAAAAAAAAAAAAAAAAAAAGCAGCTTGTGCACACCTTACGAGGTCCATGCCGAGGAGGGCTTCCCCATCGCAGACCTCCTCCCTGCCCCACACCGCCTCGTTGCCGATGCACACGCCGTGCTCGTTGGCGCCCATCTCGGCGCCCCAGAGCCAGGAGGGGCGGCTCAGGACCACGGCGTGGGTCCTCTCCGCCTGCTCGATGCTGATGTAGGTGCACTGCAAGAGGTCAGAGCACACTTGGATGGCGTCACCGTCCGGGCCCGCCGGCCGAAGCGCGCAGGCAGCGGCTGGCTGGCAGCCGTGC
Source organism: Passer domesticus (assembly GCF_036417665.1). Classification (NCBI taxonomy): domain Eukaryota; kingdom Metazoa; phylum Chordata; class Aves; order Passeriformes; family Passeridae; genus Passer; species Passer domesticus. The sequence continues at coordinate 22,383,457 of NC_087483.1, forward strand.
TCCCGCCGGAGCGCTCCTGCCCCGCGCCCTCACCTCCAGCGCGGCGCCGGGCGGGTGCGCGGCGGCCGGGAAGTGCACCACCTCCTGCACCTCATCTGCCGGCCGGTCCGAGTTCTTCCCGAACACCACGCGGCCCCCGGGCGCGGCGGGCGGCAGCGCCACGAAGGTGTCGCAGGAGCGGGGCGGCGGCCGGGGGAACATGCTGAGGGCCGAGGGGCGCGGGCCCGGCGCGGACAGCGGCAGCTCCGGCCCCGACAGCGGCGGCGGCGGCGCGGGGCGGTGCCCGCGGAAGGCCCGCCCGCCGACCCGGAAGGCCCGGCCGAGGCCGCCCCGGAGCGCCGCTGTCCCTGTCCGTGATCCCGCTCCGCCGCCGCCATGGGAAAGTCGTTCGCCAACTTCATGTGCAAGAAGGATTTTCACCCCGCCTCCAAGTCCAACATCAAGAAGGTGAGGGCGGCCCGGGGGTGCCCCGGCGGGACGGGCTGCCGGCACGGCAGCGGCCCGAGCAGGGCTCCTCACCTTCCCGGGGTGGCACCGGGGCTGCGGCAAAGAGGAAGGAGGAGGCAGGGAAATAGTTAAGAAATACTTGAAGCTTCGGGTTTTCCTGTTCCTAGGTGTGTAGGACTATGGCATTTTCTTGGCTCGGGCTTTTCAACACCTGATTCTCAGAACAAACAGGCGCTGTGCCCCGTCCAGGCAAACCCCAGCTGTCACGATGCGCCCTTGTTTCCCAGTGTTTCCTGCCTGCCTCCAGCTGGTTGCAGGTGCCCCTGCCAGAACTGTGGCCCCTGCCAGGGGACATGGGGCTTGCAGTCTGTCGAGACCCCGAGCAAGGGTCCACAGGGTATCTTCTGAGCCTGCTTTTCCCTTTGAGCTACCAAATTTTCTCCTGTCTTTGCTGTGTGTAAGTGTCGCTGGAACTTGGAGTTTCTAAAAAGTACTGCTGTGGGAAGTTCATTTGTTAAAATATTGGATGAGAATAATATATTTTACTTGATTAGAACGGTGATCATCCCTCGTTAAGTGTTTTCAATTGAGTAAGCCAGTTATTTATACACTATAATTATTTTAACTAGGTATGGATGGCAGAACAGAAAATCTCATATGATAAGAAGAAACAAGAAGAATTAATGCAACAGTATCTGAAAGAACAGGAATCCTATGATAATAGGTGAGAATTGGCTTAAGATTGCTCCCTTCTTCCTCCTGTCTTGTTTTCATGGTGGTGAGGATCATATTGCTATGAGCAATTTGAAGTACTGTCTCCTTTGACTGGAGTAGTAGGAGTGGGCAGTGATTAATGAGTGATGTCTCATTAAGCGGAAGTCACAAGACCTTCTTTAGTGGTTTATGCCTGTCTTCTGATTAATTTCAAAGTATGCTATGTTTCGCAGAACAGTCAGTGACCTTGTATAATAATAGATTTGTATCACACAGAAATCTGTTTTTCAGAACTCTGGACATACTTTTCAGTTGAGATTGAAATGTGTGATTTTTGTACACAGCGGGTCATGCCAAAGCATTGACTGGTCTCTCAAATTTTTTGAAATTCAGATTTTGTTACATTAACAAATGAAAAAATGCTAGTTATCACAACAATTTCATACTGTTTTGGTTTGTTTTTGAGTGTTACTAATGTGACTGGTGTGTAACACCCCAAACTGCCCTTTTTATCTAGGTTGCTTATGGGTGATGAGCGTGTGAAGAATGGTCTTAACTTCATGTATGAGGCCCCACCTGGAGCAAAGAAAGGTATTGCAATTTCCTGATTCTGGGCAGGGAGTACTGCAAAGCTAAAAGCCTTGTGAAGAAATAAACACAGTGTATTTTATTTTAAAATAACGTGTTCATGGTGAGGTCATGGTAGAAGATGTGATTTTTAAAATTCTTTCTGTGAGAATATCCAGACATAGATGTAGATAGATAGATCAATATGTATGTATGTATATATATATATAGTATGTAATCATTTTGATCACACAAAACTTTAATTTCTTTCAAAAAGAATGGTTGGGGTTTTTTTAAACTACAGTTCAACGTGAAGGGAAGAGCAGATAAATACCTTTCCAGGAAACAGCATAAATTCTGGCCTCCACCACGGATGCTTCTTTAGCCAGTTATAAAGCCACTGGATGAGGGGGACTAGACCTTACCAGGGCAGTGACTCAGGCAACACAAACCTGTATTTTGGCCTGCTCTCTTTTACAGAAGTAGCAGATTGCTTTTGTTTAAAAGTTACGCCCATAATTCAGCTTGATGCTTGTCAAACATAGGAAATACCAGAGCAAGAAATTAATTATCAGAAGTTATAAAAATAATAAATGCTGAAATTCAGTAGTCAAAAGTGCTGCCTGACCTGTGTCTGGTGAGTTTATGACTGTTTGGTAGTGTCATAAATGGAAGTTTCTAAATGCCTGCTGGACACTCATACCAATCACTTAATTTGAGCAAGATCTGAATGTAAGTGAAGAACTAAGAAAATATATTTCCTTTAAGAGAAAACATGTTCCCTTTAAAATGCATCTTTCCCATTTGCATGAAATCACTGGGAAATGCTTGGATGGACTCATTCTTGTAGACCAAGTTTTGCAATTATTTAACTTTAGAAGCTCTAATAGTAATCTCTTAAGCTTAGAGGAAATGCAATTTCAAAGTAGCAATTATTACTAAACTTCTTCTTTTTTTAAATATCTTGAAAGTATTGTTGCTACTCTTGCAAAAAGTGAAGTTTTTATCTGTGTAACAAATCAGCATAGTTTTAGAAGGTGATTCTGGATGTACAGCATTTAAAGCTATATAATAGAGGCTGGTTATTTGTAAGTGCACTCTATTTATATAAAGCTACTTACTGAGTATTTGCACTATTGATTAGTACAAACCATAAAATGTTTTTTCTTTGGCTTAGTTGGGGGAGCACCATCTGGATTTTACATATATAATTAATGCATAATTTGTTTTCTTTGCATGCTTTCTGAAAATACAAAGAGGAAACAAAAGAGGTATTTCATTACATTATTTCTTTATGTTTTTTTCTTGCTTGCTTAAAATATATTCTGAAAAGCTTCAAACTTACCATGTTTTCTGTTTTATAGCAAGAAGGAGAGACTGAATACAAATTTGAATGGCAAAAAGTTGCTCCTCGAGAAAAGTAAGATATCTGGATTTTTTCACATACTTTTCTTCTTGTCCCTTTTTTCCCCTGTTTTATTTTTGGGCAGGTCACTTGTGTGATCTTGTCACATCCTGACACTTAATTAGGAACTATTAACTTGGAACTATTTCCTTGCTCAGCTTTATTTTCATTTGATTTTTGCATCCATGTTTGAAAACGCATTAAAAACAACGTTTACAAGAATTACACCTCTGAAATGGGTGCACACACAAAAAGGTAGTTTTGTATATGATGTCTTTTAAAAAACAGTGGTGAAAGGAGTATTTGTTTTCTCTTGTGTTTGTGTGCAGGTACGCTAAGGATGATATGAATATCAGAGATCAGCCGTTTGGAATCCAGGCAAGTTACATACATTTCACTCTCTGGATGTCTAGGGTTTATTTCAAAGGTTGTCTGGCTGCAGAACTTTCACATGGACTCTCTTAATTTTATCATCTCCTTTTCAGTGGGTTGAAAAGCTTCTCTTATGCCTCTTGGTGACTAAATTGTGTCAATTGACTTTGTTGCTTTAGGTGCGGAACGTGAGATGCATTAAGTGCCACAAGTGGGGTCACATAAACACTGATCGAGAATGTCCCTTGTTTGGCCTGTCTGGGATCAATGCAAGTTCAGTCTCCAGTGATGGTTCAGGTAGGCACTGAATGGTTTTTAAAGTTCTGGTTAGACATATATGGAGGGAGCTTATCATGTTTAATTTTAGAAGGTTTAAGTTTATCATATTTCAGAGAGTTGATGAAATCTGGAAGACAGTTAATTCCAAATGTAGGATCCACATGTTTAATTATTTATCCAATTATTTCATATTGCAGGGACCTAATTTTCTAATTAATAACTCATTTAAAAAAGATTCCATATTGCTTTGATGCTGTCTTGCCTAAAACTGAGAAGCTGCAATGAGACTTTAGATCAGAATGACAAAATTGGTGTCGCCAAAAAAATGAATGGATTGTCAAAGACTGTCCCAGTTCAGATTCAAGTGAACTGCTTGGGTAAGATGGAATATACCATTATATCTTTGTTAATACTTGGTAACAAGGAGAGATTTGTGGGCTTTTTTAAAATATGTAATTGTGTAAGTGGAAAAGCAATTGACACCTAGATTTCCAAATGTCTGGTTTCCCTTTATCTGACTTTTTTGCTTTTCGAGCTACAATTTTTTTTCTTCTATTAGCTCTCCTGTTACTTGAAGTCACACTGCAGTTAGTGCTAGATTGTGTTTGAAGAAATGGGTGTGAACATTCAAATTGAATATTTTTTGTGAGTTAACCCAAGTTGTAATGCTTTTAAGTTTTTTAAAATTGGGGCATGTTAAAGAAACATCAGGTAGCGTGGCTGAATCTTCAGCCTTGCTGTACTGTGCTTTAAGGTCACTTGTTGTGTCTTGGATTTTGCAGGGATACCATTACATGGAGTTGCACACACTCCATGGTTTCTGCTTTTCTTGTCTTCCTTCAGGTTATCTGTTTTATGTAGAAGCTCCTAGCTTTGTTAGGCTACCAACAATCTTGTTTTTCAGAATTAGGTCACATAGATACATATTTTCTTTGGGATGAGGCCTAGAAGAGTTGAGTTCAAGGAAATGGTGCCTCTGACTCTCCTGTCTTTTTAGGCCTTGTCTGATGATTATGCCATTGTGTTACTCATCCTGTAGCTGACTTGCTCAGCCTTTCTGTTCAGTTGGTTATAAAGCTAAATGACTTTCTTGCATCATTCATGTTTTGGAAAAAGATTGTGCTTTGAGCATTTGTTGGTGGTAGAATTATATTGTGCAGCTCTTGTGTGTCAGAGATGCTTTTGTGCTATGGAACTCACTGTCCACACCTCAGTTCAAATGATGTGGGTCAGTTTAGGGATGTTTGGTGGAAAAAGCAGAAATTATTGTTTGTGCTTGCACAAACCTGAATATGCATTCCTTATTATTTGTTACAGTGTAATACAGGCACTCTGCAGTGTCAGTAGAAGAATAACTGCTTGTTTCAAACCTTACTGAACTGTCTACATAGGTGTAGGCAACGTTTGACTGCTGTGGGTGTTTCCCACTTGAAGAGATGTCCCCCAGATGGCTTTTCAAACCATCTTTCTAAGCCTAAAGAGAGCATTTAGCACATATAATGAATTTTGCATGAAGGAAAATGATGTAGAAGTACTTAGATGTTCTCAGACTGTGCCAGTGCCCTCTCATTTTCTACTCTGGAACTTAGAAGACAGTGTGCTATGCTGAGCTTAGACTCCTGTAGGCTGAGGAAGGATTTTTAGGGAGTAGGGGTGGGCGACAGATCAGGATTTGTATATATAATTTGTAAGACACTGTTCTTGAATTTGAATAGTCAGCTGTAATGATACTGCTACTTTCTCTTTCTTGCAGGGAAACTATGTAAGAACACTGTAAGTAAAGCTTAAAGTTCTTGATTTAATAGCAAATACAAGGCTTAGAGAAAGTGGTAATATTAATTACAACATCAAATAAAAGGTTGTCTGCTTGTTCTAGCCTCAGGAATACAAACCTTTCATCAACTTTTCTAAAACTTCATCTGATTTAATAACAAGTTAAGTTACACTCCTTTGATGACTTCTGGAAATGTGTGTAAATGAAGCACTGCAGTTAAGTGACAACACAAATTCTTGAATTCACTGCTTCTCTTAAGACTCATCGTTCATCCACATGGTATGCTAATGTAATGCAACGTATTTTTTTTAAAAGTATGAGGTTTGTTGTTGTTGTTGAAACCCTGAAAGTAGTTCTATGTTGGCTGGGATGGGAATAATTACTTTGGGTTGCTGAGAGTTCGGCCCAGTTGTTACAGTGCTGCAGATCCACAGTCAGCTCTGCTGCATCTGTTTCTACCTCCAAGAGCCTTCTTCTGTTGCTCTGTGCAATACACCTCCTCTCTTTCTTCCTGCTTCTCTTTATAAGTAATTGCATGCACTCCTAAGCTGCTCTCTAGACTAAATTCCTGATTATTTTTAGTGCTTTGTAGTACTGCAAAAGTGTCCATTGCCACGCTGTTCTTTAGACTGGCTAGAAGTCCAGAAAAAGCCACTTTGGAAAGGACAGAGACATTTAATGAGAAAATCCTTTTGTGAAACTGTTCTGTGTTTTGTGAACTGATGATTAAAAAAATCCCTTGCACTTGAAACAAGTTGAATTGCACATTAATTGCTTCCCAAGCACTCCCTCCTCCACATGTCACAAGTGTCTCCTCATGCTTAGAAAGCTGGTAAAAAACCACGGAGATAGGCCACAGTTTTCATTTTTTGTGGTTGTCAGCAACAGGGGAAAAAAAAGTGCAAAACTACTGGCTTCTAAGGTCAGGTAGAGTTCATTAAATCTTTCTGAAGTTGTTTGTTCATTTCTAAAATCTAGGGGTTAAAACACATGTCTCTGAATAGAGCAGTGAATAGGGATTTCAAGGATAGGCAGTGATTACGGGTAGTATACAGCAGGTCTGGGATGTGTGCTAAATTTATTTGACTGGGCTTTTTAATAGCTCAGTATGTAAAAATACATTTGCAATGAACTCTCAAAAAGTTGAAAAACGTTTGGTTAAATTACTAGAGCATTTAGTACTTTCAAAGGTTAGGAAGTATTGCCACATTTAGGAAGTAGTCATAAACTTTTTTCTAGCTGGTGTTTCAGGAAATTGATATATAAATATTGCCTCATAAATGAAAGGGTACAGCTATAACAAGGAAAATTTTAGCACAGTAGTCAATGTACAAGAATTCCAATTAGTTTGTGAAATGAATTTAAGTTCATACAAATTTAAGTTCTAAATAACTAAGCATTTTTTTAAAGAGCAAATCTTTAGATTTTTTTAATATTCTTTGGAAAGAGCTCTATTGCTTTGAAGTTACTTACTTGGTAGGGCTTTATTTCTTCTGATTTATAATCTTTTCATGCTAATAGAAGTCAATCTTACATCCTTTTCATGCAAATTGAGTGGAATTTTTTTTTTTGGCAGTGCGTGGTAGTTACCCTAGTTAAATTTAGGTTAGAATTCTTCCAACTTTGCAAATACTCTCCCTTGCTAGAGCACACCATGCATCAGCACAGTGCTGGAAGGCTCTGGTCCATGTGCTGCTGAGCATCCTGGCTGGTGGTGAATCTCTGCCCAGTCAGGCTATGGAAACATTGGGCTTCATGGTTCTGAATCTGGTGTGCTAAGGACACTGGCATCACTAATTTCTGCAGAAGTAGGTTTTAAAAAAAGATCTGGCTTCCATTTCTGCAGAAGTAGGTTTTAAAAAAAGATCTGGCTTCCCTGTCAAAGATTTGTCACAGGCCTTGATACAGGTTCAGTTTTTGTTTTGTTTCTAATTTATTCCTGCTTCAGAAAGAGCAAAACAAAATGTCTTGTTTGGACTCATTATTTTTTTTCAGCATCAGAGGAAAGGTTTGACTGCAAATAAATGAAAGTGAAACTCGTGTCTGATTTAGTTGACTTCACTAAAGTTCCTGCTATGTTTCTCCATAGGGGAAAAGAAGAATTATTGACTGAGATTTTTTTTCCTCCCCACATCGTGTCCAATGTAGGCTTTTTCTTTCCCATAAATCTTATAAGCTGTGACTCTGTCATTTCAGCAGAAGAATAGCTGTCTTTTAATCTGACGTGAAAACTACATTGTAGTATTCCTCTTGACACATAAAACTGGCTGGCAATTGCTGTGTCAGATTTGGTGTTGAATATTCTGTGTGCAAAGACCAGTCACAGCGTTCAGTTTCCTCCAGTGAAACCAGTGCAGGGCAGAGGGTGTCTGTGGCACAGAACTGTGTTCTGCTGGCTTTCAAGATCTGACATACATTGCAGTGCTTCAGCAAACAAAAATAGGGACAATCAGTGCCTTAACATGGGCTTGGTGGCTTGGTTATTTTGCTTCTGGGACCATTTTACTAATCTAGCTGGTAATTCACACAAAAAAATAATAATCTTACCATTAAAAAGCACCTATTGAATAATATCTCACCAGTGACTAGAGATTATTTTTTCAATAAGGCAATTTCAGTGGATGTGGTTATCATGGGATAATCACACCCCTGGGGTACAGCCTTGTCTGTAATCTCCCAGGAGTGTAATTATTGCATGATAACTGCACCCCCTGGTGTTGCATTATTTCTATTATGAAATTCTTAGTTTTAGATATAAAGTAACTTTGATCACTGAAAACTGCAAAGTAGTGTTAGAATGTTCCAGCTGTGAGGCTTACAGAGACCAACTTAGAAGATTTGCTTCTCCTTTACAAAGGTAAATTAGGCAATCAAAATGCTTCTTTGGGCTAAACTGATTTGCAGAGTGTTTTACTCATAAAATCCTAACTTTCAAAGTTCTTTCAAGATGAAAATATCGGTTGTGCTTCTGACTTTACGTGCCACTGTGTATTTATGCATGTAGAAAATACAGAATGCATACCAGCAAAAAAACCAGCTCACTAGCATCTCAAAGTTTGCCTGTTTTTACAGTCCTTTCTTATTAGCCAGGAGCATCTGTTGGGGTTTGTGAGGTTTTTTTTGTGAATCCTGAAAAACCATTAACTTGATTGGAACAGTGATCATTAGGTGTCCTGTGCAAAGTGTTTTGAAATAATACTGTTATTTCACTTCAAAATTACCTGATACTTTCTTGGTCAGGTGAAGTTAGGACAAGCTGAATACTTTTTTTTTCCTTTCCCTTCTTTCCTGCAAACAACCTATCCTGTTCAATGATGGTTTGGGCAGATGTGGAGAGGGATTACTAAAAAGCTATGAAAGCTTGAATGCTTACAATTTTTATTATATGGTTTTTAGAACAAAGAACCCAGTATCTGTTCCTTTCTTATGAAGAAAGGTATACAATCTTAGGAAGTGAGGCTAGTGTCTCAGACTGTATGAACAGCATAGTTAGAAGTGGGATGGTGAGGTTAAAAGATGTTCTTGCACTCTTGGCCTATGAAAGCTAAGCCTGGACAGTGCTGGGCATCCTTCTCTGCTGTGGGCTACTTTGCACTTTTTACAGCTGACTGGCTCTAGATGTGAGCCATGCTGTGGAATTCCTAAGGAAAAAGTACTGTAAAGTGCTTAGCACATTCTGGAAAATTCAGGCTAATCAAGGTAAAAATCTAATGGGGCACTGTGTATGTGTATGTAGTGTCTTATGCTCTACCATGATAAAGCCACTCTAGGTATTGCTGTGCAGGTGCTGCCTTCTAAAGGCTCATTACCCAGTTCTGGGGTTTGCACCCTCTCTTTTCATCTCCTGAGTGTCCCTAAACTAACTGGGGGTGTTGTTTCCATCTGTCTATGACTTCGTGTGTTCCACTGATTTTAAGATTTTGGGTGAAATACCTTTCCAGAGTAATCATGGAAGTTACCAGTCACGTGGAGACAGCAAAAAATGAAATCTGTGTTTATGTTACATTATGTCTGCATCTCACTGCAGTTTCCCAGGGACAAATACAGTACCTTTTTTCCCCACAGAGGAAAGTCTGCATTGTATTGGGAATGCAGGAATTTTTTTTAATGTTCTTTTGAATTTGTCACAACCAAGAAAATGTATTTGAATATATTAACTGTGAATATTTGTATAAATGGTCATCTGTAGAAACGTACAGTGTGTGAAACCTTCCTTTATGATCTGCAGCTGAGACCTTTGATTGTGAACAGTAGGAATCTTAACTAAATCTTCACATAGTTTAAGAACTGTCACATTTTAGAATAATCCTCCATTTATGTTTCAGAAGCCTTGGTATTTGTTGTGAATGCATAAAATACAGATTCTATTAGAAATCTTGTGCTTAGCATTTAAGTGATAAATATGGATTCCAGTAGCAGTTTGATAATGTTAAATGGCTTTTACTACTCCAAAAAAGTAAAAAGGAAACTCAGGTTTCTCTGAAATACCATATCACAAAAGCATGGCAAATTACACCGAAATTCTGTGCTAAAGTGTTAAATACAGTTAAACTGCAGGCCCTCTGAAGAAGAGCTAATTAAAAGCCAGAGGTTTTAGTCATTGATTTCTCTCAATGCCAACTGCAGCAGTTGCTTTGAAGTGTAAATATGGTCTGAATGCACTCATCTCTGAAATAGATGAAAAAATTATCAGTAAAAGATGATTGATTCTGAATTAGTGGAGGCAGCATGAACTTACTGTGTATCATGATCACATAATTTTGATTATAGTTCTTTGTCCTGTAGATAAAATAAGTGCCTACTCTCATCTCTATCACAACCTGAGTAAAAGTTCACAGACTGTGGAGTGTGATGAAGCTCAGTCTGTAATTTTTTTTCATTTTTGCTCAATTTCCATATTAACAAAAGCCATAGAAAACTCTCGGTGGACAGAACAAGAAAGTATATGGATGTATTGACACAACTGTCTATTCTAATTTTAAAGTTAATTTCTCTTTTAAAGCAAAACCTAAAAAGCATTGTATAATATGTTTTCCCTTTGCTACTACCCAAAAAAAAGCTAGTATTGTGCATTCAGAGTATATTTATCCTTCATGTGGTTGTGTGCTAGGCTGAAACCCACCATCAGGATGTTTTCTAAAGCCTAGTTAATTCAAAACAGATGTTTTTGCACTCCACAGGTATTTATTTATCTGCCACAGCAAAGCATGGTTTTAGTACCACTGTTGTGTAGAAAACCATAAATAAATTTCAGTTTGGAGAAGTTACGGCCTCACTGGTCCAAGGTGCCTAGGAGAAAGAATGGTGAGAACATGCTTTAGGCCTATTTTGCTAACAAAAAATGTGTAGCAATAAAATAGAAACCTTGAGAGTATCTTGTCCTGGATTCATTAATGAAGTTTTAAGCATGGTAGCATGGAGTTTACTGACCATGACGTATACTGACAAATTGACAGCAGATACACAGGTTTGCTATGTTTGCATTTCATGTAAATTACCTCTCTTACCAAGCCAGGAGAAGTGTGATGGTGATGTTTTTAGATTAAAATTATCATATTTGTAACCTACACGTTTTTAGAAAAGCTTGTTCTAAAAGCCATACTCTAAATACTGTTTTAATGATATGCAAAAATGAGCAGTGGTTAAAATAAAGGTAAATAGTTGCAATTAAAATGACACCATGAAGAATCTACTTTTCCCAGTATTTTCTATCATTTTCCACTAACTTTTATATAGTATACTGTATTTAATAGTGTACTCTATTTAATTTTGTAACAATGCGTAGAATACAAAATAAAACATGCATACAACCTTAAATATCCTATAGTTCTGTAGCTGCAGCCACAATGTAAGTACAGTGCTTACTGTCATTTCCTCTGCCAAAGATAGCAGTAATGTTTACAGTATTATTGTTTCTTGTGTTTTTGCTTTCCATTTATATTCCACTATAAAAATCCACTTAAAACTTGATTGATTGTAAAGAATAATTCAGTTTGTTTATCTGCACTGGTGACAGTAGTGAAAGCTTTTATCAGTAAATTGGGCAAATACTGTCAAGATTGTGCATCATGGGTAGGTGGATGTAGAACTGCTATTTTTGATGATACTTGCAACATAACTTGATGGTCTGTCCTCACTGCCACTGAAGCTATTGCAGAAAATGTGGTATTTAATCACAGGTGTTACGACAAAGTGTTTTAGCATACTGCTCCCTCATGTTGAATAATTAGAAAAAAAGTGTTTTGCAGGTTGTAAGGGAGGCCTGCTAGATGCTGTGTTACAGCTGGCATTGCTCTCCTAAGGGTGCCCGGGCTTCCTAGAGAAAACATCCTGAAAACAACAGAGTGTTACCTGCCCTCTGCATTTGTAGCATCCAGAGAAGTACAGACAGAACAGAAAATGTATTGCAGCTATAGGTTTCTCTGGTTTCTGGGACAGGTGTGGGGCAGTAATGCAGGGTGGGAGAGCTTGCTGTAAAGGCAGGCACTTAAGTAATTGAAATCCAGCACTGTATTCCCTTCCTGATGGCTTAATAGAAGCAAAACTGATTCTGTTAATTCATGTCAGCTGTGTGATGAGAAATTGGAGTGCTCCTTGTTCTAAAAAAGCAAATTTACCATATGTTATAGAAATCCTAATATGATATTCTTCTGCAATCCAGTGTAATTGATGCTCATATAAGCCTGAGAAAAAAACTATTTACATGTCTTCTGTTTATGTAATTTTACAAGTATTATAAAGATGCACCAAAAGCTGTCAAGCTAAGATTGTACTTGGGTAGTGCTTTGTAAAGAATCAGATCTTCACACTTCATTGCATGTTTTGAGTTTCTAGATTTTGTACCCCAACTCTTTGAGTCAGCTGAGCTATCTAAATTGTATCTTTAAATAGTATCTTGAACAGAAGATAACAGAGAGAATTAGTGCAGCAAGAATTTCTGTGGAAAGTAAGAAACAGGAAGAAACTGTAACCTCTTTGCATGACTACACTGTTTCTTGAGAATTACAATAGCCAAAAAAACCTCTTTAAAAATCTGTAACTATTTAAGGATGGAGACGTTTTTGTGCAAGCCCTTGTATAATGCTAAGTACCTGTAACTACAGAAAATATAAGAAGTTGTCACTTGTCTTAATGCATAAAAATAATCGTCACATTCACAAGCACTTAAGTACACTATATGACAAAAAGTTTTTCCAGGACTATGAATTAGTTCTAAAGCAGATAAATGGTTTAGTTTTTGCCAAGTGGCATCTGGGAAAGTTTTGAAGATCTTTTTTTTTTCTTTTCTTTTTTTTTTCCCCTATCAAAATGTGAATTTCAGAAAATAACGTTAGCAGTCATATTCAAAAATAGCAAGGTACTGTATTTGACTTGTTTCAGGAAGAATAAGAAACAGATGATGAAACATTGTAACTTTGAACTTATTTTAAGTTTGCTGATGAAAGAATGCTGAGAGACTAGTTGTCAGAAGTTGTAGCAATCAGCTCTTTTTATAGGATTGCTGTATCTAAAGTTCTGCCAGCTCGTGGTATAATATCTCTAGATGTTTTCACCTGCAGGAGGATACAGAGGTAGCTTCTTCACAGGCTGTCCCACAAGGCTGTAAGGGATGCCTATATGAAGAGTTTGATTCTCATAACATGTAAAGGATTTTTGTGCCTGATGTAGGAGTGAGTCTTTGCAAGTGATGGGTGCTGTTCAAGAGCAATAAGCTATCATCATAGCGGAAGATTTTAGCCAACTGAGAGCCTCTCAGCTCAGTCCTACCATCTGTTTTACTGTTAATGACTCAGCTGGAGCATAGGGCTGCCAGGTATACCTAGTACCTAGACACAACTGTGGTCATAAGCCAAAGGCAAGCTGAAAAGATTTACCACTTTGGGTCGCCAGGCAGCCTGCTGGCCTCAAGGTATGAGCTTTAACTGCTTAATAGAGAAGCCAAGGGCTCTTCTGAGAAGTTGCTTTTTTCCAAATTTCTGTTAAGTGAGGTTTAGTTTTTAGGGCTCCTTTTACAGGCTTTGTCTCTCCCATTTACATTAGCCAGGACAAATCCTCTATACATTTTATAATGTATAAATGAGAATGTAATTTTTTACTCACAGATTTAGGCATCTTTTAGAACTCTGTGAAAAAGCATCTCAAAAGGAAGCATGTTACACACCTCAGTGCTGTCACATAAAATAGCTGTGCCCAGGGATCCTGAGAGAGCTTAACCTGTCACTGATATTTCAAAGAAAATCAGATCTGCTTATCAACATCATTAAAATATAAATCAAAAGCAGTCTGTTGAGGTATGGATGAGAGAAGAAAGTCACCAAGCATTTGATTCCCTCGATTCCAAGCAAAGGAGTTTAATTATGAGAATTACAATTTTCTTGATTCTTGATCTGTTGCAGAAAGTAGTTAGTAGTAAAGGTTTGCAGTTAAGCTGTGCAGCCATTGTCAAATATTATGTCTTAATTGAATTTATCAGCCTGAACTTGTAACCATGTAGAAAACAGTCTCTTTACAGATCAGATACTGTTTTCTCTCTACTGTGTCTTGCTGTCATTGGGCAGCAGAACTTCTGAGAAGCTCAGTGGTATCATTGTTTAAAAAAAAGTATAAGCAAGTTCATCTGTTTCATCCTCTCAAAAATGTTAATGTTTTTTTAAACTGCAAAGATGCCATACTGCAAGGAAATGTCTCCCATAACCAACCGCTCTGGACAGCTGCCCATGTCGTGCCTGGCTGGAGCCTCCACACACAAGAGTTGTTAAACAGGATTGTGTTTTGACTCTACTTCCATTTATGGGGTTGGTTTATTTTCTGAATCTCATTTTCTAATGTTTTCTAAAACCTTTAGTTATAGTAAAAATAGCATACTTAATAAAATTTCTTGGAGATTCTTGCATCTCCTCACAAACTTGGCTGAACCTAAGTGATTGGTTCCCTCACAATTGTAGGGGGACCAAAACAGGAATAATTTATTTCATAAACAACTTTAGTCTCAAGTTTCTGTGGGTGCATTTGATGCAGCTTGTAGATGTCCACAGAACAGGAATAACAGTAGTTTGGTAACTGTCCTTATCATGGTGATACTGACTTGCAACTGAAATACTGTAGGTGGAGCTCTGAAATTCTCTTTGACGTCATAAATATACAAGGAAACAGATGCACAAAAATCAGTGTTGGGCATTCATTACAAGCTTTTTCTTTAAAAAGAATAAATTATTTTCCTTGCCTCTTGCCAGTGTTGTGCACAAAGAATGCCAAAAATGTTTGTTTCTGGAAAATAATTTTGAATTGTACTTTTGAAGGCTAATGTGCCTTCATGTGTCTCTGGTCTCAATTCTGACCATAGTCCTCATAGGAGGACTAAATCAAAGTTAGGCCTTCTGTCTTGGTTCTTGAGCAAGTCTGCTGTGTAGATTTGGACAAGTTGCATTTCTTTATTGATCTAATCACACTAATGAGAACAATTAGGTATTGGATACACACCAAAATGTGCACAATGCTCAAACACTGAAGAGGAGTACCTAAGAAGTTAGTTAAGTTACTTCTGTAGGCAGTGGCTCTTTGAATAATAGGGAGAAACTACCTTTGAATAATAGAGGTATTCTGGAATTCTGTTGAATTGGTCGAGTGTTTTGGTTTCTTTGGTGTGGAGAAATCTTTCATGACTCTATGCTTTGTCTCCATTTGGCTTCGTCATACAGGGTTTTTGACTGAATTGTATGTTTTATCTGGACTTTTCAAACCAAAGCCTCTTCTGGTGCCAAATTCTGTCAGTAGGTGTCTGTCTGATGTTAGTTTCTGTTCCAGCCGGAGTAGGTTTCGGCGAGCACACCAAGATGTGAAATTTGAAATAGGCCAAAATGTAGAGACTGGGGCCTGTCCTATACACATTCATTAATTGTGAGCTTACAATTACACTATAACACAGAAAAAGGAAAAGCACTTCAGGTAGAGTACAGGGGGGATGGGAAATAACCCCCTACTTAAGAAAAATGTAAACTCAAAGGAAGACTAAAAAGTATCTAATTTGAGAATTCTTTTGCCTGGAAAAATAAGGAACTTGTGAAAAGAATGTCATTAACACAGGGGTTCCTTAAACCATTTCCAGAATTTTGTTTTATTCCTTCCTGTTTTACATGTAGACCTGTTTGTTTCTGCAACGTAATATATTATACAGGAAAACTAAGAAAAATGTTACTTCTTTTGACAAAGTGCTATATTACTTTCCATATATTTTCTATAGCAAAAAATCTCACTTTATTTTTCCATATTTGTCTGTTAAAAGTCTATGAGTTTTGTCAGTTTTCACAACTAAGAAAGTCTTAAACCACAGAGCACGACCAGTATGTATCATGAGGCTAATTAATCTTATAATTTACAGTAGTTTACTGAAGTAATAGTGAACGTGTGCTCCATGTCCTGTTTCACATTCCTTTTAATTTATATTTACCTTACACAGTTCATTGACAGCAAGGTTAGTGAAGGAACTGGGAAGGAAATTTACTGAAAGTGACTTCACAAGAGAGTGAATATTTAGGCTGAAGAAAAAGTACCTAATCAAATACGTGACATTATGATGGGATTTAATTAAAGCATAAGAGTGAGTTTCAAGGTTTGAAAAATACGCAGTCAAGTCTGAATGATCCATAATACATCCCATATTTTACTCCTTGTTAGATTTTTGCAAAGAAAGAAATCATATGCCTAATGCCAACACCTACTCTAATGAAAAATACAGCATGGTTTTTAAGCTAATAAAACCAGAAATCTCTGAAGAGATAATAGTCTAGAGGCTACATGTATTTGGCAATCCCTAGAATAAATAAGGACATAGATATTTTTCAAGTGTTTTTATATGTGTTCTTCTAATGTTACTTTTTACATTGAAGTTCAAAAATTTGTGTCATTATGAAAAATCAGTTATTAGTGACATATTAGAGGCACATTTTCTCATTGTTTTAAAGGAGAGGAGGTACCTGAGTCTTATTTAACATACTTTATTTAGATCTCTGCTTTTTTACTATAATAAAAATATATTACTAGACTTATCTAATATATTGTTTTCAACATGACAAAGTTACATAAGAGAATCCCCTTGTACTTAAAGAAAAATGCAATTATTTTCCATTCTGAATCTTCAGACTGCTGTTTTAGAAAATCATATCTGATTATTTGCTCAGCAGAAGATTATTGAGTTGATTTAGCTGTGATTTTACTTAACAAAGCTTCAACTGAATTCCTACTGTGGAGTCCAAAAAAGGTAGAGAGATATAAATGATACATTCAAACTGTGATTTTTGTGAACAGGGCCATCAATGCACCCCTCGGAGCTAATAGCGGAGATGAGAAACAGTGGGTTTGCACTGAAACAAAATGTACTGGGGAGAAACTTGACCGCAAATGATCCATCACAGGTAATATCTTTTTACCAGTAAGCTGAAAATGTCTGTAAATCTAAATGTGATTGCTTGTGAATTGTTACTTAATGTTTTCAAATATGCATATCCATAGGAAAGCTGAAGAGCTGTACCAGTAGAAAAATGTCAGAAAACTTAGTTTTCCTGCTTTGTTTCATACAGAATGGTGAATCATAAATTACTTCTTTTAAAACCACATATAATAAGTTAAATCCCTCTTCTGGGTGACTAGAAATTGAATTCTTCATAGTGGGGTGGTAAGGGCTTCTGCTGCATCCTTGTAATACACCCTTTGGATGAAGGTTGAGGCAGTATGCACCAATAATTACTGCCAGGAATGCTATATCTGAAGGGATTTTTTTACTTGATTCACTATTGTTCCTGTTATTTTTTCTGGGAGTGAAAATGGTTCAATAGCCTTTACTCAGACTGCCCAAAATTTATTACTAATTGAGTTGCTTGAATAAAAGTGTAAAATGAAAGATTAACATACAGTCCTTGAAGTAACCTTTGTTCATATGGCAGGATAGTCAAACTGCTAGTAAAGAGGGGATGACCACAAGCTGGTCTTGAAAGCTTCAGTAAATCAGCAGTTCATTGTGTCTCCATAGACAGATGTACCTTTGCCTTTACAAAAAGCTATGTACCCCCAAAAATGTAGCATATGGGCACTGTTAAATGAATCATATTGATATCAGTATGTTTGCTTTATGTTATGTGTGCTGGGGTTTGTTTGTAAGAGCTTTTTAATCTTTATTTCTTCTTTCGTCTTCTGAGTATGGCTAAAATTAAAAACATCACTGTGGAAAACTCTGGTGTACCAGATGCATATAATTTGAGGAATTCAGGGCCTTCAAAGTAGTTTTGCTTTGCTGATTGTGTTACTGTATGTAGATTATATGATTACAGTATTTTGCATTGCTAGAAGTCTTTGTGCACATTTAAAAACTAATAACACAACAGCGAAGTGGATGTGTTACCCATTTTCCTAATGACTAAACCGAGACAGAAAAGTAATTTGCTTAAATTACTCTGAGTTTGAGCAGGACTAGTGTCTTACCTATTCATCCAAGCATGATAACAATGGAATGACTTATCCTGGGAATCGTGGGCTTCAAAATCGGCTCGTTTTTATTAACTATTTGAGAAATGTTTCTTTCCCTAGCAGTGATTTTTTTCATGTGTTAGTAATAACTTCTGTTGCATAGCCCCCACATTATAACACCTACTCAGCTCTGAGAGAGAATGTTCGGGTTTTTCACTTGGTAGTGGGTATTCTGTTCTAACCAGTGTCTTAGGCTGACTTAGTAATACAAATATATTTGTGTCTGTGCAAAAATAAGGTTTATAGAGGCACCACTTTTAAAACAGAAAACTGAATGAATATATTATTTTTATCTATAAGAACCTAATGTCTTACTGCATTTTTCTAGGAGTTTGTTACAAGTGAAGGAGATGATGATCCAGAAGTTGAATTTTTAAAATCACTATCAACCAAACAAAAACAGAAACTTCTAAGGTAGGTCTGGTACTTAGTTCTGACTACATCCATGATTGCCGCTGTAACTCTTTGGTGCCATTTAGCACCAGCAGTACAGAAGAAAATCAGCTTAGTTTAACATACACTTGACCACAAATGGCATTATGTAGCATGATTTTTAATCTACTTGTTTTATTACAATCTAATTTTGATGCCTTTGGCTGGGGCTCGTTCCCAGTTTAACTGGGATACTGACATACTAATTGGCTCACTAGAGATGCTGTGCTGCTATTTTAAAATACTATTCTGCACTCTGTTGTTTACAGTATCTTCTTTGTGATGAAAAAAATCTGTGCTCTTGTTCACTGGTTTACAACTTGACAAAGTTTATCTTCTCCCTGTGGCTGAACTGAACCCGACCCTGTACCCCAAGGGCAAGGCTGGCCCAGCTGCACCCTGTGCTCATGTCAGGGTTTGCAGCTTACTGCTCCCGTGGGTCTGAGTTACTGAGGTTCCTGTGCTTTGCCTTTATCCATCTGATGTTGTGTGCCAGCTGACCAATGGGTTTTTTTCTCTCTTAATTTGCAACGTTTTCCTGAAGTAATCTCAAAATGTTTAAAATCAAAATTGCTAACTACTGTCAGGTAGATCCCATAGAGGCATGCAGATAAAACAAGCTTTTAGGTGTCACATATGTGGGGAGTGCAAGGGGAGGGGGGAAAAGGTGAATGGCTGAGCAGGTAGTAGGTAGGTACATGTGGTATTCACATATGTAATAATTCTCTGAAAATAGTCAACATGTTTTATGTTCCTTTTAAGTAAGGAATGTGTATGTAGATGGAGTAATTTAAAATGTTATTTTTGTTTGAACTTCTGCTGGCCCAACACATTGAAATTTTTATAATCCTTTATATTTTAGAAGTTGAAGGTTAGTAAATATTTGGGCTTTATTAGTCTGAACGAATTTTTTTAATACACTAGAAGCAGTTTCACTATTCACTCACTGATTTTCTGAGCATAAATACAGAAAGAAAAATAAAAACTACATGAAAGTAGTTGAATAATAGTGAATGCATGTACATGATGGATGTTGTATATTTACAGATAGAAAATGTAAGTTTCTAGTTGTGAAAAAAGAGGTTACTGGAAATTTCTGTATTATTTGCCTAAATATTTGCTGTATTATTTGCCTAAAGAACTAAAAGATGTATGTTTTAGTCTCAGTTTTCATCATTAATAGAAAGTGAATACTAATTGCATTTTTTTAATTTTCAAAATACCTTTTTAAAATGCACAAACAAAAGCAGCAATGATTTTCTAAAGTCACCAGAGCAGCCTGACAAGGGGAAAAAAACACTTCTGAATGTATTTACTCCTAGTCACAAGGCCCAAATTGATATCTCTTACTTATCTTTTTGAAAATTAAAAAGTCATATTCCTGCTTTGAGGGAGCAGCTGTGGATTACATACTACAGGTAATGCAGGTTAGAAGTTTTTAAATGAAACTTTGTTGAAAAAGGAAAAGACTTCAATGTGTTTTTATGAAAATGAATGTATTTACTGTGTAGGTCATCAGAAGTACTGAACTTTGAAAGACAATGTCTTTGCAATCTAGTATATCTTTACATGTCTGAATGTGCCACTCTTTTATTTTGAAAACAAAAGGAAGTTGGATCGTCTAGAGAAGAAAAAGAAGAAGAAAGATAGAAAGAAGAAAAAGCAGCAAAAGAAAAAAAGCAAAAGTAAACACAAGAAACATAAGATGAGATCCTCTTCCTCATCCTCCAGTGAGACTTCAGTAAGCAGCAGTGACAGCGAGACTGACAGCAGAGATAAAGCAGCACAAAAGAAGATGGATTCTAAGAAAAGAAAAAAAGACAAGTTTTCAGAGGCTAGCAGCAGCAGCGATTCAGAAGGAGAGGCAAAAACGAGGAAGGAAAAACTTTATGAAGATCTCTCCAGTAGTCACGGTAACAAGGACAAAGACAGGGAGAAGTACAAGCTTTTAAAGCGAGATAGTTCTGCAGAGAACAACAAATGGAGCTCCTGTGAGGGGGAAAGAAAGTCCACAAGCAGATACCATAGCACGAGCACAAGAGACACTGAAAGAAAGGAGAAGGATAGTAGAAGCCAAAACATGAATGAAGGGAGCAGGAGAAGCCCGTGCTCAAATCACAGCAGTTCCAGGCAAAGGCACATAAGAAGAAGTCCAAGTCAAAGCCCTGGCGAAGAGCGGCACAGGAAAAAGGACACCAGAAGCCCCAGCACAGATGTGCACAGAGAGAGGGGAAAAGGTAGAGAAGGCTATGGGGACAAGTGCAGTAAAGTGGAACACAGAGAAAGGAGCAGACGCAGTAGAAGCAGAGAGAGGAAAAAAAATAGATAGTCTAGGGGACAGGTGCAAACAAGAATTTTTCTGGGTTTTGATGAATACCTTTTAACAAGGGCTCAGTTACATACTGCTGTTCATTTCCAACCTCTGGAGCTAGCATTTCCTACATAAAGCAAACAGCTTTATGTATGGTTCAATTCTGTCATGTTGGAATATTTGTAAATTAGGTATAAACGTTAAGGTATTTTTTTACTGTCTAAATATGCTTATTGGCAAATACCTCTTGTATACAAGCAGTAATTCACAAACCTGATTTTAGGATTTTAAAATATTTAAAAGCAGTATGTGATACTCTTGGTTTCATCCATGATTTTTGTTTAGATGCAACTGCGAGGGGGAACAGAGAAAGCATTTGAGATAGTTCTGGATAAGATCACTGCTTTAGATATCAAAGCATTGTCTTGTAGAGGGTTTTGTTTTTTCATACCGAAACATTTTTCCTAAAGTTCCCTGTAAGAGATCAATTTCATGAGTTAAAACAACAGAGAGACATAGTTCACATAAGTGTATAGCCAACATTTTTTTGGCCTCCTGCAGTGTACATCTTGGTCAGGGCTATCTAAACATCTTGAACCCCTGTTGGTATGTGTCAGTACAATGTCAAGTTATTGTTCAATAATCTCTCAAGACATGAAAGGAATATTTACTGCCTCAACTGTTTCAGGTATTTCATTGTTTGTGGTAGTAAGTTAGTGTAAATAGTCATCCTTTTGTTTTCATGAACCTTTTTGTGTTTTTAGTGATTGTCAATCATTTTCTGCATACGTTGTTATGAAGATGAACGTCCATAATAAAATACCTTATTCTTTAAAACCAGTAATAATTGCCATCTTCTTCAGAGTTCTGAGTCAGTACAAATGCACAAGGCAACACTTCACAAGGTTTTTATTGCAAAGGAAAGGCTTCTCTGCTCTTTCAGGATGGTAGATGGAAGCACATTCATTAGTGGACACGTGAAACAGTCACTGTGCTCAGTATTCCAGCAACTTTCTTACCCTCCTCACTCACAGGACAAATGGGACTATCTTTTATTACCAGTCCACTTCCACTTCACTCAGAAGATTTTCAGCACTGCACAGAGTATAATAATACATGGTGAAAGTGACCTGGCTTATCGTTTAAGTGCATGTGAAGAGTTTGAAAGGGTGAACCATTAAGAGATGTCACCTTTTCAATGTGTCTGCATTAGGTTGCTCTGGGCATTCTTGCTGAAGTAGCTGGGAGTTAAAGAGCCCCTGCAGTAGAGTCAGCCCCCCTATATTGATGTGTGGAAGCTCTGATTTAGAAAGAACAGGAGGAGACTGCAAAAATGCTTGTTTTAGCAATCTAAACAATACCTCTGTGAAAGAGAGGACAGAGTAATGTGATAGGGGAAAGGCATATTCTGGTATCAACATTTTTGTGTTAAGTGCAGCAGGAAAGAGGAATAACTGGAAGGTGCCTCTGTTTCAAAGAAGGGTCTCTCCAGTTGTTTTGTGTTTGGCTCAGGAATCCTGCCAGCTACAATGCAATTGACTCCCACCTGAAGAAGAGTGGACACAGCTGTATGCTCTTTTGTGGGCTCTGCACTTTACTCTTTTCCATGTCGTTAAACAGTGTATCCTGCCTTTCCACTTAGGGAGAGACTGGCAGAAAAGTCATATTTTGGATCTGTCTTAGACTACCAGAGGAAGGTCGATGTGGCTGTGCAGGTAGTGTCCCACTCCCGGTACCTTCCCTAGGCCACTTTGTGTCCCCTCACCGGTACGAAAGCGACCTGAGGAGGCCCGGAGGCCGGCTGCGGGCGGGTGGGGCCGCCCTCGCCACAGGGCTCCCGGCCGGAGCGCTCGGAGAGCGCGGTTGCGAGGGGCGCACGGCGGCCCGGGCGGGCGGTGTTTGCCCGCTGCCCTCACGGGCCCCGCCCGCGGCGGCTGCGCGCGCCCGGCCCCGCCCCGGCCCGCGGGGCCACGGGACGCCGCCGCCCCGGGCCGAGCGCGGCGCTCGGCAGAGCCGGCGGGGCCCGGCAGGAGGTGCTGTCGCTCCGCGGATGGAGGTAAGAGCAGCTCCAGCGACGTCGTTATTCCCTCATTTATTTATTTATTTTCGTAAGAACCGCGGAATAGGGTTAGCGTTCTGCGGGGCTGGGCGGCGGGGCCCGCGGCGCCGTGAGGCGGTTCCCTCAGCCTGGCGGGGGGGGCAGGACCCGTGGCAGGGACTCCCCGGCGGCTCTGCCGGGCGCTCTTCTGCGGCTTGGCCCGAGGGCTTGGGGCTGCTTCGGGACGGGGCCAGCTGGGCCGGGATGGCTCTCGGTTCGGGCCTGGCGGCGGGGAGCTTCGGGCGAGGGGTCCCGGGCCGCTTTTCGGGTGTGCCGCCCCGCCGGACCCTTGGCTTAGAATTAAAGCCAAGCAATAAATTATTGCTTCTCCGAAAGTAAATAGGCGGGTTACTCCCAGATGGGGCTCCTGCTCGGATCGGTACAATAAATATCCCTGAAGGAAGCTCTCTATTTATGTTGTCATTGATTAATTCTCGCTACCTCATTTGATTTCGATTTAGAACGATTTGATTCTAATTTAATTAGCATGTAATTTGGATGTACATAATTACTGTAATTATGACATTCAGGTGAGGCAGCTTTAGGCTGAAAGGCAATTTCAAATTTTCTAGCAGCCTACTTTGTGCCGGGGAGCGGACAGGGACCCCGCGCCCTGCCAGCCAGGTACCAATTAGCCCATCTCGGGAGCAGCGCTGCCGCTCGTTTGTGGAACAACAGCGGCGCCGAGGCGGCGGCGGCGGCAGAGCCGCGCCCGGGGCCCGCCGGCGGGGGCCCGCCGGGAGCCGTGCGGGGCCGCGCGGACGCTGTGGAGCCGTGACCGTCGAGGGCCCGGCCGCCCCTCCGCGTGCCGGCCCGCGGAGCGGCGAGGCCGGGCCGGCTGCCCCGGGCTGGGTGTGCGCGCGGTCCCGCCCCGCCGTCTCCCACAGAAGTTCACGCTAACCCGCCCGCTCCCAGGGGCCCTCCCCAGCCGCCGCTGCCCCCGCGCTCCTGCCGGCGGCTCCTCGCCGCTGCCCGGGCCGCGCAGCGCCGCCGCCCCCGCGGCCGCGCCCCCGGCCCTCCCGCGGGCCCGCCTGTAGGTGGCGCCCGGCCGCCGCCGTGCGGCCCCGCGCGGGGCAGCGCCGTGGGCGTCCCGGTGTGCGCGCCCGGCTGGCTCCTGCTCTCCTTTTTGTAACGTGCGAAGGATGTTATTCCTTGAGGAAATTTGTAGCTAAATTATTCTCACTTAAAATAAACACTTAGCGCAGCAATTACTCAAAGGGGCGGGCTGTCTGTTAGCTTCCCTTCATCTGCGTTTTGGAAGGGTGGGAGAGGATCCTGGCGAACAGATAATGGCTGCAAATAAATTACAGCTCCCGCAGATAAAGTTTCCATTTGAATTAAAAGACGCAATTAAGAGGCTGTCCAGGCACGAGATCGGGTGTTTATGTATTATCTCATTAGAACAAAAACATTAATGTTACCTTTTAAGTGTAAAACGAGCCGTTGGGTCTGTAACTCGCCGCGGGGGGCAAGGGACACGCTTCCTGCGAACGGGGGACCTAGCGATCGAATGTCATTTAGTGGATAATTTTTCCTGACATTTTACCTTCTCCCGTCTGTGGTGGTTGCCGTCGCTGGCTGGTTGTTTGTCGTGTTTTGACGGGCTCTCGGAGCAGGGTTGGAGTTGCTGTCCGCGAGGTGTGGAAATGGGCAGCAATAGCTGGACCGGAATGGTAAATGGGAGCTAGGCTCAGCTCACGGGCGAGTGGGGCCAAGGCGGGGAGCCCGGCTTCTCCTGTGCCACCCTACCCGCCGGGGCCCGAGAGGGCACCCGTCCTGTTGCCGGTGCTCTCCCGCTCTCGGGTTGGCGTCCTCTTACGAAAGAGGTGAACTATGAATTCAAAGACCAAAATCAGATTTATTTTTCGGGTTCTGACACCGTTTGTTCTTTAGTTTTGTTGTGGTTTGTTTTTTTTTTCTCTGGAGGGGGGGTTTGTGGGGGTTTTTTGGGTTTTGTTTTTTGTGTGGGTTTTTTTGTTGTTGTTGTTTTTGGTGGGTTTTTTTGGGTTTTTTTTTTTTGGTTTTTTTTTTGTGTGTGTGTAGACGTTCCCCAGACCATATAATTATCTCCAACATTTACGAATGAATGGTGTCATTTATTTTTTAAAAAGGTGACACGCTTTCTATTTTCTTGGTTAAACGAACCGGCTCTGCGGCCCAGAGCTGCTCCCTTCCCCGTTTCTGGGGAGTCTGTAAGTGATGGACGTTTTCTGACCCGAAGGGGCAAAGGCAATGCAAAAAGGTCCTTGATCACTGAGCTGAGAATTGTAACCCCGGCCTGGCAGAAACTGGACCTGCATGGTGTCCTTTGATGTGTTTTATTATAAATCGAAAACAAAGCTGCCTCCTGCCCAGCACCCCGCGCGGGTGCATTCCTGCGCAGCCCCCGGGCCGCCCGGCGGGGAGGAGAGCCGGCTCCCGCCGCCCGGCCCGCTCTGTGCTGCCGCCGCCCGAGCGCGCCCCGCGCCCGCTGCCCGCCCCTGCCCTCCGGGAAAGACACCTTGCCGGGACGCTTTTGGCCGGGAAAATTCCGGAGCGGCTCTCGGGGAAGGTGCTGCCGGCAGCTGTGGTGCGAGGTGCCTCTCCCGGGAGGCTGCTGTCCCCGGCCCGCCGCGCTCCCGCCGCCGCCGCAGGGCACAGGCGGTGCCGGCGCTGCCCGGCCGCTTTTGTGCAACAGTGGCGCGGAGGAGGTGGGACGCGGTTATTAGTATTCACGGCAGATGTATTTTCTTTAACGCAACGTCTTTATTCCAGTTGGTGGCCGACAGCAGAATCCGTTTCTCGATGTTATTTGCATTCCCTGTTTTATGGAGGATTAAAATATTTGTATTCATCCAATCTGTACCGGCCAGAGTAAATTAACTTTTTTTTTTTTCCTCACCCTCTTCTTTTTTTTTTCCTTTTTTTTTAATAACACAATTATCTCATTTAACAATTTGCCTTTAAAAAAATACTGTGGCTGTTAGGTTGGTGGTCAGGAGACAAAGGGAGTGAAAATAATTTTCATTTCAATAATTGCCTTCTGGTCAATTTAACTGTGCCTTATTTTGAAAGAGCCTGTCTAAATGAGATTCCTGTCCCAAATGTGTTCCCAGGCCTTAGCCCAGCCTTTAATTATTCCTGAGTTTTTTTTCTTCAGAATAAGACGCTGCACTGAGTAATCACAAAGAAGTCAGAGAGCATCCTTGAACCTTTTCAATAGCAAAGCCACTGATATTCAAATAACATGCAAGGACCATTTGACTGCATGGGGACATAAGCATTTCCAATTCACTATTTGCATAGATCAACTGTCTTTGAAAAGGAAAGGAGCAGTTGTCTTCCATAACATTAAAAAGCCTAGTTATCAAATCAAGTGCTTAGTTTGGGGCTTTTAAAACGTTTACATTTTATCTTAGGTTGCCCTTTACCGTTTGACATGCAAATTTGGTGCAGTTAATTTGGACAATTAAAAGGATCTTCAAGGGAGCTTTGTCACCGAGAATATTCGGAGTTTTCCCCGCGGACCAGCTGAGATAAAGTTGGCCAGAACAAATGATGTCTAGGAGATTAATTAGATATTTGATAAGACATGAATCCCTAATAAGGGAATACAAGGCACAGGGGGCTGCTGTGTGCTCTAAGTCAAAATTAATAACATTTAACAAGATTTTCATTTAGGCATGAAATGTCTTTTCCGGAGTATTGACTCTAGCGATTTATTCCCCCGAGATCACCTCCCAGCCTAGGCAGCCTTGTGGCGCTGAAGGCTTTTAAAATTAAATAAATAGTTCCTCAGCGCAGTTTGCCTTCACTCGATTTTGGGGACGGTTTCACCAAAGCCACTTAGGTCTCAGCATGGTTTCCGGCTATAGCAGGGCTCGGGCTTGGTTAAAATTTGTTGGTTTTTTGTTTTGGTTTTTTTTTTTTTTTTTTTTAAGTAAATCAAAGCAAAGGCGGCTTGAAAAGAGCGAGCAGAGTGGTTCAGTGCGCCTGGCTCAGGGGCCGGTCCCATCCCCTCCCAGCTATATCATTGCTGACTGTATTTTTAATCACAGTGACTGTAAGGACGATGGAAAGGGGTGCGAGAGCTCCTGCTCAAAAAGTGACCCCTGAGAGGACTGGGCGGGGGGGAAGGAGGGGACACGAAGAAGAACAAACCCGTGAGTATATTGTTCAGAGTCCTTTAATAATACCAAAATGAAAATATGTCAAGATTTTTTTTCCATACAGATAAACGCATTTAATTTCTTTAAGAGACCTTAACTTACGTGTATTTGAGTGAAGTGTTAACTCAACATTTTAAATATCTTTTACATATATACTGACTTCCACAAAGTGCATCAGAAATTTATAATTAAAAAAAAAAAATCAAAACCCCAAAACCTCCCTGAATTTCAGGAATTCACCAATTAAAAAAAAATCCCCACCCCCCCTATCAGATCAACATTTACAAGAAAAATAAGGGAACACGATCTGGTTTTCTTTTTTTTTTTTTCCTGTTTTTCTTCTTTTTTGAACCCTATTTATACAGATGGTTATGGGATACAGAGGGACCGTCTCAGAGTTGCAGCTGTATTTCTCACCTTAAGCCTCTCTTAGGATGCTTGCCTTCCAAGAGAAAGAGAAAAGGGAAACGGAAGAAAGTGTCACTCGGTACCTACTGGCCGGGCGGGACGGGGGCCGCGCCTCTCCGGCCCCGCCGTCCACGGGCCCGCCCCCGCTGCGGCCCGGGGCGCCGTCGGTGCGGGCGGCTCGCGTCCCTCCGGCCGGCGCGGGGCTCAGTCCGAGCGAGCGGCTCCGGCGGCGCTGCCCTAGGAGTCGCCGGGCCCCGCGGTAGGTTCCTTGCCCGGGCCGCGGGCGGCGGCGCCCACGCCCTCGTGCAGGATGAGGTCGGGGGACTCGGAGCGCGGCGTTTCCAGGTTGCTGGCGTCCGTGTCGCTGTCGCTGCCCTTTTTGCCCCCGCCGCCCCCGTTGTGCGTTTTGATGTGTTTGCTCAGGTGGTCGCTGCGCATGAAGCGCTTGTTGCAGACGGGACAGGCGAAGCGCTTCTCGCCCGTGTGAGTCCGCAGGTGCCGCTGCAGCTCGTCGGAGCGGGTGAAGCGCTTCCCGCAGAAGAGCCAGTTGCAGACGAAGGGCCGCTCGCCCGTGTGCCAGCGCAGGTGCGCCTTCAGGTGCGAGGTCTTGCCGTACACCTTGCCGCAGCCGGGGATGTGGCAGCTGTGCAGCCCCTTGCGCCGCAGGCTGGCCCCCGCCGGCCCCAGCCGCTCGGCCTCCTGGCAGTTGGGGCAGTCGCAGGTGGCGCGCCCCGAGTAGCGGCGGGCGGAGCGGGCCGAGCCGCCCCCGGCGGCGGCGGCGGCGGCGCCCGAGATCATGGCGCTGGCCGCCGCCACCGCCGCGCTAGAGTCCGTGTAGGAGGGCAGCACGGGCTTGAAGCCCTCCTGGGTGAGCAGGTGCTGGCTGGTGGAGAGCAGGTGCGAGGCGGCCGTGGAGCCCAGGCCGGTGGAGCTGAAGGCGGAGTGGGTGAGGGAGCTGAAGTCGGGGTTGTAGGTGCCCAGTTGGGAGTGCAACGAGGCCTGGGGGGCGCCCGAGTGCAGCGAGCTCTGCAGCCCCCCCGCCGGGTTCTGCACCTCAAGCCAGGAGCCCGGGTTGGTGTGCACGTCCCACCAGGAGGAGGCCGCTCCGTTGGCCACCTCGCCCGCCGAGAGCGTGGAGTGGAAGCCCGACTTGTACCAGGACTCGTAGGGGTGCGCCATGCCCACCCGCGGGTAGAGGCTCTCGGCCGCCGAGCTGTGCACTTTGGAGATGAAGGCCGACTGCCCGCCGGGCTCCTGCGGGGACACGCCCGCCGCCGCCGCCGAGTTGGAGAAGAGGCCGCCGTAGTCGCTGCTGAAGGCCGAGGAAGTGGGCGAGGTGGAAGCCAGGCAAAAGGCGCTATTGGCGGTGCCCGTGCCGCTGGCCAGTCCGTTGGAGCCCCTGCTCGTGGCCACCGTGAAGCCCGAGAGGCTGGAGCCCAGGTTGCAGCTGGAGGTGGAGCGTTTCCACGGGTGGAAGCCCCCTTTGGCGAAGGCGCTAGACTCGGGCAGGGTGGTCAGGGGACTAGTGTTGCCGATCTTGTTGCAGGTGGCGGCCAGCATGGCCAGGGGAGTCGTTCCAAATCTCGGCTCTTCCTGCGGGAAGAGACAAAGCCGGCCCGTCAGCCTAACCCTTGCCACCTCGCCAGGCTCCCGCGGGGACACGGCAGCGCGGGTAGAACCGCGGCGCAACGAGCGGTACCGCGGAAAAGTTTTCTTTTATTTTAGAGGAAGGCTCCAGCCCTGCCACGCTGGGCACAACTCGTTTTCTGCCGGGGACCGGTCTCATCGCCCGAGAGATTTACATCGCAAGCGGGTCCCGACGGGGACAAGCGACACGCGTGTTCCGAGAGGGCTGCTCGAGCGTACCGCCGTTAAACCAAAAATCCCGTGGGAACGAAATGCGGCGTCTCCTCGAGCAACCGTACAGGAGCGACGGGGAAAAAAAAGGATGGCAGCAAGGCGAGCAGTGTGCGGAGCCTTCCGACTGTCGCCTCGTGCAACGCCGGGCCGGCGAAAATCTTTGGAAATCGAGCGTAGTTCGAGTTAAAAAACAAACAAACAAAAAAAAAAATCCCAAACCAAATCAAGAACTAGACAAAAGAAAGCAGAAGCAGTACAGCTTCTCTCCGGCCCAGCGAGTTTTCAGGCTAAACTCTTCGGGAACGACCCGATGGGCAGCCCGCAATGAAATCCCCCGAGGCGGGCCGGGATCACCTCCCATCCGCGGGTCCACGCGATTTCGGCAAGGGGCAGCCACAACGCGGCGGCAACGACAGTTTTTCCAGGGGGAAGCCGCGAGGAAGCGCGCGGTGCGACTTACCCCGAGGATAGACGTAGCCATAGCACGTCCGTGGGCTGGGCGGTGGGGCGGAGGGGACGGCGCTCGGTGAGCGCCCCGCGCTGCCCGGCGGCACTAAGGACACTCCGGCGCGGCGGGGCCAAACTCTGCCTAAGTGCGGGCAGCGCCCGCTTTGAAGTACCGCTGGCGGCGGCGCTCGCCCAATGAGGGCGCGGGCGGAGCGGCCCGGAGCGGCCCGGCAGCCAATCAGGCTGCGCGGAGGTGCCGGCGCCGGGGCGCGGGGCGCGTGCCAGTCAGCGCGCGGGGAGAAAACTCCCCGCTCCGGCCCGCGGCGGCCGCGCCGCAATTACCGCCGGCCCCGGCGCCCCGGGCCGCGCCTCCCGCCGGGCCGCGGCTCCCGCCGCCCCCGCACCGCCTGCCCGCCGGGGAGCGGGGCCAGCCGCAGAGGGCAGGAGGCGAGAGCGAGGTCAGCGCCGGCGGAGGGCTGGTGTCACGCCTGACGGTCCCCTGTAAACTGTGCAGGAGGTGTCCGATGCGCTGCTGCTGGTGTAGTCACCTGCCATCCTCGCGGCCCGTAAACCATACCTGCGTCGCTTTTATTCAACAGGCCCTTTGCCTCCTTTTCAAGCCATTTGGGAGCATCCGTGTTGGATACAAATAACCTAACAGCGCCTAATGATATTCTGTGAAAACACGTTAATTTTTTTTTTTTTTGTTTTACTTACTAAATGCCAGAAGTGATTTCGTGCATAACGTATTTCTTACTTTTATTGCAAAAAGAACGGAGGAGACTCTGTGGTTATATAAAGTGCCAAAAAATTCCAAAGGCAGGGAACCGCCAGGCATCTCTTTGCTCTTGCACCGGGGCGGGAGAGGGGACGAGGGGCATTTGACATCTTGTCGCTTAAGGTAGAGGACGTTATTTTACAGAGTAATCGCCAGCAAAACACTTTGAAAGTCAAATTCGCAGTCTGCAGCACGTTTTTCAAGCCTCATATACTCCCGTGGAAGCAGTGCTGCTAATGGCAGAAAGCTTGCTCCCTCCTAGCAGTGCTAGGGCGCTGCTGGAATAAGCCGCCCTAGCACTTGCCTGTGGCCTCTGCACTGTGCACACTCCACGCACCCAGTGAGCGACAGAGACTATACCTGCTCTCTGCATGTGCAAAATGTAAGTCCAAACCTCGGCTCCTCAATGTCTTGCAAGCTAGTCCCTTTGATTTGTAATTATTGGAGGCTTCTTAAGTAATTGGCTAGAACTTGCCCGTACTGTGCCCGCGGAAGATCAATAGGTGTGCAACTTTTCATCATCGCGGTCGGCTCTGTGAGAATGGGAATAGGAGCTTTTCCCCTTCCTTTTTGCCGTTCCAGTGCAGCTGAGTACAATTCTGAACCAGAAGTGTGATGAGTGCGTTTAGCAATGCCGGGCCCTTGCTCTGCATTTCAGTCAATATTTCCTTCTCGGTGCCGCCTCAGCCATCCAGTGTAAAACCTTGTAGCAGATGCAAAATAAGCATCGCTTAGGAGCAAGATGGAGAAACCGGGAATTTGAGATTATGATTTCGCTTTTCTTCACATATTTACATATATATATATGCGAGTGTGTGTGTGCTTAAATAAGGTGGGCATTGCGGTTTTTTCTACATTGTGTTATGCAATCTATAGGACGACTGCCATGGATGTCCCTGGAGATTATCTTTTATTTAAACGTCTAAGGCGATTTTCAAAGGGCGCTCGCCTTTTTGTCGCCGGGTATTAAACAGAGTCGGGGCAGTAGGTGAAAAAAATACTGTTCTGCGCTTAATTCTTTCCACATTGACTCGCAGCCGGCGCAGGGGTCCGGGTAGAGCATGGCAAACCTTTCCCTCGAAAGGCCCGCCCGGAGCAGGTCCTGAGCGGCGGCTGTACCCGGGGGGGCTGTAGCGCTCGGCGGGTGGAGGCGGCAGAAAGGCGGTGGCGGGGGGAGCGACATAACCCCCACGGGTGAGGCGAGGAGTCCGACAGGGGCACCCGGGAGCCATCGCCCAACAGGTGACTCCTTCCTTCCCTCCTTCCTTCTTTCCCTCTTCCTTTTCTCCGGGGGAAACCCGCTCCTTCCCTTCCCAGGAGCCTGCCATGGTGGTCGTCAAGTGGCAGCGCGGCGCTTCTGGCCAACCCCAGGGCGGCGGGGGGAGAGGGTCTTTCCTCTCATCCTGGGGAAAGGCATCAATAAAATACGGCTGGAAGGCAGATCGAGAGCGTGACGTTTAAAAATGTTGCCTCTACATCAGCGAGTAAAGGCATCCGCTGCCCGCTTGCGCTCCCACAGCAAAGTAGGGATTCTGCTGTGCCTGAAGACTGGCGGGCGGCTCTGCCTGCCGCACATCCATCTCCTCGCCCCTTTGTAGTCGGAAAAGTAACTAAAACCCGCAGGAACGAGGCAGGCGGTGGAAAGGCTGAGCGAACGGCGGCGGAAGGGGGAACGCTGCTAAAATCTTTAGGGGGTCAAGTATTTTCTGACAGATTTTTTTCATACTCCAAAAATCGAGTTTTTAAACAAAGATCAATGTGTTATGCTAAAGTGTTGAGCTGACTGTTAAAACATTTGGGGGGATAATGACAATGTAACAAAGGCCTGGTTTGGAGTGAATCATCACCCTTTTAAAAGTTAAAGCAATTTTCAGGAGAATAGCTTTCAGCAAATGCTTTACATTATTCAAAACGGCCAAATAATGCTCTATTATAGAGCCTGAATGCTGCCAGTCAGCCCATAAGTGCAATTTGTGCAAAGGCTCGGTGCCTTATCTCCACTTCTTTATAAAGAGGTGAATATAAAACAATTTCTTCCAAACCCAGACAGAGAGCACGAAAATTGCTTCCCTTTCTGCAATCAGGGCAATTTAACTGGAGTGCAATTAGCACTATTAAATGTCGATTCTGCATAAACAAATCTGACTAAGAAGCGAAAGTGGGGTGAGAACCTCATATAAACTGAAACTGATTTTTAAAAATTATGTATCCGGGTCCTTTACAATTGATCCGTGACGTTTTCATCTCAGAATATATTTACATCATAAATACATTACAGTTAAATCAACGCAAATCTAAAAAAAAAAAATCTCAATATGAATACTAATAAAGAATAGCCTAATTAAATGCAACAGTTCACTTTCTTTGAACAATATTGTTTCCCATCTTCTCTCTACGAGTGTCTTTTGATCTGTGCAACTACTAAAGTTGCTGTCTTTAGGAGGTAGAGCTGGGAAACAATTCTTTCATTACAGATGGTTGGGAAGCTCCTGGGTTTATATTCAAGAGCATCAGATGAAATGGCTCGTCTGTTCAAAAAGAGCTCTGGGAAAGAGCTGCCAAATATTTTCCAAATAAATCGATTTAGCAGCAATTAAATGTAAGGTTGCTGTACAATTTCCCCTGCATTCTAGGAGGGGCACAGAGTTTTACCCGTGGCAGTTATGGGTAGGAAGGGGGAAAACCCTTCCAAGTTTAAGAGAAGCAGCCTAATTTTCTGCCAAACAGAAGGGACATGGGCAGGAAACAGGCAAACTGCTCATTGCCGAGATAAATAATTGCGTCCTGCCAGATTTTTTTTTTTTTTAGCAACAGTTCTTCCGTGCGAAACCCCCTCCCCCCCTCAATTACTCTCTTCATTTACGTGGTCTAGAAGCCAGCATTGATTATCAGAGCAACTCAGAGGGGCACCTGGTGATAAATTAATAACTTCAGTTGGGAAAAGGCTTCCCTGCTATTCTGCCCAAGACTAGATACTACAAGGGGGATGTATAAATAGAGATAGTGTTAAAATACAGACCTGGGTGCCTGTTGAGTCCACTGAATTCTTTCTGCTATAGAGTTTTTCATTTGTGGGTAAAGATGAAGTGCAGCTTTTGATTAGAAGGAAATCTTTTATAGTTAATAAAAAGGGAATGAGCACCGGGATCAAATAGATAATGGAAATTAAATGAAAATTATGGCACTCTCCCACAATTTCTGCTTGATCTTTCATATGATGTTTGTTACGTGGTGCACTCCCCTCTCCTCCTGCCCCCTGCACACTGAGCCCCGAGGTGGAGCGTCGGGCTGGGCTTTCATATTTTCTCGATCTTTAAGGTGACGCTGTTTA
Organism: Passer domesticus; assembly: GCF_036417665.1. Taxonomy (NCBI): domain Eukaryota; kingdom Metazoa; phylum Chordata; class Aves; order Passeriformes; family Passeridae; genus Passer; species Passer domesticus. The sequence goes on from NC_087483.1 coordinate 22,417,347, forward strand.
GGAGTAGCAGGGAGACCCATATTACCCTGTGTTTAAAAAATCTGCACAATAGTTTCAGAAATCCTGTCGTTTACTGAACGCACTCAAAAGCGTGTCTTTGGAATGAATTCTCTTCCGCTAAATTTATTTGGACTGTGAATTTTAAAGCTCCCTTGTTCTGTTTATCTCAGCCGGAGACACGTTAACAATTCCAGGGAAGACTAGTGTCAAAGGAAGGAAGGTGACTGCAGACTGGATGATGATTTTAATTACTACAATTATTGGGAGATTATTCAACAGCATCATAGATTTGTTTTCTGCCTTGGTATGAAAGTCTGGGGAACACTGTGCGAGGAGCATTGTACGAGGATTTTACCTCTTGGTTCACATGCTTTCCAGTGCTGTTACGATGTATAGCTTAGACATGACAAGCTCAGGCTGCAGCAGGTTGGAAATTCAGCCGGTGATAGCGTTCAGAAAGCTTTCTTAAAACGCAGGTGTTTCTAAATAGAAGGAGTTTAATTAGTAAACGCTTGGACCCAACGTTTATAGAGCGTAAAACCGCCTTTCCGCACGAGCCCATTACAGCGGCTCTGCTGACTCGGTAATGAGGTGAGTGCGGTGAGCAGGGCAGCGGCGGCCGGGACGCCGAGCCCGGCGGTCCCGGGCAGCGCCCGGCCCGCCCCGGCCCGCCCGGCTCCTCCGCCCCGCGGCTCCCCTCGGGGCGCGGGCAAGCGGCAGCGCCGGGCGGGTGCCTCGCCGGAGCAGCCTCCCCGCGGAGCAGCCCTGTCCCCGCATTGCTCCTGGCATCCCGCTTCCGGTGCCCTCCTCGCTTTTTATACCGCGTTTTTAGCCAGGCGTGACTCAGAATGTTGACTGCGATTAAGCAAGCTGTCTATCTAGAGATAGAGATATGTGGCAGGGTAATTGGCAGGATGATTGACATTACAAAGTTCTCTTCGGTCCACAATGACCAATAAATCCTCCTGCAGCTTTTGCCATTTAATGAATTGCTATTTTGGTAGAGGAAAATATGCCAGACCCCCATTCCTATGTTCTCTTCTTCCCCCTCACCCTGTCCTGGGATTAGGGCAAGGAAAGAAGGGGAGCCATTCATTATGCTCTTTCTGTGTTCTGTAATTACTGGAACTCAGGCTTAAGGTGAATTTCAGCTCAGATCATGAACCATTTCACGTTCAGATGCAAGCTTGCAATACTTTCCTAGTGGCAATTAGGAGCCTATTACAAGCCATTAGATTGATCAATGTACCTTAAACAATGTGAATGATTTATATGGCAAAGAAAAAAACCTTCTTACATCCATTGTACTGTTCCAGCGACCAACCTGGCCCTCTGTCTCCATTCATCACAGCTTTAAATAACAAAAGCAATTTATTTAGTAAAACTTAATGCAGACAAACAGGCTCAGTTCTTCGTCATGTGGGGCATCTGAGCTTTATCTCTTTATTGTCAAGAGATGTAGGCTGGAAGAATTTGAGTTTGTGGGGGGGAAAGGGAGGGGTGGATTTGCTGGTTTCCAAATGGATTAATTCACCTTGTACCTGAAAGAAGGAAACAAAGAGGTCCCTGACTGCTTCCTAAAGGGGACACTAATCTGCTGTGCAGATGCAACACAAGGAGGAAAGCAGTGGCTTCCACATGTGTTCAGCGAACTGTTTGGTTAGATTATTTAGCCTTTTAATGACAGTCTGGACACAGAACCACGATCCCTGGAAGCCCCAAGACAGCCAAGGAGTGGAAAGCAGGCTGGCATGTGCCTGCTGATGGAGGTTCAGGGGTAGGCACAGTCTTCACCACCATGGGTGGTTATTCTAAACGTTCTACAGCTAAGAAACTACAAAATGTCAGCTGCTGTGAAAGCCAGAGATGCTACCCTGTAGGACTTGGGTCTGTCTTTGTTTGCCTCCTTTCACCCAGGGAACCTCTCACACCTGGGAAATTCCTCCTAGCTCCTGCCAACCCCAAAATGAAGGGCTGGGAGAGACTGGTGACTTTGCACTTGCTACCAATTTATTAGGTAGATAGAGATTCAGTTCAGAAGGAATGGGACCATGATTTACCATTCATTGAATGGATGCCCTCTATTTCTTGCCTTTTTCTTACCTTTTTGCTAACCTTATTTACCTTGATACTTAGCACTCCAAAATTAGTCTTCTCTATACATACAAAGTGATGGAATAAATCTTTGGCTTGGTGTTAAACAGTTCTGACATGCTTCAAATTAAAACTACTGAGAAACAAAACCCCACACATGTGAACTACCTAAGCCATTCTTTAAAACGCGACTTTAATGGGACCAGTGTAACTGGTGACAGTGTTTGTTAGAAAAAAAGCCAAAACATCTGTAAGTCTTGGTTCGGCTGGAAATTTATTTTGGAATATCATACGAGAGAGAATGTTATTAACGTAAGATTCCAATTACTATTTGTGTTTCAGCAACAATCTGCTCTCTGGAAATTGCTGCAATGCTTGTCAAAAGTCACTGTTTTATCCCATAATTTTCTGCAAGGAGGTAAGCACAGAGCTCCTCAGTATCAGTACAAAGGAAAGAAACAAGGAATGAGTGTCAAGTTCTATCAAGAGATACCACCCTTTTGCTACAAAACATGGATGCAGCCGTTCCTGATTTTCCAAGTTGCCCATATGGGATTGATACTACTCATTTATTTGGTTATCAGCTGCTTTCTTTCTTGCTAGCAAGGAATTACTAAAATACAATTTCCACTATGTAAAACCAAACGAGAGTTGCAGTAGGAATAAGGGCAGTCCCCCCTTCCCCAAAGGAGATCCCACATCGAGAAGAGCATTTCTGTTGAGTCTGTCTTACACTAAACCCACTTCTTCCCTTTCCTCCCGTAGCCCCTACGCTATCAAGAGCTTTACCCATAGAATCAGCACAGTGTCCTGCTTACCTTAAACTTTCTCTTTATCATGGAGGAGACATCAAAGAAGAATAAAAGATCTGGAGGCCTTTTTCAAAGATTTTGTAGAGATTGTCCATTTAGTCACATTGTGCTTTAAAGTCTTTTTCCTTTTCCAAAGCTTTGTATTTGTCACTTTGCCCGGGAGAGTTGCTGGGCCAATCTCCTCAGGACGTGTTCTGGCCTTCCTCTACTTTAAGTATTGCTACAAAAGCAGTCTACTCGAAGGGATTTCTGCAATCCTTAACTACACGTATACAAAAGCAGCCTATGCTTCCTAATATGCTGTTTCAGGCCCTTACATTCCAATCTGGCTTGCATTGCCCTTTAATTATCTGTCTTCTTATTGTGATCAAGTGAATTTTTACTAATCTCCACATTTATTGTTAAGGTAAATAGATGCTGCTTTTAATCAGTATGGAGGGCCAGACCAATGCAGTTTGAAGTAACTTAAGTCAACTATAAAGGGTTCAATGTGTGTATAATTACAGAGGACGTCAGCTATTCACTCCAGCCTAATTCAGTGTCTGTTTAGAGACAGAGCTCTTCCTTTCCCCTGCTCCCTCTCTCACCTGATTTGCTCCCCACTGCTCTGCAAAGCCAGCAAGAAGAACACAGTGGAGGCCAAGCCAGCAGCAGCCCCCCTGAATCTCAGGCTGGATTAATTTAGTGGATTGGAACTCTAGGTGAGTATAAGCATACGGGTAAAATATAACACCTTCTTCCAACAAAAAAGATTGATTGCATCTTAGCCTCGGTATTAAATGTGCTATTATCAGAAGAAGCTGGAATAATGCATGCAGTCACTTTAAAAGAAAGCAGGTTTCCTTTGCGAGCATACTTATTATTTCAATAGTATTTGAGAACTAGTTTAATAGTGGCCACGATGTTGCTTACTAAAATATATTTGAATTGAACACGTATATATCAAGGTATTTTTTCTTAATTTTAGTTTGAATTATTCCTGAAGTTCTCATTAAATTTACCATTTGTAAAGGACAGATTAAATGAAAATGGCTTTTTGAAAATAGAGCTGGAAATTATTTTGACCTTTGTGACCTGGTGGAGGTGATAATTTGCTGCAGCACTAGATGTTGGACGTATCTGACATTTTAGGTATTCTCTCATAGTTTCAGACCTTTGTACAGATGAACTCCACCTGGGACAACTCAGCAGTCAACTTTTTGTTACCTTCATGTAAATGAGAAGACTACAGCTGTCTTAAGCAATCTAGGTGGACACCACCAATGGAAAATTAAACTTGGGCGAGGGCAATGCTAAGAAAAGAATGTCTATTATCCACAATAATGCTCCTAACATTTTCTAAACAGCTATTACCTGTGTCTGTCCATAATTGTCCTTGTTACAATAACGTTGCAATCTTTCTTTCTGAGCAGTTACAGAAATCTCTCCCCACTGACTTTTCCATATGTAAACAACCTATACAACATTTTGTAATGTAAAACAAATGTGGTAAGTAGGTCCCACATTAAAAAATCATTTTGAGTGGAATGTCTGAAATGCTCAGGGGATTTTGGGGGGAGGTTAGAAAATACCACCACTTGCATTCAGTTTCCAAATGCATTCCCATATATGCAGATGAGTGTCAGTAGGACCTGTGGAGCACATTGTTGCTGAATTTGGATTGTGGCTGAGAACAAATAGCTCACTTTCTCTTTTACAAAATGATGTGAAATAAGCTGTAGTGGATTTTTGTTGTCTAATATTTCTCATGGCTTTTACTGCACATGAACATAACTAGATTTTTTTATTTGTCTATTTAGAAAACAACATGACTGCAAAATTCCCAGCAAAACAAATAGAAGCCAAAATCTCTATCATCATACCCCTCTATTTGTAATTTTTTTAGATAAAATGTGCTAGTTACTCTAATTGAAATGTGATTCTCTGTAGGGGCAGACCATTATACACCTCAGATGGATTGAAAGCCGGGAAACAAAATACAAGTTTCACATTTCTAAAATCTCATCTCCATAATTAAGGAATAGGATGGTCACAATTCCCATGCACTACTTAATACAGTGTAACTTGATCCTCCATGATGCATTTTAGAGGAAGTTTAGCAAAGCTCCAAGGTTTGTTCACCTGAGACATGTAGAAAAATGTGTCAATGTGTCCTGTTTGTCTGGTTTTTGGTAAATATTGTGGCTGAAAGCACAGTTCTAGGAAGAAGAGCAGGCAGTGTCCTCCAGCTCTTTCCTATTATCACTGTACATACATCAGGATGTGAAATGAAGTAACCAGACCTTTCAGCCAGTACCCAAGTTGTTGTGCACTAACTTCAAAGGAGACTTTATCCAAGTAAGAATTACATGCTCCTATTCAAAGTAAGATGTTGAAGTTGGCGCACTTAGAAACTTGTGCTTGTTCTGAGGAAATGTCTAAATTTTCTAAAAAGGTGTGAAGTGTAAAATACAATTGCAGGCTTTGGAAAGGTAAGTTGTGTAATGCTTTAACTCCACAGGCTGTTCTGAAACCCTCCTTTCCCAGCAGTGAGGGGAGTGCTGATTTCCAGAGCACAGAGATGCAATACTGCATTTTTCCAGGGACTAGCTGTGGTACCCACAGATTGACTAGCCACGTTCCATGAAGCAACAGGAGCACCTCTTTGTGCCAAAGTACATACTGGAGATGCTACAAAATGTGGTTTATTGCCATGTGAGGGATGGACTGAGCCCATATAACACCAGATGTTCTAATGGTGTGCAAAAACCTGCAGTATCTGGAATTTTGCAGCTTCAAGACCGAAATTTTACAAACACTAATTATTTGCAGATGGTGCCTTACCTTACTTGCAAGTGTGAGTGTCTGCACACTCATACTTGCAACTGCATAAGGGAGAGGGAGGGGATCTCTGTAAATAAACTGCTTAAAAAGAAAACCAAGTAGTCAAACTAACAGCTTGGTAGTTTGATATTAAATTGCCTATTGTTACAGTATTTTTCAAATAGCTGTTACCATAACAACATATTTTTTCTTTAAATTTTTTTAGCTGTTTGGAAAAAAAAATCTTGCCAGAATTCTTCCATAATAGCTTCCATTAATAGAACTGTCTTCTGTTGGGGAGGCCAGTGCTGATGTCTCCTGCTGTCACAAGTCACTCACACATCTAGCAGATGTTTTGTTTGATAAGGCCAATTTGAGCTTTATAGAACACGTTGTGGTTTTTCATCCATCCCCAAAGAGCAAATATCAGTTAGGATGAGACTCCAGACTGATGATTTGCTAGGAGACAAGGAGTGTGATACCTGTCAGCAGAATATGACCCACCCTGAGAAACTATCTCAGACAGGACTGTAAAAGATTCTCCTTTAATGCACCAATAGTGTACCAAGCACCAAGAGACAGACCTTGGAGCCATACCTATAACAAAAACAAAAAACACAACAAGGGAAAGGAGGGAGAAAGGAGGTGAAAATCCTTTAGGAGGCTAGTATTTCTCCCTAATTCTGTAGCACATATTTTTCTAAATTCTTAATGTAAATGCTGTAGATGAAAGTGATTTATCTCTATCAGACAGTTTATTTCAATCAGAATTGGAAAAAGTGAAAAAAAAAGGAATCTGCTTTAAACATTGAAGCTGCCCCAGCAACACTGGCAATTTTATTTTGGATTCAAGTAATTTGCATGACTAAGAAATAATTACTTTTGCAGCCCCTACACACACTTGAATGTGGATAACATATCCAGATTATTATATTTAATAATTTGTCTGCTAATACCATCTTGTTTCTGGAAACAGAGACACAACTGTTTATTTTTGCAATGCTTATTTTATAATCAGGTTTTTCATTTTATAATCACCTAGGACCATATTTTAGTGCAAGTTATTTGATTTTTTTTTAAGCATTTACTGAAAAATTAGAGAAAGTTCCATGAAATATTTGAATGCTATATAAAACTTCTCAGAGGAGAAGAAAATATTGCTATATGTTATTTCTGTGTTAATTACACATTCTGGATCAGAATGAGTAGCAGCTAGCCAGCCCATAGGGCATGCTACTTTTCTAGAGAAGGTGTGTAACTGTGTACATCCAGATGTGTGCATATGTGTGTGCCCATATTTTCTTTGTACTAGCTAAAAATAATATTGAAAAAATCTTAAAACAGTGGTGCTAAACAATGTACTTTAATTTCCATGCTCTTTTATGTAAATTTACATTCACAAGAGTAGTTTAAATGAATTTCAGAGAGGACATTCCACATTTGTACAAGTGTAAATAACACTGCAAAATAAAGTGGTTATCTGGTCATAAGGCTTCAATGAGACTACTGCCATAACATCAAATCTTCTGTTTATTTGTGAAGGTATAAAACATTGGGGTGAACCTGAAGACAGCAGTGTTGAAAACAGCATCACAAATCCTGTTGCTCAGTTTAAAATTCTGAATAGATAGGGTGAAGTTCAGATTTTTTTTTTCAATATGTAGCTGAAAATATTTTGTAAGTAAATTATTTCCTCCCATATTTCAGTGTATTTAAAAACATACACGCTTGTATGTATTTTGACTTTTAAGAATGCTAGCTCCAGTTTTAAGAATGCAACAAGTTCAGCATTAATCTATCTTCTGGAGTTTCTGGTGTAGCCACACAGCTGAGTCAGGTTTAACTGACACATTTTGATCACACGTGATTTGACATAAAAAGGTGAAAGTGGTACTACAGATGCCTGCAGTTTGACTGATAATGCTAAGAATGTTCATCCACACACTGTCCATTAGATTTGCTTTGCTGAGGTGAGGTTCCTCAACCTGAGATCATTTCATACAGGCAACAGATCTGAAGTTTTGAAATCAAGAGTACTGCATGCTCCTCTTTTATGCTCCACATGGGTTGTAAGTGCATGTAACAAGTGTTAATGAGATGCAGTAAATTTATTAACAACACAAATCTCTTGCATTCACACCACTCTGCTGTAACTAGGATTGAGAGGACAAGCTTTAAACAGAAAGAGCTTTCAAACCCCTCTCTAGGCGTGTGACCAGCCGTGGTAGGTTGCTCTTGGACTCATAACTATGAGAGGACTTTTGAAATGGGCACTATTTGAACTTCTGAGCGTGGTCTATAATCTTGCTTAATAATTACATCAACTGTGACAGTTTAATTCAGTGTAGGTACCTAAAACTATTCCTGCAATTAATAATAGGCATGCTTTATAGCTTATGCATGTCAAAAGTTGTAAGACAAGTCTCATCATGGAATGTAACTATTTTAACATGACTTTTTAAACAGTCCAACCATTTAAAACAATTACATAACATTTTTTCTCCAATTTTTTAAAACAAAAAAACTTTCTTTGTATTTATAGGGTTGAATATAGTTAAGTGACCTCTACAAAAACTTCCTCTTTGAAGTTTTCTCTGAAGAGATCTTCAAGGCAGCTGAGTACTCAGATTGTGATTTTGTAAGGTTTTGATGGTAGAAAATTGTTTAACAAACAGCTCCAAAATATTGAGATTTTGATTAATAACATACAGTGTCACGGTATTTAAATAATACAAAGTTTGAAATCTAACATGTGGCAGAAGAGTATGTGTTCCACATGGTTAGGAGAATGGGAATGGGGGAATACCAATATCTGAGCAGGAGGAAAATAGTTGTATAAAGGCAATTAAACTATTGTTTAGGAATGTATTATACTGCTGTCTCTACTTGTGCCAGAACTATTCCTCTAAATTCACGGTTGAAGAGGGTGATCCTTCAGCAGAATAGGGAGTTTGGGTTGCTGTTGCTCTGTTTTTTAAATGTACATACTGTATGACTCTGCAGAGTCCTGGATTTGGTTAACATTGACTTCTCAGCAGAGAAAAGTTTGGGAATATTAGCCTAATTTCCTAATATAGTAATATATGAATAATATAACTCAGGAAATCTAGTTGAGTATAACAATCTTGAAGAGCAATTCTCACACTGAAATCAGTCTTAAGGCCTCAGAGCCTTTCACTGTAGTTAATTTCCTATAGGGTTTCATACTCTCCTCAATGCTGAAACTTTTCTCATAAAAGAGTACTCTGCCAAAAGAAGTTTTTCTCTGTCTAAGGAAGGAAAATACTGCTGTATTTGGAGTCTTTCCCATGACAGGACTTGAACTAATGTTAAGAAATGCTGTACTGGCCTACACTGAGGGGCTAATTTAAAAATCCCACCTCATTTATACCCTCATTACCATTAGATTAGGATTGCATCAAATCCTGTAGTAATTACATATTAGTTGTATATATTAGCTCTAGGGTGGGATCTGTTTTTTGCATGCAAGTATTTATTTTACTAAGTGAAAAAGAGAAATACCTACCCAGCTCTGGCATCATACATCTCTACGCCATTTGCATATATACCTTTTAAATTCTAAACCAGAAACAATTTGTAACTTTAATTTCTGTTTTGGGGTAAGCCGAAAGGGATTTTTAAAAAGCCAAAAGCGTTGATTAAAACAAAAAATTACAGGAGCAAAATGCAAAGTAGTTAACTATTGAATGTGAATACATTAACATTAGAATATACAAACTGCCATTTACCATTGCAATACTGCAACTGTCCAGACATAACACTGTTGGAAGATGAAGTGTATCTGTAATTCTTACCAATGCCAACATTTCTGTGTTGCTTTTAATGGTTGGAAGTAATGAGCAGCCATAGAGATGTACAGTGGAACAGGTTCATAACCTATATCTCTGAGCAGTTTTGCATTTGATCCATCAGTTTGAGGAAAATACTACCAAATGCAGTTCTCTATTAGTGATGGAAAGTGGTTGCAATATGAATATGCTTTCAGCAGTGCACTATGGAAAATGGACAATAAAACTAAAGTTATTCTGTCTTCAGATCAATGTAGGCATGAATCTTAAAAATGTGAATAAAAGAGCTCATTCAGCAAGCCCTACTAACTATGTCTAGCCCGCATTTGCAAATTATTTAATTGTGGATTGATATTACTAAATCTCAAGGATTATTTTGCAGCTTTTGGAATCAACATTAAAAATAGTCTCTATTTAATCTCTTTCAGAAGAGTTGAAGCTAAATGTTACAAAACTAAAATGTAAATAATGAATAAGAGTCTTATTGCCAAATTATTATCTAATGACTGGAATCCAGCTTCAGAATCATTGCAGAACTTCTTTTTTAGTGTTCATTCACCCCACCATAGACACAATTACATAAAATTGTTTAAAGAACATTTTAATAAGCAGGAATATGACAAATCTTTGTGAGTTAGGATTTTGAGACTGCAGATTACCATCTTTAATTTCAGCTAAACAGAAAATAGTCTCTCAAAATTCTTATGCACAAATACATTTTAGTTAGGGTTTTTTTTTCTCTAAATAGTTTCTGTGGGTGAATTTCCAGCCTATTGATGCACATACCTACCACAGCTCACAGTCTATTGCAATTTCAAATTTCAAAACTAAGTAGACTGGTATCTCTTCAGTCAATAATGCTGAAAGGTACATACTGAAAAAGGAGGAAAGCCCTAAAAAATTTAAATATCAAGTATTTTCAAAGTGCTTAACTCACGCAGTCTTTAGGAATTACAGAAATTTAAAACTGCACTACTGAAGTTGCTGACAACATGCTTTTCAGTAGTGAGCTCTTTGTCATGGATGGGAAGGCTAATCAAAGGCTCAGGCAGCCTTGGTGTTCCAGTTTCATCTTTCCAGAAAGAAAACTGGTCTCTGAGACACCAGTTTTTCACCTGATGGATTGTTGATGAGGCTTCAAAACCAAATCCTCATGGTATGTGAGTTACAGAGCTGGCTCTAGGCAAGTTCAAGTTAAGCCATTTGTATCCATGTCACTTTGGACGTGTCTCGTTTTGTGAGCAATTAAAAAAATAGGTCATGTGTTGTACTCTGGAGATATTGCTGTTTGTGATTCTCTCAAAATTTAAACATTTTGCATGCCTCAGACCACTTGCAGGGTAAATGGAGTCCCCTGCTGAGTAGCTAATAGGGGAACTCACACTTTCAAGAAAAGTGTGTCTAATAGCAGGGGATTACTATAAATCTCCTGGTTTGATGTACATCCTCACTTAAATGTTATGGGAGTGGCTTCAGTATCCTGCAGTTTCTGCATCCCACTTGTAGCTGCAGCCAGGCATATTTACAAATTCATTGAAAGCAGAAATTTTTAAAGAGGAGTTATCAGCTCTCCTTGGAGATATCAAAAATCAAAAATTAATTAATTGCTTTACCTTTCTGCCCTCTTTCAAAATGCTTCATGTGCTTATTATTTTTAAGTTGAAGTCACAACTCTGGGGGATTTTTGAGTTCTGTGATAATTGCATATGGACTGCATATATATTTATTCAATTTTAAGTAGAGAAGGTAAAAGAAGTAAAACTACTTTTAAAATTAATTTATAAAATGAGTGCATTGCATATAATACTATGTTGTGTACTAGATAGTATTGATACAAAACTGACCTCTGGAGTAAGAACAAAGTCCAACCACAAAATATTTATTTGGTAAATATAATGATAATGATTGCATTTGTTCGTGTTATACTCTTGGACATAGCATCTCCCAGGCACTGTTTGTGATTCACAGACTGCTGATTATTTCTAAAAGAATCTCTGGAAATTTTCTGAAAATTTAGGTTCATCCACAGAACATCACTTGAACAATGAATGGTTTTCACTAATTTTGTAGTTCCCTGAAACACTAGAGAAGCTTCCTAGATTTTCTTTTCTAGGCCAAAGATCTCTTGAGCTTTGTCTGTTTCCTGAAAGCCCTTGCTTGGGTGTTTCTAAGACAGCTTGATGTTCATCAGCTGGGCAGAAGGCATGCAAACAGGTGCTAAGTGTAATAAGGCTAGATAAGAGACCAATTATGTTTCTAATTGCCTTAGTCTTCTCCTGGTTTTGGCAAGTCGATAGTGTGTCATGCTTACTCTGCTGGTCATACTTTCAGGTACAGACTGGGGAGGTGGCTGGGATTAGTACAACAAGTACTTCTTAATAAATCTGGCTATTACAGGTAGTTTTGTGGCTAGTACAGCTGTCAGTCTGGTAGCAGACATAGCTTCAGTTCTGTGGAGGTCATTTACCCCCCTGTGTTATCACAGCAGTGAGGTGAGTACTCGTGCTGGTGACCATCATCTCTTTCTAGACTGAGTGCTGTTCTCAGGCATTTTGTGCTTCACAGTACACCTCTCCAGAGAAGTGGGAATCTTAAGCTTGAAAGACTCCTGAGGCAAATGCTATTTCAGTCTCATTGAAATCCAGCGAGGCACCGAGCACTGAACAAAAGCCCCACAGAAATTACAGAAGAAATAACAGGAGAGATTTGAAATCACCTGAATCAATAGGAGTTCTTACCCTGCCCTGCAGATTGGTGAGTTCTCAAGTGTTGCTGCTGCTATTGCTAATTCCCTCGAATACCTGACCCATGAGACTGCAAGTGAGCTGATAGGATGTTTCCTGTGTTGCCACACATGGATAATTCAAAAATATGCAGAAGATATAGGCAAAGTATGATGACTGTTTTCCTATGGGGAAATGGGAGTTGGTAAGTGTATTGAGGTTTGTGTTGGGTGGACTCTCAGTCACTCAGAATCTTCCTTGGTTGTTGAATGCCATTAAAAGTAGCCCATGTTTCTGCTGGGATCATGCAGAAAACATTAGCCAACATGAGAACTGTCACAGATAAGTGCAGTGAAAGTGCTTAACTTTATCTCAGATTCATCTGTGAAATCATCTGGAGTTTTATTCAGTGAAACATGCAATGAATGTGTGAGCCCCTATTTTTGTTCTGAGGTATATTTTCTTCATTTTTAGCTTATTTTTTACAGTATGAATATTTCTATTTTTTGTGTATTTTAATTATTCTTTTGCTTTGAAAACAAGACATGATTTGTCTCTTTGCTTAGTAAAATTAAGAATGTCATCTTGAGTCTGCTGAATTAGGGAAAGCAACTTGGATACACTGAAGCATTTTGTAACTTCTGTTTTCTGTAATAGGAGTTAAGGCTGATTGGGACAGTAGTCACTATTTGTGCTAGTACTACTTTGAAACAAAGAATGATGAGGACTGGAACTTGCAGATTCAGAAAGGGCAACTATGTTTCCAGTGTAAGAGTTAAGAAAAGAGAAGCAATCATTCAAGTTATTATTTAATGATGGACTGAAACTTGCATTTGAGAAATGACTTCAAAACTTATCCCAGATAAAATGAAAAGAGAAGTACCTTTTACCTAGAAGATAAAAAAATAGTAATATTTTTCTCAACCATCTACTTAAGAAAATTGGGTATAAATTGACAGAAATTGGTTATTGAAGCCGAGGTACCACTAAAACTGTGACTGATTCTATTAAGTGTTCTCCCACTTTGTGCTGCAAAACAATCTCATCTTCTCATTAGAATGGCTGGAGACAGCTCTGTGAGTGACTGTAGGTACCTTTCCCAGGGTAAATGTTTCAGATGCATCTGTCGGGCCATACACCAGTTACTAACATTCTCCAAAAATAATGACACTTCATTGTTACTGAGCTAACATAACACAGCTATTCAAACTTGGCCACCTACCTACGCATTCCAATCTGCAAAACACTGTGAGGGAAGAAAATTGAAGTGGGATCATCATTTGGCAGATACATATCATAAATTAGTGATCTTCCCAAGGCTTTTCACTGAACCAGCAGTGCAGCTAAATAGCTGTCACTGAGGCACTATGCTCATATTGGAAGGGAATGGAGTAAGAAGAAATCATTAATACAAACATTATTAAACAGTCATCGATTCTTTGGAAGATAAACTGAGAGGGACATAAAAGCATTCTCAGCTGTATCAAAGCACCAAGGTGAGCAGTGTCAGTTATTGAAAGCTGCTTGAGTCAGGATCCCAAGTGAAGCACAAGGGGTCACTTATGTCATGACAACCTTTTTCCACCTGTTGAGGAGCGTGGCTGCCTGTGTTGGGGCAGGACTGTCACCTGGCATCAGGTGCTGTGAGTAGACAGGTAGGAGAGTCTCACTGGGCACTTGTCTGTTGAGAGGTATGTTTACACTCAGGTGTGAGGTTGTAGGTGTGCCAGCTCCTAGTTCTATGAACATCATGTGATCTAGTCTCTTGTCACTTGGCTACCCAGCTTGACCACACACTTGTTTTGTCACTACTGATTTTTCTGGCAGTGAATGATTTTTGGCTAACCTAGGTTGCCATTGCCAAACCTGCTTTGCTCTTTTTGTTGAGGTATTATGGGGAAGCTGTTCCCATGTCTGTGGGTCTTGCTGTCACCCTTTGTGCCTGGTTGGAGTCGTGTGGGTGGCTCACCTCTTCCAGGTCACCAGCTGCCCTGGTGAGAAGGGGACAGTGTTTGTAGCCCCTGAGAAGTTAGCTGGAGCCACCAACAGGGGCCTTTCAAACTTGGCTTCCTTAGAGAACTTCAAGGAATGTCAATACTTGTATTTCAAATGGAAGGAAACAGGACACATAGGAACTAGGTTTTCTCTAATTATTACCACAAGACTCATTTATTTTGGTGTGAGAGACTGTAGCCAATTGTAAATACCATTATAAATATTTTTGGAAATGATGATCTGCTTTGGCAAGCCTCTCCAGATCTTTAAGACCTTCAAGCTTTCCATCTGTTATCCAGAATGAAATACTAATGGATATAATTTTGCAGACTATGCTAAAAAAAAAGTAATGCTGAAATCACTGACATACTTGGTAAGTGTATTGTAATTAACATTTTCCCCCCTTTTAAACCATTAAAGCACTTTGTGGACTAAATTACTGTGCCACTTCTATCAAATAAGGTAGGAAATATTTTATAATATTTTGATTCCTATTTTTACCTCAATTTACATTATGGCATATTAAAGATTTCCGTTGTTTAAATTGGTGAACTGATGTTTAACTTTAAATGTCTTTACACTTTTGGTTTTCATCATGGGTTTGACATAATGCTACTGTAACTAATTAGTACTGAAGTACAACTTTTATCACATTTTTGCAGATATATTTTTAAAACACTTATTCTGATTATTTGTTTGTTATGATATGCTGATTCAAATTAAAATGTTGACTTGTTTTAATAAGAATTCTGACATCTGTTCATACATCCTTAATGTAAAATGCCTGACAAGAATTCTGTTAGTCCCATAACATAGTGGTATTGCTATAAATGTTACCAAAGGTTTATGTTATTGCCATTTTAAACAAAGATGTTCAATGCTAATACTTATTCCTCAACTATCTTTTTGAAACCATTATCCTGAGAAGTAAATAATGTTTGAAAAAGGCAAATTTTTAATGCAGAGCAGTGTAGTCATCAATAGCCTACAAAATACACTTTAAAAATCGTGCTTTTACAAACATGACACAGACTCTGCTGTAGCACTGTATGCTCTAAAAGCTGCAGATATATTTTAGAAAACACTGATGAAGCCATTACTGCTTCATGCATTTGTTCATAGTATATATCATTATTCAAGAAATTTAAGAACCATAATGATGGAAAATCACACAGAAAGAAAAGGAACATGGACTTTGTCAGAAACAAGGGCTACATTTTTATTCAAGAGGCCCATAATGATGGAAAATCACAGTGAAAGGCAGAGACGAAACAGGGATCCCGTAAAGGACTGACACACCACAGTGGCACAAGTAGTAGAACCGTCATAGCAAGTGGATAAAAATAAAGAAAACAAAATTAACTAGAGAAGAGCTGGATTCGGGGATGAAGCAGAAAACAGAAACAAATCACAGTAAATGCTGAAGATTAATTTCAAAGAATCTGCTGAGAGTGAGTGCAGAGACAAGTTCCATCAATATTAATGAAACTGAAATAGAACTCCAAATGACCATGAGTACAAAATGGCATAAAAAGCATTTTCTTTTAAATAGGTTGGAGATTAGATCATAAGACCTTTCCAAAAATGCACAGAATACACACAAGATGTTATTATGGGAAAAGCCATAAACAATCACAACATAATTAATATTTCTGTAGTTCTTTTTAAAGATTTATCTGCACGTACATTTATTATAAAAGGATGCTTCATAGAAGAGATATTTAGGAAAATAAGCAGAGGAGTATTTTCTCATGTCCAGTGTTCTACAAATATCTTAAAGGGATCTTGTATAACTTCAAGTAGCAGTCTTTGACTTTTTTTTTAAGCAGTCTGAAAGAGCTAGATACCTCAAACCCTTAATAATATGTTCCACTTTAGGTTTATATTATGTGCAAGAAAATATTATTGTCCATCTTGAAATTAACAAAGAATAACTGTTATATGTAACTTGACAGCAAAAGCTCTGTGCAGTCAGGAAATAAACTTTCCTTCCTAAGTTACTTAAGCTGCCCACTTGTATTAGACAGCCATGATACAGGCCATGGATCTTTCAGAGATTCTCACATTCTTGATGCTGAAAGTTTTGCCCTACCAGCTGACAACTGTATTCACTTCTCATCAGATAGCCTATGGTTAGAAACAAAGGGGCACACTTTAAAACCTGATTTTTAACAAAGACCAACACAAATGTGTAATTTCTTGGATGATGTTGTCAGGAGCCCTGTAAATTGTGACTGGCATGTCAAATATTGCAGAATCCTTAGTGCAAGAGCAATACCTTTCTGATAATGATTCTCTTCCCTTTGAACATTCGTTGTGACAGGCAAAATTTCAGTGTCATAAAGAGAGATAGTATCAATCTGTTTCACTCACGTAAAAAATTAAACTATTAAAGGTTTTTTCATCTGTCACAAGAAGGCCAAGTCTTTCTTCTTCTAGCAGGTCGCTGATGTTATTTCAGTGCCTTCTCACAGCCGATCAGCAGTAGTTCTTCTCCACTTTAGGGTTCTCAATGCGCTTCCTGCCAATGCACAAACCTTTCTTTCGCATTGTAGTAAAGATGTGATGATCTAAATAAAGCTATTGAGAAGAATAAAAATATTTTCTAAAGCATAGTTTTGGTTTAAAAGGGAGACTGAGATATAAATATATACATATATGCCTTACAAAGTACATAATTCCAGTATAAAAAATACTGGAATAAGTTTAAAAATAATGTAGATTAGGTTTGGCAGAAAACCAGTTATTTGTGGTAGGCCATACTCCTGTGTTTCTTCATTGAGGCAGAAATTACATAGTGACAGCCAGTAGTTAAACTGTGGCTGAAAATCCCTTTCCAGAATTGAATTGGGTTCTGAATCCCTAGTGAAATCTGTGTCCAAGCAGTCATGCTGTTAAGTCAAACTTTGGTTGCACCCACAACATATTACAGTTGTGAGGCAATGGAATTTCTATGATCATATGTTATTTCTTAACGTGGTGATAGTAATCTTTACCACTTGATAAGTCATTTCTTAGTGTTTGCTAATAGGGTTTTATTGTCTTTCCAGAGCTCCACTGCAGAGGTGTTCTCAAGCTTTGGCTGCTCAGCAGGCACTTCTGGCATGCCCAGTCCTGTCCTGCTGTGTGCATCCTCCAGAGCAGCAGCTAGCAGGGCAGGGCAGTGATCTCTTCCTGACAGGGACGTGAATGCAGCTCTCCTTTAGGACAACAGGGCATGGGATGCACTGGGAAGCTGACTGCTGGACAGGTTTGTATCAGGTGCACTGGCACCTGAACAGTTGTTGTCAGATGATGGTTGGGTGCAAGGCAACTGTGACAAGGCACCTTTAGAGAGGAGGACTGCCAGGGTCTCTGCAGTTGCTGTGGACCCTTGCTTTGTGCTGGCACCACCAATAGTGTGCATATACAGGTTGTTTCCTAAATTAAAATGTGGCAAATCCCACATGTACAGATGAGAGTACTGCACAGCTGAGAACAGAAAGTTAGGAACAACTTTTTAAAGTAAATTATGGGGAAAACATTGGTGTTGAGTGAAGCTTTGCTGAGCTTCTAAGCTTTTCTGAATAGAGAATTATGAAATTACAAAGTAGCTAAGAGGTCCTCTCCTGAACACACAAGTGAGGCATAATTGCATTGTGACTTTTTCTTATAAACAAGAACACTACCGTGAAATGAAAGAAAATGATATATATGTGATCCAAGTTTTAAATTGATTTTATTGGATTTTTGTAATATAGTAGCTGAGTTATGAGGAAGAAATTATTGGATTCTTATTATAGCCACAAGAATGCAGTATCAGCAGTATGCTATTAGTATTTACATGTAAACTGAAGCATTGTATAGAATAAATCTCCACTGTGTTTACAGAGGTCACTGTAATGCTAATGTCGCCCCACCTTCTCTAAGGGTGCAGTGCTACCTGTGACAGTGTTTTTGAATTGGACTGAGGTATACACTCATCTGTTCATGCTAAACAATATAGCTTCATGAGGCAAAACTAGCTGACTGCAGTTGTAAACTCTTGCAATTTTCCTCTGCAATCCCATCTTGAAGGTGTAGTCTGTATCCCTGTTACCATCTCTCTAGGGCTGGTGTGCTTTGGGGCTTTAATGAATAAGCCCAGAGGAACATGTCCCACCCCCTTTTTGTGCACCAGGCTCCACATCCAGCCATACATGCAGTTTTTGTGAGCACTCTGGATGACCTGGTAAAGGCTGCAGATTTTCTAGAGCATAAAGAATTCTTTGCTATTTTGCAAATACTGTCCTAACTATTTCCCACAAGTAACTCTTTTTCTAGGCCTCTAGAAATGTAGATGACTGATTAATCCCTTTTATCTGAATTTATCAGGTTATAAAATACTTTACAATCTGAAGTTAAGAGGTAGAATAAATATAATACAGAAAAAATTTTAAAGATTTCCAGAATTGCTGCATGATGTCTTTCAATATTTTGTTTGGTTTTCATTTTACAGTCATTTTGCAAATATGTAGTGTATAAAATGTATCATTATCACCTAACTAACTTTCTTTATTAGGTATCTCATTTTGTTCTTCCATCAAAATAGAATGCATCTTATGAGGCTAGAATATAACTGCTCAATCTGCATTAGATCCAGAATGACGTTTGTGGCTTTTTTCCTGAGATCATGTTTTGAAGTTCAGCTATCCAGATCTCTCTATCCTTTTTTTTTCTGTGTTCAATAAATGAAGTCATTTTATCTGTCCTAAGAAGTTACATCACAAACATTTTTGTGCCCTAGAAGAAAAAGATGAAATGTCTTTGAAAGCTAGCAAGAGTCTACTATTCTTGCATAGACATTTAATTGCACATAGTTAAAAGTCTACATTAAATGCCAAATGTTTGATGTTTTGTTTTGTAATTTCAAGCTACACACAAAATGTAGCATTTAGAGACATTTATAGAAAAGTAATTTTATTTTCCCTAAGGTTTCTCTCTTGCCAGTGTGTCCTAGGCTGCTGAACATTGCTCAAAGACTGCAAAAAACTGATTCAAGAATAAGTCCTCCTCTGGGCTTATTCCTAGTCAGCATTCTTGCAGGGTGGGTTGGTTTTGAATTTTTGTTTACTTTCTTTTTTTGAAGTATACAGGTATAGTCCAAATTCAGAGACAGAAGTCTCCCTACTTATAAATTAGAGGATTTTCTTTCATATTCAATAATACCTTCCCAGGCATGGGTAGTATTTAATACTTGCGTTCCTTTTTCATAGTTTGTTGTTCAACTATCAAGCAACTTGATTAATACACAGTTCAGTGCTACCATCTATGCAAAATAAAGTGAAATCTACATCTTTTTATTAGACCATTATAATTCATTTTGTTTTAAAAGTTCTTTCATGTCATATGGTTTATTTGTTGCAAAGAAGGTTGGGCTAGAATGGTCCTAGTCTCTTGGAGGCGTAGAAAAACCCTAGTATTGCTCACCTCATGATCAGTCCCAATTTAATTTTTTTTCTCTGTTTTTATTACTATTAATCATAAAAATATTTTTATTTTACAGTAGTACTTCCATTTTGCTATGGTACTGAAATGTTTAAAGTAGACCTGTCATTCTTGAACTGAAATTTTATTAATTCACTGGTAATTTGTCATACTATAGAACCTCTCTCTTCTTGTGAGCAAATCTCTTTCACTATGCTCACTGTGAATATCTCAGTATGCATTATGCCTGCTAGTGACATTGTCCATGTTAAAGTTATGAAATTCAGCTGATATTTCCAGTCTTATGATCTAGAAAAATATTAATAATGTGTGGCAAATCAGATTGTTCCGCACTAGCACTAGATGCTTCTAGACTGAGAAAGTCTGGGATGCCACAGAAAGGAATGAGAGAGATGTTTTATGCCATCACAGCAGCCCTGCCCATCTTTAGAGCTGCACTAACACCATTTACAATATTACCATTAAAACAAGGACAGTTATCACAATACAAAAGAATAAAAATGCATAAATATAAAATGCAAAGGGTAGTATGAATATAAGTGTGTAAAGAATGGAGTAAGTTCAGATTCTCTGTGAGATCAGCCAAATCCACCGCTAGAAGAACACTGTTGAACCCTACCAAATATAACATTTAAAAATACTGTATTCAAGAACAGTTCAGCTGTGTGATGACTGCCTATAAACTTCACAGAACTCAATGAACACCATTTAGTTTAGACCATGCTCTTGAGTAGTGTTTCTTTTTAGAACTGAGTGTATTTATTACTGGGAGTCATCTGGCTCCCTTCAAGTGGCAGGGACCTGGGTAATTCCAAGCTGGGGTATACAAAAGCAGCTGTGTTCTTCTCACCCCCTGGGCTGCACTGAATATTACCTGGTCACAGCAAGGATCAGGGGCTCTGTCTTTATTCTTTTAGTTCTACCAAACCGCTTATTTTTGCAGTTAGCGGTGACTTTGCTGTAAATATATGTTCTGGGCAGCAGAAAGCAAAGACTCTTGGTGGCAGAAACAATAAACTGTTTGTTTTATTACTGTCTCTTAAACATTGCTTTTAATCAGGTAGAGTTGCTCCAGGGCTGTTTGGCTTCTGCACATGATCCAGCTGCACAATAAGCTGTATTTGTGCAGTACTTCAGTGTTGGAGAGTTGACATTGAGATGATTGCCTTCTAGATGTGAGTGGTTTTTTCCATTAAACTTATAAAACACATTTTTTATGTAATATGGTCAAGATTATTATGGTTTAAACTATGTATGCCAGTTGAAAATGAGGTTTTCAGCATTATGACAGATTTGGATAGAAAATTCAGCCAAATAAGGCAAACCTTGACTTTAAAAGCAACTTGAAATCAAAAGCATGTAAGATGAAGTGTTACATGGTCATGAGTCAATTTCTAGCTGAAAGAATCATATGCTTTGAAGTCCTGTATCTGCATTTAGTGAAGTGGCTGTGCTAACAGTAAGTTAGATAGAGGAGCTATGGAGGGGGGGGAAGGGGAGAAGCAGGCCATTTTTACAGTACGTTAAATGAAGAGCATAAATTAAAAACTTATATTCAAACTTACACATTTTTGTACACACATCACTGACTTTGGTACCATATGTTGTCACACTGAAGTACATCAACAAAAGTAGGCAGGATTTTAATTTCTTTTTCTCTTCCAGTTCAGCTGTTTTCCCCAACAGCTAAAATCAAAATTATACCTATAGTAGGCTTTATTTTTTGTGTATACACAAACACACACACACATACACTCCTTCATGTATCAAACTGCTTATGCCTTACGCCTGTACTGTGCTTACAAACTGGTAAGTTAAGTATTTTTATTTTAAGAAGACGTTTGTCTACTGAGAGCTATTGTGCCTAGATTGGACAACAAAATTGTCTGACAAGATGTTTGGATTGCGGGAAAATTTAATAAGCAGAAAAGCTCTACAAAAGTAGTCTTTCAGAAAGTTTGTGGCCTTATTAATAGAGCTAGGCAAATCCATCCTGTACTGTTGCTGTGAAATAGTCCTGCAAAACGCTGCTTTCAGGACAAGTAAAGTGTCTTGGACTTATAAGCGTGGAAAATGATGATGTTTTTATTTTGTTCCTGAAAAGAAAACTAAATTTGGTTACTGAAGTTTGTAATTTATGGATGTGAAGAGAGCTGGGGCTGTGCTGAGTTTATAATAATTTCTGTTAATTTCAACTTTACTGAATGTTTGGTGTAGTAATACATTAGCTTTATTCAATAACTAAGTAACTGTATCTGAATCTGAACTAGATATACTTTTTCCCCTCTTACGTGTATAATGATATATTTTAAGACAGTAGAAAGACCACATAAATATATTACTATTATCAGTATTCTAATGGGAAAACTCCAAACAGATACGGCATCCTCTTCCTCAATATTATTGTTACAAAAATCACTGAAATATAAAAGTTGTAACAGACTTTTTAATGTATAATTTCAGATTAAGCTTAGTAAAAGTGTCCTTTCTTTAAAAAAAAAATCAAAAATCTGTTCAATATTACATTCCTTTTACTGTGACTGCGGTGATATATATCTGACAATACTCTCACCTTGACTCCTTCACTCTGGTGTTTTTCAAGTTTTGAGAATTTTGTCTTATGGACTTAAAATAGGGCATGCTATAAGAATAGTTTTTACTGCCTTCTCTCCTTCAATTTTCTTAGCAGGCAACACTTGATGGTGCCTGTCTTTAGTGGTTCAGAGAAGCAGAGCCTGAGTTAAAGAAAATGTCTAATTTTTTTCAAGAGTCCCGATCTGACTTCTCTAATATTTTCTACAATTAATTTTTCATAGATTCTGAATGTTTCATCTGTTCTTCATAACCTCTCTATTTCATTCCTAGATTATTTTATTAATTTGCCATGTAAATGCTATAAATCATCACAATTTATTTACAAGGGTCTCCTCCTGACCATATGCCTTTTATCTAGATAAGCATGCACAAAAATCTAATAGTGTGCCTAAGCACCAGTGCTCCTTTGAGTCCAAAAATCCTGTGGCACTTTTCTGGGCATGGGCTATTTCACCTTTCCAGTGCTTCCTGCTCTGGTGCGGGATTGATGGGTTGGCAAACAGAAGACCAGGACCTTAGCCTGGAGAGGAGGAGGCTCAGGGGTGACCTCATCGTCTGCAACTCCCTGGAAGGAGCTTGTAGCCAGGTAGGGGTCAGCCAGGCACCCAGTGACAGGATTAGAGGACATGGTCTTCTTCAGCTGTTCCTTGGAAGGTTTAGGCTGGACATGTGGAGAAATTTCTTCACAGAAAGGCTGATTAAACATTGGAATGGGCTGCCCAGGCAGGTGCTGGAGGTGTTTAAGGAAAGACTGACCGTGGCACTCAGTGCCATGGTCTAGTTGACAAGGTGGTGTTTGGGCGCAGGTTGGACTCCATGATCTCGGAGGTCTTTTCCAAGCTCCTCGATTTGCGCACGCACTTGCGAGCAGCGTTGCTGCGGGCGCTCCGCCGTCCGGCGGCAGCCGCTGCTGTCGCTGCGGCCGGGCCGGGGCCGTGCCGGGCTGTCGCTGCGGCCGGGCAGGAGACGTGCCGGGCTGTCACTGCGGCCGGGCCGGGGCCGTGCCGGGCTGTCGCTGCGGCCGGGCCGGGGCCGTGCCGGGCTGTCGCTGCGGCCGGGCCGGGGCCGTGCCGCGCTGTCGCTGCGGGCGGGGCGAGCCCGTGCCGGGCTCGGGCCGCGCTGTGGCGGGCGGGGCGGGCCCGGGGCTGCGCCCCTCCCGCTCGCCGCGACCTTTCCCCCGCGGCTGCGCCGCCCCTTCCGCCGGCGCGTCCGCGTGCGAGGGCCCTGGCGCTGTTGCTCCGAGGCGGCTCCGTGCCGAGGTGAGCCGGAACCTCGGCCACGGCCGGGACCGCCGCCTGCCCGGCCGCAGGAGCCCCGCACGGCCCCCGGCAGCCGCCGCCGCCGCCCGGGTGCCTCTCCTCGGCTTCCTGGCGGCGGAGGCCCCGGCTGGGCCGCTGCGCCGTGCCGGGAGGGGACGGGGCGTGGGGGGAGCGCGGGGGTGTCGCGGGGAGCTCAGTGTGCCCTCCTTGTGCTTGCAGATGCCCCCGAAAAAGGGAGGCGACGGGGTTAAGTCGCACCCGATTATCGGAAGGTTCGGGACGTCCCTGAAGATCGGGATCGTCGGGCTGCCGAACGTGGGGTAGGTGTTCGGGGCTGACTGCTCAGGGATGCACTTCCATCTTTAGCTGGAAGTACTTGCAGGTGGAGCGGCGCAAAACTGGCAGCGATAGGCAGGTGTGTGCGAGTCTGGACAAGATAATAGGGAAGGGTTCAAAGAAAGGAAAAGTCTTAGTAATTGCTGAGTTTCATCAAACCCTGTGTGTTTTGTCTCTCCTGTTTTCTTACTTCCACTGTTGTGTATGTGTAATGCATGTTTGCATGCAAATACTTAGGCAAACATGCACAACAAATTCCTTTTACATTTTGGGATGATGTGCGCAGGAAGGGGTTAATCATTCCATGTCAGTAGCAGTGAAGAGGACTTTCTTGTAACTTCTTCAGAGAAGAAGACTTCTCAGTGAGACAAGCCTGAGTGACAGTTTGGAAGAGATGATGGAATGTTAATAATTGATTTCTGTCATGTTTCTCATCTCTGGTTGTTATGGCTCCTCACAGGAGCTATGCTTGAAAAGGAGGATGAACTGATTACCTGGAGGATATCCATGTGAAACTTTTTGGTGTTAATTTTTGTATCCTGTTTACTAAGAGGAGGTCTCAGCATTCTCTTTAAAGTCTTTAAATCTTTAACACATTCAATTGTGTGCATGTCTTAAACCTGGAAGCACTGCTTTCTTATGTGTTCATTATAATTTATTTTATTTTTCAGGGTGTAGCTGAGATGTACTCCATAAAGGAAATAATTAGCTGTAGCATTGTACTGCATGTCAGTGGGGATAAATAGCATTTTCAACTATGTTATGATGTAACTTTCAAAGAAAATTGTTAGTGACTTTTGAGCACGTTGGCTGTATGCAGAGCAGTTCTGATAATCGCAACAACCTGAATATTTATTGTAGAAAATTTGGGAGCTAATAAATCAAGAATTGCTCTTTTGGCTTAATAAATTCCAGGTAACAAAGTAATCTGTTACTTGGTTGAAGGGAAAGTGTTCTCTTTTTTTCCCCCCTGTAGAGTACTTGTAGGCTTGTTGCCACTGATACTTAACAAGGATGAAAATAGTTTGATGCAGTTATACCTTATCTTCGTATGCACAAAATATTATTGGTAACTGATTAACTGATGTGGTTTGCCTTTTGTGCCACTGTTTTTCCTCTTTTCATTCTTGACTTTTATTGCTTAGATACTGAAATTGTGTTACAATGTAAATAAATCTTAAGGAACAGCATAGGTGTGGAAAGGATGAGTCATAGAAAAAACCAGGTAAAAAAAAGTTTCAACCATCCTTATGGTAGTCTCACTGTGCTTGAAGAAAATGAGAAATGGCCAGTAGGGCTGTGCAGTGCTTTTGACTTAACTTTTTTGGGTAACATGTGTGTACAGTATATGTACCTAGGGGAATTTTAAAGGGTAGGGAAGAGAGGTAAGCATCACTGGGTTTCAGTGGGGCATTCCAGATGCATGTGTCTTCTGCTAGAATCAGGGGAGTGGTCAATGCTGTTGAAGTAAATGGGAAACTCAGTATTACTTTGGGTTGAAACGTGGTTTAATCCAGTACTTTTAAATGCTTCTAAATTGAACTGCTTTAAGAGTGTTTGTATGTTATTTATAGGAAATCAACGTTTTTCAATGTGTTAACAAAGAGTCAAGCAGCAGCGGAAAATTTTCCTTTCTGTACTATTGATCCAAATGAGAGTCGAGTACCCGTGCCAGATGACAGATTTGACTTCCTGTGCCAGTATCACAAACCTCCAAGGTAATTCTTAATACCTTTCTCCAGTTAGGCAGCTGAAATAGTATTACTGAACCAAAACTTTTCATGAAAGTTTAATGCAACTATAATGTCTGGAAGTTTGTTACTGACATCTGTTTTAGAATGTGAAATTATGTGTCTACCTGGATTTTACCTTTCCCTTGCCCCTGATATGACCTTTGTTTTATAAGACTGGTAAATGTAGGAGCTCTCAGTCATTGCTCAGCACCATTTGGTGCTAGGTGTTCCTGTCTTTGAAGGTGGTTGCTCCCAGGTGCCATGGAGGATCTTCTGAAGAGATTTGGAAAACACAGTAGTGGACATACCTAACTTGTCATAAGGCTGCTCATTTGAAAGATTTCCACCCTATACATTGAAACATTCAGAATATTGCATGTGCTATGTGAAGCTAAACAAATATCTGTCATTATCCCTGCATCCTCAGTTATTTGGCAGTATGTTTGTGAGCAGTCTTTTGTGGCCGATTTTCTCTCCTTTCAATAGACTCTGCTACTTGTACATCTCTCCCGATTCTTTTGTTATTCCAGAAATGTGTTCATTTTGTCACATCATCTTTTTTTTTTGCTATTGACTGTAATCTGCTGTGTATGTTCAATGCGAGAACTCTTTTTGCTTGAACAGCAAAATTTAAGGTGGTTTCAGAAAACAGAAACTTAAATAGGGACTTGTGACTCATTAATTTTAGTTGCAGAGGTATCTTGAATCAAGTGAGTGTACATAAATCATAGGGCAAACTAGTGTGCATGTGTGTGCTTTTTTCCAACTCTCAGGCCTCAGTTTTAGAGCCAGATCTCACCCAGTTAAAAAAGATTAATTAGTTGCTAACCAAAAACCCATTTCCTGACTTAATTTTCAGGTCTAAGCAAGCTGTTTCCATCTGTAACTATTGTACAGCTTTTAAATACTGCACTAATATGAAGCTATTTGTTTAGGTGGATTGTTTTAGCATGTTGTCTTGTTTTTCTTGCTCAAGTCAGTGTTAAGCATGATGGGTTACTGCATGGATCTTAAAACTGTTGAATTAGAGACAGAGCTTTCCGACTGTTGACTGTGCAGAGGTAATGAGGTAATAGCTTTTAAATTTTGTTGACAGTTTTCTTCTAACTTGTACTGTTGGTGCTGCTTTGGTCGTGTTAGTAATCCCTTTTTATTCTCACCTAGCTGTGAATGGCTACTCCCATATTAATAGTTGAAGTGACAAAGACATTCTTACCTCTTCCCTCACCCTGCCTTTGGCCATCTGTCTTCACAGGGAGTGCTAAGATTGTTAATACTTGTATGTGTGTTCTCTGACTAGCAAATTCTCCTTCCCTCCCTCCCAACTCATCGCTCTAAAGTATTAATGAAAATAATATATTTTCTGTCTTTATTCAGTAAATATACTGAGTTTGTTAACAAGCTGGATAATCAGCCTTTATTTGAATGGTCTTTTGACTTTCTCCAGACATGTATCACTTAAAGCATGTGGGCATTAGTGGATAGTTATAGCTCCTGAGTTCACTTATGCTGCTTATATGATTTTTGTATTTCACTGTAAGAGTAATAAAGCAGAGATAATTAGTGATAGTGCAGTAGGATACTAGACTGAGGTAACTTAACTGGGCTGTTTGTGCTTGTCTGCCTCAGACTAACTCAGGAAAAGAAGGCTGTAGTCACAAAGATAGGCTACTGAATTGTAATTTAAATGTCTTAATTTCTCTCTATAGTCTTGATTTTGTTCTTCATCTTTATGTAATACATTCTGTGGTAATTTTCTACTTGTTTGGATTAGTAGATGTAATCCATCTGTGCACACAGAATGTTTATAAACAGTGAATTCTCTTTAAATTGGACTCTTGTCTAGCCTCAAGATTTTGTCTTTCAAAATCTAAAGCATTTGGGTTTTTATTTCCCATATGTTACACTTAGTTTTCACAGAACTGCAGTCATTGTTGGGAGATGGGGAAAAGTAAAAAGGGTGACTTTGTCTTAACTGAAATAATGTGTGAGAGGACAAAGTGATGTTGCCTTGGTGCCTGCTGGGAGCCAGCAGAGGGGAGAGGGCAGGGCTGGGCTGGCATTTGCTGTCTGTGCCACGGAGCTGGGACTGCTCTGCTGCAGCC
Organism: Passer domesticus; assembly: GCF_036417665.1. NCBI lineage: Eukaryota > Metazoa > Chordata > Aves > Passeriformes > Passeridae > Passer > Passer domesticus. The sequence continues at coordinate 22,445,076 of NC_087483.1, forward strand.
ACACTGACTGCTGCAGGGGCATTGCTGGTGTGAGTTAGCTCTGCTCTTCTGCCATTGCAGGAGGAGTTGGCATCTTCAGGTACTGTTTGTTGCTTGAAGATCCATTCCTCTCTCCAAAAGAGGAGAGCCTCAGCTTCGTTGGGACTGCTGTGCTGTTGCTTGTTAGCCCATGCTGAAAACTGACTGGTATTAATTAGAAGTGCAAATGTTTGTAAATGAAATCACATAGGCAAAAATTTAGAGACAATTATCTACAGGTAAATCTGTACTTAATAGATTAAGGTACACTGGCAGAAGTTGTAACCTGTGCTTTTTTTCTTTCTGCAGCAGTGGGATGTATGTGACTGTTGACAATAAATAAATTGAATGATATAGACTGTACACAGAAGGTGGACTCTAAGAACTTACAGTAAAAGCTGCTGTGCTGTTGCCAAATGATATAGATGATTTCTTTGAGCTTTAGTGTTACTACTGCATGCTTTTTGGTGTGAATGCAACTGTGGATACTAAAAAAATAAGAAACCTTAATATATTAAACACAATTCTGAATGCTTGTGATTTTAAGGTGTTTGTTTATATTATGTTATTAACTTAATGTATGTATTTAAACAACTTATTTGTTTGTTATAAATTTCTCACAATATTCAGTGAAAACTCATTTGTACATTGTGCCCATGTGTAGCTTTCTCAGAAGGGAGATGGTTGATTTTTAATTTTGTTGTCCTGCAGTACAGATACTTTCAAACAAGGTTTTACAGACTGATGATTGGATTAGTTCCAGTTTAGTAACTGGAAAGAGTGTTTTCTGTAGACTGATTCACTTCAGCAGGAACTAAAGCAGAAAGGTGTATTTCCCCACACCTATCTATGAATACTAAGTAGGTAGCAGAGGATGAGGTCTGCTAATTCTAATTTCTAATGGAAAAGAGATGTTTTTCATCTCAACAGGTAGCTCCTGACATGAAAATTATGACATGGAAGCCAGAAAGAGTTGCTCTGTTAACTGCAATTAATATTTTATGGGACACTGTGTTTTTAGGAGTGATAGGTATATCATATAAAAAAAGAACTGTGTGTGTAGTGCATCTGAAGAAATTTTAGTAACTTAATAAAAGCTTTAATGAAGCTATTTTCTTGTGTATATTTTGTTCTAGATTTAATTAAAGTGCTGCTTAATCACCTTAGATTTAGAACTACTTTTTTTTAGTGTAAGTATGTCAAACTCATGTAATTTGAACAGTGATTTTTGTCCTAACTCACAAGTAGCTTGAAAGCCTCTGGGTGTATGTACCCAGCACTCTTAAGCCGTAGGTCCCCCAGCCTGTTGCCACAGTTGTGGTGTGCTGTGCCTGACCAGGAGATGTGCCTCAAGTGACACTGGAGTCCAGCCTCAAAATAATTTCCACCGAGGTGGTAGAGGAAATTGCAATTTTCTCTTTATTTCATTTATTTTGTGCCACAATCATCTCCTCACTGCCATTATTTGCATTTTTCTACTTTAAGTTACATGACTAACTAAAAGAAGTACTCGGGAAGAAGCACTGTAAGCCTCAGGTAATTAACCTACAGCCTAACTGTAAGTAACTACACCCAGTGACTGCATTGGCTGATAGGAATCAGCCTGTCTGAAAATCGTAATGAAAGGTGATTTTAAAGTCATACATTTCTGCTTCCTCCCTTGCTTAAAATCAAGTAATATTATAAGCAGGAGTGAGTCAAGAGAAGGGGTGAATCAAACAACTTAAAAAGTTGTCAGGATTTGTTTCATTCCTTGTTTGCACCTGTGAGCTGCCTTGCACATGTGTACACAAAGCCTATTGCAACCACAAATGTTTCTCTTCCACCTAGACTATTTCGGATCTATCTTGGATGTCCTTTTCAAACTTAAATTTTAAGGCAATTTTGGTTATCTCAAAGGATGATAATACCTGAATTGCAGCTACCTCTCTTCAACTCCAGCACTGTGCATTATACTTCAGGATCTCTGTCTTTTTTGTCAGCAGATTGCTGACAAATGCATTGTCAGATTGTTCTGCATTGCAGATTGATAAAATTCATTCATTTTGATCTTTACTGCTCAAGTGATGGTTACTGAACTAAGTCTGAGTAAATCCCATTGCTGTCTACATCAGGAAAGTCTTCTGCAATATTAACTGAAAGTATCCATTGTAGGATAGCATATTCAGGTACACGATAAAGTTTTAAAGTAAAAAAATTACATAATCAGTTGCTGGAAAGCATTTTGTAGAAACCAGATCAGCAGTGGGACTTTCTGAGGGACATCATGTGGGACTTAGGCTGTGTTTAAGAAGAGCATTTATCTAAATGGAAACCACCTGTAGTTTCTAAGTGAGAGATCAATGACTTAGCAGGCTAGAACTCTTAACATATCAACATCTGTAAAATAATGCTTTTTTTTACAGAAAATTGCTGGAAATTGGTAACTATATCCTGTTGTTAATGTTCTTTTTCCTTAGGTCTTACTAAGTTTGCCTTCTCTTCAGTTTGTTCTGAGCCTGTGTAAGTCAGCTGGGCTGTGATGTGTGTTCTAGCTTTACTTATTTGTCAGCAGTGAATGAAAAATCTTAGGTAATGGTGACTTGAGCCATTTTTTCTGCCTGATAAGAGAAGGCAAAATGTAATAAGTTGTATTTTGTTGGTGTAATAACTTACTGAATAGTTTGAGAATGCAGGTGTTTGGTATGTACAGGACACAGAGCATGTGTTGTAATCCACATTGAGTCTCTTACCTTCTTATAATTCATATAAGCACAATTTAATTAGCAGATTTTTCACTTCTGGTTCATCTGCCATTAAGTTCAAGTCTTGTTTGTTAGTACCATGGATAAAATGCTATTAATTAAATAATTCTTGCGTAGAAATGACCAGGGTTCATCTGCGGTATCTAGTTCTATGGAAATAGATTCCCTTAACTGCCCATGAGGGGTTTTGCTTACATTGGTCAAAACTGCTTGCAGGATTGATTGGGGGAGCTGTAACAGTCTCTTGGAAGGGAGTTCCAAACTGTTCTGTGTGGAAATGAGCCAAAAATAGCAGTGAGGACAGACTGAGAGTTGAATGGTTCTCAAAGAGATTGCCATAATATACATGTTCTCTTTCTGTGTTGCTGCTTGTACCTCAGGTAATTTGTGAATGGTAACAGATGACTCTTACTTAAATTGTGTGAATTTTCAGGAAGGAAGGAAGAATTTCTCTTGTCTGCAAAATATGTAACCCTATAGATGCATAAGTGTTTCATTCCTGAAAATGCCCTAACCACCGGACTGCAAAACTGTGCTTTATCTGGCCCAGTGAGTCTTGTGCTCTTTACTGCATGGTTGCTCATAGAATGAAGGTGGTACACTAACACAAACTCAATGCTAATGCTTTTTGAAGTGAGGTAAAAAATCCCTGCTCAAGGATTAAACCTGTGGTTAAAATATAGAGATACTTCTGGATTTGGTGTTCTGTTTCATATTATAAATCTTTGTGACATGCTTTATGGTAGATTGGTGTAGCACTGATTTGTACAAATGCTCAGTTGATGCCACCTGTTCCTGATGATCATGTGAGGCTCAGTGACATTATGCTAATGCTGACTAACGAATCTTAAGAAATGGAAATTAATTTGTTTAGAGGAGGAGAAAAAAAGCAAAATGCAGTTAAGTCTTCAATAAACCATATTTAAGACATACGGTACTTTCCCCTCATTCTGTGCAGTGTTCTCTCATTATGTAGTTTCATAATGTTGACTCCTTGTCCTTCAGAGTACAGGCAAGTGTGACTAGCTTGTGCCTTTTTCTATTTTTCTGTGTGTTCATCTTTCTACCATGAAACCATGAAACAGAGATTTAAGCCAGGAAAGGTGTCTGCCAGTGGGAATAGTTTTAATTTGCTTGGAATGTGGGCTTTGTGGTACCCGAAGTGAAGGTGAGAAAGCGCCCTGGAAACCCACACACTTCAAAGGTCTCTTGCTTGTGTTACTCTACTGTGAAAGAAATGTGCTGGGGTTTTCTTTGCATTGTGTAGCAAATGAGGTTGATTCTGGTGATAAGAGTGCTCATCTGCATATGAAGGTATCTGTCTTGCCCTGATGTGGCGTCTTTGTAGTGAAAGTGTGAATTGTTCTGATGGCTGGCCAGGAGGTTAATCCTACCAGAAAGGTGAGAGGGGAGAATAGAGCGTTTCTTAGCCCACCTTTGTTTTCCTTAAAACACGGTTTAAAATGACAATGGAGAAGTGCTTTAAAGAGTGGTGTTTTTCTGGCTTGCTGCTGTGTAGTTAAATGTCAAAAAGCAAGGACTGGGAAGTTGCCTGCAGCTTCTTCTGAAGTATGTTGGTTCTTGTATCAGGCAAAAGGAGTTACTGGATTAATGCATTAATATTTACTGGCTTCTGTCTTCAGAATGTGAGTTATTCTTCCTAGTGTCTTAGGTAAGGATTTGTTCTGAGTTTGTGTACTGGTAGTTAAAAAAATATAGTGCGACAAAAAAGTGAAATTTGCAAAATTGGTTTACTTCAGAGTGTACTTATATTCGTGTACTTTTGACTGCATTCCACAGCATTAACTTGCAGCACACAATATCTGTCTTCCCAAGGATGGGCCCTTCTTTTCATGGGCCTAGTGAGGTTTAAAGTCAGTATTGTGTTACCTGAATGTAAGTAACATACTGTATTGTGTTACATAATTCTAAGTACATCACAAAGATATTAATTACTTGGAGCATGTCACTAAGTTGCTAATGTATTATACCTGACAGGTTTAGTGACACTTTGAACTTCCCCTTGGTGAACAGAAAGATGTTGTCCGGATCTTGTATTGTGAAATTATTTTACTTGAAATAAATAATTTTTCTTTGGAAGTGTTAGAGCAAGGTTGAAAACAAAACCTTTAGGTCACCACTCTTCCAGAAATAATTGATGTTCCATACTCAAATTCTAGTGAATCATATCTCCCTAAATTAGAGAGTTAATTTGAAGTGAGGAAGCTCATCTGCTGATTTTTTTTTTGCAATCAAATGAAAGTGGGGTAGCACCAGAGGAAAAAAAGTTGGAATTGTGTTTTGTTCTACCTAAGTCAGTTGCTCAGAACAGGGACAATGATCCATAGATTTCTGTAACTGCATTTTTTTCTGAGTTATAGCTGCCATACCAGGCACTGTGATGAGACAGGTGGAGTTTCCTGCTGTTACAGATCTGACAGAAATCATGTTGTCAAATATTCAGTATTTGAAAACACATATTTTTCAGCAAGTTGTCACACTAATAAAAATAAAACTCAGTTTAGGCTGTGGACAATAACGATTTCAGAAGTGTAATACTGCCTAGAAGATTACTGGCTAGGTTATCCCTTAGCCCTCAATTCCCACTTTTGTGGTTGTTTCTGTCTGGGGACAGCACTGCAAAGGTAGGTCTTTGGAAAAGGCATCTTAAGGTGGACCACAGAATCGATATCTTTGGATTTGAATCTCATGTTGAAGAACACTCACCATAGAACAGAGGGAGTGCTTTCCAGATCAGCTCTATTCCCCCATGCTGCCTTGGGGTGCTCACACCCCTCTCCTTGGGGCTCTGTGGAAGCTCTGGGTTTGGGACTTTGCTGCTGTACCTACTGCCAGTAAAATGGTGAGCTGCTGCATTAGTCCTAGCATAGTGCTTGTGAAATATGAGGGTGATGGAGTGTTTGATGGGAATGAACTCCTCTTCCACCATTTATTTTGCAGCCATCAGGCTGGAGATCTTGAGCCTGTGGTGTGCAGTTTCTGGTCTTGTGCAAGTGGGGGATTTGCAGCATTTCACTGCGGTTCTGTCTCTGCCACTGTTAATGATGATGGTGTTAGTTGCATAGAGCATATGAAGGTTCTTTTAGGTAACACCTTATCACAAAGTTTTAGTGATTTCTTGAGGTTTTTTCCTGATTTAGCTGGATTTTGAGAAGTAATTTGGTTTAGAGTGTACATGAAAAGTTTAATGCCCATTAAGTTACTTGTTAATTTTTTAACAAGTTGAGAATTTGTGGAGGATAGAAAGTTTGCACTTTATAAATTTCCCATAATTTAAAAGCTTTTTTCTGTTTTTTGTCAGCTAATTTGAACTTAATGACTATTCTGTTGTTGTGTATAAAATGTCATATGAACATGTCTGCTTAATCCTTTGCTGTTCACTATGGTGGAAGACATCACAGCTATTTATATTATAATACCATCTTAACTTACCTGCTTTTTTTTTTTTTCAATTGTTTGCATTACTCTGGTCACTGCTAATTTTAATCAGCACTGTATTTAAAAAAAGTGCTCTTTTGAGCAAGTTGCATAACCTGCTGAACTAAATGGTAACCTTGGAGGTTTGCAGTAGCAGAGTGCAATGGCCTTTTGTGTTTTATCCTTTTGGTCCTGTGAAAACTGTGCATTACACATGACATATTTATGCCTCAGCCTTCCAGGCCTGCTTGACTATTGTATAGGTATTTGTATGATTCCACACTTCAAAAGTAATTGACTTCATTTTACATAAATATTTACAAAGAACTTACAAAGAGAATAGATGTTTTACATGGGATGGGGGGAATTTTGTTTTATGCATTCCACACTGTGATGTTTAACTTGTTCCTGAAAAGAAGTGTTGGATTGTCATGTTCTGAATTTATTTTTGTGCCAAAAATGTTGGCTAATATGCTTTAGTAATGAAATTTCTAACTTTTATATTTCAGCAAAATTCCAGCATTTCTGAATGTGGTGGATATTGCTGGCCTTGTGAAAGGAGCCCACACTGGACAAGGCTTAGGAAATTCCTTCTTGTCTCACATTAACGCCTGTGATGGGATCTTTCATCTGATGCGTATGTAAACTTGCATGTTTTCTCTAGCTTAAGGACAGCATTGTTGTACGGTAATTAAGAACTGTGGAGCAAGTATCCATTACAATTCAACTTCTACCATTCAATTCAAAGCTATCAGGTTTTTCCAGCCAAGACAATCCTCATCCTCTGCTAAGTAACAGGTATGCCTTTCTTCATTAGCCTTGTACTGAAGACTTAAAAAGAAACTGGGTTTTTGGAAATCTGCAGTAATGAGGTTTCATTTTCTTTTGCTGGCAGTGCATGGCAGTTTGTCTAATTTCATGAAGAAGGAAAAATGGAATGTGTTAATAAATGACAGAAATGGAAGTAGAAATCTGCTGCTTTTGTAAATCCTTAAACTTTCCAGATCTGGAGAGGATGAAGTTTCTTGTGGCCTTTTGCCAGGGTTTGGTCCAAGTTCCTGATGATCTGTGTAGCTTTGGGAACCAGTGCCCTGAAACCATTTGCCAGTTTTCAGCCTGGTGGGTGGACACTGAACACTGAGTCTCTGCAGTCACAGTAGAAAGTGACTTAAGTAGAAGCCAGGCAGGCTGCTCCTGTCCAAGGGTAATAGGCAGGGGACTGGAGGGTGAGACTTGTATACCAGCAAGCTGGAAAGGAGGTGGTGTTGAAAGTGAAGAGAAGATAAGAATTATAAAGTGTTGGTAGGAAGAGCTGTAACAGGAAGTGATCTGGGGATTGTGCGTTTTCAAAGCATGAAAAATTTAGTGTTTGGTTTCACTTTGATTTGATCTGGAACACATTTTCACCTTTGAGCACTGAAAGTGTTGTTCCCTGAATTTGTGCTATTGTGATACACACTACTATTGCCTGTGGTAATGGCCAGCATGGGAAGCAGAGTCCTTCAGAGAATTGGACTTTGTTTTTGATGTTTGCCAGGCAGGAACTCAGAAGCAGTTCACTGGGGATTTGTGGTGTAGACTTCAAGCTCTACATGCCTGACTGTATTGAAGAAAGGCTTGTTAGGCTTTGACTTAGCTTGGTTCAGTTGGTAATTTTGCAGAAAGCAGTTTGAAAATTAACCAAGTTTTATTAGTTAAGGTAACAATAGGTAAGAAAGTGGCTTCATAGGAATGGAGTTGAGTGTGGTGACACCAACTTTGGGTAGCTCAGCAAAGGTATTTTATAGTTCTAGGCTGAAGGGTTTGATCCTGTTTTCTTTATTTATTGAGGATGTGTTAAACTGAGTTTTCTTTAGGACAGAAGATATATTTGTTATTTGTTTAGCTGCCATGACACAATACACTGTTGTTAAGTCTTTGTGTTCCGAGATGTTTTTTGGAGAAGGCTGTTGCCTGTCAGTTCATCCACCACAAGTTGCGCACGTGAGCTCTTACATGCCATAAAGCTGAGGAGAAATTCTGTTTCCACCTGGCTAATTCTTTACTTTCTTTACTTAATTTAAAAATAGACAATACCCACATCTTGAAATGGCTGCGAATTTTCAGTCTTCCAATTTCCATATCCTTGTTAGACTGTTACTTTTCCTGATATATATATAGTTTTGATTAAATCAATAAAAACATTGCTTATGCATCTAAGGTATATCGTATATATGCAAAGAAACAGGCCACACAAGGCAACCACACATGGTAGGGTAACAGGACAGGTAAAAGGAGAGGTAAGTTTGTTTTGAGCACCACTGGTTTTTTATACATGATTAGTGACACTATGGAGTAGATTCTTGTAGCTCAGCAAAAAAGGAATTAAGTTTTCCCCTGCAGAATAGAGCAATCCATTCTTGGGTTTTGATACTTTCTGTAGATACTTTTTTTCTGTAAAAATTTACAAACTGAAAATGCTGATACTTATGCTAAACCAGTTGGTCTCCATACACTTAAAAGGAAAAATTTCAGATGTTATCCCAGTTTCGTAGGGCTAGGGGCATAATTTACTTTTGGTCACACCCAGTTCTGAAAACCTCAGATATACTTGCTTGCTTACTTACTGGCTGAGTGAATGTGGGAGTTAATTTTGAAATGGTTGTCTGTCCTGGATAGTGATGCTTGCAGTCCCACAGTAACCTGGCACATGCTTTAAGGTATAGCTTTGTACATCTTCCAAGTTTCATGGTTTAATTTGGAGCATTTCTGACAGTTCTGTTCTCCATGTTTCAGGTGTTCTGCAGTTTTGACTGAAGCAGCAGTGTTTTGTGTGGTGACAGAAGGCAGGCTGTTTAAAGGTTATCATAGTGTTTCTTCCCCAGTTTAATGGCTTTAGCCACCTTTCAACTTTTATGGCAGATCAGTCACAAGTACTTGTAGAAAATTACTTTCTTTGTATGGTGAACTATAAATGGCAATTTTGTTACAAGTGTAAATTTACAAATTACGCTTAAACAATGCTCCACTGAGGAAAATGGTAGATATCAGTATTTAGTCACTGCTCTCTGTCAAGTTTTTGAACGTATTGGGTGTTAAATAGCCAGAGCTCTTCATGTTTTTGAATTTCTCTTCCCACTGATATTCTGCAGTCCTAGTTTTCTAGAAAATATGTTCCACATTTTTCTCTTATTTTTATTTTCTTTAATGAAATCCAGTCTTTCTCTTCAAAGGTACAGAAAATGGGAGGAAGCTTGTCTGTAAAAGAACTTCGCTATCAAATGCTCCTTTTCAATTAATTAAAAAAAACCATTAGAGTTGGATGCCCAGTGTTTGAAGTAGGGCAGGCAGCGCTGGGTTTTGCGGAAGAGCCTGGGAGCTCAGCTGTGCCATCCCCTGTGTGCCAGTCCTGAGCGGATCCTGCGAGCTGCCTGCCGTCACTCGGTGCTGGGGCACTGCAGGCACCGAGGGCTGGAAGTGCTTCTGGAAGTGCTCCGACTTCGCAGCAGAGGAGCTCCAGCTGCCTTTTAGCAGGATGGGGAGTTTGGTGGCTGATAATCCGTGAAATCTTGTTCTTTGTGGTAGGAGTGAAAGAGCTGTGAAGCTCGGTAAACATCCCCTGCGGTCTCGGAAGTGACTGGTGTGACCAATGCCCGTGGGTTCCTAGAAAGCTTTAATTGCTTTGACTCCAGTTTGATGTTTGTTAAAACTGGAAATGTTTAGTCCACCCCCTGGTTCTGCCTCCTTCAGGGTTTTAGGTAACTTCTAAAGCTATTTGTCATTACTTAAAGCTTTGATAGCTATGAATCATGTCAGTTGAGTGTAGTTTATTCTTTCTTGGAAAAAGCACGAATCAAAACTGAGTTTGACAATGTTTTTGCTGATTTTTGCTCAGCATTTAAAATTAAGTTGACTTAACTATTTTTTTACCATCATGAAGGTTAATGGTAACTTTTAGTAATACTGCCAGTGTTTTGATTTGCCCACAAAAATCAAAGTGATGATAAAGTTATTTAACTGAATAAGATACATCCTCTTTTTTTCATTGTTTTTTTTTTGACTTCCAGTAAAAATGTGTGTATTTTCTATATGAAGATGCTAATCATCTGTAGCTTTTATATGCTTGAGGCATGATGTATTTTCCCCCCATGTTCTCTAAGAAGAAACCACACCTGCTGATTGCTGCTCCTGGAATCTGACTGCTACTGAGAGGAGGCAGTGAGGATATCACTTGGCCACACTCCACTGCACAAACATTTCAGTGAACAAAGTATGACTTACATCTCATCCTTTCAGCATGTGTGTTCTGTGCTTTGGGAGTCACAGTGGCTCAGATTATGCAGCTGTAGCTTGACTCTGTCACTTCTAATATCTGAATAATGTGTCAAAATTCACCTTGAAATGATGTTAATATATCTGTCTTAGAAAAAGTGGTATTGTCTTTGACATATTTTGGTTCAAATTTTTGAAGATGGTTTGGTTTTGTTTTATATTACTAAGTGCAATTGACACCTGTTAAAAAAGCGTTGCCTGTTTACAAATACAAATAGTTCACTGCTAAGCTACCAGAGTTTAAAAATAGTCTGTACATATCAAACTTGTTAGTGTTACACTATTAAGACGTATTGATATATGCTAGTGAGTAGATGATAGTTCCTATTGAAATTTTATCTCCTTATTTATTGTTAGAGCAACTGAATTAAAGTTTAATAAAATATTTGCAATGGCTCATAGTTCAGCTCAACTTTCAGTTGGCTTTCAGTAACTTCTCCATATTAAATACAGAAATGGTGAAAGCTTTCAAATTAAACTGGCAGTTGTCTGTGTATTAATCTAGTGCTTTTGGGTTTTTTCTTTGTAGATTTTTTGGAGATTTTTTCGGTCAAATATTGTACAGTGTTTCATTTTTGAGAAAAGACTTCACATAGGTGATTTTTCTAATCACAGAGTTATGAAAATGGCATTCTTCTACTCCTTTTAGTGGGATCATCCCTAAAATTGAAATAATTTGTATTTGCAGTTTCAAAATTTCAGTGCAAGAACATGGAAAGAGACTTGGGATAAAGGCTTAAAAAGCGGTTGTTTGTAGAAGGATCTGAAGAGCAGAAAAGAGCTCTGTGTGTGCTTTGGAGACTAGTACGTTATTGTCCAAAATGTTGATAGTGGAGTTAAAGGACCAGGGTGGGATTCTTGTCAATCTTCTCTCATGAAGTTTCAATTACTACAACTTTGAAATCTACACTGGCAGGAGAGAGGGAGACATTTTGTACACCAGCATCCTGTTTGATAGATCAGTGCCAGTGCAGGATCAACTGGCTTAGTTTGGCTGGCTGTGGAAAACTTTGAACTAATCAGATTTTTCACTTAGCCAAGAAGGCCAGTAACCTGTTATGCTGAAAAATTGCAGAAGAACATTGCAAGATCTGTTGTCATCCTTGAACATAATGTTAGTGTGTTTGAGATGCAGGAAATCGCCTTATAAAATCACCCTAATCTCCTGTACATTGCTGGTGTTTCTTTTATTTTGGTGTGTGTACATGAGCAAAATTTGTGGGTTTGTACCTCAGAGCTGTTCACAGTATTCTGTTTGCAGCTTTGTCTCCAGCAGAGGAGTGAGTTTGTTTTCCTGAGCATGTTGGTGCAGATCGTGGAACAGGTGCTGGAAAATTATCATCACTGTAGTGAGTTAGCCTTTGTCTTTATTGAACAGTAAATTTATTGCCAGACTAAATTAAAGTGATACCTGAGCTTTAATCTGTGTTCCTCTAAGGCCAGGTGGTTACACTTTAAAGCACAAATAAACTCAGGTAAGTGTTAAAATAGGTTTCATTTAGAAATTTCTCACAAGTAGTTGTTCTGAGAGCTGAACAAGCCTCCACAAATATATGTATATTATGAGCAAAGATTTATATGTATCATATTAATCCATGATAATTAAATATCTCTCAAGGATATACTTTACTTCTTCAGATAGAGCTATGCATGTTGAAACATTGTTATTAATCAAACAGTCCAAAATTTGTTTTATGTTGAGGTTGCCTCTTGATGTAACAAATTGAATTTTTATTGTATTGTACCTAGGAGGTTGCAGTCTCAAATATTGTAAAGTATGTAATTTTATTTAATTACTTATTCTCATTGAGAAGGAAAATTACTGTTCTTGCATTCTTGTGTAGCCTTTATCATAGCTTGATAATGCTAGATTTGTTAGTATCACGCTGATTGAAGTGACAGTGGATTTTGGAACCCACTTTGTCATTCATCTTTAGCATAATATCCTATGCCTCTTTATGTCCAGTTTCTTTTTTTTATCAGAACAGATGAAAACATAAAATTTCCTGTCTAAAGTCCACCACCCTTACTAGAGTAGCAGCATCTAATGCCATTCTATTTATAGATGGAACTTGTTAAGTTTCCTCAGCAGGGACTTAAATCTATGACCTCGCAGGCCAGAAACAGGAGAGCTACCTACTGAGCTACAAGGGCAATCTCTCAATTCTAAAGAATACATAGAAAATTTCTAATATACTGTACTGTGAGTCATAAAGTACTTGACCAGTAAACCCTCCCTCCCCTGAGAATAAAGACCAGGCAGACTGTCTTTACTGACTCATTGCTATTATTTGACCTACGACTACTTTTATTACAGTTTTGTGTGTTGATTTGGCAGTGTGTAATTGCTATTTAGGCAATGCAGATGAGTTTTTCTTCTGTAATACTTCGAAGAAATTGTCAATGTGTGATAGAGTTGGGGTGTTCAGGTGACTGTTTGTGAAATACACGTGTACCTGTTTGAGTGGGTGTCTTTGCTGATGGTGTAGAGTATCCTGACTTCTTAAAAACAGTGATAGTTTAATAATTCATGAATTTTTTTTTTTTTGCTGTTTCATGGACTTCCTTGAAAGCTTGAAGGGAAAAGTACTGCAGATGGATTTTTTTTTTCCTAATGTTTCTAGTGTTTTTGTTTTCTATTATTAAATGTTTGCCTGTTTTCCTTTGGTCAGAGGAAGGCTACCTCAGAAAATGTAAAGTAACAGTTCTTTGCAAAAAGATAAGTGGTTGTTTTCACTTCAGTTAGCTTCATGATTGTGTCAGAAAGGTGAGTAATCTGTAAACTGAGAATATTGTAGCATCCCTTTCAGAAAGTTGCTTTTGTGAAAGCGTTGGGTTTTTTAAAAAATGCTTTTGATAAAGTGTTGTTGTTTTGATTTTTATTTTAATGCAGAGTTTTAAGGAAAACTTTAAATTAATTGGGGAGGTTCCTTGAAGCACTTCTGTTTCTCAGTTGAGTTGTAGATGGCTGTGCTTCCTAGCACAGCTGAGGGCATGGGCAGTAGGAGTTTGCTCAGGGGCTCTCTATCGCTGTCCCTTGTTGCTTTGGAGTTGAATCTGCAAGTGAGTCAATAGCCAATGAGCTGAGGTGATAATTTCCTTCAGTATTAAAATAGACAAGGAGCAGTTTACATATCTGATTGCTGTGTACTGAACAGTGGACTAACTACTGCAAATGAAGACCAGGAGGAACCTGGCTTCGGGTTTCTTATTCTGGCTCTAAGTTAATTATCCTAGACAAACTAAACAAAGCTTCTGGGTTAGTTAAGATATGCTGTTGTAAGATATAATTAATATATATACCCCCTTTTTGTTCTGTGTCAAGCAAATTTCTGAGATCCTTGGATTGTCAGTTTAGAGTTCCTTTGTCTTTGCCTGTGAGAGTTTATGAGACTCTTTAATAAACTGACAGAAAATGCTCTGGTTCAGTTTCCTTTCAGAATTGCTGTTAATGGGAGCTGCCTGGTTTCTACAGTAGCCAAAATGCTACTTACAGAAAAATAGGTGTTTGTACCTTTCCAAGTCATACATTGTGCCAGACTTGCACACTGGATGGGAAGGTCTTCTCCGAGCTGAAGCGGCTCCATACTCCGACACCTTTTCTCATAGATTAGCTGCCTCTTGGTTCTGTGCTCTTGGAACTGCTTGTGAAACCATGTAGTAAAAGGGAGTTTGGGTCTTTAAAATAACCATATTCTTCTTGCCGAGTTATTTTAAAAATAGGTCATTTCTCAAATCAGATTAAATATGTAATACAGCAAATAGTCATGCTGTTCTAGCTGAGGGAGCTGAGATTGGTAGGATGAAAAATGTTTGTAAAAAGGCAGCCATAGGAAATATGCCAGTTACATAATTTTTTTCCCCCCATTTTCTTCTAAATTTACAAGACTTAGGGATGTTTTCTTTCAAACCTTGCATGTTGCCCACTGGAATCTGAAGAAATCTGACTTTCTTATGACTATTATTTATGCTGAGATGTAATTGAGATGCAGGGTTTGGTTGCAGATGTGCCTTTGTGCTGTTGTAATGCTGAAGTATTGTTGTGGAAATCTGCTGGCTTCTTTTGGGGAGCCTTCAACAAAGATAGTATGTTTTCAATATGCTTTCCAGACTTTCTCTTCTGTTCTGATGAAGTCCAGCTTCACTTTGGGTGAAGATGAAGTTTTGCTTTTCTACTTGGGTTTACAATGAGTTATGTATTAGTTATCAATGGCATCTCAGCAAAAATACTTATGGCCTGATTTTTGCTCGATTTGGAATTTGTCACTCTTGTATTTGCTTCACACAGTTTCTCCCAACTATTTTTTAGTGTATTTCAAGATGAATTTTTATTCTGGTATCTTCTGTGGAGAACAGAATTAGCAATGGGCTGGATTTAAATGCTGGATGTTTATCAACAGTAGTTGCAAGAGCTGCTTTGGGAACTGTTGTTTTTAGGTTTGATGCCAGGGAGGTCTTTAGTCTCAAGCAACACCTTGGAGCCTCTGTGCCTGGAGACAATTAACAAAATACCAAGCCAAACATTTATTTGTTTTTGCGAAATACCTCTGAAATGCTACTTTCAGTACTTATTTTAGATTTTACAGTTAAAGTGAAACATCATCTGTTGTTGATAAAATAGCAAGAAGATTCTTCAGAACCTCAGTGTTTCTCATTAGGTATGTAATTAAATTTCTGCGTATTCAAGTAATACATGATTAATTTGTTTTCTTTAAAGTTAGTTTAAAAGACTCTCTTTACAAAATCAAACAACATCCCTTCTTCCTTCTCTCTGCCTTTAAACTTTTAAAATACGTTTGAGCATAGGTTTGCATTTCAGTACTAGCCTAGATAGCTGTTACTGAGGTAACAGTTCCTTGACACTTTACTGAATATTTTTATGCACCCAAGCTTTGGTAATTTGATGTGAGAAGAATTATTATCTCAAAGCTAAATAGCAGCAGGAATGGGAAGTCGAGTGTGTGAAAGAGTTACAGATGGGGGGAAATGTAGAAGTACAGGAACTTGTGCTACCTGAGAGGGATTGCTTGCTTTCAGACAAAATATGTAAAGAAGCAGAGGGAATCCAAAAGTTGGGCAGTTTTAGACTCTGGGTTGGTTTCTATACAGTGTTAAAACCAGAAAAATTAATCCCATGAAAATCACCATAGAAATTGTGTGTGTGTGTGTAGTGTACAAGATAAGAAATATTGATGTCATATTTTTAAATTGTTAGGGATAGTATGATGAAACTGCCACGTAGAAGAAAGAGTTTATGTGAGTTTAATCTATCCAAACCAGCAAACACTAAAATGTTTTAATCATAAGCAGATGATTATTTCATAGCTTAATTACAAGGCAGAATATAATTGTTTTGGTATTCTTACTGGGTTTTTGTCTTCTCAACTTACCTTCCGGTTTTTAAAAAATGTAACAAAATCAGCGAATACTGCTCTAGGTTATTTTATTTTAGTTCTCTTTTTTTAATCTGAATTCTCTGTGTTTATGGTGTCTTTTATTTTTCTTTGAAGTTCTTTGCACTTAAATGCAAATGTAAATGAAGTATGTTCCAACATTCTGTGCAGCATAGCTGCTTTAATGTTTTTTTTTAAATAACTCTCTGTGCGTAAAAAAACAAAACTGTTCATTGGACTCTGCAGTATTTAGGAAAAAACCACGTTTTTTCTGTAATGCCACTCTTGGCCCAAAACTACATTAAGCAACAACTGAAATGCATCGCTTTCAGTTGGTTTTAAGACTTGAAAATACACTTCCAGACATTTCCTTTCAAGGGTACCACAACATTCAGCTGTTGTTTGAGAGAGATATATAAAAGACAGCAGGAAAATACAATTTTTTTTGTCTTAGTGTTTTTAATTTATATATCTTAAGCTACTGTTTAAATATTGAGTGCTTTGTGCAATTACAAAACGTTTTAAGTGTAGGCAGAGCTCAAGTCAGTGGGATGCAGAACCTTACCTCAGTTACTGTTTTTAGCAAAATAATGGATCCTTTTCCCTGAGCCATGGTTCATCTTTGTAGTTAGTATGTTGAGCTTTAACTTGTAGAGATTGTTTAGTCATTATGATAAAACTTATTATAAAAATTCTTGATAATGAAGAGTTAAAAAGCTCTTAGTGTTTTCTTTTTATAAGCCACCTGTTGCCTTAGATGCGTAAGTATATGAATTCGAACAAAGTGCTCATCACTTGTCAGCCATCAGTGGCAGCATAAAAATTACTTGTGGTGCTTGCTTTGCAAGAAGTTCTTTTGTGTTTGTGACATCAGCTTTGTTTTATACAATTAAAGTATTACACGCTAGAATAATCTAAATTGCAACCACTAAATGGTGATGTAGTTCTTTTTTCATAGAGCTGAATTTGTTTACTGGTTGTATACAGCTATTGACTACTGTTTAACATGACATGTCCCTTTTGCCTAGAACAATCTTTGGAAAAGGTGGTTTTTTGTGTCCTGTTCTTGTCTCCCACCCCCTCCATTCCTCCTCCCTTCACCATTATGGAGAGCTTTTCTTGTACTTTTTTTAACAAGTAGATAAAAATACATGTTAGGCTCAGGGTTTTTTTTTTTTTCAACTAGCAAATTAATGGCACATGATGATATTGGAACAGAGAAACAAGCCTTGCGGTGTAGTGATCTGGACTGCAGGAGATGTTTTGTTCCATATGAGCACGTTTTGATATGAACAGAATAGTTTTTGTTTGCACAGTTTAAAATAAAACCCACAAGCAAACCACGTTTTTCTGTTTCTGACCCTACTATACTAATGACTGTGCAGATACCTACTGAATAGCTTTCTCTGTTGGAAATATCTCATCTGTGATGTTCTGTTCCTCTGTTATTGCTGTATTTTTTTTTATTTACGTGTCTTCCCATTTCACACTGAATGGGAAGAATTTGCATGTGACTTGGCCATGATTTCTTAAAGTTGTTCTCCTTCTATTAAATCAGATATTCAGTGCTGTAGAAATTTGTGAAAAATCTGCTGTCCCCTTCTCAAATGACATTGTATTGAATAAAATGTGGTTTTTGTGGACAATTCAATCAAGAGGGTGAAGTTAGTAGTGTTTTGTATGTTGTCTGAATATGCAGTAGGCCCCATAACCTTAAGAAAGGCATAACATCTCTTCAGAATTTCTATATACCTAAGTCAGGTGAGGCATAGTTCCCATTTGAAGAAATGAGGCTCTAACTAAGCTACTTTATTGCTGATTTTTTAAATTCAGTTGCTTTGGTTTTGGAAGGAATATGACTACTGTGTAATTCCATATTTGTGTGCAGGACTTAGTGGGTCTACTGAATCTGTGATAAAATCTCTATGGCTGCATACTGGTCCTGGAGCATTAAAGGTTCCCTTCAGCAGTCACTCCTCCTCCTTGGGCCTGAAGCCCTGAGACAGGAGCATATAAATTCAACTTCACTGTTCTTGCTCACTGGTCTAGTAACTTGGTCTTCTGAGAAATAATCCAAGTTACAGGTTTAGATAGAAATAAAGTGAAAAGTAGCTTACAGTCAGATAACGACTACAGCACTTTTCCAACAATAATCCTGTGGGGATGGGATATGAAAAAATGTAAATGCAAGCTAAAAACCAAGCAAAACAGTATTAAAAAATACAGCTGTCATTTAATCCCATTCCCATACAGTGGCTTTGATAAGAATATTATTATTTTTAAACTGATAAGCCATTAACAACATTCACTTTATTAAGATACTTCCATTTTATTATTCCAGCATAATTCCAAGCTGTTAACTGGCTAATTATTAATTCATGCTCTCATCCTTTCATATCTTTTCCTGTTGTCATTTTTCCTAAAATGTGTATGTAAGCAAGTAGGGAGAGAGAACAAAAGTGACCTTTTAAAGTGTTTCTGTATTTTTTCCAAGGGTGTAGTTCTTCTATTTAGTCATACTATGTGATTCAAGTTCCATGAATTGCAGTCAAGTTCTGCTCAGTGTGAATAAATATGGCTTGGTCTGAACCTTAACTAATCAGCATATATTTATAGAAAACAAAAATAAACATCTTGCTCTCTTGTGTATTGTTTACTTTTGCAGACTCATGTTAAGGTGACTGTGCATTTAGCATATGAGTTAATATACATTTAGCATATGAGTTAATTGATCATTTACAAATTTGCATTCTTCTTGTGAGGATGTAGATTGTTTACTTCTAGTTGATTTGTCCCACACCAAAATAAAATAACAAGACTTGTTTAAATTTAATTTTCCCTCTCTCTGTATGGATTCACTGTGAGTGATTTTGAGTATTAATGGATACAGTTGCACTTTTAAGTAAATAATTGAGAGGGGGGTAGTTGCATATATATTTTTTCCTTAGGGAGAAGTGTTGCAGTTTCATTGTTGACTTGCTGTAGCCATTGTTGGAGCTGGGAACTGCAGTGTGAATAGGCCTAGCAGAGCAAAGGTACTGCCAGCTCAATTGGCTACTCAGCTCTTCAGTTGTCTTGCTCACTTAACCTCAGCAGGGTTTCAGTTACTAAAAGAAGGTAAAACCATTCCAAATTATTTGATAATTTGCTTTTAATGAAGCCCCCTATTTTAAAAAAAGTGTTAGTTGTTATTAAATTTTCATTTTCCTCCTATATGGTTAGTGTAATGTTGCCATGCTAAGGTATTTTGACTACCTCGTTTGAGTATTGTTGTTGAATTATGTGATGAACTAAACACTTCTAAAGGTAATTTACATCATAATCGTGATTCTCCTAACCAGCCACCATTTTGGGCAAGAATTTTGCAGTTTTTCCTAGTCTTGCTGTAGGTGGAAAGGTGCAGCTTGCTGCTCAGTGACTTAAGGGAACCAGTGGAGTCCAGGAGAGCGGTGTATCCGAGTGGTGCGTGGATGTGTCCAGTGTGCTTCCCACAGTGGTACCCCGTGGATGTGTGTGGATTCCCTGAGCAGGGGGATGAGCTGATGGCTACAGGCTCTTCTTTCCTCTGGGGGCAGGCTGGGCAGCTTCCTTGCTATTGGCTGTCCTTGTGCTGTGAACCCCTGGGGCCGGATTTGGGAGAGGGGACCCGGCATTCCCAGGAAGTGATGCTGGGAGGCAGGGCTGGCAGGCACTGCCTGTCTGGAAGGTGCCCTGAGCTGCCACTGCATGGACAGCTTGGAGCAGAACCCCAGCGTTTCCAGCTTGTGTGCTGTGGTCATAGGAGGAGTCCCTTCATCTGGTTCCCATAAGCAACATTCAAATTCCCTCCCTGCTGGAGAGAAATGCTGCTTTTGTCAGCTAAAACCAGCAAGTTAAGCTTTTCTCTCATCTCTTTCTGTTTGTGGATTTTTTTTTTTCCAGAATGCCTCTGGATGTTTGCTGATTTGAGTTTTTTTTTCCCTTTCCACTTTTGTTTTCTTGCTGTGTAACAGCAGGGTGATGTTGTTTAACAGGATTTTGTACACCAGTGGTGCTATTTACTGGAATGTTGTTAATTTATTGTATTAGAGCAGTGAAAATATGAGAAACAATAATTTGTTCACGGTCTCAGAGAACTGAAGGCTTTTTGACTGGCAAGATATCTCTGGGACCACTGCATCTATAGGAGAATTGTTCTAAGTTGAAACCTTAAATTTGCTGAAATTTGATAAGTTAGTACAAAGCAACTTCAAATCTCAGCCATAAAATCACTATGAAGTTACTTTTTTTTTTCTGTTTTGAACTTTGCCTTGGTGAACAAGTGACGTTGTTTCATAGCATCTGTAATTATATGAAAGTGCATTAATTCTGCATTATGCAAGCACTGCATAGAAATACTTCCACAAAACTAGGCTGAAATAGTCAGGATTTTTAAGAAGAAAGAACCTTTTGGAAATCTTTGGTAAGGGAAAATACTCCTTGTATCTAAATGCAGTTTGAATTTTTGGTGCAGTTTGAATTGATAAATCAGTATCATATGCCATCAGTTTTGATGTCTTGATGGAGTGAGTAGATGGGTAAGCTGGGCTTTGGGCTGGCTGGGGGGGAGAAGGGCAGATGGAGCTGCACCGAGAGCAAGGCTCTGTTCCTGTGGAATGCAGACAGGGTATAACGGCCTCTCCTAGGAGGAAGGGATATTGTAATATTATCAGCAATGTTGTATTGAAAATTGAAAACAAGTAACTGAAAGCAGATTGTAAAGAAACACATGATTTAAATGATTCGGAGAACATTTCTAATGTTAGTAATCAGCAAACCACAGAGAAATTTGCTTGTGATCAGAGTTCTGATTTTTCACCAAAATGGAAAGTCTAGTCAGGGGTAATCCATCTTTTGTTCACTTAACATGTTTTTTCTTAGCTATACTGCCTATCAATTTATTTAAAGGAAAATATTTTATATGCATATATACTATTAAATAAATGTCAGAATAGGAACTTAACAGCTTTATAATAAGCTTTTTGGAAGTTTCCTTCTTCTGAAGTAGCATGTCATAAAATTTAGAAAACTTTCATAGACAAGAACTGTTTGAAAAATAAGCATTTCGTTAATGTTGGCTAACTGAAAAACAAAATGCATCCTGTTTTCATAGCATTACAACAGCTCTGCTTTCTTCAAACTTTTTTTTGAGAAAAGTCTCTTGTTGATTTGTTGTGTATTTCTTCTAAACTTTTTGAAGTTTAAGCTTATTTTCAAAATATCTGAAGTAAGGTTTTCCTGCTATATCAAAAAGAAATAGTAACACTTTCATTGTGTATTATGTGATATAGTTGAGTTTTTATTTTAATCCCTGATCTAATTTAGGTTAGAACATTACATTACGTAAAAAGTACATACAGTATTCTGTATCAAGGTTGTTACAAAAAGAAAAATTAAACAGTGAACTGTCTTTTTATAACAAACTCATTTGAAATCATAAAGTTACTTTAAAATAGGATGTAATCTTAAGGAATTTTCTTTTCTGTCAGATTCTCCTCCTCGAGCTGGCAGGGGCATGAAGTCTGCTAGAACAGTTCTGGCCTCTGGCTTGCTCCTGTCAGCTCTGTCCTGTGGGCAAAGGCTGGGCAGGCTGTAACTTGGGTGAAACTGTGTGAAGGGATGGTGGGGCTTGGCTGGCTGGCCTGGGGGGCATCTACAGCAGTAGTGTTAGAGGCATTGATGTTGGTGTTGGAATATTGCGTGTGCCTTTTGCACATCCTTTGGAATTTGGGGAGTTTTGTCATCTTTCATGTATTCTGAAGAAGTTTAAGTATTGTGGCTCAGCATCTTCTGAGAGTCTTACTAGTTTTAGGAACCCTAAAATAATTCTGTGGTGTTTTTTTGTTGGTTTTTTTTTTTTTTGTTTATTTGTTGTTTTTTTTTTATAATAATGACAGCCTCTTCAGGATAGATGTGGTCCAAGACAAGTGCTACATGATAGCTTTTGGGGAAAAATTGCAAGGAACCTTCCTATAATAATTGGATGAAAGTTTTTTTATAGATGTAAGGGCATCTGATGGATGACAGCTTGCTTCAGACTTCAAAAATTGCCAAAGCATGATAGCCAGTATGATCCTTTTCTTTTGAAGAGTTTCTTTGAGTGTTTTGAGATGGAGCGAATCTTCATTCTGTCTTAAGAATGATTTTTAGGTTAATTTTATCAGGAAAATAAGACTAGGGTCAAACCAAACCTTGAATAAATTATGTTTTGTTCTGGAATTAGCAGTCAGCATTGTTTATTTCAGTGTTTTCTGAAAGTGTCTCACTGCCCGTGAGTTTGACAATTTGTATCACAGCCTATTGAAGAAGTTATTCTAGCAGTGATGTTTAAAAAGGCAGGGGTCAAGTGAAGGATAGTAACATTAGTATTTATTTTTCTTTTTGGAATGTTTGAACTAAAAAATACTTTTTTTTTATCAGAGAGGAAATGTTTTAAGATACATGTTTCCTCATGCTAAAAAGCAATTTGAGGTGGCCTGCTTGATACAGGCTTTCTTTGCTGTGTGATACAAATGTACATACTGATATTCAGATGTAGAGAATTTGGGTGTACCTTTGTATAAGCACATCTGTTGGATTTCAAAATCTAAAGAAACCCTGCAAGGCTGTGCATAGAATTGCCAGCTTATAGTGCCTAGGAAACCAAGGCAATACTGCTGAGAAAGGCAGTCTGCCCTCTGTGTTGGCCATGTTTTTGCCTCTGCACTGCCCTGTGCCTGGATGTGAGCACAAAATTAGCTGTGGTTGTGTGCCAAACTTTATGGAAGGCCTGATTTTTGTTTACTACTGACCAGCTACTGCTTTTTAGCTGTAATCCTTGTGTTTGCCCATCTAGTCATTATGAAACTCTGCAGAAAGGTAATACACCTGCATATGCACTGTGTTTGGAAAGCTTAGGAAACATGGCAGGTGACACAAAATAATTCTTGACATTGAAAAATTCTGTGGAGTGATAAAAATATATCAGAACAGATAAGAATATATGGAAGCTGTTAAATAATGGGAAAAATATAAGAGTGTATTTTCATACTGAAGTGTTGCTCTCCACAGAGGCTGCTTGCTAAAGCTGATTGTGCACTCAGCTTTTACCTTGTAAGCATTTTTAGGTATTACATTTAATACAGACAGATATAAGATATGATGTAAGAAGTAGAAGGTGGGTTTAAAAGTAGCATGTAGAGGTAAAATGCTGTCATTGCTTTGAAGTGGTAATTTAATAACAAAGCAGAAAATAACTATCTAGCAAAGTTTACTGCTGTACTGGCATTGCAAGCCAGAGTGTTCAGGAGAGCACAGAGGCTGTCTGGCAGCCATCCCCAAACTCCAGCCCAGGCTGCCTGTCATTGTCACAGCCTGAGGTAGCCTTTGCTGCTTGTCCCTAGCTGCAGTTCAGGTGCTGTGGTGATGCCAAAATACTTCCATTGGCCATGAAAATAGTGAGACTGTATTATTTCTTCAACTCAGCATGCATGAGGATAATGTAGAGGTTGGCCATGTTTGTGGGTGGTGAGCTGTCCTTTGGGACACAGCAGATTATGTGAATGGTCCTTGCCCTACATGAGCCATGTGGTGCAAGGGTAGTCCCTAAATGGCTTACCTAATCATGCAGAACCTGCTCTGACATTTTTAATTCATGAATTAAAAGTAGTTTAACTTCACATTCCCAAGCTGAAGTTTTCAGTGTTTTAAACCAAAAGGTTCGTAACAAACTCTTCCTCATGCTACAGTATTTTATATAATCTTTGTCTTTTTCTAGCATTAAGAAAAGTGTTTCTGTAATGTTAATTAGCTAGTAACTGCTGTTTTCAGTGTGCTTTAATTACTGTATGTTGCTTGATTATATGTTATGAAATAAACTTAAGGTTATTCTAGATTGTTAAACGGTGAGCTAATATATAACTAGTGTGCTTAAGATGAGGTTTTTCAGATATAGTGGTGGGAATATTGGGAAGAGGAAAAGCTGGAAGTGCAGCTCTCATTCTTAGAGACATATGAAGACAACTGTAAGAATTGCCTGCTAGATTTTGAAATTAATATTTATGAGAAATATCTAGTAAAATACCATGAAAATACTTTAAAACATGTATAATCATAGAATAAATTGTAAAAATGTAACTCTGGGACGATTTGCATTTGTGTTACTAATAGTTATCCTTTGCTGACAGTCTAACTGTACGATTCAGGGTACTTCTAATTTACTGTTACTAAAGAATTTTTAAAAAATGCTCCTGTTTAAATTTCATTTAGCAATAGCTACACTGCAAAATTACATGTATATAGTTTTGTCTACACATGCAGGTTTTGTTGCAGTGACAGTTGTACTTTTTAATTAGTAAGATATTCAGTTAACTTGATGGTCATGGACAGTTTTATTTTCAATTTCAGCTGGACCAAATGCTCAATGAAGGGTTGTACATGGTGGGTATATTATGTTTGGTGAACAGACAAAAAGAAGTAAGCTAAGCATTATAGATAACTTAAAACATCTGATAACAAAGATATTTGATTGCCTTCCACATTGAAATAAAGAAGTTGGAAATTTTCTTGAGTAAAAATTATGAGTATTGTCAAACGTATCCTGTAACTGCTCTGTCCCTTTAAAAAGATATTTGCAGTAGTAACCGATCTAGCATTGAAAACCACTAAGAATTTTAATATCGTTCATATGTAATTGCTGTAATCTCTGGTCTTTGCAGGAGATGGTACTTAACATACTCAAGGTTTTTTCCCATGGTGTTCTTTCTCAGATTGCTAGAAAAAGGTCTGTGTTTATTTCAGTCGTTTGTACATAGAAATAAACAGTTTACATTTTTAGTTGATGCATAACATTTTTATTTGCTTTACTCTATCTTAAATTCTAGCTTGATCCTTAGTTAAATTTTGTGGTAATGTTCAGATACTTCCCCTCAGATCTTCAAGTAGTACATGTAAGCAGCTGTGTAGCTCTGATCTTGGGCTGCTTTGCAAACAGTGAAAAATACATGAACATAAATCCTCTATTGTGCCAGTTTATTCCCCCAAAGATTTTCCTCATAATTTCTTTTACAGTAATTTTTCAAAATTACTTCACCAATATTTTAACTCTCAGTAACCTACTACTCAGTAAATCATATATTCAAGACCTTTTAGTTTTATGGGTTATTTTTATAAGTTCCTAATTTTTAAAGAGTTTTTCTTTGAAGTGGTGTAAGAGTATGGCTCAGGAGTGCCGATACCTAGGAGAATAAGGTCAGTGAAGGGGGAGGGGGTTGTTCTTTTCTCTGAAGGCTAATAAAATGTGGCATTTTAAGTGTTGTGGAGAGGGTCTCAATTGTGGCCACTCTCTGTTAAGTAACTACTTAGGGACTGAATATGCATTTTTTTATTCAAAGAAGTAAAACAATTAAGTGTTCCTTCCTCTACAAATGTTTCAAAATATGACATATATGTTAGTTTCCCTTATTTCACTATTCTTCATGGATACTGGGGCCTCAGTGCAGGTGGGGGCCGTCTCTTGTTCCTTTTAAGTTTCATGCATTTTACTGCAGTTGTTAAATACCAGCATCTCACTGCCAAGTCACTAAGTGGTGATTCTTCGGATTTTTTTTTTTCTGAGTAAACTTACTGCTCATTTTGTAAAAATCTGTTAGTGGCATTTTGACATATGAAAAGTTTGAAGTCTTCTGAATTCTTTAGTTGCCAGATAACGATATTAATAACGTAGTAGTGTATAGCAGTGCATAGGTGAGATTTTAAAACATTTGAATTCAGCTTGTGTATAATGTTGATAAATATGAGTAAATCAGCCTGGGGTTTTAGGTGAAAATATTTTTAAATTTAAAACTCTTGTGCCCCGATGGGATTATTTCAGTTGACTGAAACATTCAGGAGAAGTGAAATGTTTCTTTAATGCCAAACAGAGGGAATTGAGCTAGGAATTGGGAACAGAAAAAGGAAAAAAATCCCCAAATTTAAACATCCCTCTCATTATGATTATCATGAAACTGAGCTTTGCGTCAAGATTTTAGCCAATGCTGTGTTTTCATAATTTAATGGGTATTTATTTTCTGAGTAGTAAGTGATTTATATTTCTTAGAAGATGCCTATAACGAACTGGGTCTATCAATAAGTAACTCATTTGCAGCATTATTGTACTCAAATCACAAGAAGTTTAATTGCAGTTTGCTTCTATCATTTTCCTTGACAGCTGTTGAAAAAAAATAATGTGGTAGATTTGGATTTATACTGACTTCCAAGGAGGAGATATTTGTTCAAAAGCAGTCAGGGAGTGCAAAGATCCATGCCAATATTCAGAATTCGTATTTCCCTTGAATGGAAGGTTGTGATAAAATGGTACATGGTGTGTTTTCATTGCCTGTTGAAAGACTTTCATGCAGTTAAAATAAGCATTTTGATGGTGGTTGAATTAAGAGTTTTTGTCAGTCTCTTCTCATCATGGATGATTAGACTAAAACGTCTGCTTGTCTTGACTTGAGATCACCACAGCTTCAGATAACATGCTTTGTGATTGAAGGTCGAAATATTTTGAATTCTAATAGGCTGCCAGATGAATTGCTTGAAATAGACTGTAAAATTTCAAGGCTTCCTTTTCCATCTGCTGTGAAAAGAACCATTGGGAATGGTTGAGCTTGATGATCATAGAATTACGGGATGGTGATTCTAAAACCCTCAAAGGGAAGTTGCTATGGAGATCTAGTTCCAAACTGTGAAATGATTCACCTCTGAAAGGCTTCAGGGTCTGAGAAGCTGAACACATCATTGTTCAGGTGGTCATTGGTTAGGAAATTGCTGGTGCCTGTGTAATCAGCACTCCTGTGGTAGTTAACGATCTAAAAAGGTTTGTTCTGAATGATGTGGGACAACAGCAATGTGCATAAGATGGCTTCTCTCAATCATAGTTTGCTCAGCCTGGTGCTTGTAAAAATATAGTGAGCTAAATGGCAGGGAGACGAACTGCTTCATTGAGGAGGTCTTTTAGAAACAAAATTCTTTTCTGTGATGGATTTGACATCTAAAGTAAAAGAAGAACAACTGTTTCTGCTTAAAAGGCTGTGGTTAGATGCTGCAAAAATATCATATATTTATTTTGCAAGGAGCAGAACAGCGGGGCTGCATATTTGTATTTGCTCGCAGGCTAAAGGAGTAATACCATTGGAAATAAAGATTTCTACCCAGTCACACCTTGGGAACATAATGAAGTAGCCTTGATATATTCTTATTACTCCTGTTCCATCCCTCCTCCCATGTATTAGGGCCTACAAGGCACTCTGCTCTGGCAGTCATGGAAAAAACACCCTGTATATCCAGGATTCAGGTTAATCAAAGCCTGTGTTTTCTTTCTCAGGTTCTAATTTATTTGTGTGCTTTGAGGATAGGAAAAGGCAATAACAGGCCGGTTTTTTGCATACATGCATAAAGCAACACATTTTGTCAACTGCTGCTAAAATTTGCCGGCAGATTCTTGGATTGCTTGAAAACTCCAACATACACACAAGTATTTAATGTACTTTTTCAAGGAAGCCAGAAGTCACTTGCACAGTACACAGGTAGTGAGGATACCTGCCTACCTAATTCAACATAAAACATTTTCTTGACCATGTGATGTTCAAGAAGTCTGAGTTATTATTCCTTGCATACTCAGTATCACCCTTTCTTATCACAATTTCTTAACACAGTCTCTTAATAGTTTCTAGTAAAGAAGATGCCAGTGGCTACTAGGTGGTGCCAGATAGTTACAGAACACAATTGATATGTTCCATAGTGTAGTTGCCATTTAAGTAAAATGTTGCTAGGGAAAAAAGTAAATGTCTTGAGGGCTAGGGATTACTTTACTGAAATAATGTACAAAATTAGTTCTTTCCTTCCCATGTGATGGGCCAGCCAATCTATAGCAAGCAATTTATTAATTTTTTGTTGGGATTTTTTTTTTTATAACTGTAAAGGAAGAGACTTAACATCCAAAATAAAATACTAGTATCAGGTCTTGTGTGGCCAGCTGTTACATGAAGATTTGAACATTGAACAGGAAATGTTGCACACCCTCTTTATCAAGTTTAGCATCTCTGATAAGATGCAAATTACATATTACCTTGTGTTTTTAGTATTTCAGATTCTGATCTAAAAAGATCACTTGATATTTCTTGTAATTGCAAGCCTATACAGTGATGTGAGGTCCTAAGAACTGTGACATCTCTTAATTTATACAGAAGTAAACATGTGAAAAATAATAAGCTCTTAACCTAATGATGCAGCTAAAGCTAATGATATATTTTAAAATGATTGTTATTAATTTTTATTACCAGAAACCCATAGGCAGCACTCTTCTAAAATTGGTATTGATTTGCAAAGGATAAATCTGGATTAATAGTATTGCTTCTTTTGCATTAAATCTGTTTTACA
This sequence comes from Passer domesticus, assembly GCF_036417665.1. NCBI lineage: Eukaryota > Metazoa > Chordata > Aves > Passeriformes > Passeridae > Passer > Passer domesticus. The sequence continues at coordinate 22,473,397 of NC_087483.1, forward strand.
CTATGAATGTGGGTCAGAATGTCCAGAGGGAAGGCTTTATGATAAGGCACATTTTTTAAGGTAAATTTACTGAGACATGTTGCTTTTGTTTTTAAAGTTATTTTATTCACTTAGCAACACTGCACTTCATTATAAACTTATATAGGACATATGCATACTTAATGGCACTGATAAAACAATATTTGCTGATCTAAATCTTTACCAACTCTCATTTTTGTTATACATCAGCTGGTCTTCCCTTAAGTATGTTTACTCCTCCACACCTCCCTTGTGCAACAAAACAGATCCTCAAAGGAGCAGCATTGAGATAATGGAAAATAAGGTTCTTTGTTAACATGTGATAGACTGAGTTTAAAACTCCTTGTGAGTACTCTTCTTCCAAATAATGTCTTGTTCTTCTGGTAAACAATGACTTCTCTGTAAACATAGCTTTCTTTTCCCTCACCAGTCAAATTCTATAATCCATTTTTATAGCGTTTTTGTAAGGCACTGCAAGGAGTTTTGACAGCTTTATAGGGCTGTTGTTCTTTCATAGCAAAAACATCATTTTAACTTTTGGAATATTTGGAATATTCTTGGATAACTAATTTCTTGTGCTGAAAACTTCTGAGTTTTTTTTTTCCTTGGTATTTATATATCTTAAGTTATTGCTTTAAATGCTTTTGAAGAGAAGTTGCTGTATTGAAACAATTTTGTACTCTTTGCTGTGGGTTTCAGGAGGATTGTAGTTTTGCATTCTGTGCTGAACTGAACTGCTCATTCTCTGTTCATTATTTTGGAAAGACCTTTCAGGTTGTGAAGAATGTGAAACAGGGAGCTGAGCTGTCTCTGCACAGCAATCAGAGTGGGCTCAGCAGAGTTTAGTGGCTTAGACTTTGTTTTAACATTTGGAATTCAGAGTGTTTCAGTAGGAGTACAGTCATGGTAACCGCTAGGTAGTGGCATTCCAGACCCCATAAAAACTTCAGAGCTCAAGTGGGTTTTTTATATTACTGCATCTTCGACATAATCAATCTGTGACTCAGATAAATAGTCCATGAATAATTCAGATGTTTCCTATATGTCTGGTCATTTAAGGCTAGGTAAACTGCCCTGTGTGTTTCTGCTAATGGCTGCTAGTTGCTATTAATGATCTCTGTAGATATATTGTCTTAAAAACATAGTTACTGCTAGCAGTTATATTTTGTTATGGGGACCCTCAGAGATTCCAGATATAACTGGCACCATAGAGGTTGACACTGAGTATTCCTAAAGAGAAGCCCAGGATGACTGACCTTCAGATAAAAGGGGCAAAACGCAGCACAGAGATAGGGTGTTTCTGGAAGCAGTATGAATGTACAGTTATACATATGGGCATATTTCTACTTTCCAAATGGTTTCTGCTTAGGAACCATATTTTTGTACAGTGTAGATTTCATCACACTGCAAATACATGAATTCTAGTCTACTACTTTTGAATAGGAGAATCTGAATGTGTGGTACACAGAGACATGTTACAAGTTATCTAGTGGTGTTTGTGGCCAGACTTTGCTGTGTGCTGTATGCTTGTGCAGGCAGTGCTGCTGCAGAACGCTCACCAAGGAGGGGGTTCTGTAGAGACTCCCCCTTGTTCCTGTTTGCTTCTCTTCTAGTGTTTTAAACTCACAAAGGAAGGTTTTCAGTCATTAGAGCAGAAAATAATATAAAATAGCACAAGGCTGAGCTCAGGGTGACAAGAGCACTTGTCTCTGGAGCAAGCAGATGCATTCTTCAGGTATTTAGATTTTTGACCAGGCTAAGTTCCTAATATGTCCCTTCTTCCAGTTAACACAGTTGTGATTTGCAAAAATCTGAATAAAGAGACTATTTTTTCCTAGGGAATTTTAAACAATTTATGTGACATGCTAGCCATCTCAAAAAGTTTTACATTGTGTGCTGCCCTTCCCAGGGTGTCTTCTGAGAGTGAATCTTTGTGAATTACCAGGTAACGCACTGCAAGAAAGGAAATTAAGGAGCATGGCCCAATTGTGTCCCTGCTGTTTGGTGGGAAGTGCAGTGATAGTATTTAAAATACATAATCAAGGGCAGTCAGAGCAAGGCCTTGGCACACAGAGACAAAGAGCTTAAAGGTTTATTACTTCAGCTGTCAAATAATGTTCTTTACTCAGTATGACCAACTTGATGGCAAATCTCAGCAGGTAGAAGGTTTTGCCTGTGGCTGAGTGATGACTACAGCCCAGTGGTGCCAGGATGAAAGAGCAGTGGCAAATAAACATGTTTTACATCTGAAATAAATCACAAATATTTGTCAGACACACTCAAGAGTAGGAGCTCTGGAGCAGGATTTTACAGCGAAGCTCATTGGAGTGACTGTCTTGGTAACAACTTTTCTTTGACAAAACTGCCTCCACCAGGAACTGGATTGTGGTTTCTTCTGCCAACTCTCATGTCCTGAAGTGAATTGCTTTGCCTCAGTGTTTCCCAGGGAGATTTTAATTTTTATCTCTGACCTTGTTCAGTACTCGCTTTACGGGTACTTTTATGCAAATGTAAATTCTTTGTATGCTTAAGAAGTTGATACTACAGTCATTTAGAATCCTGTATTGCTTCTCCACGCTCTCATTGTGTGTCTGCTGGTGCAGAAATAGACGTGCCCTTTTTTGTCAAATACTCCCAATAGATTTGGTATTGAAAGGGCTGCCATTCAGCTGCTGTTTCAGACTTTTGGGGAGCGGTTTGCTCTCTCCTGACTGGTGTGATATTAGGGCTCAGCAGGGTAAATGTAGCTGCTTGTCTTTTATATAGGTAAGTAATGAATTAAGTCCTAACACTACACCAGTCAAGAAAGCCCAGAGCAGCTGCTTTTACCATCCTGTGTCTGTATAGCCATATGGTACACATAAACTGTAATGCTGTGTTCAAAGTCGTTAATGCTGCACCTAATATTCTGAACTGGTTTTTCTTGCTAAAAATCAGCTAAACTTGAGAATAAAAGCAAGTGTTTTAAATGGAGATGAAAACCTTTTCTTATATTTTTACGATGCAGGTAAGACAAAATAATTATTGCCAGAGTGACTGCTTGCATTTGAAATAAATTTATACATATTATTTTAAAAAAATCTAGTTAACTTTAAAATATGTAAGTTTTCTTGTCATTTAGGGTTCTGTGAAGCTGATCATCAAGAGGGTTGCAAATCATTGGCGGTTTCTATTTTCAGAGTTCCACATCCCAGAGTAATTTGCTTTAATTTCACCCAATTTAACCTATACTTCACACCATCACCATTCAGCTTTAATAGCTATGTTCTATGCATAAGAAAAGCAGATAAATGTCCACAATTAGACTGCAAGTGATTACAACTAGTTAGGGCTTTATGAAGACAAAACTTAAGGGGCTGTAGCACAAAACAAAGCCACAAAAGATGTCTAAAAAAATTCTTTCTTCAGAAGTCAAGGTTTGCTACAACGTTTTTTTTAATGTTTTTTGTACTTGATTTTGCTTATGTTGAAGATGTAGGCAGGTGCATCTTCTTCAACTGAAAATTACTCTGCTTAAAGAATATTAGGTTTGTGTTACAGGTGACTAATTTCACTTGAAATTAGCTTCTAAGGGAAAACATGCTAAACCTACTTTATTTTTGGTTCTTTGTTAACATGTGCTTTGTTTAAGGTGCTGTAAAATGTTGATTCTGATAGTATTGTTTTCTCCTTCTAATTCTAAATATGCATAGTAAAATGTACTATCATCAAAGTTTAGTACATTCTGAAATGTTAAATATACCTGTACCTCAGTCAGAAATAGCAGTATCTTTTACTGTTTAAATCTTTGGAATACTGATGATAGCATGTCAAGCCAGTCTAAGTATAGATATTATTTATAATTTTTTTTTGACACTTCTAATCTTGTTTTTTTGTAGCTCAATGAAATACCCTACTTCTAGCTTCCCACTGAAGTTACTGTATTTTAGTTTGTTTTGCTGTCTCCCCCATTCCCAGCAGTAAGTGGCCAGACAGATCTCACTGCTCGTTTGTGTCAGGGCTGATCCCAGGGCTGTGTGCGCCGTGATGTGCCGTGCCCGCCTGTGCCGAGCAGCTCCCTTTGATAGCAGTCATTGAACGTATGTGGGAGAGCAAGTACCAATTATTCTCTAGGTCTGGTTTGTGGTGCTGTTATTAAACATTCCCTTATGGTTTATTGACAAAAATGCTGGTCATTACCCTAAACACCAATGGGAGTTTCAGCTTGTGAAGCAGTTCAGATTCTGATGAAATTGTACATACCCCCCTTAATTGCAGCATAACATGTACCAATACACTGCTTACCTTTAGTAAATGAATGCAGGATGCCAGAATGCCATTATGTGAAGCTTAGTGTTAGCCAAATGTTTGGTTACATTTTACTTTAAGGGTAAGGATAATTAGAGAAATGAAGCGACTGGTATATAAAAGAGAAATTAATCTTGAAGATAATAATTAATTTCCATAATTGCAATTAGGAGCAGAATAAGATAAGTTTAGAAGTAGTATTTTGATTTGGATTTTAGCATCTCAGGGGCAGCTTGGAGCAGCTAGAAACAATAAGGTTTAGGTTATAGGCAGCTTCTTCGTTTTTATGTCGAACTAGTTTTATATGCTATATCATAAAACTTTCAGTCCAATCAGCAACTACATTTAAATACTGCAAATTGTGGCAGCAAAACAATAATTCTGCTGATTAGCCCCTTTCCATTTCTTGTAAGTGAACTGTTTATGCTGTTGAGTACCTTTTGAAAAAAGAAAAAGCCAAAACAGCCTTGATTAGTCAAGGAGTAATTGGATGACTTGATTTTAGCAAGAGAATGAATTGGTTGATGATAGCCTGTAACTAAGTGTAGTGGTTCTGTTCAGATGAATACATAACATACAGTCATCAGATCTTGACAGGTATAACATAAGCAATGCAAAAATTTCTGGAGGCTGAGAGGTAAATTTTGTCAAAGGAATTTTGAAGCTGATTTTTGAAAGAAATGGGAAGAAATGTGCATGCCATTAGATGATACCATTTAAAAGTGACATTCGTTACGGCTGTCCTGTATACATATTTATGTGCTCTTATTTTTGCTTGTCAGGAACAAATCTAGACTGTGTGTCCTGCCTGCCATCAAGACCCTGCAAATTGACAGTTCCTGCACTTGCACAGGAAAAAAACAGAGTCGAGTTGCACATCTTCTACATTCACTTGTTTTGTTTTCTGCATTTTTTAAGCTAATAATTTGAAAGAAACATGCAGAACCAGCTATTGCTGCATCATATCTTTAACGCCACTTTAAAAATTATTTTTGGCCCACCACACTTGGATCCATACAACCCAGATAAAGTGTCAGCTAAAGATAAACCCTTACCCAAAACTGAAGAATATTTCAAGTTCTAACCTAAGGGTGACAGAAGAGGGACCTGGGTGTGGCAGTGGTAATTTCCAAGCTCGTTACTTCTAGTAATTTCAGTTTATATCATTACTTTAGGGCTGTTAGCTGGCAAAAATGAATCCTGCTCCAGAGTTATGCTTTACCATCTTCCTGTCTAAATACTGGTCTTGTTTTAATAGCAGTATCTGGATACTGCTAAAACATTAAGGGAATTTACTACAGCAGATGTTTACTTGCAGTGAGCCTGATGTTTTTAGCTCTGTAATCTTTGTTGTTGTACACTAAAGGAAGTGACAGGGTTTTTTAAGGGTAGAGTGCAAATCCATCCGGATGTTATGGGAGATTATTTGAGAAAAGGCTTATATATATATGTGTGTGTGTGTGTGTGTATATAGGATACTTAAATAAAAAACATGGTTTCCGATCAAGTTCATTTTTCTGATAAAATTATAGTTTACCTCTGCTAGGATATGCGAGAGAGATGCCAGAGAAGTTAAAATGATTTTTCTAAATAATTGAATTACTAATTAGAGTTTCTTGGTTGACCTTCCTGTTACTGCTGTGTGATTAGCTTGGCTGTTGACAAACACATGGTTCCTTGGGGAGATTCCTGAGTAAGTCTATTTTATGTATGTATTGCTATTTTTTTGCCCATGTGGCAGATGGATTCCTTTTTCCTCTTACAGTAGAACGCCATAGTAGAAAGAGGGCTGTTTTGGAGCACAGGCAGTATAACTCAAGGAAGCAGTCAAAAGGAATGTGGTGTGGTTTGGGGTAATGTTTGAGGAATGCTGAGTCTCCTTATATTTTAAAAGCAAATGCTTTGGTGAAGGCATGGCAGGTACAATGGATTTACATTCCATTCATTGGAGAAGGTCATTGTCCATGGGTCATACTGTCTTGAGAACACAGTGGTGTGACTAGTTTTGGAGATGTTAATTGTAAATATGCTTTTAAATTACTATTATTTTAAAATAAATAAAGTAGTTAGATCAATTTGTTGTTTGTTGAAATTCCAGGATATCATAACAACTTTTTTAAAGATAATTTTTTGAGTGAAACTTGGAAAAAATTAATTTCTTAATGAGAACTTAGACCACAGAGCTCAGCTGCCTGTATCCTGCAGGTGTGCATGTACTACAGAGGATATTGTGTGAACAAGTTGCTAACCTTGTAAACCTCCCTCCTGTTTACAGCAGTTGAGGCCTCATTATGTCAGTAAGAAGACAGACATGGTTTGTTTGAGGTTCACCAAATTTAAACACACCTCATCGTCAGTGTGGGCTTTACCTCTGACGTGTGGCCATGTTTGCAGTCTCTGCTGTTTTACAACTATCCCATTCTAGTCCTTTGCTTCCTCACCTGGATGCCCTCTTAGTATAATTTTGGGGAACCTTTGCTCCCTCATTTTCCTACCAAGCTCTCCCAAGCTATATTCAGCTTGAGATCAAAGTAAGACTACCAAATGTCTGTTTTTCCTTTCCCCCATTATTTTTCTCATAGATTCTGTTGTAATGAGAGAGCTGTATCAGACAAGCCAGTCTGAGGATTTGTCGGTGTTTGTTTTTCATTTTTCTTCTTCAATGTCCATAAACTAACTGATTTTGGGGTTTTGCCTGATACACTAGACAGTCTTACCTGTTCCTTCAGAAAAACACGCCAGATGGAGAAGGATGTGATAATATATTATTTATATGGTCATGGAGGCTTTTTTCTTGATACAAGGAAGAAAGTTAAACATTTAGTGGGTGAATGCTATGTACCTGTTGAGAAGGCTGAGGCAAGTAGACTTTCTGTTGGTCTCCGTGTTGGCATCTTCCTACTTCTACCCTTTTTATTCAGTATTTTCCTTGTAAATTAGAACGGAGCAGTTAAACTGTTCTCTAGTATTTGCTCATCTGAACAGCCTGTATCTCATTCTGTGAGGTGGGCAAGTTAGAATTTATGGAAGACAAGGGCTATGATATCTCTTCCTTGATTGCCTGGCACTGGTATAGATTAGTGTGGAGTGTTTCCATTTAACAGAGCAGCCTGTTCTCCCATCGTGGCCAGCATCAGGATGTGTTGCTGAGGTAATTCTGCTTGTACCCAGGGAGTTCACTGATCAGCCTGGAGAGAAACAGTCACTGAGAGAGGAGAGGACTTCTGGTAACCACTATTTGAAAGACTGTTCATAAGTTTATGTAAAAATTATTTTGATATTTGTCTATGAACATCCTTTTAAACCTCCGTTCAATGTGCATTGATGTAAGAGCTTAGTTGATAAAAATCTTGTTTTTCAGTAAGTTAAAACAAAAAAATGAAGTTTAAGATGTTCATGATGACAAAGAACCCCCACAACTTTCTATGTATCAGTTAAGGAATTGTTTGGTGTTTACCCTGTTTCCTATATTTTTCAGTACAAGAAATGTCTTGGATTTTTTTCCTTTGTAAGAAATCAGTTGATTTTAATTTTGGTAATGTTCAAGTAACATTCTTTTCATGGTTGATTTCTCATGCATGTCTTTAATGTTACAGGTTAGGCATACAAATACAGTGAAAATTGATCCAGAGAGAAGTAGTAAACTCTTTTTATCTGTTAATGTTTTACTTTTAAAACATATATTGGTTTTTTGGAGAGAGCAGAATTTTTTTTAAGTGATGCTGCTTATCTGATAATTTCAATCCTAGTTGAATTATGTTGCCAGATTGTCATCAGAAGGGCATGAAGTCAGCACACATGCGTCAGTAATATCTGGTTGTTTTAACCTTATGTTTCCAGTTGGCAATTTGAAATTATGGCTTCAACTGCACTTTAAATATGTGATAATAGCATGTGTTTCTAATAAGGGCCAGCACCATTTTGTTCAGATACTGTGAATGGTTGTCACTCATATATGACAAATGCACCTTCATCTGCTTCTTTGATGGCCCCCTAAAAACCATACCCTCAAATCAGGCCGATGAAATTAGCTGCTGTGTAAATTGTGTGTCTGAGTGGTTCATTATCTAATCACCGTCAGAACCACAGTGATAAAGTAGATTGAAACAGGGACGAGGTCTGCCAGATGATTTCAGGCCTTTTTTTCTAAGCCCTGTTTCCCTTGGAAACACTAAGAGTCATTCAGAACTTCAGAATTCTTTGTCTAGAACTTCTTCATTTCTTAATACATAAAATTGGGCAGCCAGTGAGGTTTGCCAAGTTGATTTGAAAAGTTTTCTCTCCATCATTCTTGTAATCATTACTGTGTGTATTGAAGTGGTCCACGATGTCTGGTTTAGCTACCATGTTTGCTACTTCTGGGTTAGATATTGTTAAACACACCAGCTATTTTCAGGAAATTGCTCCAGCCTATTCCTTTGTAGGAGAAACTCTTAAATTCTCCAAGTCCTGTCCTGAAATGGCCAAGTGCTATGCTTTGAAAATACAGAGAAGGAGCTTTGGGTCCTGGAGTTGATATTAAACCAGTATTAGTTGATACTAAACCAGTATGATATAAACCATTGCACAGGACGATTGCACGTGGTGGGACAACCATGTGGCTTTTCAATTTCAAACTTTCTTGACTCATTAAAGTATGTTCTAGATATATATTTCTTGTCTTTTTAACTTAATAGGTGATTTAAATGTTCTTTTGTTTCAGGAGCATTTGAAGATGATGACATCACTCATGTTGAAGGAAGTGTAGATCCTGTTCGTGACATTGAAATTATACATGAAGAACTTAGACTTAAGGATGAGGAGCTGATCATGCAGAGCATAGATAAGCTTGAAAAAGTAGCTGTAAGAGGAGGAGACAAGAAATTAAAACCTGAATATGTAAGTACATGACCTATAAAAGTAAATCATTAAGTCTTCTCAGCATTGAATTGAAATATTTGTATTGTTGGGTTTTCTTATTGATTCCACATGTGTAATACAAAACACTATTACTTCTTTTATATGTATTTAAAAGTAATTATTATGAGTTGAAAAAAATACCAGACTGACTGGCTGTGCTGTCACTGTAAGATTTCATAGATATAGCTAATTGTAACTTTTAAAATTCAGCTGTTATTTTCTTGCTGACACAGCTTTGTATGAGAATTGCCAATCCTTTGTCAAACTTGCATCAATGTCTAAGTTGTAATTCAGAGTTACTTCTGACTTTTTCCTGCTGTTAAGTTCTACTATGATGCTGATATTAGTATTCCTGTAGCCTGCAAGTGAATGTATTTTTTTTGTGTGATTGCACTTTGTGTCTTTTAGTGCATGTTAAATGAAGACTGGTAGTTGAAATTAATTTTAGAATGTTGTTGTGGAAAGCTGCTTAAATGAGCTCAATTACCACAGGGTAGTAGTGGTATTTCTTTATAAATTAGTAATGTGTAATAATTATCAACTTCCAAGTATATTTTTTGCAAATTGTTGTTTTACTGCCTCTTGTCTTTTGAGTCCCCTATACTTTGCCAGTAGTCATTAATTTTTCTTTGTCATTAATATTCTATAAATATTTCAGGTGGTATATAAAATGCATTCCCTAATTATTACAGCAGTTTATCAGTGTGGAAATAGATTATTTATGTCTAGCAAGTAAGTACTAAATACATACTGTTTCTCAGATGGATTTTTTGCTAGCAAGTAATAAGAAAAATATTGTTATATTGGTGCTGGCAGGTTAATTTGTCAATATCGAAGTGCAGTGAAATTTTTTGATCCTGCCTAGTGTCTGGAGACAGATAGGAGCTGAAAGTGAACGTCCCCCTCCAAAATACTCAGCTCCATGATGCAGTGTTTAAAAGCACTTCTGTGGTAGCTTCTGTTGGTGAAGAACTAATCTTCATCTGGCATGAAAACTGTTTTATTTCTTGATTTGTCTAGGCCAGAAAAAAATAGCTATTGTTGGAAGATTTAAAGGCTTTATATAAGCCCAGAGAGAGAGAGAACCTTCATTTAAGAACCTTCATTTCAGGTCTTATCTGTCATGTGAACCTGGCCCTGAGTACATGTGGGCAGCGATTTTTATCTTTCACAAAAGGTTTCACATGCTTAGACGAACAGTGCAGTTTATGCCTGCAGTTTCAAATAGCATCCACACAGTATTTCACCTTTTAATTCATGTTGAAGAAAGGGGCAAGCAAAAATCCTGTCCATAGCAAATTCAAAGTTCATCCTAAAGCTAAATTTCACATTGGTATGACAGAATGAAAATGAGGAGTGCTGTGATGCTGTTCTGCCCCAGCCTGGAGCTCTTCTCACTCACTTTGTTGTGTGGCTGTCTCTGGAAACAGCTTTGCTCAGCTCCTTGTGATGGAACATTCTGTCTAGTTTTTGAGTGTACCTCTGTGGATGCTTTGAGGGTTTTATATCACAATATACGTTCTTCGTGTGCGAAGGAAGAAGTTGGCACTTTTGTGATTACAAAGAATCATAACTGAACTGTGTTTTAAATAGAATTTGTAATAGTGATCGTGTAACTTAATGGGTGGTAGGTACAGTAATGATTGTATGGCAAGAGTTGCTCTTAGTAATTTTTTAACCACAGGAAGTTGGTATGTCTTTGAAAACAGAAAATGCCACATTATTCTCAAATTAAAGGAGACACTAAATAAAAACCTCAAATTTAGGAATGCAATTTGAATTAATTAAAGAAAAATTTTGAATCTTCATTATTATCTTTCTTTACCCAGCTTCAGTTTCTCATCCATTTCTTTGCCTCTTCCTTCAGTGTCCTTACCATTACTTCTTCTGTAGTTCACCTATCAAAATGACTTTGTCACCTTTTATTTGTAATATACACTTCCTGTCATTTGTTGTGTTTTCTTAATCCTGTTTTTATGAACACATGCACAGAAAAGATCGGGTTCTTGATGTCATGTTGCTCTGCCAGTTCTGTTCCCAATAGTAGCTGTCACACATGACCAGTCTCAGCTGAGTTTGTCAACAACAATAGGGGTTTCAAAGGCATGAAATTCCTTTGTTTCCTGGGAAGGGGTGGCTGAACAGAGTGGGGAGGCACAAATTAATGCTTCCCTTGAGACAAAGGCTGCACGTAGGAACTATAGTCACTAGGGAATCTCTTCAAGGAAGTGTGGGGCATAATGCCCGTGAGTCTTGCTGATCTTGGACCTTCTTGCCTCTCTTCCCTATGACTTGTATGATTGAATTGTAATGTATATACACTGGACTTGGTAAAATGGACATTTTTATTGGTGAAGGCCTGTGAAAGCTCCTTTCTTCTCCTGGTTAATAAATCTTTAGGTCCAGTTATGCAGCTTCTAGAAGCAGGTTTGTGTAGCTGTAAGACTGTAACAGCAGCTCTTGGGCATTTTCAGCCACTACTGGACTTCAGATCCTCATCCACTGGGTTGGGAGGCATTCCTGTACAGTCTGCCTTGCCTCTTTTCCTTTCATATTTGGTGTTGCACAGAAGGCCTGTGGTTACATTATATATAATACACTATAGTACAGTATAGCAGGATTGACTATGCAGTAAATTATTTACAGGTCTAGGAGGGAAACCATGTGGGATTAGTGAAAAAAACAGTTAAAGGTTATTCCTCCTTCCTGAAGTGGTAGCCAAATGTTAGGAGTGTATTTGGTCTGTTTGATCAGCCTGCATTTCTCCAATCCATTGCATTCTGCATTTAGGTTGTCTGTCACAGAGAGTTCCCTGTCCAGCACAGTTAGTAATGTTTCCATGCAGCTTGCAGCTACTGTTCAAGGCTTGCTTTTTCCAGTGGAAAAAAAAAACAAACAAAAAAAACACCAACCTATGATGAGACCTTCAGACTTTCAGTATGGCCTGAAATCAATACTTTTTTCCAAACAGATTGTCTTCAAAAAAATAGAGGATGGGACAGGACTGGGAGAGAACTTCTCAGGATTTGTGGTTTTTAATTATTTGCCAATATAATACACAGCCATTGCTAATATTCTGTCCTTAGCAATATTCTTCTTCTGTATTAGAGATGTGGAACAAACAGCTCTTGTCTGTACACCCGAGTGTTCCCAGTCATTTTTCCTTTCTGGAAAACCAGGAGGTTATGAAGGAAAAAAGTTGGTATTCATAGATTGTTTTGGTTTTGTTTTTAAGCACTATGTTAAAATTCTAGTGTCTCTCTTTTTTATTGTTTTCTTTCCCCCGTTTCTTTGGGAGCAATTCAAGGTGAAGATGCTTGAGAATGTCTCAAGAATTTCAACTGGTTGAGAGTTATAGAAGTCATTTGTCTCATTATATAAATATGAATTGTCTGCTTTAGAAGATTTGCTTTATTAATAAGCCACCACAATCGTAATTTGGTAATCTGAAATCTCCAAAAGGTTTAGGAGGAGAAGAATAAAAAATCGACAGTGTATGTCAGTCAGCAGTACTGAAATCTGAGATTTGAACTTGATTGCCTGCATTTTGCATGGTGTTAATTATAATTTTTCTTCTGTCTAAGCCCACATTGCCTACAGGTGGTAAATCCACCTTTGTGCATTGACTTGGCTTGGCAGTTGAATAGTGTTAACTGTTTGTCCTGTCTCTCAGAGAATTGATTTCTCAATCCCCTGTCAGCAGAAATAAAATAGCTGGCTGTTGTTAAGGAGCTATCAATGAAATAATTTTCAAGTTCTACTTAAAAATCAGTGGCACAATGTGGTCCAAGATCACCAGCATGTAATGTTGACATAAGCTTGGAATAGCTTCCTTTACACATTTATTGTCTGTTTTGCAAGTATTCCCACTGTCTTCTCAGAAATGACTGTCTGCTATTACTAAGGGTGCTAGTCTTTCAGACTTGATATACCTTTAGAATAAAAATACTCCTGTTATTTGCTTGTATTTAAACAGTGCAAATGTAATTTCAGAAAGCAATCAGAGTACTTTTGATTTTTTATTTTAAATCTGTCTGGTGCTGGTGTATGCAGAGTTATGAGATAGATATTGAATTAAACTTTATTATTAGCTTATTATTGATCTGTCATTTTGGATAGCAGGGGATTTCAAGGTAAAATTCAAATATGTATGAGTTTATAAATCAGGATGCACAAATGATAAAATTAATTTTAAAATATATTTTTAATTGGTGGGATTTTTCAGTCCTGGAGACAAGTCTCTAAGTTAATACCATCTAATACAATGAGGTGAACATTATTTCAGGATTCTCTTCCAGTGTCCTTCCAACCTGATTCAGTTCTAGTCCTTAGAAATTGTTACCTCTGCAAGAAATAACTATTCCTTGAGTCCTTGGTTGGTGCCCAAAATCTTGAATTCCAGCACAGAAGAATTCTTATGTTAACAGTATTGAGATCTACGTATCTGACCACAAGGGTATTGTTTATAGTGGAGTTGATGCAGGTTATTGGTATTAGTGATATGAAGACACAATCTTTAGGTCAGAATCAATGTGCACATTGTTTGACCTTCCTTTTTTTGTTGAAAGGTGGCTTCTGCAATAGGTCAGGATCAGCATTCACTGGATTTGAACGTCCAGCCTTGGGTTGAATGGGATGCTTTCACAAGTCTCCTTTGTGAAGTCTGTCATTTTAAAAATAAGATGAGTTTATCAAATCAAGCACATTCTTAGCAGGAAAAGCAATTGCAGTTATGAAAATAGCAGTTAGAAACTCCTTTTTATGTAATGGTACCAGAACCATCTAGTGCATATTCAACTTAAAAGAAAGGCATCAAGCTTTGTTTTGTTACTGTGATGGGCAATGACCTAATAATGGACATGTACACTCTGCCTGTGTTCATTGTATTTGTCAGCATATATGTACTATGAAGAGTAAAGCAAAATATTCCTAATGGTCGTTTAAGTGGCTTTAATCCCTTCCATTCCCCTCCCTTACATTTAATGTCTTGGTTCTGTCCTGAGAATATAGTAACTGTTTGAAAGTTGTTCTTTTGTTAATTGTTTGTTGTTAAAATTGCCAGTATGGTATGGGAGATACTTCACATACAGCAAAGAGCTGGTAGATTCAGTTTGCTCTTACTACCAATATATACTGGATGAAAATCTTTCCTTCCTGCAATATTCTGATGAATGGGATGTGCCAAGCAGAATTTGCTGACCTCTTGCTGCAAGCACTTGCCAGAGTTCTCACGGATGGATGAACTCTTATTTCCTCTAACTGATGATGTCAGTTGGGAAGGTTCACCTTTCTTTCATTCCAAGTTGAAGATAAATACAGCGATGAATTGTATAAATTTTTTTGCCAGTTTCCTTGGTCTCCTTGTGTGAGGACAGAGTTTGGGAGGCCAGTTTGTTCCACAGGAGAGGGAAAAAAAGGAGCAGTGTACACATGCACTGTTGACATACTCTCTGCTGATGGCTTTTACAATTGCTAACTTAAATCATAGGGAATCGAGAAAATATTTATATTCTTAATGCATATAATTATGCCTAAAATCTTGAGTGGACCATTTACTGTGCTTAATGTGGTATTTAGCGGAAATTAAAGTTCATTCTGAAGAACATTTTGAATGTAGCATGGCAGATGTTTGTAAATTGATTGGTAGTAAAGCCTGACTTAAAAATACATAATGTGTAAACACACGTTTGGATTTTTTTGGTATTATTTTTTTGGTATTATTATTTAAGTGCTTAAATACTTCCTGTCAAGGCTGGTCTTTCCTGTGCAGATTTGACAAGTAGCTTAAAGTAATTAATTTTTTTAAATCATGCCTCTCTTGGTTCGTCTAGATCCAAGTAGTTTTAAACTGCATGTGCATATGCCAAAAATAACACTATATACAAATAACTGTATTCTGAAAAAGACACCTTTTTCATTTGGCTTAATTCACACAAATCTACAACAAATGCATTCACACATGGATTTATTTGAAAATTTTTGTGGATTGGCTAATGCAATAAGAAGAGTTTAGTGAAATTCTGCTAAAGATGTTTCATTTTACTTTTCAATGCAATTTCCCTGTTCTGAATTTCTGAACTGCTGGAAATAATCACTTGTAGATAGACTGCTTTCTTTATTCTTGCTTGCTTTTTTTTTGAGAAGCGACATGTAACTGAGTTGTTTCATGTATAATGCTGTAGAGCCCACAAGGATGACCCACACAGGAGAATTTGGGGATTATTAACATGAATTAGGTTGCTTGGAATGCCTGTAGATGTTTTGAGTGAAAATGCTTGTTGTGGTTCCTAAACATTATTGGCATCTAGTTCTAAGTAAATCTTATATCACGTACAGCTTGTACCAGCTCTGTGAGAAGGTATTAAATAGAAGGAAGGGTAATACACTTGTCCTAAATCCATTACTTGTCCCGTTGTATTTTTATTAAAGTCAGTGAGCAAGGGAATTGTAAGAGATTAGACATTGTTTTGTACCACAGAGGAGCTCATTGTCACTCCAGTTGGTGCAGTACCTGGCTTGTTCTCTTTCCTGCACCCAGCTGCTACAGCTTATTTAAGCACTTAGCACAATGAAAAAACATGATCTAGCCTTCTCTTTAAACTGCAAAATTTGTCTTAATTGTCCTTTAAAATACCATTGTTTTTAAACAGTGTTTTTAGAATAAGTTCTTACCGTGTCATTTCATCCTCAATCTTCTAAATTGCCACAAAACCTCCAAGAAGAGCAGACACCTGAGGTTGTGCTCAAAGAAGTGAAAAGATTTCCAAGGAAAGCCAAGGAAGGACTATGGGCTCGGTGCACTCCATCCACCTTGTGTGTACTTGGTAAATTGTTCTTGGTGCAGCACAGTTAAACTAGCTATGAGAACCTCAACTAGCATTGTTCTCTATCTGTATCTGAAAAACCATTTTGAAATTTTGAAGGCCAGATGGAATAATAATTATCCAGTTTGATCCCTTGCATATCCCAACTTAATTCTTACAACTGTGGTTAAAATGAAATGTATCTCTCACAGGAAAAATTAACCTTTATTGAAATATTTTCTGGCTAGAGTTCAATTACTTTACCTTGTATTAGCTATGCCAGTAATTAATTATCTTTATTGTTTAGAAATAAGACACCGTTTTAGTCTGTATTTGTCAAGCTTTAGCAGTCATTTGATTTCTCTATGCTAGTGTGAAAAATGCTGTATATGTGAGATTTTTGGTATATATATATGTATATAAATAATGCAATAAGAACAAAAACATAGATGTTAAGAGCACCAAATCTTCATACATAAGCACTTTCTCAAAACCTCTGGTTTTTTTCCAGTTTTTCATTATTTCAGCAGAGATAAGTGTAAAATGATTCCCATTGGACACTAGGCTATTTATATACTCCAGGATTGCATTAGTCTTCTAGTTACAGTACAGTTCATTTGCTTGTGACCCTCCAGGCTTCTCAGTCACTCTTGCAAGAGGGAAGTGCTGTGTTGGTAAATACTGTATCCACCCTCCCTTTGCCCCTGCCCAGCAGTGCATGAACTTCAGGGTTTCATATTCAAAAGCATGGTGTGCTTTCACTAGAGCTGTGGGGCAGTTCTGGTCCCTACACAGGTTCCCATTGTTGGTAAGTTACTGTTCTCAGGATGTGTGTGTCATTAACGTGGCCTTTTTTGGCTGCTGAAAGATGGTAACCAGTGAAAGGCAAAGAGTTTGTTTGGGATGCTATCAGAAGCACACATTGGGATTTTTATTTACAGTTGTATTCTGAGACCTACTGGGTAAGTGGTGTTGACTCCATTTAGTATATGCAGTGATTTATTAGAGAAATATCTTCTGCCACTGAGCCAGATTCTTTAGGGAAGTCAGAATATGTTATTCATACACTACCACCTACATTACTGATGTGCAATGGTGTTGGACTTTGAAATGAAGTGAGAGGAGCTAAGAGCTACAGATAATGTTTTAGGTACTCCTTGTAGCTTTTCCTAGCAGCAGAGAAGTGTAAATTATAGAATTTTAGACAATTGAAACATTTTAATAAAATGTATCTGAGTGTTTTTGAGGCTTTTACAGGGAGATGGTAAATTTTTACATCTTGGATGTTTTGAAGGGAATGAATGAGGTGCTGAAAAATGCCCCATATGTCCCTTGCTGGGGGGCAAAAACCTTACTGTACTCACAGTTACTCTGTAGCAGTGGAGACTTTTGCACTGCCTGCAGGATCACAGGGAATTCACTTGCACTTTGAAGTGTGAAGTGATAATCCTCACAACTGCTTATTTCTTTATTAAATTTGCGGAAGTTAATTACATGCCCTGGTAATTTACAACAAAAAAATCACAATTCTCTGATGCCAAGTAGGCAAGTGAGTATTCCAAGCTTCACTTTAGTCCCTCATGCTGTAAGAAGAATTTGGCATTGGCACACATTATTACTATCATTCATCCAGAAAGTCTATTAATGTATGCACATTTTTCTGCACAGTAGTGTTTCATGAGTAGGTCTTGGTAAATCTGCTATATGCAATTTACATGTATTTAATTGTTTTATATTGCTGGACTTACTGTTAATGTCCTGCTTAGCATTTGTGGGTTGAGTACTCGTGGTCTTTGGAAAATGAGTGCAGGACATAAATAAAATCACTGTATTTCATATGGCTAAATATACGGAGTATTCGTAAGTGCTAAACGTATTGCCATGCATATAGTCAGAAATTAACTGACTTTACAAACAGTGATATTTGATATTCATTAAGTTTGCTGTATTTCATATGCCTTGACAACTGTAAGGAGATTGGAATTTGGAGGGATTTTTGGTGGCTTTCTGAATGGCTCTTGTTATAATGTTGGTAGGTGGAAAACAAGAGTACTGCTCTCATCAAAGAAGGCAAAGTGGATCATTGCTCTATATTCTGTTATTAAGCATCTCAAAATTAACTTGAGTAGTGATTAAATGTGTTTAAATGACTAGTACAGTGATAGAGAAAATAAAAAGTTCGGGTTTTACTCTTTTACCAGTCCTAAATAGAACCAAATAATTTAAAATGGTGCTGCATGAGAAATAATTCCTTAACAAAACTTTGTTCAATACAGATGACAATATGAAGAAAGGCACATATTTCCATGTATTTCTTTTTTAACTCAGCTGCCCCAATACTCTCAACAAATGTACAAATAGCACATTTTTTGTTAAGTCTCATTTCATTGGAACACCACCACTGATGCGGGGGAATCTTAAGCTGACCATTTTTAAGTTTCTGGGCTCTCTACTTACATTCTATATGGTGTGACTGCTGCCCATATAGTCCCCTCAGAGAACTTCTTTGTGTCTCACTGCTTCATCAACTTCATCAAAAAATGCTGCATTTGCTTACGTTTCCATCTTTTACCTACAGAAAGTTTTCCAATACTTTGCCAGCCTCCCTTTAAAACCAAAATAAAATTGCAAGTAGGTGGTTCTTAGTTGTCCCCAGCATACTCAGCTGTAGATCTGCCTTACCTGTGGAAATTGTCCAGGTAATCTCTCCTTTAGAACAACAGTTGCAAACAGCTTTAAGTCAGGTGCATAAATGGGAAATTAATAAAATTAGGTCAGTGCCAAAATGGATTTAGACTGTGTGTCACTGTAAGTAGTAAATGAATGTGGAGGAGAGGTTTTGATTGGCAGCTCTATGCTTAGACAGGCTTTAGAAAGGCCAAACTTCATTTGCTGTGTTGATGCTTGAAATTTTGTGGTGGTTCTGTGTAATGTAGTTCCCCTTACAGTGTGATTACAGAACATTTAATTTCTGCTTAAGCAGAAACTTAAAAGTTTGGCTCCAGTGACTTTTGCTATAGTGGTTTTTTTGCTGTCAGTTTTTTATTGACTCCAATTTATATGTGGCAATGCGTTGCGTGGGAGAAACTGTAGTGCTGAAAGTCACGTGGTAGGTGCCTACAGAACTAGTTTAAAACCCAAAATAGTGTGTAACCAGAATTCCTTCACTGCTGAACAGGAATCTTCGTGGTTGTGTCCATTTTTATATATATCTATTTAAAGAGAAGCTGAGGATAAATATCTTAAAAGTACTTACTGGTAGAATGGCTTCCCTTATCTTATTTATACAGATTAATTAAAAAATAAAAAGCACATAGGGTTAAAGATAAGATGGTGCCAGTGTTTTCTTCTTTATGTGTAATCTTGTTGCATGTCTCTACATAAGCTGTTCTGGCCACTCATCATAGTAACCAGCTGGGCCATTTCACCTGCTGGAGCCATTAAAGAGGACTCTCTCCCCCTAGATTAATCCCCTCCGACATTAGTTTTTTGCTCTGACAACTGGAGCAGGCATTCAGAATTTGCAGGTGGCCAGTGTGACGCACATAATTGCCTACAATTTTAGGCAATGAATAAAAATGGTCTACATTACTTGTCAAAGGTTGTATATGCAGTGCCAAGTGAGATCTATGGGAAGCCTTTTAGGGTTTAAAGAACAGTTAATAGCAAAGCTGCACAGTGCTTTTTTAATCATAATGCATTTGTAATATAGCACTTTGATCTTCTCCTTGTAGGAAATGGTGTTATATTAGCCACTTTTAAACATTTATGAGTGAAATTCAGTTATAGGAGAGTAAAAGTGATTATTCTTAGGCAGAACATGTTAGATTTCATTAAAAGTTTTAGCTTGCCCCTTCCTTGTTAAAATCTGTGGGGAGTCCTGTTCCTGGAGGGTTTCAAATCAGGATCTGAAGATTTAGAAGAGCTTTTTTTTTTTTCCCCTCCACTAAAGCTACTGCAAGACTAGAAAAGACGGTAGTAAATACTGATGTTATTTGTGGCTGTTTATAAATGTACTTCAACTGCATAGCATTAAGTGCAAAAAATGTTGCGTGCTCAACAGTTCAGGGAATGTTTCCTTGTATTTTAAAGATCCTAATGCTCAGTTGCATCAATTTCAACTTAAAAAAATGCATTATTTAAAGCATGATCATAAATTATCTACAACAAAAAATAGGCGACTCTAAAATGTACTACTCCTAGAAGAGCAGAGTTTGACCTTTCAGACCCAAGAGCCTTTTATTAACACCTGCCTGTAAGGAAAACCGTGCCACACGCAGCTTTCGGATTCACGACCACAAAACTGATGAGGAAAGGCTTGAAGGGTTCAGTTTGTGTCACTTGCTGTTTGCCGTTTCCATTTCACAGATGATTAATCTTTCTGTGAAGAAAGGCCAGAGAAACAAAGCACATTGGGCTCTTCCTGCAGTTACTCCTTCTGAATGCACACTAGCTTGCTAACTAAAAGGCCTTTAGATTTCCTGCCGAGAGAGATGTTCTGAAAGTGAATGCAGCTGGTTGGAGGTCACCAGTGCAAGGCTCTTGCCATTGTGTAATGGAGGCTTTGGCAGGTTTCATTTTGGGGGGGGAGGGAGAAGGTGTTGGCGAAAAATTAATGCGGAATAAAAAGGGCTTTGGCCGTTTGAATTAATTTCTTGAGGGTGGATCATCAATAATAGGCTCCATTTCTTTTGCTCACAATTTAAAAAAAAAAAAATTTGCTGTGTTTTGTCCCACCCATTCCCTTTTCTTAATGGCATGTTTATATTGTACGTGGTCTCTCCCGCTGGATGCTGAAATGTTGCGTCTTACTGAGTTCGAAAAGCAATCTAAAATGTACTGATTTTTACATATATTTTATGAGCTCTGCTGATGTTCTTGGTGACAAGAGATGATACTTGAGTCTTGTGTATTTAACTTTCTAATTGTGGGATTTGGATGACTTTAATAATCCATATTGCTCTTTAGCGACTTTTAAAGCAGCAATTTCTGTTTTTCTGGGAGAGTAAAAATTTGTTTATAAAAGGTATTATCTAATTTTTCATTTGTGTGTATGTTTTGAATCTCAATGGATACACGCCTTGTTTATGGAAGAGAATAGTCTTGATATCCAGCTGAGTTTTTGACTTTGGGTTTTTTTTTGATCTTGCGTAGGACGTAATGTGCAAAATCAAGACATGGGTAATAGATGAAAAGAAAGCTGTCCGCTTCTATCATGATTGGAATGACAAAGAGGTAGGCTATAAATATTACTCCATGAATTGACTTCTAATTTTGCTACCTGTTACTGGTTCTTTTTAAAGTTGTTGGTTTTGGGTTTTGTTTTTTTTTTTTTTTTAGATTTCATATTCATAGTGTATTGAACGCTGAATTTATTAGCTGAATCTATACTTATCTGTGATTTATGTATTACCCTTGAATTCTGTAGCATTCTCAGACATGCCATGAAGAAAATGATCATAAAATTATTTAAAGTTGATATAAACTGTTTTTAAAATTATCCCCCTCTATTCTCACTTTCAGATTGATGTTTTGAACAAACATTTGTTTTTTACTTCAAAACCGATGATCTACTTGGTTAATCTGTCTGAAAAAGACTACATCAGAAAGAAAAACAAGTGGTGAGTGTGTACAGGTTAAATGTCTAAATTTATATTTCTGTTTCACATTTTTCAATGGTCAGTAATTCCTTGCACATTGAGATCACCAAGGATATTAGTTAAAATAGCTGTATGAACTAATCTTGCACTTCTGTTACTTGTTATGCTCCCACTGACATGCTGCTTGAGTACAATGCATATGGTGAAACCTTGACAGAAACTGCAGAAAAGAATATGCTTTCCATCCTTACGATTTAACATGAAGCCATTAACTTTGAAGAAAATAGATTGGATTTAGAAGTACTAATTTAAATAAGCATGTGGCTTTATCATGTTCTGTAATGCTGGTTGTCTGAACAGCATCTTTTTCATTCCAAAGGAGTGAATTGAGTGCCAGAAGACTAAAGCTGTGTGAGTTGCACAGAAGTATTTCAAACAAAATTGCACATTTTAACGTTACTCTGCTGTTTGTAGTTGGTTGCCTGGCTTTCTTGCCACTTCTTGTGCCTTGCATGTGGTTTTCAGGCCTCTTTTGGTGGGCTTTTATGCCATTAATAGCTCGGGTTTTAGTCAGGTATTTCCGGCATCAGTGTTGTGACTCAGGTCCATAATGTTTACAAAATCAATCTATCAGACGTTCAGTGAACTGGATGAAGATCCAATCCTAACATGGCAGACATAAGGTGGGAATCCACTGTTGAGAAGTACAGCATTTAGCATGTCATTGGAAGCTCTAGATGGCATAAATATTGCTCTGTGGAGGAGGGGACAGATTGGGTAGTTAGCATATGATGAAGGAAAATCTATGGGAGTGTGTTTAGTTTTAAAAAACCCAACCAAACAGCAAATATTTTCTTACAATTTAGAATTTTAAACGCTGTACTTGTGAGATACTTTGAAGATGTATAAATGTATGTTTGTGAACAGATATATGCATGTAACTCATCCAAACAAATCAAAAGTATCTAAAGCGGAATATCTGAATTCTCCTAAAGTACACCCTCTGTTTCTCCCTGTACTTCATTAAGTACTTAGATGCACATGGTTTCAATTTTCCATTAAAAATTCTCATTTCCATATGATATCAAAGAGTGAGAAGGCTTTAAACTGAAAAATAAACATTCATAGACTGGAAGCCAAAACAATAATTAATGTCAGATGGTTAACTCCAATAAATCATTAGAATAAATTCTGTGAAATTACTGCAACTAAAACTGTCCTTTTGATACTCCAAGACATTTTGTGTTGGTACTAAAGAACAAAATTTAATGTATTTTAGTAGCAAACCCTCTCAGTCCGAAATACAGACTTCAGAATAGACTTCACAAGCAATATAATAATGCAAGCTCTTCATATTTGGCCAAATTTTATAATTTTAAATTTATTTTTTCCTCTAAATATTTTTTGGGCAGGACTATTTAAATATAAGAAGGAAGTATTTAAGATCAGGGTAGTTGTATTTGCTCTGTTGTTGTAAGGTGATACTTTTCTCCAAGTAAAAATGCTATGGTTTCTTAAGGCTTGCTGTAACAGTACAGATGTGGAAGCTTATGTGGAAATGGATGAGTCAGTTTCCATGTCCCAAAAAGGATCCTCACACCTGTATTTGGATGATTACAGGTAGAGCTCCCTGGCTCTAATTGTACAGTAAATACCATTTCCCAGACCCTAATGGTAGCCAGACTACTTAGGCGACGCCAGTCTGTGATTTAGCTGTCGCCAGCCACCCCATGTTTTTTGTGAGACTACTTGTGATGATGACATAGTTAAACCCAATTGAAAGCAAATCTTTGGATAAATTGCAATTTTTAATTTGTAAAAAATCAGATGTTTGAGTTGCGGAGTCATATAATGAAACAGTTTAACTGTTTCTATTACAATTAGTGATTCAGTTTTTAAAAAGTATACCCAGATCTCATGGATGTGAGTGTAATTGTAGCTGAAAGATCAAAGCCTGGGTATCTGAGTGATGTTCCAGAAGAGAATTTACCACATAGCCATTTTCAGTACAGTTTCTGCCTCCTGCTGTTCCTATTTTCCCTCAAGCTAGCCATTGACTACCCCCTGTGCATCCCTGCTCGTAAAAAATGATTGAGGAAGTATTTGTCATGTATTTATGAGTGGGAAACATTGTGTGATAGGGAAAGGCATCTACTAGAACCAGAAAGATTGCCATTTCCTTTCCTTCAGCTACTCTGCCCCAGCCTTAAATCCTCTGTTTATGCAACATAGCTTTTATATTTAAGAGCAGAATAAATGTTTTCTATGAAGGATGCTAACGGTAGGCTTCTGTCATTTATGTGGTGCAAGCAGATGTAAATTATTAGAGTATATTTTACTGTTAGATGCCACTTTGTGATTTTTGTTAGTATTTTGAGGGGTAGGTATTCATATGTGAAATACAAGCCACATTTAGTTGTAGTCATTCTTCTCAAAAAAGTTTATTTCTGAGCTTAATTCATAATATAACAAAATTAAGGTTGATGCAGGAAATGCTCAGCCATAAAATGTTTTCATCAGACTTTTGCAACTATAAAAGTGTTTAAAACAGCAAAGGAGAGGAGAGGCTTTTAAATTTTGTGTGGAGAGGAAAACTGAAATTGTCTTAGTTTTACTCGGACACTCTTTCAGAATTAATTAACATTTTAATTGTTACTTAAAACACACTTACATTTAGGTGCCAATGTGTCATTTTTCAATCCAAGGAAAGAATAAAACACTGTGGAAGATAAGACTATTGTGTGTTTGAGTAGGTGTATTGACCTTTTGAAAGATGTAAAAACTGGAATGGCTCCAAGCAGTTACTTGCTGGTTTTAACAATGTTGAATTAGTCATTCAGTTGATTTATGATTAAGACCTAGCCCCTGAAGAGAAGCTGACATGGCAGCTGTGTTAGTCGCACTCGTGTTATGATCAGATGACAGTAATCTTGATGTTTATGGGGGAATCCACTGAAACCATTCCTAATATGTACTGCTGTGCTCTAAATGAATATTTTAACTCTTCTTTTAATAATTTCTAATTTTTTTAAAATCTAGATCTAGTGCCTTAACGATGGTATACTGTATTTGAGTTTAACCATGAAAATATTCAAAATAGTAATAATAATAATTATCAGTTAAAACTGCATTCTGAGTCCCAGGATGTCACATAAATCCAGGATATCTGATTTATCAGCCCTTCATCTAATTTAAGCTTTACATTTTAGTCTTGCTATAGAGCATGCATCTAGTGGCTCATAGAATAGATTCCAGTTATGAAATATATTGAGCTAAATAATGAGTGAATGTAGTGCACCATGCTTAGCATCATGCTGGTTTGGTATTTTGGACTTAATTGCAGCATGCACCAGATATACTTATGTGTTTATATGTTAGAGCTGCATAACTGATCTATTGACTCAATTTCTCTGGTCCAATAAAGTGAATTTCATCCTATGCCTAGACTGGAATTCAAAAAGCCACTTATGCTGCTTAAGATTTTCTAGTATCTCTAGCATTGTAACTAAATTGTCTGAGACTTAATAATGGATTTCTGAGCATTGTTTTCTCTAGTATAACTCAGAATTGTTGAATATCCAAATGTATGTTGACATTATTTTAAGGGATTGTTTCTCAAAATATTGTGGTAGGCATTCTGTTAAAAGTGTTGATCAGTGTTAATAGATTAGGGAACTTAGTATTTTGCTCCTGTGTATTTTAAAAAGTGACATATATGTAATAATAAATAAAATTTTACCCATTAATTTTCATAGCATTTTCAGTGTTCTTAAGCTAGAAGAGATATAATTGGGTCAGATGAAAGGTCCATCTTTTCTGGTATCATGTTTCTGACAGGCCACTAACAGATGTCCAGGGAAGATTATAGGAACAGATTAAGCAAACAGAGTATATGCATCCAGCTTCTTGCAATCTGTTATTGTAGAACTGACTAAGCCAGATATGATATACTTGTGCTTAATACTTTTTGACTGATTTTTATTCTATAAATTCACCCATTCACCTTTTGAACTCAAGTACACTTTTTGGTATCCCAATATCCTGAAGCAGGGACTTCCACAGCTTAACTATGTGCTATATGTAGAAGTACTTCCTTATGCTTGTTTTGGATCTGCCACATCATAATTTCATTTGATGCTCCTTAGATCTTGTATTATGAGAGTGAATAATCCTTTTCTATTCATCTTTTTCATATTGCTTCAGATGTTCCAAATATTTTTAAAAAATTGAGGGGGTAGGGAAATCTGACATGAAGAAAGAAATATCCAGGGTCAAGTAAAAGGAACACTCCATAGGTTTGAGTATGAATTAATCTGTTTCACTCAGTCTTTCACTTTTAAACTAGCTAGGAAACAAAGTTATAAAAGGAATTATTTATTACCATTTATGGTAACAAATGGAGCCTTGGAGTTCTTGTTTGTATTTCTGCAGGTATGGGTGTTGAGGCAGTGGCATTTTATTCCGATAAATATATTTGAGAAATCATTTAAAGGAATTTTAAAATCATAACTTGTAATGCCAAGGTGGTGTTGAGATGTTTTCTTGACTTAGATGCTTAATGATTTTAAGGTTGTTTTCTCTGCTGACAAATTTGGAAAATAATATTTAAAAAAATATATTACATAAATATATTTTTCCTGCCTTACAACTGAAGTGCTTTAAAAGAATATTAGGAGATGATTTATGTTATCTGGGTATAAGTAAAGTTTTGCACACACAAGTTGAGAAGTCAGATATTCAGAATTAATCAGATCCAGAAGTTAGGCATCCTGTGCTACATCTTTATTGCCTGACTGAGAGTATCTTACAGCTCAGGCAGTTGAAAGTAGGGAATTGTGTATGTTTTTCATGGAGCATCTACCTAGTATAGTAAGGGATAGTGCACGTTATTTGCTTAATAAACTGTTATTCTTTATTGTTTCTTATGCAAATGAATTAATGAATACAAATTAATTAGTCATCCATCAACCAAATGGCAGTCTGTTTTCTTTCCAGCACCATGTCCTGACATTGCCAATTGACTTCTTGTAGTCTTCTGTTTTACTGATTCCAGTGACTTCATTTAGTAGTTCTGTTCATCCCATACTTTTTGCCCCACTGTTTTCTTCGCTGGTATGTTCTCCATGGGTCTTTGCCAGATTCTCTCTGCTTTGATTTCATCCCATTCTTGCTGGCTTAATTCCAGTCCAGTCCTTTGGCCTGGATGATTTCTTTCACCAGACTTCCTGCTTTGCTTTGCTTTCTTTTGCCTGCCCCTCTGGAGTCCCCTGTCTGTTTGAATGGGAATGCATATTGTTTGGGTAATAGCAGGTGTTGGGAACATGTCTTTAAGCATGGAAAGATGGGTCCCATTTTCAGCTTCAGTATTTAACCTCGCTCCAGATGCAAAAGCACCTTCCTGGAGTCTAACTTCACTCATGTTCACCTTCTGCCCAGATGTGATGGTTTATCTCTGATAGCAAGTTTGCTCTGTGCCAAATGTCTTGGTTCCTACGTATTAGGACAGCAAAATTTTTTAAATAAGTTGTTTCTCTAAGATTTAAAAATGGGCAGTTTTATGTTGATGCTTTTTTCAAAAATTCTGGTCCACCTGATTACAACATGGCACTGCTAAATAGCTAAAGTGTAGGTTGCAAAATCAGGAAATAAAACTTCAATGGTTTCCTTAGAACGTGTTGACTCTTGAGCTAGTAAAGAGAGGAGTGGTCATAGTAGAGGGAAACCTGGATTTAGGGAAGACCTGTCCTGGGCAGATACAGGTACCATCACACTATGCTTAGAACCCATCAAAGGCTACAGATGTAGAGAGACTGGTGAGCAGGGAAATGAAGAACAGTCTCTCCAGCGTTCTGAGTGACACGTGACAGCCCAGCATCCCAGAGCACCACAAGCAGCCCAGCCCAGCAGCCATGACCTGTAGGCACACAGTTTGTGGTGATTGGGAGTGGGGCTGTGGCCGAGCCTCAGCCCCAGTGGGCTGCAGCTGTTAGGTCAGGTGAGCAGTATTGAAGGTAATGATGGGACATGGAGTGCCAAGGGGCACTGACTGACCACCAAAGGGACACACAGGTGCAGTGCATGAAGATAAGGATGTAAAAGGTTTGCTGAAGGATGAGAAGGGCAGATGCTGGCAGCCTTCTGAAGTGATAGGATGTTACTCTGTAAGGGCAGACACCTGATGCCTTCTGCTGAGGTATGGTGTTACTCTGTGTGGGCAAATGCTTAAAGCCTTCTGAAATGGTGTGGTGATATCTGTGTATCATGGCCATCTCAGCTGCAGCTTGTGCTGTGACGTTTGCTGTGACAATGACCCAGCAGACTTGTGGTACTCAGAGAGCATCGATGTCAGCTACAAGCAGCTTCTCAACTTCATTGCTGTGTGTATGATCCCTGTCCTGTCAGCTGCATGTCATCCAAACCTCCCTTTGAACAGTCCAGCATTGCTTCCCATCTTCTCTTCCTTTTCTTCTTCCCTGTGCAGATGCTCTTCTCAGTGTTTTTAATATTTTTGTTTGGCCATCACCACTGTAGTTTCTGCTCTGTTTATATCCAGTTCTATGGGTTCAGTTGTAATATTGAATGACTGCAGCTGTGGGTGTTTGAATGCCCTGCCAGTTTTATAGTTGGCTTGTGTAGTTTTATGAATTGTTATCTGCTAATGATGCTTCTTCTAATCTGCCATGGCAGTTGAGGAATCAAGTAATTTGTATGATATTTTATTTAAACTCTTGGACTTTCATAGGCAAAAAGTAAAAATACTTACTTGCAACAAGCAAAAACTTAACTGCTTGGAAAGTTTCCAAACCTGTGCAGGGTAAGAAAGGGCTTCTTTATTAGTATATACTGTCTGAACACTTTAGAAGCTTTGTTTCTTCCTGGTCTTCACTG
The DNA here is from genome assembly GCF_036417665.1 of Passer domesticus. Taxonomy (NCBI): domain Eukaryota; kingdom Metazoa; phylum Chordata; class Aves; order Passeriformes; family Passeridae; genus Passer; species Passer domesticus. Next base: position 22,501,892 of record NC_087483.1, read on the forward strand.
GAATTTTTGTCTCTTTAATAAACACTTACTGTTTAAGATACAGAATACTAAGGGAGAGAATAATGTTGCACTAGATTCCAAATCAAATAATTACACAACTTGGATTAGTTCAGTTTTTAAAAACATGAGCAGCAGAGATAGGGATCTTCACAAAAAATGTTACGAGGTGACATTCCCAAAGACAGTAATGTAAATCTTGTTTATTGCAATGCAATGTTTCTGACTCTGGATTCATAACAAGGTACAAAGTGCTTTTTGAACTTAGGTCTTGTTTAAACCCAAAGAATGTTTAAATTGCTCAGAAGCAAACCTGAGATGCAGAGATGTCTTTTGAGTATGAATTTTGTTACTTTGTAGTGGATAGCTGTTCTTGCTTCTTCCCAGTATGCTGCGTAACAAACTTCAGTTTTCTGCTGCTTACTTTCAGTTGTAGAGAAACTCGTGCTACATGCCTCAGTTTTCTCCACTATTTCCCTAAAAGTCTTGATGCTGGTAAAATTATAGACATAATTTTTTGGGAAATGTTGTCTACTTTAAAATCAAGTTACCCAATGAAAATACCAATATTCTCTCATAATTGCAATTTTTTTTTCTGGAATGTTATCAGTGATTTATCTCCTGAACGACATCTGCAAAGACACTGTGTTCTGTCAGTCCTCTTTTTCAAAGGCCATCCAAACGTGCTCAGTCATTTAAGTGTTTGTTGTAGGTAGCTGTGGTCCCTCACTGAACAATGCTGTCACTGTCTTAGCTGGCTAAGCAATGCTTTCCTCATATTTATGATAGGTTAAAGTATAGTTTTAACAATGTATAGTTTAATATAGGTTTGCTATGTTAGTTTTACTAACAGCTTAAGGAGTTTGGGGATTTTCATTAGCTTGATACTTTCTTAATACTCTTTAAGTGAGATTTTTAGCTTCAGAGTGTCTCAGCTTGCTTTTTAATGTCCTAAGTTTTTAGATTCAGACTAGCTTATATGTAAGAGAACAGACCTTTCTCTTTCATAATACTCCAAGGCAGTGATGTCCTGAACGCTGAAATGGAAAAAGTGAAGGAGAAGCTGTGCTTTCCTCACTTGTTTTTTGTTATAGAATGGAAGAAAGCCGGAAGGTAGGCAGCTTAAGAAACCAGCTTTCATATTGAGGACCAGATTCTGTCATTTACAGCATGTTTCAGTCCAGGGTTGTCAGTCCTGAGCATCATCAGCACAACCTCATCACCTTGGAAACCTTGGAGGCAAATAGGGTGCTAGCCACAATATCAGTGCTGTCATCTCACTGTTGTATCATTATCTCAGATGCAGATTTCAAATCCTACTTTTAGTGATAAATACTTCAGTAGTGAATTTCACTCTTTCTTATTTTAGAATAAAGCAGTTTGATTGTGCATGTAAGGCTTAGATAGTCATGTCAAAATCTCTTTCACATTTGAAGGTCCTGATGAGAAACACCATCAGTAATGGAAAAGTAGAGCAGACTTTGTTTCTTTTGGGTTGTTAAGTGTTAGAAGCCCAGTCACCTTCACTGCACTGTGCACAGGTCTTACCCTAGAAAGTAGGATTGGGGGTTTTCTAATAGAGGGACGTTTGGTCCTGTTTTGCTTTACAAATAAACTAATAGAGATTTTTGCAAGAGATTGTTATTCTTGTTAACAGTCATTTATCCTTAAGTCACTGAATATTAAGTTACTTATTTCTTCTTCATATTAATTTATTAAGCCCCGTGCCTTTCATAATGAATGAACATTGTTAGCCTTTGTCAACTAGACAACATGGAAGTTGTGCATAGCCCTTAAAAAAAAAAAATTCTCTTTCAAATCAAGGGGAAAATAGATACTGTGAGGTTATGTCCCAATCTGTTGGGTCACTGTTCCTGTATCTGACATGGCATTTAAAAAACAGCAGTTGTTTTTGTGAGGGTCTGTTGAGAATCAGAACATGGAGAGGAGGCTGTGGTCTCACCTGGTGTGATGGGAGTAGATCCTCCTCTCTGTGAGGATCTGATACCTCCTCGCTGCCTTTAACTGGTGCGTTTTGAGAGGAAACACTCATGTTAGACACATCAACAGCTGTAATAACTGGCAGATAAGCTTTGATTTTAGATATTTTTTAAAGCAAGAAGTGCTTTGATAATATTGTCCTTTGTTAAGAAAAAGTGAGACAATACACTAATATTGCTTTGTATTTTGGATTAGGAACTGCAATCAGTATTGCTGTAATACCACCTCTTGAATAATGTCCCAGCTGATAAGTATCTTTCTTTTCATTACTTGGTATTGCAGTGTTTGATTTGCAGACAAGTACCTGTATATCTGTCTAAAATTCTGCTTATTGAATTCATTTCTTGAAACATTTCATGCTATCACTTCCTACAGAATTGTATTAATATCTTTAAGTTCTCATAGTTGAAGCTAATTTTATTCCACCTACCATTATTTCTCTCATGCATGGTGTTTGAGATACCTGTAGGGTCTGGGAAAAAGACTCATCTTGAAATTGTTCTTTGTGGGTGGTCTGCAACATCTCCTTCTCTGGCGGGAATACGTTCTGTAACATTGTTCTGTTTTCTATAAATAGGGACTGCATGGAAACATCAGGCAGTCAAGCATTTATTATAAATGGAAAAATAATATTTGAGGAGGATGATTCTTTTATACAATTGGAAATGTAGGTTCTGTGGCTCTGGTACCCCTTAAGTTTCCTTTTTCTAAGTGACGTCTTTGTTTCACAATTGACAGACACATTTTTCATTGATGATTATTTTGAAAATCTTATGCATTTTTTAGAAAAGAGTTTTCCTTTTAATTTTATGGTTATTTACAGCTCATTCTTTTGTCTCAAGTATATGGAAATCTGTTTTCATTTAACTGCTTGTTTTTCCCAAGAAACATATCTTACCTTCTAAAGGTTTGGCACAGTGTTTTATTTTCACAGCTAGAGTTTCTTCTAATCACTAATATGGATGACTGATGTTCAGATGCTGGTAGTCACTGGTCTTACAGTGGATGGAACCACGTATCCTTGTCTGAAAACAAGGAATAGATGCATGTTCATGTTTAAATTTGGGAGGAAAGTTTGTACATTTTATATGTTTAATTGAAGAACTGTGAGATGAGGCATTGAGTATGAGTATCATATTATCCTTTATTACCAATGCTTGAGCTTAATTATTGTTAATTTTAAGAGAAGTTGATTAGAATATAAATCTAAATAATGTTTGGAGCTTACTGTGCTCTGGTATTAATTTCTAAAGCCTGAAGAAATGTTTAGAAGATAAATATTTGGAAGAGACTTAAGTGTGTATGCTGGTATTGTACTTCATTGGGTTTAATCAGATTCATCGTATCAAGTCTTCCTCTTGTTCTTATGCATTGGCACAGTAGTACATTCCTGAAGCAAAAATGTATTGCAATCCAAATGGCTTTTATTAAAGAAAAAAAAAAGAAAATAAAGTCTTACACCTAATACATTGAAAACCTGCACAATATTGCCGATCTAAAACATGTGATGGTACTTCCAGCTCATGTTTTGTTTCAGAGGCTCATTAAATGCATACCTGTTTTTTATTTAATAAAATCTTAATGTCCCAGGATATTCAGAATAATGAAGTGTGCATGCATGTGCATGTGTGTTCAGTTTCCCATAGGATTTTTGAAAATTATTATTAGTAGTATTATTTAAAAATAACTTTATGGAGGGTAAATGTTTGTCTTTGGCTCCCTCTATCTGCCTGTCCCTACTTGTCTTTGTGAACTAACATTTGTTCATAACTTGATGCATCATATAGATTAGAATCAGTAGATAAGAGGTCTACAAGTATTTCATATTAGCATTTGGTTAAATAAATAAATAAATAGAATTATGGTAAAGAGACCTGGAGGACTAGTAAGAAATGTAGTTTTCAAGCATAAAAGCAAGGTTAATGTCTTTGTGCTCAGACAGTGTCTTGTTGAAGTACATTTCCATTCCAATCAGAGTCTAATTTTTGTACTAGGCTTTCCATAAGGACACAGATATATGATCACAGTACAGTAAATTGAAACGTGGGTTTAGCTGCCGGTCTTGCAGTAGCGTGTAGTGTTTGATAGCCTTTTGTTTCTGGTCTCTAGTTATGTTAGTACCCTGTTGACATGGAAGGTAACTAGATTGTTCTATTACTGATTTCTGACAAACAGAAATTGTTTGATATGCTAAAGCTCTTTCTGACAGAAGATAGAAAGTTTTGACAAACATGCATGGCACAGCAAGTGTCCAATTCTAAAGAGCAAAATAAATGCAAACCACCATTATGGGGAACACAAACAGCCTGAAAGCAAGTTATCAGTAAGCAAATAATTGTTGAACTGTTATGAATGGAATAGGATGTTGAAATAGGGCATGATTGGCTGATGTTACATATGTCCTTGATTACCTTCCTTGTGCTTTTATCCTAATAAGTGACATTCTTTGTATTCCCTTGGATGGCTAGACAGTCTGACACTGAAGAAGAATAAATATTGCATGTGGTACACATTAAGCTGTCATCTAGGACAGCATTTATAAAAAGTAACTAGAAAAATTCATAAGAAATTCTGCAGTGCTACAGTTTCCTGGCTCCAGTCATAATTGTCAAAGTTCTTGACACATTCAGGTCTTCTGAAATGATTTGGGTTTACAGCTACTTGGTGTATGAATAATTATTAAGGATTCATTTTTTCTGATAATGCAGACTGTTAATGTTCTCAAAATGATGCATTTTCATTGAAGACCATGGAGTGATAAAAAAAAACCCAAACCAGTGTTGTGTATGTAGCTAGTTCTCTTGCAGCAGTCGGAACTAAAAGATGTATTTGTATAAAATAAAACTGAATGATAAAATTAAGGAGCTAATTTTCAAATACTGTCTTTGAATCTTGGTAGAAAATCCATTATGAGCTCGTGTATTGTTGCAAATTATTGTAAATTATTGTAATTTGGAAATGGACCTTTTTATGTAAAATATCAACCTTCTGTTTTTCTTCACTGACTTGAAATTAAGACTCAAAAGCAACATAGCAGGATATCATCATCTCTGCAAGGGCAATGGAGAAAACCCCTTTTGAACTATCTAGCCTGATGAGTTAGTGTTTGAATGGTAATTATGTTACTCTTCAGTTTCAAGAAGAGGGAAGTGTAGGAATTCCATTCTTTGTACTCCTAAATCCCTGAATTCCTTGTGGTGGCTTGAACATTGACCAAGAAATATTTTATGGCCCGTTTGTACTTCCATGTATATATGTGTTGCCTAACACAATGCCATGATACTCACTGCAGTTTGACACAAAAATTCATGATCAGTATTTTAAAGGTTTGTCACAGTTCTGTCACTGTCCGTGTCATGGGAAACTGTACACTGTATTCATTGTATAACCTGGTTTCACTTCATATGAAAATGCAGCTTTCTTTCATTATTGTTTAGTTCATGTAAATAGGGTTTTTTTATTATTGCTATTTTTTAACTGCATTAAGCATATCCCATAAGGAAGAAGGGAAAAAGCCTGTTACCACCTCATCAAGTTACTTCAGGATTAACATAATTTTATAGGTGACATTGTGCTTATTCTCATTCCTCTTCCAAGCAGCCTATAACTTACAAGATCTCCTTGTGAGTAGCTTGGAATGGGAAAATAGACCCATTGGCTCTTTCATAAAATTTGCATTTAATGTTAAATGAAAGTCTTAAAAGAGTTCCTAGAAAAGGGTTGGAAAAAAAAATCTGTATTCATGTGAGGGATAAAGCTGAAACACCTGTTTAGGTTGAAAAAAGTTTTCTCCAAGTATAACACTACTCAAATGTTACAGGTAACTGTTAACTCTGTGGACCACTACAGAGCACAAAATATTTGCCCAACTGGTAAATTGAACTGTAAGCCCCACTGTGGGAAATTGCTTTGCTGTGCTCCAAACAGCAGTTATCTTAGTAATTGTACCTGAATTCTTTTGTGGCTAATAGACAGTTGATGTCCTTCTTACCATGACAGAATTAGTTTATTGCAGTATTTTAATTGTAAAAAATTCAGGTAAGATGTGTTCATGTAGTTTGAGATGGGCTGAGTATGATTTTTAATTGGTGCTTTGAGAGCACAGGCGTTTGAGTTGAGAATGTGCATAACCCCGCATTTCACATTCTAAACCGGCACTCGCAACAAGGAGCTTATCAGAGCAAATTGTCTAGTCCATCCCCTTCCTCACTCAAAACCTAATGACCCTTTATCATCATGGTTTAGATTGCTGGACACAGATGTGAGAAAATACAAGTAATCTACAGGTAACTACAGTAGCTGCACTGATGTTCTCAGAGAACTGACTGCTGGGAAGATAAAAAGCTTCCCACAGAGCCTGTGACTTTCCAGCAGCAAAGCACATCATGAGCTCATACATGAAGTTTTATTTGCTGAAGATTCACAATAAGATGCATTAGGACATTCAGCAGGGTCCCTTCTTAGATGAGCACAAGAATTCAGTGGGGTTGTTAGTTGATGCACTAGTGCATGGCTTCACACTAAAAAACCAAAACTAGAAAGTGTGACGATACCGATAACGTTTCTTTTTGAGAAAACCACAAACTGCTGCTATGATGTATTGATGTTAACATAGTTTGTTCCTTGTAGTAGGTCATCTCATGTCATTGGACTTTTTGTCTTGGTATGGAAAGTATTCGGGTGTGAAGCAAATGTTAGGAAACAAAGCTGCTGGCTGTTGAAATACAGTTAGCAGTACATGCGAGATATGAAGAAGTAAAGTAGAAGTAAAGTCTTAAAGGAAAGACTTGTGTATAATTACCATCTTTTTCACTCAGCATTTTTTGCTGTAATCATAAAGTAGATCTAACAGTCTCTGTGTTCAGATATTTTGCCAAGGAATGGGAAGGAAATAAAATATTGTTCAGATAAATTTCACATACCCTAAAGTTAATAAGGTAATGATCTTGTTTACTGTTTTTAATTTTTTTTAATTTTTTTTTTTTTTTTTGTAATTCAAGAAGCAGTTTTTAGTGGTTCAGTAAGGTTGAAATGTATCTATTGAACCATATGGGAATGATCAGTGTGAATCAGTGTGTCCGCACTTTTTCTCCTCTAAAGTAACTTAAGTATAAGCAAGTTACTTATGTAGGAAAAAATGAACGTGAATACCCAAATGCTTCCCCCCCCCCCCCCCCCCCCTTTTTTAATCATCTATAAATTTAGAGGTTGTGAGGAAAGAGATAACATGGCATGAGAGGTACAGGTCATCCAGAAATAATGATTCACAGAGGGTGGTATTAATTATTAAGCAGGCAGTAAGCATAACAGTGGTCTTTGCAGAGAATGGTAATCCCTCAAAAAGCCTAAAATGCAAGCTTAAGAAAACCTGTGAACAGCCTCCTCCCACCCAGAAAAAAAAACAAAATACAAATCTCACAAACACCATATCCCTTCCTCTGGTAGGATGAACATGACAAACTTATGTCTGTTTTTTAGGTGAAGTCCTTCTGCCCTGTTCAATCATCCTCAAAGCCTCTGTGTTCTTAGGGAGCTGCTTTGTTGACAGTTGCTGCGGTTGGTGCCAAACCTTTGAGCAAGAGGGCTGGCTGTCAGGCTGTGCCTCTCGAGCTGAGCCCATGGCCAGAACAGCAGTCTCCTTAATTTTGTGTCCTGTTGTTTGATCCTCCATGCAAGTGAACTACAAGACACTCTGAAAACTACATAATCTTTACTCCTCATTCTGTTCTGCTTCTTTATGTCAAATTTCCAGCTTATGCCCACCTAAGTGGTTATAAGCAGAACTCCTTATGCAGAGCCTGACAGACACGCTCTGAGAAATTATTTTCTGTGATTACACATATCTTTTGGTTCACAGTAAAGACATGCAGAAATGTTTTCTCTTGTTCAATAGCAAATAGAACATATGGGGAAAGAAATATATATTTCCTTGTTCTATTTTGTCTTTGATTGAGGAAGACAAAAGAAGTACAGTGCTATACATTCTGAAAGAATTATTCCTCCCCTTTTTAAAGTTTTAAATTATTGTGAAACCCAGGTACAAATTGCAGCAAACATTGGATATATCCTTTTATGAGATATGCTGTGTTTCGTATTCAGTAGTGACTTTAATTCTCAACTACAGTAGACATACAGAAAACCAGAAAAAACGTTGGCTGTTACAAAGTTTTGTTTGAGCTTTTTAAACTGAGTGATTAGCAGAAATAATGACCCTGTCAGCCTTAATCACATTAAAATGTGGTTAACATCATTTAATTTTTTCCACTTAATATGCGAAAATTTCCAGTAGATTTGCAGTGAAGGCCATTGAAATTCCATTAGAACAAGAATAAAAATTTCAGGCATCATTTATTCAGAGAGGGAATAAAGGTCTCGTCTGAAAACTGCTGAATCTTCCTATTAGAGAAACTATGAATCATTGCATTGAGCAGTACCTTTAGCTTCTGTAGTACTGAATCTAGGTTGCTTCTGAATGAGTGGAATGCATTTTTAGCATGGTGCTTTTCTGAAAATTGCAGCATGTAAGTGTTTTTTTCAAATTCAGTAAGAGCTTTCTCTGTAAAGGATTGTTATATAATCTGTTTTAACTGCTGTAGGGCTGGGAAATGCTTCTGGTTTAGGCATCTTATCACTGAAGTTCCATACATTGTGTTATTTTTATTGCAACATAAAAAAAGATGTCCTCTTTCTGATTGATTTATAATGTATAGTTGGGCTTTCTTTGTGGTGAAAAGTAAATTTGAGGACGTGCTTGAGGACAGCTTTGACTTGAGTATTGTCATATGAAGTCTTTAGCACTCTTGGCATTTCTTACTGCAGGCTCCACAGGTTTGTGCCAGAACATGTACAATAACGATGAATGTGTTACAGAAACTATCAGCTGCATATTTTCTGAGAGAAATTTTTGTTTCAGGGAAAGGTACAGTGTTGGTTAATGTGACCATGTTTCAGATTGCTATATTTATATCCCCATTTTTTAGTCCTTTTTCTACGTAAAAACATGGTATATATCTTTATTGTCTCTGGTACTTAAACTGCACAGTGTATTGTTTGTTTGTTTTTGTTTATTACACTGGTATTTTGTACCTGAGCCTTGTTTATTGCAGCCTATTACATAATTACTTTGTCCACTTTTTAGTGGGAAAAATCATAAATATGCATTTGATTTGTGCAGAATGGGTTTCAGAATGTCAGTATTTGTACAATTTATTTAAAAAAATATAAGAAAGTACAGTGATACTGTGATAGATTTAAAATAATCTATCAGTGATAGATGATTAATGTAACACTAAATACTGTAGACACACAGTGGTAAAGGATTTTTTCTTTGAAATAGCTGTTGCTAAATTTAAGAACTAAGCAGACCTGACAGGAATTTGGAAGTGTCTGAGATGTACCTCTGTATGTTGAAGCATGAATGAAGCTGAGCAGGAAGTGTGTCTGTGACCAGGAGCAGAACAGGTAACCCTGCTAATGAGATAAAAGGAAGTAGGGGTGTGGGAGTGAGGAGGGAGGTGTGGATTCAGTGACGTTTCAGTTCTGTGGCTCACATTTGGAAGCAACTTGCTAAAGAGCTCTTGGGCCAGGATGGAAGGCTTTGAAGACTGGAGAATAACACTGGGAGAAGAAAGCAGAGTGAGCAACAGAATGTTGGATGGCAAAGTGGCCATATTTGAGGGAAAATGATCAGAAGAGGCTGCACTCACTAGATTTTTCTCCTTGGAATGCATGGCATGAAATTCAAAGGTACTATGTGTTTTTGTTTCTGTGCTCTTGGCAAGTACCTGTGACACCTTGCAGCAGAACAGCTTCTAGTCTACTCAGGGGCAAATACTCCCTGTAGTTCCATTAGCTCAAAGATAGGTTTGTGTAATGGGTATTTAATGAGTACATTCAGTTTAGGATTCAGCATGTTTATTGGTGGCTTTTTTATAAATTGGAAATTATGTGCTGCTATATTAAGTGTCTTAATGCTGTAAAGGGACACATTTCAAAGCCAGAAAATGTCACAATGAAGGTTGTCAGTGCAGTTCACAATCTGTGTCCTGCCCCAAAGAGTTGTCTGCTTAGGAATGTGCCTTTCCTTTATGGCCAGCCTTGTTCCATGGAAAGGACAAAGGATGCAGTAGGGTTGGGTAGGTAGGAGACTCCTGATGATGGGATTCCTTTTTTCTGGAGCAAAACGCAGTACTAATGTGGGACTGTAGAAGGAGGGCCTTATGTTAAAGGCACATGCCTGAAGATCTGGTGATGAGGGACTGGATTTTTTGTCTCTTTTTGTGTCTCTTTTTGTCTCTTTATCTGTTTGTGATACCAAGTAGGAAAATTTAATTTAAAATTTTTGCACACTTCAGAATTAAAACACTCTTAATTTTCTTCATTTGACCAGTTAGTATAATGAAGTCCGGTGCTATTATTAGTACTATTTAAAAAATTGTACCTTGTACATATTTTGAGATAACTTACTGTCAAGCTATGCTTCAGCCACCTCTTCTGCTTTATCTGTGCTGTCCTTATGAGTGGAATTGGTAACTAAGTATGATATAATGGGCTACTTCTGACTTTATGTTCATTTTATTTTGGAGGAGCAGAACTCATGAAGTCTGGTTGTCCGGAAGTTTCCTTACAACAGTGATCCCAAATTTATGCTCCTCCTTTAGAAAGCAGTGACATCAGGCACTGAACACCGGTAGCATCAGTCTGGCAGTCCTGCTGCTGCTGGCCAGCACTAGCCAAGTCCAATATGTGGGGGTTGAGTTCTTTCTGTTGGGAGGTATCCCAGTGAAGGCATTGGTTCTTACAAAAGGTGTAGGAACTTGATTTGTATGAAATTGAGACCTCTTTGTACTCCTGTGCATTTCTGCATAGCATTTAAGTACTTCTGAATTCACAAAGTGTAGTGCTGCCTTGTAACTATATGGTAATCCCTAAATTACTGTAATCCCTCCTCTGCATTCAGTACAGAACCAGTTATTGTTGGTAGCTACACAGTATAATGACTTCCATAAATTAATTAAGGTGGTGATTTGTTGTGGATTTTTTTTAACAGTGGCTGATTGTTCTGCACTTAGTATTGGAAGGCAGTTCACAGAACCTTGCTGCTGCCTTGGGTTGAAAATGTTCTGCTAATTTCCAGCCCATGGTTTTGGGTTTTTTTTTTAATTTCATTGGTGGTTCAGGCAGCTTTGTCCTGTAGATTAAACAGTATCTTATCTAATTGGTGTTTATCTCCTTATTTGAAGCAGGCATTATCAATTTTCTGTGTGTCATTTACATGAAGTTCTCATCCCTCTGATAATCTTAGACCTGTTCTGAATTTAGCTGACCACAGTTGCACGTAGTGCTCCATATGCTTTCAGGAATACCTTGTGTGCAGATATAATACATCCTGTTAAGCAAAGGGAAGCAGTTCCAGTAGGATCTGTAGAAGATATTTGCCTTTTCCCTGTTGCATTGTCCTGATGGCTTGTAATTGCTTTGAAGAACACTAACCTAGTGTGATCTCCCTTCTCTGTTACTTTCAGTTGATGATGATGATGCCTTTCTTTGAAGAAAATGTCTCCTGCTCCTGTACTGAGCATAAAATTTGCGTGCAACTAATGTTTGTGTCAAGGTCATTAATGTATTTAACACGATCTGTCCTGAGTTTGCTCCTGGTGAAGTTTGATTTAGTACCCTAAAAGATTAATTTGTTCTGTTGTATTCAGTGCATTGCTCAGTCCTCAGTCTCTACAAATCCTCTTTCTCTTCTTCTCCAGCTGAACGAGTAGTTTCATACACAGCACACTATCAAATACTTTATAGATGCATTTCTCCTGCACAGAAAATCATATGTCATATCAATGAGAGAATAAATTTATCAGGACATGCTTTATTTTTTCCTTTAAACCAAATTACTTGTGTTTACCCAAGGTTATTTTCTGTCATCATTTCTTCTTTGATGGTATCATTACTCAACCAAACTAAGACTAAAATTGCATTGTGTATGTTGATTAAGTGACTCTTTGGTGGAGAAACGCATAGACTATCATGTCCCAGAATAACTGCCCAATATGATATTTTAGTATTTGGCTAGGTCTACTTTCAACCGTCTTTTACTTACTAGGGCTCTTCCCTCTTGAGCAGGTCTTTGCCAAACTTAAATTCTGTGCTGCTTCTAAAACAGAAGAAAACGTGAGCATTAAAATAGGAGCAGTGCTTTTAATTGAAAACGTCATTGAAATGTTCATTTTTACTGAAACATTTCTCAAACTGTATGTGCTAGAAGATTGTAGGTGATTGCTTGAAGCAAATAGACAGCATTTCTAATGGTAAGAAAGCATCTGGATGGAAGTTGAATAGTTCATAGTGTCAGTAGTGCTTTGGGTGTATGTATTAATTTTTGTCATCACTTGCCTAATTGCATGAAGTGTTTTCAACTGCTGTTTTGGATAGCAAGCATGAATAAAGTAGAAATCATTTTATAGAGGCTGTTAGAAGTCTATATATATTTTTTTACTTGGGAGATGAATAATGTTTTACATTTTTAATGGCTGCACATTTATTGTCATAGTTTTTCTTTTCAGTGTAACTGTAGATCAGATCACATTCCTTATAGTATATCCCATGTATGTTTGAACTACTTTGAAAAAATGAAATGATGTGATGTTTAGCTACAGAGAAACGTCAAAAACAATGCATTTATATGATATGAAAGATTTGCAAGTGCAAGCTAGCAATTGATAGTAATATTATAATTAGCTCTTTATAACAGCCTGTTTTTTATTCATGAACATTTTCATTTATGTTGACAACTATCATGTTTGCCACCACACATGGAGCCTTTTCTTTACTCAGGAGAGACTGAACATGGATTAGTATGTTTTTGGGCTTATGTTCTGAATTTATTGAAAAATGGTTTCTGGGCCAAGTCACAAAAATAAAAGTAGCTTGCTTTTTAGGTTTGGCTTTTTGATCCTATTGTAAGTGCTAGTGTTTGTAAGGGTAAAGCATACCACAGAGCACTGTAACTTCAAGGTGGAGTTCTTCTCAGTGAAATTGGTTTTTTTATTGTTGAAATTGCTGAGGGTGTTGAATGCTTCCTAATCCCATAACTGATACAAAAATTAAGATAGGTAAGATAGCAGTTTTATAATATATCACATTAATTTTTGTACTTGCAAATAAAAATGTTTTGTGCATACCCACCCACAGAATAAGATTATTTTCTTCTGACATAAATATACTTTGTCATTCCATTTTCAGCCTTAAAAATCTGTGTCTAACGGATCCTTTAGTCTGTCAGATAAATGAAGCGTGACACTGATCCAGATACTTATTCTGGCTTCTGAAAAAAATCAAAGTTACTGCTCCCCTAGGACAAGTACGTTTTAGTAGATGATTCAGACATGGTTAATTTTTTTTCCATTTCACCATAGTTTGGACAGGTAAACAGACTGTGTCTGTGGAATTGAACATTTCTGTGACAGCTTTTCAAATTAGTGAAATACATTTCATACAAGGCATCTCTGCACGCTGTGAAAATCCTGAACTCGTTCAGTGCATTACTCGGACATGGACAGGTTCATATGACAGTACAGTGTGTGCTGTTGGGTTTATTAGACATTGTTTTGGGGAAGTTGATCAGCAGGAGGCAAGACCGAGGCCCATCACAATTTTATGTGTGTCTTGGGCATATAAGGTGAGGGTTAGTTTCTAAAGCAGCCTATGGAAAGAGGAGAGGGGAGATGCTTTAAGAAGAAAATGAGAATGGGAGCCCTAATTTAAGTACTCTGAATTGCCCTCAGAAGAGCCTCCTACTTCATTAACTATATAGGGAACAGAGCTAGATTAGGTGTCTAAATCAGGGGTGTGAAATAAAGCCTTGTGTTCTTTGAGTTGTACTAGGTTGAGTATTAACCATTCAACTAAACACTTCTGCTATTATACTGAGAGTTTTGGGAATGTTCTTTCTCTGGATAAATGCCAAAGTTAATTTCTCTTCTGTTGAGTCGCATATTCCAGCCTAATAGCAAGTTTGATCTTTTTTTCATCAAAAACCCCACAATTTAGCCCAGTGTCGCCAGCTTCTGTGATTCTTTTTATTCATCTCATTTAAACTTTCTTGAAGCATACAATTGTAGTGTTGAGTGATCACAAAATGTGAGTAAGTAGTTGTTAATGGCCCAAGGGTGCAGGGGGAATAAGCATGGTTTATTATTTTAAATCAAATATTCTTATTGTAGTAATATTTGACTCACAGTTTTAATACTTACGGTAATTTTTAGCAACTGATAGAGGAAGAGAACCTTCATGTGAATTCTTTGGTCTGGAGAGGCTCTGGAATTAAGATCAGGCAGGCTAATTCTGGAGAAGTGAGGAAGGCATTTCCCTCTATCTTTTGTGAGTAGGAGAGGGTATTTCAGTAAGAGAACTAGAGAGGAATATGCTAACCCAGTATATTTAGGTTTCATTAAATTGAAACCATTAAAGTGAAAGCCAAAACTAACAATGTCATAGTCTGCATTTGTGTTACCCATTGCAGAACCTTAAATTAACAATAGAGAAATGTTGCCAATTAGTCTTTATATAGTGCCTTATTTCAAGTATCGTTTCTATATATTTATTTCCTTACATGGGATTTTTATATAGATTTTTTTTTTCTTGCAGTATGGCTTGGTATTTGCTTGCATGCACATAGTATATAAAATAATTAAAGAATAAAATAATTTAAAAAATAATAATAAAATAATGAAAAAATTTAAAATTATGTTGTCCATTTTGCGTTTCATGTAAACTTTCTGTTGTTAAGGCATCACATCTTTGGGAGGTTTTTTGTCATTACTCTTATTTATGAATGGCTCATAACTTTTTATGAGTTTATATGTTTGAGACTTTAATAGCATTGATATGAATTGTCTTGCTATGTACAGGACTCTCAAGAATAGCTTTCCATGTGATATGAAGAAGTCCTGTCAAGAGACAAAACTTAAAATTATCATTCTACTAATTTGTAATAGCTCAGTCATCATCAATTTGCACGGAAGTCTTGTGTCTGAGATTTGCTCCTTCTGCTATAATTTCTGAATGAGTAATTGTTAAATTATTTTGTTACAGTTTTCAAGATAACCATTCTAAATATGCCTTTCATAAATGATAGCAGAAAGAATGACAAGATGTGACTTCAAAAGCTTCTTTCTGATCCAAAGTGTATGTGCTTAAGTAGGGCTTGTTGTGCCCATACCTAGGAAATGTAATATGCAAGTAAGTTGCAGTCTCTGTTGTTATGTGGGTTCATCAGTCTTGGCTGTTCTTGATCCTTGCAACAGCCATCTCCTTTTTGTCATTTTAGTTCAGACAGAGTTAGTGTTCACAACTGGCAGACCAAGGAGACTGTGAGCCTTTCCCGTGCCAGCAGGTGCTACAGTGGCACTGTAGTACCACTTGTTGTTTAAGTCATAATTTGATTTGAATTGGTTGTGATACCAGTTTATAATTGGTTTCAGTCACCCTAGTGGGGACCATAATTTGGATAGGGATATTACTACAATCTTGAAAATTAAATCAGAAAGTAATGTTTTGAAAATGGATTTTAAGATCTTTATTCTTCATAAATGATGCTTCTTACAAATGTTTGAAATAGGGTTACCTTGACTGAGCTTTTGTTAGATTATACAGGCTGCATAATGTTCTGAAAAATCTTTTCTTACTGGGAGCTCTACATATATAGATCAGCAGAAAAAGTCATCCAAGATTATTTTTCTTCTTTGTCTTTCTGCCATCTTGATGTTTTTTAATTCAAAGTGGTTGTAGTCCATGAACTTTATTTTTCTGTTATGCGTGCTTCTCCTAGATACAGAAATTTTTTGTCCATTAACTGCTGTCTGTTCTGGATTACAGGTTCATGTACTCTGGTATTATTTCTTTCACAGCTCCCACATCTTGCAAACCAAAAAAGTTTCATGTCAGTTAAGCCAAATCTGTATATGAAATATGTGCAAAAAGTGGTTGATCATACATACAAATTTGTAAGTGAAGCATTGTATCCTTATGTGTTTTTAGCATACCATTAAAGTGCCAATGTCTCTGGGTAGCTCTCTAGACCAGGTAAGCTAAGAAACCTTTGTGCTACCGTGTTATGTTAGTTTGTTAACAGAGCTTTATCTTGAGGGCATAAAGGGATTTTCAGAATATTGCCTTGATTTTTTAAATTCTCTTGTCAACCAGTGTTTTCTGCCTGGAAGCATCCATTTATAAGTGATCTCATATGGGATAATTTTTACTCAGAATTCCTGCTATTTATAAGCATTCTTCAATAATAAATAACGATATTCCTGGTTGAACTTGGCTCCAAAATTGGTATTTTTTGGGTGGTTGGCTAACTTAAGACATGCTGTTCTTAGTAGTCTTCACCTGTTCCTGCACCACCCTTCAGTTATATTGGCACAGCCAGTTCTAAGGATATATGGGAAAGTGAACTGGTCCATCTTAAAAGACAATAGCTGGAGAGGGGAGCTGTGAAAGAACTAAATTCTCCCTCCAAAAGCTGCTTTTTTACTGGATTATTTTTGTTGGTGAACAGCTTGAGATTGCCTAGAGGGAGTGCTGTAGAGGCCCTGCTCCATGTGCTGCAGCTGGTAGCAGAAAAGCAAGTGTAACATCTGGATGGGTAAGGAATGAGTTGAGAAGCTCATGTCCAGGTTCTAAAAATGTTTCTTTAAAATCTGGGATGCAACTTGAATAAAATAGTAGATGCAATACTAGTCACCCCATCTAACAAATGATGTTGCAGAATTATTGGGGATTTAAGATAATGGCCATGATAGAGATCAAGGCTTTGGAAGAACTTGCTTTGACACACGAGGCAGAGAACCTGGGATTACTTACATTTCAAAGGAGAATGTTAAGGAGTTATAAACCCATCTATAATAAATGTCAATGACAGTGTTGGTCAGGAACGTCTATGATTCTTTTTTTGATACAATGTAAGTTGAAATTACAATGGAGTTTAAAAATATGAAATCTGGATCTGGTAGAACGAGATACTTTATGTATCCATTCTGTCATAAGATTCCTGTGACCATGGGATGTGTGGCAAGTCCCTAAAAGGTAAAGAATTTTAAGGGCTGTTCCACTTCTTGTTTCAAGGCTCAAGTCAGCCTGTGTTAGGAGATGGCAGTGATATCTAACATGGGAGATGGGTTCTCCACGCTGGCCTCTTGTAAGGTTCAGGTGGATGCAGTGACTAAATACTGGAGGTGGTATGGACACTGGGCTATGGGAAGGCAGGGACGAGCTGAAAGCATTCAGGCTATGTAGGATAAATGCAGAGCTGAGTTCCTCAAGCCCTTGTCCTGAGGGGCTGAGAGGAGGTGCTTGGCCAGAGAGCAGCCCAGTGCATGGACGCAGTGCTTTTGTTCTGAACTGTTACTAGAAAGCATTTGCAGGTGAGGGCTGGGAAAGGGCTTTTTGAAATTGAAGACTTGCTGTGTTTCATCTGGCCATCTGGGAGCAGGGAATAAAAAAATAAACTTATAAGCATTACTGGTGATTTAAGATGTGGTTGCTGAAGTCTGTAACCAGTACTCCCAAACCTTCTGTAGATTTGTCATCTTCATAAACTTATCATGGTGATGAAGACGGTACCTTTTTTCCTTAATGTTCTTCTGTTTAGTCATTCTTCTTATGTAATGCAAGAAGAAAGGGATACTCAAGAGAAAGGCACCTAGAGCACAGTGCTCCAATACAGCACCTGTGTTTTCCCTTTCTTCACTTCTGCCACAGACCATTTCTGTGATACACAATCATTATATACATTAGTTTTATATTTTATTTGCATATACATTTGTTCTGTTGTTTTTGCCATCCCATCCTTCGTTGACTCTAGACATTTGGAATGGAAGCTTCCTGAAGCTGTGACTGTTTCTATCTCCATAAGGATGCATACACATACTATCCTCCTCTGTGCACAGCACTGAGAACAGTGGGACCTGGTCTCCGTGGAGCCTGTGCATGCTACCAGAGCAGAAGGGAAGGACATCTCCTAGGCACTGTGCCATGCAGTACTAGTGCTTAGGTAGACAAGGTCTTCCTCTCCCATCCTACCAAATCAAGTAAACCTAGTTGTCCTCATGGTTTTAGGAAGTGGCAAAAGAAACAGTTCTTGCCTAACTCATCATCATTTTGTGGTTTCATTTGGAACCTCATAATGGATGAGATTTCAAAAGACAAATTTCACAAAGAGGAGAGAACAAGAAGAGATTTTTAAGTCAATGATTTTTCTTTTAATTTCAAGAAAAATGTTGGAACAATTCAACCTTTTAATCCCCTAAAAGCAACCCAGTTGTCTTCACAAATTCATGGTGACAGTTCATTACTTGTCTAGATTGTCAGATGTGTCTAATATTTCATTTGTGGTAAATGTAATGGTTTTGCATATAGCAAAAAAATATACTGCCTTTATTAAGCCTTTAAAGGTTTCAGTGCTTTACACCATTCTCATGAACAAGATAGGAAATATTGGCTAGATGGAAACTGCTGGAAGTTGAACGTGCAGGACTGGTTGGGAGATAATGCACGGAGTATGGTTATCAGTGGTACACTTTCCAAACAAAGAGTCTCGCGTTGTGAGATCCGCAGAAGCAGCTACTGGCTAAACACTGTTATGTATTTCCATTAATGAGCTGGATGACGAGCACTCTTGTTAAATCTCTGGATGACCCCCATTCTAAGAGATGTCCACATATGTGTAGAACAAAATTAGGACTTCAGAGCATCTCAAGAAACAAGAAATCATTAGGGAAAAATAGCCACAGTGCAACTCCTGAGAAGGATTTTATACAGGAATAATTAACTATGCAAACATAGTATTAAGAATAGCTAGTCAGATGGGGTCATGCAAGAAGTTACAACCTGAGCATGAGATAATGTTGCAATGCTGTCAGAAAAAAGCAAATGCTAGACTGGGTTTAATAAACAGGAAAATCACCTGAAAAATGAGTTAATCCTCTAGCTATTCTTAATGTTTATAATATATTATTATTGAAAGCTCTGAGAAGTGCATTGGTACTATGTGCTTTCAGAAACTTTTTGACCAATTGAAGAGAATCCAAACAAAAAGGTTCGAAGTTAGAAGTAATATGTGGCTTACAAGGAAGGCTAAAAATAAAAACTACCTAAAATTTTTAAGATATAAATAGGGAGTGTGTATTCTTGGTCCACAGCCCATAGGCTCAGTTTAACTCAAATAAAGGTGGCTGAGGCTCCACTTGTGGAAAACTTCAACAGTAGGGAGCAAGCACTAAACAGATGGAGTTTAGAAGCCTTTAAAAATTGGTATTGTGCAGAACTGCCAACAGGAAGAGCCTGTTGGAATTTTTAAGTCCTCTTATTCTCATTCCTATCTGTGGATCTTTTTTTGCAGTCTTTTGTAAATTTTGATCATTTAGTTTGGTCTTACCTACATTTTTTTCTTTCCTTCTTGTGCTGCCTGGTATTTTCTTTTTTCTTGCTGTGCTCTTTTGTTTCTTCCATTTTCCACTCATAATTCACATATAGAACAGAAAAACAGTTGTTTCTCTTCCATTAATTATGTGGGTTTTTTGGTCTTGCTTGTACAAAAGCATACTTTCACAAATCACCTTTCTTCTCAGGGGTCAGTTTTTCAGATCATCTTGTCTTGCAGGTGTCCACTGAGCTTAAGATTTCTCTGCAGCTTCTCTCTTCCATCACTACTTCAGATTTCCATCTGAACTCTGTCTCTGTTCCCAGCTGGATCTCTCATGTGAAACTCTCTCAAATATTGATTTGTAGGTAATATACTTTCTGCACCTTTTATACCTTTTTATTTTGGCTGGCTGCAGGTTTTGGTTTTTTCTGCCTCAGTCAGCATCACCATTTAAAGGGAACGAAATTCTGTACAACTCCTGTTTCTGGTGCTGTTTGCTTATTGGCCTTCTCAGTGAGTGCCATCATTTTTAAACCTTTCTCCAAGGTCTTTTGCATCCTGATTTAGTATCAGGAATTAACTCTGGTAGTTGCCCTGATCCATCTACACTTGAAGTCAGTGGTTTGGCCCCAGTGGTTTACTAGGTATGCTGATAATGCTGCTGATATTTCTTACATCCTTATCAAACAACAGTCAGTGTTAGGTGGAAATGAGCATCTGAATTCCTCTTTAGTGTTTTCCCTGATAAGAAATTTGAGTGCTGCCTTCACTTGCAAGTTGATGAGGTCTGGTTTTGCACTTGCCTTGGTTTTGTTCTTGTGTCAGGCTTTTATACAGTCATAATATGCTTTTTTGCTTGCCATCACAGAATGAATGGATGTCTTGCTGTCTCGTGAGTCTGTATTTTTTTTTCCAGAAAAGATATTTTGTCTGTTTTCTGGCATCAATCAGACTTCAATTGAGGAACCCTCTGTAGTTGCTGTTGGCACGCTCCTCTCCACAGGGAAGGGAGGAACCAAGCTACCCCACTTGGGAAAGTCTGTGGATATTGCAGAAATCCCACTCTGTTACACTGTTTTCACTTAGGTTTTGGTTTACTTTGTTAAGAAGGGTTTTCATCTCGAGCAGTTCCTCATTTCTTAAAGTAGTTTCAGCTGTTAATCATGGTCATTGGTGCTGTCAGTTCTACTTTTTGGTTTTTTACTTTTCATTTTTTTTACATTTTAGTGTGCACTGGGGGTTTTTAAGTATTAAAAGTCTTTAAGCATAAAATCCTTTTTCATTTTTCATTATTCATTTTAAACTATAGCGTGAAATAATGGTGAGATACTCCAGGATTTGCTTATCTTAACAAAGGCCCAGAATGAGTGTACTATTGCTGTCCTTTTACAGACATACATAATTTTTTTTGGAAAAATTAAGTGCTCAAATAAAACAGACTTTGACATTAATTGTTACCATTTGTTAAGACCATTTTGTTCCGTTTGGCGCACTTGGTTATCTGTAACAGGAAGGCAAACATGCACTATTATTTTACTGATTATTAGTTAAGCATTCTACTTTGGGGAAAACGTAAATTAGAAATACATCAATATTTATATTTGAGTGTTTACCTTTTTGTGTATTTTCTTTATTTTGATCACATTTAGGGGAATTCCTTGGTACTTTTCAGTAATTTCTGTGACACTGAAAGTCACAAAAGTAAAAGACTCGGGCAGAGAACCTGACTGTACAGAGTGGGATGCACTACCTTATTCTTTCAGTGAGGCTGTAGCAGGTCTGATGTCAGTCACTTCAGAGACCTTTAGACCTCAGTGCTCATTTATTGGTAAAATGTACCAGCTTTGCTCCTGCATTATGAAGATCGTCTGTCAACACTTTGAGATATTCTCCTTTGTTATTAAGCTTGTGATGCTCTACACTGTCAGGTTTTTTGCCAATTATAGTTAAGGTACAATGGTGTATTCACTGGATCAAAGTCTCACACTGGCGGTAGAGGAATGATTTGTAAGTCTTTATTCATCTGAATCGTACAATAGAATACCTGAGGAATGCAAATAATCCCTCTAAGGACTCAATAGAAAAGCTGTTAAAATGACAGTCTAAGACTATTATTATTCTGAATTGGTGTTTTAGCCAAAGTAATTATTTCTTATCTTGTTGTTCCACAATAGTTCTTAGTTTATTAGTCATGATGACCATATTTACCAAACAGAATTTGAATCAAATTTTTGACATTACTTTCATGCTCATTTCACTTTTTCAGGTTTACACGTTTCATTCCATCTTTCTTCGCTTGGCACATTATTTAATTAGTCTGGAGACCAGTGTTAGATAATTCCTTAAAAAAAAATCTATAAAGGATGTATGCATGTGTTGAAGTACACTTATGGATTGTAGATTCATTTTGAGATATATTTTCTGTTAAAAGTTGGCATTTTTAGGCTCTGAACTTTGATACCCAATTTGTTAGCCAAAATAAATGAGTTAACTGCAAATGTTAGTTTAAGAAATGCTGTTAAATGTCAGATGTCCCATTGAGAAACACACCTTAATTGTGATTTTCACTTCAGTTGTTTCTGAAGGCAGTAGTGTTTCAGTATCAGTCCTGGATACGAAACTGTGTTTTCACTGGGTAACTGGAGGCAAGAAAAGATTAGTATAATGAGGATTGAAAAACATTGACAGGGTATTTACATAAGTAAATGATAGAAGACCAGCCTTATATAACAAATGTATGAAAACTGTTGAGTGAACTTCTATATTCTTTGTACCATCTAAAACCATACTCAGTCGGCCATGCACTTAATCTCATAATAGCTCTGATCCCCTGCTATTTTCTCTGACAAATGTGTGTTGATGAACTTGTGGTTGAGTTCATTTTTTTCTGAAGTGACATTTGCATTGATTATTTAAAGGTTTGCAGGCCACAGTTTCAAAGCACTTCAGTATAATAGCAGCTAAAACCTTAGTCTAAACCTTACAGATTAGCAGGACTAAGAAAAAGAACTCAGCAAGCATAAAGCCTGTGCTGTATGGTGGGTACTTCAGGTCTGAAACATCACTGACACCAAAGTGCTGTGTTTTATGATTTGATTATTTGTGTACAGGAAGTATTCCCATGGCTCCTGTGTTTGCTTACTGAGCATAGAGCTGTCATTCTTACTGTTCACACATGTTTAGAAATAGTGTCCTATTAACAGTAGTGAGCTCCTCCCAGGTAATTTATAAATGTCTCCCTTAAATTTACAATAAATACTTGCAGTCGTGAATATAATGCTTGTGCTTAAAGATTTTTTAAATACCATCTACTACTCTTAAGTTTCTACAGAATCACAGAATATTCTGAGTTGGAAGGGACCCAAGAGGATCATTGAGTCCAGTTCCTGACCCTGCACAAAACATCCCCAAGAGTCACACCATGAGCCTGAGCATATTGTCCATCTGGGTGAAGAAACTTTTTCAAACACCCAACCTAAACCTCCCCTGACACCACTTCAGGCCATTCCCTCAGGTCCTGTCACTGTCACCAAGAGCAGAGATCAGTGCTGCCCCTCCTCTTCCCCTCACAGGAAACTGTAACTGCAGTGAGGTGTCCCCTCTGCCTCCTCCAGGCTGAACAGACCAAGTGACCTCAGCCTCTCCTCACACGGCTCCTCCTCAAGGCCCTTCACCATCGCTGTTGGCTTCCTTTGGACACTCTCTAAGAGCTTTATAACCTTCTCATATTGTGGCACCCAAAACTTCCCCCAGCACTCGAGGTGAGGCCACCCCAGTGCAGAGCAGAGCGGGACAGTCACATCCCTTGCCTGGCTGGCAATGCTGGGCCTGATGTACCCCAGGACAGGGTTGGCACTCCTGGCTGCCAGGAGGCTGCCAGTTTTAACTTTAGGGTAATTAACATTCAAAAACTAACACCCTACGTTTTTAGCTCTAAATTTGTTGTTTCATTCGACTCAAAGAAATGATGCACAGCAAACTATTGTAAATGCTGCCAATTACTGAAGATAAATAGGAAATTTTTTTTTATTTAAAAATAATCATAGTATAGTAGCCAGAAGCTTTGTCCTGGGACAACAGTAAAATGGTAGGAAAAACCAGTAGAAATGTGGAATTGTGGTGATCAGCCATGGCATACTCCAAGATCAATATGCAGAAAAAGCACGTGCAGCTTGCTATATAGGAGTGTAGTGTTCTTTCCTGTCTGCTAGTATCAGCAGTCTTAGCTACTGAGATGCCTTTTTTTTAAAATTAAAAAAAAAAAAGAGTCAGGAAAAACTAAAGGCCCTCAGTTTTACCACATTTGATAAATATAATTCTTGGAAGTACATTTTTCTGTCAGAAAGTTTTATTCACTTTTTAGACTGCAAGTATTTAACCTCTACCAAACACCTAGTTATTGTCCCAAATTATGCCTATTTCTGTAGATTAAATGCCAAACAGAAACCAGGAAACAGTGAAATGTTAATGGAGTACACCTGAAGCAATTGCTGCCTGTTAATGCCTTGACCTTGGAAAGCAATACACAAAAAGATGGCATCATAAATCCGTGCAATTCTTATGAATATGTATGTGCTACTTGATAATAATGAATGTGGTACAGCCATGCATGCACTACAAGATAATGTTGTGCCCTTTGTTGTCTACAGGTTGATAAAAATTAAAGAGTGGGTGGACAAGCATGACCCGGGTGCTTTGGTCATTCCTTTTAGTGGGGCCTTGGAACTCAAGTTGCAAGATATGAGTGCTGAGGAGAAACAGAAGTATCTGGAAGAGAACATGACACAAAGGTTAATTAGCATTCATTTTCCCTACACTTTATTATCAACTATTTCCTTGCAGTAATTTAATTGCTTGCGCTGATAGAATAATAAATGACAGAGTAATTACCATTATAAAGAGAGAATCTTCTCCTTTCTTTACCATGAGACAGAGTGAAAAGATTTATTTTAAATTAAGTTTTTAACTGTCATCTGTCATCTCTGTACAGTGTTTTAATTATAACATAGGTATTAGTTATGTATATTTTTGAGAAGGAATGATCACCAAAACTGTTTCGTCATCTATGGGGAATAAGGACAGTGGAGAAATTTTTGCCATAATTTTCTGAGGAACTGTAATAAATTGTTTCAATATTGAATTTCAGTCAAAGAGATACGCTTTCATGACCTGGAGTCCTGAAAATTGCATGAGACAAGAGTGCTGCCTGATAGGGTGATTTATATTTATCCCATGTTTCTGTAGGTTGCCAGATAAACAAATCAAAATACTATCTTTATGATTTTGCAGTAAAAAAGTAGTTCTTCTGAAGAGAGTTCAAAGTAAAAGGCTACTGCAATTATTGCTCTGTTCAAAAGTAGACCTGCTATCTTCAAAATATGTGATGTCTTTCCTCGTAAATTGATTACTTGGCACATTTAGCTGTTTTATGTGTATATGCTGAATGAATTGGATTCCTTCCCCCTTTTTTTTTTTTCAGTGCTTTAGCAAAGATCATTAAGGCTGGATATGCAGCACTCCAACTAGAATACTTTTTCACTGCAGGCCCAGATGAAGTGCGTGCATGGACCATCAGGGTAAGATTCATACTTATTCATCAGCTATATCCAGTTCCACACTATTGAATTCAGATTGATATCACTGACTTTGAAGTTTGTCATGGTGGCGGTTAGCTAGTCATTACAGATGAGGTTTTTGTCCAGGATAACTTTAATTATTTGTGAGCTGCTGAACAGTGAAAGTGGAGCTGCATTGATTGAGGCAGGTAACAATTGATTCTGCCTATTACATAGTCTGAATTTCTTCATCCTGTAGAATCTGTCTACCCTCCTCCTGTGGTCAGAGATAAGACGTACCAGTATTGTGCTTGCTTAATCTGTGTGACTGGGTTTGTCTGCAGTGAAATTGATGTTGCTTTTCATTTTGTATTCACTAAGTTTGTTTGGGTTGCGGATGGTTCATTCCTCCTGTGCTTTGCTGGGATTACATTTTAGCAATAAAAGCAATATAACGTCATTATATTCCTCGTGGATACACAGTTGGGCTCCAAATCCTAAAATCAGTGTGCAGTAATTCAGGTCTTTTACTCACTTTAGTATTTAGACCTAGTTTATTTTGGTAGTTTTATATGTTTATCTGGGTGCTTATGTAATGTCTAAAACAATATTATGTATTTTAAGTATTGATGCAGAGTGGTTATAGCCATAGACATCAACTGATTTATTCGATTTATTCCCAGAGGACAGTAAGAGCTGAGCTGTAGTGGTTTGCATTTGAATATAAATATGTTGCAATATAAAGATCAATATAGAAAAAATATTTCGGAATGTGTACAGTTGCAAACTCTTACCTTCAAAAATTACTATGTCAACTTTTTGTGGCACAGTTCAGTCTTTGAGCTTGATTTTTTGCATCACTGTATTTAGGGCTGTGCAATGAGTTTCAGTGCTGTATTTCATTTCATTCACTGGAATTAATTTGTTTTCATTAATCAACATAATTTCCTGTAAATTTATATTTTTAATAGTACTGCTACAGATGTTTGTGTATGTGTTTTAGCACATTAAACTTATTTTCTTAATAAGGTTTAAGCTTACTTTTTAGCTTTGTTTCCTCATCTCTGTTTACATGATAACTGCTTGCTAAAGTCCCTGAAACAGCAACCAAAATAATATAAAACCAGGATTTTGTTGCTCTGATTCTTGCCATAGTTTTTAAAAGCATATCGTGAAATTCCTCTTTTTTCAATAGAAGTGCTTGCTCTTTATTAGAGAATTTGAAAGCTGGTTTATCTTAAGACTGATTGTGAGTATCTTTGATTTAATGTGCAAAGATACTTAGTCAGGTAAGCATCAGTGAGTAGCCATATTAACCCAATACATCTTTTATTGTAAAAACTGTGCTTTACAGTGTCAGACTCCTTAGCACTTTAACATGCTTTATTAAGCAGCCTTTAGGTCACCATTATTGCTCAAATTTCTCTCCATGGTTGTGTGTGCACAGAATGTATGTCCTTGTAATTTGAAGCATGCAGCTATAATGCATTCTCCTCTATTGCATGAACTTAAATTATCGTATAGTTGTCGGTGATTTTTTATTTTTTAGTGATTCAGTTTTTGATGTTTTGGTAAGAATACTCAGTTTGTTCTGTATCAAACTTAGTAAAATTATTCTGAAATAAAAATAAGCTAATGTGTACGGCTTGACATACATACATTTCTCATTACAAACGTTGTTCACCATGAATGTTATCTTTAATTGAAAGTATGTGGATATAAGTGAAAGTCTTGAGTAATTCAGATTTTAAAGTTATTTAAAAATCTGTACCTTCCTCACTTTCTGTGTAGAAAGCTAGGGGTCGAAGCGAATCTCACAACAAAACAGAGTCATAGGTTCTAAAATCAATACTGCTGTTGATACCTATTAGGAAAAACAAAGCTGCTGTTCTTTAATGTCGGTTGGTTTATCTGTGGCGAAGGCTCTGCCTGTGTCCCAGTATTGAGCATCGCCCAGCTGCATGTGTGGCATTTTAGCTGATATGAAACAAAGTTTCAGCAGAACCTTAAAGCACGTAAAAAAGGAGAGACCTCTTTCCTGCAATCAATCTTCTTAAATGCAATTAATTTTCTTCTTGTCTTTCGTTTGACAGAAGGGGACGAAGGCTCCTCAGGCAGCAGGGAAGATTCACACAGATTTTGAAAAGGGATTCATTATGGCTGAAGTAATGAAATATGAAGATTTTAAAGAAGGAGGTTCAGAGGCTGCTGTCAAGGTGAGCTCCCCACTTTTTCTTCTTCCTCCACATGTGCCATTCTTCCATTTCAATTCTAAATTTTCACTGGAAAAAAGTTCTTAATGCTAAGTGAATCTTCAGTCACCTCTAGCAATAGACCAAAATTCATTTTCATATTTTACTTAAGAAGGAGTTCAAATGTGCCAACTAACTGGGCAGGAATGCAACTATTTCAGTACATATAATAGTGCATGGACTACATGCCAGCACTAAGACTAAATGTTATGCTGATATATTGGGGTGTTTTTCTCTCTGTTTACGTATTTGTGTTCAGAATTTAATAAGCTTTAAAACTGACTTGTTTTTGAAAAAAGTTTTTAAGATGCAAGAGATTTTTTTAATCACTTCTAAAAGGAAACATGAAACAGAAAAATCTGTTTCTTCTAAAAGTGTGTCGTCTTGTTTTGAAGAACGATATTAAAAATGTCAGATGCAAATGGTTAAGAAAATATCGTAATAGAAAATTGTGCTCTTTTTACAGGATTAGTGGGTTCCAGTTTTAGGCTCTGATAAGCATAATTAGGATCTTAAAATTTACCATTTCAGTATTTTATTCACTTGCCCTTTGATGTCTTAATCAAAAATTCCATGCCTTAGTTTGGTCGTTCAGGTTGGCTGCTATGTGCTATAGGCAGTGAAGGTACTTAATGGAAAACTTTTCTCCTGGAGCCTACGCTTCTTTGTGGTGACACTTGTGTTGAGAAGAGTTTCATCTGCTTTCTCAACACTAGAGGGCAGAGACTGCTCAGGTGCCCAAAGTTGTGCCCTTTTAGAGCTCACAAATTATATCTGATTTGACATTAAGTATGAAATGAACTTGTACAAAAAATGTTGTAACCAAAGCTGTTCTTCTCTGTGTTGCTAATGTGTTATTTCCTTCTTCTTTAAGCATAAAAACTTACCTTTATTTCATATACGTTTGATTTCACGTTTGGCATTTTTGACATTTTCTTAAGATTTGTATTTTATGAAATTGCAATTACAAAGCACATTAGTTTGATTTACTCAATCTCAGTATTTCAAGGTTTCTACAAGCAATAATGTGTTAAAGAATTTAAAAGGTTCAGCTTTATTGTTTGCTATTTGATAGCTTGAAAGGTATGCAAAACTATGATTTCAAATTCAGCCTATTCTCAGTGGTATCACTAAGGAAGATCATACTGAGCAGCGGGACTTTAATAGGTTTGTTTGAACCCCAGGAAGTGAGGGAAAAAAATCCCATATAATTGGTTCGTTGCGGCATGTGAACTGCTTTATGAAAAGGGAAGTAGAGTTGTAGTTGTAAAGGGAAGCCACAGCTATAAATAAATCTAATATTCTGCAGTCAGAAACCACTTTACGTAACAGATTCAAATTTTGCCACCATCAGTTTTTGATGCCCAAATATGAGTGTTTTCCCTGAGAGGCTGCATCAGTTAACACCTAGCAAATTAATCAGTATTTCGCTTGTATATTTTTATTTGCTTTTCAGAATGTGTGATTCTAAAAATGCTCAAATCATGTTTAATGATTAAATTTTTTATTGTTATGACGTAGCTGTAAAACAAGCAGATTTGCATTTGTTACTCAGTTTTAAAGTCAAGGTTGGAAAAAAACCTTGTTCTTAGAATAAAGTGTCGTATTCCTCTGGTCTTTTCTAATT
This sequence comes from Passer domesticus, assembly GCF_036417665.1. NCBI lineage: Eukaryota > Metazoa > Chordata > Aves > Passeriformes > Passeridae > Passer > Passer domesticus. Next base: position 22,530,749 of record NC_087483.1, read on the forward strand.
TGCATTTAATACAATGTTTCATGCCATAGACAATGCTAATTGCTTTTATATTGCTGGTAAATTTCAAAATTAAATTTAGGCGCTTGTAGGAGTCATCTTAAATAACAGTGGTAATGGGAGTTGCTTGCTTTGTATGTTATCAAGTTGATCGATTTTTAAGTTTGATTTTGTGTGTGTTTAACACCAGTACAGCATAACTAATTTAATGCCAGTGCTGTGAACTATACACTGAATAGCTCTGTGTGGGCTTTGTAGTCTACAGGGATATCACATTATTAGCAATCATATCTGCTTAGGCAAAGCTGGCTTCTACAGATGGCTGCTTTCAAGTGCAAATGAACTGGTTAGACGTGTCTTGTTTAATACATACTCAAGATTCACAAATGGGTATTGATTTTTTCAACCAGTGTTTCTGATAGCAATGGAAATGGATTAAATGGTCTCTAGAGAATTTAAAGGAACACTGTCACTTTTAATTAACTGTAAACTGGTAACAAAAATACATAAACTTACATTAGTGTATCAAAATGTATTTAATTAAAGAAGTCTATGCCACACTGATAGTGTGCACTACTGTGCTAAAAAAATATGTTATGTTACTTTGTGGAGGACAGTTTTTTCTACAAATATATGTGAGTAATAAATGTATTCAACTGTAAAATGTTTCTGTACCTGTGCCTGCAGCTTATATTTTCTGATGATTTTTACTGCACTGTTTTATTAGTATTTATGCCATCAATCTGTCTAATTACTCTTGACTTTAAGCATTAGTAGGATCTTCAAAAGAAAGAACTTGAAGCCTTTTACAGTCTAAACAGATTTCCAGGGGAAAGAAATAGGAAAACATTTGCAAAGTACTATTTTGTATGTATCAAAAATGTTATGTGGGGTAAGGTCAATTACTATTTCAGTGTGTATTTGTTGTCAGGGCTATCTTAGCTGCAGTTTTCCATAGGCTAGCATCACTGGGAACCACATTTAAATAAGGTATGGCAGCAACAAGCTTATCGAGCCTCTAAATTTCCAGGCAGCAATATGGGGAAATGGGCTGCTTTACAGAGCAGGTTTTGTGAAAGAAAGGTGTCTGAGTTAACTGTGTACCATTAATCTGATCTGTTCTACAGCAACTAAGGTCATTAGTTAACAGCTTTCCTGTAATGGGATCTTAGCATGCCACCACTGTGATAGTGTCATTGAGAATAATGGCACAGTGAGGTCTTGCATGGAAGCACTTTCTCCTGCAAGAGAAAACTTCAAAACAGGAATGGTTATTGAACTAAAGCAGAAGCTCTCAACTTTTCCATATTGTAGACACTTTTCAAGATAAATGCTTCCGCGGACCACCTCCCGCCCAGCCTGTCAGGCCTAATGCCACAGCCTCTGTAATACTGGGTTTAATTACGATGAGATAACAGTAGAAAAATAGAATAATAAATTGTAATGCAGAAAGTGCTGATATTTAATAGATTCCTTGCCTATTTTCTGCTCTCCTCAAGTACAGCATTTTAATAACGAATTTTCTTTTCATGTCTTTGGTCCGTATGCCTTTTCCTGTACCCTGGTTTCACAGCCTATCTGCTCTGCTGTCTGTCCTTCTGAAGCAAATGCCTTCTAAAGGAAATTCCTTACAGAAGAGCTGAGCCTGCATTTTGTGCTCCTGAGCCCCTCATTATGTGGGCACAAGCCAACGAGAGAGCCCCACGCGCAGGCAGGCGCAGCTGTGGCTTTTGCAGGGTGTCCCCATGGTCAGCGGGGACAGCGCCCTCGGGAAGCCGGGAGCTGTGGCACGGACAATGCTGGCTGCCCTCTCCAGCAATGCTGCTCTCCATTCCTGCTGCCACTGTTTGCCATCTGCAGGGCTTTCAGATGAAGGAAAAGAATGCCAAATTGAAAAAAGAAAAAAAAAATTGAACTGTTTTAGTGTCCTTTATCTTGCCAGGTTCTACCACAATGTAATGCAGGTGCATTTTAAGCACTACAGATCCAGTGGAGGCTAAATTACTTTTATATATATTTTATATATATGTCAAACCAAGTGATGTCAAGCTGAGGAGTATTGTGGCTGTCAGACTCTGAAGCTGAAATATTACCACCTCTTAACCAAAATGTATTTAAATAATTGCCATTTGAAAATACTATAAAATGTCTAATGAAGTAACCGATTTTCCTTTTGTCTGTTCCATTTACAGGCTGCTGGAAAATACAGACAACAAGGCAGAAATTACGTAGTGGAGGATGGAGATATTATCTTCTTTAAATTTAATACACCTCAACAACCCAAGAAGAAATGAATGCCAGATTTGTTCACTCTGAAATGAACTGTGCTGCTTCAAAAAGCATATGAATTTTTATTCGGAATTGGAATATCTGGAAACAAAAAGCATACAGTTTCTACCTAGGGAACCTCCCTTCCCCCCCAGTGAAATTATTCTTGTTTGTTTTGAATTAAAATATGGCACCTCCAGCAAACATGCAAGTTCACTAAATGTGAACAGCTTTGCATTTCAAACGATTAAGACCCTACTCCAAATTGTAGAAGCTTTTCGGGAACCATATTACTCTCATGATACTTCATTAATCTCCATCATGTATGCCAAGCCTGACACGTTTGACAGTGAGGACAATGTGGCTTGCTCCTTTTTGAATCTACAGATAATGCATGTTTTACAGTACTCCAGATGTCTACACTCAATAAAACATTTGACAAAACCAGCCTTGGTGTGTTTGGGGATGTCTGTATTGACTGACTGTGGTGTGCTGAATGCGATACGGCACCTGGTGGATGCTGATTACAGAATTTTAAGACGTGTATGATACAGTAACTGGCAGTGTGGGGCAGCTGCAATTGTATCTTGAAAGTGAGTCTTTCATGGGAATCAGAAGATTAGGATGCCAATGATTTGTCTCAAAAAAGTTAATGAATTTGTAGATGGACATTCACTGAAAGATGATACTAAGGATAATAATGATGGCAGCATAAATTATTTTTACTAGAGAGAGGAAATATATGTAGAAAAATCATGTTATCTATGAGACTGAAGCTTTTTCATTCAAATAATTTTGAAAAAGTATTTCACTCTTGCCTTGAAATTAATAAATCAGGCTGGAGCTGTAGTACCTGATGTTGTGCATTGTCCTCTCAGGTCTGGTTTTGAGGCCAGTGGAGAGTGACACGGATAGTGCTGTGCAGGAAGAGGTCACACTGTGCTGAACAGGTAAGTTGTTCTGCTGAACTGAGGTTGCAGCTGGGAGTACTTTTTACCTCTGCTTTTTAACCATGAAGGAGAGCTGGTCACTGGGTAACGGTGTTGGCAACATAAACCCAAGTTTGCTTTTTCAGGGTGAGGTGTAGAGCTGCCCTTTCTCACAGTATGTTTAATGTTTTTAAAACAGCCTGGCTTTGTCTGAGTGCCCCTGTGCTGGGGGTTTCGGCCGCAGCTTCACTGGGGTCGAGGCTGGGAGAGATGCTGTTGTTACTTGTTGTGTCTTGTTGCTGGGCCAGGCCTCTTGTGTCCTGGTGATAAATTCCCTAGCTGGGAACTTTGAAAAGGCAGCTTGCCACCAGCTCACCCCCGCTGTGCATAGGGCACTGGGAGTGCTGGCTGAGGCATTCCCTGGAGGTGCCACCTTTGAGCCTCATTGCTCCTTTCTGGGGGAGTGAGACATGCTTCAGCCAGAGCCACGAGCCTCCTTGCTGGCATCATGCCTTTAATTGCACCAAAGAGAAGAGGGGGGGCAGATGACTTCAACACATAGCTGTCGTTTTTGTTTTAAAGAGCATCTCCTGTTTTCATGGCAGGAGCAGAGTCAGTATTGTAGAGCAGAGAAATTAGGGCTTCAGATGTTTTGGAATCCTTGAAATTCTCTTTTGTATCATCTCCCTGGTACGGTTAGTATTTGTTCCTGGTGTTATTTTGATGTTACATAATTGAGAAAAGATTAGGACCATCAAATCTTGTGTTAAAAGTCAAATCCAAAAGAAAACAGAGCCTACCTTTTTCTCTTGGAAGTCAGCAAGGTGCTAGTACCAGAGAAGGGCTCATGCTGGGTTTTATGAAAGGTGAGTGAGAAGTGGAGTATGTGTGCTGCTGAAAGAGAAGTAACCTCTTTACTGCACTAATACCCACTGAAACGTGTTCCCTTGTCCTGGCTGAAATTTGTTCTGGTTTCCAAAATACTCCCATGGTCCTGAATTGTTTCTATTTCATTGTGTCTACTTCATGATACCTCCCTGTTCTAAAAATAAAAATAATTTAAAATCAAACTAGTTGTTTGTGGTAGACAGGGTTCTTTCAAGTTACTACAATATCCTGAATATAGAAAATGAACTTAAAATGTTTACCACAATTAAAAAAATATATATTCTATAATGGTTTATGTTTCAATTTATTAATTTGCGTGAACAGCTATCTCTTCAGCTGTTTAACTGCATTCTTTGAACTACTGAAGCTAATAAATTCCAGAATAATCACAAATTTTATTAAAAGAATAATCTGATAAGCTGTTATTTCTATCACCAGTGACTTGTGACAACTGCCATGTTAAATATATGCAGCCCATGTTTCTCCTTAGTGGGTTTATGCATTCAAGATGTACAAGTCCTTAAAACCTGCAGATATATGTAGCAAATGTAAAGCACTCTGTTTTAAATAGAATTGTGATTTAATTTATGCTAAGCACTAATTATTTTGCATTTCAACCTGCACAGGCTACTCCAGGTGTAATGTATCCATCCTACTCACATTTGCTATTTAAGAAAAAACCCGTGAAATCTGTCTGCACACTTTTCACTTCCACTGGCTTGGTGACAGTGGGTAAGGAGACATGTTGTTTCTCTAGCTGGAGGATGGAAAAACATTGTAGGCACTGGTCTTCCAAAATAAAGTAGGGAGTTTTGCAAGGGAGGAGAAGTACTAACCCCTTCTCTTGACTTGGCATTCCTCAGTGACATCAATGGCGTGTTTCTGGGATTAAACGAACACTGGTGGTACAGGGAAAAGGCTGCTACCAGCCTCCAAGCTTCCAAAAGAGAGTGCCCCAAAATGATGTGGAGATGGCAGTGAAAGGGGCCTGGGCCTGCAGTGCCCTCAGGCTTACTCTGTAGGAGCAGATCTGGAGAGTGAAGCCGTTGGCTGGGAGAGCTGATGCTCCCTGGAATTTGAGGGGCTGCTTGGGCTGGTGGCAGGCTGGTCCCATGAGGAGTTACTATGGCAATTTCCACTTTAGGTTCAAGGGAAACAGTTTGCTCTAAGATACCCAAGGAGTAGCCAATTTGCCTGTAGTGAGTTCTGTGCCATGCAGAGCAGGCAGGGAGTGTGTGTGAAGAGGTGTGATAAGGAGGTTCACTTTTAAAGGTATGTTCCTGGTCACATAAAAGCAATGCTATAGACAAGGGCTTACAGCTGTTGGCTTTTGGCAGTATCATTAGCAATATTGAGGTGATGTGCTTGGGGACCCTGAGATGCGACATTTCAAACCATTAAGCAGCATAACAAGAACAGAAATTTAACTTTTGAACACTATTTGTATCCATAGATACTTCAGGTATAAGATACACTTTTCTGTCCTAATAGCCATTTCCTAATAACACATGGAAAGTGGGTTTGGCCTTTCTGTGTATCAGATAAAATATAGAAGTACTGTCTTAACTTCATGTCTATTTGTTCTTTCATTGCCTATGTCCAGCCCTGTAGAGATTGGTAGAATTGCCACAGTTGTTTTTAAGTATTTCATTTTCCTGAAGGATCCTTTCTTGCCTTTCTTTCCATCTGCCTTTTCTCAGCCAAGTTCACCCTGATCTCTTCCCAGCTCACAGGACCTGTCAAGGACTCTGTATGGCAGAGTGCAGGCTTTGGAGACGACGTGCTGTAAGCTGTATTTTCCTTCCCTCCTTTCCCACAGACCAGGCTTGCAGCTGGAGTGCAGCACTGCAGCTGGACTCGCTTTGCTGAACACCTCCTGGCACTTTGTTGGTGCTGGCTATGGGCAGGGACAGCCCTGCTCAGGCCATGTGTCCCCAAGCTTCCTACCCAGTGGCTGTGTCCCCCTCCCTGCTCTGCTCCAGCAAGCTGAGAAATCACCCTTGGAGCTTCACAAACATCAGGGAGGTGCATTCCTGGGGAAGTGTTTCATGTTCTTGTGGCTGCCAGGCTTGTTCAAACTGCCCTTGCACAGCTCTGTTGGTCCTTACTGGGGTAGGGATGCTGCATGCCCCATTCCAGTGGGTGGTTTAAACACCATTTATTCTACCAGGTGTGGGATAGGACCATAACGTTGCTTTTTGAAAAATCAGTATGTCTGGTGAAGTTTTCAGTTTGAACAATATTGGCTAAATTTTACCATTTCTGTCCACTCACAGACTCAACTCATGGAGGATGTAGCAGAGAAAGTCATTAAAAATTTGTAATTGTTTAAAACTAATAATCACTTCTTTTAGCTTTTACTCCCTCCATACTAATTCCAAGTGTTTGATTACACTATTCCACAATTTCAATTAAAACAGGAAAACCACCGGAGGCTTTAAAAAGAAATCAAAGTAATGGTGTTCATCTCAGTACCTCTGTGGATTGAAATAGCACTGTGCAGGTTGGGCTTAGAAAGGTGTAAAGTAAACTTTGCATTTCAGGGCTGTCTTTGGCGCAGTTATCTCTTGGCTGCTCTGCACGGGTAGTGCCCATTCCAGGTCCATGGGAACAGACACGTGTGGCAGTGTGTTTCATGTTGAGGCATGTTCCGTGTGTGTGCTTGCTGTCAGGAGTGGGGCCGGGTCCGTGCTGCCATCAGAGCTCATCGTGGCTCTGTGCAGGTAATGCCTGCAGCGTTTAGTTTGCTACATGCAAAATGTGTGTGCTCAGCAGAGAAACTGATAAACCACCCAGCAAATGAAATCTGCAGCTGTTGCAAGGGGGTGTGGGACGTGTAAGTTAACAAAATGCAGGCGCTGAGTCTCGGAAAGGCAGTGCCTGGCAGCCTGGGGCTGGGCAGCAGCAGCACGGGGGTTTCCTGCCCTTGGCAGCTCTGCTGCTGCTGCTGCTCTGCGAGGGGAAGGCTTTGGCTTCGGCCCTGCTGGCTCCTGAGGGGCAGGAGCTCTGCACAACAGGGGAATTGAAAAGGCTTAAATTGGGTATGGGGATTTCTCCAAACTCAGCTAAATAACATAACAAGGGCTCTTTTGGTAAGAGTGGGGATGGAAGAAGTGTTGCTGGGAGAAGACTGCTCTGTGTTGACCGTGTTTTCATCCCCAGTGACCCAGGCTCAGCACAGGGCCCCACCACAGGCACAGCAGAGACCCTCCACCCTCCCAGGCAGCGTCACCATGCCTCAAGGTACTTGAACCTGGAATCAAAAGAGCTGAGGTAAATTATTTTTTAGGAGGGCATGTAGGGACAGAACAAGGGACGATGGCTTTAAACTGGAGAGTTTGTGGTTAGATATTGGGAAAAGCTGTTCGCTCTGAGGGTGGTGAGGCACCGGAAGCTGTGGATGCCTGATCCCTGGAAGTGCTGAGGGCTGGGCTGGTGGGGCCTAGAGCAGCCTGGTGTAATGGAAGGTGTCCCTGCCCAAGGCTGGGCGTCGGATCCCATCTTTGAGGTCTCTGCCACGCCAACCCATTCTGTGATTCCATGAAAGCCCTGCACTGCTTGTGCCTCTGATATTAAGTTCACTTGCTGCGTTTTGGTGTAATGATCACAGCAGCATGCAAGGGAGGGGAGGAGGATTTATGAGGGTGATTTGGGAAACCCCCTTGTGAGGACCTTCAGCCCCCATGGCCGTGGCCTCAGAGGAGCTGCCTGTCCCCAAAGCACAGCACGAGGTGAACAGTTTGGTACCTGACAACAGAGGGAGTTACCCCGGGCAAAGGGGCTCACAGGGTTTGATTTATTGTAAACATGTAAGAGTTTAAAGGCCAATAAAGCTCTTGCTCAGCAATGAGGAAGGCCGTTGCCCACACAAAAGGGTTCCCAGGAGCAAGCCAAGCTCTGAGGGAAGACCAGGCAGACCAGCATGTGAGCACTGGGGGCTTTGACCTCACCAGGGCACTGCAGCTGGCCCCAGGCATGGGCAGGGGCCATGGGCTGGGGCTGCTGCTCTGGCCAGGCCCAGGCCTCGCTCCCTGCTCCTGTCCTGTGCTAGGAACACTCACCCATGAAGGGACACCTTGCCAAATCTGTCAGCAAAAGAGTCTTTCAAAAGTGCATGTAAAACCCTCTGGTTGCTGAAGAGTTAAACTTCCCTGTAATATGAATCATGTGCAAAGTATCCAAATTTGGTTATAAATCCTGTTTAAGTTTCAAAGCACAAGTGTTATTGGAGGTAGCAATACTAACATCAAACAGCCTTGATAAGATCAACAAATTACTAAGTATAATTGTTTGTGCTGGGGTGTGTGCAAGAGATAAATAACTCATAAATTAAACACCAGTGCCTGAGGGTGAGTCATTCATGGATTCAGAGCTGTCCTGACACTCACAAGCAAAAAGTAATTTTCTCTTAGTTCAGTAATTATGCATTTCAAGATATAAGATCAGCAATGAATGCTAGGTGTGCTTGCAAAGGTGGAAGGATACTTCAGCTATTGGAGTTTCCCATACAGAGATTAACAAGAAAAGTCTGTTGCTTTTCTCTGTAGTGGGGAGCATTCAGACTGAGGTACACTTCTTCAAAAAGATAATGACTAATAAAGGGATTAAGACTAGATTACAGCTCAGATTTTGCTGTTATAAATTGACAGCATTCTCCTGGCTCCTAGTTCATATTAGCAGAAAATATGTCCCAAATTGTTAAAGAAAATCAACAACCCCCCTGTGATAAGTGCTGTTAGTAATCCAGGCTGGTGCCTGCTTCTGAGAGGCACCTGGCACCTCGCTGGCTGCGCCGCAGCTCACGCGGGGTCATTAGAGCCCCTTCCTGACTTATTCATAAGACCCCATGAGGATCTTGGTCTAATCAGGGTTTTCCTAAGGACAGGGAATAGTAATGTAATCTGTTATTGTAACAACATCATCTTGATCTGCTTTTATTTACTAATGTTTTGCCAGCCATTAAATATTTTTCTGTTGAATTCAGACAGAGATCACACTGAGAAATCATATTTTTGGAAATGTGGTGTAAATCTCACAGCTGCTCAACAATAGTTGCTGCTGGGATAAACTCCCAGCCTGCAGGAGACAATTGATGTGTAACCTACACCCTCCTGACCAATCGGATCTCAAATAGCCTTGACCTCATCAGTCTGGGGAGTTTTCTGATGGGAGAAGTGTGGTGGGAATCCTTCTGGAGAAGGACAAGAAGTCTGTGACAGTCTTTGATGGGTTCTCTCAGTCCTCAAGAGTACTAATAGTGCATCAGTTTTCATCCACAGATATGCAGGAGGGATGGAAACACAGCTGGTTTACAGTTACATGTGTGACACACGCCTTGTCCATGAAGTGGTGCCATCTTCTTGTGACATCTCCATCCCGTGCACACAGCCTGGCCTCTGAAGGCTGTCTGAGTTTTCTGTGGTTCCTGCCAGCCCAGCAGTGCAGTCACATGGTGCTCAGGAACCTGCCACCAGGTAATAAGGACACTTCTGCTATTGCAAGCCACCTTTTACGTGCTGTGTTGTGGGAAACTTTCACCTGGAGGAGGTTTGTGTCCCACACCAGGTGCTGGTTTGGGATGTGCCTCTGGAAAGTGTTAGAGGTCATCACTGGCTTCACTGGCAGATCGTTCTGGGAAAGAAAGAGAACTGTTTAATTTATATTTACTATTTGGGAAAAAAGCTGTAAGCACAGCCTTTTATCCCAAAATAAAAATGAGCTAATGACTGGAGTGTTTAGCCCATTGGGGATGTCATTGTTTTCAATTACGTGCCATTCTGATGGGAGAGCACAGATTCTTAGGCTGAATGGAGATTTGTGCTCCAGCTATTTGTGCCTTTTAAAACATTTTCTTTACTACTTTAAGAGAAAACTGTAAAATGACAATAATGACATATTATTACAAGTAAATTACACTGTAAAATAGCATTAATATTGCAGTTGAAACCTAGAATTTGAAATAAGATGGAAATATTCATTTGCACACAGCTTTTGTTCTTATCAAAAGCAATTTGGATTAGGAATGAGATTTACTTAGCGCCTGCACTCTCAGGCGAGCTAATGCTCAGTCACCTGGACTGAGCAGGCTGTCAAGCTCATCTGTCACCAGCCGCCACAGGAGCCTCAGGCAAAGCCCGGCGCTCCCGGAGCGGCACAAAGGGAGCCGAGGTGCTGAAACAGCTCGGGAAGGCCGGGGCCGGGCTGCCGGGGGAGAGGGTCGGCCTCTGGTTTGTCCCCACAGCAGAGGAGGTTCTGTACCACAGCACGTGAAACCCACTCTTCTCCCCCCTAATGGAGAAAGACTAATAGGAATTAGGAATTGATAAACACCAAGAGGGTGCAGGGTAGTAATCGGGGACCTTGTGCTTAGGGGCAATGCTGAGGAATTTAACACTCCATTTCATGAAAATTTTCCCCTGAATTTGACAGCCCTGTTCTTTAGAGGTCAAGGGAGTTTGGCTGTTTTTCTATCCTCCATTCACAAACCATCAAACCCTAGAAGGGCCACTTCTGTATAGAGCAATTTTGCAGTGGTGAGGACTGCAGGAGAGCCCCTTTACAGGAGTATGTAGAAGGGATGCAGTGTCAAACGGCATTTAATTGCTCTTTTTTGGGCTGTGTTGGCCTTAAAATTGGCTGGCCTTTCAAGTAGAACAATCTATTGTACATTTAATTAGGACCACCAGCAATGTCCCATGACCACCCCATGACAGTGGATCTTAAATCTTCCCCTCTCTCTATGCTTCATCATCATTCATTTCAAACAGAATGGACCTCCCCTTCCTCACACCTTGGGCAGGGGCAGCTGGCTCTCCAGGAGATCAGCCCACTGTTTGATGGACACAGGAGGAACAGGGGAACCCCAGGAATCCAATCACTTTTTTTTGCTCATAGCTTTCATTAATTTGTATTTGCATTTTCAGCACAAAAAAGAGAGTACTGAATCTAGAACAGACCTTTCAGGCAGCTTCTGCCTGACGTTACCCTTTTAGCCCTTGTTCTCTCTGCCCATCTAAATAACCCAAGGCAGACACAAAATTCCCACAGGGCGAAATAGGTGCAGAGCCTCCTATATTTCTATAATCCTTTGCAGCAGTGATAAATCTCTATTATGTGTCTTTGCAGTAATTTTGCTGTGGAGCAGAGGAAATGAACTGGCAGGCGCTGAACCCTGTCGCACGCTCCTCATGAGCACAGGTGATGTCTCTGGGAAACAGAAAATGGCAACGAAGGCCAGAGAGTGCTGCTGGGATGCCTCTGCTGTTCTGGCTGTGTAAGGTAAGCCCCAGGCAACCTTCCCTCTGCACTGTATAAATGGGGCTGCAGGGAGGTCCAGGCTGCTCCTGGTTCTGTAAACAGCTAATTTACTCCTGCACTGCTGACACACACAGAGGGCAAGCTGGGAATAAACCAGGGTATCCTTGTTGGAAACATTCTTATTCAGTAATTCCAAGGCTCTATGAAAGTGCATTTGGAAAGGATGGAGAAGTAACTTGACCAGCAACCTCTTGTGGCTCTGTGCCAGTCCCCAACCTGGTGCCTGGGAGTGGAGCAATGAGCTTGGCACAGTTGTGCTCCATCCCACCACCCCCTTCCATTTCTCCAGTGAGAGGGGTGCTCCTGTGACAAATCAGGCATTGTTAACCTGTTACATACGTTTTAGGATACAGGAGCACTTTGAAACTGTGTCTGAGCCATAAAAATACAAGGAGTTAGGACAGCAATGGGAGTCAGAGTATGCAATCCCAAGGCTGCCTACAGCTCCCAAAGCAGCCCTGCCAGAGCTCAGGCACCTTTGCAGGATGCTTCTACTGTGGGGGCTCTGCTTCCCTCCCCTGCTTCTGTCATCAGCTTTTACAAGTGTCCTGTGTGCTCCTGATGGCATGGTCCCAATGACAGCAAATTGGCCAAGCTAATGGTGCTCAGCGTTGCAGGGACTATGCAATGCTGTGCCTGTTCCTGCAGGACTGGGAGCGTTTCGGAAGGACAAAAACCTATTCTGGCAAACTGCAGTTTTGAAACATTTTTCGGTTCTTCCATAAGGAATAACATGAGGTGTTGTATAAGACAGGCTTGAAAAATGTGTTTTTATCTCCTAAGTAAGCTCCTGGAAGGGTTTGGAAGGGCATTGGCTTTGCAGTAGGTCTGAGATGAGTATATTCACTCTGAAATCAGTTCTATTTTCAAAGGCAGTGAAGGTCTATTTGTAGGACTTGTGTTTTAATACCATGTCAGACTGTATCTTAGAAATACTCATGGATTATTTCTAGCAATCAGTAAGAATACATATGTTATTTGTTTTCCACTAGATGTCTTTACTTGGGACAAAATATCTTTAAATGCGTTAGAAATCAAGTCAGATGCTATCCCTGACAGTCACAGTGGGCATCTTCAAAAATAAGAGAACTGTTTTCTTTTGGGGGCTCAGAGACCAGCACAGGAGACCAAAGGCATTTTGGTATGTGAGCCTTGCTGGGGGCCTGGCTCAGGGCATGTTGGCTCCCTTAGGAGTCCCTGCCCAAGTGGGGTGTAGGAACGAGTGTCCCTCATCTGATGGTATTAAAAAACCCAAACCTCAACTAGTTAATGCATTTTTGGGAAAGTATCTCTAATAAGACAGATATTCAAAAGCACTGTGCCAAAGCTGCTTCATTATAACAATGAGCAAATAAGAAAAAATAAGCAGGAGAGGTCCTGAGATAGGAGAGAGGAAACACTTTCTAGTTGTCCCATGTTAACAGAGGAGTTTTTATGCTTCATGTCTGAAATAACCTCAATGGAAGGCCATATCTAGGGCCAGTTCTGTTTTGATTTTCAGGCAAATGCAATTTTAATCATAATGATCCCACTGTATCCAGTGAAACTGCTCTGAGCTTGGAGTTAGTGTTGTGCCTATCTTTGCCTGAAGACAAATATATTTTTATAAGCAAATTAAGGGTAATCATTATTTAAATCTTTGTTATCCCAGTTAGTTAAATTGGGGTCCAAGGAAACCTTTCTGGCAGAATCAGAATACACTTCTGCATCTTAATTATCTAAATATTTTTATCAAATTTGTTATTTACCAGAGCTCCTGTGATGAGTGGGTATATGGGAAATGCAATGAAATATTAAAGTGTTTGCGACATATTCTTGCATATTTAATGATTTGAGGATTTTTTTCAGCAGCTGAGTTTATGAGCCTGCAATACCGTCATTTAGGCTTTCACTTCTTCATAAACCCATAGAAACTTTTCAGAAAAGTTTTAAGTACAACATGTCAATGAACTATAAAGGAAAGGTTTATTTAGTGTATACCCTCTTTACCTGAGGTCCATAGTTAGACTCTGCATTACAGCTTCTGGATCGCGTGTGCTCAGTTTGTGCTTTTGATCATGCCACTCTTTGCACAAAGCTGAGTGAATTTCTGCTTCATAAAGAGGAAAATACAGACACATTTTGATGTCTATAGAAATCATGTTTGCTCTTGTTTTTGAGGCAGGGGAACTTAGGGTTTAACATCTCAACAGTTTTTCTTAGGTTTTTGTGCCATCAAAGTTTCCAAGACGGACTTAATGGGGAATAGAAATCATTTGGTTGTGGTGGTGATGATATCCTTGATACGTTTTTCTTTAAAGGTTGTACATGGATAAAAATAGTAAGTAACCCAGTCTACTCATAACCACTTCATCCTTAAGTTCATGCAAGTTTAGGGAGGTGTAAGTGACTAAAAGGATGAGTGGCTTAAGATTCACTGAGTGATACTGCAAATACAAGGGCTGAAATACCAAAGGAGTAAAGGATATATAGACCTTTGCCCATTACATCAAGAAAATGAAAAAGTTAGGAAGGGGGAGGGGGGGAATCCTGTGCTATATTTTTCAAGTCCTACTCCAAAAGGGGTAACCAGCCCATTAGTATAGGTGCCAGGAAGCTGCTTTTGTGACATCTCACCAAACACACCTACTTTCACTGGACCATAGAAAGATCAATCCTGTCTGAAAACCACCCATTACCTAAGACACCTAATTTATATTAGAAGCTCTCTGAAAGGCACTGTCTGGCCCCCAACCTTCACTGCCAGTGATAAAGAGGATGTTTTACACCATATGTGACACTTAATCAAAACCGATATTCTTTAACAAACCCTTAACCTCTAGCACACAGGAGTCATATGAGGCCAAGGGACAAGACACAGATCCAGCTCAGGGTGGCATATCCTTTGATTAAGATGATACAGATTTCCCATTTTTATCAGGGTTACAAATTCTGGATATATCCCTTTTTGATTTGTCAGCATTAAATTTCAGTAGAGGTTCAAGCCAAAGAGAGACCAAGACTAGTTCTGTCTTCAACTGTGTATTAGGAGATAATTTCTCTGAATCCTCTGCAGTAATGATCCTCTGATCTTCTCATCTTTCTGTAAGCAAGTTTTCCTGGGAACCTGGATTTAAACTATGGCACAAACCTTGCTTGCATCTGGGTCCTTTCTTAAGGAGGAGTATCTAAATACTCTTATTCTGTGAGCCCTGAAATGGACCTTTTTTTTCTTTCCTTAGGTCTTTTTCAAAGAGGCAAACCTTCAAGTGAGTTCTTTCACCCTCTCTTGGATTTCTGGGGCAGGAGGTTTTACTTACGGAGTATACAGTACTTTAGATGAGGATTGCAAACTTCAGGGGGTTAGACAGTTTTCACTACCTGCAGTGCATTGGAATCTCACTTATAGTTGACTTTACTCCTGGGTGACTTCCCTTTCCCCCCCAATATTTTAGGTGAACCCTTATTCTAGCATTTGCATGTGGCTGGTTTGGGCATGGAGAAGTCTCTCAAACTTCTCATCACAGCAGTAAGTTTGGCTGGTTTCTCCCTTTGAAGTCAAATTTTTTCAGCTGGAGGTTTAGATTTTGTTAGGAATGTGGTTCTGCAGAGATTATTTCTAGTCACTATTCCTTGAAAATAACATGCTGCTTTATTATTAATGTGTGAAGGAGATCTTGGAGAGGGTTTTACTTTTCAGCTGTAAGTTTTTAAACACTGAACCAGCACATCTGTTCTGCGAGGCTCTGTGGCTGGCTGGAGGATATGGGCTCACTTTTGCCAAGTGCACAGTATCCTTGCTCAGCACACGGAAATGTGTCTTATTTGGACTGTTTTCATTGTTATGGTGGTTGCTAGTACATTTATAAGCAAAGCTCTCTCTGTGAGGAACTGTCTACCTCCTACTTTTCAATAGGAGCAAGGAAGCCCCTCTACTCTCACAGAGGAGACAAAATTATCTACAAATTTCTCTAGAAAAAAAAGGACAAGATTTTGCATGAGCTTAAGATTCCAGACAAAAGAGGCAAGTAGGAAGCAATGGCTCTCAAACCTTTCAGATCTTCTTTTTTCTTTACACTCCCTGAAGGAAAAGGGGCAATATATGTAGGCTACTCTCTTTAAGAGTGAACTTCAGTCATAGAAAGACCTGTAATCATGTTAAACTATATTCAAAGGCAGCTTCTGTTTCATAAATGCAAAGCTGACAAACAGCAATCTGGAGGACTGGTTCTAGTTTATGGCATATCACATACATCAAAGGTCATTATTCTCCTGTACCTTGGTTTTAAAGCTTCTTTAATATACAGAAGCACAATCAAGGAAGAAAGACTTGCAACTCAGCTGCCACTCCCAATTCCTTACCCATCTTGATTTCTTGATCAGAAAATTAATTTGGCCTTGGAATCTTAATTTTTCTTAAATCTCTTCAGATTTAATCAGTGTGTTCTGCTGGAAGCAATCTTTCACTTAAGATTTCATAGTAATGTAGCTAGAGAAACCATGTCATTTCCTGCATCAAATACATCAAAGTTATGTGTGTTGGAGTTTTTTAACTTTGTCCCATGCTTCAGTTTTAGTCTCTTTGCTCTAAAGAATGAGTGTGTTTTATTTTTTTTTTCTGCTGGGGGGTGAATCTGCTCTACTGCAATGCAGTCTAAAATTAATAAATTCCCAGGGAAAGAGGAGCAGATGCCTCCTCCTGTGCAGTGTGCTGGTACAGGAGCTGACAGCAGTGGCAGGGATGGTTTTCACAGCCAATGCCTTCTCTGTTGCACATGGTATGAAGCACAGCCTCTTGGTATCATTTAATTAAAAGGCAGAAGGCAGACTATGCTGTGACCAAGTGCTGCCACTATTATTTAATGACACTTCCCAAACATGAATGCTCTCACAGCAGTGAGAGCTGTAGCCTCCCTTATCCCTAACTTGGGCATTCAATTTACTGTTCGCAGTGTCCCAGTGAATACTTCGATTCTCTAATGAGATGGGAGGGTAGTTTGTGTTTCCAGATTTAAAGCTTGCTGTTGCAGAGATTTGGCTCTGGCATTTGCAGGAGGAAGTTGCCTTGGGGGCCAGAAGGCTGCATTACAGCATTTAACAGCCTGCTCAGGTTGCCATTACATATGAGGTCAGCTAAAAGCAGTGCAGTCCCATGGCAAGGTGCCTAGTTTGTGGTTTGTCTTAAATTGAACCTTTCTAAAGAGGCTTATGAATGTTTGGAGAGTTTTCCTTTTTGGCTTTGTTTAAAACCCAGGATTTGGCCCCAGTGTTAAAGTCAGTGCCACGTGCAGAGAAGAGTCTTGCTTGGTTTCCTGCACAGGTGCAAACCTCACTTTTCACTCCTGTGCATGCTGCAACTTTGAGCTTTCACCCCCACCCAGGTGAGAGTCTTCTGCAATTCTCCTCTCATCCATTTACCCCTGGCTGACCTTCCCAAGGGCTGGTGAACCTGAGATGTGGGACACTGCTGTGTTGGAGGCACCTGTTCCATCCCAACCATGCCTGAAAGCACGTGCTGGGTGTCGAGTGGCTGGAAGTTACCCCATGCTTTGTGAAGGGGAGCTGCTGTAAGATGGGCTGCTGGACTCCAGTCCCCTTTTCTTCTCTAGTCCCAAGAGGAGGCAGCAGCAGCTCCCTGTCTGTTCTGTGCTTTCCTCTCCTTGTCAGCTCTGTGACCTGCTCAGAGATGGGTATACACAAATGCCTGTACCTACCCTCTGCTTTGCAGGATTAGGAAATAAGTAAAACACCAGCCATCTGTGTGTTCCAGCAATCACAACAGCATCCACAGAGCATCGACTTCAGTTCACAAATATTAATTTAAAAAACCCTCTTTCATATTTGCCTGGAAAGAAAGCTGGAGCTCATTATGGCTGCACGCTTTATGGAAGCCTTGTAAGTGGTGAGTACAAGATACCTAGTAAAACTTTTACGATATGTAATGACCTCTGAGTTATCCATTTTCTGGAAAATATATTGAAATTGCCAGTTTTGGCCCTGGGATTAGGCTGTAATACAGGACACTTATAGTTTTGAAAAAATTCAGGAGTAAAAATACAAAACAGCTTGACAGAGAGTAATAGAAGGGAAAAAAAAGGCTATCTTAAATGCTGGTGGCAGGCCAACATGAGTATTTAGAAATTAAATCCTAAATCTGATTTGTGGACTAGCAGCAGCCTGAGATGAGTGCTGCAGGGGACAAGGGGCAGTTTTGAGGTTTGTGCATGTCCTGGCTCTCCAGAGGGCTGCAGGTGCCATCCTCAGGCCAGCTCTGTTGGCTCCATCAGCAGCTGGGCAGGGAGCTCGTGGGGGCTGCTCTGCCCTCTTTGCCCCAAACCTCCTGACAGACAGACTGGACGAATGGCAGAAAAAATGAAAAAGCTGATGGCTGTGGAAGGGTTAAGAAGTCTGTTGATGCCCAGTTCGGCCATGCAGCTCCAGCCCTGCTTTCCAAGAGGCTGAGGTCTTGTACACTGGTTCTACCTCTCCCCAGGGCTTGCAGCTACCCAGGTCCCACAGACTCCCCTGCATTTGAGGGGGATGAGGATTTTAGGTCTTTCAAAACCAGACAGGAAAAGAATTTAGAGCTAAAGTATTTCATGAGCAGCAGGTTGTTGGATGCAAGCACGGAGAAGGAGCCTAACTCATTCCATGTGAGACACATGCTGTAGCAGACAGAAGGGCTACAAGGGCATGTCACCCCTGTCCTGGAGGAGGGACAGTGCTGCTGAGGGCTGACACACCTGTGTGCTGTCAGGTCTTGGCTGCGAGGTTCCATTGCTCCTCTTTACTCCTTTCTTTCACTTTCACTGCTAATTGGCACTTTTTAGCCATTTTTGCGTGTGGAGTGTGTTAACACAGGATAGGGTTATTATCAAATTAATCAGGAGCTCCCTCCAATTATTCCTGCTGTGCCTGCCGGGCTCTCCCCGCTCCCCCCGACGGGCTGATTGTCTACCTTAGCCCCTGTGCTCTGAGCGCCGGAGCGGTGCCGCGGGCTCGTTCCGGGCTGCTCCTGCCCCATCCCCGGCGCTGCTGCCAGGCTGGCTCCCAGGTGCCCGCCAAGCGCCGGCACCCAGCGAGCTCTGGAGAGGCTGGAGCCGAGATGCTGCTCCCAGGGGTGAGGGTAGCTGCCCGGCTCGGCCCAGCGAGCTCAGGGATGGCTCCAGCCAGAGGGCGGCACTTCTGCTCGCACAGGTAAGCACGGGGGCTGCAGGGCTTTGGGTGGATGCCAGAGGGCACGGCTGCAGTGGAGAGCTTATCCCAGCACCAGCCTCGCCTCAGCCAGGGTGAAGCTGCGGTACCTGGTGTAGGAAACAGCTGAGGCTCTCAGGCAGGGGACAGGGATTTATATAGTGAAACTTGCAACATACAAAACCACAAAAGCAGCTGAAGCCAACCAGCATGTGGACATTTGCTTAATTGAGAAATAAGCACATAGTTGTGGGTCAGTGACTATACAGCTGATTGGCTGAGGCTATTTTATTTTGGAATAATTTACAGTTGTTAAATGGATTTGGAAAAGCCTTAATAGTGGTTATTAAACTATTGACTTAGCCTGACGTGTTCAGTGTAGTAATCCGTGTTTGTGTTTGTCGCTGTGACGAGGCTGCTGGAGCTGGGAAAGGTGCTGGAGCGCTGTCAGCCCAGGCAGGGAGCTGCGGGCCGGGCGGCCAGGGCTCCCCCTGCGCCCACATCACCAAAGCCCTTCGCATTTTATCTGGGTCAGAAGGAATGCTCTGCTTCCTCGTAGCTACAAATTCATTATGTGCATCTCCATCATCATCTATTGAAACTAATTTAGTGTCAAAAAACCCTCCTCTACAAAGAGTGACTTTTTTGCACCTGTGCAGAATCAGACTCGTTTTCAACTGTTTGTGCAATGAATAACTTCAAGTGCAGCACTTGTCGAGTTTGCCCTTCTGGCCAGCAGTTCAAACTGTTCACATTCATTTATACCACGGCGCAGGATACATTTGCTAAGGACTACAGAGCACATATTTTTCGACGCGTGGAAGAAATCTCTCTAAATGAACTAAATATCTTTCCTACTCATCATGTCTCCTGTCCACAGGTGATGTACAGAGCAATTCCTATTTTCTTTTTATTGTTTTCTTTTGTATGATGGTTAAAAAGGCAGTGGACAGACACTTAAAAGACGAATCCCCTTTTTTTGCTCTGTTTAACCCCTTAAATGCACACAGTGGTAAATGCTGGTTTTTCCTGAGACATGGTTCTGTGGGCTGGCAGCTGTGTGTTAGTGTGGATGCTTTGGTAGAAGGAATGGAACTCTCAAATATTTTACAAAATGATTTTTTTTTCTCCAAATTGTCAGTTGATGACCAAACTCCAGTAGATATCAGGAAGAAGGAATGTTAAGCAGTCAGATTAAAAACAAAACAAAACAAAACAAAACAAAACAAAAAAAAAAAAAAAAAAAGAAAAGAAAAAAAAGAAAAACAAGTTACCTCTATATTTTGGCTCCCCTGTCTCTGACAATATTATTGTTTCATTAGTTGCCCAGTTAGCCAGAATCCCTTCTGGGAGAGACAGGGCCCTACATGTCAAAAGGAAAACAAACAAATACACAATCCTGTAAAACCTCTTATCCCTGTTAGTTTTCAAAGAAAAAGGTAATTCAAGACTTTTAAAATATGATACAAGAGCAGAGGAGGTCAGAGGCTCTGAGAGCACCTTTGGAGGGCTGCTGTCTGCAGCTGATGGCTGCAATGTTTTTATTTACTCCCCATCCTCTTTTTAAATCTCCACTTTGGAAACACACCTTCAGTGTGAAGGGGGATTTGAGGTTTCATGGGAGAAGAAAAGTCCCACCTAGTGAGCAGCAGTTACAGGAATGGTGTTTGGCCTGTTGCCAGGAGTCTGCTGTGAAGTGTGACCATCTCTCCAGTTTGGGCAAACCCTGACCTGCAATGGCCAATTCCCTGCTGAGGCTCTGCCCGCCAGGACTCCTACACCAGCCCAGTTGCCTGGCATGCTTGTTGATGTGCCAGAGATCATGTTATTGCTTTTCCAACCATTTCACAGGCCTAAGGCCAGACGAAAAGGCTCCTATTCTGGCAGCATTCCCAAGTTTTTTGTGTGCTTAGCAATGCACACCCAGGTAAGAGCAGTGACAAAACTGCATGTCTCTGTCTGGCCATTGCACTCAAGCAGTTGCATCTCTATGTTCTGGTGATGCAGGAGTTCACTTGCAATGTACAGCCAGGTGAGAGCAGTTTTGTTTTACTAATTATTATAAATTTTTATTTACCAATTATTTTTTAAACATATATGGACCTATTTTCTTCCTCTTGCCTTTTTTAAGAATGGTCGCTAGTATTTCTACTTTAGAAAGCCCATGTTCTCATTTCAATTATTCTGCAATTGTTTTCTAGCGTTGAGAGGTATTCCTGTATTAAAATATCTAATGTATAAGTACACTCAATGGATATTCATGCAGTATTTCAAATGAGAGTTGCTACTTTCCCCACATACTTAGTGATCCAATATGAGAGTTTTCTATCATGGAATGAAAAGCACACAAAAATCTGGAAGCTCCAAGTATTTCAGACCTGTGTAATGTCACTGGATTTACCTCCAAATACTCTGTGAAGTATCCTGTGTGAGGGCACTAACCTAGATAGTTTACGTAAGACTGCAGAAATTCAATTCCAGAAATGAACCTTCGTATCTCTAGGAACAGCTGGAGAGGCTCAGGTCTACTCATCCTGCTCAGAATGGACACGAGGAATTTGGATTAGATGCAGATGGAGTGGGGATTTTGTTAATGACAGAAAGAGAGGCAAACATGTTGAGGCATAACTGCCTGAACACAATCACAAAATATCTGTGTACGTATTTCTGACTTTAAACGATGAACACCATAAACATGCTATCATACAAGAGGCAAAGCATATGTAAACGTAACAATATCCCATTAACTCTCCAGCAAAGGAGAATTTTCATCACTCATTCATATCCCATTGAATCAGCACAAAGATTCACTGCTGGCTGTTAATTATCCTCTACAAAGATCTGGTTATTTTGTTCAATTTTAGTAAAGGCACAGTTGTTATTGTAGCGTACATAGAGAGAATGGTACCTCAGGGATCAGTGAGGAAAGAAATAGGCTTGTGTAGAATTTTAACTAGGAGAGTTCTATTGCACTGAAGGGGTTCGTAGGGTAGGATTTTGATATGTGCTTCAGGAAATTAAGCTTTTTCAAGACAAAACACCTTGCTGTGACTCTCTGAGTATGTGATACCACTCAGTATTTGAAAGACATCAGCCACTTAAAATAGCTTGCTGTTACTTAAAAGAATTTCTAAGACTACTTTGACTGAAGGGTAGACAGGAGGAACTGGTCTGCTTTTCTCTGAAGTCTGTGACCCTCCAATCACATCAAGGAAGGTGTATGCAAGAGTTCACAAGGCCCACTCATCTCCCTGGGGTTTTTGAGGGGCACTTGGAGGCCACTAACCAAAGGCAGCAATCCATTTCCTCCACACCAGCATGCTGGAGGAGCTGGGACCTTAGACAGGAGCTTTCTTGGCAGGACCCAGTGTCACAGCAGGAGAGTGCCAGCTGGAACTGCCCTTGGGCTGGGTGTGATGCTGGAGTCACCAGGATTCACTGGAGTTGAGGAAAGAAGAGCTGGAAACAGTGGTGAGCTATGCCAGGGAGCTGTGTGTTTTGTGCACTGAACTGCTGCAAACACTGCAGTCACTTGGCACTTTAGGGGCTCAGGAAAGATCTGCTGAAGGTGTTATTTTAGAGGGTGAGTTCTTTCCACGTGCCTTCCACTATCTGAATGTCAGGCAGGAGGAAGTGAAGCCATGAGACACTTGGGCTGCTGAAGTCACTGCTGTTGGTATGAAGCAGGTAGGTGGCTCTGGGCTCATGTAGGAGGACTCTCCTTGCTCAGAGGCAGCACTGCAGCTGCAATGAATTCAGCCTCATTCCCTGTTTCTCATTTCTCCTCGATGTCTCTCTTCTCCTTGGTTGTGCAGGGATAAGTATAGAGTTCACAGAGTGGCTGTTTGTTCCAAGTGTGCAAGTTGAAAGGACAGGACAAAGCACATATCTTTGGGTGGAAATACTGAGAAAAATAAGAAAACAAAACAAAGCTGAAGGAAGATAATTAAAACTTCTATGAATATCAACAATGGCTAGGGATGAAGGGAACACAAAAAAGATATGAGGTTAGGAAAAGGAAGCAAGAACTTTGGTGTGGGATAAAAGAAACCACAAGACAACGACAGGATGATCACTGTTGGTCACTGAGACCCTGGCCATGGCACAGCCCTGCTGGGGTGCCTGTCCCTGCCACGCCACTTGAATGTGACTCTGGTAGACCTGCTGCTGCCTGCTTGACTAGACTCCAGCAGAATGGGACAATTTCTGTTGCAGACCCTTGTGGTTAATCCAGTATAGCAGCAAAAGGCACAGTTCACTTAGGAGATGCTCGGGTTCTTGCCTTGCATTGCAAAGGAAAGACCTGTGTAGGCTTCCCTCAGAATCCCACACTTGGGCTGATTCTAACAATGAAATAGATTGATTATACCTTCTGCCCATCTGTCAGCACTGTGTTCAGCATTAAATCCTGTCCAGCTTGGAGCAGCTACTTTTTTTTGCTCCACTGTAATGGAAGATTCATGATCAGAAACTTCCCACTCAGAGCAGCCAGAAACAGTTCATTAATGAAGTGTGGTATGTTGTTTCCTTTGCTTCTTTTAAGTTCTTTCAGAGCGAGGTGGGAGATGCCCACTGCCATATGGCCAACAAGAGCTGTGGAGTGCCTCTCCTATGATAAGACCTGATAGTTAAACCTGATGTTTGTTGCTCAAGTGATGCCTGTGAGCAAGCAGGATTCCAATGCATTTCTACTATTCTACAGCTATTCTGCATTTCTATTTCTACAGCTTAGAAAGTGTTGTGAGACCATTTTTTTCTGTATGTCTTCTTGTCACTGGAATTATTTTTTTCATTTTGGCATACCCTGGGTTATGCGGTAAGACCATAAACGTTTTTAGGGTTTTAATAGTGGTACTACTAACTGTGTAATATTCTAATAGCTGCTTGTAAAGCTCCTGTTTATTTAGGAGAGACTTGTATCACATTGGCATAATTTTTGATGTGTAATATTAAAACATCTTGAGAGGATTTTAAATACTTTTTTTTCTTATTGCTTTTTAGTGATGAGTCAGAAAATAGTTTTGATACCCCTTCCACCTCTGATTTTCCTGGCCCCCAGCTGTTGTCCTGCAGCTGAAACAGATGCACACTGTACCTCCCAATGTCTCACTGACACAAGGAGAAAATAGCCCTCAGCAAAATTCTGTGGGAGACATGCTGTGCTCCATGTGTAAAGCTGGTGGATCAAAGATATAAACTAGGAGTATGTGGGGTTTTCTTTCAGTTCCTGCAGGGGGGTAAGACTTGCCTTAACTAGATTTACCTTCTAGGAATGCAAAGTCAATGTAGAAGAATGTTGAGTCTTCTGGTTTCTTCAGTGTTTGGACTGTTTTTATCAGCCTTAAAATAAAAGGTTAGAAAAAATAATGTGCAAAATATTGCAAGAGAAACAATCAGCTGGGCAGCATCTAAGGGATGTATTTGTATTCATGTCCCAGAAGTTCAAGTGTGATCAAGTTCAGGTGCTCAAGTAGAGCAAGGAAGCAGGCAAATTTTTTGTGCTCTGACCTGAGGAGTGGGGAGAGTTTGCTTTCCCTCCTCCCCTCTGTGTTTTTCCCTTCATACAGCCAAGCAGGCTGACCACCCAGTGCCGCAGTGTTTCATTGCTATTTTGCATCAGATGCACACAACCCAAAGCATGGCCTTCCTAGCACATAAATTGCATCTTCTTATTATGCCTATCCTAATGTATTTCTAAAAGTGCTAGTTCTAGTAAATGGCTGTCATTTTCTTATGGCTCAATTCATACCATGGTTAAACATTCCCCAACAAAGGAAGGGGACGTTTGCTTGTGTAGCCTTTAGTTTTGGCCTGAATACTGTCTTACACAGGGTTAGTCTTTATGCACAAGGTAAAGAACATGAAGGCAAATGCTGAGTGAAAGTCTGAAAGCTGTTGAGATGAGCTGGGATCTCTGAATGTTCAAGAAAATGCGTATCAAAATCCAGAATACCTTATTAGAGTGGTATTTGTGGTCTTGCTTTTCACACTTTGTGTTGCAGCAGCAGAGGGAATTCCCTCAAGGTCTTTGTTTCCTGGTGGATGCTGTGCCTTAATGACATTCGGGGCAGCGTTGTTGGGAAGGAGCAAATGAGCTCAGCTTGGACCACCACCTTTGAGGGGTTGGGCCCCCATAGCAAGGCCTGGATCAGCCCAAAACACCCATCAAGGACACACCTGAAGAGAGAGAAGTCTAAGCAGTGCTGGGCCACAAGGTAAGTGACTGCAACTTTGGGTTGGTTTGTGCTGCATAACAGAGCTCATTTGGGACTTCAGCATGGAAGCAAATGTGTCAAATGCACAGGTGATGGATGGAGTGAGTAATCTCAGAAGATATGTGAGAAAAACACAGAGATGAGATCAGCCACAGAGGAAATAGACCAGAGGCTGGATAACAATGACAAAGAAACAAAGGCAGGGGAGAGTGATTCCACCTTCTTTAGAATCATAGAATTATTTAGGTCGAAAAAGTTCTTTAAGATCAAGTCCAGCCATTGACCCAGCACTGCCAAGTACACCACTAAACCATGTCCCTAAGCATCCCATCTCTCTGGGCAGCCTATTTCAATGTTTGATAACCCTTTCAGTGAAGAGATTTTTTCTGATATCCAATTTAAACCTCCCCTGGCACAACTTGAGGCTGTTTCCTCTGTTCTATTGCTTGTTACTTGGGAGAAGAGGCTGAGTCCCAACTGGCTATGCTCTCAGGTGGTGTGGAGTCATGAGGTCCCCCTTGAGCCTCCCTTTTTCCAGGCTAAACACCCCCAGCTGCCTCAGCTGCTCCTCATAGGACTTATTATCTAGACCCTTTAGCATCTTCATTGCATTTTTCTGGACACACTCCAGCACCTCAGGGTCTTTCTTGTAGTGAGGGGCCCAGGACTGAAGACAGATTTTGCAAATGTGGCCTCACCTGTGCAAAGTACAGGGGGACAATCACTACCCTGGTCCTCCTGGACACAGGTTTTGGGACTAAAACAACTACCCAGCATAAGTACTGAATCAGAAACATTTTCTTTGTGTGAAGGAATCTATAATGTTTTTTAGAGCAAAAACCGCTGATAAAATGAGAGTCTGCCTCCTGGGATGGAAAAAGGAATTTTATTCAGCATGAAAGGTGTTAAAAAGTAGCAGGAGAGGCTTTATCCTTCTCCTACTCATCCTTTATCTTTTCCTATGAACTACACTTCCTCATTAAAGGATATGTTAGGTAAACCATGCAAACTGGGGTTTTTTTTAATATCATGATTACACTTCAAATGTAAAAACACACGTGTTGCTCTGGGCTCTTCCTGGGCTTCTCCATGAGTGAGTGTGTACCTAAGGCACATGCTACTGCCTTACCCAGGGCTCTGCAGGGCTGGCACTGCAGGAGCAGCCAGAGGGCAACAGGGCAGAACAGCCAGGGGCCAAGGGAGCACTGGGTGCCTGGGACTGGAGCCCTGGTGGGAGAGGAGCTGGCAATTTTCAGTTTGACAGAGACCAAACATTGAGGCAAACCATTGTTGTAATGGCCAGATAAGATGGTAGCAGGAGCAGCAACTGTGGACAGCCGGTGCCTCTGGACAAGAGAATGTTACACCTTTGTTTTGGTTACTTTCAATATCTTTATGTTATTTAACAAGGACCCTGCTGAATGCCCCTTCCTATATGCGGGCAGGCTGCTGGAGCTAGGCATGCCTGTGTGATCTCTCCCACTCCCAGTGGAGTGGGAATGCCTCGGCACCCCTGGGAGCCTGGCTGAATCTCAGATGCCAACCAGGGCAAGTGAAGGAAAGGTCTGTATGGCCCCCAGGTCAGCCTGCAGGGGCATTTTGATTTAATAATGTCTCATATATGGCCAGGGGTATCATTGTATTTTTCAGCTTTGCTTTTTCCAAGTTTTAGATACCTCATGTGAGGAAAGTAGTATCTTTTAAAGAATACGTTCTATATTTGGTAGTGAGTGATTTGAGGCATGAATGTGTCTGAAGGAGAAAGGCTTTTCAAGCAGCATGCTGCTGGCTCAAAGGATCCCACAAATTCTGCTGGGCCCTGCCTCTGAGTCGTGCTGCCCTCTCAACAGCCTGAGCCTTGAGGAATCAATTCTGGAACTGCTTGAGACTCTGCATGATATTCTTCAATGGTCTCTTTCTACTCTGAAAGAAAAATGTCAGAGAGAATTAACAACTTAGATAGGCAGGTGGCAAGGCTTGAAAACCAGAGATGATTGAGATAGGAGCACTGTCCCACAAGGAAACAGCTACTAACATCGCACTGGTGGTGGGCTTGGAAAAAATCGTTTGGGGGTTTTATTAACTACAGCACAACCTTAAGTAAAAAGGTGGAAAACCAGATCTAATTTGTCTTCAGACAGTATATTGGCAGTAGAATTAATGGACAAAATGTTGGGAATGGCCTCTATTAACATCCATGATGAATATCTCAAGTTGGCTGTAATGCCATGGGGCTGTAAAGAGACACTTGTTACACACAAGCCTGTGCAAAATGGTCCAGAGAGCATGGACCAGGCAGCAGCAGGACTTGTGGGGGCTTTGTAGGATTTCAGGCTCAGGCTTCGAGGCACTCGAGAGGACTGAGATGCCGCTAAATTCAGAGCCTCTCGCGCCATTAATGCCTCAAGTTGTTCTCCTTCTGCATAACTACAGGTGCACGGTGGAGGCAGCACCTGGGCTGGTTGAGCTTGGGAGCTGTGCCTGCAGCTGGTCTGCTGCTTCCAGGAACACCAACCAATGCTGTGTGGCAGCACATTGCAAATTGTGAAGGTATGTGGAACATCTACAAGGAAAGGAAAAATGTTTTCCAAAGAACAGAATGGAACACTAGTTAGATACTTAGTCAGAAGAGACGAAAAGAAAAACTGTTGATCCATTCTTCAAGATAGATGGTGAAATGGAGGATGGACTGGCATTAAAAAATGGTAATTTATTTCTTGGTTCTGCCATGAGACTTCACATGTAACCTCTGACAAGGCTCTTGATGCTCTTGCACATCTCACTCATGTCTCTGAAATGGGGATAATGTCTTCCATGATCAAAAAAGATTTTATGAGAACATCCTCAATGGCTGGAATCCTCAGGTGGGGAGGTGGAGTGGTATCAGAGGGAGTTCTCTGATTTTTTTTTTTCTATTATGGGCACTGCTGAGTTAGATAAGAAGCAGTCCAGGATTTCAAACAGTTTTGGAGTTGAACAGTGTTGGTATCCTACAAAGAGCAAACGTTTTTATTGAGAGATAAGGATATTTTGTTTCTCACAGTGTAAACACAAAAATATTGGTCTTTGTAGATTAGCTGCAGCAATGAAAATACTTTGCATGTTCACTAGTTGGGAGTTCTCAGGCTTGGTTAATACATCCTAAAAGGTCTGGTACAGGCTGGAATGGGGAGTTGAATTAAACACAAGATACTGGGCAGGGTGAGGCTTTTTCACTTAGGATAAAGCCAGTTCTGTTCTCTGTGAAGCCTCTGTTTCACAGGAGCATCAGTAAAGGACCATCAGCTCACTGCCATGTTGGTTGCCACTGAATTTTGATGAGAGTGTCTGCCTCTCTGCCCCCATGGGAAACCCTTAATGTACTTTAATTCCTATTGATTTCTATTTGACAAAAGTGATATCTAACTCACAGAAGTCAAAATTTGAGGTCCTTTATTCTGACTTTGACCAATAAGTTTCTTCTCCTCATGGAAAGACTGGGGGCAGATTACAAAGTTTCACAGATAATTTGTAAACCCCTAAAATTGTTGTGAATTTTTGGTTTTGTTTTGTTTTCCTGTGGCCTTTAGAAACCTGCTTCCCAGCCTCCCTCCTCCATTGCCTGAAAATCATGGGAATAAAGAAATGCTTGCTGACTTTCAAATGTGAATTACAACAGAACTGTGAGGGTCCGGGTCCCAGAACCACAGAAATCAAGTGTGTGTTTAACTTTGAGCTTCTTCAGGGTCTTACTGCTCTGGGGCCTTGACTATTTAGGGAGCAGTAAATAAGAAAAAGGCAGCTATCTCCCTCTGGACTAGAAATAACTTGCAGACTTAATTGACTTGTTTTACTGTAGATGTTTATGCCCAATTGTCCTACTACAGAAATGGTATAATTCATCCAGGAAATAAAATGGCTCCAATGACTAACTTGAGAGTCGCATAAAAAAAATCAGTGAGTACTGCCAGCTTTCTAAGGTTTTATAGTACTGTTCCCTTAGACTGTTTGGAGTCAACTTGTTAAATATTTACTTATTTAACAAACATGCTGTTTTAACCTCCTCCTTATACCCTTAAGTAATAAATGACAAAGCACAAAAAGAAGGCTACTCACCTAGTTTATTTTAGATTAGGAAAAACAGAGACTAGTATAACAAACTGAATAGAATGGGTATTTGTATTAAAAACAGCAAAATGTAGCTAGTTTAGAAGACTAAGAGTAAACTCTAAGAGTTTAGAATACTTTATTGCTCCAAGCCTTGGAGATTCCTTATGCCTTGCTAGATCATTGTTGTTCTCTTAGCAACAAAGGATTAAAAAAAAAAAGGTTCATAAAAAATCTCAGGATAAGATCAAAAACATGTAGCAGCAAGAATAACAATGCTACATACATCCCTTTGTCACCCAGTGACAAGAATGGGCACATCTGTTTTACTGGAGTTAATCTTTTTGGGAAGAAGAGGGGAATAGGATTTGGATGTTGAATCCTTTCATTATCTTTCCTTTGTGTGGGATATGAAGGACAGTGAGCCAGAGCATGGCTAGATATGGCCACAGGCATCCAAGGCAGCCTAGGTGCATTGATTGCTTCAGCACCTGCAAGCAAGATTGCTGAGCTTGAGAGACAAGTTTCCACGTTACACAATATGAAGAATAAAAAGTTCCTGCATTGTATTTTTAGAGATGTAAGTGTGCTTAGCAAAGGAGAGTCTGAGGTATACAGTGCAAGAAGAGAGGGACAGATGAAAGCAGAGTTACTGTGACTAGAACATAAAAAGTCAGGCAGTCATCCAGAAGGGATTGTGAATGTTGAGTGCCAGAGTTTGTCCCTGGAGATGTTTTACTGACAGGTGATGAACACACAACCCTGGGGTGAAGTAAACAAACCTTGTCCATCACTCCCAAGCTATGAAGAGGGAGAAATGTGACTGAGACAAGCATTATAGTGGGTAAGTGGTTTCTGGAAGATTGTGTCCATTGATACATGGTGCAGCACTGGGCTTGGACTCCTCTCACTGTTTGTTTCCTTTAGCATCCAGTGAGGTGCCAGAGATGTGTGACACTGGCAGGAGTGTGTCTGGCAGACCAGCAGAGCTGGGGGCTCTGCATTGCACTGAGAAGGGTGAGCAGCGCCAAGAACTCTGACTTAACTTCCTTCAGCTGTGTCTTCTGAAGGATACCACACCTGTATAGCAGAAAAAACAGGAACATTTAGAGGCCCAAGAGGTGTGCCACTCACCAAACTCTTAAGAATGGGTAGACCGAGGGACATCAGTGATGTGACAGATCAGAAAGTGGGATGAGAGGCTTTTTAACAGCACTGGCTCCTGCTACCTTAAGATCAAACTCCAGGCTGTCAGGGCATGAACTTTATCTCTAGTTTGCCGTGAACCGGTAGGTGCTGTTTTCTCTTTGTCTAGTGTGCTGCACATGCAGATTCTTGTAAGGGTATCCTATGGGGTCTTTAAAAACAAAATCTGGTCCTTCCTTTCATGTAGGGTTTCAGCTCATCAGGTTTGAGAAATCTGCATTTAAAAAAAAATCTTTTTTCCCCCAAAGTCAAAGGGCAAAAAATGGAGTATGTCACCATCAAAGCTGGACAGTGATGGATTAGAAATCCAGCACAAACCAGCAGTCCTCTGAGCTGCAGATCTGATAGGGCTTGGTTCCCCTTGGGCAAATCTTATTTGGATTCTCCTAGGTCTACATAGCTGGAAGCTCTGACTGCAGCTTTTCCTGTGGGGTAAGAGCTTTCATCTTTGCAGCTTTCTTGGTGTTCAATAAGGGCTTAATTCAAACGTTGGTGGGTCTCCTTTTACTCAGCAGCTTGTTGTTATGAAACATACAGGAATTTTTCAGACTTTTTTTGCTCTGTCAGATGTGGTTAAAATTGGCTACTGTTTGTTCTTGTTCCTTCTCTCTTGCACAACATGCAAGTAGGTACACGCACATCTGTGTGCACACATGCGCGCACACACAGAGATTTATTTTATATATGAAGAGATAATGATCTCAACCCCATTTTATTTTCTGTAGGAATCCAGGCTAGGAAAAAAAGTATTGCAATGTTACTTCTTTGGGAGAAGAAAACGAGAATGAACTATTTTTTTTTTCTGTGCAGTACACAGATTATTCAATTACCATTTTGCTTAAACATAATATGTTTTGCTGAAAATCTGGCACTACTATTAAAAAGTAAAAGATGTAGTGGGCTCTGTGTCCTGGAACTGCAGAGTTGTGCTTGTGCACGGCATGCACGCTTTGCCTCCAGTGCAGAGCAGTCCTGCTGAGACTGGAGGAATGCATGGGGAACTGAGGCTTGCCACAACATCCTGTCTCCATTATGTCTTTTGGACCTCTGCCACAGAAAAGAAGGAATTTTATCCTTCATTTGTAAGTAATTAAGATGATAGCGGAGTTTGAATTTTCCAACTTTGTGAAAACAAACTAATAGCAATGATCCACTTCAATAACTCAGATACTAATTGACACAAGAGAGAGAAACAATACATTAAAAAATAATTAACTTTTGTTAATTAATTTTTAGGAATAGGAAGGACACCTGCAGCATGTGCAGATGTTTGCAAGTGTCATTAGACTGGGAAGGTTGTGCAGTAGTTTGGAAACAGAAATAGGTCAAAGGGGCCAGGAATGATCTGCAGCATTGTTTGAGAAGTAAAGTGACTGCTAGTGAGCTGCAATAAAGGTGATGAAGATGTGCCTTTTTTAGGGATGTTTATAGAAGCCAGAGGTTAATTAGCAGTTAAAAAGCATCCACTGGTATTTTATGTGAGCACCATGAGTGTGTTAATTATCATTCTCAGCCTCGAATATACCTCTTTCAGACTTAAGCTGAAACAGATTGATGATTCTTTTACTGAGGAATTTTTTAGATAAATTTTAATTAGTAACTTCCCCCCTCCCCGCAAACAGTTTTCTTCTATGACCAGAAGTGGAATTTCATCTCACTCGGCTTTCCCTTCCTTGCTGTTTGTGATGCAGTTCCAGCACCTGTGGCAAAGCACGAAGGTAAGAGATAAGGGGAGTTCATCTGTTACCAAGTCTTGTCCAAATTATAGATTCGGACTTCTCAGACATGTAGACACAGGAATATGTGAAATAAACCCTAGAACTTTCCACCTCCTTTTTCAAAGTTAGGCACAAACCTAATTTGTTCTGTACATCCTAATGCTTTTGTCTGCTCTAAAATGATGCTTCTAAGAAAGACCACAGGAGTTTTATATGCCACTGTGAACATGCCAGACCTCTCCAAAAACTGGGGTTCCTCATAGGGAGACTGGACCAGGAACAATGGGGGCATTTAAGCCCCCAAACTTAAGAGATGACACAGGCTGTGTGTAATTTTAATTGGTAGCACCAATTAAAAGAAAATGCTGAGAACCTCTCTGAGGTCTGGTTGCTCTTTGCATCAGACACCTCTCAGGGAAGGCTCTCGTCTCACAGTTTCCTGTCTAGCCCTGTTCTGTAGGTTGTTACCCACAACTCCTTTTTCAAAGATCCTGTCAGGGATTTTGTTTTTCCCCAAGAAACAAAACACCTCCCTCACCTGAAGATATGTAAGAATTCAGAACTTAGATACAGGTTTCCAAATAACCTTACAGGCACATTCATTTCATCTCTCTGTTCAGACCACACTGTGGCCTTCTGGCTGCTGGACTGAGACTTGCCAGGGAAAGCACGGAATGTGGTTTGGACTACAGCCCCAGACTTCCTTCTCCTAGAGGGAGCCACAGAGTCTTACTTGCTTTTGTTTTGGGAATGGCAATTCAGACTGAGATTCACAGAAGTCACTTAATCCCTCCAGAAAGACTTCCTTTCAGAATTTGTGCACACATAATTTGCTAGTCTCTTTCATTTCACTGGCCTACTTTTCTATCAGTACTATTAAAAATACCAAATTGTGAGAAAGAATTACACTAGACAAGAAATACACAAGAGTTTTTCCCATTAAGGTGACTTTATATTTTATCTATGTATCAATTTAATTACTTGCATTCCAATTTTGTGATGGGTAATGGAGGAAAATCCTTAGATGCTATATTACTGATTCTGCAAGTCACAGTTATGTGGCCTCTTCCTATGAACAATTTTTCTAACCTTACCTAATGGATCTACAATTTTTCCCCCAATTATTTCTATGATTAGGTTTTATCTGTTGTGATGACCTTGAAGGGCATGAATTAAGGATAAACAAACAGGATAATGATGGGGCCCAAAGACAGTAACTTCTAGGAAGTTTGAAAAGACATCTATTTCTCATTTAAGAAAGGTGAAATGAAGAATTATTAACTTGCTAAATGGCAAGTTTTCAGGTATCTGAAACTGATAACTGATCTGCTTTTTCCTGTTGCCTCTTCCCACACATGAGGGATATTAGATGACTTTGTCTCATCTTCAGTATGAAGAAACTTTGTTAATAAAAAATATTCTTACTTAGATGGACTGTGCTGCCAGTTGAATAAAAACCACACATATTTTGCAAGATTTAACTAATATACTCTTTATTTATTTCTTTACACAACTAAAACCAAGATAATGAAATTAAAGGGAAAAAAACCCCAAAACCTTGGGCAATTATACTGAACTTTGTTCTCTATTGTAATGACATACTTTAACACAGGAAAGTTTTCTCAAATATTATTAAGATATTTACCAGTCAAAAATACTAGACATCTCTAGTGAATTTGAAAATTTGCAAAACATACAAAAATGTATCACCTGGGGAAAGTTACAGCTGTAACAAACAAGGAAGAATTTCTGGTTAAAAAGGAACATGACTTATTTTGTCCCAATTGCTCAGAAAAAATTCATAAATACAATGACTAGGTTGAAAGCAATGTTCCAGAGGTCTGTCCTCACGTATTGGTGCATGTAGACTTTCTGTTGGCCCCATTCCTTGAAGATCAGTCATCTGTGCTGGTGAAGACTCACAGCCTTCAGATTTGTGCACTGGGTTGTTAGGCTACTTATTCACAGGTTCTTCCTCTTACCAGGCAGCGTGTTTCAACCTCCAGGGAAGTGCACGAAGAGCCTGGAGCGGGCACATTCCTGCTGTGGCTGTCCATGAGTTTGCTAGGCCTGCCTCTACCCCATCCGTAGCTTCTACTGGATGTGAGCAGAGCAGTGGAACCCAATGTCTCCCCTGCTAACAGCTGGATCCAGGTACCACACACTTCCCTTTGACCTTTCTTTAATGGAGTTGTTTCAAGCAGAGACCAGTACTCTTACAATTGCTTCTCCATTTAAAACAGAAAAAATGCTCTCCTAAAATCCAATTTCACTAAGTATTATTTGTCTTTCATATGTTTACACTTGAATACCAACACACTTATGCAGCAAACTAAACCAATGCCTTCATATTTCACATGCTCTCACGTAACATTTGTGCTCTGCTAAAGGCTTGAAATCCGGGGCTACTGACAAGACATTTTTCACAAAACATAGCCAAAAGCAAGTTCCTGTGTTGTTCAGCAAGTCTGACACCCTGGATTAATCTACTTGCAGCTGTTGAAGGGTGTCTTACCTCTCCTTGTCTACTCCCACCCATGGAGCTCTGTTGCTCCTTGTGTCTCGTTTGACTCAATTTAGCTTGCAATATCAGAAGCATATTTTTGCAGGATTTTCTTATGGCAATGTCCATGAGCTGTTAGGTTGGCTCATCTTCTGGGTAGACCACACCCACTGCTAAAGCCTACTTCCCCCCAGCAAAATTTTTGTTTTTGTAGCCAGAAGAACAGGGAGGTGCTTTCTGGAGGATGATGACACAATGCCAGCCAAGACTCTTCTCTAACCACTGCTGATATTATACTGGCAAGGGCTCATTTCTCTATTTGATGAACTCGAGTCATGCAACTATCTCAACTACTACGTGCTGACTCACAAAACCTCACAGGTCAACTTCCTGTCAGTCCTGCCTGTGGCCCTGTGTAAAGATGACTCAATATTCCTAAGCAAATGGACCCATATGGGATGTAGAAATGAAGAGTGCAGTATATCCAGGACTGCTAGCTGCACTCTTATTCATGTCTCCTAAGACTTAAACGAATTGCAAAAGCGGGCTGAAATTCAGAATGAAGTTGAATTCTAGGAAGTTTAAGAGGTCTGATTCAAAACCTTGTCATTATCTTGGGTTTTGTAGTACCATGCAAATGTTTAGCACTTAGGAAAACATATGGATTTCCAGATTCTTCTGAAATTTTAAACAGATTACTAAAACAGAAGAATGTATCTCACATTCAAAGATACCTCTCCTGAATAGTTAGTTTTTTTGATGCTCTAGTTATTTTCTGAGGTATGAGATTTACAGATAATCCTGCTTGTCCCTCAAGTAAAGGACACGTTTAACAGCAGATTGTTGAATGAAATCCCAACTGATTCTTCACAGGCATTTCAGACCCAGCCTTTCAAACTGAGGTTGACCTGAGCCTGAGTTTTCCTGGTGTTACATTCTGTCACAGCAGAATGCATTCCTGTCCATCTTGTCCAGTTGCATTCTAGGCTTCAGCATGGCAAAACCACCACTGAACAGAGGAATGGAGTATCACAGCTGTGAAAACTGAACTGGACTACATACCAACAAACCTTCAATAATATAATCCTTTAAGGAAATGCAGGGCTACCCATAGCAGGGACCACTAAAGACATAAATACCATGTCAGAGCTCAGAAATTTCGAAGGACTATAGAAAAGCTATTTCCAAGTTTAGCAGACACTGTTCTGAATGGAAGTTGTGTTAAGACAGTGCACTTCCTTCTGAATTTGTACTGAACTGACACTGAGACTGAGCTCCAAGACTTAAACCAATGAGATATAAGTAACAGCGGACAAATACAGCATTGAGCTTACAACTGAAATACCGGGTAGGTATCAAGTTTTAGCATTCTTTCCAAGCTGCATCTTGTTTCATCTGTCAAAAGCTTCTCTCAAGTTTCATCAGAAGCTGGTAGACATTGTTTCCTTTTCCATGTTATTTTGCTACTTACCCCAAAGGCTGCATCTCAGTTCTGAAACTGCTGCATTTTGGTATCTGGTAGAAGTACTCTTATTATTTATAGAGCAGTATTACCTTCTCAGTATCTACACAGCTCAAATTACAACACACCATTTTCAGCAAACGGATGAAGACTTCATCCCAGGACCTGCAGTTAACCTGGAACTGCCTAGAAGCAGGAGTCAAGGTCTTACAGAGGGAAGGCTCTGTAAGAATTAACTGGTCATGGTTAGTTTATTCATATGGATATGGTACATCTGCTGGGCAAGCTCAAGAAAGAGGAAACAACGGCTCCTCTAGTTGGCCATGGAGCTCAGTCTCTGGGGCTACTGCCCCAGCGCTAACTCTGCAGGAAAATCAGCACCAAGGGGAACTCAGATGTCCAGTTCTGATACAGCATCTCCCTCATGCATCCAGGATTTTTCTAATGATTAATGTCTTAATGCTAGTAGTGTCTTTTCTCATTTTCTTTTTACATTTTTTTTCTTCTCCTGTGTTCTTAATGGCTGCTGGGAAGCAGTAAACAGAGGCGTGATTTCTATTACCAAGCAGTTTGTATTTAACAATTCTGAGTATCTTTACACCTCTTTTCATATGAGCATTTATTTTTTGCAACTTTCTTGTAATTTATCTTGATTTTTTGTCTATGTTTTAAACGGTCTATTCATATTCTGGTTTAGTTCTTTATCTGAATTTAATATATCATAACAGTGTCCCCCCAGCTTTACATATTTGACTACAAAAAAAATGGTCCTCTGCTAGTGTTAAGCCTGATTACATCTGAGTTTTCTTGCATTGGAAAACTCTTTTATATATAAACCCAATCCCATTATTGGTATTTCAGATCTTCAGTCACGTCCCAAGCCTGCAACCAGATCCATGTAGGTGAACTACTCTATTGACAACATCCCCCTTAAGTCAGACAGCTCTCAGCATGCACCCACCCAGCTGCAGGAGAAAGAACACCTTTCATATTTAGATTAATCCCCAGACAACATGATCTTCCTAAAGCAAAATGTCATTGATAGTATTTGGCAAAACCCTGCTAAATAGCAAGGGCTAGTTTTTCAATGTAATTTTCCCCCTCACAGCATCTTAACAGAAATTATTTCTCTTATACCTCAGTCTTTAAATGAACATCTCAGTTACTGAAAGTCTGAAGTCACAAGTAATAGCTCTGGTTCCAGGATAACAGACTCTCATATGTTTCACTAGCAGCTTCTGATATTGCCAAACAAACTCTTAAGTTCTTCTTGCTGTAGAAGTCTTTTTTTTTTTTTAATACTGCAATAGTCAGGCAAGTTTGCATTTTAATTTTTTTCCTGAAATGTCCTTATATATGTATACTGATGGATTTTTACAGGTTGTGTATATTAGCTTTCACTGGCTAAAAATGATTTCTGACATTTAAAAAAAACCCTGAGACTTCTGTTCCTACTTCCAACTTTTGTTTATTAAAATAAAAAATACAAATTGCAAAAAAACCCATTTTCTTTATGGCTGTGTTATCTACCTTGTCAACAACTAACTCTAAAGTAGAATTACATGAGACTATGTAAATAATACAGACATTTAACAAACAGAAGGGGTTGGTTGGTTTTTTGAACTACCTTGGGAAAAATGAATTGTGACAAAAAGACTGGGGACTAATTTATGACTTACTATTAAGTCACCTGAAGGTACTCTCAACATACCAGCAAAAGTAAATGGGTTAGAAATAAGACTGTACATCACACAGTATGAACAAGCTTTATCCATCATAACTTCCTGTTATTAAATTCACATTTTCTGAGTGCATTTTTTCCTGTTCTGTAATAGTTTATTAAGCTTGGGCAGTTACTGCAAGGTCATAGTGCTGGGACTGATTAAAAAGCACTGTTTATTCTCTGCTCAGAGAGGCTGTTGAAAATCCTGACCATACTTCTGGGTTTCCATGAGTTTATCTCAGGAGCCTGGGACTCCACACACTCAGCCCAACTGTGGACATATAAGACTGCGCTCACTGTATCTGCTAGCTAATCCTCAGTTCTAATTACATTAAAGATTGTACCAGGAAAGCAGGTTTGAGTTTTTTTGGCCTCATTCAGACTCCTTGGAATACCACACTAACTGTAACCATGAAAACAATGATTCTTCAGGAGAATTTGCAAACTAAGGGTTGAAACAGTGCCTCAGCCTGCACGCTGTGCTATGACCCTGCATACGCACTCAGATGTGAC
This sequence comes from Passer domesticus, assembly GCF_036417665.1. Lineage (NCBI taxonomy): Eukaryota > Metazoa > Chordata > Aves > Passeriformes > Passeridae > Passer > Passer domesticus. The sequence goes on from NC_087483.1 coordinate 22,568,747, forward strand.
GGAGGGCCCAGCCCAAATTGTTCCCCTTCACAGGAACCCTTCACAAGCCAAGTGGTGTTACACACAAACAGGCCCCACTAATAATCATTCCTGTATCATCATATACTTATGTAACGTTTTAAACATATTTCCTGTCTTAGTTTAACAATCCGAGAGCTCCCAGTTTCCTTTGTGTTGCGTAACATGAGACCAGCAAACTGACGTTGAGGGGAATCTTATTAATTCTCCTTAACACGACGAAAATAAAGCCTGCTGGTACAAACGTTCGATCCGTGCCACGGCTCGGGTGCCCAGCTCACGGCAGGAACTCCCGCTGGGAGAACGTGGCGCGTTCAAACCGAACTGGCGGCCTTATCCGGGACGGGTTTTGTTCTGCCCCAGAGACAGGGGAGGTTCTGGGTTCCGCCGCCCGGCTCAGGCAGCTGCGAGCCCGCCACAGCGCTTATGCAACGGCGGCACGCCGGGGTGGCCGCGCTGCGGCGGACGCTGCTCGCCGCGCTGGCCCGGGCGCGCGGTCCGCAGCGGGGCGGCCGGCGGCAGCCGCCGGGCAGCGCCCGCCCGGGCGGGCCGGCTCCCCGGGGGACGCCGCGCCGACATCTTAGCGCCCGAGGGACAAAGCGCGGCGGCGCTGTCCGCCGGGCGGGCGCTGCTCGGCCGCCACCCCGGAGCCGCGGCCGTCGCCGGCCGTGAGTGACAGCCCCGGCGGGGAGACTTCGAAAGATCGCAGCCCTGGCCCGGCGCCCCCCGGGCACAACAGCGGCGGGGGCGCGGGGGGCATAGCGCCACCGCCGCGCAGCGGTGCCTGTGCGCTGACCCGTGCGGGCGGTCGGGCCCCGCGGTGTCAGGGGAGCGCGGCGGCGGTGCCGCCTCCCGGGACGGCGGGTCCCCGGCGGGCGCGGGCCGCGGCCTCCCGGCGGGTCCCGCTCATTGTTCCCCGCACTAGCCCTGGCAAACAGGAAGCCGCCCCGGCATGGGGCGCCCCCCCCGCCCCCGGCGGCTGACTGGCAGCCCGGGCGGCCCGTGCGAGCGGCGGCGGCGGCGCGGCGCAGCCAATGAGAGCGCGCGCGCGCGAGCGTAGGCGGGAGTTCCGGGCTGGCAGGCGGGCGGGCGGGCGGCGGTGTCGGCCGGGCCCCCTCTCCCGCGGCAAGCCCCACCTTTCGGCTTTCCCGCACCGTCAATCAAAATAGGAAAAAAAACCCGGAGTAGGCTCGGGCCGCCGCCGCCGCTTCAGCCCGCCGTGAGCACAATAAGCATGTCCCCGGCGGCAGCCGCCTAGCCCCAGCCAGCAGGGCCTGTGTGCGAGCCAGCCTGCCTGCCTGCCTGCCTCCCGCCCAGCCAGCCAGCCAGCCGGCCGCTCGCACTCACACCATGACCGGTACGTACGCACCGACCGAGCCGCCCCGGGGGCTCCCCGCTCCTGCTCCGGCCCTGCGCGTCCCCGCTCCGGCCCCGGAGCGTCCGTGTGCGAGCGAGGCGAGAGCGGCACTGAGAGCAGCAGCAGGAGGAGCAGGGGGAGGAGGGAGAAGAGGGGCAGGGGCAGCAGCACGGGGAGGAGGAGGAGGAGGAGGAGGAGGAGGAGGGCTCCGTGCGGGAGGGCGGGGGGAGCGCTGGGGTTAGGGGGGGGAGAGGGAGGGAGGGAGGAAGGGAGGGAGGGAGAGAGAGGGAGGGGGGTGATCGCTCCCGTCAGTGACTCTCCCCTCCCCCTCCCCGCTGTGCCCGCAGCTCCCGAGAAGCCCGTGAAACAAGAGGAAATGGCTGCCTTAGACGTGGACAGCAGCAGCCACAGCGAGTATCTCCAGCACGGCAACGGCGCCGCCTCGGCCTCCGCCGGGGCGGCCGCCCCCCAGGTGAGCGCAGGCCCGGCGGGGCCCCTTCCCCCCTCCCCCGGGTGACACGTTGTGAGCGGCTGCGGAGCCGGTGCCGCCGCCGCCGCTTCCTGTGTGCGCGTCTGCGAGGAGCCCGGTCGCTGTCCCGCACTAACCGCCACCCCCCTTCTCTCCCTGAACCCGCCCATTGTGGGTAGGACGCGCAGCCGTCACCGCTCGCTCTGCTGGCGGCCACCTGCAGCAAGATCGGCCCGCCGTCGCCGGAGGAGGATGAGGCCGCCGCCGCCGCTGCCTCTCACTCTGCCGGAGCGGTGAGTGCCCGCCCCGCCGCTCTCGCACGGCCTGCCGGGGGGAGAGACAGCACAGCCAGCCCGCCCGCCCGGGGGGAGGGACGGGACACACGGCACTGCCCGCCCGGGGGGAGGGACGATAGCAGGGCCGACCTGCCAGGAGAGGGGTCCCCGGGCTCCCCTGCCTCTCCAGGAGGAGCCGGGCTCCCGGGAGGAGGAGGGAGCCAAGCTCCCCCCTCCCCCGCCATTGGGAGCGGCGCCTTCATTTACTTTCAAAAACGGGGGGAGGCGGGAAGCCTCCCTCCCCCGACCCTGGCACCGGAACGGCTCGCTCGGAACCCGGAGAGGCTGGGAGGCATCTCACCTCCACCTGAGCGCGCCCCCGGTATCCTCGCTAGGCTGTCAGCCTGGAACCGCGCAGCCAGGCAGGAACACAAAATGAAGGCTGGCTGTAGGGAAGGATGTAGTGAAGTAAAATGGCTGTTTAGAAGCGAACGCGGTGGTGGAAAGCTGCTTCCTGTATCGCGCTGTTTTTCTAAGGGTTATCATGCGGTTCCTCGTAGCATTTTCTGTCCTTATCTCTCATGCACCGTTGCCTCTGAAAGGAGCCTTGATGACCTCGGGACCTGGTGTGATGAGATGGATCTTGCAGACTAGAAACGTATTCTTGCTGAAGCTAGTTTAACAATCCCCAGAACAAAAGCCTAATGAAAACTCCTGTTTCTTTAATTGGTCTAGCTAAATCTCGTAAAATTCAAAGCGATTATGCATTTCTAAATAACTGGTACCTAAAAATATTGGTATATTAAAAGAGAGTTCAAAAATATCTTCTAAAATGACGTGATGTAATTTTCTGGCCTTGGCCCTTGGAAAATTGCACATATTGCCTCTAATTTGTTTTTACAAAACCATCTTTAAAATTGAAAAAAATGTGCCTTTTTATTTTTCTTCTTTTAAAGCATGTCTTATTTTTTAACCTTGCTGTGCAACAGCCTTGTATGGTGTTAGGATTTTGCAAATAGGAAGAAAAACTGCAAAGCATTGTACTGGTAAATGAAGTGGCTTTGTCAAGCTTTTAACAAATGTCAAAGTGTTACTGACAGAAGTTTCTAAATACTTGTTAAACTTTAAAATACTTTTCATCTGTACCTTCCAGCTTACTTTACATAAAGGGAGGCTGAAGCAAAATAGCTGTCTGAGGTCATACAGCAGGTTGTAGACTAATGACAGAGCTCGAAAATATATTAGGATTCCAACCCCTTTCAAGCATCCTTTCTGCCAAACCTATTTATTTGCTCAAGCAGTTTGTTTTAAAAAAAATCTCTCTAGATGTTTTAAAGTGCCTGATAGCTTTTAAGATTTCTTTCATAGTACTGGATGCATACAGTGCTGAAGAGCATAAACATGCTGAAAAACAGATGATGTTTAAATGATTGCTTGCTTTCCTATATCGACCTCCAAGGTTGTTCTCGCTGTACAGCTGGAATTGTGCATCTTGGGGATGGATTGATTGATTAGGATGAGCAGTAGGTCTGACAGGATACTAGAATGCTGGCACAGGACAAATGGTTCCTGGCAGTTCAAAATGGGCAAAAGAGATTTGTTGTGGTACTTCTTTACTCCTATTAAGTTAATATGTTGTGGTGTTAATGTTTAAGAGGCTTTTCAGGGGAAAGCAAATGCAATTCGAAAGAAGTCAAAATCTTAGTTAAAAACTTAATTGAATATAAGCTCACTCACTACTTTCCATACGTGCAGATAGGCCCTTCCTACATGTCTTCTGTGAGTTAGGTTATAGCATTTTGATAATTTTTACACTCCTACAACCTAACTCTTGAATGATTCAGAATATTTTGGGTGGAAACTAAATATAAATTGAAGGAGATACCTAACAGTAGCTGAACTAGACACTGGAGTTAATTAATATGACCTTAATAAAGAGAGGGGAGGGACTAAAGGCCCCGAAATACATTCTTTGTGAAAAACAGAAGAATGAAAGAGATTTAGTGCAATAAAGAGTCTTTTTCTTTTTTTTTCTGGTCCTCCGTATTTATCATATTGGAGGGTGGAAGAAGGAGGAAGCTAAAAAGTCTTACATTGTAGGTACCTCATAAGTCATATGGAAAATGAAATCTATATGCACAGACAGACATCATTCTCTTCCTGCAGTTTGTGATGCTCATCCCTTTCCCAGGGGTGCAGGTCAATCTGTTTGAGACCTGTGCATGGGTGATGGTGCCTAATGTAGCAGTGGGAGGGCAGCTCTTTCCTGTTATATTCTATACTTGGACTGCAGTTCTGACTGCTGAACATCTGGTAGAACTCTCACTCTGCACAAATGGATAGTAGAAGTCAAACTAGGTATTTCCTCTTAGAAGTGCTTGAAGAGCCTGCACATCAATGGATAGCCATGCTGCTGTTTCAGGGTTGATTTGTTACTGCTTTACTGACATTTGCTTGGTAGAAACTGGCAGAGCTGGAGCCAGCATGCTGGGCTAGCATACTGCTTTTCTGGCTGAAATGATATGCTGCAGCTGCTCCCCAAGAGACCAGCAGTATGATTTAAAGGCAACAGCAAAACTCCCATAGGAACGCAGGGAATATTGTGTGTCTGGGATATGGGGAAGAGCTGGAGCAAATGTGACTGTGTTTGTAATGATCTAGCTGGCCCTGCTTTTGAGCCCAGGAGTTGGACCAGGTGACCTTCAGAGGTCCTTTCCAGCTGAAATTATCCTAGGATTCTGTATTGGTGTCTGAGTCCAGGCCTACTGTTTGAATGGACATTGCTGTAACACTACTGAAAGGATTAGTGAGGAAGTAAAAAGACTGATCAAAATGGCAGCTGCTTGTCATAGAAAGCAAATGAAGGCAATTGACAGAACTAAACTCAACCCTCTTCTCCTTTCCATCCTGTCAGTGACCTGGCAGGTTGTCTTTAGTTAGTAAGGTTTTCAGCTTGGCCAGTGATTCTGGTTGGAACTATTTCTTTTTGGATGAGAGGCACTAGCAGGCATTACTGCTGATCTTGTCTTTGTGCACTGATGAAGATTGCAGTCTTTCACCTTTGACACCGTGATTTACTCTGCCTAATGATCAACCAACACCAGTATGTTGCCTGATGGTGTTTGGTATTAATGTAGATGGCCTTGAGTTTGTGGCTGACTTACCTGAGCATCTTTTCCTTGGTTGCCATACTGCTACATCCATGGTTGGGTCAAACACTTGCCATGGGAACTTTGCCTTGAATATTGCTACCTGCCTGACCTAGAATGACAACTCATGTTTTGGCCTCTAAGGATATCTTTGTCTTGGGAGTTCAAAATCTGAGAAGTTTTAATTTGGGTTTTGCTTTTTCACTATCTTTGACTAATAATTCCACTTCAAACTTTCATATTTAGAATTCTTTTTCATTTAGTTATAAATACTCTAGTTTCATTTTAAACATCTGCAAAGATTTTAGTGTTAGGTGAAAATGAGAAGCAAAGCAGAAGATGGTAAAGCTATACATAAGGGAGGAAACAAAAGAGCAGACATATTTAGGTCAAGCAGAGCCTTAATGGTCAGCTGTATGGTTGTAGCATGATCAGCTGATTGTTTAAGAAGCTATAAAGCTGAGGTGATAACCAGTTGTTTATGTTCTCTTACTTCATTGTAATGCACAGCTAAAGGCTGTCCTGGAACTCTTATGCTCCCAAGGGCCATTCTTATGGTTGTGCTGGGTGGGACTGGGTAGGTGAGGATGGGGTGCAAGACTGATTGGAGGCTGTGTGGGAGGTCTGGAGGGCGGGTGAGTTGGGATGAGTGGCAGGCTGGCTCTGATAGCCACCAGAGAATGGGAGCTGTCAGATATGACTGCCCCAGCCAAGGTGTGTAGATGCACCTTGTGTGAAGTGGGCTGCACTGATTCACTAGCATTTAAAAAAAAAAAACAAGGTTGGGAGGAATTATTTATATGATTTATTTGGTGGTGTTGCTTACCAACAAGATGTTGAAAACCTTTGGACAGGTTAATAATTAGCATATGTGGGGAAGATGAATATAATTTCTCTGCTGTAGACAAAGCATTTTTGTGTATCTTGTGCAAGTATAGATTGTTGAGTGTTTTAAGACTGCTTCGGCGTATCTTGAGCCTTAGAATTGAGTATCAGTGCTTCACAGAATTTAATAAAAGTCTGGAATTATAGTAGGTTTATGCCTCAGAAGGTTAACCATCTGAGATGCACCTAGTTTAAACTCAGTTTAAGAGGAAATAGGAATATTGCTGACAGGATGGAGAAAAAGAGGAAGGCGTTTTCAATTTCATGTTTTCCATCCATTAGGCAAAAATATGCTTGAGTGCCACGTGTGTCAGAGTTAACCATACTACTTGGGTTTCTGGCCTGTATGGTCATTTTGAGGAAGTTCAGAATTATTCTGACATCCATTTTTGCTTCTGTGGGTGATAAAATGGCTTCCTGATGCTAGGTTTCGGGATGTGAACAGATGCACCAGAATGTGTTCAGCCACTATAGAAAAGTCTGCCTGGAATGTCTTGCTTCTCTCTGTTCTCTACTTTTGCAAAACAAAGAAGTTTCACTAGAATGTGATGGCTGACAGTGTATTTGTCCTGCTGCTGTCCAGAAGCTCACCTTTTAAAATGTTCTTTGGTTTTTGTATTCCAATTATGTCTTTCTAATACTGGATCAGAGCCAAGTGTTGGAGTTCTTTTAGAAGGTGCTTTAGGGATGTTCTTAAAAATTTTGTTTTATTTCTCCTAATAGTTTTGGAGAAAGCAAGAAAATGTATGGTTTAAAACATTTCCATATTTTAAAACTGCATAGACAAAAACGTTCTCTAATATTAAACATTAGCAAGAAGTCTAAGATTTTATAGAAAGTTGAAGCTGGTAAGGATGTCTGGAGAATGTCTGGTCTGCCCCTCCTTGCTCAAAGTATTGTCAGTGATAGGAAGCTGTTCAGAGCTGTGTCCAGGGGGTTTGAATACCTCCAAGGTTAGAGACTCCACTCTGGGCAGCATGTTCCAGAGTTTCATAACCCATATGATACCAAACTATCATCATAGGGCATTGTGAGGTTATTATTTGCAGCATTATTTCCCCTTCCTAAGTGTAGGCTGACTACTTCTGAACACTACTTTTTTTTTTTTTTACCCCTCAAGATTATTTGAAGGTTAATTTTTTCAAGGTTATTTTCAAGGTTATTTGCTCCCATGCCTTCCCAAAGATCAACCAGTGAGACTGACTGATCCCAGGTTCTCTTTCTTCTTCTCTTGATGGTTTGATAGACCCTTCAGCAGCTGAGTTGAAAGCAGGAAGAAACCAAACCATTCCATAGAATGCTAGTTTGGCATGTAGTTACATTGAGATTCATATACATATATAGATTTAGCAATTAATAAACAAAAGAGGTTACCTGTCATCTAGTTAAAAATGTCTCCTCCTTGCCACACCTCGTTTCCTAGTACTTCAGCTTCCTTGTTTCTACTAAGGTCAGGGATATTGTATTGTCTTAATTTGGAAAAGTTCTGAACTTCTGCTGATTGATAACAAACTGTTGAAGTTTTGGCTCCAGTTGTCCATGTCAAGCAAAAAGTTGTAGATGGTCTTTAACTGAAATACAGTTAGATATATTTCACTAGATTGGAATTTCTTTTAAAATAAGATTTTAAGCAGCCCTGGATAATATGTTTTTTCCCCAAAATGCTCTTTGTTTTTCTAGACATTTGATTTGGGCAGAAGTATTTCTCTAAATTGAGTGGTTTCATTGGCAGAGGGCTGAAACATGCAACAGAATTAATTTGTCTTAACAAACAGCTTTGTGTCAGCTGAACCACAGTGACTGATGTTGAGCATGTTTTTAACCTATGGCAAATACAAGATAGAATGTATTGGCTCATACTTTAATGAAAGAGTTGAAGCAAGTGCATTTTATCTTGCATTTGTAATGATCTAAGAATGCACAGATAGTTTACTGTAGCTTGGTAAACACATGGTATTATTAAACCCATGCATCAGAACCCTAACTCTTTCATAAAACAACAATTTGGATGAGGCAGTGTCCAATCTTCTTCATTAGGTGTGTGATTTTTGAATGTTTAGGAGCTCATGACTCATTATCTTCCCACCTCTGGTGGTTTTGCTGATGCTTTTGCTCCAGGGCTAAATGGGGCAAAAGTGACTTTATGAAAAGTTCAGTAAAAAGCTGTCCACCAGCACAGATGAATGTTTGGTAGACTTTTGTAATAACATACTGATGGCTAATGACATTTGACATGTTGAGATGCAGGTGTCTACAACAAATACCAGTTCTTACAGGGGTCTTTCTCTGCATTCCTCCTCTCCATTTTACTTTGGTGGAGCATATTTTATTTTTTTATTAAGTCCTATCATCCAGTATGGTTTAGATCACTTCTGAAAGGTATTTTGTCTTCTGTCTTTCTCTTATCTCCTTTCACATTTGACTTAATGTTGCTGTAATTTTCTCTAAATATATTGAACAAGACAATTACTAGATTTTTATTTATTTATTTTTTATTATGATTTTTCAGGGATGAGACTTTTCTCTCAGAGACATCTCTTTATTTTAGCCACTGGAAATTATACAAGGCCTGTTAAAGAATCAAAAGACAGGCTGAACAGTGGTTGTAGCTTTCACTCTTTGTTGGTACTTGACCTTTCTTCAGGTGGACATATCATTTGATTTTAATTCATCCTATGCCATGTGTCAGCTACTCTCTTTGCTCTGTTCCTGTCTCTTTTTCTTGTTTCCTGATGCTGCTTCCAGTGAATTCCCTGTTGCTTCCTGTTCTCTCCTCCTTGGCTGAGTGGTGCTGAACTTTCCTCAGATCTTTGTCCCTTCCTCTTGAAACAGCCTTTGGATTGAACCAGTCCAGCCTTCTCTTAAAGGAACAGCTGCCAAATAACTGCTGCCTGAGTATCAGTTGATAAGGAAACTGTTGCTTTATCTCTACCCTCTAAATAATTGTCACAGATGGCTGAGACAGCAAACAAAGTGCATTTTAAATACAAAGCTGAGTAAGTGACTGGGCTGCAGATATTGCTGCTCATGTATGAGTGGCAGAACTTTTGAGTTACTACAAAAGTGCTTAATTGCCTGAGCACGTAAAGAATGGTTATTACTCTTTAGTTAGTAGGAAAAGAAGTCCAAGAAATGTCTTCTTGTCTCAACAGACTTTGTGAAAGAACATAACAGTCAATCTTGTTTTGACAGACTGATGATGACCATTTGAGATTAGAGATCATCCTCAAATACTCTTTACCATAGGGTTTTTTTCGTGCTTTAATGCTAGCAATTTTGATAGCTGCCAGATAGCTTCTTGAAAGCCTCACCCTCTTTTTGCTCCTCCCTCCACGTGATTCAGCTGGTGGTGTCTGATACAGCCAGCTGTAAGAGCGATGTGAATAACGGGCATTTTATGTTGCATGTGTAGCATAGCTTCCTATCCTCATGTGTGGCTGCCCTGAACTTCTCCATGGACTGCCAAGTGCATCTACTAAAATACTGGCTCTATTATGCTAAAATCACTGCAGAGCAGGTTTTGAGGGAAGATTTCACTACATCATGAAAACGTGAGATGTGTGCCCAGCATGAAAATGCCAATATGGAAATCAACATATGTTTTGGGAGAAGAATAAAGTAGGTCATTTCCGTATCACTAAGGAGACGGGTTCCCTTTGAAGTATTTCTGTGGATGATGTTACATATGAGTAGACATAGACGTGTTACTGCATATTAGATCAGTCCAGTTCAACCTGAGCTTTCAACATTTGCTTGTACGTAGTTTTCAATCAGTGAGAAATTACATCAGATTTGTAATGGTTTATATTGCTCTTTTGTTCCAACAGCTATCAGCACATTGTATGATACATTTATTTTATAATGACACACTTTAAACATATAACAGTCATGTTTAAAGGAAAGGTTGATCAATATAAGCGGGAAAGAAAATAATAAAAGAGAATTCTTATTCTCCTTATTATGCTTCTTTTCCTTGAAGCATTAAGACCATAAAATTAGTTTTGTTCTGGTGATGTGGAATCTATTTACTAATATACTACCTGAAAAATTATGAATCACACTTAAGAACCACACAATATTTTAAGCTGGAAAGAATCCCCATGGATCACTGAGACCAACTCTTAATAAGAGTCAGTGGTCTGTGTCTTTGAGGACTGAAGAAGGCTATAGCATTCTTTTGTTTTTTGCACAATAATTATTTTTACTGTTCTTGAGAAGAATTTAGAACCACAATATGTGTTTCCTTATTGAAAATGAAGCTAGATAAAAACAGTAAAACTTCTTCTAGTAAGCACTCAGACTTAAATGCACTATTTTTCCTTTACTTGTAAACATTGTAGTGTTATGGGCTGGAATAGGATAAGAATGTGAAACTGGCAAAGTCCCATCTAATGCTGTGGACTAAATTCACTCAGGTGCATACTGCAGGATTCTTTCAGACTGGCTAGGTCTCAATGCTATGTTAGGAAAGAATTAAATGTGTGCTGTGTTTTGCATGCCCTCGTTTTGTTCTAAAGGAAGTCAGAATGCAGCATCAGAAAAAAGTTGTGATTTGTTCTGGTTAACTTCTCTACAAGGAGTGATCACAGGATGAGTGCAGAAGGCCAAACCAGAAGTGTTCTTTCTATGTCCTCTGGACTCAGCCAGAGAGACTAGATTTCTTTCACAGAGCTGAATTGGTTGTAGGACAACCAAGTTAGTTACATGTTGCTAATATTAAGTTATTCTATTGGTTTACTGTAGTATGGTTGAACAGATGAGGAGATATTTTACCTCATATTTTTTAGATTGATGGTTACTTACAATACCAAGCTGGCTGATTATGCGAATATGTGCTAGGCATTGCAGGATGTTAAATCTAATTCTTAATACTCTATTCTGAAAAAGCTTGCTTTGGTAAAGAAAGGTAAGTGCAATTTACCTTTTCTTTACTGAAAAAAAAAAGTCAAATGCATAATAGGTTCTTTAAGCATCTGGAGTCTACTCTGAAACACTGGCCTTTTCCATTGTTCTTAATGTTCTTAATTGTTCAACTTAATGAAGATAGATTTTTCCCCTCCTAACTGATGCATATGACTAATACAAATAGGATTTCAATGTGAAAGTTCTTCGTCTAGAAGTCTTCTTCCTTAGCAAAACTAACTCCTACAAGCTTATAAACACTATAGCTTTGTGTTATGTGTAGCAAACTGAGGTTGTCCTGTCTTTCCAACTGTGTGACTACATCACTTCTTAACATTCTCTGTACTGCTGGGAGTCACAACATGCACAAATAGCAGAGTTGGAAGGCTCCAGGAGATTGAGGCTGCACTGGTTTCATGGCCGTTCCTCCACTTGTGTGCAATAGGTGCCTAGCTGGGCAAAGAGTGTTTCTGGGTCTCAGGGCAGGTTGGTGATGAGAACTCCAGCAGCCCCTGCCAGCTCTCTCCTTCCCACAGCCAGGGGTTTGGATTACCCAGCAGCCCTGCCACCAGAATAACCCTGCTGCTGTCACCTGACATAGCCGTGACACAGGAGCTGCATTTGACATGTTCGCGAGCAACGCGCAGCTACGACCTGCAGGCTGGCTAGCCTGACTTGGGCAAGAGATCCTTATAAAATCTGTGTTTCGTCGTTTTGATCCATTTGCTGATGGTCACATGAGCTGTACTGCATGTTTTCCAGTAGTGTATCAATATCTGGTGCTGAATTGTATGACTGGTGTAACACATAGTCTGTACATTTGTTTTAATTTTTTGTTTTCTTTTTTTCTTTTTATTCAGACAGGGGATTTGGCTTCTGTGCAATTAGCTGGAGGTCCAAACAGATGGGAGGTCTTGTCTGCAGCTCCTACCACTATAAAGGATGAAGCTGGTAATATAGTACAGATTCCAGGTGCTGCCACAGTAACTTCAAGTGGGCAGTATGTCCTTCCTATTCAGAGTTTGCAAAATCAACAAATCTTTTCTGTTGCACCAGGATCAGATTCGTCGAATGGTACAGTGTCTAACGTACAATACCAAGTAATACCCCAGATCCAGACAGCGGATGGTCAGCAGGTTCAACTTGGCTTTGCAGCCTCTTCTGATAATAGCAGTATAAATCAAGAAACTGGTCAAATTCAGATCATTCCTGGCTCGAATCAAACCATCATTGCCTCTGGAACATCTTCAGCTAATATTCAGAATATCCTATCTGGTCAGTCTGGTCAAGTCCAGGTTCAGGGAGTTGCAATTGGTGGTTCGTCTTACCCTGGCCAAGCACAAGTGGTTGCTAATGTCCCTCTTGGACTGCCAGGGAATATTACTTTTGTACCCATTAATAGTGTTGATCTAGATTCTCTGGGACTTGGCAGTGGTTCTCAAACCATGACAGCAGGCATTAATGCAGATGGGCACTTGATAAATACCGGACAGGCCATGGATAGTTCAGATACTTCTGAGAGGACTGGTGAGCAAGTTTCTCCTGAAATTACAGAAACTGCCACTGATAATGACTTATTTGTGCCAACGTCATCTTCATCACAATTGCCCGTTACCATAGACAGTTCAAGTATATTGGAACAAAATGCAAATGACTTGACCACAACTAGTGGCCAAGTTCATGGTTCTGATCTTCAGGGAAATTACATCCAGACATCAGTCTCTGATGACACGCAGGCTCAGAATATTCAGGTCTCCACAGCACAGCCAATTGTACAACACATACAGCTACAAGAGTCGCAGCAGCCAACCAGTCAAGCCCAGATTGTACAAGGTATTGCGCAACAGACAATCCACGGTGTTCAAGCAAGTCAAAGTATATCTCAACAAGCTCTTCAAAATCTTCAACTGCAGCTGAATCCTGGAACTTTCTTAATTCAGGCACAAACAGTGACCCCTTCTGGGCAGATAACCTGGCAGACATTTCAAGTGCAAGGAGTTCAGAACTTGCAGAACTTGCAAATTCAGAATGCACCTGGTCAACAAATAACTCTGACCCCTGTGCAGACTCTCACTCTTGGTCAAGTTGCAGCAGGTGGTGCGTTGACATCAACTCCAGTTAGTCTAAGCACTGCTCAATTGCCAAATCTACAGACAGTTACAGTAAACTCTATAGATTCTGCTGGTATTCTGCATCAAGGAGAAAATGCTGGCAGTCCTGCAGGTATTTATTTTACTCTTTTACAAAAGATTGGGTTTTATTACTGCATGTTGTTGGTTTAAATGGTGATAATCAGAACATCATTGTCTCGCTATTGAAGCCTACAAATACAGTGGGTTCAACATGGTGATGATAGATTTTATTTGAAACTGCTGTTCAGTTAGAAACTATAATTGTAGAACATAGTTGTACCTCACTCCTTTTAGTATGACCTGATGTAACTCCCAAGTAGTTATATTAGTTAACAGCACTTCAGTGTTTGTATTAAAAGATCTTACCCTGGAGAAGATCTGTATACTAAATTGAAAAGGGGTAACCTGGCTGTCAGCTGCCACTCTTCTAAGGCATCAGTATCATTAACATTCCCATTCTTCCTAGTCCTGAATAGATGACATTTCTATGGAAAATCCAAATATTTCTGTTTATGCAATTTTTTTCCTCTTAAAATTTTCAGACCCCCTGAAGTGCTGTTATTTATCTGCTCTTTTGTTAAATTAATTTCCTACTGATTTACTATTAGTGCTACTATGATGTAGGAAACTTGTGTAAGGATCAGTGAAACAAGCATGCATATATCAAAATGGAGGCTGTGCTTAAGAATATGTGTGAATTTTCAGTACTGCTTACTTGTATTATGTTTTATAGTACAATCATTATGAGTAGCACAGTGTTTTATCATGGTGGAGAACAAATACAAATGTTTTCTTAAAATAGGCGTTTCTTAATGTGAGAAGAAAAACATGCTAAACAAAAAGAATAAGAGATGATTGTGGACCAGGAGGTTTTGCTATACCAGAAGTCATTTAAACACATTATTGGGTTGTGCCCAGGCTAGTTATGAGAGGCAGGGTGAACAGTAGAGGTCATTTGGGGGGGAAACCATTGCACAAAGTAGCTTGGAAATCCCTGTTTTACTATAATCATGTGATTCAGCTCTCTGGTTCATCAAGATACTGAAGCATAAATATTTAAGTGAAGCATGCATGGTTTGTATGTCTATTTTAGCTTGTGAGAAGAAGGCAATGTTAAGTGAAACATGCCTAGAAGACCTGCAGAGTTTTGTTTCAAAAGGCTACTGATTATAATACCTATAAGTTACTGATAGTGATATGTCAAGAAGCTTGCTTTCCCATTTGAAATCTCTAATTTGAATTGAAAGTACTGTGCTGGGATGTTTTTAGTTAATTTTGTTTTGGAATTTACTTCTGTATTATGAACTTACCATCAAGTAAAGTTATTCAGATCTAGATAAGGTTACTTTTCATTGGCTTGTAGACAACAACACCAAAGGAATATGCTCTGCTCACAGCATTTGCTCTTCTGTCTGATGTTGATTATTAAATTTTCTGTTTACAGTGACCACAGGAAGTCTTGCTTTGTCTCCATCACACATTGTTAGCTCCGAGGATGTAGATGTCAGTAACAAAAAGCATATATTCTGAATGTGAATACAGCTGAACTCAGATGCCAGAATCTAAGTCTCAGAAAAAGAGCCCTTTACTAATTATTATTAGCTCTCTGGCTAATACAAGGAGGATTATTTCTGAGATTTATATTTGGTATAGCATCATGTAGCTAATGATATTGCTTGTGGACTAATGTAGCAGAAACTTGAGAAGAAGAATAGAAAGGAGAAGGAGAAAGAAAGCAAAAAAACCCGAAACCAGCTAGGCAGTTGATAAAGAAGTTGAGTCTGATCTGTGGTGTGTATAATTTTGTGTGTTGATCATTCTCACGAGTGTTTCAATGGTGGTTTATAATAAAATGCAAGGGAGTTCCATCAGGCATTCTTTAACTGTATTCTCTTATAAGGAATTTCACGTGGGAAGGCAAGAGACTAAATGGGATATATGAAATGTGATTAAATAGGCAGAAGTACTGGATGAATAGCAGAAACTCTTGCCTGAAGTGCATAGCTATAAACACCTGGTTATATTAAAGATATGATGGAGATTTATAGTAACATTTTTCCTACTTGTTTAGGAATAATAAATGGATTGGAATGTATTAAAACTGCCATTCCCTAAATTTGGGGAGAATGTAATTGGCCCTTCCTTTATGTTAGAAGAAGCTCACTTTTCCACAGTAGTGATTAATGTGACACTGCTTCTGACAGAATCAAACTGAATTATCTTGATTGACTTCCAGTGTCTTTTCCATATGCATCTGGTATTTTGTCTGAGAGAATCTTTTTCAGAGGTGTTCCTCCCCTTCTTATTTATAACCCCTCATAGCCTTTCTTGAATTTGGAGAATAAATATGCAATTAGAAGCAGATTATGAAATCATAGGGGGCTTTTTTTTCAGTCAAAAGTATATTGTTGTTTTGCAAATAAGGAAAAACAGTTTAATTTTAAACCGAAAGAAAAAGGTAAGTGGAAGAGATAGCAGAATGAGAGAAATTAAAGTGTGTGAAGCTACTTGATTCCTTTTTTTTGTCCACTACCAAAGAGCTTTGAAGCAAGATAAAGAAGGGTTTCCCTGTATTTTCTCCCTCAAGCTGGAAAATACACTCCTTTCATACCAGGTAGAGTCAGACTGTATTTTCTGTTTTCATTTAAGAAAATTTGTCTACCTGAGGCAAAAATAAAAAGAACATATTCCTAGTTTTGTGTCAGAGATGGCTGGTAATTATCTGAAGTCCAAATGATGTACTTTGTTCTGTTAGCAGTGTGGCTGTGAAAGCAGTTAGGTTTTAGATTTTCATTGTTACAGCCCATTGTGTGAGAGGTGTTCTTCCAAGGCTCACTCCCCAGGTAGGCAGCAGAGGACATCTTTCCTGTGCTTGTGTGTGAGGGGAAAGAATGTCTTTACCTGGGTCCTACATTTTGTTTACATAATGGAAAACCATTGAAACCCTAATACAAAACTAATAGTTTTGTCCAGTAAATGTACAGTTCTCTTCAAAAGATGTCCAGTAATTATGTTTCTACCAAAATGTCCATTCTGTGCATAGACCCACATTGCAGTGAATTTGTTCTGAAAAGTCTTGGCCAAGCTTGTTTTTCTTAGGGTGTTGATTAGAGCTCACATTCCTCATGGTGCTTAGTGTTGTGGTGACCAGGGGAAGGGTATTGGTTCGTCACAGCCAGGACTCTTCAGCATTGCTTTTCCACCAAAACGCTCTATCAAAAAGTATCTGTATATTAAGCACTGCAGGGAGATACCTTTCTCACCGTTTTGGCTTCACTCTTCTGGTCTTGAGAGGAAATTAACCTAAGAAAGCTCACTAGAAATGTACTTCTTTTGTTGGCAGTTTGTTAAAAAATACTGTGTTGTGTGTAACAAATAGAGCCGTTCCATGCACAGTTCACATTACTCTTTAGTGATTTCCCTGGTCAAGAAAGGTGGAGTTTTTTATTAGCATGTTTATATAGATTTCTTCTTCAAACATTTCATATAAGTAGTGTTTATTTTGGAAAACAGGAACTGAAATGCACTAACTTAGCCTTCATGTTTCTGATCCTGTAAGTTTTGTCAGCTTGGAAGAATTTTTAAGTTACTGGATTTTCCCCCTGACCCCAAGCCATTGTCCAGCTGAAGGAAACTTAATGATGTCAATCAAATTCTAATTGTAATAGTGTCTCAGCTAATTTATTAATGTACTGAATCAGTTTGGGATTGGTTATTTCCTGGAAAAAAATTGGCAATTTTACCAGGTCTTATATAGGTTGCATAACTTGTTATAGGATGCTGGATAATTTTTTTTTAATATACTTCTTTTGACCATTGCAGTAGCACCTGAAGACACTAGCAAATTACCTGAAAGAAAGTAGCATTGACTTGAGAATGGACTTTACTGCTTATCAACTCAGACACACTCACCTGGAAGATTCATTTATTTCAATAGAAAAAACCCTGTCCTACAAACAGTTTTCCAGGTGGTCTGGAATCAAGGCAAAGGGATTCCTTTCAAGAGTTGGCTGAAGTGTCACTCCAGAACTGAGGTCTTCATTTCTGCATCTTTGTTCCCAGCTCCTCTTCTGCAGGAGTGTACCCAGCTGCTGAAGGGCTCACCTTGTGCTGCCATTGTCCTTAGAGCCAGGCCTGTAGCTGACTTACACAGTTGGTGGTGAGTGGGACTGGCTGCCTCTCGTGGTGGCAGCTCCATTCCGTTCCTGCCCCAATCTGACGGCTTTGTCATGCCGCAGTAATTCAGCTACTCTGAATTTGACCCAAAAATTGCCTGACAATTCTCAAGGTAAATAGTTGCCCAAGTGACAATTTATCTTTCATCTGCTGATATCTTGTGAGGCTTTGGTCTAATATCTGTTTCCTAAAACAGTCTAAATGCTGAAACAATATGAAAAATGAAGTATTCAGTTTTACTTGCTGGGATGGTTGTTTCCATGTTTTATAGTGCTTCAGATGAAGTGGTGCAGAGTGCTAAATAAAGCATAGCTTTCTTCCAGCCTCTAGAACTTTTAAAACAGTTTTTGGCTCGTTTTCAGTGTTTCTCAGCTTAGTTGTTTTTTAAGTTTCAGTTTTTAACCTTATTAATTTTAATTTTAATTATGCAGTTTTTCCTTCTAAGTCATTCTTTATAACAAGACTGTGAGACAAGGGCATGGTATCATTTTGAAATAGAATCTGATTTAAAAAAGAAAAAAGTCTTATGAAATGCATGAAGTAAACTGAAGCAATGATAAGTAAATATTTTCATCTGACAACGTCTGTCTTTGGCTATCCAATTTTCATTTGAGGCATTTAGTTTTCATGTCATAAAATCAAAACAGTTGAAACAATTCTCCTCACTATTTTCTTAATATGAAAATTAAATTAGAAATGGGTGAATTTAAGTTGGTGTGGGAATTAGAGCTATTTATGTTCCAATCTTGTGTAAATAGTTTGCTGTCAGCATGCTTAAATTACGTTCCTTATTTTGGCATCATTTCCAAAGGAAATTAATAAATTGTGGAAGAATTAGATGATCATGCTTGTATGTGTTTCGCAGTTGTGCTTATAACAGCACATAGTAAATTATCTCACTTAAAGTTTGCAGAACTTCAGTTAGTCTGGTTAATTTTTTAGTGCAATATCTATTCTGGAATGGAATGATATTTTTTCTTCAAATTCTTGAAAATACTGAATTGTTACATCCGTCCTCTGCATTAGTACTTCATGGGCTTTTCTCCTCTTTGTTCCAAAACTGCTCATCAATGATTTTTGGTGGTGGTGAGGTGAAAGATTTTGCATGTATATTACTCCTAAGTAAATGTATGTTGTGTATGCCAAGTGTCTGGGGATGCAATATAGATTCTCAGAGCTAAGGAGCTTAGCTTGAGTTACCTTAGTCTCAGATATCCTCAGGATGGTCACAAAAGAATATATTACCCAGTTTCAGGTACTCATTCCTTTTGCATTTTTCAAATACTCTTTTTACAAGATACTCCTGACACAAAATGAAAATTCACATACACCTGTGGGGATCTATGGCAAGTATCCATGGAGTGAAAGAAGGTAGGGATTTTTTTCCAGTACTGCTACAACTTAAGAAGAAGGCTGGAAACTTGTCTTCTGTCTTTTTTCAGCACTTCAGGGCCATTGTTTCAGGTTCTGTGCAGTTTTCTTGCCTTTTGAACCTCCTGGCAGGATGACATACTTTGTTCTGATCTCTGAGATCAGTACCAAACTTGTCAGTGCATCTGGCTCATGGAAAGTATCTGAAGTTTCTACCAAGGACAATGACAGTCTTTCTATAATGCTAGGAATACTCCCCAGGACCCTAGTTGTGATTGCCCTCTTGAAGGTCAGGCTGGGCTGTAGGTTGTCTTTTACTGCTTGTGGAAGACTCAAATTTTTCCAAAAGGCAGTAATTTCAACAGCAAAAGGTGGTAAAAATACATATTGTCAATGACATCGTCATAATTTAACATGGAGAAATGATAGTTCTCAACCTGCATCTAAAATTCATGCCAGTATTTAATTCATGTATTCCAAGTATGTCTTGTACTTCATTTAATCAAAGTGTTTTCCTGTATCCTAGTAAGACACTTGCTGTGCAGAACTCTCAAGTATATTATATCAACAACAGTGTCATCATTGATTTAAATAAAAAAATTAGTTTTTAATCTAATTGTTCATATAATTGCATTTTGAGTGCACTAATTCTGTCCCTACTTCTTTGAGTCTTTGTTTACTCTTTTTCAGTATTATCACAGTATTAGCTTTTTTCTAATCCACTGGAGCATTCACATGGCCAAAGGCTCACAGCATTAAAACTGCAGAGAGCTCTTCAGCCTTCTCTTAAAAAGTATCAAATGAAAATTATCCTAATCTGTTGATTTATTAAGTGTTTGCTTCCGTAGCTGTTCTTACATGTTCCTGACTTACTGTCAGTGGGAAGCTTTTCATTGTCATCTACTAGTAGGACAATTATTTGGCTTTTACCTAAACACAGGACAGAAACACTTACTGAAAGTTCTGTCTTCCTGAATTGCTGCTGACAATTCTGTTGTTTCACCCTAGTTGCAGTCTGATATTCTTCTATGAAGAGACAGTCCTGCTGGTCAGAGAATTCTGTGTCCTCTTGCTTTCCTTAGATATTTCTGGAGTTAGTGACTTCTTCAGTATTAAGCATGATCAACTCTTCTTCCCTTATTTAGTTAGACCTTCTTAGATTGTCAGCTGTGAGAAGAACAGAAAAATTAAGTGCATTCTGCAGCAGGCATTACTGTCTATAAGAATCCAGAAACTTGCATCTGTAGATATCTCAAGTGAGTACAGTTAGGGCAAGTAACTGTTCCTTGATGCATAGTGTGTTCCTTGAGGTAGCACTGACTGAAGAACTTTAATCATTTAAATACTTAAATATTTGCTTTAGAGTAATGTATAGAATCAGTTGGAGATACACTGTGTAGCATTTCTTGCAAGGAAACAAATCTGGTATCCTTGAGTACTGTAAGGTCCTGCTCTTAGGCCTGGACACAACAGTTGTTTTTGCTGAGAATCTTAAAATCTGATTTAGAGCTATTGAATCTAGATGACAGTCTTTTTTCTGAGTTGAGGTTCACCAGTATTTCAAGATGATGCTTTGCAGTGTACCTCACGTTGCCTTGTAATTTATTGTGTAATAAAAATGTCTAAATTCATGCTGCAGATCTGGGGCAAATCAGAGTAAAAATCATTATTTCTGTTTAGTTTCCTGTCTGAAAGACTTGAACAGCTGGTCAGCTAATAGAGGGAGTTTAATTTAGACAGTTCAGTTTAGATGGGAAGGAACAAGAACGGTGTCTTAAGAAATTGAATTCCAAGGGAATGTGGGTTGAACTGTAGAGAAAACAGAAAACAGAAGAAGATGGAAAGGAAGTGGGGATTAACATCTCTTTAACATCTCTTTTCTTGGGAAAGGTAGGAAGGGAAGCCCCTGTTTAGAAAAATAAACAATCAGAAAATTGAAATGGCAGTCAAATTGTGATTTTGTGAGGAAATTGATGGGGAGGTATGTGCAGTGCTGCTGTGAATCTGTTTTCAGTTCAAAGACCATGTTTCAGATCAGGAGCTTGTAAACCTTGGCTGGGTGGAAGGGCTGGGTGGCTTTCAGCATCTAGGAAAAGCAGCTGAACTAGAAGCTCGCATTTTTCAGACTGTTACAATGTAATACTAAGTGTAGCTTTGTGACATTCTGTAAAGGCAGATACATTAAAAAATCTGCATCCTCTTCCCTTCTCAGTTTACCCCTGTTTCTGTGGCTCTTGGGCAAACTAAAAACTTTTTCCATAGATGAAGAAAATAGCATGTTCTGAAGTCCTGGTTGAAACAGACAAGACATAATGTGAAGATTAATTGATGCATTCATCTGATACCTGGAGAAGTGGGTAAATGACTTGGCAATATCAGTGGGCAACAGTATTTTTCTCCACACTAGATTATAGTTCCCATGTACTCAAGAATAGTTTAAACTGCATTTCCATCTGCATTGTTTCATCCTGTCAGTTTAGTTATTCTTCTCTGAAGCACTTCAAACAAATCTCTTGCGTATTGGTTTTGTTTGCCAAATACACTCAATCTTGTTCCGTGTTGTAGCCAGCTCTGGGCTTTCTATGACTATGAAATACTACCACTGGATCGGAATTATTCACCAAGATCCCAGTTTCCATCTCGGAAAAGCCAAACCTAAACCAAATCTAGCACACTAGACAGGAAGCAGAGCTTGAACACAATATAAGTTTTTCAGCATCTGTTGGCAGTTTGCAACAATATCTTTGTCTAAAATTCCCCTTGATACTTACCTAGAACTAAGTCTTGAATTTAAAAGTAAGGGCATATAGAAATTTGAAAGCATGGAAATAAAAGACTAATGAAGAAAATGTAACCTTTATTTAGCCTGTATTTAATTGATAGAAGACAAAAGTTGCCTCAAATTTGCTAATGTTTGCGTCAACTTGCCATGACTTTAGGGATTATTATTCTTTTAAGCCTCTTTTTTCACAGAGTTTATGTAAATTGTCTCAGTTGAGGCTGAATTAGAATAGAGCACATCTAGAAGAACACTATGGAGAAATGTAGTCTCTGGTATCTGTGTGATTTTCATAATCTCAAATACCATTGCATTGGAGAACACTTAATGTCTAGCTCTTCTCCATGGTTTGCCCTTTCAACAGCTTCACGAGTGGCCCTCTCTCCTCCTTCCAAAAATACTGGTGGAATTTTAACCTTATCTCTTGAAATAATGTAAAAACCTACTTGGAGAGCAACAGACTCATTGGTTCTGAGGGCCTCATTTGAGGCAATCACATTCATTGTGGGTTTTGATGCAGTTCACTCTCTGCTGTACTACTCCTGGTGAGGCTGTTTAAACACTTGATGTATTGATATTTCTTCTAATTGTGTTTTGTTTAAAATATAGTCTGTATAGATAAGTATTAAAAAGTCCTGTCTGTAAATTGCCAGTTTGTATTGTACTTTCCTGTGTGCCAGGAGTGGAAGGTAGTCCTTCTGATGAATAACTAAAGCAATAGCTACACTTTCTGCCATACCAAGATAACCAGAAAGCACAACACAAAATAAAAACCATAGTACTACTTTGTCTTCATTTCAGTTGTGCATTTTTTAGAATAATGCTATAAACTATTCTATATCTATGCAAATTGTTGTCTTCTCCAGTATCCTCAACTGTTAGGTATGTTTTGACTGCCCTGCTTTTTTTTATGTCCAAGTAAGTTTCCCAATTATGTATCTATCTTTATAGAACTGTTATAAGTCTCTGCTGCTGCAGTAATGGTGGTGATTGGGAGAACCTGGGAATAGAGAGATACTAATGAAAAAGTGGAAGGAACTCATGACAAAAGTTTGTAAAGTGGAACAGACATTGCACAGAAGGTAGAAAGTCATGGATACTGGCTTGCAGTAATAGACTTTTGGAGATGCTTCTACTCTTATGTGTATCTCTATTATTAGAGTGTGACTTTGGGAGGTCAGTGTAATAGGAGAATGTTTGACTTCAGTAGTGGACTTGGGTCTTGGGAGCACAGATCCATACCCTAATTTGTCCCATTTGTCTTTGCATTTCTCTTTTGAAGTATATGTATGCAGTCTTAACTGGATTCAGCTTCTCACTTTGCATGGACACTGTATGCTACTTTCCATTGTTAGGGAGATCATAATGAAATTACCTTCTTAAAACTGTGTGTTATTTTATTAATAGTATTTTAATTGTTATTTTAAATAAAGCAAGAATTTATACAGTGTACATGTTGTGCTACATTTGATTGGTAAAAGAATTTTGAGTATAATGTGTAACACACAGTCCTAAAGAACTGGTTGGAGACTTGCATTGGCCTGTGCTGGCAGCCTTGCTGTATTTATGTGCCCTTTTGTGCAAGAGTGAATCAGGCTTCTGCTTTTTTCTAAAGTTGCTCTAAAATGTATTAGTTTACTTAGTAGTTATTTGAAAGATAATTCTATAAACTTTGTTTTATAGTGGTTTAATGTTTGCTTATATGAAACAAATGTTTTATATAACATACAGATAATGAAGTTATTTTTTAAGTTATTTTCTGAAGTTATCTCAGAAAATAACTTAATTTGGTAGCAAAAGCTCATATAGAAGACCAGAAGTTGCCACAGGTTTTCTAGGTCTTCTCATGAAAGATATTTATTGTGGTGCTGTCTGAAATTGTGAACTTGTGATGGTAACAGCAGAGATGTGCAGGTGACTTTGGGCAAGCTTATCACAGTAGTACCATGTGTGTGAAAAATCAGCAGATGTGACTGTGCTTGCTCCTGGATTTCCACAGCTCAGACCCTATCCCATTCATGCAAACTTAATTTTTCACACTGGCTTTTGCAGCCAAACCAGAAAATATTCTAGAGTTCCATGGTTTTGACCTGGCGTTCTCTTCCCAATACAGTGATTTCCTAGAGAATTACTTCAACTGTAGTTACATGAGTGATGTAGGGTGCAGACAGTCCTGCATATGGTTATATGTGTGAAAAGAAAGGCAAACTGCTGTTGGGGATGACTGGGCTGAGACTCTGTTAGCATCTAGCAAATTTTTGTGTAGCAATATCCTTTAAACAGATGAATACTAGAGATGATTTTGAAGGTAGACCAGGTAACTATTACTCTTTATGTATTTTGTTATTGGTTTCTTTCCTGATCTCTGCTGGGACAGGATACTCTTCATCATATGACCCAGCACAGTTTTTCTTATGTTTTATCAGGTAATCTGCAGCTTTCTCTTCATTACAAAGATATGATGGCTGATGCACTGACTTCCAGAAAGAACTTAAGAGGGGCCACAATGCTCAGTTAAACTTTCAGTGTTTAAGGATAAAAATCTATGTGATAATTGGGTTAGTTTTGCTGGAAAAGCAGTCTCTTGAATGTGTCCAGAAAGATTGAAGCTTAAAACAAACAAACAAACCAAATCCTACATTATGTAGGTTTGCTTATTAGTTTGTGCTAGTGGCTAATCATTTTCACAGAAAAAATGCAAAGTAAACTACTCTGCTGAACCAAAGAAGGGGCTGGGGTTCAGCATTCTAAAATGATACATACAAATTGTCTTTTTTTGGAATCCAGACTTGGGAGTCCACTGGGAATGCACAATAGTGTTTGAGGGGAAGATGTTCCTATTAAAATGTAAATTTGTTAAAACAGTTGTTGTTATGACACTGTAATTAATTCTTGGATTAGATTGAATGAATGCTCTGCAGGAAGAAGGTACACATACTTGCAAATGTCCATCCTATAAGGAATAACTAGGAGGCCTTTTTGCATGCAGAAAACTGCTAAGAGCTATTTTGACTACTGGTATATCAAAACACTGATGTGGCTAATCTGTTGTTTATCTCTGTCTAATGCTGAATAACATTCTTCCCTAAATGTTTTCTATGTGTTATGTAGAAGACATAAATTTCAGGTGAAAAGAGGGAATGGAACAAAACCATTAATTTGTTTGTTTTCCTTAGGTTATCTTGGTCTTTCTCGGGTGAAAACCTTTTATTAGATTGATCTCTCACATTACTTTATATATCTCTGTGCATACTAAAACCTTCTGAAGACCCCTGAGGAGAAGGCTGTTGCTACTACATGCGACACTAATTCAGAAATGCTGTGGAAATAGAAATGGCTACTCAGGATCATTTGAAACATGTGTTTACATTTTCTTCTACATCTGTCCAACCTCTTGTTCCTCAGTTTTTCCCATGTTTCAAGCAATATTCTCCTATTGACAGCATTCCTCACCAAGAACAGTTCAAACTTAAACTATAATGCTGTGTTATAGCTTATCTTCAGCTTTGAAATGTATAGTAAGATAAACTTTTAAATACAGGTTACAAGGGCACAGAAACAATGTCAGAATGCACTTAAGGATGTTGACTTTTGACTGGCGTAGTGCTCTCAAGAATAAAAAGATTTGATCATTATGGTTTCCTTTCTGTCTATTTAATGGGCTACTTACAGATCTGTGTTTGTTCTTTTCCCCAGATATTAGGATTAAAGAAGAGGATCCTGATCCAGATGAGTGGCAGCTCAGTGGTGATTCTACACTGAATACTAATGATCTAACACATTTGAGAGTACAGGTGGTAGATGAGGAAGGGGACCAACCACATCAGGAGGGAAAAAGGCTGCGACGAGTAGCATGTACATGTCCCAACTGCAAAGAAGGTGGTGGAAGGTATGTCAAGTTCAGTGCCATATCACACATGTAATGATGAAAAATGGATAATGGGCAAGGAAAAATGAGCTTTTGTTAACAGCAGTTGTCTGCAGTGAGAGGAAACTACAGGCTTATTCAAAGGAGTTTATGCAATAAAGGACTACCACTTCCATTTTGGGGTTTGCAGATGAAAAAGCAGATTATTCCACCCTTTTGGAGTTACTCCTTTGAGATTAGTTGAAAAAATGTGGAGTTAGATGTCACCTAGTACAAGTGAGGGGGATAGAATATTGCCCTAAAAATATGAAAATTAAATATTTTGCAATATGCACATCTGTGATTGGCTTCCTATCATATGCCAAGAACTTGATTAAATCCTGTGTTCCTGCATTTCCTCAGTGATTGAGCAGTTTTCCACAGTTTAATTGCTTTAGAGTGTTACAAAAATACAGTTTTCCTAGTTTTCTTATTCACTGGTTTCTTAGGAAAAACAAGGTTTTTGTAATATAACAAGATTTGTATAATATTTCTAAATAGCAAATTTTGAGCTGTTTTCAGTCACAATTATTGAGACTTGACTAACAAAGAGGTACTGAGTTCCAATTCATTAAACTTCAGTGTTGCACTGGAACCTATGCTTTATTATTGTGCATCTCATTAAAAGATTACTTTTTTTTGTTGTTGTTCGGAAGATTTTATTCTACTTCCAAACACTTAATTTTGAATGCCTTGATTATGGATATGAAAGGGGAAGGGTAATAAGCTGCCTTTCAAAAGTGGAAATATTTAGTTGTGTTTGTGCTTGAGAGAATTGTGCAGGGGCTTTTTTCCAATATGCTAAAATTTGTCCAATTTGATAACAGTTTCTTCACTAAAATGGAGAACTTTATTTGTTTGGGAACTATGGTGTAAATCACTAAAATGTCTTTAAAGAACCTGTCAGTGTCCAGTGGCACTGAGTTCTAATAGCACAGGCTGACTCTTACCAAGTCTCTTGTCAGTTCTTGGTGCATATTCTAGATACCTGCCTTGCAGGCACAGGGAGGTAATATCTCAGGCAGCCATGCCAAGTAAGTTTTAAGTGTGTTGAAGAGAAAAAGACTCTGATACACTTACATCACCAGCAAAGGTGGTGATGATATCTGTGTGTAATCCAGCATCTTTGTCCATCAGATTCCTCTTGTTAAATTTCTGTTTGTAGCTCACTGGAACATGTCACAGACATTTCTAAGTTCTTGGTGAACTTCTCTGCTGTGAAAATCTGCCCAAAGTACACCCTGGATTGAGATTTGCTTCATTTCAGGAGAAAACTTTGAAAATGTGATTTGCACTGCATGTGCTCTTAGAAAACAGAGATTTAACAGGTGTTAAATATTCCTCATGCTCTATTCCAAACTACAGTGGTTTAATTTAGAAATCTGTACTGTAAAATCCTTGTCCTTCTGAGTGGAGTTGCTATGAAATGAAATGAAATGAAATTTTCAAGTTTCAGCCCAAGAGAGAATCTTTTTGAGAGATCATTTGGGAAGTCTGGAGAAGGGTGTAGTCTGACTGAAAACTCAGATATGCGGTTTTTGGGAAAGAGTTAAGAGCTACAACAGAGTTAAGATGGATGAGAATCTGAAATTCCCTGTAAAGAAAGGCCTGGACACATCAAACATACAAAGTAACTAGGAAAAGTAGGACAAGGAGTCAGGATGTGAGAAGAATTAGAAGTGGAATAGAAACGGGATAATGAAGGAGACAATGGTGGGGAAACAGAAAAGAGTGAAAGTGCTTACAGTTGCTAGATTAACTTTCCCACCAGAATGCAGAAGTCCTTTAGAGTTTAGGAGAAGGAAATAAGCCCAGTTGAAAGAATATTTGAGTGTTAATGTTCCATAGCTGCTAGAGTTACTTGTTTATCCCTAGTGCTGGAATTCTGAGTTTTGATTAGTCTTTTAACTCTGCTGATGATTTGCAGAGTTTCAGATGATAAGACATTTGCTTTTGTAAATTCTTTCAGATAGCATTCATAATTCTTAAAATTATGTTCAATTTGCAAAATTTAAAACTGGGCGAGTGCTTAGTTAAGATATCCTGGGCAACTTGAACTTAATTCCTTGTGCATATACATTATCACTTGGTTTCTAATTACTTAACTGGATACTATTTTTTTCATATGGCATCAGTGCCATTTGATGGATGGGATGGCTGATACTGAGCCATCAGGGCTGTGTAATGATTGTCACCTGCTTCACTTATTGCAGCAATTGGGAGGTGTTTAGGAAACGAGACACAGGACTGCAGCAACAGGGCTCTGAAATTTTGGAGGTGTAGGTCTATATACCCCACCTTCTCCTCTGCAGAAGTACTGAGTTCCTTCCCGTGAAGAACTTTAACACATCTAGGGTACTCTGAGAAAATATGCTTCTAGTACATTAAACTTGATGCCTCAAACTGGTGGGTTTTTCACAATTTTGGCCTTAATCTCTTTCTACCTCCTAGATGGAGGTACAAAGTGATTGTACCAGTTCAGGTTCACCATACTATAATATTAAGATGATAAAGCCATTAATGTTTGTGAGCTGCTTAGAGACTGCGAGTGAATGTTGTCAGTACCTATGATGAGGAAAAAAAGCCCTGGAGAAATGAATAATTTTGTATTTAACGTAGTACAGAAATAACATGTAACTACTAAAACAAGGAAAGTACTTTAAATCAGTGTGAAAAACTGAATAATGTTTCACTCAATTAAAACTGAGCTCCTATGCTCTGAATAGAGAAGGAAAGGGAAAATGGCTTCACATAATTTCATCTGTCATATAGTGTTGCTTTTGGTATTTCTTGCTGCATTTTCTATTTTCTGGATTCAGAGGCGAGGTGAGAAGTTCTTTCTGGTTTTTCTTGTTGGCTTTTGGAATTGAACTGCATTGCAATCTTCAGATTTGTACCATTTTTGTGAAGTAGGAAGCCGCTATTATCATTTGCTTTACTTGGTGGGAGGGAAGGTAGGAAAGAAAGAAGATGATGTATTAGATTTGTTAATTAACACCTTTTACCCCAAGCTTATATAATAAATAGGGAATAAGCAAGTGGACAGAGAGATACACATCTCAAAGGATGACTCTGTTTCCAAACAGAATGTATTAGGCTTATAGTTAAGGTGTCTGAAGTTAAGGAGAAATTTAGTCTCCTCTAGGTTACACCTAGAGATTTCACCCCCCTAACAATTACATCTGGAATTACATTGAGATATAACTAGTACTGTCTGATATATAGAGGAGCTGTGCTTCTGAGTACCACTGCAGGTGTGTAACCCTAAAAACCACATTCTTCAAATAATTAAAAAGTGTGTGGTTTACCCTTGAAATACTTAATGTTATTGCTGGAAATACTGCTGAATATAAAGTCCAGTTTCCAGTGGATGAAGGTGTTTCCTGCTGAAACTGTGGCAGTCTGCCTGGTTATTGAGAAACGTCATATCCAGTCTTTGTAAAGCTAAAATGTACTGTGGAAATACTTTAATATTAATATTTTTTAGACTCCACTCAAGGGGTAGGCTGGAGTCATATACATCTATTCAGTGATGATGGCTATTGGCCAGTGCAGCAAGAAGGGCTCTTAGCATCATGTGTTAGGGCATAGTGCCAGACTGTCACAGCTGCAAAGTGTCCAGATAGAATTTGCCTTGTATCCTCTTAGTTTAGAGCACACATGAAGCAAACATGCAGGTGCCCATATGAAGTTGTATAGAGTAAATACACTTAGATGCTAATTCACAGTAATCTTGTGAGTTTCATTCTGTGGATCTTTAACTGCCCCCTCACTTGGAACTTTGGAGTGTGCTAAGGAATTCTGTCAGCAGTTAGATGAGGTGGTTGGAATTGCGTGTTCTGTATCACCTGTGCACAGTAATGACCACGAGTTAAACCTTGGTTTCCTTCAGTCTAGACTAGAGGTGCAATGAAGCCATTTCAAATGATTGACATAGGAATATTAACATTATTCTGAAGGAATTTTGATGTTATTTCATCCAATTTGTGTACTATATCATGCCAAGTAACAAAATACTTGTAATTACTGTGGAAGGGAAGACACTGGAGTTTATTTGGAGAAGATGTGAGGGTAAAGTCCTTAGATGATTCTCCTGCTGCAACAGGATCAAAAGCCTTCTGGACTCTGCTTCTGCTTCCATTCAATTAGTTCTGAAATCAAAACTTGTATTTGTCATGACAAATAATTAGTAGGTGCAGGTGATGTTTTTATCTTCTGAGATGAAATGACTAATGAAGCACTATGAAGATTGCTCTATATTGAGAATTCGTAGAAACATTTCCAAGGACTTAATGGGATTTTTTCTCCTTACTTTTCTAGACTGTCTGTAATGTTTTAGGTACATATGTGATTAGGTTGGAATCCCCTTTAGACACTGTGAAGTTTTAGAGTGAGTTCCTTTTTTTGCATGTTCAGAAATGCTTGTGGCAATTGCTAGCTCCTTGAAGCGTGTACACACTTTAACCTGAACCTTTGTTAGATGTAAACCAGAAGCTAAAGCACACAGTTTAAAGAGAAAACTTTTCATGGGGAGGCGGCTGAAAATTGTATAATCAGTCATGGATGATGGAGCACCCAAGACTGTGATTTCAGAATCCACTTAAGGTGTTCTAAGTTAATGTTGCTGATGAATAAGGTGGCATGATGCCTGGCTGCAGTTTCCAATCTCCTCCCTTGTACCAGCATTTTCCATTCATATAGCTGTGTTGTCAGCCAGACCTATTCCCTCAAGTGCCCCTTTCGGCAGTAGCAAGCACTTAAATTGGCAAAAATCAATCATGATACCCTGCACTGGCCAGACTGATCTCTTTCTCTGGGTCTATCTCTTGTGATTTGATTAAAAAAAAAGTCTGTTGTATCAGGTGCTTCCCCTGATCACCTGCCATTTTGGTGAGACAGCATCTTAAAATAAGCATCAAGTTTAGTCTGGATTATATGATCTGTGAATTCTGTCTTCATTGTGATGGATTTCTTTTTTTTAACTGAAAAACCAAGGAATTTGTTTAAATGTCAGCAAGATCATCTTCCACCTCTTTTAGTGAAAGCATTCAGGTTAGTATGCTTGTCTTCAAATCTCAGACTGATTCTCAGGTTTCCCCAAGATGCCAAAAGTCCCATCTGTTCTCTACCCAGTTGCCAAAATCTCCAGTGTCCATTTTGGCAGTTGCAGTAATTTGTGTTTTTCTTTGCCAAAACTATCTTTGATATGGTAAAAGCCTGAAACTGTGAGAAATGTAAAATATGGACACTTCAACATCAAAGTGGCACAAACTGCTGTAATAACTGTATTTCCAACTTCATATACATGTATGCTTCTTAGAGATTATGCTTCTGTCACATATATTTCACACACAACTGAATTTGTAGTTTTCTGTGGAGCTGGGATAGCATTATAGAATTTATTTCCAGCTCCTTATGGAGTGTTCTGGAATCCAGTTTTTGAAACAAGAACATGAAGTTTCTCGGGTTGGTTTGCAGATCTGTTGTGGTATGTGTAGCCTCATGTATGTATATGACCAGTATTTAGGAGGAATGTATTAGAATTAGTAACTTCTCTCTCTCTTTTCTTTTTTCTTTTTTAAACAGAGGCTCCAACTTGGGAAAAAAGAAGCAACACATTTGTCACATACCAGGATGTGGCAAAGTATATGGGAAGACCTCACATTTGAGAGCTCATCTCCGCTGGCATTCTGGAGAGCGTCCATTTGTTTGTAACTGGATGTTCTGTGGCAAGAGGTTCACTCGCAGCGATGAGCTCCAGCGACACCGAAGAACGCACACAGGTTTCCAGTCTTTGATTCTGCTGTATTTCACTAAAGGAGTGCTGTGGACTGAGCTAGGATAAATAACTTTTAAGAGGAGAACAGATCTTTGAATTGGATTGGTTTTAAGGCAATGTGATTTTTCCTAAATCAGCTAAATCTTATCTATACACTTTGGAATCTTTGGTAGGTCTGAGGAGATAAAACACACACGTCTTCATTCAGAACTGATATTTAAGCTAATGTTTAACATAGCTTAATCAGAATACTTTGATTCAGGCTCAGCAATGCATTTCATTTGTTTGAACCAGATTATAACTCTTTTTATATCTTAAAACTTCAATAAGAGAAAAAGAGGGCTAGGTGGCCTAGGGATTAGATATCACTCCTAAAATCAAAGAAAAACATGTGATGGTGCATCATTCTACACCTTTTAGTTTCATGGTTAGACCACCAGTTAGGAACTTCAGGTTCACATTTCTCCTTTTATCTAACACAAAGAAATTAATGTAGTTATTCCACTTTATTAAGGAGCAGTTAGTTTAAAATCTGTTGTCTGTTTTATCTGTTTTATTACAAACTAAATTCATACTTGCATTCAACAGGATGTTTGCCTTTTAAAATCAGAATATTTGAAAAACCCATATATAAATAATTTTTGTGTTTATCAGCATTTACATTGCTTAGAAAAATGTCTTTGGATGTCTGTGAAAAACATTCCATGTTGTTAATGCTGTGCTTTTGTGTAGACATTTTGGATACTAAATCCAAGCTGGTACGTTACAGTTTGTCTGGATGGACAGGCTGATGGTTTTTTAAAAAAGGCGAGTTGAATGATCCAGTTCAGAGGGTGTGGTTAATAGCTCCTAGTGTACCTGCCTACCATTAAAAAGGAGAGAACTGCAGGGATCTATCCTTTGGCCTCTTGTAAGATTTTTATTATTGACCTGGAGGAATCAACAGACTTCTTCTGTTAACCTTCTTAAGTTTGTGGACGACCCCAAACTGGGGTGACCAGTCAATGCACTTGGGATGCATTCAGAGGCATGCAGGCTGAAGGAATGGGTTAACAGGTATCCTAGGAAATTCAGCAAGAATAGTCACAAAGTACTGCACCTGGGATGGAATGAACACTTAGGATAACACAGGCTAAGCATGGAGAGGTTGGAAACAACTCTTCCGACAAGTACCCAGGTGTCTTGGTAGACAAGTGGAACATGGTCAAAGACCAGCAGCAGCAACACCCAGAGCTCTATTAACAGAAGCAAGAGCCCTGATCACAGGGATGATTCCCTTCTTCTGGTTAGACTGCATCTGGAATATGGCATCTAGTTTTCAGCCACTGATGACAGGATTGAGTTCACTAATGAGTGACCAAGAAGATCAGGAAGCTGGAACATTTGCCTTATGAGGAAAGACTGTAGGATTCAGATGCAGAAAGAGAACAGTAATGGCAGGGGGGAGCTTAGTAGTAATTCTCTAGTTGCCTGCAAAAAGGCCATCCTTAAGAAGGCAGGTACTTTCCCTGATGATGGTGTATTGGTTGAAGGATAATAGACAGCAGATGTATGTTGAAATAAGAAGGGTTCAGAACAGCTATAAATAAAAGGTTTTTAATTGTGGGGATAGCGAGGCACTGGAAGAGGATGCCTATAGGTTTCCTGCAGTCTCCATGCTTAAAGGTTTTCAAGAAAACTGGATAAATTCCTCAGCAACCAGATCCGATCTCATAGGTGACTGCTTAGAAAGAGATCAGACCACAGACATTCAGAGGTCCTTTCAAACCTGAATTACCCTATGATCTTGTGTGTCAGTGTCAAGTGTGATTCTGCTACAGGTCATACAGTCTTCTCTGTCCATCATTTGGTAGGTTTTGTTCTCCTCCTAGAAGTTATTTATTAGCAGTAATTGCAGTGAAACTTAGCAGCCTGAGAATATGAGATGGCTGTATTCTCTAGCATGCCTGAAAGATCTCCCCAAACTTGGTGACACACAGAAAATTAAATCAGTTCTTATATTAATTGAATGGGATTTGTATGGGTGTCAAGAAACGTAGCACAAAAGTTTATCATGTTCAATCACTTTCTTCCTCAGTATAATTCTTGTTAGAATTCTGACTCTAAAAAGAATTAAGTTTAATTTTTAGTGTTCTTGAATATTTTTTTCTTTCTTTGACAGGTGAGAAGAAATTTGTCTGTCCAGAATGTTCAAAACGCTTTATGAGAAGTGACCATCTTGCCAAACACATTAAAACACATCAGAATAAAAAAGGTATTCACTCTAGCAGTACAGTGCTGGCATCAGTAGAAGCAACATCTGATGATACTTTGATTACTGCAGGAGGAACAACACTTATCCTTGCAAATATTCAACAAGGTTCTGTTTCAGGAATAGGAACTGTTAATACATCTGGCACCAGCAATCAGGATATTCTTACCAACACTGAAATACCTTTACAGCTTGTCACAGTTTCGGGAAACGAGACAATGGAGTAAATATTACACAAGATACCTATTAATTGTGGTTATTTTTATACAGTAGTGAGAAGAATATTGTTCCTAAGTTCTTAGATATCTTTTTATTGATGTGCAAAAATTTTTGGATTGACAGTAACTTGGTTATACATGACACTGAAATGCCTTACTTTGTATGATATTCCATAGTATATTAAAATGGTAAAATTGCATGGGTTTTGTAGGTACTTTTGGAATCTAGAAGAGAAGAAATTTTACCAAGTTATATTAAAAAAACAAAAAAAAAGAATTTAACGATGGAAATGGTAGTCTAACCAAATGCATCAATCCTGTGTGGTTTAGTGTAAAAAAAATGAGAACATGTTGGTATTTATCTATTGTAAGATAAAAGAAGTTGATGGGTGAAAAGAAATCACATTATGATAAAAGAAATTTTGTAATTTTCTTGATGACTGGAATTTTTATTATGCATAACTGACAAATCAAGTTTCCAAGCAAATGTTACATAGTGTAGGCTTTACTTAGCTCATCAACTTGTCATTTTGAAGCTAATTATTTTAATTAGGTTAACTATGTACAATATTTTAAGCATTACTCTTGTAAGATTTTGCAAACTACATTTTAACATGGAACTCTAGGGATAGTCACCTTTTAAATCCTATTGAAAAGCCATGTTTAAGATTTAATTTGCCAAAATGATGTCTTGTTAATATTCTTTCAATAACCAAGGTGGGCAATATAACCAATGTTTAAAAAGCTTAAAATGTTAAGAAAAATAAATATGTATAGGTTGAAGCATTTGGGTGGTAAGGCAGATGTTATAGTGAAGTATATCCCTTCTTTTGAACATTGGAGGACCAAAAATAAGGTGTATTGCGTCTCAGCAGTGATTTTTATCAAATCTTTTTCCAAAAAAACATCTGTATGCCAGGGCCTTAAAAGCCATCATGTAAATTACCAGTAAAATATAACATATGCAAATACAAAAGAAAAATCACTTCCATATTGACAGTACTCCCAAACATATGGATATAGTCATAGTGAAGTAGGGGGGTTATGAGGTTTTTGTTTGTTTGTTGTTTAGTTTTTGGTTAGTCAATCTGCATTTAAATATCAGCCATCTTTCCTTTTTTGCTTCTTCCCTTAAAAATTGTATGTATCCAGTACATTTAACTGATAAACATATATGTTTTTTATTATGCTGAATTTTCTTTTTATTTTTTAATTACTGTTTATATTTTCAATTATAGAAAATGTACAAAATGAAGTTATATAGCCAGTCTGTAAGTGCTATATCATTTTCAAAAAATGTACAACAATAATTACTGCAGTTCACCTATTTACAAACATTTGGAAATCTGTTCATTTGTTATTCTTAAAACCACCTCAAATTTAAAGGCTACCTTATTGTACGTTTAAAGTGTATTATAACAGTGTGGTAGTTAATAAAACACTATTTTTTTTTTCTTTTGACTTGAGTTTACTGTGCTTCTTGTTAACTAACAAGGTGTAATTTCATAATATGTCTTGATAGCCTGAGATGTTTTATTACTTTTGCAGTAGATGGTGGGAAGCAGAAACCTTTGCTTTCCCTGTGGACACAGAGATGGTAATTTTCCACCTCCTCGCTCACAAACCCCCATCTGTATGTGCGTGGACACGAATGTGCTGTGTTGGTGTTGTGGGGATGTTTTGCTCTCCTGTTGAGCAGGGCATGAAGAATATGTAGGCCCCATCCTATGGGCTGTGTTTAAGTCCTCTCACACATGCACAATACATGGAGTATTAATAGGGAGCTGTGACTAAGTGAGAACTATGAGATTAAAGAGAGTAATGGTTGTATATAATGCTCTAATGAAAGTGAAAAGCTTTTGTTTGTGAGGTCTAAAGTGCTGGAATATCAAATGACAGAGGACAGACCAGGATAATTTAGGATAAACCAGGCACAGTTCAGCCTAGAAAAATGAGAACTAGAAGTCACGTAGGAAGGATTTTCTGAATTTGCAGTTAGGTGGAAAAAAAATTAATGCACATCTTTTAGAGATTCAGAGCAACAGGAATTGACAGGTACAGAGAAAAGGGAGTTAATTCAGCATCAGTTTAATTGTCTGTTTAATAAAATGAAAAGATGAAATTGGTTGGGATGAGAGCAGCAGCTTGAGGGAAGACAGTTCTGCTTAGACTTGCAGTGTTCCATGGATGTTGTCAATATATTAACATGCTCTGAATCTGCTTCCTTTAGGCAGGTGAATGGGCTTGGTTTTCGAAAGCTGTTGTAGTGTACAGAGCATATTAGTATGTTTCTAATACTTAGGTTCTGTTTCTCATCTCTTTGCCATCAGTAACTGTATTAATGCATTATTTTAAGTGGGAGGGAAGAGGGCTATTTCCTTATTCAATCTGCTTTTCACAAGTTTTATGGAATGACACTTTCACTGATGATCATCTGTGGATGAAGCTGTTTTGGTGTCAAGGGTTTTGATGTCTCATTGCTGAAGATGAGATTGCTTTATTTCTCAGAGCTTTTATATTCACTACATCAAATAGTTACTTTAATTAGTGTTTAAGTAGCACATTTTATAAAAAGATTTGTTGTTGTTAAGCTTCAGAAGGTAGATGTTTTGGAAGAAACTTAACTCTGGAAGTCTCATGGAAAGCCTGCAGCCAAAGGGTCTAATGGCTCACAGCCGTAGTGTTTGTGTTGTGGGACAGTATTTTCCAAAAGCTCCCTGCTCACCTCCAGGGCAAAGATTCACAAGCCCAAGATCTTTGGTGTATCTTGGATTGTTGCTACCTCATGGCCTCTTTTCTGGCCCTCTAGGCATTCATGTGATGCCAAGACAAAAGTGTGCATTTTGTAGAATACTTTCCAGTTCTTCATGGGTTCCTGACAATGGTTCCTTGATGTGCTTCTTGCTTCTTACTGGTACAGTCTATATCATTTTACATACTTATTTTCATGTCAGGCTTCTCACTTGTATGTTTTCTTGGTAGCCTTTAGATCCTTGGTTGGTTTTTATCTCTTACAGTCTTCTGTAATCACTAATTAAGAAGACCTTAAAACTGGGTCTGCAGGAGACCATGAGTTTGAGAGCATCCTGTGTTACCCATTTGAGTGGTTCAACTTTCAGTAAGTACCAGTCCTGTACATACACTTGCTATAATCTCAGTATTGTGTTCATTTCTGAATGAACTAATGGTTTGATCCTTCCAAGCTGCAAACTAACACTGATTCTTGCAGAAAACAAGAGCTTTTAATCATTGTTAATTACCAGGTCAAGGAGCAATATGACTAAGGACAATATCATCATCACAGGCTTGTGAGGAGCCACATTTCTGGTCTGATTATGCAGATTTTGTTCTGGCAATGGACTCTACAGAGCACTTTTTTGGGCTTGTCTGAAAAAGAAATATCAGGCCTTAGTTTTAGGCATTTTGACCAGCGGGAATCAGGAAGATAAGCCTTGCCAATGGCTTCAGGAAAGCTCTGATATGTTCTCTCAAAGTTGTTCTGGGTGTTGGGGAATGAAGGAATGGAACTAATAGTCATCTGTCAAGAGTGGTTCTTGGCTTCTTTAAGTGAAGAACTAATGAGCAGCTGCCTGTCTTTCCTCCAGATTTTTACCACTACCATTAACACCGGGTGTGTAGAGCATGTAGTGTAAAAAGGGGCAGAAGATGACATGGCTGACTTAACTGGACAGGAATAGTAGCCATTTTCCACAACAGGACTACTAGTGGTTGGCATCAGGTCATTCTGTGCTCTAGTTTCTAAAAGATTGTATCAAAAGGAAGCATTTTTACAAGCCATTTTACATATAATTCCTTTTTTCATCTTGGAACTAAGGAAAAAGAAAGCTGTTTCTGACTCAAAACAGAGTATCTGTAATTCAGAGCTCACTTTGGTATCTTGACACTGTACAAGCCTCTATTTGGACAAGCTGGTACCCTTCTCAAGCCTTACTATTGTGGATTTGGCAGAAAATGCTATGGAAATTACCTGCAAGGAAATTACCTTCCCTCCCCAGCTATGCATTCTCTTCTGTCAGAAGACTCAGTTACACAGATTTTGTGCTCAACATTTTTTAGCTCAACAACACCACCAGGAAAAGGTTCCAAAGCAAGATTTAGAACTATTTGTTGCTTGAGCACTGTTTTTCTTATGGCCTACATAAGTTCAAATCATGACCATGCTACAGCTATAACAAAATTTACTTCTGTTTATATCTTGCAACATAGCTGAATTTTCCACAAAATTTGTTGAAGAACAATACCTTTACAAGAATTATAGGATGACAGGTCACCATAACAATTAATTTTCAAACAGCAAAAATTAGTTGATAAGTGGTATCACGTGATCCAACACACCTTTCTCTCTAAAGGTCTTTCAGGTAAGTCTTGTGGCCCCTGACAAGAAAAGACCCATCAGAGAGAAGGCTGAGTTGGGACCAGGCATGGACAAAATATCACTGAAATTTTACATTATCTAAAGGAGTCCCTGACTTTCACACATACTGGGTAACCCACCTACACACATTCTTAAGTTCTATGTTTCTATGGAACCTACTTCTCTATGTAAAGTATTCACAGAATTTCATTTATCATTTATGCACAAGCACCACAATTGGCTACTTCATCACAGTTGCTTCTCATCTGGATGTTTTTCTTCTGTCAGGATATGTTTTGATTTGACAGACAAACACCAGAGAATGTAGCAGAAGAAAAGACATCAGATTTGCAGGGAAAATCAATGGGGTTCTGTTCATGTAATTACCCTGTGGTGGAGACATTATGATGATGTTAGGTGGGACTGTTCTACATTTACTGCTTAAATTGATTCTTGATTTCTGTCCTCTGTCTAGGCCATTGCACAAATCATTATCAGTTCATCAAGAAAGTAGTAGAATACAAAAAGATCTTACTGCTTCTGCCATTGTGGTTTTAGAGACTTTAATTCTGTCAGCCATTCTTCACTCTAGAAGAAGGTACTAGACTGTGATTCTCGTACTACAAAGGGTACTGCTGGAGGGTTTAGTGGTGAAAAAGATGGCTCCTGAAAGGGTAGCTGCTATGTCTTATATTGTTAGCTTGGCTGCAACCTGCACTGGGACCTTCTAACTTTTCTGAGCTCCTCTTGTTTCTGATTGTACTCTTTGCATGTTTCAGAGGTGTTGAGCACAAGCTAATCTGGCACAGCTCTATCCCTTACTATGTAAACATTGGCTGCCTGTTGGGACCTCAGCTATAGCCTTGCATAAAGAAGCAGGTAATGTTCAAGTGTGGTTTAAACAGACAGACACGGAGCTGTAGGGCAGCACTCTGCCACGCTTTTCAAGAGCAGCATAAGAAGACCTGAGGTACATGACCTGGCAGCTTGTACCAGACACCAAACAAACAGGTAAGAAAAGAGTGCTCTTGTGGGCTGGTAGGAAGACTTATGAACATGAGGACAAAGTGAGGATGGTGGGAAAGAGATAGGAACAAATGAGCTGGATAAGTGACTTGGAGTAGGGTTGCAGAACACTGTGGAGACACACAATAGTAAGAGTTAGTATAGTTTATGGATCCTAATCCCTGGTGTTCCAGTGAAACCTTCTGGAATATGGGTTCCGGACATGTGTGACTGCAGCCATGGGGGAGCTGTTGATGAGTCAGACAAGATGCAATAAAGCAAGGAAAAAGGGGACTAAAAAAATAAATTGAGAGCTGCATAAAGCTTTTTGACATTCATGATACTTTCATAGCAGTCCTTACTGCCTTTTGGTTCTTTACTGACCTGTGCACTTCTCTGTGTTGTAATTTTCCTGCTGGGTCATATATACCACAATCCCAGCAGAAGCCCACATGCTAGCCGAGATTTGCCATGACATGCACTACTTCTCGAGGACTAATGAAACTTGTACATGGAAATGTGCACGACTATAGGCGATTTATGATGGAGAAAACCAGGTATGCATTGAAGCTTGAACTGTGCTGCTTGAGCCACGTTTTGGCTGAATCCTTTCATTTGGGGTACAAGGATATTGTGTCTGTCTTAGGAACTGAGCACAGGAGAATGGATTGGGCCTGCAGGAGCGTCAGGCTTGTTTGCGTCCTCACTTCTATGGCTCTTTTGCATGTTGGTTGTGTTTTTTGTCGAGGAGAAGGCCATTTCTCAGTTACCCAGCCCCACAGGCCTTGTTTCCCTGCTGTGCTGAGGGTCTTGGCAGCTGCCCTGGGACGCTCCAGGCCCCACACGACACTGGTGGCAGGTGTGAGCCCCACAGACCCCACAGCTCCATGGCCCCACAGACCCCACAGCTCCATGGCCCCACAGACCCCACAGCTCCATGGCCCCACAGACCCCACAGCCCTATGGCTCCACAGACCCCAAAGCTCCATGGCCCCACAGACCCCAAAGCTCCATGGCCCCACAGGCCCCACAGGGCTATGGCCCCACAGACCCCACAGCTCCATGGCCCCACAGGCCCCACAGCTCCATGGCCCCACAGGCCCCACAGGGCTATGGCCCCACAGACCCCACAGCTCCATGGCCCCACAGGCCCCACAGCTGTGTGGCTGCCGCAGGCCTGTGCACGCGGACAGCACATGGAGCACACCTTTATGGCTTTTGGGGACCACACCAAGGGCTGCCAGGTCCTGCTGAGAAGGAAAAGGACAAGCAGGTAGCAGGCATGGGCATGGGTGCAAGCGTGTGGCATCGGTGGCCTTTGTTTTTAGTGGTGTTTGGCCAGCGGGCTGCCATGCCAGTGAGACGGGAATAGTGTCATAGGCAGCCATAGGTGTCACAGCCTCTGTTCCTGACTTACATCCAGAGCTCTTTGTGGGATATTTGTGCCAAAGCTGCCATTTGAGGTAATGGGATTTAATAATAATTTTTCCATGTACATTTGTAGCTGTTTTTACTACATGTAATGTGTCCTAAACACATAATTACTTAATAGCTTCCAAAGGAGCTATTCAAGTTTTTCTTTTCTGTAAATAACACACCTTTTAAAACTATATGAACTCTTAATATAATTTTGGGTCTTTTCTTACATTTCCTTAAAAAAATTGACCTCCCCAGTCAGTATTTACTTGAAGAAGTAAAATAGTTCCATTTTCAGTCGTCCTAATTAGCTTTTTATGTGACCAACTTTGTATTTGCTCATCAGAGATTTGGAGTGTTTTCCAGGGGTGTTTTTCCAGCTCCCTGAAAGTCTTAACAATCTTCAGAGAAAGAAGTAGCTATAAAAAATATTTCAAATGCAGGAGGATTGAAGGATGTGGCAAATTTTACAGTTTTCCTGTTCAGTACATGTACAATACTGAACACTAGTGAGGGAAAAATCATGATCAACTCAAACTTCAGGAGCAGAGTAAGGGAGGTGAGCTGTCACCTTCCAGTGTTAATCCCTTCACTGCCTTTGTTTTCAGCCTCCCTTAATACTTGCCTCTTCTGCAGCTCTCCAAATTTCTTAGAAGCCTCTTTGTTCCTCCTGCCTCTTCAAGCAAGAGCAGCAGATGTTTCCTGTCTGTTTCTGGAAGGCGGAGAGCTTTGGGTTAGAAATGGTAAAAACTTTGTTCTGTTCTGCTTATGAGTGAGACAGTGGGTGAAAAAACAAACTAGGACCCTGTTCTTGAATGCTGAACATGTAAAAAGGGGGCAGAATTAACTGGTCTCACTTCTAGGAAAATATATAATTAAGTTTAGAAATATGTAAATAATTTATTGCTTAAACACAAATTATATCTTTTTTGTTTTAGTAAGTTTTGTGACAGAAGTCATAAAGGGTTTGTCACATTAAAACTCAGTTTAGCATTACACCACAAAAAGTCAGGTGAAACACTCTTCTTTTGAATAAGGGCTCTAAATTTTCTCTCAATGTTCATGACTTTTCTCATACTTTAGAAACAGACTAGTTTTAAAGTTGAGCACCAAAAATTGTAAGAAGATTGTAGATTTCAGAACCAGAGCATGCAAGCAGTTGTGAAGGATTACAACAATTTAAAAAAAATTAATAGTTATCTAAGTTATTAAAAAATTAACACCAACCCTCCCCCCTGACTTGGCATGTCAAATATAAACAGTTTGCAATCTGAATGTTTAAAGACTGGTGTGTGCATGCAAAATGTGATTTGTTTTTCAAGTGCAGTGTTCAGTACGTATTAGTGATCCCTGCAATTTAAACTGACATTTCTCTTTGAGTATATTTTAACCTGTGCTTAATCTGAGGAACACTTGAAGTAGCATAACTGGAAAATGCTACAGAGGCCAAAAATTTTCTATTCTTTTCTCATTTAGTTTCTGTTTGACAGCACACTTTTTGATATGTCCATTTAGTGTGTGCAGATTACTTGTGTGTAGCAGGCAAATGAAATATGAATGTACAATCCCAAGACTTCAAAATGTATTTGAGGATTGTGAGGTAATGTGGGGATTTGTTGTTTATCATTGCTTGTTGACTTAGATCCCTATTTATTGAAGCATGGAAGTTTGGTATGTGCTAAGGAAGAAAAATGGAAAGGTCCAAGACAAGCTACAAACAAGTACCTGAGCTGGGAGTACAAACTTTCCTGATTCTCTTCAGCCAGGTAAGCATAAATACTTGCAGGAAACTGTTAAACTTTTTAGTTCTATTCTCTCTCATTCTTTTCATTTCAAGAAGGACTACAGAAGCATGCTAATGGCAATCTTAAACATCTACACAGTTACTTCATTTGATCTCAAGGATTGTGGTGGAATCTTATCCCCCTGGATGTTTAGGAGCTGCAGAATTTTATTCAAGGTGTTTATTAATTTGAGACAGCTGCTTTAATGGAAGCATCTGCCACATTTGGATCACAAGCGCACTGTTTCTGACAGTCGTCTCTCTGTCTTAATATTTTATTTCTCTATCTCTTCTCTGTTATTTATTTCTCCTAACTTTTATCTCTCAAGAGCCCTGTCTTTTCTCTCTCCCTGTTGTAGAAAACATAAACAGGATATTGTTTTAGCCTTTCTGAGCAATTTTTAGTTCTTACACATAAAAAAAACTTTGTACAGTGCATTATTGACTTTTGCTAGATTCCTTTTGATAATATTTCTGCTGTTACCATCTACAACTTCAAATTCTGGAGCAGTTGTCCTTCCATTTTAAAAGACTTTTGAACATCAGAATATGACATGATCATGTGACCATATTTGAGAATATCATGGTTCAGATTTTGGGATTTGGTCTACTGAAAAACCAAGTGTCATCTGTGAAAAATCAGAATTCATCTCAGGCCAAGCTTGGCTCTCTCAGTATTCAGCTGTACAAAATGGCCATTCATTTGAAAATTGTGCCCACCTGTAAAAAAAGAGATGGCTTTGACTGCTACAAACTTTATGGCTGGAAATCTGTTAAATAAATAATGCTGCATAGAGGAGCAGAGGAGTACTGGGTACAAAGGCAGTACCCAAAATCTGTGAGCTACCAGATTAGAGATCTGCTAATTATTGTTGCAGACTGTTTCTGAAACTATAAAAGTACAATTAAAGGTATGGCAAGCAAATAATAGCTTTAGTACTCTTTATGGAAGTAAAATATTGCTGAAATGGAGGCTTCTATATCCACATAGAAGAGAAGGAAAAATCAGGAAAATACAGAAGGATACCAAAATTCTTAGTTCAGTTTGAAGGAAATCATACAAGAATCCTAGGCTTCCCTGATAGAAAGAAGGAAAAAAAGTTTCCTTTCCAAAATAATGTTATGTGGTTATTTAGAAAGAAAAATAAAGTAATTTTGTCTATAATTTTGAATTTCTTACATAATAGGGTTTTTTTGGTCTTCAATTTTTTTCATCCTGTCTCCATCTTAGATATCTTAGATATCTTAGATATCTTAGATATCTTAGATATCTTAGAT
The DNA here is from genome assembly GCF_036417665.1 of Passer domesticus. NCBI lineage: Eukaryota > Metazoa > Chordata > Aves > Passeriformes > Passeridae > Passer > Passer domesticus. Next base: position 22,612,272 of record NC_087483.1, read on the forward strand.
TCAATTATGTTCCGACTTCCTCATATTCAGTTTGGCCTTGCTGGAAAGAAGTTAAATGGCATGGTCAGCCCACACATCTATTACAGAGATTCACTTAGACTGGAATAGAGGCAAGTAGGAAAAATTTTCTAACTAAACCTTTTTGGGACATAACATAATGGACTTTGAAATAAAAGGTGGAGCTTCCTAAAAAATGGTGTTTCTTTCAAGACCACTGATGGAGGGGAATGCTCATATTACAAGAGAAAAAATGTGGCAGCTTTGGCAGCAGAAACGGAGAAAAGAAGCTGACAGAAACAAATTGCTAGATGAAATAAAAAATATTTGGCAAAGAAGCAGAGGAACACAGATTCTGAAAGAGCCCTCAAACAGCTTACTATCCTTAGAGGCCAATTAAACCTGAATCAGTCAGGAAAGACAGAAAGAGTCCTCCACAAGCTTAATGAAAATTTATATCAGGCAAAATAAAGCCCGGAGATTATTGTCATATAAGGTGTAGAATACTAAGGGAAACAAGATAGCTTGGCTATTAATGATACCAGAGTGGTATTTACATTTAAAACAAAATACATTTGTAAGGTCTTTGAAGATTTTCTGTGTCCATCTGTATGCTAACAAAAAATCAGCTCCAGCTGACAAAATATTTTATGTAATGAAGCAAATATGCCCCCCAGGTTCCAGCTGCCCAAATCACCATTTGAAGCTGAGTAAGAAAGAAATTAGAAAACATCTTCAGAAAATTGCTAGCTAGCCTAGAGATTGCGTCTTTTAAATACTTCTAAACACCTTTCTTGACAACTTGTAAAGACTGGTGGGCTTTTGCTTTTGGTCATTGATATATTGCTTAGCAAGAGCTGGCTAAAGCATCTCTGTTAAATGTCATTTTCGTACATTACAGTAGAAGGATATAATCACTGACAAAGGCACAGGTTAGAGTAAGGTCACCAGTTACTCAAAAAAATAGATAAAGTTATGTCTCTTGCCCTGTGTCCCTGCCTCTTGGATCTCATTTAGAGGTGTGGCAATTGAAGGCTATTTTACTGGCATACCACTTTATATAAAAAGAAGCTTAAGTAGGAAAATTGTGTTTTCATTTTCCCTATAAGTCTCCCTAAAGTGTCAAATACAAAAATAAATTGGAGAGACTTGTAATTCAGAGTTAAAATCAATACTTCTCAAATTTCCACTCTTCAGACATAATTTTAGCATCTTTAAATGAAGCATATACCAAACCTCTTGTAACTGCCATCTTAGCTGTCTTGAAAGTCAGTTGTGCTCTGGGTTGATAGACACTACTGGCTCTCTTCTTTCACAGGGTGCTCGTATCGTAGTGAAAAGTTTCAGATGGGACTCTGAATTTAGAAAAATTAAGAGGCAAGACCTAAACCCCCCAAATTACAAAAGGCAAAAGGAACCAAGAAGTAATTTATATTTGATCTAGAAAGAAACATCCAAATTATAATACATAGCTCATTGTTTAGCTTTCTTAAGGGCAGAGAAAAACCACTGGGCTCAGTAGTGAAGATTAGTCCTCATCCACAGGATTTTTGTTGTTTGCAGAGGATTTCCCATATTTGCCTTCAGAATTCAACTGCAAAATCAGTGAAATCAAAATAAGGCTTTCTTTTGTTTTTAGAAAGAAACTGTAGGGTATTTTCCATGACTTTGTTCTCATGATGACCAGTAACACATAGCAACAGTACTAAGACTGTATCTGCTTTTTGAACATTTACCAAAGCAGCAGTTTTCCTACAGAACTAGATTAAGGGTGCTTATATCCATATATATGTGAAAAGTATGGAAAGAGTATATATATAAAAACTTGGGTGGCAAGGAATAATTTTGTTCCTGAGATATAAATTTGAAATGGAAATTCTTAAGGCCTGTTTATAATTTATTTTTATATTCTCATTAGAATTAAAATACCAAGTGATTGCAAAATATTCAGATCCAGAAGAGACCGTTATTTTTATCTTATTCACCCCTCCAGAATTCCCATGCTTGAATTCAAAGAAAGAAGATCCCAATTTGGGGCTTTTTTATTTTTTTCACTCTGCAATCTAAATAGTTCACCTTTTCTCTTAGGCCTCATCACAGAGTTACATGGAGACCATGACATGAAAGTCCTTTGGAAAAGCAAAGATGCAGAGGAAGACAGTGAGTATTTAGTAAAGGGAAGCAAGGGTTAAGGCCTGGGAGTGCAGAACAGCTGGAATATGTTAGTTTTACAGGAAGTCAGCCTGGAGAGGGAGTGTGAACTGCCAGCAGGTGGCTGGGAATGGCTGGATAAGGACGTGGTGGGACTGGAAGAGAGCTCTGCCTCTTACTGAGACGACTCAGCCAATTTCAGCCTGTTTTTCTTTGTAACAGGGGACTTTTGTCAAAGCCCATTACAGTAAATTTAGCATTTCATTTAAATATAACAGGTCCTGGATGTAACCCTGCTTGTTTTGACAGTTTTTGTTTGCTCTGCTTCTTAAAGCTTTACCTTGTTCTTTCTCAGGTGAGGAAGAAAAAGCTGGTTGATTGTTACACAGGCTTCAAAGGGTGAGACACTCACGTGCCCTGGAGAAACTGCCTCCAAGTCAAGCAGACACTGTTTTGTTAAGAGAAGCTGCAGCAGACAAGTGTGGGAAGAAGGGTCTGCTGGGGTTTCTCTCCCTTCTGCAGCAAGGGAAGTTATGCTGACAGAGACAGCTGCTCTTACCACAGTGATGCTTTGCTGTGGTTTGCAGTACTGGTCTATGTCCTCCAGAAGTCCTAGTCATAAAATGGGCTTTGCTGTGGGTGGCACTGTACAAACACAAGAAGCTGGCCCTGCTCCAAAGACCTTGCAGTGTAGGTGTAACCAGGAAGCAGAAGACCCAATGGAAGTGCAGATCTGGGAGCATAGCACAGCAGTTTTCTCAGCATTTAACTGACACAGTGTTAAAAAAATAAAAAAAAACCACCAAAAAAACCCAAAAACAAAAAAAACACCGCCCCAAAACAAAACGAAAGAAAAACAAAAACCAAAACCAACCAACTAACCAAAAAAACTCACAAAGAAAGTTTGAAGGAAGGATTTGAAGATAACATGATCCTGCACAATTATTTCTGAAAAACTCCTCCTGAGCATGAAGAGCAGTGTAGCTAAGATATATGTGTTACTATTTCACCATCTAACAGGATGACATTTGGCAAAATTAGAAGAGACCAAGATGGTAAGAGCTTGGAGAAGACTTTTATCTATATGGATAGTTGGGAAAAACTTTATGCACTAAGCATCAAGGCTCTGTAATTTTTATATACAGCTATTAGAGGACCTATAGGGAAGTCTAAGCTGAAGATATCTGAAATACTTGTTTGAGGAATTAGCAAGAAGGCTGTATTATGACAGGGGACCTTGTGCAAGGTTAACTTGGAGAGAGAGAAGAGTGAGGATAGTAACATCTTTGTTTCAGCCACAATGATATTCAGCTAGTGATCCAGAGAGTGCTGTCAGAGAAAGGATGAGCATGTATGTACTGAAGGATGCAGGTGTTAGGGAACTGAAGTACTTTGTGTTGACCTGTGTACATTAGAGGGATTTATTTTTGAAGTCAAAAGAGGTAATATCTGGGGCTGGAGAAAAACAACCAAAGACAGAGTCCCAAAGAAGTTGCAGTGTAGGTGTAAGATTAGAGACTTCAGATGCAGACAGAGGAGCACAAGGAAACAAAACACCTGACAGAAATCTGGAAACTGGAGGTCATAATCACAGGAATTTATCCATAGAGTCCTTACAAAGGCTGGCAGATATTAGAAATAAAAGATAATGTTAAATCCCAGTCAAGAAAGACCAGTGCATCATGAATAGTGTTGCTGACTTTTGAGGTCAACTCAGATGGTGTATCTCAGAAAAAATTCAGACAGAAGAGATGGAAGCAAATTTAGAAAGTACATACCAGCATCATACAAAGGTGAGCATATTGAGAGTTGGTGGTAGTTAGGAAAATGTTCTATAAAGAATATAAGAAGGCTTTTTACAAACAGAATATCATAACATTTGAAGGAACAAACTGCAGCCAGAAATCCAATTCTCTCATAAATCAAATACTCATCACCAAAGTGGTCTTCTGTATATCGTTACATGGCTATACCCTTGTTGGTAAATTTTGTTATGCCTTTCTTACATTTCCAGAGTTGTATGTAAAATGTTCAGATTTTTGCCAAGACTCAGCACTTATTAATCTTGGTGTTTTGCTAATAATAAATCCACTTTTTCCCACCTTATTCTTATAAGTGGACAAAAGCAATTACTTCTGAGAATTTACAGAGGTGTTAAATAGAAAGTATGGTTGAGAATTAATAGTTGTTTTCATTACAACTACCCATAATTTTTATTCCAGGATGTGTTTAATTGAAGCAATAGCACTGTACTCCAATGAACTGTACTAATCCAGTAGAGGCATTGGCTATCTAATATTTTAAGAAAACATGCAATACAGATTGCTTTCTAAGAGAAAAACCCAGTGACCTGTTACAAAATAATTTTGACAAATACAAAATGATAAACTGCTTGGCACTTCTTATCAGGCAAACTACTGCTTTAAACTCATGTATGGATAATGAAGTCACAGTCTGCACAGGAGCTTTCTTGACAGTAAGATAATAAATACTGACATGGATAAATTGTCATGAGTTGAACAAAAAAATCCCTGTCAAATTATCATTTTGATAAGGATGGTGCATTTGATTATAATGAAAACAAATGTGCTGGTGGCTCCTTGCAGCAGTAATTTTGCTGTCCAAGATGACAGAGTTAGTTCTGAGAAACTTTTTAATTGTTTTATCCACATAATGGCAAACTGATCACTTTCATGTCACTGGGCAAGGAAATAATCTTGACAACAAAAGCTAGATTTCATACCAGAGGTACCACTTTAATTCTTTATTTGTGGCAGCACAAATGAAAATAGTTGTATAGCATGATGACTGGCACAGTGGGATCCACATTGTCCATGTCTTTGAGCTGGATAGGAGCAGATACAGAGAGTATGTACAGATACATGACGTGTGTTTAACACAAAAATGTCTGCAGCACCCCTAATAGTGTGGCTATCTAAAATATTTTCCTTGAGCTGCTCAGAGGGTCTGCAAATGATACCTGGTTTCACTGTAGTTCACCAGAATTGCCCCCAGTGTCTCAGCAGGTGTTTGTTACATTCTTCACTGCCACCTATCTCCATGGCCACTATGGATGCAGTTGTAATAGTTAGAGCTTCATTCCCAAATTATCAATCTTCCAGAGTTAATCAAGTGGGAAGTAAAAATGGCTGAATGATGGTGCCACATCAAGATTTTGTGTGCTCTTTGAAACAGAAGCAGATTTGACTGAATATTTGTTTAATAACTTAATTAGATCTGGTTAAATCTTTACTTTGAGGGTTGCACTGGGTGACCCTAAGCTCAGAGCATGAAACATGAAAGCAAATTGTGTCTGTCTTGGATTTTTGTGGGCAGCACTACATCAAATAAAGAGCAGTGGCTTGAAGGGCATAACCTATTGATCATTCACCTGAACGAGATTAAACTAAACAGATTGAACTAAATTATTTAATTGTAATTTTTAAATCAAAGTTACGAATTTGAAACTTAATGGTGGTCATGCAGTTCATAAAAATGATAAGAATCAAATTACCCTAGTTCCAAAAACTAATGTTAAAAATCAAGGTACCTAAGTGGCATGTGTTTTTTTATACGCTGCATACTATTTGGAAAACACAGGAATATATTTTGGATTGCATGTATAGAGAAAAATTTTGTTTGATACCTTATTTCACTGAATATTTCAGATAATTTTCTCAAAACCACAGTTGATTATATTTATGTTTGTATATTTATATTAATTTATATCCATTTATATATAATTTATATTAATTTAATTTCAAAAAGTGCTTTGCTTATGCTACACCTTTGTTTGGTTTTAGTAATATCAGCAGATGAAGAGACTGACCAATTTCTTTGTCATTTGGCATGTTACATTGCTACTGAAACTTTTCAACACTGAACATTTCACTGATTCCCTTTTCTCTGCCATCTGTCTGATCTGGCCTCTTTCCAAATAATGCTGCTTTCCCAATGGACATGGTTGTCCTGGTACAAGAGTTTTCAGTCAGGGTAAGGAAAATTCACATTCTTTTCTGTTGCTTCTTTGATATTGCATATAAATATTGAATGGCCATATAAACTGTACAGTTTGTAGATTCTAAGATGCATGCTAAAAATATCTGTTTGTCACAAACTCTGACTTGTGCTGTATTTTATTGAAAACCTGACTCTGTTAAAAATATTTGGTTTTCTTTCTTTATGTTCTGTGTAAGTTTGCTTATTTTGACAATTACTTTATTACAGTACCTGAAGAACCAATGTTTTGAAGTTTGGTTGGCTGGTTAAAAAATGCAAAGTTCCAGATTACACACAGCATTGCAGAAATGTTAATTCAGCATTTTGGAAATAGTTGTCTTCTTTTAGAAGTTCAACACGAAATGTCTTAGGAAAGATAGTCTACTTTAGAAGCTGAGCACTTAGGCATGTACCATTTAATAGACTGTCAAGTTGGGCACAAAATCACTAATATCTTCTTGACCAATATCTTAGGAGGTCTAGATTTATTTAAATTATGTGTTGTGGTTATATATTGATTATGGTATTATATCATATCTAAGGACACCAACAGAGAAATTACATCCTACAGATCTAAAAAATGCAATGCATCATTAAAAATACATATGAGGAAGCATTGTATTTTTATGTGCACAAGTGCATTAACTGTTGAAAAGGCAGAGAGGTTTCGTTTCACCTTCTTCCCTTACGCTAGAATCACTTTCATGCTAGTAATTAAACAGTGTGTTTTACCGTGAGCAGTTGTAATAAAATCTACCAGACACTGACAACTTCTTTTAGGAGGAGCATATCACATTATATTTTGAACTATGTGGATTATCTCTGAAGAGTGTTAGAATTTATTGTTGGACAGTTAACTCTGGGTATACCAGAATACATTTCACAAGCTTCACTTTTTCTTTAAGAGAGAGAAATGTCTTAGGTTACCTGTAGTCCTGGTTTCAAGAAGAGATTTTCATCCATTCAACTGAAAGAGTGAACCTTTGGCTTTCAGGATCTGTTGCTGTGTCAGTCACTTCCAGCTCCTGACTAGGATCTTGAAACAGCTGTCTTCTCTGGCAGGGAGCTGCAGGGCCAGCACTGAGCCCTGGCTGCTGGGACAGCACGCTGTGACTTCACTCCTTGGTTTGACAATACACACGGAGGGCAGCTGAAAGGTGTCAGCACTATTTAAGTCTCCCCTAGGCCATAACTTGAACACTTGCATTTCATTTATATAAAGGCCCTTTTCCAGCTCCCTGGCAGTACAAATGTTGCATTCCCTTACCCTGTTCTGAACTGCAAGTGTGGGAGTAGTGAGTGTAAGCATGTCTTCATCTTTTGACCTGTGCTGATACACTGAAAGACTGACTGGTAACTGGCAAAAAAGGAGAGTCAGGAATCTCTGAAATCAAGGCAGCCAAGGACAGCAATTTCATTCCAAAGGCAGATTCCAAAATTGATAAAACTGACATGTTAAAAAACTTCTACTGAAGTTTCTACCTTAATAATTTAAAAAGTCTCCCAAGATAAATAGAAAACATTAATTTTCTAGGTTTCATGTGGCATTTCAGAAAGTGTATTTTCTACTTCAGTGTAGGTTTCTATTACAAGAAAGCTCTTTCTATCTTTTGGGGGCTACCAAGTTCAGCACATAAAACAATTGTTTTTTAGTTTATTTATACGTTTATAATTTTTCTAGTGTTGCTGTGAGTTTTTATTACACTATTTGAAAGTTCTCCAGTGATCAGCATTCAATGCAATCGTCTGGAATTGTGTCTGGATTCCATTTTGTGCAATTATGATATTGGTTTACCATATTTTCTTTACTAAGCAGACACTCAGCACTCATAGTGCAGGGTGTAGCTTTATAACCAGTTATTACTCTGGTAAGCTATTTTTAAAAAACCCACTAGACTTTAACTTGCATGAAAACAAACATATTCTCATGTAAATTCCTGAAGAGAAAACTGACAGATTAACAAGTATGAAAACAGGGAGTCTGCTCTCTTCACCAAAGTTTGCCCAAACGCTGGGAAGCAGCTGAACTACTGGATAATATTAATACCTTGTTTTTACTGTGAAACAGATGTATGCTGCCAGATCTTTTTCCTGTGGGGAAAAAAAGAATACAAAACAACAACAAACACACTGACCCTCTTCACATCCCAAACGTAGCATGTTATATATGATAGATATAAATAGAGTGTGATTGTTTTCAAATGTCAGCTAGCAAATTTCCCATCAGTTCTTGTGAGCTGAGGCTCAGCCCTTCTATTTAATGAAAGATTCACTGTTACTTAATTATATGCATGTTGTCAGAAAACAGTTTTTCTGATCAGAACATAGAAATCAGATTGTGATGTTAAGGATATTGTTTTGTTGCAGATAGTGTTTTTTGGATTAAAACTGTTGACCCTGAGCCCTGTTTTGACTCAGTTGTTAAAAATAGAAAATAGACTTATGCGTGGAATTTATTTTAAAGTATTGTGATTTTTTTTTTTAAGAGACAGAGATGTTTGGAGAGGGCAAAATCTGGATAATAGTATTTTTGTAACAAATGAAAAATGTTTGCTACTGCTTGTTGCTTTTTTAGACTCTTAATTTCCACATTAATCTGAGAATTGATTAATCTGTAGCATTAGATATATATCTATTAGATATAGATATATATGTATGTACCCTTTGCATCAGGGTATTCTCCTAGTAGAGATGTGCTGCATGGCAGCTTTAATAACAGCCCCAAGACTGTTGTCTGAATGGTCTTGTCTCCCTGTTCTCTCTCTTGCCATGCCAGCATCACTGTAGTTGGAGCTCTCTGGAGCACAGCTGCAGCATGGCCCACGGTGTCTCTGCCTCCCATGTTCGTTGTTGCCCCTCCATGGCAACAATTCGAGGTGCCTCAGTAAAGCTGGCATGTGTCCTAAAATCTGGTCATACGACTGAGCCCATGCTAAATAATGTAACTTTCCATGAATGCCTCCTTCAAAGCCAGTAGGAGCACTCAGAGAGGCTAAAGCTTGGCATGTGGGTCAGCAATTTTAGTATGTCTTCCTCTTTTGGAAATGGCTATGTGGATTTGTACTTCCAAATGCTGTGAAAAGGAAGCCCCTCCCACATCTAGAGCCATCCACAAAAATATTCTGGATAGCAAAGACAGCACAACATGTCAGTCATGCTATCCTTGCGCTACTCAGACATCTGTGAAAATTTCATGCTTCTGTGAGCAGATTCTCCAAAGGGCTGAATTTGGCTGCGTGTCTTTGAGTGCATACTTCCATTTTCCCTTCTGTGCCTGTCTGTTGTATGTTTTTAGTTGTCCTTGGTATTTGGGAAAAAAAAAGAAAAAGCACATATTAAATAAAATATATAAATAACAGGAGACAGCAGGCTTAAAATGGCAAAAAGCAAAAAAACCAGACTAGCTGTAAACCTGGAAATACTGTTCCCAACTCCTAGTGCGTGCAGGAAATGCAGCACATATGGCACATGGAATCACCTGGAGCTAGGCCTCTCTGTTGCACCTTGGCACAGGAGAGCAGGAACAAAGCAGAGATGCAGACTGTAACCCTTAGTGGCCTGGTGTCTGGTGAGGATCAGCTTAAGCCTGTTCTTGTACTTGCCTTCCAGTTCACAAATATGAGATGTTAAAAATAGGATCATTACGATCATTACCGAATGATCCCTTTTGTACTTAAATGCACTAGATATCAGTGCATTTTTGTTGATTAGAATCTTTAAATATAATTCTTTCTAGTGTGTAGGAAATACATATGAATGTAATTGTACCCTTTCTTATAGAAAAGTTGGATTTTATTATAATGACACTTCATTTATGATGCTCCTTGAAAAAGCTGTTTCTGATATTATGCTTTTAAGTGAGCTTCTCAGTGTTCCTTACAATCATTAATGAATCAGACGTTAGATAAAGACAGTGTAGGTATGGCAGCATATCATTATACAGGGGAGTAGAGTGAAGCATAAGGATGTAAATATTTACTACATCTTGCACAATGTTGAGGAAAAGATAGCTCTAAGGGTAGGATGATGTTTTTTACTGTTCACAGTGAACTCATCATAAAAAGAACCCTTAAAAAATTCAAACATTTCCTAACTTTTGCTCATTATGGGCAAAGGATTTTGTCTAGAAAGGAATAAAAGAAAAGGAAAAAAGTCTGATATTGAGTATTTGTTCTGGTTTGGGTTTTTTTAAAATTTTATTTTCTTGAAAAGGCTTCTTTTTTTTCTTTCTTTGGTTTTGGGTTATTTGGTATTTTTTGCCATTTTTCTTTTATTTGAAAAAAGAAAGATAAAAATCTTCAGAATGATAGAAAATATTTGTATATTGATGCCAATCCATAGGATTTTGTTCATACAAGAGAGTGTCTTTAAACCCCCAAAAGCTGCTACTTCTATCTCCCTTTCTGCTATAGAAATTTATTTCCTTCATTCAGCTTACTCTACCACAGATCATCTTGATGCCACTGTGTGCCCTGTTATACTAATGCATGTGCATCTCTGCTCAGTTTGTCTGTCAAAACTTAAAGGTTTTTCTGTATTTCATGCATTTCTAGAACAAAATGGGTATTAATTGTCATGCATCAATCAAAACTTTTTATTTTTTTTTTTCCACAGGGGCATCTTTACTGTCACAGGCTGATATTATACAGTTACATGATTAACTGGAATCTTATGTTTAGAAATTGAGAAGTGCCGAGATTTTAAACTTGTGAGTATAATTACATATATTTTTAGAAATTGAAATGAGCTTATGCAGAGATTTTCAAAATAGACCTAGAAGAAGGAACAGAAAATGTCCAGCAAAGTGTATGCATTCAGAAGTTTTAAGAACATTTGTTATATTTAAAAGACAAGAGTTACTTGGAACCCTAGAAAAGGCGGCAGCTGTTACCCAGTGGAACTTTTCTTCTGAACTAGTATTTTCTGTTTAATAAAACTTCTGAAATGTTGCTGTATACTGAGATAATATATTTAAGCTGTATAAACAATTAAATACAATTTTATGTCTTGTATTTTTCAAAAAGTAGTGGACTTAGGAACATAGCTTAGTCTATGATGCAAGAATTGTCAGAAAAACAATGTGCATGTTCACTTGAGACAAGGAAAGCTAGAATGTTCTGGCTGTAATTAGCAGTTATTGGGGAGAAGGATTCTGCTTTTCAAAATTGTTTGTTTGCAGTAGTTGAAATTTGATTAATGAAAATTATCCCTTTATGGTATTGTGGCTGTTTGAAAAAAGTGGCTTTAATACAGTGGATTTAATACAGTGGAAAGAACATTGAACTATAAGCCTGTGAATGAAGCTGTCTCTCCCTGTGCAGACTGATTTTAACAGCCACGGGTTCCGAGCTCTGCACAAATGTTTCAGGCCAAAAGTTTTACAGCAGTTTTTGTCCCTTTTCTCCTCAGTTTATATATGCTGTTACAATATAAGGGTTTTGGATCAAAGCTGAATTGCATTTGACTGCCCTGAAGCAGAGAGCAGAAGAGCTTGCATCTTGAAATTAAATGCAGTGGGATTTTCAGTGAAGGTGAAGACTTAAATTCTTGAGTCTGACCCTAACTGTTGCAGTCTCACTTTGGTGTCTGCACTAATTTTAACCTGGTGCCAAGTAATCCTCTCTTCAGGATAAGTCATACCCTCTCAGGTTTGCATTTTATAGTATTCACCTATTTTTTCTTTTTGTATTTATTACAATTAGATTTACATGTTTTAAATGTGTTGGGGGTTGTCTGAATTAGGAAAATGAGTTTTGATGGCTTAACAGAAGAAAAGGAAGTGAAGAACAACAGATTTATTGAAATTTCCAACCTGAAATCCCAGGGATGGGGTGGGGGGAAAAATTCTCAGAGATGGCACTCTGAAGGGGACAAATAGGGGAGAAATGTGTGATTTAAAATACCCGCAGATTCCTAACTGAGTGCTCTGGTTTTTATATGTAGGAGATACAAGAAGCTGCCAACACTAGTGCTCCTTTAGAAACAGGATTTGTGGAAATAAAGACGTTTTAGTGAGCCTAAACTCTTTTCAAAGTAGGCAGTTACTTTTTGGTTGTCTCAATCTGCATTTTTAGCACACCTATTTATTGGGTAAAAAACCCAGAAACATCTTTCAGTGTTAGTGGCACATGAATGAATGAAGCCACTGAGAGTTACCAAAAGCACTTTTGCTGAAGCAGCCAAAATTAAACATCTTATAGGTAAAAGAGGATAGCAGCAGCTTTCATGTCTCAAACTCTTTTGCTGTTGGCTAAAGATTTTCACACCAGCTACTCATCTCAGCTGAAGAAAACAGCACTTGGGAGTCAGAGATCAAAAGTGTTCAGTGAAGACCTTTATTAATGAGGGAAGAGTTTCATTGGAGTTGGAAGGCAAACACAGAAAAGTAAACACAGCCCACTGGATTACCACAGGTTAGAAAATACAAATGCTATCATATTCCCACAGAGCTCTTTGTGCAGAAGCAGCTGTTATGTTCAATGCATTGTGTTATTTTATTATGATCACATTTTTCTGAGTTATCTGCCTTTTTTCATTTTTAGTGTGCTTTACTTAAAAAAGTTGTTTGAACTTAGTGAATAATAACACTGAAAGACATCAAAGTTTTAGAAAAGTATGGAAAAAAGGTGTTACAATTTAGATGAATCAGTTATTATTAAGGTGTTTTGGGATCTGCTGGTTTGGCTTCTAATGTGCATTCAGAACACCATCTTGTGGCCTAAGTTTCCAGTAATGTGTTGCAGTTGTGTACTATTTTCCTACCTCTCACAACAGTGCTGAGAATTGAGATACTTCTAATTCCCATGAACGTTGTGGCAAAACTCCCACTGAGTTTATAGAAGGGAGAGGAAGGGTCATTTGTGGCTTTTGTGAAGTGCAATGAGATACTGATGAAAGACATGTATCAACCTGAAATGCTTTTGTTCATTACACATGGAGCAATCCCTGAACAAAGAGAGAGAATATAAATCAAGTATTTATGTAACATCACGGTGCTAAATTTTAGGTGGCATATTGTAAGTAAAAAACTGGCTTTCTGCTAGGCTATTGACCTTTTGTTCTTTTCCGCTTGTCTTTTTAAACTTTCTGTTGTTTCTTTCTATTCATGCAAAATTGTCAACTTGTAAATACTTCCCTATTGACAAGATACACTTATGTCAGTAGTGTTGGCATAAAAAGTTAATCTAATGTGGACAAGCATTTCTGAACTATTCTAAAATAACTCTTTTCTGACTATTCACACTATGGGCTAGCTGATTAATTCTAATAATTCATAGACAGAAAGTTCTTAGTACTTTTGCAGAGCAGTTGAGATGAGAGGCTGGTATTTTGCATATGCTCTCACTGTCCTTGAAGCATTTCATTTGGTGTGTCTTGTTTGGGAGCTCTGTAAGATGGAGAAAAGCAGAATTGTTCCTCAAAGAAAAGGATAATGCAGTTTTCAAGCATTACTTGTTCAAATTTCATCTCAATATAAGATGATATACAAGGATAAATGAAGGAGATGAGGTAAAAGATTTATAACTGAAATAATACCAGCACACTTACTTTTACCTGTACCAGACTCTGACATACTTTAATAATTTGGGCTTAACTTCTTGTATGTGGATGGGTGGAATGTAGGAAAATAGAGATAGTGATGAAGGTGATCTCACTCCTAAGGAGTTACAGATGTGCTAATTATCAAGAATTAGGAACAGGTCACAGCCAGATCCAGTTAGGATAGGTGTTGTGAAAGAGTAGGTTGGCTGGTTGAGGAGGAAGATGGAGTTTTGTTGGCTGTGCTGAGAAGAAGAAGTAGTCAGTGCTGTAAGGAGCTGCCCATGAGAAATCACCAAGAAGGTATGAAGCTTTTGCAGTAAGATGGCAATACTTGTAAGAAATAGATCCGGGTTTTTCTGTTCTTACACTTCAGTCATAGGACTGATGGATTGACTGGCAGGCCAGTCAACCTAAGATATAGATAGACAGACAGACAGAGATATATATGTATAATGTTTTTATATATTATGAGAAATACAGTGCTAAGTTTTGCTTTAACTGAAGCATAAAAAGAAATAATTTTTATTTATTTGTATTTTCTTTTAGCAACACAGTATTTATTTGATTTTCTCATAATGCTTAGCTCTCATGTGTCTTTTCAGCCACTCCAGTAATATCCCTGTCTTCTTATTCTAGTGAGAAAAATACTTATTTTAGCAAGGCTACTTTCGATGTTTGATGATTTGTGAATTGACAGAACAACCTATGTTCTATTCCTATTCCTTTTATTCTGTAGATTTTTGCTTATGCAACTTGCAGTAATTCCTATGAAGCTGTCACAATCTGTTCTATCCAAATTACTTACAGATCCTGTTGTTCAGGGATCGTTGAAATGATATATTGCTATGGTCTCTCTTGTTAATGTGTGCTTAGGGAGTCCTTCATTTACACAATAGACTTATTCAATTTTGGGTGAAATGTGATTATTGCTCTCTCACAGAAGACACATGCTTGATCTAGATATGACTTGCTTATTTTTTAAAGAAATTGTATGAAAATAGGATGTCCCTCCACAAAACTCTGCTTTTAGTCTTAGAAACTAATTGCCTTTACCTTGCTATTTGGAGGAGTGATAATTTCATGTACTAGGCTGTTAATAACATCTGGCAAGAAGTGCAGCTCCAACAGAGGCAGATTAAAGCATGACTGATGTTTCAGGGTGCTGGAAACAGTGAAAAATTCACTGAGAAGTGTATTCCTCTCTCCATGGGCTCAGCAAGTGGCAGAAGTATGGTTAGAATAGTCTGGTACTGGTTGTGGGCTTGTGTATGAGAAGATTTTATTATTGGAAGATATCAGGTAGCTTGAACAACTGTAGTCTAAATCTAACTGATTTTATCCACAGCATTTTTATTCAGCCCTTTTTAATGAGGATGGTGTTGACTTTAAAAACTTTTTCTTACTCAAATGCTGCTTTGATGTTATTTTAGCTATAATGCCATTTCTTGGTAAGTCATCTGTGCTGTGACTGAGTAGTGATGGGTTGAGGATCTAAAACTGAGGCAGGAGAATACAGAAAATAATTCTAAATATAATTCTGTCAGTGTTTGTTTCTGTCTCACTTCCTCTAATGGGACTGTCATGGCAGTAGGCTGTGCCAGCTTATGGTAGTAGCTCATAGGGCTGAGCCCTCTGCTTGAGTCAGGAGCCTCCCAGACTCCAGACTATGAGCATGTGGGAGAACATGAACTGAGGCATGCAGGGAGACCCTGGGAGCTGCTTTTTTCATAAGATCAACAGATGTATCAGCTCTGCTGGCTGCACCTTGTGCAGTATCTGATATTTAAGCTTTTGTAGTCTCAGTTGTACTTTTTGCTTTAACTGGGTATGTGAAACCACATACCTTAGAGAAATAAACTAAATAAATGGATTGTATCATTCAATTTCAGGGGATTTATCCACCCTATCTTGTAATTTTTACTTACATGAACAATTTTTGTTTACACGCTCTTAATTTGAATGGGATTACTTGCATTAGTGATAATGTGAGTAGCAGGTACAGGATTAGTTCCTGTATTTGTCAGTGGTGTCAAAAGCAATAGAATATAGAGTAATTTGGTTACATTTTCAATTATAATCTGAAATTAAAGAGCTTTATTTTGGAGCTGTTGCTCTGAATAGCAACTATTGATATTTCTAATTGAATTCTGAGATAGAACTTTCCATACATTTGTAATGCAGAAAGCTGTCTCATCATGTGAGATTCACTTGGCAGATGAATGGTCACCACTTAGTAACAGTATTAAATCCTGCATTTCAAGAGTCAAAAGGACTGGAAGCTTCTTCTAGGGTAAAATATTTAATCTATTTCATATCTCAAAATTCTATAGTGTGAAATTACTAGGTTGAGAAACATTTTGATAAATATTTGAGTACGTGCTGTGATTAATTTGTATTAGAATTATACTTTGAACTAGAGTAATTCATGTTGGTAGGACACCTGATGAGGCAGACCTTGATCCTGAAAAAGGCTCCAGGCAAACCTCCAATGAAAGCTTATCTGCCTTGGGCAATTTTCAGGACTCGGAGGTAAAATTTGATATAGTGTGAATGGGTGGCAGGATGAAAATAAATCATGCTGCAGCTAGCCAGTTTTCCACAGCTACAGGTTTGGGGGTCTTGCTTTTTTTTTTTTTTTCTTTCTTTAATTTTCCCCTCGCTTTTTAAATTTTGTACTTGCACAGCTTGTTTTTTAAAGATTTATTTAAATCTGGTTCATGTGCAGCTTTTAGCCTTCATGTAATTAAATGGGAAATGTCGGGAAATGAATAATTTTGGCAAATATTATTTTTTCAATATCTAAGACTTTTATTGCTGGAGAAATACTATCCAGTTTTATATAAAATTTTCATGTGGAATAAATGTCTCCTCAGTAAAAAAAAAGTGGGAAAAGAAAAAGCTGGCAATAGTTTAAATAGCAGATAGATGCAGATCATATCAGTAATTGTGGCTACAAGTCACTTTGTCTGCAGGGGTGTCCAGTGACCGTGAGTCCCATCACAGCTTATTTGAAAAGGGGCAACAGTAGACAGTGAATGCAGTCCTGGTGTTTGCTCACGGTAAGTGATACTGCAGGAACTACCTTTCTGAAACACAAGATGCAGAAAGTTTTTTGCTTTAAGGTACTCTGGCCGTTTTGGAATCTGAAATATCTTCTCTATGGCCAGCTTGCTTACTGGTCTGAGAAGGTGACAGGACTTTGCCAGCTCCTTGATCGCTGGAAGTGTTCCAGACTGCAGCAGCAGCTGATTGCCTATATATATATAATATAAAATACTTCCATTATTTTGTCCCTTGAAATTACATAAAGGATATACCACAGTTTGGCGTTGAATAAAGACTTCATGTTCTGATTTACAGTAGGTATTTCTAATGTTCAGGTTTATGTTTTGTAAACTGCTGGATTTACTTTAAAAGCAAATATAACAAACAGTGGAAACCTGCTGTCATGAATTGTAGCTATGTGAGAATTGGCTTGATGTCAGGAATGAAAAATGGGTAGACAAATACCCAGGTCTGGAGAACCTGCCTTTAGAATTACCTGAAGAAGGAGGAAAAAAGGGATATATTTTTTAGATGACCAAAGAGTAACAGCAGATTTTATTCCCGTTGAAAAGAACAAGATGTTGATGAAGGGGTTGTGAACTAAAAGCTCACCTGTTTTTCTTAGCCATATCAGATGGTCTATAAGAATATGTTACTTTTTCAGACCAAGCTTCCTTGTCTTGCAGCTTTAGACACTGTGGCTACTACTGAAGACAGGGAAAGACTGTGAAAGAAAAAGAAAATTATGCATGAAATATTACAGAAACAGTTTGACATTCTTGTAAAAATAGGAGTTTCTGCTGAATGAACAATAGGCAATCTGGTAGATTTAGATAATTGTCTTAGCATCATTAATAGCTTGACTTAGTAGAGAGGATTTAGGAAATTGAAGTTGATATGTCCAAATACTGAAATGAAGAACAAGATTTGCATATTTTTGATCATAGACTCATTCATTATTCAAGTCATGTTTTCATCTGCAATAGACAAGAGAAGACCACCATAGACTGTAATGATAAAAGCAAGGGCAAAATTTCACTGTGACTCAGGGGGAAATGACTAATCTTTCCTGATTTGTTCTGAATCTTGACATGTAGACCTCAAATATTCTAATTTATGTGAAAATGTCTTCTTTGGTCCCTCAGCTATCTAAAGTTGTAATAATGCAAGAGCACAAAACCAGAAAAAGCTTTTAAAAGCTTATTCTTCTAAATAAGTGATTCTAAACTCAGATTATACCCACTAGACCCTGTATTTTCTGAGTTGCCAGGGAGTTAGCCACAAAACTCACATTAAAGTCGATGGGAATCACTAAACTCGGTGGGAATTGTGTGCCATGATCACATGTAAACTCTGTAAATTTCTAAGAAAATAGCAATTAAAGTAATGGTGGAAAATATCAAGTATCAGAGTAGATCATATATGAGTAAATGAGCCAGATATCTAACAAAATGAAAAACATGATGGAAAAGAGAAGATGGATGGAAAAGAGATGGTTGAATACATTCAGTTATGTAAGACTGTAAAGGAGAATTTGTAAGGTTTCAGGAAATAGAATTTCTTGAGAAGCTGAGAGAAAATGGAAAGAAGGCGATCAGGCAGAATTGCTGTGAGGAATGGCTTCCTGCTGAGCTACAAGAAGTTTACTTTCAGCACTGTACAAATGCTTCCCAATAACTAAAGTAAACAAAAATAGATGCATCATAAAATCAAGAGTAAGGAGTAGTTTATATAAGCATCCAAACATACCACATGTAATGAAGAAGAGACAGAAGAAAGGGAGAACAGTGCAGGAAAAAGGAAAATATGGGAGGAAAGAACATTGTACAGTGGTTGAGGAAGAAAGCAGACAGTTGATAGGATATGGCTGCCTGAGAAACATGGGAAGCATATACTATCTGTTGAAGAGGGTGATGCTGATCAAAAGAATTAGTGCAGGGAGAAGCTAACTCATCACAGCATGGATTTTTTTTATCCAGTAGTAAAGTTCAGCAAAATAACTCACTAGTTCCTTAAAAAGTATTACAGTAAAACATAAGACCTACATTGATATTAATGCTGTGGATTCTCTAATTCATTAAGATCTCAAACCTGTTAGAAAGTTTCAAAAGAAAGAGAGGGCCATTACTACCTATATTCCTTTTAGTTCTACAAAATGCAGTTGCTTAAGACTCTTATAAAATCTCACCCAAATAAAAATGGAGAAAAGCTCTCTGCTCAAACACTATGATTTAGAAATGGTCTTCCACAGAGACAAGGAAATACATAAAAAAGTTGTTGATAAAAACCATCCTTGAAACATTAGGGAGAGGGCAAGGTTTTGCAATGGATATGGAAAAATTATAAAGTTAAATGGCACTAAACAAAGCTCACTGACTGTTCATACCATGCAACTGTTGAATAGAAGAACATTATTTTATGCTTATGGTGAGACTGGGCCATAATTTCAGACTAGAGGAAAAGCAAAGTTAATCCAAGGCAAAGTACTTACTCTGCAGAGCTACACAGCGGATTGTATTGCCAAATGAAGGCATTTTAGAACTTTTTAGATTTAAGAAAATAACCTTCTTTCAAAGAGATTCAGAAAAAATGAAATCAATGTAGCTGTTGCAGCAGGGATTAAACTTAGATGCCCCATAAAAAGTTCCAATTTTTATGGGTGCTCTGTTAGCAGAACCTATGAAGAGACATAAGAAATCAAGACATGAATTTTAACAAACAGTAAACAGGCAGTACGCAAAACAGTTGAATTGCGAATTGGTCATAAGTAACACGCACGTTTCTTATGACATTTCATTTAAAAATTTAACTGCTACATTAAGCTGGCTTTATGCCTTGAAGAGCATATTTACAAGCAGTGTTTTACAGGTGGTCACAATTGGTGATTTAATACACAGGCCATCTTTGCAGCTGTGTAGCAAATCAGATGAACAAATGGGATTTGGTAGTGGTGAGAGATTGCATAAACTCTCCAAACTAATGAATTTTGTAGTGTGTGAAAGTAAGATAGTGCTCTGAGTACAAAGCAAAAGAAGCTACAAAACCCCCCAAGAACAGCAGAACACAGGTCAATGTTTTGAATGGTTGCCAAATACTAGAAGGTACAACAGAGATAAATAAAGTACACAGTAAAGATGCAATATAATAAAATACTGTAATTTGGGCTGTCAGCATGAGTGTAGTGACTTCAAAACAGAACAAGTGAGTTAGCTTTTATGGGGTATTTAACCACAAACTGCCATAAACTGAGACTGCTGCTGGTAATACATATTCAAATGCAGCAAACGTGTTATTGGGAAAAATTATATAAAATCACACTATAAATTTGCTGGTTGTATTTCTTGAATTTGTCCACTAGACATCTGCAATTTGCCTTTTGCAGACTTGACGTCTGCAGAAGTGGTAGCTTCAGTGCCATTTCCCACAGTATCATGGAAATGATTGTCACTACATTTACATGGGGTATCCCTGCCAATGGAAAGGGTTGGAACTAGATGATCAGCGAGGTCCCTTTCAACTCAGGCCATTTTATGATTCTGTGATAGTAAGAAGACTTATTTTGGACATGGACAAACCAGACTGTCTCAGATTCAATAGGCAGTTCGCAATAGCTCCAGAAATGCCTCTTATAGCATGGAGTTTTTTCCCAAGTGGTGTTAACTGAAAGTACAACCAGATCAGAGAAAAAAAAATAAGTTCTCATCTCAGTCCATTATTTGGGTAGGTAGAGAAACAGATGTGTGTCCAGTTCCAGTGCTTCAGGACAGCTGTGTTCTGCCACAATGGTTTCCTTAGAGCTTTCTACCACTGGCGTCTTGGCCCATTTTTGTAGCTTAAGAGCTACAGAGGGCAATGTCTAAGAAGCACCAATTCCTGGCCACTGCCACTTGCAAGGCTGAAGTGCTGTCTCACAATGCTATATTTTCTTCACATTTAATGTGGGTATTTCTTCACACTTAATGATTGCTGTTCCAGTGTCCTCTGTTGTTTTGGAAACAGATACTGCAAGTACTTTATGTCTTCTTAAGAGGTATTTTCTGGGCATGTTGTATGGTCTGGTTTCCAGTAGCACAAGATATGGGTCTTTCAGCAGCTGTTCCAGTCACCATTCTCAACTGCCTCTCAGAACCACTCTTACAAACTGAGCAAAGATAAAGTTTATTCAAATAATTAGTTACAGAAATAAGACGTATTATTTTCTTATCTATCTATATATTTATATAAAGTTATATTTCTTTTTTGATAATGTTTTCTATTAATTCTAAAGTACCTAGATTTTTCAGTTATTTTGTTTTCTATATTTAATTTTTCATAGCTTTAGTAAATTAGTTCCCATCATTCAGTTCTTAATAATGTCATCTTCAACACCATTACTATTCACACAAAATGTTAATCTTGCATTTGAAGAGGCAATAAATGTAACTGTAAACCAGGATTCTATGTGTATTTCCTAACACCATTCCTAATTTACTTTCCGAGCAAAAAGACCCCCAAACCAAACCACCACCACCAGAAAAAAACCCACAATTAAACAAAAGAACCACCCAAACTAAAAACATTAAAAAATCCCAAACCCCAAAAAACCCATAAACAACCCCCCAAAACTCCTATAATATTAATTACTAGAGTATTCTGTTATTTTAACAGAATAACATCGAGGAAAATGCAGGTTTTAGAGTAAAATGTTCTAGAATAAAATTGCAGTTCTTTATTTACTGTTCAGTGAATTTTCTGCAAATTTGCTGGTATTTAGTAATCTGCTGGAAAGGCCTGCCACCAGCTCTAGCTTTTATCCCAATTTTTCTGTTGATCTGTCAATGTTTGATGAGGAAATTACCTGCAACAAAAGAGACATTTGAGAATCAAAGACAGTAAGTAGGGAAAATCTCCAATTTCTTCTTAATTTAATTATTTTTAGAATTATTCATTTGCTCACATTTTATTATTTATTATTAATTAATCTATCTTAATTAGTATAATTCAATATATTTATTTCTCTAAAGAGATGTTATACTGTTATAATGGAGTTTGAAATAAGTTTTATGTAACTAGCTAGGAATTTTAAATTTTTTTCTATATTCTTTACAGTTTTGTATGTAGTCTAAGGAACACAGTAATTTTCTTTGCCTGTTTTCTGGATTATACTTACTAATTTCTCTCTTCCCATTGGGCACATGCTGTATTTTCATAGGAGCTTAGTTCCAAGGGCCCCTTTTTTTTCTTCCTTCTGCTGCGCAGTGTTTTTAGTAATCTTACTGTTCTACAAGTATATACTTACATACCCACTATATGATAACAAGAAGAGCAGATCTTTCGGGGTTCGTTTTCACACTTTGGTGATAGAAGTTAAAAATATTTTCTCCTTCAAAGAAATATTAAGATGCTTGGAGTAGTGTCTTCATTTTAACCCTGTAATTGCTAGGTTATAAGAGATGGAATTTTGTATGTTCTCTGTTTTTAAAGTAATAACTGTTCCTAAAGTAATCAGAAAGTAAGGAAACACATTTCCACACATACTGAAATTAGTCAGATGACTTAGGAAAAAGCTGAACTGAAATCAAAATAAACCTGCAGCTGGTTTTTGCTGATCTTCTCAAAATGCTGCCATGGCTTTTGGAACATTCTATACATTTTCAGGTTAGGCACTTCTGGCTTTCAAACAAAACCAAAATTAGAATTATTGAAGAAGCCATGACACAAGCAGTTTTTCCATGGTATTTTTAGCCTGATTGCAAGCAGATTTCATGGGAATTTAGTGATTTAGTTCATTCTGAGATTTACTGTACCATTCAGAGAATTTGTTATATTTTGACAATCCTTCCAGCCAAAATGTAGGCCATGGAAATTTTTTAATTCTCTCTTTACTGATCAAGCTTGTAATGATATCTGTTCCTTGTGTAGAAATGAGACACTCATGAGTATGGAAGATCATCCTCCCTGAATTAGGATTTAAAAAAGGAGATACTATAAAAAGGAACTTGACAGTTCAGTAATAGTAGCAGGAAACTGGGAGACTTTTAAAAAGCAGATGCTCTTGTGAACCAAAACACAAGTTCTGGAGGCTCTGAAATGTTCATGATAAATTTAAAAATACTTGAAATCTGAACTCTTTCTCATCTTATTTCATTGAAATTCAAATTATATTAAACTTCCACTTTAAAATGAACATGCAGATGCTTAGATTTTTTTTCCTTCGCAACAAAATTACCTTCTGATGAAATTCAGTGAAAGGAAAACACTTAAACTTTAGACAAAAAGTTGACAGGCTTTATCCAGTTCTTTAGAATCCCAATAGAAAATAATTACAGCAGAGATTGAATAGATGCACAAGAAAGCTGACGTAGCCCGTGACATTTTGGTTCTATTTCCTGTCTCTAAAAGCTCAGATCCGCACATCTTTATATAAGCAATTAAAGGTATATTTTGACGTGCATGAAAAAGATGGAAATGTACCCATAAAGTTCTCATAGGATGCTTTTTAGCTCTTATAATTCATTCAATGAGCATTGAATCATACTTATAAGTATATTCCTCACTGAATTTTTTCCTCCTAATTTCTCTAATTTCTGCAGGGACCATGTGGAAAAGTTAGCTAGAAACTTTTTAATGAAAATTGCCATGTTGGATTGATAATAGTTAAAATGGTTCTAGTTTGCATATGGACAGCCAGTAAAAAAGACTTTCCTAGGGTTGGAATAGATGGTTATATAATATGAACAGGCTGATATAATCCAGTTTCAAAAGAGGGGTAATACCCACTTCCAGATTTCTACCAGTTTAGCTGCATTGTCAGTGGACTAAAATCTGAGTATTTCACATAGGAACTATGATAGAAAGACAAAAGAAGAGCTGCAGTAAAAGAAACTTGTCCTGGTTTTGGCCAGTCATCCATCTTAAGGAGAGTGGAAAATATTCAGTTTTATAGGCTATCCTGGAACTTTTTGCACATTAAAAGCCAGGTTGTGTACTAATGTGTAAACTGAGATATCATAATAAGAATGTTGAATCCACTGAGAACCTGGAATTAGGTGTTTTTAAAACTAGAAGACTGAGGACATTTGATTGTCAGACTCTTCCCAAATGATAAGATTAATGGTTTATTACAGCATAACAGGTAAATTCAGATTTGGTGCAGAACAGACTGAATAAAGAAGAGAGGAATCTGTTCAAAGATAGTTCTGATAAACTGAGAAAGAATAAGAGTTTTTCTTACTCTTCTTATGCTGCAAATTTAACTGTATTTAAAATCTGTGCCAGAGGCCGCGGGAGACCATGCTGCAAAGCAAGTAGACTACAGTATTTGGAGAGTTTTGACAAACAACTGATGTCTGCCTCTGACTTGGCAGAATGCAGGTCTTTGTGACCATAAGGAACAGGCAGAAAGAGCTTGCTTAAAATGTGAATGAGAGAATCAGAATATTCAAGCATAATGTGAAACTGGGTGTTGTATAGAGCGAGTCAAACACCTTTTTTTGTCAAAAAAAAAAAGGTAGAAATCCTTTCTTCTATCCATTGATGTAAAAAAAAAACACCTATGAAGTACAATTCAATAAACAGTAGGAAAGATTTTCCAGATAGTCTACTTGATAGTGGATCCAGTACGTATTTTGTTCTGGGAGTAGCTATTGTCACTAAATAGGTGTAAATATTTTTAGGAAAGCCAGGATTAAGTAAAAGCTAGAACTGTTTTCAAACATTTGCACTTTGCTGATGCAAATGTAACTCCAAAGGGAAATAGTTTTCTGTAACGAGTTCCAGATGTACTTGTAAAAGTTACAATGAAAAGGTAATTATGTTGTAAATAGTGGGGATGCTTTTCTTCATCAAAGTGAGAGTTTCTTTATTCCTGGACCCAGTTAGCTGGAATAAGAAATACACACTGGGAAGAGCAATTCTAAACCCCCGTTACTGATTCTCTAAATTACTCTTTCCAGGACAATCAGTGTTTACTTCAGACAGATCCTCTTTCTGATGAATGGAAACTCTACACTGAATACATAGAACACATGATTGTAGATGGGCTGTTCAAAGCTATCAAGTGTCTTCAGCATCTGAATGAAAACACTGAGGCAACATTTAAATCTCCCTTATCTGAAGTGCAACTTTTTCTTAATAGCAGTGAAATAACTTTTAAACTATCTTTGGGCTTAATTCCAATGGCAGTTTCTATGATATTATGGGTGAACTAATCAAAACCAGCTATGATGCTGCATCACCTGTAGACAGATTGTCAAATACTTTGGGAAAGACCCTTTTCAGTTATTCCTACTATTGCTACTTTTCCGCTTTTGGGTTTTTTTTAAACTGTCACAATTGACCTTTCCTCTAGGCTACATTTGAATGTAGTTTTCCCAGCTGATTCACCCCTATCCAATGGCTTATGCCAAGAAGGCTAATATCTCAAGAGAGGATGTGAGGACTTTTCCCCATCTGTTCTCGTGAGCTGTCATATCTACTCTCCATAACCTCTGCTGCTCTTGTTTTATGAATGTATCTAGTAATTTCTGTCAGCCAATGACAGATATTTTTAAAATTATATTGGCTAACTTTTTTTTAACAGCTTCTGGTTCACTTGCCCAGTTGAGAGTGCCTTTCTACTACACACTGAAATCTGCAGCTGGATGGACTCTTCAAAGCTGGCTCAGGAATTTGCCTTCTACTTTCACTTCTGCATTGTACACAGGCAGTCTTTGGCTTTACAGTGCCTGTTTTACTAAGCATTTGATGTCAAATGACTTCTACATATTTGAGGCTGGGAACTTCTCAAGGACTTCTGTTTTCTTTGTGATTATAGGTTGAATCTTTGCTTTCTTGGTTGCTACTTCTCATCAGGACACCTGATAATGTTTCTGCCCCCAGATCTGCAAGTACAGCTGAGCTATGTATTTGCAGTAAGTTCATTCTCTATAAGCTGTGAGGTTATGTACACAGCTGACAAAAAAGTTTAGTAAATTACAGTGAAGCAATTTGGCTAGAAATTTAATGTAAATGCAAGTTTTTGTGCAAGAGTATTTTTGCCAGACTAGCAGGACATGGAAAGTCTTTGTGCAATTTCTTCCTTTTGCAGGCTTTTTTAATATG
The DNA here is from genome assembly GCF_036417665.1 of Passer domesticus. Taxonomy (NCBI): domain Eukaryota; kingdom Metazoa; phylum Chordata; class Aves; order Passeriformes; family Passeridae; genus Passer; species Passer domesticus. The sequence goes on from NC_087483.1 coordinate 22,638,087, forward strand.
TGATGGAAACAAATATCAATAAATAAATATATCAAAATATCACAGTTTGCACAGATTAACTATAAATTGGATACACTATACAATAGTGAAAAGGAAACAAAGGAAAAAGTTGAACACAATATTGCATTTTTTGGAGCTCTACTGGAAAGTGACACTGGTCGTAAGGATCTGAAGCACAGTCCATCTCACTACAAGTGCTGTAAGTTAAATCAACATGTTGGAGGATGTGAGTAATAACAAGTGCACTGTTTTGTCTCTAGCTGATGACAGTAGGTACTTTGAATTTTTGATGTTAGTGTGATGCATAAAACAGAAATTATAATACTTGAGAAACGTGTATCCAAGCAGTCATTTCCTATTAAGTTGTTTCAGGGAGCAGACAGGAAACCTGCTGCTACCTGACAAGTTATAATTGTCATTGCCATCAGTGCAATATCTTGGGTCTTGGCATGTGACTTAGCTTTAAGGATGTCTTTTCTTTCTTGAATTTAATCTTTGTCTCTTCTGCTTTTCCACTTTTGTGAATGTTCATTTAGCATTATGTAGATCAGATGGATACCCTGGAAGAAATAAGTCAAGTAGTTATGAGGGAGTTGGCCACTGTCTGTGTTCTGGAACAACACTTGAACAAAGAATGGTACTCAATGGATCGATGATGAAATTGTATATGTGGAGCAATTTCTGCTCAGTGAGCAATTTCTTAGTAAAGGGAAGCTGGAATTTTATTAAAATTCTGAGGATCCAAAATGTTCATGAGACTTACTGCATTCTAAAGAAGAGGTATTTCCATTCTTGCAGAGGTTTCTTTGCTTTAATTTCCTGTGTCTATTAATGAAACATTAATAATTCTGCTATTCTGTTGTCTTGTCTAAAATCTCTTGTTCATCATGTTTCTTTTCTCTTCAAATCAGAAGAATTTTTAATAGTTGTTTCAGGTCAAGTTGACCATAAGCTTTCTAAATTCAATTGTTGAATTTAATTTGAAAGGGGATCTCAAATTTTAAGGAAAACAGCTCAGGTTTAGTCAAACTTTTCTAGTTTCTGTTTAATATATATATTTTTATCTATATATCTGTAAGCACATATATATGTGTATATATGTAATCCTCCTCTTTATATGTGTATATACACATACATATATGTGTATATATATTGAGAAGGATGGCTTGAATCATGTCTTTAAATTACTTCCATCCCTTTAAGCCATAAGACAGTAGAGATATTTTGCAGACTTTCAATGCATTCTTTGGGAGAGGAGCTCTTTGAAATTAGTAGCCATCCTGGACTCTTTTAAAAGATGGGTGTGGATCACAGTGCTGTACCCCTCCCCTCAAATGCCCATCCACACTATTTCTTGCTGTCAGACAGCAAGTCCCTGCCCCTGATTCTGCAGCACTGAGAACCTCAATAGGGTTATTACTTGAACCACATGCAGTAGGTGCAGAAAAGGAAGAGATGGTCAAGAGTAAATGAGTCCATAATATTTCTCAATAATAACTTGTCAGTCATGTGAAATGCATTTCTCTCTTGCTTAAAAAGAGGGGGGGAAAGGAAGGCCACCAACTAAGCCTTAACACCATGCTTCTGTGTTTTATTTGATTGAATTTACTTGTTTATTAATATATATTATGTGTTTGCTTTGCTTTCAGTTTTCAAGTGTTCTGTGCTAATTACCTCAACATTTTCTTACATTATGTGTTGCTAAATGGAGAAGCTCACTCATGAAACCAGAGCTAGGTTGACTAAGAAAATGTGAGGAGGAGAGTACACAGCTGTGGGTGAAATAATGAGACACCCATAGAATCATAAAGGTTGGGAAAGTCCTCCAAGATCAATAAGTCCAACCTTGACCCAATACTTCCATGCCCATTAAACCTTATGGTGTAGTGCCATGTCTTCTTGTTTTTTGAGCATTTGGAGGGAAGGTGATTCTGCTACTTCCCCGAGGAATCTGTTTCAATGCTTAGCCACTCCATCAGTGATCCAATGTCTATGCTGGACCAGGAATCCATAGATTACATTTTTAAAATCTTGAAACTGACCTTTTGAGAACTTGTGGCTAGCAGCTGAGAGAACTGGGGGTGAGGATCCCATGGAAAACAGGAGGTTAGGATTCAACATAACAGTTCTAAAACTTTAGTCCATATTAATATAGGAACAAGTATAAAAATAACCCTAAATACATTTGGTTTTGTGGGTTTTTTTAGAGCTCTTTACCTTGGACACTTTTACTCAGTGTATTTTTAAAAATATAATAATGTTTGCTGTCTGATCCAAATTCTAAGGAAGATGTTCTGTTGACTTAATTGTGTCCAAAATAGGAACATTGTACATTTATAGTAGTGTTCTCAAGCTTCATTCAAGAGACTTCATAAAAAGTGTTTATCAATGTTGTACCAACATTGTTCTCCTAGGAATCAATTAAAATGTTTAGGACTAAAACTTATTTGTTGGTGGAAGGCAGTTTTTCACTTAAATAGTAATGTGTTAAAGGCATTTGTTATGTCAGATTTTAGCTGTGGATCTCCTTTATTAATAGATTTCAAGGCCAGACAGGAGCATTAGTTTACATGGTGTGCCTTCCACAGAATAGGATTTCCATATTGTACAAATATGCCCTAGAAGGCCCACCTGAAAGTTTTTGCTTTTATTTTTATGTTTGTTCTTGCATTTCAGTTAACCCTGAAATGCAATCAAAAATGTGTATCAAAAATTTGCTCCTCTCCAACCCTTGGGGCTAAGAGCAGAGCTGAGGGATGCAGAGGGATCACATGGTTCAAATAGCCAAAGATTCTTGGTCAGGGGTTTCAGCACAGCGTGTGAGAGATAGTGGACTTAATCCACTGTCTGATTTAAGAAGAATTTTGGTGTTGATGCTCTCTCACATTCCAGCTGAATGCATGAAACATGGGGAAATCCACTGCTGCATTTTAATATATACATTTTTTATATAAAACTGTTAAAAGGTTGGTTCTGTCTACTGCCCTGCTGGGACAAAAATAATTTTTGAAACATGAACAATTCTGGTTAAATGAAAATTCTTTTTCCAGACGATCTGAGCTAAAAAACCTCAAAGGAAGCATATGATTTTTATTTGGCAAACAAATACTGAAAATGTCTCAATTCACCCCTGCCTCAAAATTAAATGTTTATTCTGTACATAACCTGAGGCAGGTTAAATCCCTTTACTGTAAAAATCTACAGAGTAATCTCAACCTTGAAGGATTAAGGCATCCTTTTTTTTGTGCAGGTAGGTCAGATAATTAGCAGCTTAATCACTTTGCAGGTGGGCAAACTATCAGTGTACTGAGTGTGCTAATAATTGGCTTGACCAGCTTCTCCTGGGGCTCCTCCCCACACCCAGGGAACTCCACAGAAGCTCATCCCTGTGGCCTCCCTTTCTCTGACATACAGGCTGTTCCTGTCTTGCAGGCTCCCCTCAGCCCTGCCCCTGGCGGTGTTTGGACCTGGCTCTGGACCTGTGCTCCAGGTGTGCTCTCCTAATGGACCTCAGTGGCTGTGTGCTCTTGCTTGCCCTTATCTCTCTCTCTCACCATCCTGGCTGCACTTGCTGGTGGAACCTGGGATCTGTTTCACTGCTGACTGTGTCTGGGGCTATTGATGAACCCAGTTACAAATACCTGGCACTGCTGCTGTGCTTAAGGCCCTCTGGGACTGTGCCCTTGGTTGTTGTCTGCTGGGGTAACTTTCTGCTCGGGGCTCACCTTCCCTTGGGGAGCAGGCGGCCCTTGCTGCTCCATGATGAGCATGTGCCTGTTTGCACACAGAGGTACAGAAATGGTGCAGAGATGGTACATGCAAACTGGAGGCAATCCTCTTGAAAATTTGAACCATGCTCTTTCATGTAACTTTAATCAGAAAAGTGTTGACAGACCAAAAATTGAGGCAGTAAAAATAGCACCATTGTAATGTTTGATTTTTTTTCAGCATATAAGATACTGGTTCTTTATGAATCAGAGTTTTGCTATCAGCCTGATTTTTCCAAGTGACTAAATGTGTTTCTGTAGTTATTTTTTCCCTAGCATCATTTGCAGGAAATGTGAAGACTTACACTGCATATAAAAATGGGGAATCTTTCCCAATCATTTCTTTACTATTCATTTCTAATCTGTCATGCCTCTTAAGGCAGCTGACAAATAAGCTTCACGTGCATGGAAATATCCATTTTGTTGTATGATTTATAGACAGGTATTTCAGTGTGTTCTTATTTACACATTGTCAGATGATTGCCTAGTGTTTATTAAACTTCTAGCCACTTTCTTCAAATAGTAATAGGAAACCTTTCTGAGCAACATAACTTGCAAGGAGGTAATGAGGTTCAGCTGTGTCACGGGATTGTGGAATTAAGTTGAATGAGATTCAGAGTAAACACAGATGTTTGCAAAAGCCATATGTAACTTTTTCAAAACAACATCAAGGAAAAAAACATTTATCTTTGTGTATATCTTTGCCTTTTAATTACTGTGCCTAATTACACTGTTGTGAGTGAGTCCATGTCCATATTCAACGAGGCTTGTGGCTGACCTTTTTGTCAGCAACAGGTATACCTAATAGAGCAGATGAGCCTTTGGGATGTCTAACAGGAATGTAAGGAATATGACTTTTGGTTTTTTGGACCAGACTGGGTTCAAGCATACCCTTCTTAAGAGCTAAGCAGGTTAAGTAAAACTACTTGATGTGTTTGGGGCTTACTAATACATTCAGTAGTCACTATGTGTATTTTTGTGCCTTTGTTATGGGTGGGTCAAAATAATATATTTATCAAACTATTTTATCATGAGTTGCATCACCGAGGTATTTTTTGTGTTGCTGAGGATTATTTCAAAATTTAATACACATAAACATGTTCTAACTAGAAAATGCAGGGTATTGTAAAGAATAATCTTTCCCATAAACTGCATTTAGCAAGTTATTCTGTGTAAAGAGTCCATCTTTGCCACTGCATAAGAACAACAGGGAAGGAATTACACAAACTCAGCTAATATTTTTCAAAAAAGGGAAAAAGCAGGAAAAGTTGGGGAGAATGAAAGTATGTGCATTTGTGTGGGGGGGTTATTGGCTTTGCAAACTGACAAACAATATCTACTTGTAATGTGGTTAGGAATTACTTGAAATGTGGAAAAATCTTAAAAAGATTGACTTCACTGTAAAGCATGAAGCGGTACCTCTACAGTCCAAAGAAGTGTTGGTTATCAGAAGAAAATGTGTACTTTTGGAGGTGAGATCAGTTCTGTGCTCTGAACCAAATGATTTTTCATTTTTTGTTCTGATAACAAGCTGGAGGCAAGCTTCACTGAACTGAGAAATTGTAAACTCTTAAAAAAGGCTGTCGAAAGATAACAATTCTATGTTTCTGCGTAATGTATTCTGAATGAATCTGATAATTTAAAGCCCACTCCACCAAAATGGGAGTGATGCTTGTGTCCTCTTTATCTTCAATTATGTCTAATCTGTTTCTAATTTAAACATGATAATGCTGTTGTCAGATCAAATATAGATTTTAAATGTTTTATTCTTCTCCACTGGCAATGTTTTAAATGTATGTGGGCAGTACTGACTGAGTCTATAAAACTTTTAGGTAAATTTAAAGGAAATAAGAATGCTTAAAAGTGAAATGGCTCATAGTTCATGAGATGAAACATATTTACTGAATGGCAGCTAAGGAAAAGTTAGGCAACAATCTCCATGGATTACCTGCTTAACCTCTAAGGAACCCTAATCCAGTAAGTAAGTTGTATCTTTCAGGTGAAACAGCATGGGTTTAGAAACAGATGTTTTAAAAGCAAAAGTGTCCTTTAAGCTTGTTACTCAAGTATTTTCCAGGATATGGATTAGTTAAGAATAACTATGATTTTATGAACTGTTATGATATATCTGTCACTGTCAATATCTTGGAGTGCCAATCAGAATTTCAGTCAAAATAAAAACCGCCTCAACATGATTTATCAAGGTATATTCTCAAGTATTCCACATTCTGACAACAAAAAATGTAACAAAAAGGCTTTCCCAACTAGGAATATATTTTTGAGGAAGTGAAGCTAATCTGAGTACATTGCTCTCTGAATGTCCTTTCTCATGATCTGTGCATTAAGGAATATTCGCAAGTTGCAAATAAAACAGCTGATAAATTACTTAAAAGAGGATTTTTTTTCTCCTCCATGATGAAGAATCTACCTGTATTCTTTGAAAATTCAGTTAACGAAACATTGAAATTATTCTAAAATATATTCTGATTGCAGGCTGATTATGGAGTTTGGTCTCAAGTTAGAAGTAATTTCTTTATTTGTGCTTTCTCCTCATCAGATTTGTCAAAGGAGTGTTGTTCGGGCATATGGGGCTCAGTGACTGCCAAACTGATAAATTAAGGGGAGAGATGGTGTTGTGTGTGGTATGGTCCCATTTCTGGTTCGCTTGTTTTGGGGTTTTAGGAGGGTTGGGGTTGGTACAGAACAATCATTCAGTTTTGTGTAATCTGCTAACTTGCTGAAGCTGCACTCAATCTCACTGTATGTGCCATTGGTAAAGATGTTAAAAACCACCAGTCCCAAGACAGAGCCCTGAGGGACACCACTCATCACCAGCCTCCACAGGAATGTAGAGCCACTGACCATCATCCTCTGTGCCCATCCAACCCATTCCTTATCCACGAGTAGCCCACCCTTCCCTCCCATGTCCATTTCCAATTTGGAGATAAGGATGTTCTGTGAGACTGTGTTGTGGGCTTTACAGAAGGTTAGGTAGATGACATCACTTTGGCTTCCCTCACAGAAAGCCATATTGCTCAGGCACAGTTTGTCATTATTGAAGCTGTGCTGGCTGTCTCAGATCATCAACTTGTCTTGTACATGTTGTTTTATTGTAATTTTCACCTTGCTTAGGCTTGCAAGAGCTGTAATGGAAGCATATATGGAAGGAAACTCCTTATAAAAGAATGTTGATTTGCAGCATCGTTCTTGTGATTTCCAAAAAATAATCCTAAATCCTGCTTGAACAAGACTTGACTACCATTTGGCCTTGAAAAGCAATGCTATGAGAAAGTGTCAAATTATTCTGAATGACTTCACGTTTTCATATGGAAAACAGCAATGTTGAAAAAGAAAAATAAATGCCATTAGGATGCCAGTAGCTGATAATCAGGAGCCTGACTCCTTAGCTGTCAGATGTTTACTCTGAATTCAGAGGTCACGGCCTGTCATTGCAGAACAGAACCCAGGCTGTTGTGTTATATCATGATATGTCCAGATAAAAAAGATCTATAATAACTTAAATTGGGTCCAGACTTCCCAAGAGATGGGGTATGTCAAGCCTATGTGGCTATGGTGCTGCAACTTTTTTACAGAAAGAGTTCCCACATTTTATAAAGTTTAGCCAGAAATTTTCTGCTGAATATTAGCTTAAACATTCATGTAGAGGTTTTGACTATAGTTATTAACATTTATATAATGGAATGCTATAATGGAATGCTATCTGCTGTAAACTTACTTTTATCCCTTTGCTTATGCAAAAGATTCATGCATTTGTGTTCCTAAGGATCCAATCATGAACAAAAATAACTGAGAAAGGGAGTTGCTTGTTCAAATTTGTGCATAGGTAACTTTTGCAGCCTAATCTGGGTTCTTTTGAACGACAAACTCAGGATATAAAATTATATATGTACACTAAGAGAACAAAGGTAGTTTTTAGCATTTTATTTATAATAAAACAGCATAAAATTAGTTTGTATTATGGCTATAGTTCTCTTTTTGTGTTGCTGCCTTATATCTGTCTTTCAGTGCTAAATATACAAATTGGTTTGCTCCTTTATTTACCTGGAAAAAGCTCTTTTGACTGGTTTGCTTAGCAATGGTCTCATTCATTGCACTGTTAAGAGCAAAGTGGATACCTAAGTGTGACATACTGAGGGTAGCAATTAGCATGTGGATAGGAATGAAAAGAAATTATTCAAAAGAGGAATAACTTTCTCAAATTTCACCCTAATGCCTTGTGTAATTCAAATAGGACCTAGAAATTCATTTCTATAGGGCTAAATGCAGCTATTAATCTCTTATTAAACAAATGAACAAGTGCAAAGCTCACTTGGGACCCCTAAATGCAGAATTGTTTTAAACAAGTTTCTTAATGTTTATAATTCTCTCAACGTGTCCTCCTCTTTTCCCTTACTGTATTTGAAATATTCTCAATTGTCTGCTACTTCTGTTGTTAGGCTGGAGAGCAAGACTGTCCAGATGAGAGATTACCTGTTTTGCCTTGCTTTTATGTTAATTTGCAGGCTTCATATTTTTAGAAGTGTGTACATGTATATGTCTAAATACATATATGCTTATGCATTTGTTTATAGTGGCATAATTGATGAGTCCAGCAATTTTCTGTGAAGTGTTGACAGTGAGCAGACCTTTGTTTGCGGAGAACAAAATGTGATCATCAGTACATTGCAGAGGCCTGGCACTCACAGTCCCCTATTAGCTTTATGCATTACTGACCTCCACAGGCTTTTCAGGGGAAGACACAGCAGGAAGAGACGAAGGTCAGTACAGAAAGTGTTACTGCTTTTGCAGGCAAGTATTGTGTATTTAATGATTGTCTTATACCATTTTTGCATGTAAGGCTGGGCTGTTCTTTTTTGGTAAAATCATTGGTCCGTAAGATTTTTTTTCTTATTTCAGTCCGAGGGTCAGTGATAGAGAGCACTATCAAGTTCCACTGGCTCCATGTCACACGATGCTTCAAAACCCAAGTGAAGCTGTGATCATGTCAAAGTTCTCTGGGTGCCACTGCATCCAGATCAAGACACTATTGTGTGCATTATTCTTCCTCATTGGTTCACGCCAAGTTTGTCTGTGTGTATGAAACCCAGATTTGAAGATGTGATGTGATGAAATGTGAGTAGAACCCCTTCCTGTCCCATTCCAACAGCTGCATTTAATGTTTATTTCCTGTTTGCATAGAATTTATTATTAATTAAGCAAAGTGATGTGATACTCATTAATGCATGCGTGTTTATATTTTGAATACAGAAAGGCTCTTCCTTATCTAAAAGTGTAGTGAAGGAAGTCAATATTTCCTTAGCATCCAGATTTAGACTACAGGAAATCCTTGAAGCAGAAGGGAATGTTTGAGTTTGAATAGGCATCCAGAGAATTTTTTTCATGTGTAAAATTCTTTGATTATCTGAAAATGTTAATCTATTAACTAGGTAATTAAAAAAAATAGAGCAGGTCTAGAATCTTAGTAAATTTCTTGATACTTTTTTAACAGCAAATACCCTGCTTTCTAAATTTTAATATTTTTCATATGTTAAGGGTGATTTCATGGTGACTGGGATCCACCAGGTGTAGAATCCAGCTTACCATGACAATGGGCACTGGGCAGCAATTCTGTTAGGTCACAGACTGCAGCATTGACAGAAGGACCTTTTTATACAGTGGAACCCTGAAGACTTGGCCTGACTGTTGAAGGATTCCCACAAGTTTGTAAATGTATTATTGGAACTGTAGCTCATTTACACTAATACTGATTGAGAGCATAAAAATCTTGGTGGGGGAACACACAGACAAATCTTTAAAATTAAATTTTCAGGGCAGAATTGCTGGTTTTTATTGGACAAAATGAGGAAATCAACGTATCGATCTGACTCTATGCTCTTCATCTTTTATTCTAAAGAAATAAATACAATCTATGCCTGTATGATTGCATGACCCTAGTTAAGCAAACTTTAGATGAGCTCTTAGTTGCTTATGGTACTAAAGCCACATAAGCATGCCTTATCAGCAACAAAGTAACACAGAAATAAGCTGTGATAAAAAAAAAATATAGATGTAGTATTGTGTAGTAGGCTTTAAGTGATTATAGAGTATTCTGTTTTCCAGGGGCATGCTACTGTCATGTGTTGCTACAAGTGTCTGGCTCGATTCCCAGGCCTGTGGCTCAGTTCTTGAATGGTCAGGAGGAGGAAACACCACAGAGTTACCGAGATATGTCTTAAACAAAACAGCCTCTGGGTATGTCTCATGCTTAGCACATATGCAGAAGGAATATTTGAGGAAGGAACTTTGAAATAATGCCTGTTTGGGTTTTTGCTCAAGTTTTCTGAACCTATGGAATCTTCTCAAGTGGCCTAAGAAAATATATGAAATAATTTTGTTTGTGAACTCTACAATATTACAAACCCAAGTCTTAGACTTAGTTTAACTCACTTGTATAAAAAGGCACTCGTAGTTCATTACCATAACCCTCCTTTGAATGGAAATACATTAGCGGTGTCTGCACGAATAAGCAATGAAGAGCAGTGAGAAGAAAAAGCCTCACACAGTACCATGTGAACCTACAGTGTCTGCCTCAATTTGTACCTTTTCAGTATCTGACAGTGAATGATAACATTATTGCAATGGTATTTACTGGCACTGCTGGAGTATGGGGTCTGTCATTTTTTTCTACTCTGAATTGTTGTGCATGGCTTTAAAAAGTGCCCAAGACTGAAATGTGTTTCAGAGGTCGTCAAGGCGGAAACAAATTGGTTTTTTCACTACTTTTTATGAAATTCGGCAAAACAATTTGAAGCTGGAGGAGTTCCAAACCTAAATGCACGTTATTATGGATTCAGATGGATAAGATGGTTCCTGGTGGGGATAAGTTTGTCATAGCGTCTTTCAGGAAATTATACAACTGTCTTTCGTTTTCTTCTATGTTTCTTTAGCCTAAAGAAAGGAGGTTTCAAAATGGCCATTTAATAATCCCCAAGAAGAATAACCTTTGCAGCAGTCCTATTTTGTAACATAAGAACTATGAAAACCTGGCCTTGGATGGATTATAACAGAATCCTGTCTATTGACTTATATTTTATGATTAAGTCACTAATCTGGCATCCAGCTTTACTTGCATTTGTTCAGAATGACAGGAGTCCCTTTCAGTGGTCATCACAGATTTCTCTTTTCATCAGCTTTTCCTCAGAGGTAATTGCAGCTGTACACAAGCTATTCAGTCTCCAAAAGAGGACAAAATTTATTTTAATGTCCATGAGTGCACAGTTACCTCAGAGATGAAGTTATTGTTGTGGAAGAATAGGAAAAGCTCCTTCTCTGATGAAACACAGTGCCTGACAAGATTATGAAGCAAAAGATCTTCCTTATTTTTTTTTAATTTATATATTTTTACATGAACAAAGCATTGTTCATTTTTAAAATAGAAGTTCATTAAGCTTGAACTCATTTTACAGAAGCCAAGTATTTTGTAAAGCTTATTTCTAGTACATTCTATTGGTTTTAGTATCCTGTATCATAAAGATTTTGCCACTGCAATGGAATTGCTGTCACTGTAAATGGGAGTGTTGCAGCTAATTCTTTTATGTTGATGAGAATTTTTGATACTTATGAGGTACTTAAACTTTTGAATTCAATGAATCATTCATCCCAAAGCAAAAACATATGTTTCTGCATGTTAGGTGGATTTTTATTTTACATTCTAGTCTACTGATTTACACGTGGAAGATACTTATAATTGTGGTTATACATCATCTTCGAGTGTCTCCTAGAGCTGTTTGCATAGTGGAGTTATTTCTCAGGAATAAAGTCACTTTCTGCTGGTATAGAGCACCCAGACAGTGAGTTACTTAGAGTAGCTGTAATGCAACCTTGTTTACTGAATACATATTCTAGGTGATTTTTTTTTTTGGAGAAGTTAATGAGACAACTTTTGGGATTTTTTTCCCCATTGATATTAATTCCATTAAAAGATCCAGTTTTATTTGGAGTCCTTGTTTATACGAAAGCAGGTAAATAATGTATACTTTTCTTTCAGTTTCCCTGAGTATCAAACATTTAACTTAATTGAATTTTCTTTGAGAATCTTGAGACAAATTCAGCCAATGCATTTTTTGATTATAAGAGAGATACACCTGCTTATCTTAGGTTTGAAATTTAGTTTTTTCTAATTTGTTACTTGCACACCTCTCATCCACTAATGCTACTAAAAAGATATTGAATAAGAAGTGAGCTGATTCATATTTCTGGAATTTTAATACTTTAGAAATGTGTTTTTACTTTGAAAACAAGCAAAATATTAAACCATAAAGTTAAGGATTCCTTCACTATAACAAACAGAATTCTAGCACAAAGGATAAAAATCCTCTTAAATTACTTTTCAGCATCAGTAGGTTTTAAATGGTGAAACTCATATTGTTGCATTTGTATACCATACATATTCATAAATATTCACCTGCTGATGAGTTGGAAACCATGGGCATTGCTTAGAATGTAGTAGGAGCTGTTTGTTTATTTTTTAAATTTTATAGACAAGTATTAAAGATTGGATGAAAACCCCATGGAAACAAATAAATGATGAGCACATGGAGATGTAGCTCAGAAGATTTGCAAATGTGATCATTTCCCTAATGAACAGTGTTTCGCTACTTGAAATAATCTCTCGTGTTCTGAGTACTCTGCATTATGTAGGAGCCTGTAGCTTGTTAAATTCCCTTCATTAGAGGGTTTTTGAACTCAAAGGATTAAAAAAATTGGGGAAGAGAGTATTACAGGATTGAACTCCCAAATCTCAAAGTACTTCTGAAAATATCCCTCTGAGTTTATTTTTTCTTCCATAACCAACAAATTACCCAGCTGGCTTTCACATAAGATTCAGAAGTCAAATTCCAAGATGCAGTCACTAACCTGCTTGCTTCTTTACTGCTTCTGTCATTTTGTTCACAATGTCTGCTGTATAAGAAATGAAGACCTGTCAAAACACTAGGACACGGGATATGCATTTATCAATCAAGGATTAAGCATCTGAAAAGAGCTGAAGTTTAAGAAATTAAAACTTCCTCTAATTCAGAACCCAGCATTTATGGGCACAATAGTCTTTGTATTCTAGATTTGCAGAATTTTGGATAACTTTATTCCTGCAATGTTTGTACCTTATTTCTAAGGCGAAGTTTGTCAGCTGTATAACACATGGAGGACTTTTTCATTGTACGGCTGCACAGAGGAGCTGTGAGATAAACAGCTATGTGTACCTAAAGCAGTAGGGAGAATGGCAGTAAAAAGAGATAGATGCACACAATGGTGAATGTAAACTAACATCCTAGGGGTGGCTAATAGGAATTAAATATCATCTAAACATGCAGGCACACAGTCTATGGTAATTGGGAGTGGGGCTGTGGCCGAGCCTCATCCCCAATGGGCTGCAGCTGTGAAAAGCAGGTGAGCAGCGTTGAAAGCAATAGGACATGGAGTGCCCAGGTGCACTGACCGACCACCAAAGGGAACAGAGGGCACACAGGTGCAATGCATGAACGTGAGAGTATAAAAGGTTGGGCTAAAGAACAAGAAGGGGCAGATGCTTGTAGCCTTCTGAAGTGATATGGTGTTGTGCTGTGTGGGTTGAAGCTTTCTGAATTTTTTTTTTATTGTATTGTGATACTCCATGTATCGTGGCTGTTTCAACTGTGGCATATACTGTGACATGGACACATAATAATCCAGAGTCTGTTAGGTGTTTCTCTATTCATATCCTACTTTAAAAACCCTCAGTATTTTGGGGATATGAATGGTCAGGAGGTAAAGGAACTGCCAACTTAGAAGAAACAAGTGTAGAAGGTAATAATTCTCATTCTTTCCTATCTTAAAAAATTTCTGCATGTATTGGGGACTTTTATGGACTTTATGTTGCAAAGCAATATATAGATGAAAATTTCACTTTGGTTTGGGGCAGAAGGATGAGGTCACAGAGTATTTGTTTGTATGGTATGTGGTAACATCAAAGTGGAATTGAAGAATGTCTCAGTAGCTGGGGCACTTTCTAAAGGCTGATGAGACAATGGCTGAGATCTCTTGGGGGAGAAAACTGAATGGGAGTCTATCGTATGCTTTTGTTTGAATGTAACGCTTTGAGTACCAACTGTTTGAAGAAAAACTGTCTACTGAATTTTACACCCACTTTTTACAGGTTTTGGTTTCCACAGGAAAAGCTTTCCTACTGTATATCTTGCTATCTCCTAATCTTTCTAAATATAAGAAATATATTTGCTTCTGTGGATAGGAAAGTGCTACTAGCTCTACTTTACAGCTGAGAACATGAAAGTTCTGTGATTCTTTAAATTACACCTTCAGAGCTTTTGTTAAAGCAAATCTCCTAAATCTTGGCCAGAGCCCTTAATGTTGGTCTATCCCTTCTTGGAAACAAACACTCAATTTCTAATTACATGTCTGCTGTCACCAGTGCAGTGAGTTAAGTTCAAATCCTGTTTATAACCTTAATATCTTATTAAGACCATGTAATGTTCAAGGAACTTCTTAGAAATTGGCAGACTAAAAATATTTTGCATAAGCGAATTGGAAAATATTGTGATAAAAATAATATTGATCCATCTGGAGAAAAGATGTCCTCACTGGTGAATCATTTATCAACAAAGTAATTTTGTTATGTGCATGCTTCAGATATGCACGTAACAGAAGCAACTGTTCCTTATTTTGAAGGATGACCAGATGTGTCTGTCTGCTCAAATGGTTTAACTTGTATTTCAGCAAAATGAGAATTGTTCTTGCACACAGAGCTGTTTTGCAGATTAGAACTTCAGGCTTATGATTCTTCAGAAATACCAATGAAAATTGCCTTAAAACAATGGAAATACTTTCATTTTTAACAGCATCTTTCCTCTGATGTCAAACACCTGTTTAGAGAGTAAGGTTATATAGAAAGATTGCAGTATAGAAAATAGAAGAATGACTTGGCTCTGTTTGGCTCCATTAATTTTGTTCTGCTTTGGTTTCATTTCCTTCAATGACAACTAATATTTCTAACATGTCTGCTATAGTAGTTCTAAAAATAGTGGTAAAGAGAGCTATTCCTAGAAAGATTCTATGATCCCTGTGGAAGATGGGAGTCCCCCTTCTCCATGATGCCACTTCCTCTGCAGTTGTTTCACTGAAAATCATTTCTGAGGGTAACCATTCAGAGCAGACAAACTTTTCATCCTAGATAGTTGTTTTTTAGTCACTATTTTTAGCCAAATGAAAATTATTTTAACTGTAGGTTTCTTCAACATCTATCAACAGATTGCAAAGTACTTAAGTTATTTGACAATGTTACCTAAAATTTGGTGACAATAAGAACCTGACAGTATAAGCAGTGGTTATATGTACTCTTCAGTGCCCTTTGTTTTGTGAAGGACATGTCAGATTACTGAGTAGTGTATTTCCTTGCCTGATGTTCTGCTGAATTGAAAGACATGAAGCAAATAATTCTACAGATCTTAGACTCCCTGTTTAGGCCATGCTGTCTGTTACATCTAATGGGAGAAGCTCAGTGGATCCTGAGGTCACAGCCAATTAGACAGCATTGACGAGAACTCAAGGGAAAAAGGGTATCTTTGTTGTCCATTCTGTTAGCCCAGAACCATTTGCTAATTGTACAAAGCATGGTTATTGTCTGTATTCTTTTTTGTCTCCCCTTGAGGCTCACTGAAGTGTAATTTTATGTAAAGATGATGGAAAGATTGTTGTTGAAGCTGAATTAGAAATCTCACAATGTAAAGACTTGTGTTTCTAATTAAAAGTATCCTTACACACTGGAAATGAAATAATTTAGCCAATTTGAGGAGCCAGCATAACCATGGCCACCTAGGCTTAGGAGCCAGAACAAGTGTGTACTGAGGTTTAGAGAGAATTGCCTGACACACAGCCTAGGGTCCTGAGATGAGCAGGAAGTTTGGATGATCAAAAATGATCAGTAAATTTTTTCCCCTCAAAAAAACCTCAAACAAGTGACAGAAACCCGAAAGACATTAACATTTTCTGTGGGAAAATGATGCTTTGGGTAAATTTCCTGTCAAGAAAAGCAAATGAAACCATATATTTTAAACCAAAAATAGCAGCTGCTTTTGACTGAGTCATTACTGTAGTGTGGCAAAAGGCAGAGGTCCCAGTAACCAAGTAGCTCCACAGTTCATGCTGTTGATTCCCTTGGGCCTATACGGGAAAGTGCAGCTAGTTCTTTTTATTTCCCACTCCTTCCCAGTGGAACTTGAGTCTCTGCTGGGCTGTCTATCCCATGACAAACCATGCTGTCTTCCTGTAGTTCAGCTACTGCTGCCAATAATGGGATGTAATGCAGGCACACAGCCATGTGCAGTCTGAAATATGGGCTGCCTGGAGAATGTGAGCCATGGAGGATCAGAACTTAACTTAGGACTGTGTAGATGGATGCAGAAATTAATATTGACTCAAAAGCTGGAAATTAATATTAACTGAAAAGTTAAAAGGTTGTCTTTTCAGACAACTATTTTTAAAAAGTTTTGTTCTGAAACAAGTTTTTTTAATATAGCTATTCATTTTCATTCAGAAAAAAACAGTATCAGACTGTGCTATGATATGGAAATTTCATATTTGATCTGCTTAATTTGGGGATAGAGAAAGAAAAAGTAATAGACAACTGTTTTTCCTTGAGAAAAAGAAAATTTTATTCTCTGAGACCCTGGTTTCCCTTTAACACCTGCTGACCAACTTTCTTCTCTGTTCTCTTGTCTTGCTAATGCACTCAAGTGCCTGATCTACAGGCTAGTTTAAGAGTTTTCTAAAGAAAACTAAGAAAAGTCTCATCTTGTTTTCCTCCTGGACTTTCATTCCTGCCTCAGCAAATTCAGTTGCTTAAAGCACTTGTACTTCTGTCTGAACCCAAGGAGCAGAGTGAGCAGGGGTAGGACAGGTAGGATTTTACTTTTTCCATGGTGATTTTAACTTTTTGTACAGTAAGTAACTAATTTCATGTTGTCAGTAATATTCAGGTTGTCTGAGAATAATAAAGTCTTATCCGTATGCGACTGCAGGTCAGTCAGCTATAGTGCCATCTTGCCTTTGCTGCTCAACTAGTGATTTTGACCTTGGTATGAATGGATCATTCACTCAAGTGATGAGAGTTAATTTAGCCTTCATAATAGCCCAGAGCTCAACCTTTTCAGAGCTGCAATTGTTTCAGTGATGCCAAATTATATGCAATCACTGAGTAATATGAACAGTGATCCACTGCTGTGTCTTTGGATGTAGGCCACCAAAATCATTCTCTTCATACTGGTAGAAAGCAGGCTAAAAATTCATTCAGTGCTGCACGTTGTGGAGTGTATGAACTGTGTTGCTGCATAAACAGTATAGTGGGAGAAAATGAAGTTTGGTAATTTTTACCCCATTTTTTTGTTCTATAGCTCTTTTCTCCTTTGAGGGAACTCTATGGGTTCCATTTAAGGGAAACTGCCATTAAATTCTTTCTCTTGGATTCACAAGCTTTTGTATCCTATTGTTAGAGCTTGGGGAGACAGATGAAAATAACTCATTTTTTATGCTTGTCTTCAATTGTGCCTGTCTCTGTAAATTCACATAAGGTGTGAACCAGGGCTTTTTATTCAAAGGAGACTGGGTGAAAAGAGCAGAACACCAAAGGTTTTATTCATAACAAACCTGTGTTCTGAGCAGGCAGATCACAGTGTGTTTTACAGGACTGAGGTCTTTCACAGTGTAACTCATGTAGCTCAGAGCCTGGGCTTAGGATAGAAGTTGTTCTGTCCTCTGGGGTGCTGAGCTGTAGTCCCCGGGCCTGCCCAGGTTCCAGGTCTGTGTGTTTTGCATTTTGCCAGGAAACAGGTTTAGCAAGAAGATCTTCAGAAGCACTGTGACAAAATCTGTGATGTAATTCACACTTACTAATCATTTTCATATAAATTTCTTCTTTAAGATGTTAGAAGTAGTAGTATTTATGTTGGGTAGAATAACGGGGAATTTAGAAGGAACTCTGCAACATTTTTTTCAGAAAAAATTATTGAAGCTGCAGTAGCATGTGAAAATAAACTACGAAATCAGTTAAAACAATTGATTTGATAGATATTGAGACTGCTGAGAATGTTGAAATCTTCAAGGATATAGAAGAATGGTTGGAAATCATCTGAAAGTCTGCAATAACAAGTAGGCATGCAAACCTGTTATGCACAAAATGTATAAAAATTTTAATTTTAAACAAAGGCATAAGTCTTATGGTATAAGTCCAATCTGTGAAACTTTAATGGTTTATAAAATGTAAATGCCAAAATCTAGTGATCTCTAGAAAAAGTAACACTACTTGCCACTATATCAATCTAGTATGGATGTAAGTTTGTTTTCTTTCATCAGTGCAAAAGTTCCCCTGTTGCAAAGGTGGGATTCTGCACGAACCAGCTTTTCAAAATCAGTGCCTTAATATCTTTGCAATGCTCTGTCAGAAAGATTTGTCTTGCAACCATTTAAAGAGCATATATGTGCTTACTTTTATTTCATAGCAAGTGTTATTTAGAAGGACTGTTCTGGGGTCCCCATCCCCTTCCCTCCCCTCAAAAAAATTCCAAAAAACCTTTATTGTTTTTGTTCAGAAGTATCACTTTTTAAATTAAGATGTCCAGGTGCCTGGGAATAAGTCTAATTCATAGTGACTGCCAGTGACTTCTAGGGCCATGAAGACAAGCACTCTGGGCCACCTCCTCATAGCAGCCTGATGAAGGAAGCTGTTCAGGATCCTGCTTTTCACGTTCTTCTCACACAAAAAAGCCATCATGATCAAGGCAATCAGGCCCCAGAGAATTGTTGTTTCCCTGTCCTCCCCAGCCCCTGCATTTCCTGTAGTAAACATAGTGTATTGTGACTGGTTTGGAAGCAGAGTTTTGAAGTATATGTGTGATACTTCAAACATCTAGTAGCTTTCTCACGTGTGGAGTTACAGACTAGCACTCCAAGTGCAGTATCAGACTAGTATTTATCTGTTCTGAATTAAGTTCTGGGAACCAGCAGAAAAGTGTATTTTTGTAATTCACGAGTAAAATTAAAATTGTAAGAAAACAATACCATTATTAGTTTGCAGAAGTTATTTGCTTTGATTAAAAGCACCAATAAATGTGTCTTGGTTCTATAACTGCTCCATTTAGCACTTGACATATAATAGGTTTTTTTCCCCACAGTGTAATATCTCCATTGAAATATAATTATTTTGCAGATTGCTCAACTGAATGCCCTTATAAACATGCTGTTAGGGGAAGTCACCCCTGGTGATCATCAGAACATCATGACAATATGCACAATTGATGTACATGCGAGGGTTGTTGTAGCCACGCTTATAGCCCAGAAGGTAATTTGTTGCAGAGCAATTACACTAATGCATTTTTAAAAGCATAAAATAAAGAATAATTTCATTTGTTGAAAAGATATTCTGGTGGCTTATATGTGGCAATGACAGAATATTTTGATTAAATCAATTTTTGTCTCTTTATGTTTTTTGCTTTAGATTTAGCTAATTACATTTACCAGTTAAAGAATTCACATTTAAAAATATAGATATTTTGTCCAAATATTTTAAAATGTCCATTAAAAATGTACGCTGTAATGTGACAGCAGGTTTCTCATTAATTTGCCTCCTATTACTGATCTTTTAACAGCTAATATAAATCTCATGCTTATTGGAGATAGCTAGAAAGTTTAATATATACAAAATATAAGACAGCAATTGTTTCCAGATAGCTTTTGGATTTTTTCTATAAATAGGTTTTATTTCCCTGTCAGTTTCTGGGGTGGAGTCTCTACTGCTAACCCTTTCCATGCCAGTCTTCTGCACTGCTGGTACCTATTTATAGTAATTTGCTACTCCATCTCCTGACTGTGAGCACTCAGACAGGAAGGAGGTGGTGAGAGGCACCATGCAATGTCTGCTCCCTTATGCATGGTTAGGCAGGTGAGAGAGAGCTGTTCTATCCTCCACTCCTCCTGCCTGCAGCCAGCTGACCTCCAAAGGGGCACAGAGCCCCCAGTTTGAATAAGCAGCTTCATTCCAGAGTCAGACACCTAGAGCTTTTCTGTTTATTCATGAGGAGTAACAAAGGAGAAGAGAAACTATGTAGGAATGAAGTGTGTGTGTAGTGCACATGTGCTCACCCATCCTCTATAGCCATCTTTCTATGTGTGTATTGCATTTTAACATTTACTCACTGTAAAAATCCACCTTTTGGCAACACACAGCTGCCAAGATCAAGGATTATGCTGTTTCTCTGCATTTCCAAACACCCTCCTATCCCACAATGGTAAGTAGTTTATTATTTTGCTTTATTATAGGTCATAATTTTGCTGCAGACCAGACATAGTATTTAGGTTTCTCAGAAATGCAGTCTTTACATAAATGGCCTAAATAAATAGTTCCAGATGAAGACCACAGTGAACTTGTGAAAGTAAAAATTATTTTACTTGAAAGAATAAAATAAAAAAAAAAATCACAGTAAATTATTTTAGTGTGCCATGAAACCTTGTTCAGGACAAAATAGTCTTTTACCCTTTTTACTGGTATTCTGTAAAACTGAGAGAAAAAAAGCAAAGCCAAAAGCGACACGAACAACAAAAAAATCCCTCAACGCTCTTACAGTTGCTGAACAAAATCCATTCTACTGAGCATAATCACTTTGTTGTGGTGTGATGCATAATAGCAGTTGCATCGAAAATTTGCAGCAATTTAAAATATTCTTTTCACTGAAATTGTTTATCCACATTGCCAAAGCCTTTAAGGAAGTACTGATGTTTTTCATATTGTCAGGAGCAGCTGTTTCTATCTGCTGTGGCTGTCTAACCGCTAACTAGGCAGATGGCACACAGTAGCTGAGGTGTGTCTGTTGTGTACAGGATCAACTTTTCTGGCATATAGGAAGCACAGCTGCCATGCTATTATGATGATGATGATCCTTATGTATTGCAGACATTGGAGGCCTTATATAGAGCTGCATGCTTTGAAGGGGTGATTAGGGTCTTTAGTACACTGAATAAGTACTTAAATAATCAAACTGACAAGCTGTGTGAAAATATGGAATCACTATTAATGAGAATTTTGGGTAGGGATCCGGGAACTCTGTAAAAACTGAGTAAAAGTATTTGCCACAGACAGAAACATCTCAATATGATATTGCATGTTATTATCAGTATAAATTCAATATCTACTAGAGACAAATATGTTTGTGAATGAATAAATGTTTTATATCACTAATTCTGGTCAGTTATTCAAAGCACATGCTGTAGAAAATACTGGATGGTGAAAACTAGAGAAGGCTTAAGATTTTTGTCTCAGTTGTCAGAGATTTCACCCATAGAATATTGGAACAAGCAACACTTCTTTTCCTGTGTCTAGCTTATAGTAATTAATATATTATATATACTCTTTTTTCTCTTCAAAAAAAACTACTTCCTTAACATTCTTGTGCACTGGGGTAGCATAAGAGAGCTGGAGGTGATAGTAAGATGTGTCTAGGGCTTAAGGAAGCAATGAAGTGCTGACCAGATGCTGCATTTCCTGTTGATTTAAGGCATTAGTTCATTAGGCTACTAATCAAAACCATGTGCTCTGCTTACAAACCACTTCATACCTGAGTGCTGGAGCATGCACATGCTGTTTCCAGCTAACTGGGACCTGATCCAGGTCAATGCAAAGTCTACCACCAATTAATGCCAACAAGAGAAGAGGTTGTCTGAAAATGCTTGTCCTTCTTATTATTTGTGTCTTCACATAGCTCAGCTGAAAATATTTTAGCCAGAAATATTGAATTATTGTATCTTCTGTATCTTGTTAGGGGAGTTTATGTTCCATAAAGTATCCCCCCTTGCTACAAAATTAAAAAAAATTAAAACAATTAGGAGCTCATCAGGTTGATCTGCATAAATGTTTGTTTTTCAGAACTCCCATTGCTAACCTTTATTCTCTATGGAAAGATGTCAAGGTATTGAGAGACATGGAGATTGATTCATCATTTTAGTCTTGAGTTAGGAGCTGAAACTACTTGAGATAGAGACTGGACAATGTCACCTCAGTAGTGCTTATGCTGACCACTACTGTGTGTAAAGCAAAAATGTCCAACTTCAAAGCTTACAGCAAGGCTTGTTCTTGATGGCAACATAAACAACCTAATAAAATCATATTCTGCAGCTTTTTCTAAAGCGCTGCAACCCTAAAAGCATGAACAAATATAAAATTGTGAGACATGTTTGTTTCTTCAGCTTAATGCAATGCTATCACTCTCCAAGTATAATTTTCTAAGTTTCGTAATAGTTATAAGAGCAATAATTTCCTTGCATGTGATAACAACAGCTGATGAGAAAAGCAGGGAAGTTTGGTCACTTAGACTTCACCAAATGGGAAGAGGGAGATATCAATTATCTCTTAGAAAAGCTGTGGGATCAATGTGTCGGAGAGGTGTACAAGAATAAAAAAGGAGGATGACTCATGGAGGGGAAGGTGGAAAGACAGAGCATCTTGATCAGGAAAGGACAAAAGAAAAAGTCTGATTCCTCAGAAGCCAATGGAGGCAGACCTGCAAGCAAAGTACAAGGTGAGCAGTTTACAGCAATAACAAGAAATACTGCAGGGTTAGAGGATCATGCAGAGATGGTCACAGAAGAAAGCAGAAGTACTGCAGTGCTAAGGGAAAAGGTTTTTACAAAGTCACAGATATCAGAAAGCACATGCAAGACCATCACAAAGGTGAAGAAGATGAAGATCAAGGGCGGAGAAGAGGACTAATGAGCCTGGGAGATTTTGGACAAGCAAGGAGAAGCACTGGTGCCTGCTGCACAGTATATGAAAGAAAAGACATTGATAAATCGAAATGATTTCTTCAAGCAGATGAAAAATATCACTGGGTAGGAAGTGAAGAAATTTGCCTTGATTGCAACCAGAAAAATCTGGTGAGGTAAAATGAAAGGAAAGGAATAGGTGAGTGTTCTTCAAGAGCATTTACATATGGTAAGAAAAGAGATGAAATTCCCATTTTATTTTTTGAGTTAATGCTGGCATATGCTTTTTTCAGGGTAGGATGGTTTTGTGGTTGGATAGTTGGGGAAGCAGAACTATGGATGGAATTATGGAAACCTCCAATGAAAGAAGATGTATGCATAGTGGAATTTATTCATGGAATACCATCATCAAAATTATACTCTTCTGATTGCCTGTGTTCAGTTTTACATACCTGACTCTGGGAGATAGCTTAGTGTAAGAAAAAAAAACTGAACTGAACAACCAACCAAATCAACAAAGACCTTGCAAATTCTACTGAGGTAATTTATTGGCTTTTTTAAGGAAACCATGTATTTTGGAATGAAACCTGCTCTGTGAGTAGCTGTGGTGCTTTCTTTGGGTTCAAACTACCAGCGTGTGTAAGGCTTTTCTCAGATAGCCTTCATGTTTCCTGCTGGGCCATATGAGCTACAAGATCAAAGGTGTCAGCTCACCCTTCCCTAGTGCTGCTTTGTGTTCAGTAGTAATTTCTGGTCTGGCTTTTTTTCACCCCATAGACAGAACTTGCAGACATGGTAGGCACAATTAAGTCCTAGACCCAAAGAATATGTATTATGCATTTTGGCTGACAGTATTTTTCAGTTGATCAAAGTATTTTTTTGCAGAAATTTCAGAAATGTTGACTGTACTTCTGTGAAGTCAGTCTTCTTAGAGTAATTCTGAAGAAAATTTGGCCCTCGACACTCAGATTAAAAATATGGCACAAAGTTTGAACCAAGTCTAACCTGGCAGGATTGAACACTGCATTTCAGTGAGACCAGAAGAATTTTTGTATATAAAGAAGAAACTGAAAATAATCTTCTCACTGTGTCTTATTTTACTGGTACAATATCAGTCCTAATTGTTACTACAAATTCATCATCTATAATAAAAAACCATAGGAAAGAGTAGGCTTCAACAGAAAAAAAAAATGTTTCGAGTCGTAGAGGTTGACATATCTCAATAGCCTTTCTCCTTTTTTGCTTTGTTTCTCAAGCTAAGCAACCAGAAAAGTGAGATAGAATCCATCTGCTGTATATGTATGACCATTTAAAGTTTTGTTTTCTCTTGATTTTATTTATTCAGTATAACAAGAAACATGAAGCCAATGGTAGCAGTGCTCAGGAAATACATGATTGGTATCCTTTGATAGTGAAGTAATAAAATTGGACTGTAGCTTTGCACTTTTCTTCATAAGCCTCTCTTTTGGGATGAAATATTGCTATTCCACAGTCATGAAAGAGATGTTCTCTGCTTCCAAGTTATACCATGCTTTAAAATTTTGTCAAAGTTAAGATGACCATAACAGATATTTTCTTTCTTTACATGCATTGTTTTATGTAACAGATCTCACTTGGGTTTACTTAGTCAGTTATAGTTTTTTACTTTCTAGAGTCGGTAGATTGACCCTGCAAATACTTGAGTATCTTGTTGAGCAGATATGGTCAGCAGGAGAAGGGAAGAAAATATTTGGGCAGAATAACTCACAGATATGAATTCTTCAAGATCTAGTCATTAACTAGCATTCTTTGCCTTTTGTAAATCAATTGAAGAAAGAACTTCTTTATTCTACAACACGAAAAAACCCTAAAGTACACCTGGTGTGAGCTGGCCAGGTGTCATTAGCATCAGAAATAAGGCGATGAATAACAAATTGTGACTTTACTGGATTTTCTCCA
Source organism: Passer domesticus (assembly GCF_036417665.1). Classification (NCBI taxonomy): domain Eukaryota; kingdom Metazoa; phylum Chordata; class Aves; order Passeriformes; family Passeridae; genus Passer; species Passer domesticus. The sequence goes on from NC_087483.1 coordinate 22,662,590, forward strand.
TCCAATAACTCCATCTCTCTTTCATACTGGGGACCCAGAACAAGAACATGGTACTGCTGTCTTCATCTCACTTCATTTAGTAGTGTCTTGTGCCTCTGTACACTCCTAGTGCTATAAGATTTATCTACCATATAAATATTCACTCTAATTTCTGTCTACGACTAAAATTTCCTTAAATTTGCTCTGCATTTTTATTAAATGGATGTGAGACTTCATAATTTAAAAATTACAGCAGTTAATCCCTTCTGCTAAGAAAAATATGTAATAGTTCAAGACAGTTGTTTAATTTTGTTCAAGAATTTTTGAAATGAAAACAAGGGTAATCATCCCCTACCAAAGCAGCCCTAAAGTTGTCATGACTTATATCAAGACCAGTAAAACAGGGAAATCAACTATGGCATTGCCTTAAATTCAGAAGAACTGCAACTCCCTTTTTATAGTAAGACAACATACAAAATCTCATCAGCAACAGTGCATATATAAATTAAGAATATACATTCCTAATTTAATTATGTAAAGAAAATTCTGCAGGCAAGGACAGAATTGTGTATAATGCCACAATTCTCTTTTTGCTAGTGATGCACTTCACGTAATTCATTCTGATTTGAATTTTGATGATTTTTAAAACAAAGTGTTCTCTCTAGGGCAGGGGTAGTGATTAATTTTACCAGTGGTTTTGGTACCTGAATTATTGTTGTTTTTACATGATGTTGCTCTTGTGCCCTTTAGTCTCTCCTATTGTGTGCTCTCCTGCGATCAGGTCTGCTTGTCTAGCATATTTCAATATACTATATGTAATAGCCATTAAGGTCTTTTCCAACTGAAATGTTTCTATGATTCTATGCTTGTGTGGATCTCTGGGGTTAGCCTCATAAAGGCAGGCTACTTTCCAATCTCTCTAGAATAGCCTGTTTCTAAAGTAAATAAGTCCCTTGAAAGGCACAGCGGAGCCCTCTTTAGAAAGGTGGACTTCTCACTTTCTACCTCAGTGAATGGAAAAGTATCCCTTTGTCTATCATGGATCAGAAAAGATGAGATGTGCCATTGGAGTTTTTCTGCTGACAGGGTTATCCTTCTAACATGTGTACCAACAAAAGTGCCTATAGTAGTTCCTGAAATCTTTGTGAATCAAATGGACTATGTTTAAAACACTCCACAGAAAAGGGTATCTTGTTGTTCTGGGCCCTCATCACTTCAGCTGGCTCTTTTTCTCTTTTATTATTGCTAGTTTGAAGTATCTATAAAGGTTTATGGCAAACTGGAGTACGGGAATGCTTTTATGAACTCAGTTGCATCTCTGTAGATTTGCTTTCTGTTGTGGTACTTTGAGTTAAGACACTGCAGGATGGGCTTTGGCCAAAGAATAAAGTTAAATTAGCAATAAAGTGATTTTTCAAGCTTATTTTTGTGTTATCCTATGGCACAGTAACCTTTTTTTGATTTTTTGAGGGAGACCACTGAATTGGAAATGGCAGGTTTTCATAGTAGTAAATCCAGGGGAAAAAAATAAAAAGGAAAAAAAAAAGTCTTCCAGAAAATATCAAAACTCTCTTTTGGTGGATACAAAACCCTCTCTCTTCTCCTCTCCCTTTTTTTTTTTAATGGATTATAGCACTGGGCCTTAAGGTACTCCCAATAAAAAACAGGCAAAGGCTAGAGCTGAAGGTCAAGAAACTGACATGAAGACAGTTTGGTAGATAGATCTGAGATAACTGAAATTTAAGATATAATATTCCATTGCAAAACAGGCTGAAGAAGACTGGAAGGGAGCTAAAATGATTAAGATTTTAAACTATATGAGACTGTGTGGCAGAGAAAAAAAATTTTAACTTAAAAAACGAGGGTATTTTCTTCCCCTAAAAGTACCTGAAAAATATATACATACATGAAAAATGGTATAAAATAGTAAAGCATTGCTGGTTTATTAGAGGTTTTTTTCCTAACTATCCCAAGAGAGATTTACCACAAATTCTCCTCTATGTATATGCTAAACTTGGGTTTCAATACCTTTCTCATTTTATTGAATCATGATTCTAGGAAAGCATATAGGCCTCCTTTTTTGAAAATTGCTTGATGTAAAATCAGTCTTACATGCTTATAAAATTCTGAAACATTTATAGTTTTTTAATCTTGAGCAAGAAAACATTTATTGATCTGTGAACTACTAATGGGGTTTTCTTAATCTTATCTGTTTTATTGCTAGCATTAGCAACTTGTTTCCTGTGCATTTTTAAGTCTGAAAATGTCCATGTCCAAAGACTGCTATAAAACACTGTGACTGCTTATAGATATGTTATTAACTTGTCACTGACATTAAGCCACTAATGTGTTGATTGATCTATGGATTAGGCACAAATTCTCATCATCAGCAACACAGTGAGAGGATGGTGCCAGTACAACTCTGTCTCACACGTTCATATTTCCTTTTCTTCCTGCAAAGCTTATACAATGGTGATTTCAGGCTTTTGTCAGAAGAGCTGCAAATTCAAGGAGACTCATGAGAATATGCAGAGATAGATTAACTTTGTATTGTATCTATATGGGTGCTGGAGGAAAAAATTAAACTTTTTGGTAATGCTGGTGCTAGGCAAGTATACTAAAGAATTTGGGGGGCAGGGCAGTATTCATTAGAAATGGATTATAGAGTATTCCCAGCATATTCAGAAGCAAGAATGTGAGAAATACTCTTAGCATTGTACTTGAATGCCAGCAGCACTAAGAGAGAAAGCAGGCAAGTCATTAGTGTAGACTCCTGTATAAGCTCAAGTCTTGATTATCTCTTTCCAGTACCTTCAGAGAGTAGAGGAGAGAAGACTGCTAAAAGACCTGTCCTTTCTGACAGAGCTTGGGTGCACAGTTATATCGATTTACCTGGCCTCTTCCAAAGGCAGAACTGGCATCCCTTCTCCAGTCCCTGTCCTTACTAGTCTTTCTGTTCTTTCCTTTTTTCTTAACTCTCTGTTTTTGTAAGTGCAATACTTGAAGTCCCTCCTGGTGCCAAGAGCCAAGGATGTCTCAGGTGTGAGGGTACTGGGTCTTCTCCCTTGCTTCCTGGCAGTGATAACATTGTGAAGCAGCTGTGGGCAGTGAGAAGATTCTTCTCAGTTTCTTCCTTCTTTACAAAAATTCTGGTCACAGTGAAATGCAGTGTTCAATCCTACCAGGCTATACTTGGTTCAAGCTTTGTGTCACATTTTTAATCTGAGTGCTCAGGGCCAAATTCAGAACAAATCTAATCAGATGCGTCTCCTTGCTAAATAAAGCTGTCTTGTTCTCTGTAAGTTTGATTTTCATACGAAGCCTTTGGCTTTATGACTGCATGAGTGCAAGTTTCCTATGCATGTGGCATTGCCTGATGCTCAGATGAGAACATCATGTCAGACATGTTTAATCATAACAGTGTTTATTCCTTTTACTCAGAATGTACCCTCTTCATGACGAATGTATGTAAATGCTGAGATAAAAATAGCATTTGACAAGATAGTTGGATATGTTTCATTTTATTAACACATTAGTCAACTTATTCTGCTGAAAGTAATATGTGAATAGTAGATACGTGTAAGATTAGCATAATTTTTCCAGTCAACATTTGTTCTGTGAGGTTTTTGATTACATTATTTTAATTAAGCAATAAGTCATGACAAGTACAGGATTTCATGGTGAGTATAGTGCTCCTAACAAGGTATTATAAAGCATGTGGCTGAAAGCTGAATGATTTTAACCATTCAAAATGTGCATTAATAATTCCATGAGACTGACTAGAGTGCCCTTTGGTTTCTTTAATTGAGTATATATTGTGGAACAACAAAAGCATTTACTGGACATAGTTGCTAGGCAGACTCTGCATTTGGACAGTGAAAAGCTCCATTTGTGTTCTAAAGCCTTCTGTGCTGCCTCTGCAATTAGTTTGCTTATGAAACCACACTGTAACTTTTAAATAGATTGATCATTTGACTCTGAAGGAAGCCAAATTATCTGTCTGGGATTGCACAACGTAGTAGGTGCCCCATGTCAGAAATAATGAAGATAAATGAAATTATGGACTCAAAGTCCATATTTTCTAAATAAAGCTTGCCAGTCAGAGGTTGGGAAACTGAAAATGTTTCATTTCTTTGTACCTGTCCAATGGAAACCAAAGAAGAATCCTGAACCAGAAATGCTTTTTATGTAACTTACTTTGCATCAGACTTGAGACATAAAGTAATAAAATGCTGGGGTTAACAAATGTCTGTTTATTTCAAATAGTCATTACATATTTTTTTGCGCTTCCACTTAAAGATACAAAGTAATTTCAATTTCTGTGGCCAGGGTCTCAAAGTAATTAAATGTCTTTGTTGTTATTGTTGTTCTTGAAACAAAAGGACTGAAGTAACCTGGAGATTGTAAACCTGTGTTGGGTTTTTATATTACTTTCTGGATACTTAAATAAGAACATGCAGATGATGATTTCTAGACCTATGAGCATCTAAATCCTCACAATGTCATAAAACGTTTCCTTTTTGTTATTGTTCACTAGTCCTACCTATTTTCAATAACCGTTTAATGAGGTAAATGAAAGACGATGTCTTTGCCTCCTTCCAGAATCCATCCTCTCATAGGCACGTGATTCTATGATACAAGAATACCTTCCTTCCTCCTCCTAGCAGCCTGAATAACTCAATGGAATACATCTTGAGATAGTCCTGAGGTATCCATTATTCTTTTTCCATGTAACAACTTCCTTTTTTAATGTGTGTGTCTGTCATTAATTGAAATGTTAATATTTTTTAAATTCAGGTCTCTTCAGAGAACAAGCAAAGTGATGAAGTATATTGTTATATTGCCTAACTGATTTGCTTATGCTGGATATAAACTGTTTCAGGAGAATTTTCCAGATATTGTATAAGAGCAGATTGGGCTACAGAGCTTGGTATGAAGAAGGACCAAGCCTTAGCTTGAAATTCCTTACAGAGTCTACAAAGGACTAAAACATTAGAGTTGGCTTGGACTTGTGTTTTGTTGGTTTGGTTGGCTTTTTTTGAGGAGTTGCAACTTCTGATATCTTGGACGGTATATCACCAGAGGTGACATGCTGTATATGACAACAGAGGAAAGGGAACCAGAATCTCAATGTCTGGTCCTGTGAGAGATTGAAATCTCCTGTCTGAATATAAGTGGAATGATAAGGAGAAAGTGGTTGCTCTTGGAATCCAAATGTGTGTGCTTCAAGTGATAAAAACCTCAAGAACTACTGCTTAAATCAATCTTTGCCATTTGTTATCATCTAAATCCTAGGAGTCCTGTTTGCAGAAAGCTAGGCTTTCAACAGAGGTTTTTTTTTTTTCCCTGTATTAACCTTAGTAGTGAGTGTGAAGGTGATTCACTGTTCTTATATACCTACAGGTAATATGAGTATGATGAAATAGGGTTAAAAAATGTCATGAGATTTGATAAGCATTCATACATTTTATCTGACTTGGGGCATTGAATCCATGGAAACATTGGCTTTTATACATAATTTTCTCATTCACAAAATTAAGTAATTACATCCTGGGAGAAAAGCACTGGCATTGAATATACGGCATCCAGACTATGCCACTACAGGTAGCAGATTGAGTTTAACTAGCCATATGGATTGTAATTGTCTAAGTATGATTAATTCATAATGTTTCTTAATTTTATGCCTTATATTATGGTTTGTTACTATAATGTCAGTATTTTCTCTCTCTCTTTTTTTTTTTTTTTGGTTTCTTTTTAATCTAGGTTTTGATGAGAGGCCTCAAGGGAATTTAATCTTATTATGACATTGACTAATGATGTCCTTATATTCCGGGGTCTCATCAATAGCTTGTTCCCCTTTCTGGAAGTTTCATGGAAAAGGGTTCTGAAGTTAGAACAGATGGTGCATCAGTTCATTGCAGAACTCTGTTTTCAGCCAGAGGAAAACTTTATACTGAAGGTGGAAATAATGGTTTTCTGCTTAGCTTATTGTAAATTCTAAATGGGGTGATTGAAGACTGTAATGATCACTGCTGTTTGATGCCTATGAGTTTCAACATCTGGCTAATGCCTTTACTAGCCATAACAGTAAGAAAAGGCACTGTAGACCTTTCTGCTTCTTTCTCTAAAACAGAATATAGCATATGTATATATATATATTTGTAAATACACACAAAGCTTGCATATGACAGTGTGTGTATATATATACTTCGTATGTATAAATCACTGTCTATATTACTATCTGATTTGCACAATACTGAAATTGAATATTACATAACAACATTTCAATGCCAACACCAGGCTTTCTAGTTTTAATACCCAAATTTGATTTCTAGTTTAACAATTGGAATTGAGTTGACCTCCTTATCTACTCTTGCCTACAGATCTAAGCCATTACCCCAAAGGAAATTAGCAAATATATCTTTGCTTCTCATGTAGGTTCCAAGAAGAAAGCATTAGTGGGACTGACAGAGATGGTCTTTGTAAAGGAGACTGAAGATGACTTTGTTCAAAGTGATGGACCTCATTGCCCCAACATTTGTCTTATTGGCTTCTCAGCAGGTCATTCACTAAATCACCAAAGTCACTAGTCTGTTCTGTCACTATGTTGTAACAGACTTGATGGAATATTGTTAACTGGAATTGTGATTAAAAATTAATGTTTTAATGGGAAAATTAAAAAGTTATTTCTCTGCTTATGTTGTTTTGGTTGGTTGTACTTCAACCTAGATAATGAAAACAGTTTAGGAAATTTTATTTTAGAAATGCAGATGGTATTGTCTCAACTTATGCGGCAACTTGGCCTCGTATTCTTGAAACAAATTGCTAAAATCTCTAATGGCATTGTACTTATGTTGTTTTGTTGTTTTGGTTTTATTTAAACAGTCTGACTGTAATGGAAAAAAAAAGTGGAAAGACTGAACTTTAGGCACATGCTGTCAATGCTTTGAATTCAATGGAACCTTAATCACCTTAACAGAGGCTTAAGATGTTTTTCTGAATTTGGGCTGAAACACCTAACAAAACAAACAAAATCCAGTGGTCTGGTCACTCCTTAACATTGTTATTGGGTTTTGCTCCTGAAGATGTGATGCTTTGTAGTTTTTTGCCACAGTTGTGTAGTCAATGAATTATTCAGGCCAGGCTTATAAAGTACCTGTTGATAAAAAGAGTGGTCAAAACATTATACTTTTGAAATAACTATGTGGGAATTTAAAATTATTTTTCTGTATTTCTGCATTCTTTTTAAACTGGCAGTGTATTTGCAACTAATGCTGCCTAGCGTCAGCCACAAGAGGGTATGAAGATATATGCAATGTATTTATCTACATGATCAGATGGAATAGAATGAGGCTTGATAGTAGCTTGGTGATCAAAGGACAATGCTGTTGACAAAATAAAAAAATCAATGATCACAGAACTGTGCTTTCTTTTAGTTGCTAATATTTTTTTTTGCTTTTTTTTATTACAGTGTGAATTGCAAGACATCTTCCTGTACACATAAATTAATTGACTTAATTTCTGTATAATCAAGTTTTATATTGGACTAATACTTTTTCTTCTCTTATTTTCCTCACAGATGCAGTGAAATTCATAACAAAATCCACATATTAATGTTTGACGTATCAATTTCCTTTGCAGGGAGCCAGTAATAGTGGCATCAAATGCCCATTCTTTAGTAAAATAAAAACACTCTATCACTTTCAACATGTTAAGCTCCCTAAACAGACTTTAATGTGATTTATATGTATTGCTGTAACAATCACCAAGGCACATAAAATATAAATCAATACATAGTAAAGCATCTGTGATTTGGTGTGTGGGATTTCTGTTCAACATTTTCTACAGTGCTGGTTAGTTATGCCTTTGTGCCTTCCTCAACAGGACTGTTTTGTCTCACATGGTGACTGCAATGACAGTGATAATTAGCAGAGTTGCAAGTGTTTCTAATTACTTTATATCAGTTTTAGAGAATCCTAAGTAATCGGCAAATTGGACTTGGCTCTCCGAGCTTCTCAATTGGATGGGAAGTAATCAAAGGAGAGTGTCAAAAGTATGGAGAGATGGCTAGTGCTACAAATATGAATAAAACAGCAGGCAGCACTGTTTTGAGTAGCTAGATCAGCTAATCATCCATTTGGTACACCATTCTCAAAAGTGTATCCTCAAAATACCAGGCCAAGTTGCAGAACAGGACCATGCTAGACACCTCCTAGTGTCTGATGATCCACTAACAGAGCAGATGGGAAAAGGGAAGAAGATGGCAATTTGCACCATGGTAGGGCTTAGTAGGGGTTTCATACTCCTTGGCCTATTGACTGCTTTGCCTTCTATTTTTTTACTTTTTTACCACTGCTTCAAGGCTCCAACCTCTGAAAGGCATATGAGGCCTGCTCCCCACCAGGCATACAGCTCACCCTTCTGTCTGCAATCCTGTCTTGCTTAGTCATGCTTTCTGTTATAGAAACACTCAGGTATATTTTATTTTGCAGGTGCTTCCTGGGGAAAAAAAATGGAGGTGCGTTTAATGATGGTTTCTATGGATTTTCATTTGGCATAGGATGAAAGCACTCTAAGGATCAACTGAAGTCTGAGCCAAGGTTATCTCCATAGGTTATTCATCACCATCACGTCTGCTATGCCAGATCTTGCAGTATGATTGCAGAAACTCTCTAGTGCATAGGTTTACTATACTGAGTCCTATTAACATGCATGGCTGTGCTATATTTGAAGATCAGAATATTTTATTGAAATTGCAGTAGGGATGCCTGTCTTATGTCAGGAAGATGTAAGTATTAGGGTAGTTAAATTCTGTCTTTGTGTGTGCTTAAAACATCTAGATTCCTTTTTGGTTCATCTCTTGGATAAAAAAAGAGCACTGCTGCAAAGAACAGGGTTGGGCAAAAACTGCTTTGAGGCGCCTATGCGCACTTCATGATAATATAACTTTGTTTAATTTATCATTCTCCTTATTTCTTCTCCTTGGTTTGTTATGCCAAACCCTTTTAAACCAATACCAGCAACAGAGAAATTCTATTAGAATATATTTCAGGTATTACAAATTCAATGCTAACCTTCTAAATTTTTAATTGTTTCTTTTTCTACTCAGGTTTTCTGCATATGAAACGGTCAAAAGTCAGGAACTTATTCCCAGCTTATAGCCAGGTAAAGAGAAAATGTAACTGTACTTTGGCATTGTTCTTGTCATTAGAAACTGAAGCTGCAGCATAAAAACTACAGCAACTAGAAGTTAATGTCACTTTGAAGCAACATTAGCCTTCAGACTCTGAGTATGGTAAACATTGGGTATTTCTTCATCTTGCAGTGGAGGAGTTGGGAGTCTCTGATATCTTCAAGTAAAATAGGATAAATAAATGATTAACATATTACCTAGCTATGGCTAAAGGAAATCAACTTTCACAGTTCAGCTGAAAGTTTTCACCATAGTGCAAAAAAACTTGTTTTCAACAAGTGTAAAAAAACCTAAGTCTGCCACAATTCATGATAACCCAAAATAGATTGTGCTTAGTGGAGATATTGACCGTATTCAACTGAATCAGTGAACTGTCATGGACAGTTAATGAGGTCAGTGAATTGTTGCTATTACTTCTGTATTACTATTGCTTCTGTGCAGTGTACCCTTTATATCAGTTTTAGAAACGCCTTTATTAATATTGGTGTAATCAAAGTAAGTGTAATCATGATCAGACTGTAATACATGAATAACCACACATACAAAAATGATACATATCATGCTATATAAGCAATTGTCCAATACAGAGCAATCAAATTCATAGCTCAAAAACCATCACTTGTATGGTGGATGTCAAAATGGGAATTCTTCTCTCTCTACATGTATGTTTGGTGTTTTCTGTGAGGTGCCTGTCATTTTAACAAAAGTGACATGCAGAGTAAAGTGGAAAGGTCCTGTTTCAACCTGGGAAGAGGGTGGGGCAGACAGATGAATTGTTCCGTATTTTCTATGAAATCTTAATTGATTAGACGATCACCTTTATTCACCACAGAAAGACTTCTTTCTTTATGATGGATACAACAGCAGGAGAGCAAACTGTTGGAATTGATATACTTTGTTGCTTATCTGAAAGGAGATTTTTTGCCCTAATTTTGCACAATAGTAGAAACTTCCTTTAAATCCCATTTTCCTAACCAGTGCCTAGAATAGCTCTTGTTGTTAGATTCTAAGGACTCTATTGTGGCTTTTAAGCCAGAGCCCGCAGTAGGGGTTTTGGAAGGATGCACCGCCCCCAAGAAACTCCTAGAGGGTTTGTACTTGAGGACAAATCTGATGATAGAATTTAAAAATGGAACAGACCATTGTAGATCATCCAGTCTTCCTATCTGCCAGCACAGGATTTTCCCTCCCAGATATTCTTAATGCATTGTTCAATGTAAAAGTCTCAACTCGGGGAGTTTCCAAAGCTTTGCTTGGAAAATTTTTGCCTCCTTTTTTCCCTCAGAAGTAGGAGGACACAGCAGCAGCCATGACCATGTCTTTTAATATATATCAGTGTGTACTTTGGACTGGCTTCTGCCTGCTGGCTGGTGTGAATAGGGGGCAGATGGATACGACATTTCTCTTTACTGTCTCCAGATGACTTAAAAATACCACGTGATCCCTGTGCCCTAGGAGGAGATTTGGAACTGCCTTAAACCATCACCTGTCCTTTAATGAATGTCTCAGATTTTGTAAAGTGTGATCTAAAGTGTAATTGCTCAGTTCTGTAATGTGGTGCAGTTAATTTGTGTTTCAGTCAGAAAATGTTGTCCTAATTTTCTGGGTGGTGATTACTCTCCCAACCAGTGAAATTGGCTTGAATGTTCCAGTGCATTTTGTTTACTGTTTAAAGGCTGAAAACTCCAGTGTATTATTTCTGTTTTGGAGAATAATAATAGTGCATTCTTCAATCTTCAGTATTGATATAACCATCTTCCAGAAGGATTTTGAGAGATTTCAATTATCAGATATTTGACAATGCTTTTGTAAGTGCTGTTGGAAAGCAGACACTGAATTTTCAGAAGTTATGCAAGTCTTTAGTGTAGATGAACCCCCAATCCTGCAAAAAAAAAATCTTGTTTAACATTGTTGCACGTGAACAGTACTGTCAGATTTATAAATATCAACTCAGAGGTTGATTAACCTATGAGGTAAACATATTAATGCTGAATTATCTTGGCATTTACGCATCAGGCAATGTCTATGAAGTGTCCAGTGTTTTAGATTAATGTAATAAGTGGTGTAAATGGGACTGTTTTGTGGGAGGCATGTAGGAAGTCAGTGTTGTACAAAATCTAATGACTATAACAGTCATAGAAAACCCTGAAGGCATCATGAAGATTAAATTTCCATTGTTGTATGCACCATTGTTCTTTGAGAATCAGTAAATGAAACAATATTTTTTAACCCAAGTGATTGGAGGTTAATATTGAGCAAACAAAATTTAAAAGGATTTTTCCACTTTCAAAATAATGTTTTTAAGCCCTACCTGTCTGCACATTCCTAAGTGGGGAAAAAAAATTTCTCTAACAAAAGACTAGTAAAAAAGTCTTTAGAGGTTGAGAGAAGTTTACAAGCAGAAGGGATAGAAGCAGAGGAAAAGCCACTTAAAATGAGAAGTGGCCCATTTCCTTGATCTCGTGATATATGGTAGACCTGAGAAATTATCAAAATGCTTTTGTTAATGCATATTTTCAAGATATACAAAGAATAATTGTTCAGTTGATAACATTATAGTGTTTTGTAGGAAAAAAGACTGTTTCAGTTGGACACTATGAATCCTGTTCAAACACTGAATATTCTGTTCAAATATTGCAACCACTTAGTAGCATGCAGGTGGCCATGACAATGAGCTCTTGCTTTTTTTGGTCTGCACCAAGTAATGAAAGTATTTCAGTAAGACTTCCAGGGATTGAAATGAGGCATTTTTGGGCAGCGTATTTTTCTGCAGTATCCAGAGGTGATACTGCATATGTGAATACATTTGACTCTGGCTGGAGTTCATAAGTAAAATTACCAGATTAATCAAAGCATCAGGCTAGCTTGCCACAAAAGAAATGTTTAATTTTATATGCTAAAGTATTTTCCATTTTAAAGTACAGACAGACTTAAGGTGGGAAGCCGGATTTCAATATCTAAAGTTCTTTGTCAGTTTAATTAGCTGTTGTCTGGTTTTCTAATAGTTTCAGAATCTGATTTTACATATTACAGTTTGATGGCTGTGGTGCCTGGGAGGAACCACAAAAGAGTACCTCTTCCAAAAATCAGATGAATTTTAGAGCTATTCCTAGAGGCATTTTCCATCTACATCATTGTCCTGCTTAATCTTGTGCCACTTTCAATTTCCAGGTAGAAAAACATGGAGCATTGTATAATTCCTGAACATCATTTCTCTGCAAAACCTCTTTCAGAGTTTATGCCTTTCCACTTCTAAGTAGCAAAGACTTAATAGTTGTCCTGGTCAAGGTGTAAACATAAGGATGCATTTCCATGTCTGTGAAATGGCAGCACAGACAGGATGATTCTTTACCCTTGTATTTCGCAGTTTGCTTGTAGTTTGTTTATTCTTTGCCAAATATTTTGAAGACTGTATGTGCCTACATTTCCCAGCAGTTCGTTCACTACATTTTGCACACTTCTATTCACCCCTGCAGTGACCTCATGGGCTTTCTGCCATCTGCCATTGTTCCTTTATTCTAATGTACGGTGCAGTCTCACGTAATTTATGACTTTGCCTGATATTTAGTAGATAGACAGGATTATTGCCCACAGATGGCTGTGGTTCACAGCCAGAGGCATCTTCACAGAACTAGTGGGAAGAGATTTATTCATGTTACCATGTGACTTCTACTGTAAGCTAATTTTAGCTCTGGGTTTCTCTTGATAAGTTAAAATGAAACAAGAACTCTGGGTAAAAATTATTATTGCCTCAAGTGATGCAGTTTCATTGATTTCTGTTGAGTCATACCTGTATGTCAGGTGTGAAATTAGCTGTCCATTTTTTCATTACTAAAATGAAATATATGGGAGTATATTTTAACTATAATGCATGTGTGCAGTTACAAATATTTCTGGTCTTGCAGCTGTACCTTTGGAGCAGAAAAAACAGAAAAGATTTATAAAGTCATACAGTTGTTGCCAGTAGATGACATTGTCTGCCAGCTTTACATTTTCTCTGCTTCTTTTTATGGGCCACTGGAGTCATATATTCTGTCATTCTCAGTGTGATACTCGGAACATTTCTTTGGCAAAGTCAGGGAGACTGGTGTGTTGAAAGTGAGCCAGCGCAGTCAGGTGGTTTCATTTGTACTTGATTTTGAGACTAGTTCTTGCAGCAGATAGGATATGAAAATTGTATTGTATCTTTTTGGTGTGTTTGTTTCATTGCTAGTGAAATAGTTGCTGCTGGGAAATTTAAGAAATCTAATTAGTAATAAATACACTGAGTTTAATCAGTGGCTTTTCTAATATCTGCAAATTCTATTCAGCATAGTGCAGCCTTAAGTGGGTCTATGTTATAACATTGCAACTGCCAGTAAGCAAATTAAAATGCCTACATATTTCCTTCTGCTGTAGTCTGAAGCAGAAATTCCTAGCCTCCAGATTGTAATCTATAGGGCGTTTATAAGCAGTTGAGTTTGAGGGGAATGGTGCTTGAAACAAAAGCCATCTGGAATACACATTTAAGTTTCTGCTACAGGAGAGCTAGGAACAGAAGCAGACGTAGGAAAATGCTGCATTCTCACCCTGCAAGGTGCTAAGCATCCTTTCCATTTCACTAGGAAGTCAGTGGGAATTAGGAGCACTCAGCACTTTCGGCTTCATGTAATTCAGGAATGTCATATGTAGTTAAATATGTTAAACAAAAAGGTGAAGTAAGTAAATATGCTAGGTGAGGTTCTGCCAGCAGTTATTGATGACAGCATCAATATAAATTCCCACTATTTGCCTTTCCTCCTTTTGTTATTATCACAAAGATGATGTTGGCAGTATTTTTAAAGTTTTGCTTTTTTGTGTTGAAGCTAATCTGGACTGACACTCATGAAGAGCACATCGAATTATACTTTCTGACATGTATGTTCCCTCTCTTTTGATAGTGCAACTTTAAAGCCATTACACTCCTTTCTCAAAATGGGACAGTATGGGTAACAGTAAGAACAGAATTTCAGTTCTGCTTCTTATTGTGCGGCCTGGTTTTCAAATATGCTTGTTATGGATGAGAGAAGAGTAAAGGGAGCATGCTTGCATGTGGAGCATTTGCAGTTGTTTGCTTTGACAGTATGAACTCAACACTGTTTATGTCCTTCTGTGGTCATTAAAGTTGAGCTGGTATAGAAAAGAATGCAGTACATGTGCCACTGGAGACTATAAGGCTTGTGTAGGTGGGTCAGCACATCTGAGTTCACTGTTTCAGGTGCAACACCTGCAGGATTTAATCCTATGGAAAAGTATCTCCCCACCCTTTACTAAAGACATTTCTAGAAGGTACAAGCTAATTTAAGATTTGACATGTCAAGATGCAGAGAAAAGTCATTGACACAGCAGGTGCATTTAAATATGACTGTCTAATTATACAGTGATGCAAGTTTGCTCCCAAGAAACTAAATGTACAGTGCCATGGCAAACATGGTATCTGCCTGTCATGCTGTTAAATAGAAAAGCAGTATTTGGCAGTAAGGCACATTTCATGTATGAAATCATAAAAATCATGGTGTGGTAAACATCTGATCATACTCATTCTTAGTCAAGTACTGTGCTGGTTTCAGCTGGGGTGGAGCTAATTTTCATCACAGTAGCTGGTACGTGGTTATGTTTTGGTGTTGTGCTAAACACAGAGCTGATAATATAGTGATAATATAGGTGGCTTTTTTTTTATTGCTGAGCAGGGTTTATACAGGGCCAAGGCATTTTCTGCTTTTTGTACTACCCCAGTGGTGAGGGTGATGGGGGTTTGTGGGAGGCTGGGAGATGACACAGCCGGGGCAGGTGACCCCAACTGACCAATAGCAAGGGATATTCCAGACCACGCACCATCTGCCCAGTATATAAAGTGGGGGGAAGAAGAAGGAACTGGGGACATTGGGAGTGATGGCATTTGTATTCCCAAGTCAGTGTTGCATGTGGTGAGGTCCTGTTGTCCTGGAGGTGGCTGTACTCCTGCCTGCCCATTGGAAGCAGTGAAGTAATCCCATGTTTTTCTTTGCTTGTGTGCACAGCCTTTGCTTTTCCTATTGAACTGTCTGTAATCTCTGCCCATGAATTCTCTTTTACCCTTCTGATTGTCTTCGCAGTCCTGCTGTCATGTGAGTGACTGTGTGGGGTTTGGCTGCTGGCTGGGGTTAAACCACAAGAGGTATGTACACTTATTTCCCTTCTGCAGACTTGGGGGTTTGCCACAGAGTTTGTTACAGAGAAATGTAACTTCTGAAACTTGAGTAGATGTTTTAAGATTTGATTTCAAGTTAGTTTTGGTTTGAAAGTTGTGCAGTAGAATTCTGAATCAGTTTTAAATTGACCATAATAGCAGAGGATAACAGAGCAATGTTGTTCTGCAGCTACTGCCAGTCTAATTCTGGCACATGGAGAAGTTCACTGGTGGCTAAATCTAAACAGAGCCTGGAGCCTTATTGTGTGCTGGGGGTGTGAGGAAAGTAGTTTGCAAACATGGTCCTGGCTTGAGGGCATCTTTCAGTGATGGAAGTGTTTTCTTGCTCTTTTCACATGCCCTATATCAAAATTCTTTGTTTCAGTTGGCAGTTCTGCCCTAGACAAATGATGCTTTATCTCTATCAGTTGCTGAAGTCTAGGCAGGCAAGCAAATATAAAGGAATGAGAAACACAATAAAAATATTATCTCAAATTATAATCAGACAGTAATTGTTGTTACCTATGGAGAAAATCTAAGTAGTAAATGAGAGTTATTGCATCTTAAATGGATTGTGTTATTTCTTAATTTACTTGCACAGTGAAGTACAGGCATTCACAACCCTTACATGCCAAATGCTACAGAATAAGATTGTGGTAGGTTTGTTCTTTCCATCTTTTGCTCAGTATCCAGTTCAGTACTCACATTTACAAATTTTAGCTGTAAAAATTTTAGCTAGTAGAGTTGACTCTGCAATGTTGACATCATTCAGAATTTCAATTATTGAACCCAATAATCAATTAATGTTTTGAGATAATATGTATTCCCCAAAAAGCCATTACAAAATGCACTACATTTTCTTAGCACTCTCTGAAATACCCCTGCTGAGAAATAAAATGTTCCTGCAATGTACACATTCTGTCTAAGACTACCTAATTAATGACTATAAATGCCATCTTCTCTTAGTCATGATGGAGAAAGGTTATTTGTTTTGAGCCCAAAAACATTTACTGAATGACAAAATAGATATTCAAAGCAATCCAGAACAAAGACAGTGAACACTGTATAATAAAGAAGATGAACATTCATGGTGAATCTTTTAATATCTGAGTTTGAGATCTATCTTCAGTGAGATCCCTTGGTGTTCTTGTATCAATCAACTAGACAAAAATTGCAAAGTGAAGGGTGTGACTCATGTGCTCACTGGTATATTCAGCCAAAATTACAGAGCTGAGCAGATCCCATAATTTCTGGTTTTCCAGCACTGTCTCTGGCTCCCAGTATCGTTTCATCATCACCACTCTGCCAAGAATCGCTACATTCAGCAGTCACTAAAATATCATATATGCAGAAACCATTCATCAACCTCAGACTTAGCTTATACAGGTTTTTATTTAGGGCAAACATCAATCCCATCTCATTTCTGTTGCCCATATCCCTTTATACATTCACTCTCTAAGATTCTGCTGCCATCTGTAGCCAGTACTTAAGCCACAAATTAATTTGAGCCAAGACACTTCCTCTGGGAGAGAAAAAAATTTTCCTCTGTTTTTTTCATGTTAGTCATAGTCTGAAGAGTCTGTCCTGGAAGATCTACAGAGATGGAAAAGGGACTTGATATCCAAAGATGGAAATGGATGGTGAAAACTGACGCTCTGATGAACAAGAAATACAACAGATGGTTATTACGTGACCTGGTATAAGTTATGTCTTTATTCTCATGCATTTTTCTGTTTTATATTCAGTGTTGTTTTCCCTCCTTGAAAAATTACTATCTCTGTACTGACATCAGTTCTTAAAAATTATGTTTTAATTTGCTAGGATTGTCTTGCAGACTGCTACAGATTCTCCCTAATTCTGACTAAAATATTGCTGTGCCGAGATATTCAGTTTCTGAAAAGAATTTTGCTAATTAGTTTATTGCTTACCAAATGTTTATTTATAGGTCACATTAGAAACACCTTTTTTAAGCATCTTGTAACTATTTAGAAAATTATATTTTAAAAAATTATCTGCTTTTGTTGCTTATTACTATCTGATGGGACTGCATATGGCCACACTGCAGGCATCATTCTCTAAACAGTTTTCTGCAAGGCTGAATCCTTCTGAAGGCCTAGGAAAACTTTGTGAAATTCTATGTTTTCTGGAAGAGAGCAGTTCGCTGCTCTTCACAGACTGCTGATTCTGGTCATAGCCATAAAAGGCCTAATTACAGCCTTTACTGGAAACCCTGTAGTATCCTTGGCACCTGCTGCTGCTGCACAGTGAGTACTTTTCTTGTTGCACAATGGAGCTGTCCTTTTCATTGCTCAGCAGTCTTGCTTCTCACACCTTCAAACAAATGCCATTGTTTCCTGGAGAAAGAACATTTACAGGGTGCTGTAGCATTCACCCTTCCAAATGGCAGAGCTGTCTCTATGGAGCTCTGTCATGCTAGAGGGCTCGTTCCAGTATACAAGTACTTCTACCTAACATAATCAGGAAAGGACAGCTAACATATAATTTCATGGTTTAGGTTGTCAGGTGGTTCTTGGCTCCTTAGAAGCCCAGATCACTTCAAGGAGAGCAGCCATTTGTTCCTGATGTTGAGCACTACACAATCTTCCTGTACCATCCCCTTCTATTTTAAAAGGAAATGAAAAGGTGAGTTCTCAAAGAGAATTACTGATTATTAAATTTTCATTGAACTAAAAATATAATCTGCAGGAGTTTAAAGCAACTTGCTGCCACTGTTTAAAAGTGGGGAAGGTAGAAGTTCTGATCAGATCCTGCCTGATATGAGAAGTTAATGGAAAATTGTAGGAAATACAATCTAGAAGGTTCTGGAACATATTGATAATTAGACCAAATCTGTGATCATTTTTAAATCAGAATTTTTTGTGCCAAGTTGCTGGTATTATACTTTGTAGCGAGTTTCAGAGCAATTCACAGAGTTTTCTGAAAACTTTTTTTGATTAAATGGTTCAGCTGTGAAAAAGAGAAGGCAGAAGTAAAACTAGAGCTTTGTGAACAGTGTACAATGGTCTTTAGTTTTAAATTCAGGTCTGGGTCCAGCTTTTGAATTTCTGAGTCTTTGAATCCAGGCTTTTGGTTTAGGGGCACAAGGTAGTTCTTGCAGTTTTTGCAGGTCTAATTAGAAGCCTAATTTCTTTATGAAAGAAGAATATGAAGTTGATTTTTTTTCTCTATTTATTTTATAAGAAAACCCTATGTTCTATGGGGCAAACCAAAGCTAAGTTTACATGCTGTGCCTGCACCAATTGACAGGTATGATCAGAGCTGTTCAGACTAAACACTTCTCACAGTATATAGGGAAAGAGAATGCATAGAGACCTTATATTGTTTTGATGTCCAGACCTAGGAAGAGTGGATATCTGGAGATCAGGGCTATGAAATTACTTACATAATTAATGGAAGACTTTATTTTTCTCTACAGTGAGTTTGCATGTAGTCCTGTTAGGAAAAAATCCTAATGCAAAGACTATATCTCATAGTCCTTGGGCACACACATGCCAACTCTGAGTTTGGAAGCATAACTTATTTCCATTAATCCCACAGTAAAATATTTTGCCTGACCTCAGAAAGTGTTGTAAAATTTATCACTTATGGAAGTTCAAAAATGGGACTACAGTGCTGGATGTTTATTGCAATATTAATAAAAAGTTTGTGAGGTCTTCATTTTTAAATCTTCTCTGTTACTATTCTCCTGTTCAAGGGTTTCTGCTCATTGCTGGATTGCCTGCTGATTCCAGTCTCAGTTCTGTGAAGTATATTTCATTTGCACATGCAAGTGTCTGGGTTTAAACATGTTAACAGGAAACATGTCATATAACAAGCATTGTATGAAGAAAAGCTCCTTAATTCTGTTGTTCCACAAGAAGAAAGAGTGTTGGTTTATTATGTTTGAGCTCAGTTGGGTTATCCATATAGTAAATACTACATCTGTATTGTAAATTATGAACCCTGGAAATGGTTAGCTATTCCCCATTTGCCTTTTCCTACTAGTGCCTTAGGCCCTGCAGTTAATTCCTCTTGCAGAGACACCAGCTTTCACAACACATTTGCAATATATTTCCCCATATCATACACACATTCTGGCAACCTAACTGTTCTCCATTATTGTAAGGTTTTGGTTTCCACAAGCCATACTATTTCTGGAATACTCAAGATTTCTGAGCAGACGCTTTTATCAACCAAGAAGAGTGTTTTTTCTAGATAGTTCTTAATATCCCTGCCCTATTTTTTTCCTTTAAAAAATTTTCCTTGAGGCAACACAAATTTTAAGGTGCCAGATGTTTCTGAGAATTCAGTAAAAGTCATATAAATTGCCTATTTTCTCCAATTCTTTATTTTTATTTAGTTTTGTCCGTAGTGGCAGGAGAAGCATTACTGATCTTGATTCAGTTTTAATTAACAGTCAAAAACTAAAAGACTTTACAAGAAAGCGTTATTTGTTCCTGCTTTTTCATAGCTGGAATTTGGCATTTTGGTTGATTAATGCTTTTCACTTTTCCCTTGAAATAGGCAATGAAATGAAAGAAACTATGATCATGGAAGTTTTTGCCAGCAGCAGAAACAATATGCCCAGGGGTTTCTGACATGTACATATTCTCTCTAATATAAAAGATTAAAAACTCAGACCAAAGCAAGTCAAAGAATTTTGAGGTAAGTCTGAAAAGTGTATTCTAACTTCTGGATATAAGTCTGAGCCTATGGCCATTTTAGATTTGATCATATCTATGGCTATGTGCCAAAAAGATTTATTGATAATAGCACGTCTTTTGTTTTCAGCTTTTGTTCTGTTTTCTAGCTAATTGATTATTTCATGGAATTTCGTAATTGATCAAAGAAAAAAGAGCAATAGAATTTCCTGCATGTTTGCTTCCTTGACCTAATACCCAAAGTTTACTCTTTGTTCTGAAAAAGTTCTGGATGTTAAAAGGGAAGAGGGTACTCCTTTCCAGATATGGACTTCTTAATACAGTAAGAGGAGCAGCAGCATATTTTGGATAGGTACTGCATCATTCAGGGAGGTTTGCAAATCATAACAGAATGACAGGGTTGGAAGAAACCTTCAAGATCACCGAGTCCAACCCATGCCTTAACACCTCAACTAGATTGTGGCACCCAGTGCCACATCCAGGTTTTTTTTAAACACATCCAGGGATAGTGACTCCACCACCTTCCCAGGCAAACCACTCCAATACTTTATCACCCTTTCTGTAAAAAACTGTTTTCCTAATATCCAACCTGTATTTCCCTTGGCGCAGCTTAAGACTGTGTCCTCTGGTTTGTCAGTTGTTGCCTAACATTGAAGTCCAGGTGACAGTGACCAATGACAGTAACCAACAAAGCAGTAGGATTGCAAAGCCTAGAGATGGTACAAGGACAATACAGAATTCCCAGAATAAACAGTGTTCTCTTTGGCATAAAACAGTTGTGAATGTGACTGTAAACAATCTAAAATGAACTTACAAAATACTTTGTAGGCATTGGCTCAGTCAGTACTGAAATGCATTTCTCCTTGGGTTAGAAAGCAAGAGCTGTTCTGATGAAAAGCAGTACAGAGGTGTTTGTTGCTGGCACTGGGGAAATGGTGCCAGTTACTCCTTTCTCAGAATGGGCCACATCAATCCCAAGCACTGAGTACTCATATAGCTAGTGAAAAATGGCAGCCTGGGAATGCAGTGCATTTATTTGGGATATAAGTGCAACATTGAATCGCTAACATCGCTTTCTGTAGATGGAATCTGCAACCATTTTGTTCTAAATTCATGGTGGGGGAGGTGGGAGGAAAGTGTTATACCCCTGTGAAGTATGGTGCCAGATGACCTTTCTGCCTGAAATAGTATGCTGCAACAGATCATACTATTGTACAAAGAAAGTAATTAATGCTACCAGTAAGTTGTACAAGAAATCATATCGTTAAATTTGAATTGGAGTTTTGCAATTATTACTTTTCACCTCCTTAAAAGGATTATGTTCTTCAATCTTGTGTTGGTGGGCTGAAGTGAAGTCATAAAAAAATTAGTTACAAAATTAATATCTGGCAAGTTTTTTCCATGTGGAAAGAAATGGGAGATAACTATACTCATGGTCTGGAAAAGCGCATGGAGGAAAGAAAGGAAAGTTACTGCCAAGTAGGCACATGCTGCTCAGATAACAACGATCCCATGCCTCACTTATAATGCTTGCTACTACAAACTCTTCAAACCACCCTCTTAGCAGATTTGATTTATGTGATTGAATATAGCTAGGATTGGGCTTGAAAGGCAACTGAGTATCTCTAGGCAACTTCTGAGTATGTCAACAGAGCCTGGGCAAGGAGGCCTAGTTTCCTCCTTCCCTGGAGGTCAAATTGCTTGTCAGAGACTTCTCTACTTGCTCCAAACCTCTTTCCACCCCAGCCTCCTACATACACACCTGCAAGCAGAGTAGGCAGCTATCGCTGGGAGCTCAAGGAACATGCTCCTGGCAGTGGTCTTGATGTGGAACTGCTATTGGAGATTAAATTCCCCATTGCACACCTGGAGAGGGGAGAGGCTTACCTGCCTTGCCAGCTCTTGCTTTGCCTGTGTTCTCTGCTCTGTTCCCTGCACCACCCATTCCCTTGCCCTTTCTCCAGTATAGCTACAGTGGGTGGCTGCGGGGCCTTCCTGCTGCTGGCTCCCTGGAAGGAAAAAATTCCTTTGTTCCATTTCTGTCGTACAGAAAGCAAGACTATGGCTGGTTAGGGTGATGTGGGAGGCCTGGACAGAGATGAGACCTTGCCTCTGTATGCTCTGCTTCTGTTCCTCCCAGTTGCAAATAGCTTTATGGTCTTTTTCTGAGGGGTGTGGATTTACTTAAGCTATGTGCCAGGAAACCAATTTCAGCCTCTGAATCCTGTAAACTGTATAATAGATCATGTGTTTCTGAGCCTGTGGTGAGGACAACTTTGTTGTCCATGCAGGAGCAACTTGGAGGACAGTAAGAGGAGCACCTAGGAGCACATTCACTGTCAGGCAGGTGCTCCTTTGCTGGTGAGAGAAATGGTGGAAGAGTGTTTTGTAATGCTGGCATAAGGCCTTCACCTTGAAGGCAATGGGCTGGTTGGGGACCAACCCAGTTTCCCTGGAGCAAGAGGGAGAAATACCTGAGAGTCTGGGAGAGGACTGTGAGCTCTGTCCAGGCATCCAGAAGCCTGGGGCATGTAGGGCAACAGCAGTCAGCGCCTGGCATTTGGCCTTGGCTAGACATCACTTTCACAGGAGCAACCCACAACAACTTAGTCAAACTCCCCCTTCCCCACCCCTACCCTGGAAATGCAGGTGACACCCTGTGTTTTCTTGTGAAACATATTTTCCAGTTCTACTTTTATATCCGTCCAGTTGCTTGGGATCTTGTATTTCTATCTGCGTGTATGGTTCTCACTAATTAATAAAGGCTGCCACTTTGGTGGGCCTTCCTTTTAATTTCTGATGGATGCACCGTTCTTGGAAGAACCTGCCTATGATATTCTAGAGAGAACCTTGCAGGCATATTAAGGGATCTGATCTTTTGACTAGTAAAGTGAAGTAAAAATGTGCTATCACCAGTATGCCAATTTTATTTGTATTATAGCACCTCAACCTTGTAATTAGGTAGATTGTGCTGAATTCAGTGAAGTTATAAAAACCTAAACATTCATTCAGTAGCTTTGATTTACTCACTTAATCATTTACTTGTTTGCAAGAATAATCTGTTCTGCATCCACCTGGAGCTTTTATTTTATTACACTTTGTGATCTAAAATTTGTCTAAAAGAAAAACCCTCAAGGTTGACAAGGACTAGGATTGACAGAACTGTGGCTCTTTGAAATCCCTGTTGTCCATTTAAATTTTAATGTTTCTATCATTTGTTCCTCAGTGTAAATTAACAGCCATGGCAGTGTGTTGGGTTTCTCTTCTGAAGTCAAGACTTTAAATTTAATTCAATAGCCTAGATTTACAGCTATTCTATATTTCACAAGGCAGAATCAATAATGTGACTGAAGTGAAGAAGATAAAAATTTATGGTATCTTGCAATTTAATGGTTGAAAAGATGCAATTGGAGAGATCATAAATTGTGAAGGAGTTTATGCTTCATTGCTCCTGATTCAGTGCTTGCTGTTAGAACTTGATTTGTGACTATTCACAAGGTGTGATTAATGGTGTGATCGATGCTTGCTTCAGTGCAGTAAAGCAGTTGTAATGCTCTTCATTAGAATAAATAAAATAAATTGACTGAGGCTTTATAAAAACTGTGTAACATTTAAAATCTAAAATGTCAATTTTTTTTTCCTGTTACAATTTAGGTTTCTTCAGGCAGTTTCCACCTACATCACATCAGTCATTGTCATTCTTTTTGGATATTATAGAAATCCATGTGGGTTTGGGTTAGCTTTATGCAAAGCTCAGTGAAGGGGAAAAAAAAAAAGATTTGAATAGGGCTGACTAGAGACTAAGATTTCTCTCTGGCTGTGTTTTGCCATATCCTGGAAAAGTACATGTATTGTCCTTTAGCACATGCAAGTTTAAAGGAATCAAGGCAGAAAATGAATCTCCCATATACAGCTCTACTAAAACCAATAAAAATTAATAATGTTCATTGTTTTTAAATGGGATGGATGTATGATTGGTGCCCTAGCAGAGACAATGAAGATAAAGAGTCCTTTTTGAATGGTGTTTTTTTGGTTTAAGGATGTTCGTTACATAATCCAAAGCTATCTCACACTGTGCTCTAAAACAGACAGGGGAATACGAGAAAACTGCAACAGCCATGAAAGGCAGTAGAATGTAATGATTTTGATGTTGTCATTTAAAGAATTTGGCTCCAGGAGATACAAGCAAGAAATAGGGTGGAGGATGCCTTGTGCTGTTTAAATTCCCTGCAGTATATGGATCATTTCAAAGCCTTACAAGTGTAAACATGCTGTGTAAAACCTGGGGGGAGGAAGAAATTGTACCGTGAAACTTAGGGAAAAAATTCTACTGGGGCTTGAATCTAGAGCTCTTTCATTTACTTTTGTTTCCTTTATAGAGAGATAAGCCTGTAACTAGCTGGAAAAGTTTATCAGGTTTCCACTGTGCTCCCTTGCTCTGATTTTCTTTGGTGTCCTTTGTCATGGTGTGTGTAGAGATTTCAGGTTTGTGTTTGATTTTAAGAGGAACTATAGGTAAATCTAAAATTACTAGACAACAAAGCACCATTTGAACAACAGCAGTGAACTAAATATTTCCTATAATTTTTCTATGTTAAAATATGCTGTAACAACTTCAGGCTTCAATGATAGTGCATTTTCTGATTGGAATTGCAAAGAGAATGAAAAATGTAAGGAAACTAAAAATGTTTTTGAAACATATAGCTATGTCAAATTAATGCTTCTATTATTGCACACAGTATTTACAGATTGGCAGTTGTAGCTTCATCCAAAAAAAAAATCTTAAAATAGATCATATCCTGTCTTTCAGCAGTCTGGCAGAAATTCAGATGTTAACTACAACACATTCTGACAGTAAACACATGGTAAAATGTGTGAGACTATAATGTAAGTAGCTACGCTTTTATTTTGTAGATGATTTTTTGCTCCCTCACTGTCAATTGAAAAGCCAATAATTCACATACACATGCGAGTTTCTATGAGTCATAAAAACTGGGCTGGGTAAGAGCAGACACCATGTAGCTGCAGCCATAGACCCCAGAGCATTGTAGCTGAAAAATCCCAAGAGCCATGGCACTGTAGTGGGCACAGAGGTGTAGTTAGATGCTACAGTCATGGTTACTTGACCACCTGAGTTTCCCTCTATCCAATAACTATGCAAAAACGTAGGCCCACAAGGAAACGTGAAGCTCTAGTTTTGCATGACAAAACAGAAGGTTGACTCAACCCAAAACTCCACCAATTGCATGGCAGAAAGAATACCTTGTGTGGCCGAAAGTGTCCCCACTTGTTTGGTTTGATTGTGGGGTTTCCGATATATTATCATAATTTGGGAAGAAGCAATAGCATGGAACCCTTAGAATCTGCTGTTTTACTTCATCATTAACAATTGCATATCAGTCTTGCTTTATAGAAGACTGAAGCATTGAACAATTTCTCTAATATCATATGCCAAATTTGCTGCAGTGTGCTTTCCATCATCTCTTTAGACCAGTACCATATTCAGAGAATCAGAATATGCTGAGTTGGAAGGGACCCATTGGTGGCCCTGCACAGGATGTCCTAAGAATCATCATGTGCCTGACAGGGCTTTTTCACTTCTCTTTTCAATATAGAAAGCCACAGCCATTTATAAAGAGTATCAGAAAGGATGCTGTGATAGGAATTTTTTGGGACTTTTTTGCTTGCTTTCAACCACTTAAAATTCTTTTAAGTAGGTATGTTTTCAGCTATTTTGGTATTTTGCAGATATATTCAGCCAGAAACACATGGGCAGTATATAAAGAGTAGGTTTTGTTATCAGGCTGATGAACGGTGATTTTGTCATATTTTTTCAAATGTGACATGCTGTAAGAAAATGGCTCGGATTAGGGCAGGTGCTGGAAGCAATATGACAATACTGAAGAAGCAGAATAATACAGTGCAAGGGTTTTGGGAGGGCTGAGGCATTACACCATAACTGCTTGTTGTACCTAATCTAATCTCCTCAGAAAGAGAGGCACTCTACACTGTGCTGTGTATAGGCATTCTTGTCTGGCTCCACCAGCACTGGAGGTTTCATCTGGCAGAGGAAATTTTTGTGAAAGAGGAGACTGTTTAAACTGAAATAGCTCTTCCACACTGCCCTTCACAATGGACTTTTCTTCTATTTCCTCCCCTCCATTAAATGCCTTGCTGCAGTCTAACTTTGTCCCCTTCAAAGTGGCCTAGACAAAAGGGTTACCCTTCAGGCAGAAGGAGATTCTCCATGTAGGAAACTACATGACCTGCTTGAAATACGAGAAGGATAGATTTACTGGTGCTGGTTCATCAACACACAAAGGTGTTGATGGTTCCTCTTGATAGTCCATTCTCCAGCTTTACATGCCCATGACATACTATGTGAACAACCTGGCAGTTTGTGGTTTCTATTAATTTTTTTCTCCAGAGGAAATGTTGTTTCTTGTCCAAGCAAATATATTTCCTCCTTGTTTGGGTTACATCGGCAAATATTGGCTTCTCCCTTGAATCAAATATTCCCTTCTCTGTTTTCCCTTTCTTTGTTACAGTGTCAGTGGTGAAGATTTCACAGTACCATAAAATTCTGAGTGCTTTCAGTTGAGGTTCTTGAATAATTTCAAGTTATAGGCAGAAAGGCTGAAGCATAGCACAATTTACACAAAGCTGTACTCTTATTTCCTTGAGCTTAACCCTGCATCCTGTCTAGTGGACCATCCAAGCAAGAGGGAAATCATGCCTCTATACCGAGTGGTGTCTTCCCAATTTTTGAAGGAGATCCTGTAGTAACCAGCAGATGCTGCTGCAGAGCATCAATACTAAACCTACTCTTGCTATTTTTATTAACACTGTTAATTCTGAAAGGGATGCCATCAATTCCTGTTTAACCTTTGCAAATTTGAGGTGGGCTGATGGGGTCTATTTCTTTGTTTCATATGAGAGAGCGTTTCGTCTTCCCTTTGCTCTTGCCATTTCTTCCTAGTTATGAGTGTCTCTGTCCAGTGTCTATCAGTTTCTTATAGATCCCTCGCAGTTCATTATGGTGTTGCTCAATTTATTAGGGCCAATCGTGCATTCATACCTTCTTTCATCTGAAGTGCACTTTTAAATGTTAGACTACACACTAATCAAGTTGAACATAATAATGAGAGCACGTTCACATTGTTAAGGTAAATGATCCAATGCATTCCTAGTGAAGACATATTTGAACTACAGTTTGTGCTTTTTGTCGCAATATTGAACATTCTGGACAAGTATGAATTATGTTGTTTTGCAGCTGCTTGCAAATATGTGATTATTATTGCATTGCTAGAAGAACGCTGGATATTTCATTGCAGCTTTGTGATAAATTTTTAAGTGCAATTAACTGGGGAGGATTTTATTGTGTAAATTTCTTCCTATAGATTAGAATATTAGCACATGAATGGCTGTGTATACATACACCTGTCCATACATGCATCTTTACACTTACACTAGTGACTGCTGTATGAGGCTGAGCTTGATACTATGCACTTCTTCTCAGGGAAGGCAGTAGCTATTTATTAGCAACTTCAGTGTTGTTAATACAGCCTGTGAAACTGGTGAGGGGAGCAAAAAAACCAGTAAATTATTACTTTGGAGATAGGAAGATGGGAGATAGTAAATGTATAAAAACTTTATCTTTTTCATGCTTAATGGGGCACATTTTGGGATTAGGGCATTTTGCATTTTTCCATTCCTCAGAAAGGGAAAAAAACTGTTTGATGTAGTTATTAAAATTCTATAGGAGTACCTAAAGGCTCTTTGTGCTGTGTGAGGAATTCTGTTCCAGGACTTCTGCAAAGAAAAAGACAGTTTTACATTAGTAAATTGGTCTGATTACATTCCTACAGAGCAAGTAGAATTAGGCTTCAGCTTTGTAAAAGGATGTCCAGTCTTATGACACAAAATGCACAGCTAAATGATGATGAAACATGTGCAAGGTAATCTAGTGAACATGGGTAGTGACAGCAGTGACCAGTAGCAGACATCTGTAACCATAATACAGTCCCAAGGTCCTGGTGTTGTTTTTCTACTGTTCCCAGTATTGTTTGTCTGCTGCTGTTTGTCTTACTGGCCAGTCTGCTCAGTAAAGGTGGAGCAGAGCTCACTGTTCTTGCCATGCCTTCCTTCTGGAGAGCAGCAGAGTCCCCAGGGCAATGAAATGCTTCTTTCTGTTGCTGCTTCATAATGTGGGTTGGAAGATTTTCTCCTGAGAACACTTCATTACCTACTGTCAGTAGACTCATGCCAGGATCCAAGTGAGGTGGTTCCCATCTGTGTCATCTGCTATACCTCGTAAGGAGGTATAGCAATCTCTTCTAAGTGGTGTGGACCAGATTTTTCCACACTCTGAAGCAAAACTTTCCACAACAGTTAATTTAATGTAAGTACCACTCCCAGAAATATATCTGTACTGGAGATCTTTCATTGCTGTTATTATGACTTTCCATGCATCAGTTAAGTGTCTCAGCATGAGGTTCAGCTGTGCTTTTAAGTCATTGTTCCCATTTTCAAAGCTGTAGTTTCATTTCTGTATAAAATTCTAGACTAATCATATCTCCTCTAAAGTCACATGGGCAATTGCACATTGAAGACAAAATTTGGCCTAAGCTTTGCCAGCTTTTTACAGGCCAGGGAAAATGATGAAAGAAAAGGGCATAAATCATGGAACAATCCAAGCTCTGTACCAAAGTCTCTAAGCCACATTTCTCAGAGCAGCACTGTATCCTCTCCACATCTTTCACCTCAGAACATCTGGAAAACAGTATTCTACAACTTAGGAGCAATATGAAAAGAAAATTTTCACTCTGAAATCATGTTTAGATATAAATACAGTTTAGAGTACAGTGGCCAAAATATTTACAGTAGGTTGTTTATCTTTTACCACTCCTTATTTTGTTACATTCTCTTGATAATTTTATTTTTTAAACTACTATAATTTACAAGGTAATATAATTGGTTTTCATTATTTGGCTGTACCACTCATGTTCATAAAATAAAGTAACAGTGAAAAATGGGCACTATGCCCAAACTCTCAAAGTTAGTTATATGTCTCTAAAATCCAAACTGGAAGAGGCAAAGCTAAAATTTGCATTTCCTGCAGTTGAAGCAAGCTTAACATTTTGCTGAAAGTGTCAGAAAGCCCAACCCAAATTGCATGAGATATAAGTGCTGTACGTTAGTAAATATTATCTTACCCAGCTGATATGAAAACACATGTGCAGCAAATGAAAATAATTTAATTTGTGATTTTTTTTTTCAAGAGAAAGGCATAATGCGTCACTTGGCTGTACTTCATTTTCCCTCTACAGATAAAGCAGTGTCATGCACTGTGTGAGCCCCTGCAGTGCTGTCAATGAGCTTCAAGTTCACATGGTTTCTGCAGAATGACTGACACTGAAAGGTGCTTTCAAATATTAAGCTGCCCTGCTTTAATGCATCTGATCTCTTTGGTCAGAGAAAATCCTAATTAGAGAAGAGCTATTTCTGATGACCCTGTAACGTTGTTGTAGGATAAGTACATTTTCTACTGCTCATAGTTTCAAATAAGAGAACTGTAAGTTTCACTCTTTTACTTAAGATGACACTGCATAGTCTGATGCATCTCTTTTCTCAGATATTTAGTCTGTATTCTCCTTTCTAAAATTCTGCTCAGTGCTATTGGCAGTTTTTTCACTGTTAATAACATTGTGGCTGTTGCTTTTAAAAAGAGAAAACATCTCATTTCTCATTTTGATTCTACTCTAATTATTATTTCTCTGGGTTTCCCTCTCTTGCTGTTTCTTTCATTCCTTCATTTTATTCTTTCCTAATAAATAGTTTTCCCTGAAAAGGTGGAGATCAAATAGTTGTTTCTGCAAAATTTAGCAGTTTACAGTGTAAGCCTATGTTTGCCAATGCTGAACTTGGCAATGTCCTTGCAGGCCTCTCAGCAGCACATTCTTACATTCTGTAGAGAAGGGGGAAAGTAAGAATTCATTCTTTTCAAACATAACACGAGCTTCTCCAGTTCCCCACTTTCTTTTTCCCTTCATTTGCAATTGAAGCAGCTCTGCTGCATGGCCTTGTTGCTGGACCTGACAGCTCTGTTGAAGGAGGGTGACAGTGTTGCAGGGTGTGATGAGTGCGAAGTGCTTTGGCACGGAAAATCAGGCTGTAGCATTACTTTTGTCTCTTTATTTGATGAATAGGATACACTTGTTGCTGGATGAATGCTCTGTTCTGAAAGATCCAGCTGGCTTCTGACCTGCATTTATACCATTCATGTTAAATAACTACACATTTTTAATTCTTAATAAAAATATTTATTGTATTGCCTGTATACAATTGATCAAATTTTTCTTCAGATGCTGCTCTACTACTTCAGTTTTGCAAATGAGGTGTCATATTTCAGCACCTTTCACTTGCTTTAGTTTAATAATTTCATAATTTAAAGCATCTTTCAGATACTTTCTTTTTGGTGATATCAGGCTGATTTCTTTATCATCTGAGAAGATAATTTTCCTCTCTAAGGTGTGCAAAGAGGATCATGGTAGAGGGCCTCTGGCAAATTATCTTTTTTATTTCTATGTTGTCTCATCTGAAAAGCAATTATCTATGTTTTGTAGTTTTTGGTAGTGGTTGAGAAAATTTCCAACCAATTTCTTTCCGTTTCAGAAGTGGACTGGTTATTTAAAGGTTTGCTTCTAGTGTTTTCCAGACTAATTTGCACTGGGCAAGCCCTTGCCATGATAAGTAGTTTGATTCCTCAAGGTAGTACCAGCTGAGCTGATAGGAAACAGTGAATCCTTAGAGTACTCAGTGAGTTTTCAGAACAACACGGTGAAGGCTGGATAAGTATACTGGCTAGCTGGCTTGTCCTGCTTCTGTAATGAGCTTAGGTAGTGTTAATTCTGTAATCTCTGCATCCCACTCAATTCTATGTTGTAAGCATACTCTCTAGCACCTTACTTTTGTCCTCATTTTTCTTCCTTTGACAATTAGATTAATAAAAAAGGATGCCATATTGCATGCATTCAGGAAAAAAAACCCCAAAACAATAATGTAGCTATTTTTAAGCCAGACCATTTACCAATCCAGATCTATAAAGAAAAATAATTTGTTAGTGGAAGTGAGTTGCAGCTTAAGCTCAAAGGTGCTGTCATCTGTCAAAATGAAATAGTTGTGTGTATACAGAACTCTACACCCAAGGACCTCAATGTTAAGACCATTAAACCACATAACATCCCAGAAAGGGACCTAATAACACCATATCTGTTATAGAGATCAAGGAGTTAAAACTGAGTTTAATGACTTGCCCAAGAAATAACTATCTGCTACTGGCAAGAACAAGAAAGGAACTAATTGACCCCGTCTTTCAGAATCTGTTTTAATCTTGAGACAATTCTGCTTACTTATCCACATCTATTTTACTCACAGTTTATCTTAACACATTTTATATAAACAGCCAGAAAACTGTAATGTGTCTGAATTATGTAGCGTGTTTTCCAATACAAAGGGCAGATTAAACATATTCATTTTTCTGTCTGGCTCCTCCAGTTCATAGTTTCATCTCCATGATAAGGTATTACGAAGCCCTATATTGTATTTTTCATTTGAAGATTTATAGACTGCAATTTTTTTCTTTTCCTGCCAGCTTATCCACTACACAAGCTAACTTCATACCTCATTTCTGCCATTGATATGGCTATTTTCTACAGTGTGACTGAAATACCTGGCGTGATAAATATTGAAGTGCATCTGCAGTTTCATTTTCACATACAATTGACACTTTTCAAAGAATAAAACCATTGCTGCAGTATTTACTAAGTGTCCCTATTTTAATTCTGATCTTCTTGAAGAGTATTTCAATAGAGCAGGAAATTCAACATAATTTCTGTTCATTTATGACCATGTTATATTATTTCAATATAATAATGCAGTAATAAAATGAGTTATGTTTATGATACACCATTCATATTAGAAAATGTGCATATAGATGCCACAATAATTTAATATTGCATTTCACTACCTCTTCAGTGTCAGGAGAATGCACTGTTCTACTACACTGTTACAAATGCTATATAAGGTAATCCTGCTGAAATACCTGTTTGCATTTTAGTTTTGCAGTGTTAATAATCCTGTATTACCAAAAAATTAAGATCAGTTTCAAGTCCATGTATTTGTGAGTGCTGCTTATTTCCACATTTTTACTTTGTCTGTTAAGTGACTCCTCATCAGATTAACTAAGTGTATTAAAAACACACAAGTACAGTGATTGGTATTAGTGTGTGAACTCCCCTAAGAGTTTAACGTAGTATTTCTTTTGCCACTAGTGTAGAGGTGTTTCTGCTGCTTGTCTTTGTGAATAGGTTGTCTTTATTCTTACTGCTAAGATAGCTGGCTTGCAATTTTATGTACCTGTCTTTCTGGAGAAAGGAAAACCACTTATGTTGGTTAGAAAGGCTGAAGGTGGGAAATAAGCTGTTCTGTCTGCCAAGGTTATCAAACTGTCAGGGAAATATGCAATGGTCCAAGTCCTTGCAGTCGCTTTCGCTATCTCCTGTGCTCCACTGTCTGTAGCTGTAACAATCCTTGTGCTTCAATGGGTCTGGTTCCTTCACATGGCTGGTTTTTGCACCACTGCTGTAGTAGAATCAGTGAAGTCTCTTTTGAGTAGAACTGTGTAACAAAGAAAGTATTAGAATCCCTATAACTCATGCACACCCTCTGAGTAACTCGATAAGCTCAATCAATGATGAATGGTAACCCTTCAATAGGAATCTTGTCAATTCTGAATTTTTGACATCCTTTTTATCTATTCTTGATCGAATCTAGACATGTTTTCTAGAAGAACAAAACACTTATTTAATGTAGTATAGCTATCACTCATTGTTATAAATGTGTAAGGTAACTGATTATTCTTCTGGTACCAACTATTAGTATTATAACCTACATTTCAAGAGGAAGAGAGAGATAGTTGCAATTACAGGGATTTTGGCACACTAGTTATTCTGTTTTGAATTGTTGGACATGAAATATCACAGGAAATACTGTGATATACAGATTTATTTTTGCTGCCTTTATGCTAAAGACAAACTCAAAAATAATAGTTATTATTTCTGTACATTCTTCAGTACTGCCTGGTTGAGCCAGGTAAAGTTAATTGCAGACATTCTTGGACAGGATTTGCTGGAGCAAAAACAAAAATAAGTGAAAAGGTAGTGGGCAAAGATAATAAGTGTCAATGGCAAAGAAATTGATAACTCCCAGAATCTTCAAGTCATGGCTTGAAATCCTCTCTGTTATTAGTGAGAAATGATTTGAAGGCCTCACTTAACTTTATGAGGTTTGGAAAACCTTCAGCACCTGCAAAGCAAACGTGGCAGAAAAGGCAAAAAGTTACAGGATGTTTTCTGGCTGGACTGAGATTTTCAACAACTTAGGATGAAACTTAGGAAACTTATTCTCCCACTTCTTGTACTGCACAGTTCAGCACTGTGAAAACAGAAGAGATTTCCTTTTTGGCATTGTAGTGGCCTCTCTTCTTTAAATGCGCTTAAAGGCAAAGCAATAAAGGGAGGTCATGCCAAACACACAAAAGGAATATTTGTTTTTTCCAAGGTGTGAAACAATGGAAATGATAAATATACTAAAATCTGTAGAGGTATTTTAAGTTTGGTCTGTGATAACCTCTTCTGATTATTAATCATGAGATTGATATTCAGGTGACTAATGAGTAACATCACATATTATTTCAGTCAATTGTATTGTTCCTCTTGATTTGGAAGAGGAGAAGCTATTCAAGTTAATACTAAAACAAAACCAAAAACATTTAGCCCTGAAGCAGTTGGTATTGGAGAAGTTTGGGTGTGGTAGATCTCATGGGTGGTCTCCTGAGAGGACTGGTGCTTAAAGTGAAATACCTGCTTGGATACTTCTAGGCCTGAGGCATGGCTTTAATATTGACTATAACAGCATCTACTTTGCTGGCTGTATTCTCAAAAGCATGGAAGAGAAAACAGAGAAATTATACTCCTTTGAACTGTTAAAGGTAATTAATTTTGTTGATGATATTATTATTCCTGATACTCCTGTTCTTCCATTTACTTTCATTCTCTAATCCAGCAATGCCTTCACTGTAGAGATTAGTAAAAGTTTTAATAGTTTTCAGCTGATGCTGTTTATTTAAGATGACCATGTTGTAGTGTTTGCCTCCACTTTTGTTATTTGCTTTGGATGTTTAGTGCTGTAAGAACCCAACTTTGGATCAATCTGCAGCATTCACTGAGAGACTGAATACCTGATATTTCAGAGAAGGGAAGTCATAGGATATGTGTCTTTTCCCTGGACTGCACAGTGGGAGAAGAAATTTTTAAAAGGCCAGCATAAAAGCCATTGATTCCTTTAACGTTGGAGGTAGACTGTGAACTTTAGTTTGTGCACCAACTCTGAGGCATCCAGTTCCTCACCTGCTATCTGCCAGTGGAGATTTCTTTACAAGGAAATTTCACTGGAAATTTCAGCATGAAAGGAATATGTGGGAAAAGTAATACAACCTTAGAATCTTGTATGGTTTCTGTTGCTTCCCTGTTTCTATCTGTGGCTATTTCCATTATGGTCTTTCTTCATGGTACTTGGAGAGTTCCCACCTGATGTGGCCAGAGTCACAAAGCTGTGAAGTTGACTAATACTTGTCTTTTCAAAAAGGAAGACAATGTACAATGAACTGTGTACAAAAGGAGAATCTCCACAAGGGTACAAAGGAAATGTTTCCACACTTGCCAAAGTAAACAAGTGAAATCTTCTAGAGAAATATTCTCTGCTCACTTACAGAGGTGCTTACACGTTCTTGCATGTCCAAATAGTGACCAGCATATCTGAGGAAAAAGCTGTTACCAGAGTTTAAATGCACAGACCTAGACACATGGGCTTAGAGGGAAATGTGGGTTCCTGAGATTCCATCTTATTTTGCAGTTTCATTTGGCACTACAAAATAGAGTTGTTAGAGACAAAAAAGAAAACCTGAGGAAAATTTAACTCAGATATTGGGACATTAAACACACACACACACAAAAAAATTGGTTAATGTTGACTTTTTCCTGCAGTTTGGGAAAAATATTTTTTTAACATATAAGTTCTACTTAAAGCTTTGCTTTAGAAAGCCTCCCTGATGTGCTGAAAGGTTCAAAGGAGTGTTAGGTAATAACTAGTGCAGCCAAGACACAAAATTACTGCATGGTGAGCAAAAGAAGCAAGCAATGGATGCAGAGGCTCAGGATGGGAAATAAATTTTCAGACATTACTCCTGATTTTCTGTAACCTTGTGTTGTCAAATCAAGCAATATATTTCCAGTCTGGTTTAGAAGGAATACATGCTTTATTTGCTTACCTGCAGTATAGTATTTTGTTGTTATTGTTTTGCTACAGTTTTGGTTATGGCAAATATTTTGGAGCTGGCTAAATGAAAGGACAAAAAGAAATGTTGTTGTTCTTTTTTTCCCCAGAAGCCCAACAGTCTACTAAGGTGTGCTTCTGGATTTGTTGCCTTTTTGCTTGAAAGGCTTTGAAACATCTTATGGCCAGGAACTCCAGATCACCATTGTGTACTCTGTTAAATTTCCAAAAGGATGGGGGAAATGGGAGATGGATCAAGGAAGCTGCCCTTTGTCCTTTGCTGTTATTTCACTTTAAAATACTCATATGTGTCTGCAGGAAAAGTAGTTAAGATGGGTTAGGAGTTTAGAGCAAATACTTTAGGATGCTTGGATCCAAATGTTAGTATTCTGCATACAGCTGTCTAATAAATTGAGACCACAAGAGATTATTGTCTAATGGCCTATGTTAGGCATCTGCATTGAAATGAATCTTTTTTTAATATTTCTATTGGATTGTTAATGTGAGGAGAAGACAAGCATTCCAACTCTATGAATTTACATTCTCTTCTTTTTTTGTTTCCTAAAATAGCTAAGGGATTTAAACATTTTTCTGACCTAAAATTATACTTTTTCTATTGTCAATTACAATCCAACAGCAGATTTGCAGTCCTATGCTATTGCAGTAAAAATTTTAATATCTCTAAGTAATTTTTTTTTACTGACACAAATGTTCATTCCTGGAATCTTTTTGGAGTAGCGTGAAGCAAAATTCAACAGATATAATTTAATCATATATATATCCTTTTCCTTTTCCTTCAGGATTCCTTCAGATAAAAAGAACCACCTGGCTTTCTCATATATTGAGAAAATTTTATTGAGCAAATTTGCAGCCTAGAAAACAATGATCCAAGAAGTTAACTATCTGTCATTGTTAATCCCATGCAACATGATCTGTAACAGAAGAGAAGCCAGAAGATTACTCTGAAAGTTGTAAGTAAAGCTCTGGTAGAGCACTCATGTGGTGGTAATAAAATAGAGCTTTCAAGGGTGCTGTGGAAAGTTAGAGGCGACAAGCTGAACTAATAAACCCTCTATCCCATAGGTAAATGAGTCAGCAGAGTGATTTTTCAGCCCAGTATCATCTTAATACATAGGCCAGAAGAGGAGGGATAGTGCAGAACATAAACCTGCATTTTGTGGGACAGAAGAGGAGATTGTTTCTGGCTTATTGGCTGACCTACATTTAGAGGAGTTAGCCCTTGTCTTGGAGGTGGCTGCTGGAATTTTTTCCTATATGGAAGATATTCCAAATCTACAAATATGAATTGGTTGAGAAGAGGCCAAATTTGGACCTGTCAACTTTGACACATCCCTTAAAATATTCCAAATGATAGTAATGGTGTGTGAGAGAGTTGTAACAAAGGAGAGATTTTCAGCTCTTTTAACAGAGAGCTATATAATCACACTTTCTTGTAGAAGCATTCAGTGTGAAGATCTGTCAATAGAAATCTCAAACTGTGAATATACAATTGCACTTTATTATCCCTTTGTTATTTTGTAACGACATAGGTATGACAGACAGAAACTGATGTTAAAAGAAATCCACAATTGTCAGTCACATGCATGAATCCCACTGCTGGAAGTTTTTCAGTAAATCAGCATCTTTGGGTAGGTACACCAAATGCCATATTTTAACAAAATGTTTTTGCTCACAGTAACACTCAAGCTCTTAATTTAAGGAGAATGAACATCCTAAGGTTTTGTTACTGTAGTGCAGAGCAGACAGATGGTGCTCTGCCTTGCACTGAGCAAACAGGGAACTAAACAGCTATGAGTACCAGATAAAAAGTGCTGAGGGGACAGAGTGTGTAGGGAAAGCTTCAGTTAGACCCATTGCCAAGGCATAGCAATGGGAGCCCACATAAGTAAATAAGTGCTGTATTGTAAAACAATAATCATGTGTAAGACACCCTAGGTTTCCTCAAAAGTCCTTTGACTCTCTAAGGAGTGCAGTGAAAGAGTACACAGAGGTCTCCAAACCTTCACACACCAGCAAGATTATTTGTTTTCCTTTGTGTCTTAAGCATATATGGTGCTACTGTTCTTGGCAGGGCCTGGAAACCAGCCACACACAAAACAGAGTTACATGGGAGCATCTGGTGAACTTCAGAGCTCTGTCTTTCATGAAAGATGAAGAGATGGGAGCAAACCTCTGGTGCGGGGGTCCTTTTTTAAAATAATTAACTTCATTTTGTGTTAAAATTGATTAGTGAATTCTTTATTTGGAGTTTTGGGGAGGATGTGTTGTCTGTGATTTGTCTGTCAGCTCAAATGAGCTGTTTGTGGCAGTTGTATAGCATTCTTTTTCTTGCCTTGTCCCAAACCTTGGTTGCTACTATCTGTGCTCAGGATCAAGGGTCTCCATTTTTAAGGTGGCTAGTGTTTGAATTCCAAAGATTGGAAAAATGTATTTGTTAGGATGTGCATGTAACAATTACCTCAACAGTCACACCTTTCTGAAAGCCAGTGTCTGTGTTCTATTTATTAAATGCATAGATTATTAAAGGAAGCAACAATTCAGTTCCCTTAATCCCATTTCTGACAGACCCACGTGCAAATCCTCTGAGAGAGCCATGCACCTGTGACTGAGCTGATGGAGCAGCAACGCAGAGAGGGGGCCTGAGATCAGCTCCCTAAACAAGCAGACCTCAGTGAGTGACAGCTTGTTTGTGTCCTGAGTGATGTGCAGGATCTGGTTCGGAGTCTCACAATGGAACCGCTGCTCTGTGACAGTGACCATAATGTACTCCAATTCAGTCCCCCCACAGGAGCAACAAAGGCCAAAAAATCCACCACAAGTATGCTTGACTTCAAAAAGAACAACTCTGTGAAAACAGGGAAGCCCACTAAAAAGAAGCTAAAATGGGCCACTAAAAGAATTAAATTCTTCCAGGAAGTAAGGTCTCTGAAGTAGGGACACAGCAGCAGAGCATGCCCCATCCTTTGGGAAAGACTTCAGAAAGGGTGAAAAGACCCTGGCATGGCTAATGAGCAACGTGAAAAAAGCTACTAGAAGTAAGGAAGATCATTCAGAAAACCAAAGCTGTATCTAAACTATGTAAGAAGGGCTGAATACCAAAGACTAAAAATAAAACTGTAATCAAAGTAGCCAAGAGAATTTAAGGGCTAACCAGTGTCAGGGATCAGAATTTTCCCTAAACATTTTTTGATAACTTTAGCACAAACAGATGATGACCAGCACATAAAATGTCAAAATGGTTATGCATTTTTGTAGTGATATTTGCTGCGAGTCAAAGTGGGGCTGACCCCACATAGAAACTTTTTTTTTTTTATTTTAAGGAGAGAAGGGAACATCAGCATAGGTCTGAGGAAGGATTAACAGTACCAAAAGGGAGATCTGTGCTATTTGAAAATACATGAGAAGTTTGGTGACAGTGTGGTGTTCTTCCATGTAGTAATAATTGAGGATCAGTTGTGAAAAATTGCCAAAGTGAGTGGGTAATAAAATTACCCAGATGAAATTCAGAGTAGATAAATGTAAAGTACATGTACACTGGGGAAAAAAAGCCTTTTTCATCCAGAAGATGATGTGCCTGAACTGATGATTACCACTGAAAAGTGAGATAAATAGTTCCATGAAAATATCATCTCAGTGTTTGGCAGTAGTTAAAAAAAATAAATCAATAAAAGTTATAAAAGTTATTAGAGGACAGAGAACAAAAAGAAAGCTTAATTATCCTACTATATAAAGCCATGATGCAACAGGACATTGAAAATTAGGTGCAGTTCTTGACATGTGATTGCAAAATTGAAGTTTTAGAACTGGAAAAAGTCCAGAGAAGGGCAGCAAAGATGACAACCAACAGCTTCTGTGCAGAGCTGGGAGGCCTGATAGCATTGAGAGGAGGCAAGGGGAGCAGCTGTGTCAGAGATCTACAAAACCACAACTGCTAGCAAGAAGGTATGTGCAGACTCACTGCTGTCTCTTAGAGTGCAAGAACATGTGAAAGGAATGGGAGAGAGGAGTTTAAAGCAAGAGGAACTTCATGCAGTGGATAAAGGGCCTTTGCAACTCCTTTCCAAAGGCTTTAATGAACACAGGTTTTCATGCAATCAAGGGGAGACTGGAGTTTATAACTGGAAGGATGCTAAGTTAATGGGTGTAGATAAAGCACAACCCACTGAGAAAATCTCCCGAGCTGAAAATATTCAGAAACTACGCGAGTATTAGGGGTGAAATATCACATGTTCTTGTGTTGGTTTTTTTCTCTTCAGGTGGCTGCTCCTGACCACCTCCTAGTCTGACTGAATCCTTTCTCTGGCCCAGTATGGCTTCTCCTGTGTGTGTGATCACAGGTAATTACAGCTGCAAACTTTGCACATCCAGACAGTTGTAACATATCTCGCTAAATTAAAGTATGTGTTTTTTGAGATCAAAATGAGTATCAAAGTATCAAAATGAGATTATAGTCTTAATACTGAGGTAATACCATGACACTTTATACTTAGTGACTCACACTATTTTCCATAAGGTAGCTGCTAATAATGAGATTGAGTGTTGGCTGTGAGAGCTGAGACAGTGGTGTCTTGGCTGTGGGGACAGTGTTTATCTGGGCAGGTTCACTTGGTGTTTCAACCATTCATTCATTGTCTGGAACAAGAAGCTCCAGTTCACTTCTTTTCACCTGCTAATTTCAGCTCAAATTCAGAGATTAACTAAAAAGGAAGGACTCCTTTTATCTCCAATAGCAGACTTTGTACCTGGCTACCATTTTGCACTGTTTGTCTCCTTTTATGCTTATATTTTACTGGTCACTCAAATATGTTTAGCATGTTTTTTTGCTTTACAGTGAGTTATTTCCTAAGCAGCAACTTTTATTTGTGTAGTTTTAGTATCTTTTAGTGCCTGAAAATGTATAGATTATTTTTTAAGTGTTTAAGCACTTATTCATTCATTGAAAGTATCTTTCCAGTTTCTGAGGTGTTCTCTGTATTGTATTTGAACTTGTCAAAAATATTTTTTAATAGAATTGAGAAACACATCTCAATTAGCTTCTCATACTGTTTTTTTGAACTGTTATGAATCACTGTTCTGATACAGCCTATGTTAGTATGTTTTATAATTAGGTTAATTATAAATGTTCTATGATATGATTTTATTGGAAAATGTTGACTGACAACTGTCAACTGTTAGCTGTGGTTTTTAAGCTTTCTGATTTACAGGTATTATTTTTTTCTTTCACTCTGAAAATGAGGGATTCTGTGTTTTGTCCAGTCCTACCTGAGCCACACCACGGGGGAAAAGCCATCCTTGGATAATTTTTTTGAGTTCTTTTGTTTTTAGGTGACTGTTAAAAATACCGTAAAGATGTTAATAATAGAATTATAGTTGAATCGATCCAAGGCAGGGGATCAATATGTCACTCTCCTTAAGAAATTTAACAACTCTATAGTCCCTTTTTGCTTGATACACCACTAAGGTGCTATCTAACATTTTTATTTTTTTAGAAACAACATTCACACTCTGAACTATCCCAATCTGATTAATCATACGCAGATAATTAGTCATTCTGAAAAGAAAATGGCTGCAAAGGAGCACGCTGCCCTGAAGTCAGGCACATTTGGCAGGCTTCATACTAACTTGATAGTAATTATGATCTCCATCGAGTGAGACAGGCAGTGAATAAGATATTTAACGCTGTGTGCTTTGGCTGTGAAAACCTTTTCGACTTGTGCTTTCAATTTCTGGGTTTAAGTGTTATTAAAATATCTATGTGGGTATATTTTAAAAAGAAATAATTATCCTTTCCTATACACACACTATTTTTTAATCTCAGGGAATTTTCTCTGTTTACTGACTGCTCCCCAGAGATGGATGCTCTAACCACCATAGAGAGCAGGACCATAAATATCCTTTTGCAACACAGGAGCTGCAGTTACTGTGTAGTGAAATCTATCATCTCGCTCATATGAGATGCAATGTGTCTGCATCACAAAATTACCCAGAACTTTCTACCCACAGTGACTAGATTAAACTGTGGTTTTAATTTTAGGGATTTCATGTATATATTCCAGGTAATATCTAGGTCTTTCTAGGTAGTTCTTTATTTATAAATTGCTCTTCCTCTTTACTAAGCATTATAGATTCTTGTATGATTTATGTAACACTTTTTTTTTTTAACACTGTAGTCTAACTCAATGGACAGTTCCCCAAATATACATGTACAGGCTCTGTCAATACTCAGAGTAACTGCTATGCCTGAACATCTAAATTCTGTAATACCTTTTTCTCATGGTAGTCCACGGGCCACCAGGAAGACAAGGCAGCATTCTCAGTCAGTGAGGAGCTTAGCCATAAGGTATCCAGACTGTCATGTACAATTGCACTGGATTCGGTTGATTCCAGACTGTTCTTAAATGCCTGAAAAAGTTGCTGTTGTTTGTAATAATTATTTTTAAAACTGTAATACATTGCATAACAGCCATGATCTTATTCTTAGGTTTTTGTTGCATAAAGCTTCTAGCTGGAAGTCTAGTATTTATTAAATACATTTGCCAGATCTACTAGTAGAACTCACGTGTCTTGCTTCTTGTGCTGTTCCAAGGCACTACTTGGAGGCAAGAGTAGCAGGGAATGAGAGGAGACCAAATTTTCAGAATGTTGGAGTAATGCCTCTAGTCCAGTCAAGAGTATGAATATGATTGATGACTTTGCAGTGATGTGGAGGGCAAAATACTGACATGTTACAATAAAAATTTTTTGGAAGTTCAGAATTTTGGCACCTATGACAAGTTGCCACATGATTAAGAAAACAGGTTTGTGTTCCAGAATGCTATGAAAAACTGAATGTGAACAGTTACTGCAAATAGTAGTTCTCCTAAATGTCTTTATTCTAAGCCTGTCTATACAGAAACTACCATCCTGAGGTGTGAACCTTGAAAAGCTGATTCAAGTACCAGAAACAACCTAAATGTGGCAGATCTGTGGTCCCTGCGCACTTGAAAAAGCCAGGTAAATATGTCTGCAGAGATCTGGTTCCCACATGACCGGGTTGTTTTCTTACTGAAGGCAGCTCAGGTGTAAAGCTTACACAGTATCACTCCACTCTGCTGTAGTCTAGGAAGGAGGCATCTCATACATGGGATCTGACA
Organism: Passer domesticus; assembly: GCF_036417665.1. Taxonomy (NCBI): domain Eukaryota; kingdom Metazoa; phylum Chordata; class Aves; order Passeriformes; family Passeridae; genus Passer; species Passer domesticus. The sequence continues at coordinate 22,705,157 of NC_087483.1, forward strand.
CAGCAAAGGACAGCATTTGGGCTCTGGGTTACAACTGCCAGCTGCTTCCTTCTTTGCCTCTTTTCTCCTCTTCCTGTGTTTGTTTTGGTTTATGTTTGTGTTTGCTTAGGCAACAAACTTAAGCACAACTCTGAGATGTCCTCTCCTCCCTCCCAGTTTGGCAAATTACCAGAAGCCTACACACAGAGCAGCCTACAGGGAAGGAAGAGCATGCAGAGTGCTGGGAGTCCAAGGGGCTCCCATTGGAGATCATGGCTTCCTTCCTCATCCTGCTCAAGTCTGCCTTCAAATGTTACCATGGTGGTTGTCTTTTCAAATATGAATGGTCCTTCCATTTCCTTCTCTTGCCTTGCGCCCACAAATTTTAGCAGGAGCTTTTTTGAAAAAGCACTCTCATCACAGTTCCTGTACTGCCTCCTGCATGCAGGCAGAAAGTGAGGATGGAGATAAAAAAATAAGGGAAATCAAAGAACATCTAACAATTCTGAACATACATTTCCTCAAAAAATTATTGAAAAAATACCATTTGGCAACTCGATGAACCTAGTGTTATCTTTTTTTTTTTTCCCAAGCTAGGTTTCTTTTTGTTTAGCCTTCCTATCTGGGTAGCTTTTAACAAATTCAGCTGTCACTTTCTATATGAGTGAGAACATTTTTAGTTCTTTGGATCAAGCTGGCAAGAAGTGAGCAGTAGTGTGAGACCATCAGCAGGTGCGTGGGAGACAGCAGCAATTTGGGAAGCCTGGAAGAGTGCTGGTGAGGGAAATCAATGTTCAAGAAGCATAGTAAAAATCTTTCTGGTCATAAGAGGTATTGCTGGAACAACTGTGCTGCTGAGAGCATAATTTGCTTTTCTCTTCTTCAGCAGTTTCTGATCTTTGTATGTTATCTCTAGGATTTAAAGACAGTTTCCTTTTTTCAATGCATTTGGAAATATTAATCTTTGGATTGAAGTAGAAATTTTAGCCATAGTTCCTGAGGGCCACATATTTAACATCTGTTTAAAAGCAAGCAGGAGAGCAATTTTTTGAATCTCATACTACATCCGGATCAAAAAGTCACTGCAAAAAGGAGCATTGTAACAAGAAATACTCCAATCATGGAACATTTCCAAGTAAAATTTCCTAATAATTATATCTGCTAGACATAAAAGCAGATAAATTATATTGAATCAACTTGTACATAAATATGAAAGCAGTAGAGGAAGTATGGCAACATGAGTCACCTACACACCAAATAATTATTAACATTCTTGTTGATTTTGGTCTTAAGTGTCAGGGTGATTCCCTGCTGTAAAAGCCCCAGTGAATGCATTTGTATTAGCACTTAGCAGCAGAGGACTCTAATCTGCCAATTCCTAAAAATGAATGCAACATTCTTGAGGAAACCATGCTGGAACTGGCACTCTGGGTGAAATTCTGAAGAGGAAAGTTTTCACTGCCTTTAAGAAGGCCAACATTTGTTGACTGATAACAACTAATGACAGAATGGAGAGTTTGAGTATCAAAGACATAGTTAATGAAAGGTATACTAAAGGGTTGAGTTGAAAAACACATTATAATCAAATGGGAATTGTCTTAGCCTCAGGTCTGATGTGCTTTTCATAATGCTGGTGTAGTCCTTTGTTATTCAGTGTGTCAGGATAATCTACACTGGGAGTGAAATTAGGAATATTACAGAGCAAAAGAGGCAAACCAGAAAAAGAAATTTCAAACAAATGCCTGGACTCCAGGAGGACACTGTCTGGCTGTCCTAAAGAGAAAGAGGTGTGCCAGAGGTAAGTAAAAGGGAATTATATCAAAGATGAAAGTCACAGAAAGAAGAGGTAATGGGTAGGATTCTCTTGTTTCCAAGTCAAACCACCTAATTATTTACAACAGAACATTAATTGTCCATTAAACATAGGTGCTGTGGAAAGTAACTATATAAGGAAAAAAGGTGTTTGAATGAAAATGTTTTTGCAGGGAGCACTTTCACCTTCCCGGTGATATGCAGGTTCTTATTTTCTTGGTCCTTCTATGGCTTCATGAAATCATCCTATATTTCCTTAGTTAAATGTTTGGAGGAAAAATACTAAACATTTTATGTTCATCCATGCTACAGAAGGAACTTTCAGGTATGATTCTCTGCTTGAGGTAAGACATGTATCTGCCCTGTTTCATACCATATTATAATCTAAGTACTAGGAAGATGAAAGGGATGTTATTATACTGAAACGATATATTTTGTTTATTTTAGAGTGTTTTTTTACTCTGTGCCTGGTCTGGATGAACATGATTTTGATATAATATAAAAGAGGAAAAAAACAAAATCACTGGAGTCATAAGAAGAATACTGTCTTCTGTTTTACTTGAAGAAGCATTGTCATTGAAGTTTCTTCTTTGTAATAAGATTATTGATCTTTTTTTTCTGTTCAGATGCTACCAACTTATGGTTGCATGCCATGGTAAAGACTAGGAGAATATTAATAATCAATGGAGGATACACAGAAGGAGAGTGTACTCCAAGGAGAGCAGAGCAAAACTATAGCATAAAGTGCCTGGAAAAAATAGTCTCATAATTTTGGTATGAACTTGTTTCCCTGCAGAAGAGGAGCTGAAGTGAAAATCTGTCAACAAAATCTGCATTGCATTTGATAGCCTGTTCAGCTGCCTGCAGAGAGAAGACACAGTCCAGGAGACCTAGCAGCCAGAACTTCTAGAAATGGCATGCTGCCAGAGTCTGACAGAAAATAACTTAAAATACTATCTACTGGTTCTATAGCTAACAGGATTGTTCCCAGACTTCATAAGTGCATACACAAAAAGAGACAGTTGTGATAAAGGGTTAATATGCTGGGTGAATACTTGTTTATATCTCTATATTGTTAGCACCAGGGTGTTGATGAGCACATATTTATCCATAAGCCACTAATTTACTGCCACTTTGCCCATGGTGTTGGAGAACCTCATTACTTCCCAGTATCTGATTGGGAGAAGCTGACCAGAATTTTAACAGAATCACGAGAGCACTACAATGAGCTTCATGCTGCAATGAACCTGTTGTCTAAGGCTGCCACACAGCTCATGTAAGTTTCTTTACTTTTGATACATATAACATGTGCTCTAGCAGAGTTAATTACTGATGTGCAAATTCATTTAAAGGTGACCTGCAGGAATATTGAAAATAACCTCCAAGGCTTAGGGATATATGCTGAGTACCCCAGGCATTTATCACAGTTTTAATATGAATTGTCACCATTTTTACTTGTAATGTTTCCAAGAAGTCTTCACTCACAGTAAATTGTTGACTCCTTCTCAGCATGACCCACTGGCCTGCTACTGGTCATGTCAAATGTTCTGCAGAGCCCTGAGGAAGATTCTGGTTTGAGCCATCCAGGTATGTTAAAATTCCTTATTACAATGTTACGGTGGCTTCAAACATTCTCCATTTTACGTGGATAGGAAATGGATGATACTAAAAATCCCAAAACACAACAACAAAAAAAGCTCTGCATGTTAGAAACATACACAGAGCTTTAGAAGAGATTTATTTAATGCTGTTAAACTAGCCCCATAATTTGCAAAGGGATCATGTGGGGCATCAGCTGTCATCTGCTAAATGTATTCCAAGGGGTCATCTCATATAAGAGCAGTTGCTATTATGCAGTTGGAATTCAGAAGGTTTTGAAAAGAAAATTAAAAGTGTAGTTGGATGGAGAGAATGGGGTTTAAATGTAGATTTGCTAAAACTTCTTTTGGAAGAATTTCGGTGGCATACATTCCGTGTTTCTAAATCTGACAAGTGCTCAAGTACTCTGACAAGTACTTAACCACATAAAGTGGTTTGACTTTCCATTCCCATATAGATTTTATTTTTGTGCTGAGATGCTAAATTCTGCACCAGTTCAGTGTAATTATTTTAATGATTTATTAATTTTTTTCCACAAAATTTGTTAGACAGTCATTATGTCATTTAATTTAGGATTGTTCATACAAGCAAGGATTTCCATGTCCATTTCACAGAACAAAATACTCATTGCTTTTGCTGGGTGCCCACTTATTGCATTCCACATAGTTTTAACAGTAAAATGGCCTTGGTTAGATTTGTTTTCTATTTGTTGGTTCACTCTCTGCTTCTCATACTAATTTTAATTGGTATCAGCTTTGAATTGCTGGCACACTGACACACTCAAAATCTGCATCTCTCCCATTTCATAGCAAGGTAAAATTAGAAATTATTTATGTTCAAATTGGCTCCTTTCTTTCATCTCCTCAAGCCTAAAATGACTTTAGTATAAATTTAAATAAAGCATCTTTTTACAAAGATCTTGGTGCATCCAAAAACTACCCATTCATAGCATTCTCAGGAAAATAATTGGATTTATCTCAGTGCTAAATGATTAAGAAACCCCAAGAAATACATACAGGCTTCATCCACTGGGACCCAAAGCAGAAAGCAAATTAGCTCTTTATCTTGTTTGGATTTTTGTTAATCAAGAAAAATGCACTTAATTACTGTGACAGGAAGCAGTGCATGTAGAAACTGCACTGAGCTTGGAGCCAGATGTCATGCAGTCTAAGATAGCTTAAGTTTGTTGTGCTGCCTCTCTGTCAACAGAAGAGAACCTTCTCAATCACAGCTAGAACTTGTTACTTTATTCAAATAGGAATTTCAGTGACTCACATAAGAGAAACTTTTTTTTTCATGGCTATAAATGCTTGTTTGTTGGGTTTTGGTTTTAGATTTTTAACATGGCCTTGTGGGATTTGGGATTGTTCTGAAACCTGGATGAACTTAACATCTCTGTGACCTTTCAACCTCTCAATTTGTTTGCAACTGGCTAGTGAAAATGGCCAACTTTGAATCAACAGACAAGCATGATGTACTACTGAATGAGAATGGAAATAAAGCAAAGTAGCTTCCTTAAAAAAACCCTACATTTAGAGAAGCTGAATTAACACAAAATGCAGAGCAGGACTCAGTCAAAACTGTGCATTTTGTTCCCCCTGGCTTTCTGGGAATCACAGAAGTTCAGATCAGGATCAGTTGGATCACCTTGGATCAGTATATGAAGATTTTGCTGCTGTATCATATCCCATTGTTTTTGATAGTTCAACTATCTTAAGAATGCCTGCTATCATGCAAAAAATAAATATTCTTAGTCCTATTTTTATAATTATCAGCTGAATTCTTGAGACTTCTACTGGCAACGCTTTCTTAATTGGAGTTGGAAGTAGTATCAAGCCAAGTCTATGCTGTTTGGCAGTCTTTCACAGCTCAGTGGAATTTTATCAAGCCTCCAGACTTTAAGGAGAAGGTCGGGGTATGGATTTTGGATTGCTGTGATGTTTGTTACGTTACAACAGTTCATAAAACATTGCTGACTCCCAAATTCCAGCAAGGAGAGAGTGTTTGATTCTCACAAGGAATTACCTGAGTCAGATTGTGTGTCAGCAGTGGGATTTAAGTTCAACAGCAGATTTTAAGGTTTCTTTCTATGTTAGTGGTTGGACTTGATGGTCTTTTCCAGCCTTAGTGATTCTATGATTCTTCTTCCCATCATTGCAGAGCCTTCAAATTTTGACCCTGGAATACTGCTCTGTGGATTGTCTGGTTTCATACATAGGCTGTTCTTGTGAATAAATTCCATCAGTAAGCAATGTCAGAAGGCAAATGAAGAAGGCTGGTCACTACATGTGTGCACAGTTTCTCATCTGCTCTTTTCTTTTTTATTTTTCTTAGCCTTTGTAAGGAATGCTAATTTAACTTCCATGTTTATGTTGTTTGGGCACCTACCCCAAATTCAGACCATCATTCAACAGCCTATTACACCAGTTCCCAACAGAGTGCAGGGATCTATGACAAATGACATGCAGCCCAGGCAGGGGGTGAAGGCTGTGGTGTGAGAGAAACACTGTGAGAGGCAGAAGATCCCAGTTCTTAGCTCTGTAAGACTCAGCACAAGCTGGGAAGCCACCAACTCACAGACAGCTGATAGGGTACCAGACAAGTGGCTAGGTGAAACCTAAATGCCTGTTCCTGGCTCCTACTGCGTTCCTGCTATCACAGTTTATCTGTAATTTAGGAAAGAAACATATAATCTTACCAATTGCCTTGTGAAAGTTGTCAGCTCCTTGTTTACACGGTTCCATGAAATAGATAGTGTTTCAAGGTTACTTTGTGACTAGCTTTTGTTCTGAGGTGGCAGGGGATGTTGCTTCTAATTAACTCATCATGTTCATCAAAATCAAATTCTGCAAATCTTTGGGACCTGCATTACAGAGAAATTGCCTCCAAGTATGATGTAGTAAGAAGAAACTAGCATTATTTAATCTATTGGAAATTCATAGAAAATAATGTGACATTTGCCCCATTTTGACTGACAAAGTAAAAATATTACAATATTACAATATTTCTCAAAATATATGTGCAGCAAAACTATAGTTGTAGTGTCCAAATTATTATTTTTACATTAATAGAAAGGCTTCAAAGATGGATCTTTTACTAGGAATATGCCTAGAGTTATAGAAATTAAATAAGTATTTTATATTTACAATGTACAATAAAATGTAGTCAATGATGAAAGAATGCTATGAAATGGACTCCAGAATATCAGAAATAAAATCTGCAGAGAAGATTTTCTGCTTTTCTCATCAGCAAAATTTTGTAATTACAAAGTTTGCTCCTAGGTGTCTGATGGGTGAGAGTCTCTTTCACAGCACCAGGCTGAAGGCAATGCTTATTGAAGACTGATCTTGGTATATTTGTCTGTTTTTTACTTTAATTTTAGAAACAGGTATACTTATGGTGTCTTTATTGAATCTCTTACAACTACTTTGATTTGTAACATTGAAGCAAATTTTGGCTCAAAACCCCAGAGTAATGGCAACTAAAATGTCTTGTGTTGGTTTTGAAGAATTTTTAAAATACCTAAACTATGCTTCCAAGGATTCTGAACTCTTTGCTCTAAAGCTGGTAATCACTCAACTTCTTGGCATAATATTATTTTGAAATTATCAAAATATTTTGGTTATCCCAAAAGTAGTTCCTCTACCCCTTCTTTGGGAAAGCTTGAAACTGTGTAACTTTTGCTAATAAGTAAAATTCTTCTTTTTCAAAAATGGAATTTCTCATAAAGTTGCAACTCTGATTTTTCAAGCTTGCTTTAAACCTGCTCTAAAGACAAGATCATGTAAAGCTGATGGTTTGTGTGAAGCTTCCAGAAGTGGCTTTAATATGACAACCTTCATGGCAGGATAATATTTCATGTGGAACCTCATGCTTAGAGGACTGAACTGGGAGATTGTGGCTAAAGCTGTTAGAGAAGGGCATAAGTCCTCAATGACAACATACAAGTGGCAAAGGTAACATAAAATCTTGTTCAACAGCACTAATTTCCTTACTTGCCTTCTGTTTCCAAAATAGGGGTTTAGTGTAAAAAAGAAGTGTCAATGTTATTTATCAGTTCTAACTTGGAATCAGGAAAAGCAGCTGGGAATTTCATATGAAAGATCTATATTTTTGCCTTTCCTGTGTATAGTGCTATTTGATGTGGATGGACACAACTTCCATGATATGATTCCTACATTCTCAAGATAAAAAATGTAATATCATCCCCATTTGCAGATATACCCACGGTATTGAGGCACCCAGTTAAACTGCTCACTTACAAGGACCTGGCACCTACTTAATTCAAACTGTGAAAAACTGTGAAATCACAGCTTTATTGGCTGGCAGTCCTGCTCAGTGCAGGTACTCTCTCAGCATTCTTTGAGTGTGCTCTGATCACTAGCTCTGAGTTTAAAGCTCAAGAATAAAGGCACTTCTTTATTCAATAATTTCATAAGGTAGACAGTGTAAGTATTGCATTTTCTTGTAGAAACAAAACCACAAATTTAATTTGTTTACCCTATTGTGTGAAGAATCATTCAATCTTGAAGCTGAGTCAGAAAAATCTCATTGTATCAAGGATTCAAATTGTTTTATAAAATCAGTAGTAGCTCTCTTTTTTTTATTATGCACAAAATAATTATATATTATATGTATCTATAAACTTGAGTTTTATTTTACCTTTATAATCAAGACGACTTTAACACTTATTTAATCTTCTTTCTACCTGCCCCCTTCCCCAAACAGGAGTATTTTACTTCTGTTCTTCCATTCTGTCTTGTTGCTGTCCATACGTTCTGCAATTCCTGCGTTTTACTAGAACATTAAATGATCCTAGAGGAAAATATTTACTATAGAAAGCAGTTCGTTTATTCTGTACGGACAAATAGTAGGAGTTTATAGTGTACTCAGGAAGCTGCAGTGAGAACAAAACGCTTGCTCACGTTTTTGGGCAGCAGCCCCGTCTTTGTGGCAGCGGCGCCTCCGCCAATATTAATTGCGCAGTGCCCCCTAGGGACTCTGCCAGCGCCGGGACGCCCAGCGCCGCCCGCTCCTCTTGCCCTTCCTTCACCTTGATAATAACTTTGAACTTCATCCTATTCCAGCTATCATGACATGACTTGCTCTTTAACTCCTTCCAGGTTTTTTTTTCTTGGTTGGTTTTTGAAGTTGACTGTGGTTCACAGCATTCTGTGTATTTTCAATGCAGGCATATTCGGTTTTAGGTAAGAAGTTTTCTCTACGCTATTTGAATTTGATGGCAACATTTTAAGACCTTCTTCTCCGGTTTGGTATTTCTAGGAGATGGGTTTTCTTTTGAATTTTTTGTTAGAAAGGAGCTGTGTGAATTTCCTTCTCAGAGCCATGATTTGATCCATGCTGGTAGAAAGAGGCTGGAAACCGCAGTACTTGGTACAGATGTCACATACCTGATGAGTGATTTCTTATACTTATTGATATGGTGGTTTCAGGGAAATAATAGTAATAATGAGAACAATGATAAGGACATGTTTTCTTTTACATCCCTCACATCGGTGAGCTGAGATGTCCAAAGAAAATTTGTTCAGAGGAAAGAAGAATTTTGCCTGAAGTATTTATGATCAAAACAGTTCGGAAATAAAAGATGGCAAAATGAGCAAAGGGCAGTAGGTTTTGAATAGGCTTCATCAGCAGAGGGGAGAGGTCATCTGGGAAGATTAGTTATAGGAGCTATTAAATCACCTCTGTGACACTGTTAGAAGAAGCTGCTTAACATAATCATGTGCAATCAGTAAAAATGCTGTTTATTACAGAGCAGTTTTGATTTTCATATTTGGTATTGTTATGTAAGATGGTGTAATGTAAGGCCATACACATTTCCCCAGTACAAATTACCAGCATTTATGATTTATGGTGTTTTCCTGACAACTTTTAAAGTAAAAAATTATTGGGAAATATCTCGCCAAACCTATTTCCACTACTATATTTCTTAGAGACTTGCATAGCTTTTTTTCTTTATACTGTAGTTTTGGGCAATTGCAACTGATACAGAGTTTATATATCACCTAATCCTGCATCCTGTACCTCTGTTTGAGTTTGATTGCCCTTCCTGTTGATGCAATGCCAGCCATCTCTTTGAAGTGCTTATCATTTAGTGATAAGACTCCACAAAAAAACCTGTCTTCTAATCTGGTTTCTCCAGTTTGGAATTACACTTCTCTATGCATATTTTCCTATGTGTAAAGTAGGGAATAATACCATCACTTATGTTTCTCATATATTTATGTCCATGGATTATCTCGGGATAGACATGCCAAATTCAAGATTTGGATTTGGACGTATCTTGGTTGCAAGATGTTAAAAGTTGACTGCCAAATTCATGAGAACTAGATAGAAAATTTGAGGGTGACAGAATCTTTGCCAGGGTGTTCTGTGGGGTTTTAACAATTAGTTTATTTTTTATAAATTTTTGGCACATAATGGTATCTTGCAAGATACTGTTATAATTTTCCCTGAGTTTTCTTTCAGTCTGGATCAAAATCTTGTCAGGATGCATATTTTTTGTACCACAAAGTACAACAGATTTCCAGATAAACTGAATCAACAAGAGATGGCGAAGTACTTTTAAACCAGTAAACTTAACTGAATCTTAACTGTTGTAATTCTGCTTCCACAGTGATGCACAGTTGTGGGACCCAATATCTACTAGCAAGCTACCAAATTGCAGCAGATTATAGACAGGCTGTACCACACTTATTTTATTATTTTTCTCTAAGTCTATCTTTCCATACAAAGTAAAATCATGTCAGAAATATAGAGTTTTATTTTTTAAATTTTACTTCCTTATTACGTCTCAGTTTGGTATAAATCAGAATATTCCCTGCATATTCTTTTACCTCCATTTTTGTGATTTATTAGATGGCATTAGCATGCGTTGGCTCTTTCTTTCATTTTCCCTGATAATCTGGCAGCCAGAAAGAGCTAGGATGAGGTACAAGTGTAAGTACATACTTTTGGAAACCATTCTAAAGCATAATATATTGAAATGTTTCATAATGAATCCTTGTTTGCCAGAAAAATATTCAACCATGCCAGAAAATTATCTGTGAGGAATAATTCTAGCCCCTTCTTTCCTCCCCCTCTTCCCAATTTGTGTTGCTTGGAAGAGGAGAAGAAAAATGGCACAGATGCATGCGGTATTGCACAAAGAGTATATATGGACATTTCAGTCACTGATATTTCCCCATTTTCTGATGCTAATGTAAGATATGTTGGTTTTGCATTTGTAATTAAGATGAACAGATGGTGAAGACTTAGTTTAAAGTAATACTGTACATCCATTAAAATAATCTCTGCTGACAGTGATTCTTTACTATAGCAAGACTTAATTGCACATATAACATGTGTACATCAGAAAGAACTCGGTCTTGAGCCATTTGCTCTGTTAGGACAATAGCAAAACAGACGTCACCAAAACAGGATTTGTCCTGGAGACTCCTAAGAGTAACAGATGCATCTCTGCTGACAGTATTGCCTTGCTTTAATTAATGAACACTTTATGAATAAAAGAACACATAATTTCAGAAAATACGCAGGATTTCTTCTGAAAAAAGGGGCTCAAGTTTTGCAAGAGGAAGGTTCAGGAACAAGACAGTAAAAATTTTAACAGATAAACTTGATGTTGCTTACACTGTTTCTCTCATGGTGTAGTACATGTAATTTGAGTGTTCCTTGGCAGGCTTTATAAATGTGTGTCTTTTTGAACTGGTTTTTGTTTTAAATTAGGTTCATTGTGAAGGATCTGGCTGAAGCAAGTCCTTAAACCTCTGTGAAGCAAAAGCAGACCCCAGCATGTCTTTCCATAGAAATTATGTAAAATGTAATTTTTCAAATTGTTCATATATAGGTCATATAAAAATATCATTGTGTGTTTCCACTTTAAGATCTATACGGCACAGGAAATGGAGCTTCAGGTTATGTCCAAAGCAGGTACCTGTCCTTCACCTGCTGTACAGAACAGCAACACATTTGTTGAGCAATAATGCTTATTTTTCAAAAACATCATTTGGTAGTTGTATTTATAACTCAACCCCTTTTCTGTTTGCTTCTGCCATCACCACATTGGTACCTATTTTCCATAATAATGAAAACTAGCAAATTCTAACCTCTGAGGACATCATTTGGCAGAAATACTTCCTTCCTTTCCCCAAGCTTCTTTTGTAAGGACATATATTTTACTACTGTTATGATTACTGAAAATTAAGTATGGCGTTTGATTAGCATTTCTGCATGTTTTTTAAACTAAAGTACGTTTTCTATTGTGCCAGAACTATCAGCAAAATCACTGTACAGTGGCTGAACATGTCTTCACTGAGAAAAACAGTTGTCCACTCTAGTCTCACAAAATCTGTAAATCCCCACTTTTTGTTTTGTGCTTCATCTGTTGAAGGCCTGGGCTCCATACTCTCTCCTCATCCAGGAGAATGTCTTGGAGATTGCAGTGCATCACACTTTGGTTTAAATTCCTTCTTTATTTTTTCCTGTTAAAATTCTGCATTGTTTAAAAACATTTAGATATTTATTGAAGCAAAGACTTGAACCCTGAGGTCCCATTTTCCACGGGAGTACCACAAACCTCATGTTACTGAGTCATTTTCATTGTGCCTCAGAATATTTAAGTGTATTAAGCCAAGTGGAATAGCACCAGCAGGAAAGATTGAGAGAGTCTTATCCTAGAATATGAAAATTCTGTAACATGGTAGTTAAATTTTTTTCCAGGAGATATGGTTCAAAACCCCTCAGGCAAAAAAAATAATTGAACCAACCTTTCTTCTATTCAAGATGAGCTGTAGGGTAAAGCACGAGAGAGGTAGTGCTTTCTTTTAATCAATACATTAGTTTTCTCTAGAATGTCTGAAATTAAAATTAAATATTTCTCTTCAGTTTGTTTGCCTCCTTCCCATCGCACAGCAAAAACTATTTAAAAATAATTTGGGCAGAAATTTGTGGTTGGGAAAGAATATGGTTTGACAGGCACACTGAGAAAGTCTTTCATTTGCATAAATTTCATTTTGGTGACAGAATTAGACCAAATAATTCTGTAAATACAGTTGAGGTATATGGGTAGTGCTCACTGAAAAAGGAAATAAAGAAGGCAAGGAGTGAGACAGACTGGGACCTAAGGGAACACAAAAGGGCTGCAAGTTTTACAAAACATTCATTTGTCTAATCTACTCCACATAATAAAGAAAGTATTGATTTATTTGGGGAGTTAGCAGAAATTATTGATTAGAGGAGTTGTATATTTACTGAATATAGTATGGGTAATGTTTTTGAATGGATATAGAAAATATCTCTCCAAAACTGGAATGGTCCATAAGTCATAGGATACAGAGCACAAAACACCATCAGACTAACATACTGAGAAAGGCTTTAAACAATAACTGAGTAAATCTTGGAAGAGTTCCAATGAAACCGGGAACAGAAAAGGAACTACATGCACAATAATGGAGCTTAGACAATAGAGATAGTGCAGCAGACATTTGTGAATGGAGTATTAGCTCTTTAATTATAATAATTACCTAAGTTTAAGGTCAAGGCACCTGTGCATTTCTGTCTGTGAGAAACTGATTAAAAAATTAGAAGTAGCATTTAATCTCCGTGATACCATTTCCAAAAATTCTCATAGAAATTTTGATATTGCCAAGATTAGTACTTATTATTTGTACTGTACCTAGAGACATTGACTGAGATGAGTCCCATGTCACCATCCTTATGTGATTCATATCAAGATTGACTCTTACCACATGAAATAAAATATAAAATGAAAGTTCTCCACAGGGAGGAAAACCATGAAAAAGGAAGACTCACATCTTATTTTATTCTGCTTTCCCATTCATACTGAACACAGAAATGAAAGGCTTCATTTTGTTCCCTTTAGTAATTCAGAAAAGTCTATTTCTGGTCTTGGAAATTAACTTTTTAGCTAACCAGTTGGTATAATCTCTGATTTGCTGCAAGGGAACCCTGTGTGAGAAGGGATGAAGGCGGATAGTGTCACCTGGACGTGGATGGAGTACAGAGTTTTCCAAAGTATCTCTGTCTGGAAACAACATTAATCACATCATCCCGGTTAGGTTTGTGGCTGTTGAGGGCTCTGTCCTGATTCCTGAGCAGGAGAATGCAGCTGTGGGAGCAGTTTGTGCTTTGGGGACCCCTCGTGCAGCAGTGCAGGACACCAGGGCTGGCCAGCAGCGTTTGTGCCGCACAGCTCCGTGGTTTGCTCGCTGCCTGCCGCGGTGGGCAAGTTCAGATCTGAAACAGAGCAGGCAGAGATCACTGAGGTGCATACACAGAGAGAAAGACTTTTTCCTTTCCTCTCCTCCCCTAAGGTACAAGTATTTGGAGGTGGATTGCAGATAGCAGAAGAAAGCCAGTCCCAATAGGAACAGATGGCAGCATTTTTAATTGAGAGCACAGTTAGAGGAGACTTGAGTGAGGAATGGGTGTTGAATTGAGGGAACTAGGGGAGAAACAGAAGAGGCAGAAGAAGGGATAAAACAAAGAGAAGGAAATATCAAAGGTGATGGAGCCAAAGGATTGAGATGTGTTATATAGGAAGACATTTACTAAAAGCTTACAGAGATGAGAAACATAAGGTTATTTCTAAAAAGAAGAGAGTGAGTGCATGAAAAGAAGTGATAGGAGAGGGCAAGAGGAAACCTTGAAAAAGAGACTGAAAAAGGAATGTGACATTTTGGAAGTGAATTCCTGTAATTTGTTATAACTATTGCTCTGCAATGCCATTTCTGACAGAAGAATATTTCCATCCAAATAAAAATCTGAAATTTTAATAGGGATTTTCAAATTAGTAATTTCTAGGAAAACACATATGGAAATTTTAGTATACATTTTTATTTTAGAAAACGGTCCTGATTTCAAAATTTTCATTCATGGTTTCTTGACTTTCTCTCTTTTTTCTGCTTCCTCCCTTTTTCTTTTCTGTTATTCTCCCTCAAATCTGCACCATCTTCAAAAAATAAGTGTATTCTTTTGTCAGAAGGAATTTTGACAAAATGTCAGAAAAAATGTAAGAAATTAGGATAAAACATCTCACAAGTGCACTTGACGAGAAGGAAGGAGCTGCTTTTGCAAAAGGTCACATAAAAGAATAAAAAATACAGAGTGAAACAAATGCAAGAGTATTTTCAGATGAAAAAAATTTAAGTGACATGTCCAGAAAAGCTTAGTTGGGAAAGAAAGTAATTTTCTAGTTTGTGTTTCTCATATTTCTCAATGTAAAAGAAAATATTGAAAGGATATGTTAAAACAAAAACAACCTTTGGGTTCCTTTCTGACCCTGAAGCAAGTGTCAGGCTATCATTGCAGAGGGAGATGTTTTCTCTCCAGCTGTGGCCTGTGGTTGATAACCAGACCTTTTACATTTCAGTTGTAAGTGCTAAAGATGTCATAAAAGAAACAGAATTAATGTTTTTTCACCATTGTACGTGCTCACCCCCTTTTGTGCTTTCACTGTTTCAGGGGTCATTGTTTACATTCACATTTGAGGTAAAATCCACTAGAGATGATCACTGGAGAAAGAAATTCACAGAAGATGAATTGAGAAAATGAGGTGCCTGTGGTGAAATTCTGGGTAAAAGCACAAAATTAACTGTCATCCAAGCCAAAGAAGGTGAGTAACTCCAAGTCAGTACCACCATCACTCTGATTGAAGTAGTGAAAGAACATTAAAAGAGCCTGTTCTAGGTGAGAACAAGCTTAAAGATGAGGAAAATGGTTAGAAGATGAGAGGATGGAAAGCTTTTAGTGAATCAAAAGCACCTGTTAACAATAAATAAATAAATAAAAGTGAAGAAGAACCCTTCTTCATTTTCTTGAACGTTTCAGTCAGATAAAACCAAGCCTTGCAGTATCGTTTGAAAGTATCTTGTGAGAGGGAATGCAATAATGTAAAAATATTGAAAGAAATCACTAATATTTCATTGTTAGAATATTGTTACAGTGAAAGCAGAGACCAGGGGTGATTGTTTTCAATATGATTAAAACCTGAAAGTTTGCCTAGAGCAGAAAACTAAAAATAAAGCTCTCTAGGATTATTTGCTTTATAATGTCATCTGAAAACTTCAAGAGGGAAGGTTCTGTAAATTAATACACAATCATATTTAGAAGCAGCTGCTGTTTTAGAAAGCTTGCAGTTTAAAAACACAAGTGAAAGGATAGGAGGGAGAACAGAAAAGGAAGCTAGTATACTTTCTAGCAGAAGTTTATTCTGGGAATTATTAAGAAAATATGATTCTAAAAGCAGCTTGACAATATTTCAGGCTATCTGGAGACACTGGAAAAACCTTACTGGAAAATTAATCAATGTGTCTTGCATAAAACCTGGTTTTGTAAGGTGGGTGGACTACTTTATCTTTGAGGTTGCTTCTACCAGAAATTTTTTTGATTGGGGAAAAAAAGAGTGCTGGTCTCCTGACTCCAGGCTACCCAATATCTTTCTCACTGACTTTTTACAGGATATAACGTGAAACTTTGGCTGTCATTGCAGTTGCACTGTGAACAGCTTCTCCTCTGCTGGTGTGCAGCTATTTTCTGAAACAGTCCAATTAATTTAAATATGCAAATAATTTCTACCAGAAGCAAGAACAGATTCATAATATGGCTTAGTTTTGGGGTGAGGGAGGGGTGGGGATTCTGCCCTAAATGTGATTTTTTTTCTTTCACCTAGGAATTTAATTTGGAAGGCTCTTATGAGGCAGAATTTACTTAATTCTGTAGAGTGCTCTGAGATTCCAAAGTCAGAAGTGCTAAAACCTTTGCAAGGTTTTCTTCCCCACTAATTAACATCCCAGTGATCATATGGGAATTTGTAGAGTAGGCTGACAGTTCTATGTAATTATCTTACATTGTAGATGAAAATATTTATACTTTCTGGTAATATTTGCATTGTTTACTCAAGGCAAAGTAGAGAGAGAATCATTCTTTCTACTGGCATAGAATTACAAGGGATTAGCAAGGCAGATATGAGAGAGAAAGGGTGGCAATTTTTTCATTGACAGAACTTGTCAACAGTTTAAGGTGAGAAAGGACAATAAGTGGGAATGATGAAAGCTTTTTCCTTTTTTTCCATTTTAAAATTGACAAATAGCTTCACCAAGCAGAAACACGGCAGAATGAATTGTAATAAACACAGTGTTTTGGTAAATTATCTTTGTTAGTGAGGAAAAATCAATGTATTGATTTTTTTATGTGCAGAATCTAGTTATAGAATGCCTCACAAAAATGATCCTTTTAATCCTTGTATAAGAGTAAGGTAGAGAAACTCCATTTCTGATCACAGTGTTTCTGTCTCTTTTTGCTTCTGGAGAGTAACTTTGAAGGGCAGAATGGCAAAATCATGTTCTTACTGATTTTGAAGGGTACTTAAGAGTAGCTCCCTTAGCTTCAAGTTGGGATAAAAAGAAAAGGTGTGTGTTTGTGTAAGTGAATTTAGCCCCTGGCTTTCTGCAGGAGCTCACCAGAGTAGAGATGCTAATGGCAAGAGGCTCTGTAGACCTGACCAAGGCACCTTTCTGCAGGGCAAAGGAAGAGGGTAGGTGTTTTTGGAAACTCTAATTAAACTTTGTGTAAGTGATGCCAGAAGGCTACCTGAATTGAATGCTGTTCTCTGTATCTTTTATTATGCTTTCCAAAGATACTGGAAAAACATTTCAAGTATCTTAATTTTCATCTCTAATTTCCAACATACCTCCAATATTGTTTCCAAAGTAACAGGCACAAGCACATTGCTAGCATACTTCTGAAAGTTGTAGGAATAATTTGGCAAAATTAAAAATTATAAAATTTGACACCTGGGATGAAGTAGAGAGGATTGAACACAATCACCTGACTCTGTATTATTATTGGGCAGTTATAAAAATACACTTCTATGAAGTGGGTAGATACATGGTACTGTTTCTACCATGTTAGTGTAAATGCACTGAATCAGATTGAGTTATACAAGTGTGAAGGCAGTATAAAGGGGAAAAATCAATCTAGAGTATTCTGAAAACACATGAAATCTCATTTATGCTACTGTGCTGTTGAAACCAACTCAAACAGTTTTTGCATACTGCTTGTGTAAACATTTTGGGCCTGTGTGAGCAGTCCCTGGATTTTAGCATGGGGCAAAAATTCACGGGCTTTTTTTTTCTCCTCCTCTGGAGAATCAAGTTTAAAAAAAATGTTAGCTTGGTTTGAGGTGACTCTGGTTTCACCCACCAGATTTATTTTGCCAATTAGAATCACGGTGAGAGCCACTATGACATGATGGTGAAGAGAGTGTTCAGTGAAAAATGCTTCACCTATTTGTTTCAATTCTCCCAGCAGGTGTTTGGTTGTAAAACAGTAATTTAACATATAGAGTAACCTAGAATCTCTGCCAGATGCTTATTCACCTATGCTGTTGGCTTAAATGAAAATACAGATGACTGGACCAAACTTGATGTTTATAATGTCATTAGTCATGGGAATAAATGGGATTCTTCATGGTTTGTTTTCCTTTAAAAATAGAAGGAAATAAAATTCAGATGAGTTAACATTGGAGGCATAGAATTTCCTGTATGTTTCTAGAAGTAATTTCTTATAAAAGTTTTCATGCTTTTGAGTAACATGTGCTCTTTAAGATCCTGATTAATTAAAAAAAAATGTAAGCATAGCCTGTTTCATGTGGTTTTAAGCATAACCCCATGCTCTACAATTTTTTCAAAATACTTCCTCAAGTTTTTCAGCCTGCTTTAAGCCATTTTTCAAATATATTTTTTATTATCTCTGCTCTGCAGTTGGACTTCTTTTTCAGATTAATTTCTTGATTTGCAAGATGTCTTAGTGTCAGGTTCCTACTTGAACCAGGTAGCGCAGAATGTATGGCAGTAGCATTCAGGATAGAGCACACTTGACTAACAGCCAGTGTCTGATACACTTCCCTGTGTTGTGCTGGGATGAACAGAGACAGCGAGAACCAAACCTTCACAGCCTCGGCAGCTTCAGCTCAGGTACCAAGGAAAAGTTACTTGGCAACAGCTCACAAGTGGGGGAAAAGCTTTTGCAAAAAAAAAATGAGAAGCATGTGTGCCTTAAGGAGTGTGTTTCTTTGTCTTTCAGCAATTCTTTCTTTAATTCTCATCTGCTTCAAATATATTTTGTATATTCAGGTTTTGCTGTCTGACAAATTCTGTTCAAGAACTGGTAGAAATTGCAGATCTGCAGCAAATGTCTCAGGTTTTTGCACTTATGGCTGTGTAAGATTTTCCCTATTTTTGCTGTTGCTTGTTCTACTTCATGTTTTGGCATTCATATGCCTCATCTTTTTGATATACAATATATTTCCATGGTGCATTTGTGTGTTTGTGCACTTTGTGAAATTTCAGTTCAGCTGTGCTACAATATGCATGCTGTGTATATTGTAGAGTGAGAATCTATTGTCCTGCCTTTGTCATTTGAGCTTGATTTCGTTCCTTTCCAAGACAGTGTAACTTCCATGTTTTGACCTTCCACCCCCTTTCAACATTTCTCCAGAGAACTGATCAATACCTGCTGCTTTCCTTTTATTCAGATGATGGATAGTTTTGGATAAGGTCTGTAATCTTTTCTCTTCTGTTTGCCATCAGATTCTCCAAGCACTGACCTTCATAGAGGAATTCTTCAATGGCATTCAGGAGCCATGCCTCTTTCCAAATGTTAAAGAAACTTCAGTGAGCTTCTCTTGTTTTTTTTATTTAGATTTCCTGAAATAGAGGAAGCAAAACATAACAGAAGTGAAACATTTGAGTTCTGACCTCTTGTAGGATTCCATAAAGCTTCACCAGCTGAGTGTCATTTGATCTCCTTCTCTGTTTCTGTAATCTGTACGTGATCCAGCACTTTCCAGGGTTAGTTTCACGTGACTGAGCATTAAAGTATTTACATGACAGTGCCTAAGGGACAAAATAAGGTATTTACTGCTCAAAGAATATAAGTCTGGTGTTGAAGCTGCTTTCTGGTTCTCTGAAGTGACTCACACAGGGCTAGAGATGAGAAAAATTTTCAGGGGAATTTTTCATAATCCTGCAGAAAGCCTCTCCCTTTTAAGTCTGAAGATTCAAGAAGAAAAGCAGATCTGTTCTTGACACATAGTAAGGCAGAATCAAGACTAAAATGGAAGGTAGAACACACCTACTTGTGCTTAAAGTTAGGACCAACAGAGCACTATTTTGAACTGAAGGAAGGAGAAATAATGAACAATTTCTATTTTGTGAGGAAGTGGGCACTGACAAGATGATTGTAAATCTGAATGCAATGGTATCCAGCTTCCAGCAGAGAGGCAGCTGTAATTGCCTAAACACAAGGTGGTAACCAGGAGGAACTGGCAAACCTGAAAAAAGATTTTAAATGAGCACCAAATCTCTACAATAACTTTGAGAACACTCTCTATAACATAATTTTCAATTGCCTTTTACAATGTCTTGTGGGTTTGTTTGGCTTTTTAAATTTCAGATCTATGTAATATGCATTAATTTTTAGATCTGTCCCTTTCTGCTGTTTCTCCTTATTCTGTGGCATATTTGTATCCAGCTGTGTACATGCTTGGGTGCACCACGGATTGGTCTGTATAGCAGAGTCATGAAGTATTTATGACTAGATCTTAGTCTCAGATGGATAAAATTGCACCAATATCTCATGATGAACACAAAACAGACCAATAACATGTCATAAATATGACTGAATTTTGACTTCAAATAATTGAACTGACAATACACAATAGTACCAGACTCAGAAGACCTGCAGAAATCATCTTGATTTTAAAAGGGCTTTGCCAGCATAACTTCTTAACTGTCATATTAGAAAGCAGCAAAAAAACCCAAAAAGCAAATTTCTGGTGGAGCGTGTGTGCTAATTTTTAGAACATTGTCCCTTTCCTACTTTCCTTTCAATGTTCCCTTTTAAAAAGGTTATATGTTATCAGAGAACAGATGGACTTACTTTGAAGGCCCTCTTAACAAGCCAGAAAATGATTTTATATAAAGCCAGATAGATACTTACACATGCACACACATACTTTTACACCTATGATTTCCCGTGTGTTTTATTAAATTTTCAGGTGGAAGGAAATGTTTTGTTGAGAAAAACACAATACTGATATTTCAGCTTCTTAAGATGAATTTTTAAAATACAACTCAATTTAATTTTTGTTTCAAATAGAAACCCTAACAGTTTCATTTCTAAATTGCATTGAGTAAGAAAATGTGATTTTCCTTCTGATAAAATTATGTGAAATCAAGATAACCTTCTGAAAGGTCTATCAGATACTGGTGGGGAAGAAACCCACAACACAGCCAAAAGAATCGCCCAACTGTGTGAGTTTTAAAGTAGAAAAAAATTCCAGTCCTGGTGAACTGCACAACCATTGACTGACCCATGTGGTGTCTCGGAGCCTTGGGTGCTGTCTTGAGAAGGTAGAGTTACATGATTCACCTTGTGCCACTTCTTTCACGTGTTAATATGATTTCTCATTCTCCAGTATTGTGTTATTTTGAACAATATTATTTTGTGTTATTTCAGACTATCTCTTAGTAAGAGCTTCAACCAAAAGCTGCACAGTTTGCTACTATGAATAGTTGCATGGAATGCTACTAAATATAATGCAGATCAGCAATGAAAAACAATTTGTTAAATATGTTCCCAGGTTAAGAGGACTTCTCTTATATTTATTGAATTTTATTTTTGCTTAGTCCTTCTGAAATAGAGAGACTAAGAATAGAGAGCAAGGCCAAAATTACACATCATGCACAGTGTAGGAACAAAGTGATCCAACACTGCTGTTTGAACACACCCTGTGTGGGAAGTCTTACAGCTTTACTGGATTTTGTGATACTGACATTTGTGATGGTTGTCATCTAGGTTCTTCTTAAAACTTTAATTCTTAAAATCAAGGAATTGCTTGGAAAATTTTGCTTTTTCTTATTTTCTCTTCTTGTTTTTTTCTTTTCCTTCCTCTGTTTATTTCCTTTTGTTCTTCCTTTTTGTTTTTCTAGCTTGTTTTTTCCTATCTAATAACTTCTCTGCTTCCATGGCTAGAGAAAAGCTTCAAAACATATTCTGAATAAGTTAAAAAAAACAAATTATCTTCATTACTTTAAAGCCCATTCAGTTTTTCAGTGGAATATAGAATATATATAGTTATTAGCAGAATTTTCTGTCTCTTCTTCTGTAAGAACTAATTTTCCCCAATGTCTGCACCAGCCTCCCTCCTCAGATGGCCTTGAGTCCCCATGAGCTCAGGGAGAAGCAGAGAAAGGAGTATTCTGGAGGGCATTGCATGACAAGGGGAAAAATATGTTTGGGGCCTCTGGCTGCTGCTGTAGAAAGTTCTTCTCCCTGATCTCATTAGATCTCTGCCCTCTGCACCAAAATGAGCACCAGATTTAACTGACCTGCAGAGTTTAGTTGGCTGAGATGTCATGAGAACAAATTCTTTCTTCCAGTGTACCAGGGATGGTTTTTTGAAGTCAGAGGTCAAGGCTGTGTTGCCAATATGAAGACTGACTAAATTTGACTGACCAACATTCAGGCAGACATGGACTGAATTTCACCATAGAGAAGAGGATGTAAATTCTGGAGCAAAAAAATCTTCACATTTTATATCTGTTTAAAAATAAATATCCATGCATTGACATGCATTAATGAAAAAGGTGGCAGGGGTTTGGGATTTTTTTTTCCCTCTGACTTCGTAGTATAAATTTTGTGTGGAAAATGACAAGCTGTTTTTAAGTGATGGCTTCATGTCAGTGCTAAAGGCTGCAGCTATGATTGCCAGAGGTATGAAATGCCCATTAAAGATGGCTATTTTACTAGCACTATGGGATTCCTGGGTAAAGTGAATCTAGCCATGGGAAAAAAAAAAAAGTGGGGGGGGTTAAGCAGAAACATGCACTTTTTCCTAGATTCAGTTTATAAATACCAGTCAAAGTATCATTGTCTTTATCTGTGTAGGTGATTACTTTCAAGATGGAAAATGGGCATTTCCACATAGCTTGAAAGCTGTGATCCTTGAAAACCCATCTTTATTCTCTGTCAAGGATGACTGGAGTAGGTTACACTGGAGTATTAAAAATACTAAACCACAAAAACCTTGAACCATTGCCACAACCAAAATACCATTACAATGGTAATTTTTAAAATAATCTAGAATATGCAGTAAGTGTGAGCTTTCTTTTTTAAATAAACTACCACTTTATCACTATAAGATAATTAATCTTTGCAATCTACGTTTATTAGTAACATTAATGTAAAAAAGAGCAATTATATTTAAATAACAGAGCTAAATATTGTGTCAGTGGTATATGAAGCAAAATGGCAATGTGGTTCATTTCTTGAAGAATGACATATTTAATGAAAGCTACTTTTCCTGGTTATGAAACCCAGCAGGGCCTTTCTGACTACAAGCTACAACTTTCAAGGAAATTACATAATGCAATACCAAGTTTCTGTATTTCACATGGTTCTGTACACATTATGTGTGATTTTTTTTCCCTGCTCAGAAAAGTTCTTTGAGTTAGATCGCACTTCTCTGCATACTAATGTAAATTGTAAAAAAACCCCAAGGAAATTAACAGTTAAGCCATTCAGCTATTCACCTACACTCCACTCACTTAGTTACCTCCATTCTGTTACTTCCCACACACACATCTCCATCCTCCACTTGAACAACCCACAATTATCTCCATAATAAACCACTGTGTTTATAATAATGGAGCTGGGAGCATCATCTATCAGTTTAAGGCAAACTTACCATTGCATGGGCCATGTTTTCAGTTATTCATATGAATGAATTTCAGATATCTAATAGAATTTCAGTTACTTATAACCTTTATCAGAAGGATTTTTTTTAATGTGCATACCTCAGTCTAATATTTTTAGAAAACTGCAGCCAAAAAAACCATTTACAACAGAAATGCTGAGGCAAGGTGAGTGAATTTGCTCAAGATAATATACACTGATGACTTTATTTGAGCATGTAAGAACCCTAATCATTTGGGCAAGAGTCAGAATGGATCAGGAAAACAAATTTTTTTCAAATCTGTAGAATTCTACAAACTTTATATAGGTTGGAACCATTAGCTGTGTATAATTGGGTCAGACTTCGCAGTTCTGCCTGAAATGAGGAAGGCTCACTCTGGAGTTGTAGGTCACGGACCAGAACTTTTCATTCAGTAACAATTTTCAGCTGATGGGTCAGACTTTGCAATGCCTGCATCTGGCCTTAGAAACCAATAATTTATGCTTTCCCAATTGTGCTTTCTCTTGCTCATTATTTTTTGCATTTTTTAGGTCCCACAAAGCTCAAGTTATCAGCCACAGCTCCTCCGTGGAGTTGCAAAGCAGGGCAGACACAAACTGCGTTTCCCTGTAGAACAGTGACACCAGTGAGGAAGCTCCTGTTGTGCTCTGAGTGTTGCCCTGACACGTGAACAGTCAGGCTCTTGCTGTGGTTTCTGA
Organism: Passer domesticus; assembly: GCF_036417665.1. Taxonomy (NCBI): domain Eukaryota; kingdom Metazoa; phylum Chordata; class Aves; order Passeriformes; family Passeridae; genus Passer; species Passer domesticus. The sequence continues at coordinate 22,729,043 of NC_087483.1, forward strand.
AGGCCAAGTGAAGATCTGAGGGGGGATTTAAAAAGGCAGAACGTGAAGGCTTTGCAGATACTGATAGACAATCCTTCCCCACAAGTGAGGGGCAACAGAGGAAAGAGCATGACTGGGCTTGTTTTGAAAGCATTGCAGTCAGAGGAAGGCACCTTGGCTCATAGACTAATTGGAAGCGAGCACTGACCTTTGATATTGAACATGAGAGGGTCAGTGGTGAGCAGAGAGGCCACAAAGGGCTTTGGAAGTCAAGACAAGTCATTTGTGTCTAATTCGAGAAGGCTACAGAGAGCCAGTTCTAGGGAGTGGCAAGGGAAGGAGATTTGTGTCGAGCTTTAGAGAGAAAGGGCTGAGACTGGAGGCGGGAGAGGGAGTTGGGAGAGCAAGGGAAGTGACTGGACAATCTGAGATCAGCAAAAGCAATGAAAGGGGGAGGGAGGACGGGATGTTTGAACCTTCGTATGAATGAAAGCTTGACAGAAATGGCAGCAGTTTCTGAATTATTATAATGTATTCCAAAGACATGCCAATTCAGGAGTTCACAATGCAGCTGTTGTTTCTGAGGGAATGAGAAATTATTTTACAATTTATGCAAAGGACGATTAAAAAGGTGGCAGACGAAGAAAAAATGTCTGCATAAAAAGGAAAGTTAATTGCTTCATAAAATGACTCACTGAGTGGTTCAAAATCTTCTCATGCATAAACAGCAAAGTTTTACTGTTTGGGTTTTGTTATTTGGTTCCTTCATGTACTGAAAGAGTAATTTTCACAGGCCAGTATCTCTAGAAATAGTGGTAGTTACATAATTTGATGTTATGAAACAAAGCTGATACCTCTTAGCTTAAGCTTCCTGGAATTGGAAAGTTATAGGAACTGAAAAAACTGGTTTCATTTCTGTTTGCTGAATTTACCCATGGAAATTTGTTCTAAGTGCTCATTAGGTGCCTCACCTTCACCTTTCCTCTGGGACTATCATGGACATAGCTTCAGCTGAGCACAAATCTCTTGTCACCAAAAAAAAAAAAAAAAATTGTCAAAGTTATAGCCCTTGTAAATTACCAAGATAAAGTAATCAGTGTAATTGGCACTGGACTTCTGGTGAGCTTAAATACTGTTCTAATAAACGGCCACTATAATAATTGAAAGTTCTCTTTGAAGTTTTCTGTCATTTGATTCTATTTCTCATATGGCCACGCATGAAGAAACTCTGAAAATGCTTGTTGTTACCTTCAAATCATGGCTGTGACTGGCAGTGTTCTGTACCATCCTAAGTCCTTTGTGATCCCAGGTGTCTCATACTGTTCTACAACAGGTTTGATTCACTGTTCAACAGTTCAGTGAAACATGGGCTCTATTCTGATATGTGATATGCAGATGTGGAGCCAAAATTATGCTGGCTTTGTGGTAGCTGCCTAATTGTTCATTTTAGCATGGAGACTGATTTCAAACCAATGCTCTGCAGAGAACCCATCACCAGCAGAATTAGCAGGGATGTCTTTCATGTATGTAGGAGGCTAGTAGCAAATCATAGACCTGTTCTTTTATTGCAAAAGCAGCAGCTGGATGTTGTAGTTAGGCCAGTGTCTATAAATCTATCACCTATTCCAAAGAGGAGAGCAGTTTTCCTAACAAACAAATTGTAGCTATCAGTCTATCCAAGTTCTTTGACATGCATTTGTGAGAGCTGTCTGCTCACTCCCCTCTTATTTTGTGCTCTTAGATGGTTTTCATGGTGCTGAAAGATATTTCTGGTCACACCTTAATTTTTCACAAAAGAATACATTTTTCATGTCCCATTAAAAAAAGAAATCTCCCTCTCAAGAATCCTCCTTCTTTAAAAAGGTTGTAAAGAATCAGAAGGTGGGTTACTGGGTTTAATTTATGATGATAGAGCCATTTAGTACACAATGTCCTTCTCTCTAGTAACTTATGAATTGACATTATAAAATGAGATGTCCCCAAAGGTGTCTATATCCCAGTTTGCAAGGAGAACAACCTCTGCTATATAAAGTGAAAGGATCTCGTATTAAAGGACTGATGCTTGGAACATCTGAGAGCTCTTTAATGTTATTTACTCAGTGTTGGCTTGAAGCCAGTGACAGAAACCCTTTAAATACAACAGTGAAGAACTGGGCCCTGAGAGACGTTGTAATAACAAATGACCTCTCTCTTTCCTCCTCAGTTATCTCCACTTGTGAGATGGGAACAGCCTGTTTGTAAGAGCACAGTTGTGAGATGTAATTCATTAACGCCTGTGAAATGCTTTGAGATCACTGGATAGAAGTCTTTGTTTGAGTGTCAGGTATTATTAGCTCTCAAACAAAATCTTTTTTCTATTGCTGCATCAGAAACTACTAGGACACTCTTGTTCCATGCAAATACTGAGCAGTACATGAATAACATTTTGTTTGGCTTAAAAGGATACTCTATCCACAGGGCAGAAGGAAGGGTATGTGCTAGCACAGGGACATTAGGAAGTGCTGGTAACATAGTGAGCAAAGTCACTCATTCCAGATACATTTTGATTTGGGAATTCAAAGAACCAGGAAAGAAATAAAGTAAATTAGAAAAAAAAAGAGAAAGACAAGACATTGGTGGAGGTAGGAGAGTGAGGTGGGAGGAAAGGAGGAAGGCAGGTAGAGCAGAGCAGATAACCTGAAAAAACAAAGATGAGCAGAAAAAGCAGAAGAAGTTGTAAGAAGTGACTTTCCAATTAAAATGAAAAGGCAGTTGGATGTTTATTGCAAAAAACCACAACTTAGAAAAACAAGGCTGTAATGCCATCTTGGGGTTTCTGGTGACATCTCAATCCAGCAGAGCTCTGCTCATTTGGTTTGTGAATGTCAACAGAAACCCCTTGATGCTATTGAGGCTCACAGTTGCCTCTTATTGATTCTGTATTATTTCAACAGTGGAAAAATAACACCTTTATTTTCACAGCCAAAGTATCTCACACTGTGATAGAAATGTACATGAGCTTATTGAATCTCATCTCTGTTCATTTCTATCTAGCTTCCAACACCTAGGTAGTGTTATCACTGTGGGTTAGAGAGATATGTGTTCTTTTATGGCTATCAAGTGAAAGACTATTTATCAAATATACTGTAGTCCAAGTCTTTATTAGGCTAAGGGATATAAAGTGTCTAGCTGTCTTCTGCTGTTTATTATTTTAAACTCACCTTGTCATTACAAATATTACCCCAAACAAGCCTCTTATTGATTCTTCTGATGTGTTGTATACATCTTCCTCATTTTTCACAGACAGGATAATCAAACTATTTTGTGAACTGAGTGAGAATATGCACCAGTTAGTAATGAGTTTGTATAAAATGTATTGGAGCTTTGAGCCCAGCTCTGCAACATGTGAAAAGTATCAATTTTGCTGAAAGAGAAGCAATGCAAAAGTGGCATCTCTGAGCAAGTAGTATGTTGTCTCTTGGTTTCCAAAGAGTTTGGGTAAATAGGTGTGTTGGGTGGGGCTGAGCTGGAGTTCATTTTCCCCACGGTGCTGTGCTTTGTGTCTGCAGAGGTGTTGGTAACACACAGCTCTTTTGGCTGCTGCTGAGCACTGCTCACACAGCACCAAAGCTGTCTCTCCAGTGTCCCCCCTCAGCCAGGAGCTGGGTGTGGGCAAGATCCTGGGAGGGGCTTTAGCCAGGACAGTGGCCCAAACTGACCAAAGGGATATTCCATAGTGTGTGATGTCTGCTAATATAACAGCTAAGGAGGGAGTTAGGGTGGGGATGAGGTGAGCATTTGTTATTATGAGGTTTGTCTTCCAGGGCAATTGCTACAATACTGAAGCCCTTCTTCCTGAGAAATGGATGGACATTGCCTGCTAATGGTAAGTAGAGAATAAACCTTTTGTTTTAATTTGCTTGCCAATGTATAAACTGCCTTTATCCCGACCCATGAGTTCTCTGCTATCTTATTTTGTCCCTGCCTGTCATACTGAGGAGAGGAGAGATAGAGCAGCTTGGTGGGTGCCTGGCATCCAGCCAGGGTCAACCCACCACAACAGGAAACAAATCCATTGTAAAACATACAGCCTGAACTATACTGTCCTGGGCATGAGTCACAAAAACTCAATTAATTGAAATTGAATAAATTTACTGTCTGTGTTGCCAGTGGAAAAGATGAACAGTTAAGTTCTAGAAAACTGAAATGTTATTCTGCATATAGTGCTTCTAAAAGAGACATTCTTATAATTGAGAAATAATCACAACTTTTAAGTAGATTTTTTTTCTTTAGAAATGGCAAAATCTTCAAGAATTTTATAAGGTAAATTGATATTCCAGTAATGGAACTGAATTTTTTTTTGTGCCTCAGAAAATAATTTTATCAGTTCATATACACCTAAACCTTCTGTAACAATTATCTGCCTAACTAGCCAAAACTAAAATCCCTTTAGTGCTGAGAATTGTACAACCTTTTTATCCGGGTTAGAGATGCGCTTTTCTGTCCTTACAGCTAGGAAAACTTTTCCCAATTTTTCTTCATGGCTTCAGACTGAAATGGCTCTCTCTAGTTCTGCTTGTTGTAGACATGTAGGAAACTGATCACCAGTCTAACTATAACATCTTTCTGCATAAGTGAAGATGTCATCATATTCTTTTCTAAACATTATTACCAATCTTTCCCCATTGGTCATGTTTTGTAAATTGCTCTAATTTTTTGTTGCTCTTCCATGGATTTTCTCTGTTGTCAATGTAACTTGTGAACGGTGATGCCAAAAACCAGCCATCAGTTCTCTTGCTGAGACCTTGTACACACTGCATAGATGACCTCTGTTACACTACTCAGATCCTGCTGCTAAGACATCCCAGAATGGTGCTTTGTGTTTTCCCCAATGTCATCTCCGTGTTGGCCACTCTCTGCCTTTGGCCTTCTCCACCCTGCAGTGCTGCTGTCTGCTAGGTATTCTTTTTTGTGCTTGTATATTTGATACTTGCTACCTAAGTAGAGAACACATTTTTGACATTAAACACAAAAAACTCCTTCAGCTGAGAATTTTGAATACAGAGGCACTACACGTTCTGGCTGAGGATATGCATCTGGTTTGGTGAATTGCCTTGAGACCCTCTTAGTGCAGTGGAGGACTCCTATTATCAATCTTAAATATGTGTATATTGCTTTACATTTGGGGGAAAAAAACAATTGATTTCAGAATTTTAAAATTGTTTTATTGCCTTTTTTTTTTTCTTGGCAATGAGCACTTTATTCTGTCTTTAATTACCAAAACTTTATTGAAAGCATCAAGAGTTATGTGAAGATACACTTGACCTGGAGTGAAGTATCAGGAGTTTTTAAACATTTAACTTATAGTGTATATTAGTATGAAACTAAGTTGAGCAGAACCCATTAATGTCACAGTGGTCGGTTACCAATGGAAATAAATAATTCATGATGAAGGGAATTAGTCTAATTAGCAGGCAGTTTGAGTCCTTTGATAAAACCCAGCTCTAATTCCGTGAAGGGCAGGAAGTGCTGTCATCAGTCAGCCCTGAAAAGATTAGCATCTATTATGAATGAGGTTAGACACCCTAGTGAAGTCATGTGTGTCCTGGAGACAAACTTAATATGTTCCAGAATGGGACACAGTTTGTCTCACCAACACATCATGATTCCTACTGGGCTATTGTATGTAATAACAAGCAAAGATCAGTGCTCCTTCCTATCATTCTCCCCTTGTCCATCATTCTGACAACTGTGCAAATACATTTTCCATGCAAAGCAGGGAATGTGCCCTGAATACTTGTAAAATTGCAGGAGATGTCAAAGAAAATGTATTACCTATTCTCAGCAACCTAAAACCAAACAAACCAAAATACCACCACAGAAAAAGGTATAAAAACACATCTGATAAATATATGGGGTGTAGAGGAAGGTGTATCAGTTTAGAAGTACATTGATTCCATTTGAAAACATTATTGCCATCTGTCACAAGATGTGTCAATAAAGCTATAGATGTAGGTCTGTGTGATGGACAGGTTTTAAAATAACTGGTGATGGTATAGGGTTATAGTATTGGATGCAAAATTGCCTTAAATTCTGGAAGTATAAGCTCAAAAAAAAGGAGAATCTTCTCTGTGTTATGTGTTTCATTTAGAAATGTTAACTGCTTCATTTGAGGAGACTAGCTGTGAGCTGTGCAAGCTTCACAGTTTTGTGCTACATGCTGACGCAACATCAGCTGTGTTTCCATTTTTGCTTATGAGCCTTTTGAAATTATATGTTTCCGTTTTGCAATTTGATGCAATAATGAAGAAACTCCACATTTGTACGTTATTGTATTGCCTGTTTTTATTGTAGGAAATTAATTGCTTCTTTTATTTATGTTATTAAGGGGGGGAGAAAACAATTTTGCAGTATTTTATCATTTGCTGTAATAATTATCCTACTAGTAATACAACGGAGGACTTAGAAACAGTATATTATGTTCAAATGTCTGAACAGTACTTAATATGTTGACACTTGTGGCTGGGGAATGTTGGTCTCCAAGTTATATTCAAAAAGGTAACAATAAGTGATTAATAATACCCCTGACAAGCTTAAGATGATTTATAATATAGAAATGAAGATGAAAAGAATAAGTGTAGTCAACACAAGAAATTATTTTCATAGAAGCAGAACAGCTTAGCAACTCTGCTGTCCAAATACTAATTGACAATGAAGCACTGATATTGCAGAGAGTGCCAGAATCAAGTGCTACACTAACTTCAAGTAGATTCCCATATGACATTAAAAAATAGTGATCTTCTCTGTAGGGTTTCTTGCTCTGAGTTCCTTGACAAAGGAAGGTACAAAAGCTATTCAGTCTTTATTTGTTCACTTTTGTCTTGAATTTGCTGGCTAATAAAAGTCAGAACAAAATTCAGTGGCATGAGCATTTTTGGGTTTTGATTCTTTGATCTCCATGTGCGTCTTAAAAATTACCTATAGTGTGGGTGTGCCCTGGGCTGACAAATGGGTTCATTCAGTATACTGAAATGAATTTATTTATACTTTATGTGTGAACAAGTGCATACAATAAACATGATTTTATCCCTGTGTTGGTAGGGTCATGGTGCTTGGAAGCAGAAAATTTTTATGTTGTAGAAAGCTTGCACTATTAGGTACCAGTTTAGGAAAGTAACCACATGTGCCCTGAAGTCAAATAAGACAATTGGAATAAACAGGCAGAAGATTGTAAGAAAAAAACATTATTTTGTTAAGCCTCTTGAGGTCATTAACTGGGTACCTAGCTTTGGCTATTGTAACAGAATACAGGAGCTTCTTGTATAATTCATGGGTATATGTTAAGTCTTCCTTGCGGTTCACAGACTGGCTGGTACACATTTTTCAGGTTCGAAATGCTGCTGAGTGTTAACATAAGAATATATCAAAACATTCTTTTTTCCACAGATGCCAATAAACACCCACCCAGGTTTTACTTTGGTAGTATCCACCACAGAGAGAAGTAGAGCAATTTATTCTTCCAAATTATTTATTTATTCTTCCAAAAGCTCTCCTGTCCCATTGTGTCGTGTCTAAGGAAAGCTGAAGTGACTCATCATGGATACTTTGCCTTTCCTGTCTGTGTTTTACTTCTCAGCAACTGTTGTTTTTCACATATTGTTCCCTTCAGAATTTGTAGGGTAGAGCAGAAGGCCTGGGGCAGGGTCAGTGCCCAAAGGCTGCTTCCATCCAGCTGTGCTCTGTAGCTCCATGTCAGGCTTCCACCAGGAAATGTGTGGCCTGAGTCACAGTATGGCAGCACGGTTTGGGTTGGAAAAGATCTTTAAAGATCATCTAGTGCAGCTCCCCTGCAACAAGCAGGAATGTCTTCAGCTAAATAAGGTCACTATGGACTACTTTACTTCTGCTTAATCCAGCCCTTTTGGTAAATAAATCACAGTAGTTACACAGCTCAGTGTATACCAGCTCAGATACACAGTATGTACCAACTGAAGAAAGATACATACTCCAAGTGCTACCAGAGGATAAATTCTTCATGTGCTTATTTTCCTTGAAAGGTGTATTTAGACAGTACCTTATTCTTATTTTCTGATTACTCTGCTTTCAGTACCAGGAAAGTGACCCTGGAAAATCGTCAGTGTCATCAGCACAGCATTTCTGATTCTTATACTGTACTTAATTTGCTATGTTCCTGTGGCAATATCCATGTTCTTATCTGGGACAGGCGGATTCACTGTGTCAGTAAGGAAAACTTGGGAGGTCACAGTAGTTCCCACATCATGGGACAAAGAGGGCACATGCCTCAGACAGCCATGGATCCACTCTTTCACATTTTGCTGAAAAGGTGAATTCTGCAAAACTTAGATATTTTAAAAACTAGAAAGCTGATGAAAGAATATTTCTTTCCTGAGGCACTCTTTATCTCAGCAGCTGTCTCACCTGTCCCCTCATCAAGACATCCTTATGGGATATCATCCATTAATCAATTCCTCTCCTTCCTGCTATTTTGTTACCGGTGTTTATGTGTCATCCTGTGTCACTATTGTCCTTATTGTTCTCACACCCTCCCACAACAGCAATACAGCAAGGTACTGCAGCAAAGGACACATCAGCCACACTCACAACTAAACCTATGGCATGCTGAATCCTTTTCAAGGTTTACAAAAGTGTATGTAACAGCCCTGTGTATTCTCCTTACTGAGAATCACATTTTAAATCTGTTCTTGCTGCATGTTTTATTCAGGGGCCCTGGTCACACTTATCAGTGTGAACCATCTCTTTTGTAAATAAAGGACTGTTTAGATCTTGTAAACATTAACAAGGAACTAAAATTGTTCTGATGAATGTAACATATTGGTGAAATATTAATTTTCAGGTATGTCTTTGATCCATGATTCTTTTAATATGCTATGCTATCTAAACAAACAGCTGTCCATTGTCCTCATCTCAGATCACCTTATGTTCTCAATTACCTCCTAAGAACATTAGGTATTTGCTGCTTCTACTGAACAGAAACATGAGCAGAAAAATGTATGGCACTCAGATTCCTAATTCACCATGAAGTTAAATTCTGGGGGTTTTATTCTCCTGGTAATGTACTCCAAAAAGCTTTTTCTGTATTTAGATCTACTAGATGATTGTTGTCTTTTCCAAGTAAAATGTTCTGTGCTAGAGCAGTGAAGTATAACAGGGAAAGGAAAAAAGACACAGATTGAAGTAATACCATATTACGCTGTTTTTATACATTTATTGGAATCAAACCCACCAAAGTTTACTTTGAGTTAGAGAAACTGGATGGAAAGTGACTTCAGTAAGGTTGTAGGAATTTTCATCAGGAAAGTATCCAATTCTCAGGGCATTACTGAGCATATAGCAGCATGACAGGCAGGAAAAGGAAGGGACCATGGAGGTTAATATTGCAGCAACCCCGATAAAACTGCAATGTGAAGTCAGTAGCATACACTGAAGCTATTCTGTGCCCCATTACAAAGAAGCTGGACATTGAGATAGGTAGAAAAATGGTTAGGCAGCTAAGTTTTTCAAAAATTACTGGGAAATAATACTTGTGCATTGCAGGCAAGTGAACTTTTCACTACCTTAGTTCTTACTGGTTGTCCTTCATGTCATGTCCTGTCTGTCATCCATGGGTTTGCAAGTGAAAAATGCAGTTCCTATTCCAGCTCTCTGTGTGAACCCAATCCAGAGGGAACATTTTGGGACCATTTCCTATGTTTTGGGCAGAATAGAAGCCCAAACAGAAGTTAAATGAAGAGAGAAATGTAGCCACCCTTTCTGACCCAAGAGGAGGAAACAGGTTTGTCTTCAGCTTAACAGCCCAAGATATTCCTATGTCAAGTTTGGAGTCCTGATCAATGGGAGATTCTTGCTTATCCATCAAGGTGAAGTCTGATGTAAGTAGCCACTTATGAAAAGGCTTGACTTAAATAATGCTTTATATTTATTTTCAGATGACTGTCTCACTTTTTGTTTTTTTCATTTTTTCAGCTCCAGCTCTTTCCCTGGCAGTGCCTCAGGCCCTATTCTCTGTTGCTGCTTTTCTGCAGACTCACAGCATCACCTGGAGCCTGCTGAGAATGCCACCAAATGAAGGAGCAGCAAGAACCCACTGGTGAGATACCACTCTCAAATATCAGGGTCTTGTCCATCAAGAAATGAAAAGAATAGGAATTGGTGCTTACAGTTGAACTCTAATCCTGCATGACTCCCTTGTATGTGCAGCCTCTCTTATACAGAGCACATTGCAGTGTTTTTACAGAACTCTGTTGAGACTGTCTCTAAAGTGAGTAGCAATGTGGCCTTCTCCTATAGCACAAATTACATTAATGAAAAATGTGATTTACCAACGCACCAAACATCTGAAGCTAACAAACCTTCTCTGAGCAAAGTACTGGAACTTCTGTTCATAATTAAACCAGAACCCCTCTCCTGGACAGGTTCACTCAGCTTTGCCTTTCTTTGAGTAATACACCTTCAGACCAGTGCCTTGTTTTGATGTATTACAATGATAGACTGAAGAGTTCATGTAATATATCATGGCAGTCAGCAGTTGCTGGACTCTAAGGATTGAGAGACTGAGCCAGCTGTTTTTCTGATGTGTTCTTGTAATGCATCACCAGCTGATGGAAACTGGTAATGTATTACTTCAAAATGATACCACCCAGTGAAGGAAGAGTCCAGAGGTGCAGATTCTGTATAATGAGGCATTGAAAGTATGAAACAGGGCTGCAAACTCCTGGAAGAAGATGTTGGTAATAAATCAGCTTTCTATAATATTCCATTAGCTATGGGGCTATGCAGCTACACGCTGTTGTCTGATTTCCAGTGCCTCTCTGTGGCTGGTTTTGTGCAGACCAAAGATAACCCTAGCAGCAGTTTTACCTTCACTGTTCTTACAGCTAAACAGTTCACAATCCAAGCAACCTAGAACAGGGGATAGGGCAGAATTACATTGGCTTAACAAATTCAAATATTTGGGATTTCTCCTCATCTTGAGGTACTGTCAGACCTACCCAGACACTACTCTTTTAGTGACTTAGGCTCATCCATGACAATGGCATAGACAGGAATGGCCCCTTTGCCCTTTTTTGGGGAGTATTGCCTCCTAAAGGGAGAGAATGGGCTGGCCCAGAGCACTGCAGTTGTGATTGACTTTTCCTGCAGGCGAGAAAGGCTCTTTTGGCCATCTCTTCATCCTTTCTTTCTTTATCTTTCACCTGCCACACACACAGAGTCAGGCTAAACAGTAATTGATCCGTAATTATCAACAACAATTAAAAAGAAAATTATTGGAACAAGTAGCAATTCTGAACATTTGCCTACAAAAATTTTTCTTGTTGATGAAGCAGATTCTGTATATGTGTAAAAGCATTTCCTCTGAATTTATTTTTAACTATTAATTGAATATATAACTAAATTTATTTTAACTATTTATTTAACCCTGGGCCAACCATGGGAAAACAAAAAAACTGGAACATAGTATTTTAAAATCCCAAGCTACATGTCTGCGGTAGCTCTTTTAAATATCTCTTGTTTGTCAAATGCAGTGCTGTTTATAATTTTACATATATAAGCATCATCATATATTTGGCAAACCCTTGAAGAGAAATAGGTCCTACCCTCAAATTTTGCTTTTTATTTATGGATGGTTTGTACTGCATATAAAAAGTAATTATATTTTACTAACAATAAGTACACTTATTGTCCCTAGTCAAATATTATAAATCATGACTACAAGACATTAAATATGGTTTTGTAGCATGTGATTCTGAGTCAAAAATATTACAGTCTCATACACAGAGAGGTCCATACTCCTAGAACTTTGCCAGGGGATTATTGAAGAGGAGCCTTGCCTGGCAGACTCCATACAGGACAGGGTAGAGATTGTGTGCTCATGTCTCATCCATTGCCACTACTTCAGTTGCTCTCTTCACCTTTGGTGCTCCAAGGAGCTGGGGGTTTTCCACCCCTGCCTGCCACTCATCTCAAAGCCAATGCTTAGCACTTTGCAAGGACAAGTTCTGCAAAATCATGTCTACTGCATAATTTCTGCAGTTGTGGATACAAAATTGATTGGGGATACAAAATGCCAAGTGCAAAAGATCTCAGTAACCTACCAACAATTCCTTGATTAAAAACAAGAAAAAACAAAACCAAGAATTTCCTGTGCTGGCTTCTTCAGACTACCATGTTTAATTCCCAAGATTATGTACATGCTTGGCCATCAACATTGGAGTATCACAGAAACATTTTTCTCAGTCTTAACTGCTTTTATTTTTTTTTTAATTTTAAAGTATTTTTGCTTTACCTCTAAATATTCTGGCTGACGTACATGGGGGGAAAGTTTGTATATCAGGAGTCATGTTTGCAAAGGACGGGTGGAGAATGTCAGGTGTATGTTCCCTCTGTGACGCCATTTTGTCACATTTAAGTAATGATTATTAATATCTCCTTGAATGAGACTTTATGGAAATTGTAGTTCTGAACATGCAATCAGCTCATTTATGGGCTAACAAGTGTTTCCGTGAGCCAGCAGTTGACTGGCATTTGATAATTTTTGTAAAATACACCTTATGTGCTACCATTAGACACTAAGATGGCACTTTCTCTTACAGTTTTTGGCACACAACAAGCATCTCTACTCTCTGTGAGGAAAAATCACAAAACTTGTATTTAGCTCTCCTCATAAACTTGGACAATATGACAGGTTTCTAATCCAAATAATTGTTTAAGATTATTACAATGATAATTATTGTAGTGATAATAACACATTATTTCAGCTGACAATACATTAGTTCCATGGGGAGATAAACTGCAAGGCCAATGGATTTATCTTGATAACAAAATGGATTACTATTAACTGTGATGGTAATTTTTCCAACCATGCACAAAGAAATCTCCCATTGAGTTCATTGTCTTTTGACTGAATGCTGGTAAGAATTTAGTCTACATATATGTAACAAGGCTGGATTCTGCACTAGTGCAGTATTGTTTCTGTTATTCTGCATTGTCTAGACAAGCTCCAACAGCCTATAGCTTTACCTGGCACTTCAGGCTTAGGATTTCTGTCTTTAAAAATCCTTCTTAAAAATTATGAAATGCAAGACAAATGAGGAATTAGAGGAACTGTGAATTTATCAGGATTGTGCAGGGCAGATTTATAGATGAGAAAAACAAACCTTAACCTAACTATAGTTTCTTGTAGGTAGCAGCATGGAAGAGATGGCTTTACCTCCATGATTTCCACCATAAAGCCATAATTTTTGTTCTGCTGGTGATACAAGCTTTGAACATTACAGTTCCAGCTCCTTATTAGGATTTTGGACTGTAGCAACAAATATCATTTGTCCCTGTTTTCTTTATTCTAATCCTGGAGAGTATATAAGAACACTTGATCTAGAGAATGATTTTGCCAGTGATTATGTTTCTGTAGGAAGGCAAACATACAGAACTGTATTGTCAGAAAATCTACAGACCAAGAGTCTTTAAAGAGATTTGGATCAGAATCTGAGTTAGGAATTAATGCTTATTTACCAAATCTATTCTAATTCATAGTTTAAAATCCATTCTTGTTTGGTTTAGTTCATCTGGTTCATTCCTCTCCTATATCTTTATCATTGTGCTGTATTGACTTTTTTATTTTGTCTTTACTTAAAAAAAAAATCCAGGTCAAATATATTATAAAGTTCTTTGGAAATTTTGATAATTGTCGTGGACATTTATTTGCTAAAAAATACATTTTACACCATAAGACTGACATTAATATGCAAATCAGTGGACTATAAAATTCATTTTCATGCCTCCAGGGCAGTATTTTTATAAATACAGAAACATAATCATGCGTCCTCAAGAGAACTAAAAATAATTATACAAATTTACAACAAAGCCCAAGGCAGTGTCTCCTTTTAACTGTCTGGTTTTAATATCATTTAAATCTTGTTAAAACTTAATTACCAATTCTCTTCCGTAATTTAGGTGGAAGAGCTGAGGTCTAAGCTTGCTGTTTGAGAGAGAGAACTTCATCTGAGGAACAAAGACACCAAGGCACAGATTGACAAAACAAGATAGTACACAGAAAAGCTTGGCAAAAAAAAAGTCATCACAGGTAACAATAAAGACCAGAACTTCTATCTATCTATCTACATTGTTCTGGCTTAACTCAGCTCCACAATTAAGTTCTGTGCAGCCACTCACTCATCCCCTTCCCTCTCCTCCTGCCTGCCCCTGGCAGAACAGGGAGGGGAATCAGAATAAAAGACAAAATCTGTGGGTTGAGATAAGAATAGTTTAACAATTTAAATTGTTTTAAATATAATAATAAAAGAGAAAAAGTCAGAGGAAAAACCCCAAGAAACGCAAGTGATGCCCAATAGTCTGGCTCCCCACCTGCCCAGACCCAGCCCATCTCCAGCAGTGATCAGGCCCTCACATCCCACTCCCCCTGTTTTTGCACTGTCCAGAACATTCTGTGCCATGGAATATCCCTTTGACCAGTTCAGGTCACCTGTCCTGCCCATGCTCCCCCAGCTCCTTGTGCAGCTCCTCTCTGGCAGAGCTGAGACACCAAAAAGTCCTTGACTTAGGGGAAGCATTACTTAGCAACCAAAACATCAGAGTGTTGTCAACAAGAATTCTGTAGTAAATCCAAAACACACTGCTGTACCAGCTGTTAGTAAGAAAATTAATTCTGCCCCAGTCACACCCAGGGCAAACATCCACATAAAATGGAACTGAGCTGATGTCTTGTGTGACAGAAATATAAATAGACTGGAGTATATATAAACCTACATAATAATATTTACATCCACACATACATACTCATATAGAGATGGTGATTTATTCATTAATGCTGATATAGCTGAAGCTGTATCCCCCAGGGAGGGGAGTTGCAGGACCAGTGCTTTCATCCTCTTTGTTCCATGGCTGTTTTCTGGGAGATGATGGCTGCTCAGAACAGGTGTAATAGTGAGTAACTCCAAATTCAAAGCCAGCCTGGCTACAGGCTTCAGGTGATATTTGGAGTAGGCATATTTTATCAGGAACTTCTGCTGTATGAAAATATTTATTTTCTAAGGCTGCACTTTGGAACAAGATAATCTGCTGTCTTCCTCCATGACTGATAGAAGAGGTCACAACAGCAACTCTACCTGTCTGTCAGAGGTATGAGGTCAGGGACAGGGCCTCAGCTTTGTACCCCAAATAAAGCTCCTGGTAAGCAATTTTAAAGTAACATTGTACTGAAAAAAACCTGTTTCTTTGGACTGATTTACAGAAAATTCTATATCTTCAATGTCTACTCTCTTTACATTAAAGGTAAAGCAGAGAATAGAGCATACAGCTTCTCTGCACTGTGGTGCTGTGTCCCCTCACACTCTTCCCCCAGTTCTGCCTTTGCTGCCAAACAAGACAAGGAATCTTGAAAATGGTACGTTCTTTATTTCCTCCCTCAGTGATAAATATCCCATCAACACAGAGACTGCTGCCTCAGGTCTATTCTTTGTGCTGTGTTTGCCAGCCACTGTTTAGTAACAAGTGTCACTGTCTGCTCTCCTGCTTTGAACTGGAACACATTCCTGTGGCCCTCACATCCAACTGAAAGCAGCTTTGTATTGATTTAATTCACCCTTTTTAGTATGACCATAGTCACAATGAGGGATGTGCATCCAAACTTCCAGCTATTGCACAATTGCCACTGGGCAGAAATTCAAGTGCTTTGGCACAGCATCCGGTTGGGAATCAATTCCCATTGGTTCATTCTGTCCAGTGCATGCCTCGCCTGTGATTGAAATGCCAGGCATTTGTTACCAATCCTGCTGCCAGTATTGACAGCCATCCTGATAACGCTGCTCTGTCCTTTCGGGCTGCGTATTCAGCCGGTGTTCATGGAAGAAAGAAATGCAACATATCAGAGAAACCCATATGTTACAGATTTCACATACTACTCACATTATTGCCTTAACAAGTAACCTGTTCATTTACAGATATACATAAATTCATCCTATTTGTGATGGACACTTAGTATGTCTCAGTTTTTCCTAGAATGATAATGCTTACATTTTAAGATGTCAAAATTATTTTTTTAACTACATAGACTACTCAAAAATCTTTCATATAGAAAAGGTATCCTTCAGAGCTAGAAGTATAGTATATTTAATAAGTCTTTAATAAATAAGATTTAATAAGACATTTAAATCAAGTGTTAAATAGGCTGTCATTTGCACCTGTGCAAGTGAGTTTGAAATTGAGGAGTTTCCTGAGCTGGACTAGGTTGTAAATACATTGGTTTCACTGGGCTCTGAATCCAGTTGTTTCTAATGACATTTTGCCATGCAGCATGACTGCAGTGGGTGTGAAAATGGAAGTGTGATATTTTCCAGGTTGTTACTAGTCAGGCAAAAGTTAGAAACAGCAACAAGTGTCTACAGATGACCTTGCTAAATCTGACTGTGCTGTTAATGCAGAAAATGCTGCTTAAAATATTTTAAATATAGTAATGTGTCTCTCTTTCTTGCTCTGTGGTAGAATGATCAGATTTTTTTTTTTTTTTTGCCTCACTTGGAAGTTCTGGTTCTATACTTTTTACAACTGAGCTTTGTAATCTTGTCAGCTTTTTAGGTAAACCTGATGGACTTGGAAACTTTCCTGAACCTACTCAAGCTATAACTGGTGTGACACAGCACTGTGGAGCCTTGTATCTGTCTCTGTGGGGGAAAATCTGAGGCTGGAAAATCTCAAATATATATGGGAAGAAGGTAATTGAAAAAATGTTGTGAGCACATTTAAGAAATGTGATTTACTTGAACAGTCCAACTAAATGAGATTTTATTGCTAGACATAGCTTTTCTAGTGCTATTTCAAGAAAATATCAAAGATCACAGAAATAGCAGGATTTTGTCAAATTCAAAAATTGTTCCCAAGTGAATTGCAATCACCTTTACCATCTTATTTCTGCAAAATGTGACATATTTAAATATTGCCAAAGAATACAGTTCTTAAATGTCAGTATGTTTTTAGGAAGTATAAAGGCTCCAAGATGTATGTCAAAAAACCAGATTCCTCAGATGGGTGCCAGAGAAAATCTTTTTCCAAAGAAGCTTCAGAAATTTCAGTCTAATGTGTAGTACTAATGTGATGCTGTGACAGCTCTTTAGAGAGCTGTCATTATCAGGCTTGTTTGGACTGGACTGTGTCAGGCAACCACAGGCTGAGAACTCAGTGCTCGCTCTAATGTACCTTAAGCAGGGATTCAGAGAGGAGCCAGTGTACTCTGTTCTTGCCATAGCTTGGAGGCCTCCAATCCAAATAACACCCACATGTGAAAAGGGAAAAAAAGCTCCTGTTTGCCTTGTTTGAGGCTTGGGAAATACTCTTATCATTCATCTGAGCAGCTGGTGACAGCAGTGCTGAAATGCTGAAGAGGTGAGCAGTGGGAGGTTTTCAGCATGTCTGTTTACATTGTCTCATCTCCTTTGTGCTGAATTCCTCTGTAGCACATCCTGTCCATTTGTCACCAAGAAATAAGATATAGTGACCAAGAGAAAGTGGCTTCAAGTGAAGGATTAATTTTGTATCATGTAAGAAAGATGGCTATTGATACTGCATGCAGGAACACTTATCATGCTGATGAATTTGATGTACCTGGTAGCGTCAGGCACCAAAGATTTGGTTTCAACACAGCCTTCCTTGCAGCTTTTGAAAGTTCTGAGGCTCAGTTAAGCACCAGCACATTCTGAAGTTGAAGCCTTGCTTGGTAAAGTGGCACAGGTAGATAGAATCCTACCTATTCAGCATAAGTTCCAATTCTCAGTCTTTCTTTAATAGCTGTGATGAGATACAGAATAGAAAATAATGTTTCAAAGTCTTTAGTTGCTATATATCAATGGCTGCTAGTTATGGAGAGAAAAATAATTTTTTGTTGATGCTAAATAGAGCTTTAACATATAGATATTAAATTTCCTAGAAGATAAAACATTTCCTTTGTGCCCCACATCCCTGAAAGGGAACGTGCAAACATTTCAAAAGCTTTCATGGGAGATAAAATATTGTGCATTTCTTTTCTAATTGCCAGGAGCAGTGTAAGTGCACCAGCCCTGCCCATGGGTTTGGCTGAGAACAAGGCAGGATGATGCACTGGATGCCTTCAGGTGGGTGAAGTTACAGCTTCCGTGAGTGCTGTTGTGACAGTTCCCAGCAGCAATACTGCAATCACAGCACAGCAGACTTCCAGTGTCAGGGCTGTGTTCCAGCCTCCAGTCTCTGCTCCTTTCTCCAGCTCTGCGCTGCCTAGCCCATGTTATCGAAACTTAAATGATTGAAAAGTAGAAATAGAAAGAGTTGAAAACTCATCAGGAAAAAAGACACACTTCCCATCACATTAGACTGCAAACCTTCTGATTCTGTTCTGATTTAGGATATATACATACCAGCTCTGCCTTTTTAATTTGATGGTGTTGTAAAGACAGAGGAATTACCAAAATGTGTTATACAGCTATGAGGTAGATGCTAATATACACTTCACAGATTTCCCTGTATTCCTTGGGACAATGAAAATCAAAGGCTTGTGATATAGGTCCTTACTGCTTAGAAGTGTTTGAGACAGGGGTGTGGGGCAACATGTTTAGGTTTCAAAATGTCCAGATGTCACTATCTGTATATTTGAGAATATAACCTCAGTCTTCAATTAAAAGGAGTGACCAGGAAATTGTTGATCGCCACACAAAGTAACAAATTAAAAAGTAAAATAATCAACAGTCATAGATGACCATAAAACTGCTGAATGTCCCAAAAGAGTATGGGGTTTCATCTGTTTGTCTTCCTGTATGCTTTAAGGTAGTGTCAGTGCAGTGTTGCACACATATTTTTCTGCAGAAGTCCCATGGAGGAATAGAAAGCAAGTCAGAAAATCTTGTGTATGAAGATGATATCTTGACTACTGCATAGGTGGAGCTTTAGTTTATCCCAAGTTATTACTCATAAATAGTTTAGCAATCAGTTCTATCCTAGGGATTATTCATGCCACTACTTGAAAGACTGTTTGATCTATTGATCAATGATGAAAGTAAGAGAAATCAAGCTGTTGCTTAAAATTAGGTTAATGATTGACCCACTGGACCCACCAATCTCATTAAGATAAAACATTGAAAAGTTATGCTTCTGCAAAGTAATGTATTAAAAATAATTTTGTCATTTTGATTTCTTACTGATCAATTTCTAAAAAGCAACAGTCCCTCGTGAATAACAAAAAATAATTACTGCAAGTTTTAGGTGGAGTTCATGTTAGTAAATCAGTCATAAGTCCAATTAATTACTGTTTGTGTCCAGAGATTGTTTCTCATGTCCTGGAACAACGAGAATATCTCTAGGATCACAGGCATTTAAAACAGTGATTGCAAAATACATTATTGAGGTGTACAATATTTGCATCATTTGCATGTAGAGTGAAAATTTTCTGTTGTCTTTACTCTGTTGAGACTGTTAGCAAATTGCTAGATTCCTCAGAGATCACAGAACAAGATCACAGAACAAGCCAGCAGTTTTTTTATTTGTAACAAAAATTAAAAATAACAAAATGTCACTATATTTTGCTTTCTTTGTGCATAAGGTCACTATTTATTTTTCCCCCCACTAATATAATTTTTAGATTTTATTAGTTAAACCCCATGATACTGTGTTTATGTAAGGGGGATAGGGAAAAAAGAGTCGGAGACAATTTATTCGTAAAGAAAGACTTGTATTTGCAGGTAACAGTAAGCTTCAGTAAAGGGAAGGTTTGGAAAGAGCAGATTCAGTGTCAAGAAAAATATCCAAGCTAATAATCAAAATACATAGGAAAAACAGTTCTGAATATTTTTTTTTACCATTTCTGGTCATGGCAATTTATCAACCTGGTATTTGTTGAACCATATTGAAATTTCCACAATCTTCAAATTTTGTTACCTGATTATTGTCTCCACGCACCATTCCCTTTCTTTTCCTTAGGCAGATGGATTTCTGTGAAACTGCATTAATTTTGATAAGGAATACATTTCTACAGTTATTGTAAAAGAAGATTGTCTCCATGACCCAGAGTTCAACTCAAAATTTGTGCAAGAAAATTTCAGTGGCTGCTGCACACAGTGCTTGAGTTAACATCATTAGAGTCCAGGAGGTAGGAGTTAAACCAGTGTAAATTTCTTCAGCTCAAAATTTTAAGATTCTGCTTCTTTCAGCTCCTCTTCTGCTATTGCAAAGAATTCACTTCATAGTTATAGCCATTAAAAATAGTAGAGAAAAATATTTTGAATGTTGTAAATTACTTTTAGACTGTGAAAATGGGTTGTGTATCATGGCCATGCTTCATATGGAAGCTTCCAAAAATAGCTCAGCAGAAGAATCTCTGCACAGAGACCCAAAAGGTCTGAATTTAATCCTGCTTTTCTAACTGATCTGCAGGGTGACCTTGGGCAATCTGTGTGCCATTTTCCTTCTTGCTAAAATGAAAATAATAATACTCATTGCCCTTGCAAAGCACTTCTACAGTAAAGCATATGAATCGATAACATCTTCTCCTTAAGTATATGAAATAGCAGAGGAAACTCTTCCCACTTGCATTAGTGTGCTTTTAGCATTTAGAAATGTGAAATTATAAAGATTATTACATAGGAGGGAGAAGCCCAGAAGTGTTCTCCTAATCAATAAGTTGCCAGCTGGAATGCAAAGGAAAGCAAGTTAATGTACCATTTAGTGTAACAAAGAAGAAAATACATGCTTTCAGTGTGAGTATGGCAGCTACCACTGCAGTCATACTGTATTACCTTGCTGGCTTGCCTGCTGCTGTGGCAGTAGAGCAGTATAAAACATACAAACAGTTTAAAATCCCTCCTCTAGTTCTCAAGGCTTCCAGTTCTCCTGGAGAGATCTGTCTGTTTAGAAGGGGAAAGCTAGACTTAAGTGCTCTGACCATGTGTGCGTGCCTTGTTCTGCACGTGGGGACTTCCTTCCTTCCTTTCCCCTGGAAGGCTGCTTTGCTTTCCCCCAGCAGATCACCAGCACAAGCTGTCTTGGCACAGTATGCTTTACAAGAATGGCAGCAAACATGATTTTGCACTTGTGTCCATAGGCTTGTTGACCTGCAGAGCCTTTTTGTGGTCCATACAGATGGATTCATTGAGCACGAGTATTCATACATTGCTTGTATAACACCTCTCAGTATTTTATACCAGTATTTTGTATCAGGCACTACACAAGTCCAGTGTCATCTACTGTGCAGCCTAGGTGAGCCCTGGCAGTAATTAAAGTATTTTAAACCATCTGTTTAATTGCATAAAAAACACACTGATGAGCTTGCACTGTTTGAATGATCTTCAGGAAACTATTAGGCTAAAGCAATTCCCTCTTGCAATGTTTAACTAATTCACAATGTTTGTTCTGTGAATTGCAGTTGTCTTTACACCATTTGTTAGTCTTACTTGTAGCAGAGCCCTGCTTGCTGCTACTGAGCCAGAAGATTTCTCCTGTTCTTCTTCCCTCTGCTTTCTCATCTCTGCCTGTCAAGCTCTTCATTGAAGTGAAGACTTTGGGAGCAGTGCATGAGAGAAGCTGGGCAGTAAAATTCAGCCCTTTCCCTTGCCAGCCGTGCTTGGAGCCTTGACCCCGAGCAAGGAAGGATCCTTGTGCCAGCTATCACCTGGGCACTC
The DNA here is from genome assembly GCF_036417665.1 of Passer domesticus. Lineage (NCBI taxonomy): Eukaryota > Metazoa > Chordata > Aves > Passeriformes > Passeridae > Passer > Passer domesticus. Next base: position 22,750,693 of record NC_087483.1, read on the forward strand.
TGCTCTGTGCCAAGCACCCTCACTGCTCACTCAGGGCACCCTAGTCTCTTGTGCCAGGGAGAACAGGGAGATGCTGGAGCAGCATAACCAAGCTGCACTTCCAGCATCCTTGCCCAGCTCCTCAGCTGAGTGTCTGCTGAGCCCCGGCTGGGTCCTGCAGCAGAGCACGGGTGCGTTCGCAGCGGTGCCATTAGGGGATGTAGGCACACTGCCAGGTGGCCCTCCCACAGAAACAGGACAGCTGCCGGGCCCAGGTGCCTCAGGAGCCGTTCAGAGGCTGGTGGGTGAACAGGGACAGAGGTCTGGCATTGTCACCTGAGGGACCTTCCCCTTAGGGCTGCTGTAGAAGCGTGGCGTGGCATGGCACAGTACAGCATGGCACGGCACAGCAATGGCATGGCATCTGCACATCCCAAGTCCTCCAAAATGGGGAGACCCCAGCTGCCTGCAGCTCTGGACTCTGCAGGCACAGGAGGCAGTGTTGGCCATTCCTGCTGCATGCCTGGTTCCAACACCCCTTTGCCTCCTGGCCAGAAAAACCAGAAAACACAGGAGAGATGGCTACTGAAGATATAGATAAGAACTGCAGGCTAGCAGACCTGCTTCAATTTTCATTAAAAGTCAATAAAGTAATCCTTTCATAACCATTGGAGTCAACCCATCATGAAGATTGTTTGAATATTCCATCCCTGCCACATGGGCAAGAGTCAGTGGGTAGTTTGTCCCAGGATCAAGCCCCACCCTTTCTGTTCAGAAATTCCCCTTACTGTTTAATTAAACTGCCTGAATGTCTCCCAAAAGCCACCATGTAAGTATCTAATAGTCTGGATTACGAATATTAGGATAGTATGAGGTAATACCATTAGATTATCTCACCATAAACCGAAATAAATGTTTATACATTTTATTTGATATATATGCAAAAAAGAAAATTTGCTGTTGGGTGTGGTATAATGTTTATGATTAAATGCTTTATTCATACTTGTATGTCAATCTATTAGTGTGCTGTTAATTCAAATGTTACTATGATGTATTCTATCGCCGTTAGCACATTTATCACAGGTAGATGTGAAACTTAGACAAAGGTGTACATTCTCATTAATGATGAGCAGCCTATTCATCTTACTAGAGTGTAATTAATGTTAGTTACAATACTTAATTTTTCACTGTTTGTCATGGTGCATATTTAGCATTTCTTCTGTCCTTTATCAATCTGCTCTCCTATCATATGAGCACATCAAAAAGATATATGTAAGTATCTAACCTGTTTTGATGCCTAATTTTTATACTTTTCCAAGAACTGGAATATTTTTAATCTTATCCTGTAGGCAGCACAGTTAGCAAAAAAAAACAGACTGGGAAGTGTTGTCCATTGCTTTGGGGTTTGGGTTAATTTAATTTGCAATAATAACATAAAAATCAGAGCATGAAGCAAAGCAGGGCACAATATGAAGACGCAGGTACTACTTGCTGTAGTGTTGTGCTGTGCTTGTGTGGGTTTAGTGGTGCCAATTGTTCTCCTGGATTTTCAATTACATGGGTTTTGTACTCTAAGGCTGTTAGTGCTAGTTAAATACGTTGTGTGAGTAACACAGCTCCAAAACCAATAGAAGCATGGAGCATCTGAAAAGTGCACGTTATTCCGTAAATGAGTGCTACAACAGCTCGTTGTTACACTTTAGGAGCATTGCTTTGTCAATAATGTTGTTAGCAGTGCACAGCCAAACCACAGTCCCGTGTGCAGTGGTGCAAGAGGGGAAGAAGTTATGGCTAATGTGTCACACAGCAGGTGGGATACAAGTCCTGCAGAGGTGGGTAAAAGGGACTGAGCACTGAACACATTCTTTGCTCCCCAGCACGCCAGTAAATCCAGCTGAGCTGGAATCCTAGGATAAGTCCATACTTTTGTATTGGTCCCAGAAAAAATGCAATCACCTTAGCTGAAACCTGGGCATCAAAGCATTTTTATTTCTTGATCATCCATAATTCCCATTAATCTGGATTGAAAGAGAACTGATCCTTCCATTAATTGTTGTTGAATGAAATTTCTTGGGAAAAATATTTGAGTTGGGTCAACCGAATGCATGAGGTGCAGAAGGGATTTGGGATGTATTTTCTCAAAATTTCAAGGAACTGTCTCTGAGAGAAAGCACACCAATTCTTATTTGTTAGTCTCTTCATTGGTGGATATTACACTTCTAATATATTAGGAATTATCTGGTCCTGTGAAATGGCTTCTTTTGTAAACCACTGCTCATGCCAGGCATGAAGCTGATCACATCTCCAACATAATGGCATCCATCTTAAAATTTCATTCAAACTATCCAGAGCTTGCAGAAAAACATAAATCTATTGCAAAACCTTTAAAATGATGCAATTGTATGCCTTGAATTAATTTCCTTTTGATGCACCACAACTGACATATAAGGGAATCAAACACAGGTATTTAACATATTTCAGAATGAAAATTCAATTTGGACACAATTACAAATAGATTTAATTGTAGTTTAGTAGCAAATTAAGAATAAATACCCCAAGCTAGGTTTAGGCATTTTACACAAAATGATAGTTGAAGGTGCTCCATAGTGATTGAAGTATAAAATAAACTGTAATGTGAACAGAACTGAGTAGGGTTTTTTCCCATGCTACCGAAGTAATACTTTATAACAATGATTTATATTTTTATGACTGCACCAAAATCTTCTTACTAAAAAAACCTCTTACCTTGAATTTTCTGTGGCAAAAAGACCAAAAAGTTTTTCATCTAGTAACAAACTTACTAAAATAATAAACTCTGACATTCTCTTTCTCCCCACTTGTCCCCCAGCCCTGACTCATTTGAATAGAGGGAATTGCTAGAACTAAAATGTCTTTTTAACAGATAAAGATTAAATGCAAAGAAACAATGAAGTTGCCTTTAACCTTCATAGCATTACAAAGCTAGGTATAACAACAAGCTGTAAAACACACCAGAAAGATGAGCATTTCACTCCATTTTGATTTGACCATTTTGCTTTCAAAAGGAATTTATAAAAACACCCAGGAACAATGAACATTTGAACTCAAAATGGTCCAGGTTTATTTTTACTCCAAAAGAAGAAGTCTCAATAGAGATATTGATTTTCTAGCATTCATCCAATATTGCACAGAAAATGGACCTGACCTTGCAATCCCTAGTGGAGACATGGAAGCAGTCATTACAGTCATGGTTCCCATTGATTTTAGTGGGATTACTTGCATAAGTAAGGGTTTTCAGGATGTGACCCAGTGTCCCATTAGCAGTAAGACCAACTGTACGTGGATGTCAGTCCCACTCCGTTCAGCAGGGTGCAGTTTATGTTCCTGTCCTATATTCATCCTATGGTTTTATTCCTGCCTATTTATTCTACATATTTTTTGTTTTCTGTCCCAGAGAGCCTCATCACTATGAGTTATCTCTGGTGAGCAGTACCAGTCCTCCTGCCTGCCTTAGTGGTTTTTTTTCACTGTATCTTCAAATGTCATTTTGAGCTCAGAGTTGATGCTTGCACTTACAGATCTTACCTTGGTTCTGTTGTTTATGATGATTTGAAAAATACTTTGGACTAGGCACTACCTCTCACTGTATTTTTTTAATCTCTAGGACCAAATGAGAAGGAGACATTACTGCACTTTGTAAAATAAGCACAAAGTAGTGGAAAACTAAAAACCTCAAAGAGAGTTGTTTTGGGTTTTTTTTTTCCTTAACCTTTGGAAGGTTTCTTGTGCCCCATGGCTCCTACAGGAACACTACTCCAGAACCTCACTGCTCAGATGGATGGAATCCTCTTAATTGTGACTTTAACCACAACATTTTTTCAGGTTTATTCTTGTGACAAGCTTGTCTTTTACCTCAAAAGGTTATTTTCCTTCTTTAGTATTTCCTCACTGATGTAGCTATGATACATCTTTTTGTTTCATTAATTGTGAACAAGGTGCAGGAGAGGTGTGCAAGAAACAGGATGACTGCATGTTTGTACAGTGCCTTGCACAATTGCCCAGTCATGGTTCAGGGCTCCATAGGCTGACTTTGTTTCAGCAGTGAATAATAATGACCCTCCAGAACACACTGCATGCTTTATTCCAGATGGACACCATTAATTCCTTCAATTTTCATTGAGATGCAGAGCTTTAGAACAAGAATACTAGCAATTGATTATTTTTGTCAGTGGTATTTTCAAAGAAATGAAGAAATGAAATGTACAGTATATTTCAGTTTGCAATGATCATTCCGTTGTTCCATTTGCAATGGAAATGAGCATATAACATATTCATGTGTACAGATAAGGAAAATGACAAACATTAACATCTCTTGCTCTATTCATTTATAATATTCAGTTTAAAAAAATCCTTCCATTCCATAGTTTTTTGTTTTGTTCCTGTAGCACAATGCAAAACAAAAAAAAGAGAGAGAATTAATGGATACAATACATTTAATTACTTTCTAAACAAGTTTCCTGAAAATGAATATACTCTAAATCACAAATTCTTTGCAAATCTATCTATTAAAAATATACAATTCCATGCCTTTTTTTTTAGATTTTTATATGTCTTTTAAATATACAGTCACTTATGAAATCAAATCAAGTGTGTGTGTGTACACACTTATATTTTTGTGGCCAAGCAGCCTTTGATGTGCGACTCAGCCTGTTTAAGCAGACTGCAGTGTTTGCCTTCTCAGTGTCAGTCCATTTCTGCACAATTTAATCTGCCACTAAAGAGAAGTTTTTTGTTCTTATGGATATAAAACAGTAGGCCAAAGATAAATCAGTGCAGCTTGCCTTCCTTAAAATTTTAGGCACAACCTGAAAGTGCAGCTCTTTCCTCTTCTCATCTCAATGGGATGCTAACCTAACAATCACAATTTTAGGACAGGGAAATTGTTTTGAGCAGAAATAAATTGTCCTGCCAGTATTGTTTCATGGGGTAACATTAAGGCACATTGGGCCTGGGGTTTACAGCTTATGATATCTGGTTTTGGAGGACTGGGGTGAAAGTAAGAACATGTAGAGTAAGAAGAAGAAGAATTAAATTTGAGTTCTAGATAGTTCAACTGAGTTGAAGCAGTTCAGCAATAGACATCCCAGAATCCTGCAAAGAGGCTTATTCTCCAGCTACCTGCCCTGGCACATCGCCATCTCCTGTCAGAGCCCCTGAGGAATTCTTCTCTTTAAGTGTGGATTCCCTTTCTTCCTTTTTTGTTGAGGTATCTAAAGATACTGGGCTTTCACTTACAGCTTGTATTTGCTGAACAAAACAGGAAAAAATATCTGTACTTTTCTCTGCAGCTGCCAGGAAAGAGAAGTCCATTATTTGTAGCTCTAGGGGAGCAGCAGAGGAGGGTTTTTTTTGTCTGCTTTCCAAGGCCTGGAGTGGAGGCTGTTGAGGTCTGGGAAGGGCAGGCTGCACCAGGGTTCCCCAGGAAGGCTCAGGCTGGGCAGGGATCTGTGTGTGACATTCCTACCTCAGCTGCTGTGAAAGAGTTCTCAGCTTCAGATCTCAGTGGAGACAAGATGAGCTGTCCCTCAGGAATATGGGGCTGAGGCCGGCCTGTCCACAGCCCTCCTGCCCTGGCAGCCCCTCAGGGCAGCTGCTGGCACCTGCAGCATGTATCCTGCAAATGTGGCCGCAGAGCAGCAATGCCACAGGTACCAAATCCTTGTGCTCAGACGCTCCCCATTGTGACCCTGAACAAGTTAATCACATCGCTCCTCTTGAAGGTTCATACTGCCACGATATAATTTATGTGGGCCCTCAAAGATAGATGGAGACGTCAGCTATTGATCACAAGGAATTGCTGCCAGTCAGTCTTTTTGTTGGTTTCCATCCTTGTGATGTGTTTTAAAAAAATATTGTATGATTCAAAATTATACCTGTAAAACCTACAAGTAGAAAATTACTGTGTGCATTTATCTTTAATAACAACCTTGCGAATATTTATAGTACTAGTAGAGTAGAATGTGTTATACTAGTTTATTTCCCAGTCTGTTTTAAATGATATTATTCATTAGTAGTTGTGAAGTGGTATGACATATTTTTTATGTTGCTTGTTTGTAACAAAGGTTCTTAATACCTTTTCATAATGAAAGGGGATAAATGCTAACATGGAATATGGGAAATTGTGCTTGCAAGAGCACAGTGTTGTCTTAGGGTATTAAATTAGCATTTGGTACTGCTCTGCTTTGTGTGCATTTCTAGCAAATGTTTCAGCTACAAATCACTATAATACACCTGTATTCTGGTTCTTCAATTCATATAGCATTTAAACCCTGCCAATACTGTGTCTTATAAATATAAATATGCAATTTAATTTAATTCAAGCATGCAACACATAATTTTTTCTTCTAATTAAAATATGATATTGCAATACGGGAGCTGCCTGGGGCAAACAGGACGCATCAGAGTGCCAAGCCAAAGGGAATTGTGAGGCAGCTCTGGGGGCTGCCAGGGGAAGGGGCCAACCCGCTGAGCGCTCGGCGCTGGGGCCCGCCCGGAGGCCGCGGGGCCTGGGCGGGCCGGGACCGCGCTGCCCCTGCCCCTCGGTGTCTCTCTGTGCCCCTCGGTGCCCCAGCGCTGCCCCTGCCCCTCGGTGTCTCTCTGTGCCCCTCGGTGCCCCAGCGCTGTCCCTGCCCCCCGGTGCCCCTTTCTGGCCCCCGCTGCCCCTCAGTGCGCTGCGCTGGGCCCGCTGGCGCAGGCGGCAGGGCCGGGGCAGCGCTGAAGCCGGCCGCTGTGCAGCAGAGCTCAGACCCTTCTGGGCGGCAGGAACTGCCCCACGGCAGCAACTCGAGGGACTCCTGTAACGCTGCCTCGGAATCGAGCAAAACAACACGAGCAGACCTTCCGCATAATGACTCGAAAACTGTTAATGGCCATCTTTAGTAACATAGCAACGGCCAAACCCTTGAAAAGAGGAAGTTTTCATGGAGAAAGCGTTTCATTTTAAACATTGAAATTTGGTATAATGTAGTGTCTGAAATAAGTTTTGAAAGGAAGCTGATGATTAAGAAGAAATGCAGTGGGCATTTAATAAATGGAGGAGCCGCAAGATAATTAACTGGCATGCATAAAGATTCATGCTTTATACCAAAATTTTAATTTTGCACATAAATGTGCCTGATGTAGGCAGCATTTAATCACCTAGCTGACAGGAGTAACTACTTTCATTTAACCTTGACTGAAGATCATGAATTCTAACAGGTTTAATTGGATACATCATTTAACAGAATGAACAGAGCAAATTTTTCTCAATTCATAGGTTCTGATTGACATGCACCAGCAATAAGGCGTTGCACAATTAAAGCTGATCTGTATTCCTGGCCTGGGCAGCAATTGCCATAGTGATGTGACACTGTTTGATCACTGTGGCACTGAAACTATACTGAATTTCCCCTTGTTTTGAAAAGGGCAATGCTTAAAAAAAAAAAAAAAAAGAGAGAGAAAGATAAAGAGATTTTGGCACTTTTTTTTTAACATTAATCACATTTATATGCACAAACTGTAAGGGAAGGAACTTGTCTTGTTATCAGTAACTCAGAGGAAAGAAGGAAAAATGGTATATTCTTTTATCCATTTAGCACATTATTTACAGAAAGTCAAAAATGTGCATAGTCAAATGAATTGTAACACATTAAGGGCCTGATTGTTCTGGGCTTCCATTTGAATGGGAAGTCATTCTGTGCAGCTCCCCTGTTCACCTGCAGCTTGGCCTCTCTGTCCTTGCCCAAATCAGTTCCACATCACAGACATCTTGCCAGCTGAGTCAAGGTACTGAGAAGGGGTTTTGCAAATGAGGTAGAAACGGATGAGAGGCAAGACGTGGTACCCAACAGTAAGCTGCTACATACTTTTCCTGGCACACACAGTGTTTCATATGAGAAAATCTTTAAAAAAATACATGGAGGAGTTGGCAACTTCCAGTTCTCCATATGGCTCCTGCCAGCACTTTCTCTGCCTCTGGCACCTTTCACAAGTTCTGGGTTTGACCTTCATGAACTGGAATTGTTCTTCTGTCGTTCCACCATAAACATATATATACATATTCACACACAGACACATATATATATACACACAAATGTGTTCTTTTATGTCTCTATCTTTGACTTAAATTTTTGCTTCCAATACTTCCATTCAATTTTTTTCTTTTGGAGGAAGGTTTGCCAAACACTAAATGGTCTGAGGGCAGAGAAGCACACAATGTGTTTCAGCCTGGCTCAGTAGAGCCAAAACTGCAGTAAAAAATCCTTCCTAATTCCTGAACGACCTCTAAAAAATCTTCAAGCAAGTTCTGCTCCTCATCATGAGCATTGCAGCATCCATGCTCAGAACAGCAGGTAGCTTTTCCACGTTTTTTCTCTCTGCATTCCCTTAGCTTCAGTGCCTAAGTGCTGGTCCTTGATCTCACCTGAAGACAGACCTATTGCTATCCATCTGACAGCCTTAATTTCTGTTCAGGCAATGTATTTACATATCAAGCAACAAGATTTGTAGGAGTGCATTGCAGTGGAAGACAGAAATCTTGAGGAAAGCTGGAATCCTGATTGGCTCAAAGACATGAACTTTAGAGTCAGGACAACTAGATGTATCAGAAAAAGACTCTTTTTTGGTCATTTTAGAAGCCTGTAAAATTCAATTACTGGTAGTATCTTCCTCTGTCAGAGGTATTTTCCCACATGATTCATTGTAATACTGGCAAAGGTATTTGTCAGTATAATTCATCACTCACCAACATTTTAAAGTTTCAGGTAAATGATGGGATCACATCCCCAGCCTCTGCAGCCTCATGATGTGCCTTGGACCCACAGCAGGTGCTTTTCTTCATGCATGGTGAGTTTTGAGTCGGTGCCTGGGTCTTCCCTGTGCAGGAAGGAGAGGCAGGGTTCAGTCAGCGTGGCCGGGCCAGCAGGACTCATTTCTAGCACAGGTTCTGCCCGTGCTCCCCTCATGCAGCAGCAGGGGTAACCTGTCCCCATCTGCCCACTCCTGAGCCCCTCTGGGCTGCGTGGCTGCTGCAAAACTGCTGGGCCCTTCTTTAAAGGGCATCTTTGGGCCCCTTTTTGGAAATGCTTGTGCTGTAATTTACTCTACATTTCTCCAAGCTTTCCCAATAAAACACATCTGTCCCACCACACAGCTCCCTTTAATGTCCTGTTATACACTCAGGTTCCACCTCATGGTGTCCTCAAGGCAGGAGGACTTGAGGCACCCATTCAGCATTTCTCTAGGGAGATTCCTGGGGGCCCCTTGGCCTCCCCCAAGGTGCACAGAGCTTGTCAGCAGCAGAGCTGGGATAAAGTACAGCCCTCTGCCAGGAGCCGTGCTCAGCTCTGGCTTTCCCTGGGGAATACAATGGAATTCAGTAGAGCTGCATGGACACGTATTTGCCAGGCTGAAGGGAATACAAATTTGCTGCTGGAGAGAAAATCATTTCCCTGGCTGCCCAGATGGCCCCAGCGCCAGCCACTGGCTCTGTTCACGGGCACCCAGTGACACCAGTGCTGGAGTGCCTCGCTCTGCTGGGGCCCTACAGCACCCTTCTGACTCTCATCTATCAGCTCCCAGCCAGCTCATCCTCTGCACTCAGAGTCATTTGGGTGCTCTGCCTGTGACTCTCTGGAGTCGCACGTCGTTCTTGCCTTGTCTCCATGTTCAGCCATCCATGCTGAATTATCTTCCACTCCACCCTCTGGGAATAACCAAGGCTTTGACCTAGTGGGACTGTTTGTGTGCTCAAATGTTTTGATGTACCAGACACTGAGCTGCTTGCTCCCAAATCTAAGGTGGCTGGGGATTTCAGGCTGTTTTCAGAAACAGTGTGTGCACTGGGAAGCATAATCGAACTGAAAAAGGCAGCAAAGGGCACTGACTTGTGCATTTTCAAGTATTTTGTCTATCATCTTTAAACCCTTCTTTAGTTGCAAACAGCTGTCTTTTCAAGTTTGAGATCTGCTGTAGAAGATATGAGCAGTAATAAATATATTTAGATTAATTTCAGAATCCTTGGGGAGAAGGGGATATTCCTTTTTTACTGATATAAGATCAAATTTGTTATTTCATTTTGAAGGCTGTTCTGAACAATTTGGGGAAATCAGAAGATGGGCCCACTTTTCCCCAGGTTTTCCTGAATCCACCTTTGGACCGCAACCTAAACAAAATTCTGAGTGCAGTTAAATGTTTACAGCTTTCTTGCACTGTGTAATTTAACTTTCAGCAATATAAAATGGGATAGCAGAAATATTTTTATGTGTTCTTACAATGTCCGAAGTTGTTTGTTACTGTTTTTATTTGAAGGAACTAGACACAATCCTGGCTGCCTTAACCACTGCTTTTGAGAGAGCTACAGCTGAGAAAATCCGCTGCCAGGAAGAAGTGAATAGAACTAACAAGGCTATTGAGCTGGCCAACAGATTAGTGAAAGGTCTGAGGTGAGGTCCTACAGGGCAGGCTAATGAAGCAGCCTACAGAAAGCACTTCTTTGTTATACACTACTGATCTGGCAATAACAGAGGCACTTAGCAAAGAACCTGATGAGCTGAAAAAATTATGTCATTATCATTCATTTTTTTCATAATAGAAACATGGTTTTGACCTTTGCATTTTCTTACATTTTTGCTTCATTGGGGTATATCTTAACTGTAAGATTACCTGGTAACTAACCTATCCACCAGCTAAGGGAAGTAGTCAATTGTGGATATTGACAATGAAGGCAATTTATTAAAATGTGATGACTATATTTGTAACAATTAAACAACACTAATGATTCTGTCCAGGATTGGGATACGTAGAATCTAATATAATTTGCACTACTTAGTTAAGCAATATGATAATTCTCTAATTATCTTTCTGAGATTTGCAGTGGGTATTTCAGGAGAGAATAAATAATGGCAAAGCCATGAATTATCAAAAACCCATATTGTCTGTTGATCCAGGCTGGCTCAAGGGAATCCATATCACTGATGGATTTTTTCATTTATCATTCATCTACTGGTGAGACTGCTTTTTATATACACACACACACATACACTTTTTACAGATACTTTATTGCAACATTCATTTAGGAAATCTCACAGGGTGGCTCACTGCCATTACAGTTTTTGTCCTCTTCTACCCAATACTTTCAAGCTGAGTTTGATAACCAAACACATAGTAAACAGCAAAAATAGAAGATCCATTTGTTATTGAGCAAAATTATATGTCTGAGTGTAGCTAGTAGAACTTAAAATATAAAACAGGGTTTAAGAGTTATTTCCTGAATCAATAGAAAGGATTTATTGACTAAAGGGGAGGGAGGGCAGTGCAGAAGACCCATTGTTTCTGTTTAAAGAAGCAAGATGAATGCATTTAAAATGTTAACGTCCTGGCTGAAAGTGTAATGTATTTTAGTGATTAATAATGCCTGTAAAACTAAACCATGTACCTAATACAGAATAATAAAATAAATAACATAGCAGACCTCTTTAAAGTGTGACAATAAATGATTGTTCTAATATTTTCTTCCACCTAACATATCATATTGTTTGGTTCTCCCATGTGCCTCCTGCTGGGCCTGACAAGTGCTGGAATAGCATACATAGAGAGATGAAAGGCAAAGTGTGGGTATGCTGGGGGGGAGGCATAATGAAAAATAATCTAAAGGAGGAAACAGAGATGAAAGGAGAGAAGGAAAGTTGAGCCATGCGCTAGATGAAGACAGTAAAATGAGTTTTAATGGAAAGTCCTTCAGCTAGTACCTCCCAAAGCACCAGCCCCATGAAGAAGGTGGCCAGCTCGACAGATTGGTGATGGGAAATAGAATTCATTCCTCGAGCTGTACCACACTTGGTCAAAGGCAGTAATAACCATATGACAGCTATTTAGTGACTTACAGGAAAAAATCCATTTTTATCTACTCTGTGGTAAACAATAGGTCACTGTTTACTATTAATAACAGTGTAATACTGACACTGCTGTACTGTCAGTCCTGGCTGTTCCTTTGCCTTATTTTTTGCTGAGAGGACACTCTCTTATTTCTCTAGTTGAATTGTTGTGAGGAGAATTTCTCAAGAAATATAAAAATAAAATTATTCAGAGCATTTTTTATAATAAGCAAACATGTAAACATTTATTTATTAACTGGTCTTTAAAAACCCACCTTCACCATGACAATAATAGCAAGCAACCAAATATGTGAGTTTTCTTCTAATTCTTAGGGAAAGTGTTGACCAAACAGCAGAAAAGCTGATGGTGTCTAGCCAGGATCCCAGGGAAAAGCTTGCATCAAGTGTCACATCAAATCTCTTATTGACTTTATGGCATAAAAGACCCTGCCCAGAAGTAATTTTTTTTCTGCCTTCTTCTCTGAGCCCTGGCATGCAAAGACTGTTCTGGGGTGGTTGCATGAGTAGCTGTTACTCTGTACCAAGGAATTCTTTGCTTCTGACAGGTGCCAATTATGCTGTGGACATCTGCCCTGAAGGCATTGAATCAAGCTGACAACTCATTTTATATCAATCAAACAACAACCATTTTCAATAATTTCCCATCCAGCTGGGACTGAATTTGCACAAGTGATCTATGTATTAGAGACATTACCAATCCACAGAGACATTCAGAACCATGATTATGTTCTGTTTTCCCACAGAAACTCTTGCATCTGCACGAGAAAGCAACAACTTCTTCCACTGTACAAGAGAATGCTGACAACTCAATTTTGGTCACTTGCTGCCAAGCTCAACTTGCAACAGTCAACTCACGTCAGACTGGAGGAAGTTTTTATGTCCAGGCTTGCCATTTGCAAATCCTGTCTGTTGATCCTCTAACAATGTGGATCTGTGAATCTGCAAGGTAATACTTTAGTATTCACTGCTGCTTAGCCACTGTAATGGGCATTTTTTTTAACAAACACATAGTAAATGAATGGGAGTTTTAATCCTGTTTTCTGAGTAGAAAAGGAGACCTGGACTTATCACCAAGGCATTATTAGGAACAAGACAAAATATGATGCAGAAATGCTCCAGATGGTAACATTTCTTCACTGTGATAGTTTTTTTTTCAAAGTGGTACTGGCATGAGCCCAAATCTCATTCTTCTTTGCACAGATAATACCTTCTTCACAGATATATATTTTTAAAATACAGGGGTAATCACAAAAATGCCTAGCACTGATTCCATTCCCTTTTTGACCCATTAAACCATGATGCTGCTTATACAAATTCCTTCAAATACTTTATTTAATAGAACAGTACATTTGGAGGCAAAGGATTAGTAAAATGTTCTTCTGGAAAGGACCAGCACATTCCCTTTGCTAGTGTTTGAAGTATCTTTTGCTATCTGACTGGAGCTAGAGGAGACAACTAACCCACAGACCTTGGGAACATGGTTAGCAAGCCAGAACAGTAGGCAGAACACCTTCTCCTTGTACTCTCTCAAGTGCTGTGCCCTGCTGTTTGCATAAGGGGACCAGCTTACCAGCTTTTATTATTCTACTCTGTCCCTGCTACTGTGCACTAGGGCAGCACAAAGCAAGATTTAGTGCTTGGATATGGTATTTGCTTGATAGCAATTGTTATAGTTAAGGCTGCACTGAGACTTCTGTCTTAACCTGCTGTTCTCCCATGCTCAGAATATTCTTAAAAAAAAAAATCCCTTTCATCTGAAATTTTTCATGCTTGTTATCAGCTGAAATATAATTTTTTTGGCAAGCCTGAATAAAATTCATTCATTCATATTTGAATTATGCAAGGAAGTGGGTGTGAGGAGAAAGGTCTCTTTTTTGCACATTCATAATTCACAAAAAAAGCTGCATATTACAAGCTGAAACTTTCCAGGTGGCTAGTTTTGACTGAAGGGTAGTCTTCATGCTAATTACAAAGAGAGAATGACTGAAAGAAAAATGAAAGAGAAAAATTAAAAATGACACATATTGTGATTAACTCATTTGTTTTGTAGGTGTGTCATACAAAAATTACATTGTGAGCCACTTAGAGCAAGTTTAAAGTAACAATTTCATTTAAGTTAAGATGAACTACCATAATTACATAATATCAATGTTTTGTGCTGCAATTTCACTAAGAATCTCCCTACAGAAGCTGCAGAAGCTTTTACGTATGCAAATGTGGAAGCTCACAGTGAAATCAGTGCAGAATCTTATGAATCATTAACTTTGGCCCGAAAGCCAGTCTGGGGAAGGAGGGAATGGCGTGCAGTGGCAGCTACTGTCCCTGTGCTCTGGGTCTCCCTGAATTCTGGACTGCTGAAGAAAATAACTCGGGCTTTTTGCAGTTTCTTCCAAGCTAATGCACTGACTGTTAGGGACAGCAAACCACTGAAGCTTTGTTATTGTCTTTTCCTTGCTATATTCCCATATACTTTTGGACATAACAGGCAGTGCATAATCTGACCAGCACTGTGTGACTGACCCTCCGTGGTAACAAAGGATTGCTTCAGCAGAAGGTACCTGGGCAGCAGAAGCTGGGAGTGTTAGAACAGTTTCCCTTAACCCATGGAAAAAATGTACTGTGATATGCAGCTCCATGTTCTCATAAAACACCTGGAGATAAAATACAAGCATAAATAAAGCAATATAGCTGTAACTTGAAACATCTGAAAGAATAACTGGCAATGGTTCACATTGTACTTGCTGACTTTGCTCCACATAGAGCAAAGATGAGTTCAGAACTTCCCCACTACTAAGTTCCCAATAACCTACTGGAGGCCAAAGAAGGACTGTTGGATTCAGTGCAGGAATCCCCATCTTTTTTTATCTCTTGAATTTTGGGTGAAGTGAGGATAAATAAGTTTTCCCCAATGACACTGCTTTTTGCCAAAAAGAAAAGTGAATTAATTCTAAGACATACCAACTTCTGTAAGTAGAAATTTAAAATTTAGCCTTTATTATTCCAGATCCCTATCACAGGAACAAAGGGCCTCGATCCAGTCACTAAGTGCTACAACAATTGCTAAATAGAAAAGTGGCAGCAGTGCCTGGCAAAAATATGGCCACATAAAAAGTCCTTGGTCTTACATTTACAGTCATCATTGCCATAAGATCAAACCTCAGCACTGGGGAAAAACTGGGTAAGAGTCACAGCTGTTTCAATATATAAATTATTTATTTGAATAAAAAAGGGACCAGTGCTAGTGAGAGTAAAACTGATGCAGAGCTATGAAGGAAACATGGCAACTCTCTTTCTTCTGAATGCCTGATATTGCCCAAGGTGTTAATGCCCCAGTAACCATAACAACTCTGCTCAAGCCCTTTCCTGCTTTCCATTCATCACAGTATATTGAATGGGATACCATATACTGGCATTGTATCTCTTGTTTTTCACCAGCCCTGTACTGGGATGACTCTATAGCTGTCTGTCATACTGCAGGTATTTCTTGCTGGTGGTCCTGTTCTGGCAGAAACTTGGAAGAAATTATTCATCTTGTACTTAACCCAGTACTTGCAAGTTATTTTCAGAGTATTTTTAATAGTCTTATTTTCTTCATCAGGTCTCTCTCTGATTATGTTCTACAAGTATTCAAAGTAGCTTCTTCTGAAAACTCTTCCTGCACCTGTATGATAGTTACATTAACTCACAAGGATTGCAGTGCCCAAAACACGTTGACTCCAGCTGGATTTTTACTTGTCTATTTTTCTTATCTTATTTGCACCCTTGCATGAACTACAGTTCAATGACTGCAATTTGAGCACTCCTTCCTATCTAGCTGAACAATCTTCCCCAACACACCACCATCCTGATGTGTAATCACTCAGGAGACATAATCATTCACTTAGAACTAAAATAATTCTCCCACCGTTTGCTCCTTGCCTCCATTCTGCCCTTTTTCTCTGATTTATTGCACTATATTCCTTATGGAAATATTTTGACATCCATCCCCTCTATTCAAGTCTTATACCCACCCTTGAAGGGAGTGCTTTGAACAGAGGAAGGCCAGGATGAGTGTGTATCTCATATACTCACCCTTTTATTCCAGTGTCATTTCCCCCACCTCCTCATTATATTCTTGAGTCCTTCCCCTCCTTCTAGTTTAGCTGTACCTACTATCTCTCCTAGAGCTGAGTGCTCCCTTCCCTCCCCTGCCCCTCTAGTAAATGTCAGAAAATATTTCCTCACAGCCTCTGCTACTCAGGATTGTATCTGAATATAGGGATCCTGAACCCCAGCCTTGTCTAAGCTCTCTAAATCACTTGACCCCAAAAAGGTTGCCACAGGACAGCACTTACCTACAGTGCAGGCTGGAGAGAAAGTGCTGTTAAGGCATTGAATTCCTCCAGCTCCAAGATCTGCAGCTTATTTAGACTGCAAGAAAGAATTTAGTGAGCCAGAGCACTGAATTTGTTACTCGTTAAGCTTAGTCAAAATTACTGTGAAATTCCTTAATTAAACAGCTCAAGCTGAGAAGCAAAATGCTTTCTAATCCAGCCACCACAGTGCCCTACTCAGTCCTGTACCTTTGCCTCTTCTTTCTTGCTGCCCTCAGGTTACCTCATGTGCTGCCTGTTGGTTTTGCTTGCTAGAGTGTCCCTTGAACCCCCCCTCCACTGCACCGACAAGCAGGAAGCTCTTAATGCCAAGTACTGACCTAGTGGTGTGCACCAGCCCAGGCTGGAAGTGCATCTTGAATTTCTTGCTCCCCCGGGAGCATTTGATTAAAGGAGGATTTTCATGGTGTGTTGAGATTCAGAACGTGGTGCTATTCAGTAGCTGCTGGTGGCAGCTCTGAGCTGGAATACACACTGGGGCTCCACTCCCTCTGTGATGATGAACTGAGTCCTGGGACAAGGAATTCTGCACGATTTTTCCCCAGTGTGCAGAAGAGCACAAACAAGGCCATGCTCACACTTGCTGCCAGGCTGCTGTTCCTGTACTCGAGGTTTCACAGGCCTCACCAGATTTTCACTGATTCTCCACAGAAGGCTTCCACACCCACTCTCTGATGTGTCTCTTACAGCTAAAGAACTCGAATCAGCTTCACTGTTATTTGAGATGTGTGAGGTCAGTTTGGAAACACTTGGAAAATGAGGACATTTTGTGAGAGTCTGCACACCTGCACAGGGCCCAGACCAGCACCTGCAGGTGCAGGAGACCTCACAGCACAGAGTGCCTTTTACAGGCCTCAACAGGCTCAGCCTAACTCACACACATGTGCTCCTCAGAGTGCTCACAGGAATACACAATCTAAATTAATTTCTGCTATTATAAACCTTGAAAAACTTCTCTATAGCCCAAGAGATGGTTCTGGAGTCACAGCTCAGATGTGTACAGTTTTAAAGAATACAGTCCATAATTTTTTTCTTTCTTCTCTTCCTAGTGACTGAAGTTTTAATTAATAAAAACTATGCTCACAATGGAATAGGAAAACAGAATATTTTAAAGAGAGGTATGTATTTCCATTATTTCCTATGGTTTGATTTATGGATTTGAAAACTTACCACTTCAGCCAGAACTCATAAAGCAGAAAAATTACTTTAAAATTAAGTTGACAGTGCGTTAGGATGAATTATGGATACTTTTTTTGGCTTCTGACAGATATTTGCTTCAGGATATTCTTCTGGCTGAGAAGCTGTAAACAAGACACAGTAGCAAAAATACAAGCAAAGAAAAACAACTAAAATAATTAGATCAGCTATAGTACTAAATCATTTTGATGCTGAATTTGGCTCCTCTGAGTCTAAACCAAACCAACTGTATTTATTTCATAATCTTTATTTTTCAATTTATTTATCCATGGTAAATATATCCATGTGTATGTGTTTTCCCTCCAAGAATCACTGTGTCTCCATCATGAGGAAAATAAAATAAAACTTTTTAAATTACCACAAAATTTTTCAATTTATTTAAAATAAAGTCTGTGAGAGGGGTATTCTAGAGCTCCATTATACATATCATATAAACGAAGCTTTCCCTGGCACATTTTTCCACAACTCCTTATGCTGCTAACTTGTTGAAAATTGTGCCACTGTTTATATTATTAACTGGAGCCCAGGATTACAAGGAGCTGTTGAAGCACTCACCCAAGAGACCAGCCAGAAGACAGGCACTGCAGTGGAAGGATTAGTGAGCAGGATGCTCAGACACTCATTCCAGCTTGGAGTGGCCACAGCTGACTGCAGTTACATCTGGCCATGGGATGTGCACCTCTCCGTGAGAAAGCTGTGGATACTGAAAAGTTAATGAAGGCATTTTCCCGCTCTGCAGGATGTATGCTGTTCCTTTCTTCTGTGCTGATGCACATGACTCTGTATCTTGTGCAAGCAGTCACTGGACACACAAACCAGGAAATGGATGTTCAAAGTCATTGTATTATTAAATGGGGATGATATCAAATTTAATTAAGAGATAAATATACCCTTACAAGTAAGCAAATGTCATCAGGGGATATCAGTTACACTTGCATATATTTCCAGTCACAGGGTGCTTTAAAATCCTCCTCATTTATGGACAGTATGTTTCTCTGAAATAGGAAAACAAGGTTTTTTCAGGTGATGCATGAAGCAAGAGTTCAAACAACTTGACTGAAGAGTATCAGCAAGTAAACTAAAAATATATCCTACCAATAAAATCCTTATGGGAGTATGTCATAAGGGTGGTGTGTTTGCAGTTGGGTATAGGATTCAGGGGGCCCCCAATGAGGGGAGACAAATGACGCATCTGACTCCATGGATATCAGAAGGCTAATTAATTACTTTATTATGCTATATTATTCTATATTATATTACATTACATCTAAACTGAATCTGTCAAGCACTGAACTCTGCACACAACTGCACTCCACTTGTGACTGTCAGCCGACAGTCCCGACACACACACACACACTTGGCCCTCATAGGGCAAGGAAACAAAACACCATCACTTTGGGTAAACAGTCTCCCTGTTGCATTTTACTTTTGCACAAACACAGGCACAGCAAATGAGATAAGAATTGTCCTTCCCTTCTCTGAGGCTCAGAGAATTGTGAATTCTCTGAGGTTCAGAGAATTCTGTGAATGTCAGAAATATTCTTGGGAAGAATTGTGCCTTGCTTTTCTCTGTGAAGAGAAATGTGGTGACAGTTGGGTTGCAGGAATTTAATGGGCAAGGAGTTGAAAACTATGACCAAGACGGCTGGCTCTTGTAGCTTCATGCTTGCTTTGCAGTCTGCATAAAAAATTTGGAAATTATCTTGGAGCTTCACATAGTTATCAGTTGTGAGGTGTCCTAATGACTGAAAGTAAGGTGTTTCAAAGAAACAAGTTGATGATGATCCAGGTGTTCATAACATGCATGTGTTTGCCTTCTCATGGTATTATCATTACATAGTCTAAATTTAGACAACCTCAGACATTACAAAAATCAGTGTTTGCATTGCAATTATAAAATTTCTTACTTCTAAAATATAAAGATTGCAGAACAACTATATCAGAGAGCAGACAATAGAATATTTAGAAGAAGGAAGTAAATATTTTGTTTAAATTATTTTTGGGAAAAGCTTTCAAGGGTTTTGAAAAAGGCAGTCCTTCTTTTTGACCATGTGGAGCTTAAAGGGTCATTGACCAAGTTCTACCATCGCTACATTTGGACGATAAACTGTGGGAGCTCACAAAATCCCAGGCAAGGAGATTCCCCTTACTTTGGAAATCTGTAGATTTTAGACATATTTTTCCACAGCACTTTGTGATATCATGTGTCACAGTACTTTGTGCCATCACTTACATGGGTGAAGACTGGCAGCAATCTGACTACTCACTTTGAACTGAGCAACCATATGAGATGCTGACACAGAAAATCACCCTTTGATTTCTCAAGAGTTAAATTGCATCTTCAAACCATGTCAAGTTCCATTTGGAGGAAGCTATGGTGTTTTTCTAGTGCATTTCTGCCACTGGTTATTCTTTCTCTTTTTGTTTCTTCAGAGAAGAAATGTCTGCATCCTAGCTGCTAATGAAAGAAGAGCATAATTCTGAAATGCTTAGTCACTTTTATACTTTTTTACTGATGCTGGGAAGAAGTGACAGAATCCTGTAGTTAACATGATTCAAAAGACAAGGGGGAGGAGAAGGTGGAGAAGGATTATATAAAATATATTTATATTGCTTCTACAACTGAATTGTTTTCAGTATAGTGTCACGCTCTCAGTGTGGGGGAATTCTGCATGTGTCATGATTCTACAGATGTTCCTGCACACTACATGCAGCTGCACTATTTGTCATGGGCAAATTTAATAGCAAGATGCTTGTTTTGTGTTCCCTCTAATCTTGGTTCACAAAAACATGGAGGGGAAAAAACCCACTACCTGACAGCTTGCTTGCTTCCTTCTTTATATAGCCTTTTAAAACACTTTAAAACAAATACTGGGAACACCCTTTTTTTTTTTAATTCTGTAACACCTGCAATTACAGCTCTATTACCTTTGCTAGAATGATCTTGTTCTTTCTAATGTTTATAATGCTAATTAAATAATTTTAAGTACTTGAAGAGGTCATATTTCTAACAGTGGGGGTTCTTCAAGAGCTTGATCCTTCAAAAGGGAGAATAATTTCTGCTAAGTCCTGAGTATGCTCTGTTCTCAGTGACTTGCAGGTGAAACCCAGAAGCACCCCATAAAGCAACACAGCAGAGCCAAGTGCTGTCAGAAATTTTACAGAGTCAAACTCAGAGGAGCTTTTCTACTCCTATCATTTTAAAATCCTGGATCCTCTCCTTTAGGTATTCTCTGTCATGAACTTTGTTGGTCTGTGGGCAGTGTGTTAGAAGGAACCAGACCCTTGGGTTCCAGCTTCTTGCAGAGGTATCCAGGAAGCAGAATAAAATTCCGCAAATAGAAAAGAGAAGAAAAAAAGAAATAAAGTGATGGGGGAGATGGACGGGGGGGGGTGTGCTTTCACTTGGACAGCCTATAATATGCTGAAATGCTGAAATATGGGTTGTCTAGTTAGTGGCAAGGGATGTAACTGAAGAACTAGCAGTGCAAGGAGAAATTTGGACTTCAGAGAACAAAACTGACAGGTGAAGTAGAAGCACATCCAACCACACCAAACAGGACAAAACTCAAAATGAAGGTATAGCTTACAGAAGGTGTTAAGAGTGTTACACTACCAGTAAGTGTATGAACAAAAACCAGATGTTATAAATGAAAAATTCAAATTTAATTACTGCATCTCCTACAGTACAAGAAAGACATTAACCTACTCCAGTGGAGGCTAGAGCAGGAAGCCTGTGAAAGAGAGGCTGAGGGCACTGTGGTTCTTCAGCCTTGAAAAGGCCAAGAGGGCAGGGGGATCTACTGCTGTCTGGAAATACTTCACAAGAGGCTACAAAGAAGACAGAGACAGGTCTTTCTTAGATGTGCACACAGACAGAAAAGAGACAAACTGCAGAAGTCAGACCAAGAGATATTCTGACCAGGGATAAATGGTTTGATTTACCATTTATCATCTACCATGGTAAATGAAAAATCATTTACCGTGAGGGTAGTGAAACACTGGCAGAGGATCCCTGGAAAGCTGTGACTCCCTCATCTCCAGATGACAAGGTCTGTATATCCTCTTCTGGAGACTAATCACATTGAGTAATCTAGTGATCATCTAGATATTAATATCTACTCTTGTAACATTAAAAAATATATGTATTTACAAGTACAGCTGAAACTCTGAGTTCTTTTAAAACATAAAAGAAAAGATGGACCAATAAGTTATTTTTTCTTACCACTGAAAAATCACATTTTCAAAATAAATGTACCATTTATGTAAAATTGTATGGGAGGTACTTTAAAGAATCTTAAAACTTGTACATGGTAAAAACTGCATATATGTAAAATACACAGTCATGTATCAAATTGATGGAAAAGTTCTTGTTTGTAGGAAGCTGATCAGATAATTTTGGAAACGTGTAACAAGTGCTTCAGTTATTAAAGGTGTGCATCTGAGAACACAGTCTGCCAAAGAAAATGGAATATTGAGACTTTTCAGAAGAATGCTGACAAATAACACTGAAATATTTAGTAGAGATGTGAAGATATTAGTTTCCAGTCTTCAGATGATTACTTAGCTCAAAATTTAAATAGGTGTGACTATGACATCTCTAACTCTGTTTCTAATCAATCTCAAATCATAGATATGAGATCTAGTTGTGTTTGTGTAGAGACCCAACTTCAGAAATTGTTGTGAACTACCTCATGTAAAACCTGCCCACTAGTGCCTGTCTGTGTGTCTGAATGTCTGATGTATCTTAGGTTCAAGCATGTTTCTTAATTAGCCTATACCTTTATCAGGTTACACTATGGTCTCCTGCAGCTAAAAGAATTTTTAACTTAGCACTACAAACTATAGCTCTCAGTTTAATAATCACAGTATTCCTGCTGATTGGGAAAATTATATTGGCAATGAAAATCAAATACTTTTTGTTAGCTGGCCTCCTGTTGGCAATGAAGAATTACAAGTCAATCAGACTTTGAATTACTCTAATTCAAGAGAAGTTAGGAAAGTGTGAATGTTTCCAAGATCTGCTGTTCAGTCATGACTCTGCAGTCATAGCAGGGTTTGCAAATCCTTGCTCTGCATTTCACAGACTATTCAAAGTGATTTTATAGCCCAATAAATGTGATTTTGCCATTACTGGTAAAAAGCAACAGGGTTTGTATCGAGGTGACAGTGTAGGGACTCAGCAATGCCCTGGCTTTTTCTGGGCCTCGAAAGATTTTAACTTGGTTTAGCTGGGATAGCAATTCTCCAGCGGTCAAGAGGCCCCCCTCACTAGATTTGTTTTAGTTTAACTTTAGTTTAGGATAATAACAAATAGTTATTCATTGTGAACTGAACTGCCTACAATTCTAGAGTCAGATGTGGGGAAGAGTGCAGACATATTTGACACAAATCAGCCATTTAATCATAGATTATAGTGTTAAGAAAACATATAAAACTAAATCTGAACAGATACCAGGCTCAGAAGAAAGACATACTTCTCCCATGAGTATCACACGAATCCTGGTGATAATTCATCATAATACTCCTGCATATCTTTTGAGGAATACCAATATTAAGACCCAAAGGAGAACTGGGGGAGTAAATGCAACACCAGAGAAGAGGGAATTTTTAGCGTAGCAAGTCTAACTCTATTTTTAATGAGGTCTTCCTATATTCATTAAGTAATTTTGACTATTAAACTGTTTAAAACATTAACTGGACTAACAAAAAAAAATTAGATTAATTTATATTCTTCTGCCAGTACATTTTTGCCAAACAGAAGGCATAGAGTGTAATAGCACATCATAACATGACCAACATCTTCAAGAACCTGGAAGCTGAATCCTGAAGCTCACAAGCACTTTTTGCCAGTTGCAGTCAATGCTGCTGTGCTCTATTTTCTCATGGACAAGCTGAATAAAATCAATCCAGTGAATTAGCTCTCACTGAAGGTTACCACTCAGGAAGAGGTCAGTGTGTTTGCGTGCTGCTGTTTTAATCAGTGCTACCACTAGTGCTACCACTGGCTTACCACTTTCCCTCTGGTCACAGGCTTTTACTGCTGATTTCACAAGGCAGTGCAGTGAGCAAAACACTCTGAGAACATGAGGCTGAGTGTAAAGAACCCAACTGCCTGTGTAATGCTCCCTCTGTCATTTACCTTGGTCTGTTTGAAAGGGTAAAGCTTACTTTCACAGCCCAGTTAGCTCTCCCAGTACAGCACGAGCCCTGCACGAGCTCCCATTTACCACTCTGTGTATGTACCTCTGTTTGTGTGGCCAAACAGCCCACAGAGCAGTCCTTTGCCTTAAGGTTTTCAGGTCTCCCTTGCATGCCTTCCCAATTCAGCACAGCACAAGGGAATATGGACAAATTTGTGTAGTTCTGCTTGGGTCTCCTTGCTGTAGCTTGAGCTGTTCATGCTGCCAGCTGGCTCTGCCAGGCCCCTGGAAAACTCCCTCACCAGGGAAGAACATCAGTCTGAAATGCTTCCTACAAACTGCGTTTGCTCTGAACCAGTCCAGGCTGCTTTCTTGTTCAGGGTAGAAAAGTATGACGGCTTCACAAGTATTATTGTGGCTGGGGGGCACCTCTGCAGGGACAGCCAATTTTCTCACTCTCTACTTTCCATCTTCATCTCAAACACTGGGAAACGCATCAACTTTCAAAGTAGCTCTTCATGTCCTGAGTGCTGCTGCCACATGTATATATTCCCCCTAGAACGAGCTGAATGGAAAGAGTGTTGTATAATGATCTCTCATTTAGTTTAAAGTGTCATCTTTTCCTTCACTGCATTTTGTCTGTGAGAAGTATGCTGAGTCTTGTGCAGCTGCGTTCTCGCTCTTATTCGGCACAGATCTCTTCTAAGTTCTGCACCCGTAGCAAGAGTTTCCTTCTTCCCTTTGAAAAGGGTGATAAACGGGTACAGAGCAGAGGAGCCCAAAGCCTACATGCATATGAACCAGGACTAGGATGAAAATATTAACCTAAAAGAGATAAAAGAGATTTTTTTGGCTTCTAGTGCATGTGTTCTGAGCTGGAAAATAAAATTCCAAATGGAGAAGAAAAAGGGAAGACAAAGAAATTCAGATGCTGACTTTACTTCTTTTCAGAGCACAGAATATCTACTATACTCAAACATAAATCAGCCAGCCAGTGAATTCTTGCCCAGTATCCTCAAGGTTATCTGGAAGTCAGCCACAAGTATCTCGCACGAGGACATGTGCAATGACTGACTTCAGCAAGGTGACAAAGACCTGCTCTGGTCGAGGTTGGGATGCTCAGAATGCTCACCACCACACATGACAGGGCCCTGCCTTTCTCACTGAGTTGTGTAAGCAAGATACAGTTCTGCTCAGAAAAAACATACTCAATTATTTAAAAATTAACTGGGGTTAAACCAATTGCCATTGTCAGGCATGCTAACCTTTAGAGCACATCTAGCATTAAATCAGGGATATCTATAGGGAGTTCCCTTGGATCATTTGATCAAATTAAGCTCTTAAAAGTACACTTCAAAAATGTCATCCCTGTGTAGGAGGAAAAGAAAGAAAATAAGGCAATGAAATTAATGGAAATTTGGAGAAATGAAATGTTGTCTCATGTATTTTGACAATGTAGGCATCAGTAGGTTTGCCAGACAGATCAGCTTCAGATTTGACTTGAGCAAATTATGCTAGTCTAAAGCATAAGCTACTTGCTAGTAATTTTCTTGGCTTTTTCCTCTTGAACCATTTTACATGTTTCTCTACATTATAACAGCAATAGCCATGCATCTCCCACATTTGAGGTCATTCCCCAGCCTTTGGGAAGAAAGCCAGCATCTGACAGGGCAGCCAATTTCTGGTCAAAGAAGTGTTTTAAGCAACAAGGTGCACAGGCAGCAAGAGCAAAGGTGGAAAAGATGTGAAGTTGAAGAAATGAGAGACTGCTAAAACAATCGGGTATAGACAGCAAGAGGAAAGAGCAGCAAAATACCTGAAGGGCTCTGACACAGAAATCCCACTGCACCAATTGTTTAATCATTACCCTGCTTTGCAAACAGCACACTGCAGGCAACCTTCCTTTGCAGAGATCTGCTGCTGCACCCCATTTCTTTCAACAATAAGATAACAGGCAAAGCTGGGCATAGCTGATGGATCCATAATAATACCAAAAAAGAGAGAAATGATACCCAAGAAAAAGTGATGCCAGTGAAAAACAATTGCTCACCACCACCAAAACAATGCCCAGTTGTTCCTCGAGCTGCAGTCCCCAGCCAACTTCCATCTCTATTTCATACAGAGAGCATGATGCCATATGGCAGGGAATATCCCTTTGGTCACTTAGGGTCAGCTGCCCCAGCTGCTGTCCTCTCAACTTTTTGTGCACCTTCAGCCTCATCGCTGGTGGAAGGGTGTGAGGAGCAGAAAAGGTCTTGACTCTGTGTGAGCAATAATTTAAACATCTCTTAATTATCAACACTGTTTCCAGCACAAATCCACAACACAGCCCCATACCTGCTGCTATGAAGAAAATTAACCCAGAAAATCTACCCCAGTCAAAACCAGCCCAATCTTAAACTGAATTTGCTGGGCTGGAAGGTGCTTGGTGGTGTTGGGATTTTTATTTGTGAATGTGACAAGTTTGACTGAAGCCTAACAAACAGTTTTACAGATTGCTTTAAAACAGTATTATATTTTAATACTGTCTACCCTCACACAACATGCTATGATTTTATTTTCCATTATTATGATGGTGTACTACAACATCAAGTAATAAAGACTGTAGTGAGTTTGGATTGGAGAATATAAACATCAGTCCTCTTGTTTGATTTTCCTAAATCTCTTTCTGACCAAAGCACCTAAATATCCTCAGCCTGGTCATAATCCACACCTTGACCATATGGTCCTCTACAAGAAAACAAAATAATTCTAGGCAATTAAGACACTTGCCCATATCCATTTCATCTGATAGATCTTTGGAGGTACAAACAAAACACTGGATGGGAAGATCTGCTAATGCTGATAGTGCTTTAGATCACTTGATAATCTTTTTCCTGTGATAGTTATTACTGAATGGAAATCAAATGTATGCATGTTAGGACTAGTAACAGATGGCACTTCTGTTCTGTGAGGAAGAAATAGGGCAAAGGGGCAGCAAAGTTGAACCTCCCCCCTTCCCTGTCTTACCAGGATTCATTGTGTTGCCCTCCTGTTACAGTTGGCTGTGACTCTTTCTTGTTATAAAGAGATGTCAGAAGTTAGAGAGAGACAGACGATAACCTTAAATCCTTTACTGCATTTTACCAGGATTCTGAAAAATAAAAAAATAAAAAAATAAAAGCCAGCTGAGGGAGTTGGAAAATGTCAGTGAGGCATTACACAAAGAACTTGATACATTTGTTGACCTTTCTTCTTACTCCACCCTTCTCCTCTAAGATGGATTTAGTAGTAGTGAGTGCTTAGTGCTATAAGTGCTTTCTTAAAAATAATTTAGATGCTATTGGCTGTCTGCCTGCACTTGGAAAACAGAGCTGTTTCAATGAGCCCCTGCTGAAACGGAAGAAAAGGGGTTTATTGAAATGCCTCCAAAAATGCACCAAAATTTCATTTTTTTCCCTTGTCTGCTGAAACCCATCTTGTTCCTGCTTTTACAGTCTTTTGTTTTATTTTTTTAATTGTACCATTGTGTCCAGGCTCTTTTCATTCTTCTCCGCTATTTTACGAATGGCGTGTGTGGTATTAAGAGCTGAAGGCAGAGATGAGAGGAGAAGTGTTTTGAATTGACTAATTTGCAGGCAAGAAATAAAGCTCTTGTAAGGTGGTCCCAGGGGTATCTTTGCCATGAACACTATTTGAAATGACATGTAATCTGGTACATTTCAAAGGCAAAACATTTCCTATTCTAAAGTATCTTCCTGAGCCAGGGTTGGTTTACCTGTTTCCAGAGAATAATAAACTCCACCGAGGCCAAGGAATCTCCTTCTCTCCCCTCTCAAAATTCCTGTTCTTTTTCAAAGGGGCAAGTGCAGCTAACAGTTTATTTCTGTTCTATCTTTTGCTGCTCTAATGGCTCAGTGCTCACCACTAATACATAGCTGAATGCACGTCTGGATTAAATACCAAGGAACAGAACCCAGCACATCCCTGTACAACACAATAAATAATGGTGTGGAGCTCTCTTGTTTTTTACAACAGTGAAAATTTAGGTTATTATAGGCTTCTAAAATTTTAAGCATTTCACCACATAATTTTGATGTGTCGATTTCTTAATAAAAACTGTTCCTCTTCTAGAGAAATCTAAGTTCAACTGACCTTGGAACGTTGTATTAATACTCTTTCTCAGCACAATTCAGTGTTTCTAGCCTTGCTGACATACTAAAAGTCTTACACACAAAAATCCACATTAATTTGTTAAGGCAGAAATTTCACAAAAAAATTTCTTTATGTTTAGAATTTTGTCCATACTTTGGTGAAGGCTTAGCTGGTCTTATAAATTGACATACTTAATCATCATCTGTGAGCATATTCATATACTCTAAGGAATGTTTCTATATGTGTATCATTTAAGCTTACGATATCCAAAGGCTGTATTGCATAGTTTTGAAAGATTTTTAAATGTTTTAAATGAGGAAACTGGCCACAAATAAACCCCAAAGCTTTTGAGAAAATAAACACTGATAAATATTACAAATAAGTTCTATTAATTTCACAGCTGTTCTGTTCTAAAGCTTTTAGTTACTGAAAAACAAACTCCTACTTTTTAAACATTCTGAACTTAGATCACTGTTTCAACATTTACTTGACTTTCTCTTTAACTCTCCATGAAAAGAAATCAGGATACCTTGTGTCTACAATAACAACCCTATATTTTCATATTTTTAAATGTATATTATATTTATTTTTAAAAGAAAAAAACTTCAGTTACAGTGCTTTTAAAAACCCACATGCTTTTGCTCAAATGTACTGGCTCTACATATTATTTTTTCAATTGAGGACAATGTTAAATAAATTACATTACTTGAAGAGAGACACTGAAGGTTCCTGGATAGAACAAGCAAAAGAAATGTATTTGAAATGTCCAGAAAGGAGACATTTCTAAAGGCATGAAAAGTGAGAAGTTCTCTCCTCAACCTACTATTTATGTGAGGCAGCAGAATGTCCAGGATGACTTGTGCTGTCAGTTTGCATCACCAGTCTCAGCCCTCTGAAGGGCAGATTTTGTACTGTGAGTGACCTTAACGTGTGTTGCATTTGGATCTCTACCAAACAGAAGTCACGACAAAATATTATGCCCCACAGACAGGTCTTACACCTTGTTCTTCACAAGGTTCTGTCAACTGTAATTCTTCACTTATGGGAACTTAGCCCAAATGTAACTTGGAACTAAATGTGTCCAGTGTTCACAAAAACTTCCAAAGGCAGTGCTGTTCCCCAGTAGCGTTCATCTCCTGGACTGGTCCCCTCAGCAATTCTGAACTATTAGATCAGTCTGGACTAGATACTATTACTAAAATAATGAGAAAACATAACACCATGAAATAAAAGAACTTTCTCCAACTTAGTTAGCAATACCAGAAATTTCTAGAAATTCTGCCACAACCAGAGAAATCATCAGGCCTTTCCATGCCTGCTGAGTGCTGTCACATGTTAACACACCGATGGCATTACCCCTCAAGCAATCAGTGTCTGAGGAAAGTTTCAGTGCTCGGCTCAGGCAGCTGCCTGGGGGGGAACACTCGCTGCTTGCAGAAATCAGAGGTAGCTGCCTGCTCTTCTGTATTTGCACAAGTCATCAACCTTGCACAAGTATACTTGAGCAACAGATTTTACCCTACTGAAAATTTGCAAACTCTCCCCTGACCCAACTACTTCCTAATGCCAGTCCTAATAAGGACTTCTGTAAAGCCCCTTTCATTGCCTGTATGCGATGTTGCCTTCCGTGAGACATTAACTTAATTTATATTTTTTTCTTTAGCTAAATTTCTAACATATAGGCAATATGTAGGGAAACCATGAGCAGGAATAAATTATTTCACTCTGGGATGCTTTTCAGACACAGAAGCATTCTGCTAATACAGAATACCCAGCCAGAAAGCAGCACAATATCCCAGCTCAGCTGATTGATTGAAACTATATTTTTGAGGGCTGTTTTTTTCCTTTGGTGACTCATGTGATGTGATGCCATTTTCACACTATGTGTAGAACACATGCTTGTTTGAACACTTCATTATTTGGCTCAAAGTAGTACAGTATATTGTTCTGTTTAGGGAACAAGTTTGAATTTACCATTGACTCAGGAGAACTTCACAATGTATCGCTGGGTCAAGGACAGGAAGCTGCAGCAGAAATAGCTATGGAAAAGGCATCAAAAGAAGGCCACTGGGTTATACTTCAAGTAAGTCAAAGCTCTTCATTACATCAGTGCTGCACTGCGGTGTTAAAAACTGAAGCGTTTCAAAATAACATGTGCCTAGATGAAAGAGTACTAAATAGTGATTTAAAACTTCCTTTGTCTTTGCCACAAGGGAAGCACATAACTTCATCTCTGTATGTGAGTATCGCTGAATGGCACATAAAATATGAATTGCAACTATCTTGCATGTAGGGAGTCAACTAACATATTTTCCCAAGCACATGATATCTGATTTACTAATTTATTATCCATTAAAAAAAATCCTTTAGTAAATAAATGTGTAGCAAAAAGAATTGTTATGCTGTATAATCAGATGAATAGATACAAACAGGGAAGATTGCTGTCATTATGCAGTGTATTGTGCTAAACAGATGCACACATTTTTTTCAAATATTGTGCAATATCAAACTGCTTCCTTATGTCTGGGTTTTTCTTGTATCAATAAAATGTTTGAAATTTCAAATCAATAGCTCACTGGGAGGCCTATTTTTTCCTCCCTTCTCCCCCTCTCCCTCCTTAGCTCTGAATATTTATTTTGAAGTAAAGTGGCTGGACATATTAGAGATATTACTGAAGAAAACCAGGGAAGGGGCGACTGGTTTTGAGTGTGGGGAACCTGCTCCTTTCCCTACAGCACATCTCATTCCAGAGTGGATTTAGGAAACCTCCCATTAAAATAACTGCTAAGCCCCTACCTGTAGTACTGCCTCATCACCATGCTGCACTGCATAAATTTGACCAGGCAAGAAAACCGCCATAGAAATAAAACTTTAAAAACGTATTGAACTTCTTATTTTAAAGCCACTTGAAACAGTGAAGTCACTAAAAGCCTTTACAGGATATGCAATAGCAAAGCAGCATTAATTTCATTTCTTAAAGATTTGTTCACATATCATAGAGTGACTGCATATCTATCACCAAAAAAGAAAAAAAAAATCAGACAAGAAACTACTTCTTTCAATTTCAAAGCATCACATACAGCTTCTAGCTAAGCACCTGTCTGTGTGCATAGGAAATGAAGAATTTGCAGTCACTACAGGTAATTACTGTAGTACAGAAAAGGAATTTATTTTGGTGTCATCTAGCTTAGTTTGGTTTATCATGAGATGCACAACCAAGTGGGTTTGTGTCTCTGGAATATCTTTTACATGTTCTGAGCGTGCAGGGCACTGAGATTCACTACACCAATTTATATTCCTATAGGTTTGGTCAAAAACATTTGGATCATACATTAGAGGAAAACATGGCTCAGCTGCTAGGTTATCATATTTTCCTCTGTCCTTTTTAATTTTTGTTTTGGAAGGCTTTTAATGAAAACAAAGGTACTTACAAACACAGGTGTGTATAGGTAGTAGTTGTAAGCTATGATCTCAGATATGGTCAAAGAAATCAAGTATCTCTTTAGAACATAAATCTGTACTAAAGAAAGAGCATCCACCTGAATGCTAAAAAACTCAGCAATCACAAAACAAAAACCAAACAAATTGCCTTTTCGGCACTATATTCTAAAAAACCTCTGTGAAATTTACAAAGGCTTTTCTTCTTTTTTCCTTGTATAGAATAACCTCCTCCAGCAATAAAAAGTGAAAATCGCCAGCCACCCGCGCGGCGCAGGGAATGTCACCCCAAGTGCTGACAGACGCACAAAGAAACCCGCGGCTGCAGCCACGGCCACATCCCGCTTGTCACCAACTTCTGCCGGCGGCTGCGGCGGCGCCGGGCCCGCTGCGGCCCCGGCCGGCCCGGCCCCTCACCCGCGGCGCCGCCTTCCCCGCGCCCGCCCCGGGGCGCTCGGGGCGCCGGGCCGGCTGCACCTCCCGGGCAGTCCCCCGAGGCCGGCGGCTCTGCCGGTGAGGTGGTCAGCTGCTCGCTGCCCTGCGGCAGCCCGGCCCCGCGGTTCCTGCCGCCCGTGGCCCGGCCGTGCCCCGGGCCTGCCCGTGGCGGTGGGGCGGCCGGGCCGGGCCGGGCAGCGGCGCGTTCCCGGAGCCAGAGCGCCCCCTGCCGGCAGCCGGGGCGCGGGCGGGCTCGGGGGCCCGGCCGGGCCCGGACCCGCCGGGGGAGGCCCGCGGGGAGCGCCTGTCACCGCGGGCAGCGCTGCGGGGCTGGGAGGGCTGCCCCGGCCTCCAGAGGAGGTTTCCCTCTCGCAGACGCTCGTGTGGAGTGGGGGCATACGGGACTCCCCACGCAGGGCCGTGCTCCCAGCACCCGCTGCCAACACCCAGGCACCGGCGGGGACGGTCTGTAACCCGGCCCCGGCCCGGAGCCTCCCGCCCGGGCACCTGTGTGAGCCCGGTCATTACCAGTGCGGGAGCCAGCGCGGCGGGAGCGGTGTCGGCGAAACCAAGGCGCATCCTGCACTTTCTTCCGCAGTTTCCACCCGGAGGACAGGGATGTGACATGGGCAGGAGCCAGAGGTGACAGACCTGCGGGGCTGAGGCGACTCGGCCGACAGCAACCCCGGGCGCCCGCCTGAGCTGCGGTTTGTGCCTGGTTTGGAAAAGCACTCACGGCCTTGAACGGCTCCGTTAACTCGTTTAAATGGCCACAAGCGCATTGCTCTTCCTGAGGAATTACACCTTAAACAGACTTGGCTGTTTAAGAAACCAGCCCTGGTCCCCTGCAGCGGTGACCTCTGATCCCGTAGCAATGCAAACATCTCTTGTAGTGCCGTGCCCGCGCTGCTGCGGCCGAGCAGCGATAATGACCAATGGTCCAGGTGCGACAAACTACTTCAGCAAGAGAGGCGGAAAAGTCCTCTCGCACATCTGAGGGGCATTTGGTGATTATCTGCCTGTGGCAGTGGCCATGCCTGGCGGGCTCCTCACCGAACCCGGCATCTGTCAGACGGTGATGGGAGCAGGCAGCCAAAAGCTCCTTCCCGACCCACGCGAGCCAAGCGCGGCGGAGCCGGGTGGTTCAGAGCCCCCATCCTCACCTGAGAACACACCGGCCATCTCACCTCCTCCTCCCCCGCAGCCCTGAGCCAGGCAGGTGTAGAAAGCTGCGAGCGCCACAGGGAGTGCTCCCTGCCCCCGCTGTCCCCGGGAAGGAGGCGGGCGAGCAGGCGGGCGAGCAGGCGGGAGTGCGGCGGGCCCCGCACACCGCGGCCCCAGCCCGGGCTCCCGCCGCCCCCGCCGCCCGCTCACCTGCAGCCCCGCGGCCGCCGCGCTCCGGCCCCGCTGCCGGGAGCTCCCGCTGCGGGAGGAAGGAGAGGCATCCGAGGAGACGAGGGGAACAAAAGGACGAGATCTGAAACAGGAATAAAAGAAGGAAATGTAGCGAGCACTAAAAACAAGAGGAGGAATTTTCCCCGTGGGGAAGAGAGAGGGAAGCGCCACTTACATGAGGTTTTCTTTCCCCCTACAATTTCTGCAGAAATTCTGACAATGCACGTGCTCGTTTTCCCTTTCCCAGCCCACACAAACCTGTTGTTGTTTTACTTTCATTATTTCACTTTATTGTGTTAGAAATGCTGAATCATAAAACAGGGGTTAGTGAAAATGGTATTTATCTTACAGAAATAAGCCCCACATTATTTTAAAGATCCCCACACTACTGCTGTTATTATTATTATTATCATCATCATGCATCTTGGCAGGTTGAAAGGTATCTCAGAACAGTAAGAATTCAGCAGTAATTTAACATCCCACAGCAGTACTTTAAAAGCTTCAAATAGCATTTTGAATTTTAAGTCAGTACTAGTGTAAATAAATGGATGCACTCCCACATGTCTGTTGTTTTTAAACTTGTGGTGATACTAAAATATTTGCCTAACAGCTTTGAGTTGTAGCAGAATTTCAGCTCATACATACACATGCATGTGATATTGAATTAAACCATTTGTCATTCTTTTTCCATAAAAGATACAATTTGGCTCTCAGCAAACCATTTGAAATAGAAATTATGATGATGATACCACATCTCCATTTTATTTTATGATACTGTATTGATTTTCAAATAGACAATACATGTATTTTTGTAATGGTCTAAAAGAAGATATTCTGCCTTTTTATTTTACAGTCCTTATGCTATTACTTTCATCTCAATAAAGGATGGCATTTTTCAGAGATGCTACCATAAATTGCTTCATTTAATAAGTTGCTACACAGAATAATAATGTTACACCAGAGAGCAGCACTTCATAATTTGGAAGAAATAACATTTTTCTTTTAAAAATATTCCTGTCTCTTTATTTTTAAATTAAAATTATCTTTCTGCTGTTTTCTTTCAGAAGGATAATCTGATTATTAAAAAATTCCTCTTTTTTTCTTGCAAGCATTGGAACTTGGGTGTGACATAAAGGGGCTAATTAAAATGGGGAACAAATTAGATTAATTTCCACAGATATAATAGTGATATAAAAGTCTTGTTCTCAACAATGGCTCCATAATAGAACTATTTCATTTATGCCTAAGCAGGTTCCTTATTCTGTCTAGCGAGGATTGCCAGCAGTGTCTTAGTGACAAGGTTTTTATTATTTTTTTGACAGTTTGATAGGAAGTCAGTGCTTGCTTCAGGGTTTGCAGTCTCTTCAAACCTGAATTATGAAGGCTACCATAAAAATATGGATAAAATACTACCTCCCCAAAGTGCCATGTGTTATGGCCTGCACCCCAGTGTGGAGATTGCTTTTGTAATACCTGCAGACAACATGTGCTATTAGAGCTGCAATTCAAATACTCAGTCACTAAGCAGTGACCGGGGAAGGAGTCTCCTAAGCTGTGGAAGACAAGGTCAGTTAAAACATAGAGCAGGTTTCAAATTTGTCACAGGACAGTTTTTGCCTATGTCTGTGGGTATATTCGGGTATATTTTTTTCCTCCTACAGACACCAATTTCAATGGAATTAGATATTTTCACACCTGATTTTTTGCAGGGATTCAATCTGAAATTTGCAGTGAGGGATCTCTAGTATACATGAGACATAAATATATGCATTATTTTGCACCACAGAGAAAAAAAGATCTTGCTGGAATGTTACAATATATTAATAGCATTGTGCCATTTAGGATCCTTTGTCAGGTTGCAAAATGCCATTATTTCCAAACTATAAAGCAGAATTTGCTTTTTTTCCTAACAGCATGGATGTGCACAGGTTTTCTTCTCTTCCTCCATTTCACAGGATAAATCCTCGATATCCTTCACACTATGACATGAAGGCACAGAAGTGCTTTCACTGCATGAAGATACACAAAGTTTGTGATTTCCTTTACATTTATGCAGTTTTTGTAATTTCCTTTATATTTATGCAGTTGTGGGTGCAAGACACAGTTGCCTCATGCAACATGGTATCTCTTGAGGATGAAGGCAGAACTAGATGATATAAAGAAAAAATCTTTCAGAAGAAAGGAAGATCAAATATTTTACTCAAACGCCGGCAGAATGATACTCACATAAACTGATTTGTTTTCCAGAATATGAAAGACTGGATCCACTCAGAGATGAGGTAAGGCATTCTCTTCAAGAACTTAGGTCTGAAGATATGTGTACTTTGCTTTACTAATCTTAGAGGATGCATGGCTTTAAATAGCATCAGTGTAAATGCCAGTAACAGGCAGATGTAAGTGACACTGCCATTTCATTTATTTTAAAAGCTTTCATAAGCTGCCTACTCCAAACATATAACTGATCTCCATGTATCAAATTCTTTTAATTTGTGTGGAAAAAATAGCATTAAACAGCTCAGGACACTGCAGTCCTCTCTCTGCATAAAAGGAAGCAAAATGCAAGGTCTCATTATGGTCTGATTCCTGTTTCAGTGCAGACATGGAAGAAAGGTTGGTACATTCTTCTCTTCTGCCATTGCAGAAATTTGCTTCTTCTGTTATAAGTGCAAAGAGATCTCTTTGCTAGTTATGATATATGTTCACTTGTGTTTTAGGCTATCCATAGGAGAGAAGGGAAGCAGCTGTTGGATGCTTCAAGAAACCTGATGCCAAAAACGATCACTACTTTGTTCATGTAGTGTTCAAATGAACACTACTTTGTTTCCCTTCTGGAAAAGGCACATGGTTCAGATTGTGTTAAATGATCAACATCTTCAAAGCCATCAGAATGTTGCATGTGGCCATCACTGGGAGATGGCCATTAACTGCAGGTGAAGGTGCAGCATCAGCAGCACCCAAGTCCTGGTCTCACTCTGCATTGGGTGGGTGCAGTGAAGTGAGGGGAAAGGATGAGGGTAACTCATCACACATCTTTGGCAATTTTTAGTAATGATATGTCTCTCAGCACCAACAAAGTGCTGAATAGCAACATGTAATGTTCTTAATCATAGAAGGCCAAATTTTCATAATATCTAGCAATCTCAAACAGCAATGTACCTGCTGCACTAACATGTAATATCTGTTCAATCACATAACTGGGCAACCAATAGCTTCTTAGGCATTGCTAGCAATTTACACAGACAATTGTGGTAAATCCATGCAGAGCTGTAGTTAATGCATACCACTCCAAAAGTAGGTACTGAAAATCTAATTCATAGAGCTAGGGTTTTTTTTAAGAGACCTCCTTTTTTGCCACCTAAAATTACCTTCCTTTCGATCTTTAATTCAGAGTAACAAAACATGGGCACTCAAATAGCCATTAGTGCAAGCAAGCCAGCAGAATGGTAGCTTGATTGCACGTACAATTTTCTGTGGGATATCAGAAAGCAAGTTAGTAATTTGGCCCTTTATCATTTTCTCTCTGTACATATGCGTAGGTGGGTGCTTCCACGTGTATGTATATGAATTACTATATCATATAATTACTTAATGCAATTAGAGTGAAAACCCAGAACCTACACTCTTGTTTTTCTGACTGTTTCCCCTTTTTAAAAAATAAATTACTCACCCCAGTGGCAAGACCCAAAATATTCTTTACACTTGACGATTTAGCTACCTTATGTGTTTTTCCTAGGGAAAAAAAAAGCCCTCTATCATTTATCATGTCATCTTATCACAGTCTCTTTGTGGGACGCAAATAGCACACTAATGTTTTCTTTTGTTAGAGTGAGTTGGCAATCTCCTCAGAGATGGAGCAACTACAGACAGCTCTTTTTTTTTTTTTCTGATAATCTTCCTGACACTTGGATGAGACTGGCTTATCCATCAACATACAGTTACTCAGTGGTAAGTCGAATGCCAACAGTCATTCAGCATGGATGGCACTTCATGTCCATTATAAAAAAATAGAATTGAAACTAAAGAATTTTTTTGGCAAATGTCTTACCTTCATGTGTAACTCTGAATAGGTTTTTATCATAAACTGATATTACCAGTGTTATGAAAAGCAGAAAGACCCTTGCATTTACCTTGCCAATTACTGCACACTTTGAAAGATGTCTCTTTGCATTCCCACTTCTTCCTTGCTTGCTTGCTTTTTTCCTCAGGTTGTGTGCACTGATCAAAAACATTTGACAAATGCTGTAGCACTCAGTATCTGCTACGCAGAAGACCAAGCTTGGTTTCTAGTGGTTTTTGGGATCAGAATTTGTAACAATAAAAGGGCACTGCTCTGAGCTCAAGGGTGAAATGATCACCAGAAGAAGGAGCAATTAACAAAGTAGCTTCTGTTAAGAACAGAGAAAAGTTTCAGAGCAAGTAGCGGGGCCATGATGCTTCTGTTCATCTTAATTGAACACCTTAAGATGTGTCCATCTATCTAGTCTCCATGACTCTTTTATAATACCAAAAATGAAACTGAAAACAAAAAGTGAAAGCCATCCAAGGCTGGCAGATTATTTCCTTGCTTACATACATTCAATTCTCCACAGGCAGCCTCCTGAGTGAGGCAAAGAGCTGCTGGCTGATGGAGCTAACCAGGACTCCAGAGCTGACCAAAGGACAGGAAAGCTCTGCCAAGCACAAAGACAGGTAGCGCTAGAAGGCAAAGCAAGCCCACACTTCTGAGATCAGTTCAGACTTCTGAGAGATCAAAAGTGGAAGAAGAAATCTTGTTCAGCAGAGGAGACATTGAGAAAAGCACCAGAGGTACATTGTGGTGAAGATCAATCAGAGCTTTACGGAATTAAATGCTCTTTTAGCTTTGCTTGATGGAAAACTAAACCACCATAGAGATACTGTGATGTCTGTGATAAATATATGTCCTGAAGACAGAAAGCGTTGCCTAGGGGATATAACACAGTAATGCTAAATTACAAGCTGTTTTCCTGAAGGACAACACAGCTGCTTTCTTTAAAAAAAATATATGGGGGATTCAAGCTGGACCTTATATTCATGTTTGGACAAAAGAGGGTAAAAGTACCCACTGATTATATAAAAGCTATCTTGCAGAACTAGTAGGATTTAAGGTGACAGATTATCTTTTACCATCAGGTGCAAAATGCAGTGAGTCACCAGGGAGCAAAATCATTGCTGTGAAGCAGTGTTATGCAGCTGGGCTCCAGGACAGCCTCCCTGCTGGAGCCCAGCATGTACAGGGAGGGACTGCAGAGCAGGTGAAAGGGAGGCACCAGAGAGGTTACACATAGACAGGACTGGTGGAGTGGTCAGCTTAGCCTGGCTGTCAGTCCCCTGGGTTTGGGGAGGTGAAAAAAAAACAACAGCAACTGAAAACAAAACTTGAATCACTGTCATGTTTAAAACCCCATAGTAATTATCAGTAGCAGGAGCTGTAAGCTTCCTCCAGGGAAGGACATTCTCCCTGTCGTGCATGCTGCAAAGCATGCGGAGGCCTCAGTCATCATGATAGTTTTATCCTCCTGTTTCAAACCCCTCTGTCTCTTATATACCTACCTGACACGCCACCATCTGAGACATTTGAAAAAACTCCTTTGATTTCCAAGCAGCTGACATTTTAAAGTAAGGTGGGATGGAGTGAGGAGGTAAAGGGAAAAATCAGAATACGTGCACAGTTTAAGCATGTTTAAGCTCAGCAAACGTGTCAGAAACAGCAAACAGAAGTGATAAAGCGACAGAGATCATTAGATCACCTAACAATCTCAGATCTTCAGTTTATCTTCAGGATCATTTTCTGTGTCTTTGAAATGAACACAAATTGTGTTAATGCTTCCCCTTGTAAGCTGGCCCTATATGTCACCTATTTCATATTTCTGTGGAGGAGTCACCTCTTGCCTCTAAGCCAGCAGTCTCCTGTCTCTGGCTTAGATACACTCAACTATCCCCAGGGCAGATGTGTTTAGTATTTCTTAACAGCAGCATTTTAGGAAACAAGAAGCAATACCACAGACTGCAGAAAAACCCCTCAGCTAGAAAGGAGGGGATGTGATGCCAGAGATCTTAAATGGGGTAAAAAGAAAAGAACTGAGCTTCTGCTTTCTTTTTCAGGCCACAGGAATTCAACAGATAGGGAAATAAAGTGTGGAGGAAAGAGAAGGATTGAAAACTTGTGTTGGGTCTTCCAGCTTTCTGGAAATCTGCAAAAGACCAACAGTGGGACACCTTAACAGAGGCAAAAAATGTTTGGGTTCTGGGCTGTGACTGCATTGTCAGGCAACGGCTGGAGCAGGCTGAGGTGAGAGCAGCAGTGAATGAGGATTTGAAAGGAAACACCACATGTAGAGGGGATGATGTGAAGGGGCATATAAGGAGCAGAGGATGGTGGGGAAGGAGGGCACGAAGGCACAAAATACAGGAGCTGCCAGAAGAGGGGATGTTCATTCCTTCTTTGGAAGATATTCATGATACACAGATACAGGCTTAGAAACTATTCCATGAAAACTCAGGGTTGTGGCACTGACTCCCTCACAGGCTAGAAAAATACAGGCTTGAAAGGAAAAGGCCTTCAGGGTAGGAGGGTTTGTTATTTAGGGTTTTAAACTGACAGAATCTGCTGCTGACTTGTAAGGTGGGGAGGTATTAACTCCTGAGAAGGAGGAACAAAAGGCAAGGATTGCGATCCTGCGAGAAAAGACAAGGAGCATTGCAAGGAGAGGTGGGCTGGTCCAGAGGGGGGGTTAAGGATATTCATCGAGTGCTTTGAGATGAAACATGCTGTGTGTTCGCAAAGGTGTCTGTCAGTCAAGTGGGGGAGCAACATTATGACAACCTCTCTTCCAGGAGCAGCAAAGACCAAGATTTTATTCCCTGCAAAGCCAGCCAAGAAATTACTGAAATGGCTGTTTTAACAGTCAAAGCTAGCAGGGAGAGAACAAAAGAACTCCAGATGCACGTACACACACATCCATCCATCTATCCATGTCCTCCTTTGGCCTCCGATGAGCCAACTTCCACTTAAAGAAAGTCTCTTACATTGGTGAGAAAATAGGCAGCAAATTATTTTGCTGCTGTAAAACAAAACTATCTCCATTTCAGGGAGGGGTGAAAAATGGGTGTAGCTTGCATGAAAATTTCTGAGAGTACTGTTAAGTCTAATGCACATGGAATGACAGAAAAGAGGTTAGATTTCTTTCGAAGGAGCCACTCTTGTTTCATGAATACCAACTTGCTGTCTTACTGGCTTACCTCTCAAAGAATGGCTGTTGCCTTGGCTCCATGAGACAGACAGGCTCAGGTTCCAGAGGGGCTGTTCTCAAAGCCCACAAACACACAATATTGCTTCACTTGCTGTTTTTCACTTGTCAGTATTTAATTAACAAATACAAATGCAGAACTGTGCTGAAATAAAGAAAAAGATAGTTCGCTTTGGAAAAAACTTTTAATATGAGGAAGTTGCTTGTTAAACAGAGAGAAATTTGTTGTTCAGCTGCACTCAAAACACAAGAAAAGGGAAAAAAACATTAATGTGTGCCAGGGCAAAAGAACCACTGATTTGGCAAGAAACAGAAACATTTGCAAGCTTCTGAGTTAGTATTTGAACAATGGGGAAGAAAATGAACTAGAAAAACTGCCTGATGGGCTGCTGAGAAGAATCTTCCTCCCCCTGCTACACACACTGATTTTTGTGTTTTCTTACATTCAGATAAGATGGACTGATGGTAATAATATCTGACACAGGAGTTATAAAAAAACTGTGGAATCAAGAACAGAATTTTCAGCAGCCTGCACTCCTTGAATTCAATGGCAACCAAATGAGCAACAAAAGTATAATCAAATACCACTATTTCTTTCAGAAGATACTGAAAACTCTGTAAGCTTTTTCACACAGTTACTATCCCAGTATAGGCTGACACAAAATAAAAACCAAAACACCAAAACCAAACCAAGCCCTTAATTCTTGGTTGAAGATCAAGGTGAGAAGAAGGCTTAAGTCTGGCTGTCAAACATCTGAAGAAACAGGTTTTCCAGTGTTTGCTTTGGTCATTTTCCCTATGGTGGATAACTTCAATAAATTACCCTTAATCCTTCATCAGATGTCTGCCCTTCTTCAGTTTTATCCCAAGTTCCTAGTCAGCAACTTCTCAAACTGCCCTTCACATTTTGCAGTTATCTTCATGTATTGCAGGTGAAGGTAAGAATTCCCTGTTGCCAAGCTATTCATTAGTATTTCTTTTTAATCCTTTCCCTATACAAAACAAATTTCCAAATATTGCCCGTTTCAAAGTAAATAATTTTAAATATACATACTTAATTTGGGGCTGGTGGGAGGGAGGGTGCAACTGTTTGCAGTCCGGGAGCTTCACTTTACTGGATCCTTCTTAGCGTGAAGGTGCCGGGTCAGAGCGTGTGTGCACCCACAGAGAACATTCCAGGTACAAAGTGCATCCAGGTCTTTCCCAGCACCTGTGATTCCTGACCTTCTACACCCAGTTTGCTTCTAAACACTTTGAAAGCAACAGCACCCTATTCAAAGCCTCAGTGTTCCAGCGTTTGCTAAGCAGTACATTCTATTAGTGAACACTTTCACTGCAGGTTGAAATTTTCAGACGCAGATGATACAATGCACTGAGAAGTATTGGCTGGGGGAAAAAAGCCTGTCATACATAGCAGGACTACTGATAATGTGCAGTGTATTACACTGCTGCAAAAATGACTAACATCAAAGCTAAACAGAATGATTTGTATGGTTGAGACAAGTAGAATAAAATATGTATTTTAAATAAATCA
Source organism: Passer domesticus (assembly GCF_036417665.1). Taxonomy (NCBI): domain Eukaryota; kingdom Metazoa; phylum Chordata; class Aves; order Passeriformes; family Passeridae; genus Passer; species Passer domesticus. The sequence goes on from NC_087483.1 coordinate 22,792,501, forward strand.
GTTTTTAGGAACACCAGGCACAGGTTAATCCTTTATAAATATGTTCACAGAGTACATTAGACACCAGCCCGCCTACACAAAATGAATGCAGCACACACTCTGATGTATTACAGAGGCAGGATAAATGAGGGAACTCTTCTGTGTTTGATCTGGTTCTGCTCTGTAATTCAGAGATACTGGAGATGGGTGGTGAGTTTCTCATTGATCCCAAAAGAACCAATAATGTTGAATCCTGTGAAATGTAAGCTTTGTAGAGGATTGGAGGCTATGCACGAAGGACATTGTAGCTTTAGGGGCATATTCTCTTCTCTGGAATGTGTGTAACTGGCATTCACAAGAGTCACACATATCCCAGGGAAACTAGACCCTGTAGCTTAGCAATACTTAAAATGCATACCTAGCTCCACAGGCAATTATATCACTCTCGTGGCTACATCTGCATCCAGTTATCAAAGGATAGATTTCCAGCAGATAATAAATGAACCTGCAAATGAATATCTTCAGAATTTTGAAACAATGCTAAATTTGCCACACGTCAGCATTTAAAAATGCAGCAGAACGAAGCCAGAACATCAATCCAAGTCTAAGATATTTAGATAGAAAACACAGAGCTAGCACATAGATATGGAAATAATCAATTCCATTTCCCCCCACACCCCCAATTCTTTCCAGCTTTTTAAACCACTTACTCAAGTCCTTGCTTCTCTGAACTGTATTTTGCATGTGGTGGAGGTGTTAATCCACAGTTACTGCACAACAGGGTTGTGAATTTTAGCTAATGAAAGCTTTTAAAGGCACAATGAAATGCTCAGATGAAAGGCAACAAAGAAGTGCAAAGTATTATTACAGCCTAGCCTAAGTTTTACTGAGAGCATTCTTATACAGGATGGACACAGCATAAATATGTATTACAGATGATAACCTCCCTGTAAAGGCTAATTCCCACCCCTGAAGCTGCCAGAGGCAAGGGGTGGCAGTCTTATAAGACTTAATAAAGTCTCACAATGTTTTCATCCTGTTCCTGCCCCCAGGAGCTGGAAGAGAACCCCTGTATTCATCTGAATCCTTAACGAACAGCATGTCCATCCCGACATATTGCCGGCACAATTAGATCACAGGGAGTGCAGACTGGGATGGTTCAGTGAACACTTGAAGGCAGAGGCAAATACAGGAAGGACAGCAAATGCTGTAGTCCTAGTTACAGCAATTTGGCACACAGTAAGTTTATAGTGTGTATCTGTATGCTATCTATGGGAGAGGTAAGCAAAGGGGCAGAAATGTGCTTGTCATTTTCCTTGATAATTTTTACTAAAATCCAAGTAATTGTGCATGATAACAAACATGAACAATTAACATAGTCTGTATTTTGCAAAGGTGAGAAAGGGATAGCTGTCAACAGGATGTGGATGAAAGCACCAGTAACTCATTTGGAAAAGAACTAGCACCAGAAAAAATGTACAACAGCTTACCAGGCAGAGAGAGGACAGGATCTGCTGCTCTGAAAGATGGTTTGATCTGCTACGACAGGAATGAAGTCTTCTGTTTGAAAAATATTATTATGCTTCCTAGGTCTGCAAAAGCTAACATTGCTCTAAAGACTGCACCTCTCTGATCAGCTGCCGTTTCACTGATCATAGTCTAAGTGATCCGTAGCCCCCTTCTTTTTCTGCCTCTGTTCAGATAAAAGATTGCAGCTTCATTTCAGTTATTATTTGCATGTTTTTCTTAATAGTTTACTCTCAGCAGCTTCTGATTTAGCCTTATGTGTTCTGTTGTTTGGGAAAAGGCTAGAAAGATAATTTCTAGCTTGGTACCTAACATTTTTGAAGTAATAGCAGGCACCTCATGCATGCATCTCATGTTCCACCCTTTTGGTAAATGTATTCTAACACTCTACTTACCTGCTTTAAAAGGACTGGCATGTTGAACCAGCTGGCCTTTTTCCAGCACTATAGCTTTTCATGTTATATTCTGCTCCTCCAATTTCTGTATTTTCCCTGCATTTTGCAAGACAAAATGCAGAAGTTTAAAGGCACATAATGTTTATGTGACAAAATCTTGCTGCTAAGTACAGTATTACTGACAGATTAGTTTAATGCAATAGCATAATGTAATTTAATTATAGTAATAGTGCACAGCAACAATCTTACTACTTATGTCAGATTGTGAGACATTCTCTCTTAAAAGCTTCATCATTATTATTTAGTTTTTTGATTTAGTTCCACAGTGTCCCCCCCTTCCTCCACATACAGTAAATTAATTTCATAGGTGTAGAAGAAGAAACATTAGGTAAATTGCTTTCATTTTGCCCTAAGAATTCACAATACTAACTGAAAACCTATTTTGCATCATTAGACAATAGTCAGGCAGCCTATGCTGAAAGCTCAGTCTTCTGGGCAGTAAGTCCTCAGATCTGCATTCTGCAGTTAAAAAAAATGAAACAAACATCAAAAAAAAAAACACAGGCAAAAAAACCCCAAATAGGAGCATTCCACCACATCTACCTTTTGTATTTACCTGAGAGCTTTTACTGGAGATTGATCCAAAATCCTATGTCAGCCATTAACTATTTCTACATTCATGTAAACTATTGTAGTTCAGGGCTCCAGGTTTTTCAGCCCACAGCTTCCACTGATTTCAGCTGTGGCTGACAGCAATTCTGAAAATCCAGCCCACAATAATTCCTATTTCTAAAGTGTTTTCTATCTGAAGATCACAGAATTTTCTATCTGTGTTAATTTAGCCTCCAGAAAGACAGGAAAAAAAAATCTTCAGCCAGCACAGCTGTATGCAAAGTGAACATCTGTCCATTGCCAAATTCAGTTTAGCTAATAATAAAAAAACCACACTTTATTTTCTTTTCCAGACAGGATCAGACCACAAGGGAAAGCCTGGAGAGGATTTCTGTGCTTTAAAAAGAGAAACAGGGGAAGACTGAATTTCCTAAGGTCACTGAGGAAATGCTAGGAAAAGAACTCAGCACTCGAGCAGCAGAGATACCATCTTCACAGCCAAAACCAGATGGTTTTTCTCTGCAGTGTGACATAACAGCACAGGTCTGTGGATTTAGTGGCAATGAAGTTAAATAAGGTTAATTTCTGGGGGGCTAAGAGATGTTGTCTTTTTGTAATTGCATCATGGCAAAAGCTCTTCCTGCCTTATTTCAATAACAAGAAGCCAGGTAATGTGAATTAGCCAAACCACTGCAAATCACTGCTTTTTAGAGGGGGAAAAAGATGTACCCTTGTCTTGAAAGTATGGAAACTGCAAAAATAATCCTGCTGTATGCTGACAGGTTGCTGTTCATTTCCTAGCTTGCCCAAGGCTTTGTATGTATTTTCAGTGTATACAATCTTTTAGGTGTGAGGGGCCTTGGGCTCAAAAGGCTCAGTACTGTAATGCTTGACTCTTAGGGGCTCTTTCAGCTTAAGAAACCCCTAGCTCCACAAAAACCAGCATCTCTGCATCTCTTTGTCCAAGGGACCTGCATTTCTGCTTCTTTCAAGGGTTTTGGAAGATGACTACAGGGTGAGTGGACAGACTTCTCTCCCCTTTTGACTTCACAATGTGTAAGAGCGTGTGGAAGTATCCATGCCTAATGGCTCATTTTAGTACAACATGCCAACATAAGGAGTAAATAAGTCATGCTAGATTTTCCCACTCCTTTTAAAGCCTCAACAGTGTATTTAAGAACAGTTCTGTGTCATGAGAGAGAAAAATGCACAGCCTAATTCCATTTGATTTTGGGTAGATGTTTCAATCCAGAATCAAGCTTTTGCAGCAAAAGATTTTAAAAAATCTTTTAAAAAATATTTTTGCAAAAGAAATTGCTAAAAGGTAGCTAATTTAATTGGGTTTTACAATACCAAAGCCCACCTGTCACATATACAGTACCTTTAAAAGCTACGGATAGAAATATAATTATATGCCAGTTCATTTTTGCATTCATTTTGGCACGCAGCAGAACCCCTTTCTCTAGCCAGTCTCTGCTACTGCAGCAACACCCCGTGCTCAGCAGCAACCTGGACTTTGATAGAAGTGGCACCATTTTTACACCTTTGTGCCCTGGTGTTATTCATACTGTGTACCATTTGCTACCAAAAGCCTCTGCATTCCTTAAAGCTTTGTCTCAGAAGAAAGAAATCCGGGTCAAACTCCCCTGCCTGAAAGCAAGCTGGTGGGGGATTTAAACCTTTGTCTTAGCTCCACATCTTAGGTGACTCTTCTGAGGATTTAAGGGCACTAAGAAAACATTGTCCTCTTTGCTGTGTTTTGCATGGAACTTTATAGCAACTGGAAAGCAAGAAGCTGCTCCCAGCCTAAGATCTGCTACAGTAAATTAGGTCACTTCAGCTGCGTTTGTAGCAAGACGATATACAGAAGTCTGTTCCTCCCATTGATAACATTGTTCCCTTGCCTATAGCTGTCAGTTTGGAAACAAATGTAGAGCTACAATTTAAAGTGAAATTTATGATTATTAGTCTCTCAGCTATTTTTTTTCCCCTCTTTTTTTTTTAGTTTAACCATTCTGGTGCACTGAACAACTTCTGTGCTGCTGTGAGCTTGACTCCTAGCCTCAAGATCTCACCCTCCCTAGTGTTGTCTGGATATCAATTCTTTCAACCCCCAGTCCTTCCTCACAGGTAGGAAGCACATCACAACTCATTAGTAATTTACTGCTACAGTAATTTTTATAATTACTGCCAGGAGGCCTCATTAAATTTGATCTAATGAATAAATATTGTATTTTTCAACGTGATTACCAGAACAGCTTAAGCTGTGTGCCATAAACAATTATTTTCCTCAATATGCAGTATGTCAGTGAGTATTGATTTTTATTTTGTAAAGAATTTACTGTATTTCTATCCATGGCCATTAAGTAATAAATAGCCAATCCTCTGAAGCCTCAAATGCCACAGAGCAGATGGCAAAACAGAATTTGGGGTATCTGTTGCAAAAAGTAAAAGAATGCACATTAGTGAAGATAAATGGTTTGTCTGGAGGTTAAGGAGGAGTGCTCCAATGTGAATGTTTGTCCTCGCCCTCAAGAAAGCAGCCTGCTCTAGTCTGGAGTCTCTGATGTTTAAGTCTGTGATATCAAAAAAAAATTAGGATTTATTAACAGGATACAACAAAGCATTTTATCTCAGAGAACTAACACATGAACAAACATTGATACCTTATGTTTCATTTGCTTTTAGAGCAACTGCTCAAATGGAACATTCTTCTAACAGGTTCAAGAAAAATAAACAAATATACCTGCTGAATATGAACCTATAGTTCAAACCGAGGCTGCAAATTATATTTACTTTCCAGCATCATTTACTCCTTTTTTTTCAGCAATTGCAGACTTTAGCACGTGAAACTGTAACAAAGCAGTGAACTGCTAACAAAAGGCATGCATCAGAGGAGCTCAGGACCAGGAGGAAACCCTTTGCATTTTTGTCATGTAAGAATGTTTTCTGCACATCCAGCGATACTGTACCATATTAGATAGATCTAATTCCCTAGCTAAAGCACTACTTAAATAATTTTGAAGTAAATTTATCTACTTCAGTAAATAGCACTGCTAGTCTGTGCTATCAGATTTTCTACTTAAACAAGATTTCATTTAGGGCAAAAGTAAAAGGGGAGTGGGTAAACATAGCATCACTGGTGCAATTCACGTACCTGAAAGGATTTTTTCCTATTTAATGGACACTTTTGAGTTGCATCTTCTCCCTTGATTGTGTAGTCTAAGGAAACCTGGGAAGTCTTGAGATTGTTAGCTCAGTCTCCACACTGGGCCGTTGTCTCCACCAGATTCCCTGGGCTGAGCACAGTGCAGTTACCAAGCTGTAAGTGTGTGTCACCAGAACAGCCTCTCTGGCTCTCACCAGCACAGACATTACCTCCAAGTAAACCACAGGCAAATAACTCTACACAGGACCTCAGGACTCAGATCCACCTTAGCTGCTGCTTCACTTAACAACATTTCTACTTCAGGACACTTGGCAGTTGCTCTCATAAAGCTCCTTACACCCAGGTTTCTCTTGTGACGCATGTGAAAGAACCTTATTCTCACCAACAATGGTTGAAAAATACCTGTGCTTCCAGATAGGCTGTCAAACACAGCATAACCTCCCTCATCTCACCAGTGGTGGGAGCTGGCAGGAGCTGCTGCATGATCTTTGCAATGAAGAGCAACTACAAGACAGATTCTCTCCCCACTGTTTATTTTTGGTGCTCCATGTCCCAAAACCACACTAATCACAGCATTGCAGAGCTCAGTACAACTACAGGTAAAAGCACGAGCAACAGTACCCTGGTCTGACACCTCCTCTTCTGGCTGCAGCAACTGTTTTCTGAAGGGAAAGGTCAGCATGGTTTAGGTTTGTAAGTAGTTTGCCATTTACAAAATCCACATCTTCTTGCATATTATATAGCAAGCTGTAACTCACTGGGAGGTGCAAGGGAGCTCCAGCAAGGCCAGCTGTTACACTAGGTATCAGGGAACTCTAAGTTATGGCAGGAAAAACATTTCCTTGTGGAACCCAATATGTAAAAAGTATAATGTGGTGTCTGTACAGGGGAAAACAGAAGCTACATTTCAGCAGTCAGGCTTAATTAGCAAGTTAGTTAAGTGTAACATCACCCAAACTGTTAATCTCATTCATAACTTTTCTTCAGAACTGGAAAGAAAAAATAGAAATCAAAAACTAGACGTGAGATTTTAGAAACTAGAAAAACAGATGGGAATAAAACCAATGGTACCTAAGAGACTACAATACTCTCAACTCCCATGCATCAGCTATAAAGTAAAATATACTTACTAGTGAGTATGTCAAAGAAATAGTGCTTAATATACTTACTACAGGGTATGACAAAGAAATAAACTAACAGTGTTAGCAAGGAGAAAGGGTGTGTGTCTTCAGCCTGTGCTTAGTAGAAAGTACACAGAAAAAAAAAGCAAAATTCCTTGCTGTAGGTAAGTCTGCATGTCTTGCTGAAAATTAATTGTACTCACATTAACAACATTCAAGTGTTAATTTTTTTTCCAAAGCAGGCTTTAGCTATATTAATGAATGGAGTTTTGGTCTTGCAACTACAGGAAAGTGATTTGTTTGAGATCATACCAGGAGGTTTTCACAGAACACTGTATCTGTATTCTGTAATGGGCACATAGATATCCTATACACAGGTATATTTTTATTTACTGGAGGTGCTTTTCAGAGCTTTGTAATACCAATGCTGTTTTCTAGCCACACCAACCATTTAAAAACTAGAAGTTACTTCTCCCGGGAAAAAAACTAGGATTACATCAAAGCATTTCAGTTCCTCACAACAGCACAACAGAACTCTGTGCTTGGTTTCCAATACTAAAATTGTAACATCACAACTTTTTTATAAGAATTAAATGGAAAGAGAAATAAAGGGGGAAGAAAAAGCTTTAGAGTGTTAACTCTCCACGGCAGGAGGAAGCCAGCATGGGCATTGAGCTCAGCACACTCATTCCCTTCTCCCTGCTGAAAGGGACACAAAAAGAACTCTGGCTAAGCATTTATTTTTCTGCTAATGTGAAAGTTTTCTTTTAAAGAGGAAGCAGATTGAACAGAGCACGAGAAAAGAATTTGACTCTGGCTTATTTCCAAAGGTTTTTTTTTTTCCTGATGATTCACTGTTATCACTTGTATTCACATTACAACTAGCCTCAAAAAAGAAATACCCAAAACCAAAACCAACTTCCCAACACACCCAACAACAACAAAAAAATACACAGCACAAAAGCACTAAGAAATAGAGTCTTTCCTACTGCTAAATTCTGCTAATAAGCTATGTAAGAAGAGGATCATGTAAGATAAGAGTGCCTGTGTTCATTCACATTTGAGTAGGAACATTGCTAAGCCTCTATATCTGGAACTTTAGGGCACATCTAAAAATGGTGAATTTCCAAGGTGTTCAACAAAATGGTGGACACCGATTGAAGTTATTTTACTTCAGCTATATAATAAAGTAGAAACCATCTAAATTTCTCTCACGTCTAAAATTTTTAAATATTCATTATAGTCTTTCCAGTCTTTCTTTACTTTCAAACAGGAGTTTGTTTAGATGTCCAGAGATGAGACATAACTGCTAATTCTCTGAAAACATGAAAAATAAAATTTTTTATTTGTGGGAAACCTATCACCCTCAGTCCTAGTATCAGTCAGTTGTGAAGCTTATATAGCAATTCACAAACATTCCATTTTTACATGGATATTCAAGCTAAAAAGAGGCAAGGGAAGGCCAAAAGGAGTGCTGGTAGGGTTGCTTTGTTACTGTATGTGACTAAAAGAGAATGAGGATGGTTGCCATAGGCTTCTGTTACTTACACCTCTTGACACAACCTAGCACATAATTTCCTTCTCTGTGCCTGCAGTTACATTAAGAGACGGGAAAGGATATAATGCTAGTTTGAGTTCAAACACAAATCTATAATTTCAGTAACATTTTATATCTGCTTTCAGGAGTAGATATAAGTTTTGCCTGTAGACATATTCCAAGGGAAAGACTGTACACCAGTAGGTTTCAACACAGCTGGAGATACACTTCAACTGATTTTTTTTCCTAGCCCAAGAGATCAGTACAAAAACTACTAAAGTACTACTAACAGAGACAGATGCAATGCCTTCTTACCCCATCCTGACCATACCATGACTTCCAGTTTATTTTTTTCACATAAATTTTCTGCCGTCCTTACAAGAGCTTGATCAATTCTAGCTGGAAGAAAGCTTGTACCAAACAGCAACAAGAGCTGTTTTAATATGACTGCATCTTTACTCTAGACGTATTTTCATACAGATTCAATATCCACAACTTTTTGTGTCAGTCACAATAGGGTTCCCAGTTCCCCTTTCATCTTCTATTTTCAGGACTCCAACCTCTAGCACTGATCATTATGTTTTGAGTTCAAACATACAATTCCCCTACCATTTTCCAGGTCCAAAGGGCTTGTGGGGTCTTTAGGAGAACCAAGCTTATTCTTTGGAAGAACAGTGAGACCCAGGCATGCAAGTGCAGTGCTGTCCTCTCTCTCTGGCATTTGCAGCCCCCGCACTCACGTGTATCTACAAAGAAACCCAGCATTATCTGGGTGCTGGTGTTTAGGGTCCCATAGACTGGCCAGCCTCTATTTGACAGTTTTTATCTTTTTACTCACTTGCTTTAGAGGCAAAGAATATGAAAGAACAGTAGGCAGTGTTTCCAAAATCTCCCCACTACCTCACACCATTAGCCACATAAAAGCTGCACGCACAAAAAGGCTGAAGAGAACAAACTGGATGATGCCAGCAGGTCAGTGGGTGACTCTTGCCAAAAGTAGTGTATTACAGATGGTTTCTAAGTCAGCTGAGTTCCCTCACCCTGAAACACTTCAAGTCATTCTTTAACCAGATGCCACCATTTTGCCCTTTTTCATTTCATTTGCCTACCTAAGCAAATTATGATGATACTTTGGTATGTTGCCATCTCTGTGCTTTTCTCTTCAAAATACATTTTTAGGTTGCTGTCAGACAAAATAAAGGCGTATCAGCACATGAGGCTAGGAAGGAAGAGGGGGGTTTTCAAAGTTAAAATTCCAATCCCTACATTAATATAACTGGTTAAGCAGCCAAGTGTCCTGCTCTGCAATGTTTACTGTATTCTTCAGCCTGTGAAGCAACACTGCCATGCTGGTTAATTTACATATAATGAAAAAAAGTTTAATTGTTAAGGAAGAAAAAAATTTTTTTCTCAAGATTTGAAGAGACCTAATGCTTCAGTGTTTGGCTTAATTAAAAAGCAAATGGAATGGGAAAAAAGCAAACAACATATATATTAGTATATACCAGCCTAAGAAAATCTTCTGATAATAAGGAAGTTATGACCAATTTGATCAGTATGTAATATATATTCATTATAAATTATTATATGACGTTAAAAAAGTTTTTTTCAAACCTATGCACAAGATCACCTGGCTCTAAAGCTGAGTAGTGGGGAAATGTCAACTCATGCAGCCTTTTTCAATTATAAATTAATAGTCATTCTACATCACATATGAGCTTCATTCTTTTGTTCTTCCTTACACAGTGATACCCTATTTCCATGCATCTTTGGTTGCTGAGGACCTTTTCCTCTCAAGTTTCCTAAACTGCTGCTCATTCACTGCACTTATAAATCACAAGCTTGTTAAAAACTGTTTTTCAGGTCCACATCAACAGCACTTAAGTAACTGTGGTAGAGGGGCTTGGGGAAAGTGATGTATTTAGACACCTCAAAATCATCACATTAAACAAACTAACATCCTACACAATTCATAAATATGAATTTATTCTCACATCACAAGCAGTGTGATGACAGGCACATCTGAAGACAGCTTTTAGGTGAGAGTAACAAGATGAGGATTTTACCAGTAAAGACTATCTGGGACAGCTCAGTCACTCTGCTGGATCACTTCCTTCCCATTTCCTCTCACTACAGAAGGTTGCAGCTTTTTGTGTAACCTTCTGCCACAGCCTCGTGCAACTCCAGTCTCTAGACCCAGGGCACAAAAGCAGCACAAGTGTCTTCACCATCAGCATGCAATCAAGGCCCCTCAGGTAATTCTCTGCTCCAGGAAAGAGCTCCTGAGAGGCTACTGAAGAGCTTGTTTGTAAAAGAAGAAATAAATAAGTAAATTTAAATGGCAGACACATTACTCCAACTCATGTCCAAAATTTGATCCTCATCCTTGTCAACTCAGGATGTAGGCATGTGGCTTAAAAAAAAAGTAGAGAAAAAGCACAAGGGTAAAGCACAAAGCACATTTGCCTAGAGCCTCTATTAAGCCTTAACTAAGCACTCTGTATTTTGACCATCACCACTTAATGACCAGGTACTGAACAATTCACTCCAAGCAGCAGGAATATCAGAGCAAGCCTGATTCAGGAACACAGGGCCAGAGATGGTAAGATGTCCAAGTCCCACTGATCCCCAGATATGATGGGTACAACCAATTCCTTTATTTCACAGTGTAAGTTCACCTGAAAGTGGTAAAATAGCAGTACAGCTCTAACAGGCTTTTCAAAACCAGTTCAGAGACAAGAATATTCTAAAATTGAAAATTTTTATTTTCAAAATAAAGAATTTTGTACAGAACAGTGTAGATCTGAGTAAATCTAAATACAGCAGTCTCTGTAATATAACACAAGGGTCTGCTTTTAGCACAGTACTTTCACACTCTAGCAATCAGAAGGCAAGCCAAGCAATTAGGAGGGGAAAAAAAACCCAACCACTTTTATCTGTCAGAACATGTATTTCTAAAATGAGGTCCTTCTTCACAAAATGTACCTAGGGGGAAGAGCGCTCTCCACACCTCAGATTGCACAGCTATTCACACTATAAAAACAGACTAAGAGAGGACAGGAGATTTTCAATAGGAGAGATGATTTATGAAACAGAACTGCAAGTCTGAGACATAAATATCTGTTGTTTCTAAATTCCTCTCTCCTCCCCTCCCACACACACTGATGCAATTCCCAGAAAGGTATGAACTGTGGATCATTTTGTATACACACAGTGCAAATACTGCACAGGCACAGAAGTGTAAACCCATGATGATTCTTCGACTATTCAACTGTACATTATTTATAGCATTTCGTTCTAAACCTTATACAAAGCTTACACAGTAGTTTCTGTAACAAAACTAAGCACATTTACACACATTATGGTTCTCTGGATGCAACTTTCATGGCACCTTCTTTTTTACAACAGCGTACAGGAGACCCCTATGTGCTCAGTGTATCAGAATTGTTCAGCTCCGTTTCTGCTGTACTTACATTTCACAAATGTCATGTGAAAGAACCTTCCACAATCACAAAGAGCCACATACAGAAACATTCATTGCCTGTTTTCCTGATAACCAAACTAAACAAGTTACCACCTTTCATCCACTCAAAGATGGCCAACAGCCACACCAACTGCCACCCCTCTGCTTGACCAAGCCCTGGTCTGGAGGTATCCCTCTTCCCCAGGACCACTGCTGACTCTGCAAAGCAGTTCTGCAGCTGCAGCAGTGACAGGGAAAAGTGAGTCCACCAAAACAATAATTTAACACATGGAACATTCTGTTTTAGACAGTGGTCACTACACAATGTATACAAGCACATTCCCATCACTGTCACCAGTAGGCAATGCTAGTGCTGTGGAAGCTTTCAGAAGTGGCCTTCTCTCATCTGAGCAAAAACACAAAGTGCCATGTCAAACAGCATCTACTGCATTTTTAAATTCAGAGAATCTCCCTTGAAATGGCCTTTTAGTACTCTATAAAACCAAATACTAGTGCTTGGAGACTGCTCAGCTGCGACTTATAGGGCTTCCTTTTTGAACTTAAGAACATGCTGTTGTTTCAGAGAATTCTACAATTCCATTTTATCATGAAGTGCCTGTATTGCAGAAGTTGGCTGCTTTGTTCTGTGGAGAAAACCACCCAAGTTTTCAGAACATCTCTATCTTTTTGTAACCAATTTTGGAGCATAAGTAAACCTGCAGCACAGATTGCTGCATGAGTGGAACTGATGGCTTAAAGCCCCATCTCCCTTCAGGAAGAAAAAAAAGAAGTTACTATAATGAAAAAAAGGACTGATGCTATCTGATTTGACAAGTTGTCTAAAGAGAAAACAATAGCCTGTGGGTGAAGACCTGCATTAAACAACTTTCCCAAGTATGATTTACACTGAAATAAATGAAAGGTTTTTATCCTTTTTTACCCAAAAGGAAAGGGAAGCAGAGAAGGCACTTTGTAATCTCATTTGATTAAACAATTCACTGCAGGCAATAATATTACATTGGTGAAAGAACATGTAATTTAAAGGCAGTCACAGCTTCAGTCTTCCATTCCAAGTTCTTGTTTCAGACTGAAAGGCAAGTAAAAACATGAGTCAGCTTGTAGCAAACACTGAAAACTCTTTGGACCAATTAGTAGAAGCCCTGACAATACACACTGAGATTGAGAGCTAAAAGGCAGAGTGGATATATCACTCGTTTCAGGTAAGATCCAGCGTATCAGAAAAATCATAGGGCAAAATCTCAGCTTCTGGAGGCAGCACAGAGTAATCTTGAGATTTACCTGACAAACTAGACTGTGGACATCTTTTCCCTCCCACTTTTTGAGATGCTTACCCCACTTAATGCAACAATACCACTGACAAAATGGCACACTCACCTTTTTAAGTAGGCATGGACATTGTCAAAGCCATGGTACTTGGCCAGATAGACCAGGACACCTGTGGCACATCGGCCATCTCGCTGTCTGCAGAAGCTACAGTTGCAGATTCCACGACATGGGGGGCACCTCCATGTCTACACAGAAGAGAGATGACAAGAAGCCCTTTTAGCTGAGATGCTATGTCAGATGTAACTCAGAACTTAGGAGAGAGCCCTGCTACACACTGAGCTCTGCAGTGAACATCAGCACTGCATAAAGTCGTCTAAACCAGTACAAGAGTACAAATTCCTCAGTCTGTAGGGGATTAAGCTCTCCATTGCCTGCCTTGCACATAACCACAGGAAGCATTCCACTCTGTTTTAACTCCTACATCACAGCCCACAGCAGCAGCACTTTGTCCACAATACAGTTCCTTTCCCTAGGGTATTAAGCACTAATGCAGCGATAATAATAAAGAGAACACTATTTTGATGCTCAAACACAAGAATATTTTAGCTGCTGCTCTGTTCTCTTACTTCACTCCTGTAATTAAAACCACAGAAGTAGTAAATACAACAAGCTCTACACAACACAGTTCTGTGATTCAGGGTAAACCAAGCCAGGAGTGCACAATGTACTACAGCACTGTAAGCAGTTGTTAAAACCACTGCTGCCAGCGACCAATACCCCTGGCTGAGGAAGTCAAGACCAAAAAGCCACCACTGAGCACTGTCCTACCGGGTCCAGCAGTGCTGTTCTGACATCCTCCCCGTATCTGTTGCGCAGGCACGGCCCACAGAACTGGCCCCGCACTCCCACGCAGTCAGGGTTACGACAGTTTGTCTTGGTGTCTATGGTTTTTTGGCGACACTGATGGCAGGTGGATCCCTAGAACACAGGAAAAACAAACAGGACATTTAAGATGGCATGTTAGATAGGAGAAAAAAAGCATTGAAAAAAATCTCTTTGGCAGCAAGCAGTGCTTATCCCGAAACAGAAAGCCACCTTGCAAGTTTGAACCAAGACGGTTTTAACACTGCATCTTCAGTGTCTGGTAATCACTTTCCCAGGGTGGTTATCACTTAGGTATTACAGTTGTTCCAGAGTGAAAGCAAGCTAATTGGCTTGGTAAAAGTCATTCTACAAATTCAGGCAAAAATAAGAAGGGACACTTCAAGATCTTGGACATATTTCTTACAAAAATCACATTCTCTCTCTCAGTGACAGGATGTGTATCCTATTTGATGCTAAAACAAACATAGAATAACAAAAAAATGACTTCACAAAGTACACATATCACAAAGCTGGAATATTCTTACCATGGCCCTGTTATACACTTTTTCTCTTGCAGATCCACAGATATTATCCAGCTCTTCTGCTGTTATGTCCTCAACTGGGCGCACAACATGTGGAAAAGCCATGGCACCACGGTGACCCCTCCTGGGAGTACGGGCTTCATGCTGAATAGCAAAGACACAATACTTGCAGTATTAGTTTCAGCAAAAACTACAAAAGCAAGGATCTTCACAGCAATGCTGAAGTCTCAAACACCCATCATATATCCAAGCAAGATATAACAGACTTTGTACAGACATATGATCTGGATGCAGCTTTAGCATCTTTACTTGATCTGTCCCCCTCAGGGTGCAGTGATGCTACTGATCTTGCTTCACTCCTGCTGGAGTGCAAGAGGAAGTGGTTTTTCAAGGACAAGGAAGGGGAAATGGAGAGCACATACAAGATGCCTTTTTCTTTTTTTTTTTTCTTAATTCCTCTAAGGCCATGGCATACTGATAAACCCCATCAACTCTCTATGAATCACTATTTTCTTGAAGGGAAACCTTCATACAAAACCACCCTCACAACCCACAACAGGAGAACTAGATCTTCATCATACCTCCAGGTATTCATCAGACATCTTTCTTCTTCTCACCAAGATGTATGGGTCATCTTCTTCCTCTTCTGGTACAACAGTAGGAGGACCTTCAATCAAGGACCTGGACCTTGTGTGAGGCCGAGAACTCCGGTCTGGGTTCCTCCTCAAGGCACATTTGGGCAACGAACGCCTTGGAAGTCGCTTTGGTCCCTGCTAATGTTTAAAAGCCCCTAATGAAACAGGTGAAAACACAGATAGCTCCTGACCCTCTACTGAATTCCTCCCCTAAAGATGCCTTCCTCTCGTCTTTTCCAAAGACACGTGTAGCAGGCACAAGGCCTGCAAGGCCCTGGCGGTCAGAAGCCTGAGCTAGGAAATACCAAAGTCAGCATGACTAAGGGTTTAGAAGCCCCTCTCTTCCGCCTTCGGACCCTGTTATCTCTCTGTAGATCCATAGGCCACTTTTTCCCCTGACCCTTACTATTGGACAGTTTTCAATCCCCCTATAAGGTATAAAAACCCCTAGCTCTGCCCGGTTCGGGAGAGGAGAGCTGTCCCTGGACCCTTCGCGGAGACCCCAATAAAAGAACCCTGCGGAACCCAGACAGCGCTGCTCTCTCTCTCTCTGCGTCTGCTGCGGCTATACCCAGGGTGACGGCCCCAGGCATGCTAAAAGAGCTGAAATCACTAAAGAGCTGAGCTGCAAATCACTATAGCTGCCTGGGCTGCCTGAACCCCCGCTGGGCGATCCTGGACCCTCGTTGAGCTATCCTGGACAACCGGCCTCCCCGCTGGGCTTCTGCCCTGGGGGCCATAGCTGGCGCTCCGAACATAGCCGACGCCCGAACAGCGGGGGGCCCCTGGGCCAACATCTGAACCGCCGTGATAGCCTGGCCGCGGAACTGAATGCCGGACCTGGCATTTCAGAGGAGCAGCACTTCTTCGTGAAATTGTCACTGCCTCCGCTCGCCAGAGATCCTGGAAGGAGAAGCTCTTCGTTTTAGAAGGACTCTTCTGGACAGGACGTCAGCCGACCCGCAACAACGACACCTGGGCACGCGAGTGTTCGCGGAGGCTGACGAGCAGACGACCCCCAGCAGAACTTTGACCCACAACAGGCTGAAAAGTGTAAGTTTAACACAGCCTCTCTTGCGCGCAAAAATATTTTTTCCTCGGGTCCTTTTTTTTTGGGTTTTTTCTTTTTTTTCTCTTTTTTCTGCTGGCGGGAACTGAAACATGGGATCAAAGCTTAGTACGTTGAAACGATCCCAGAACGAGAGAGATTTATATTCCCTAATCCTAGAAATCCTATCTTCTAACAACTTTTCTTTTTCTAAAGGTAACCTTTCAAAAACTAACCTGAAACGTTTTATAAAATGGATTCTCTGCCACTTCCCAGATACTAATACACAGACTATTACCTTAGACTCCTTTTGGGATACAATTGGGACCACGATATATAAGTTTCAAACTAACCAAGACTTTTCTGTAACTCGGTTTTTACCTATGTTCCACGCTATAACTAAAGCTGTAGAAAAAACTAACAAAAAGATTTTAATCTCAGGGCTAACTTCTGTCGAACGAAACGAAAAGTTCTTATCTCACTTAACAGAAGCGCCTATTTCAAATGCTAATGGAGGAGATAACACCCCCTCCACCCTGGATTCCAGCACTCCGCTGGGTCCTAGTGTCCTGACATCTGCGCCGCAACCCCCCGACCCCAGGGCGCCCACGGCCCCTGCCCACCCCCTCTTCCCCCCCGCCTTCCCCTCGGGAGCCACACCCTGCGCGCCTCCTTGCTCTGCGTTATCTCCGAGAGCATCTGCGCCAGTTCCCGCCGGGACTGACCCAAACCCCACCCCTCCCCCTGCTCCCCCCGACCCTACTGGGGCCACCCCCACCCCCCTTGCCGTCCCTCCTCTCCCTGCCGCGTCCGCCCCCCCTCCCGCCCTCGCCCCCCCCGCTACCATCGCGTCTTTCCCTGCCCCCGGCATCATCCCTGCTGCGGCACGGGATCAGCCCGCCTGCGTACCCGCGCCCCCCCCCCACCACCGCGCTTTTGCCTGCCGCCGGAATCGTGCCCGCTCACGTATCCGCCCCTGACCCAAGCCACCCTGTATCCGCCGCACCCTCTTCCAGTCCCGCCGCCTCCTCCATCCCGCATACCCCCTGCCCCCATACCCTCGCTGCGCAACCCCATACCCACGCTCCGCAGCCCCCGGTCGGGACCCCCCAGACTTCCCTCAGTTCTGCCCCCCCTCCCCACGCCCCCCAGTCCTGTGCATGCTGTATCACGCATTGCACGGCCACCCCGCCATGTGCCACGTGTAGCCACGTCCTGCCATGTGCTGCCTTATACCCGGTCCAGCCACAGGCACCTCTGCCAAATGCAGCTCCAGCCAGCCATAAGAAACATAAGGCACGACCTGATAGCTCTCACTTCTCGTCATCTGATGACAGCAGTGACAGCGATTCTGATTTGGAAATAGAATATGTTGATCCTTGGGCAAAAATAAAAATGGAAGCCACACAGGCAGGGGACTGGCAGTTAGCTCAGAGAATTACTGCCTTTCCAGTAGAATATAAGAAGGGGAAAAAAGGAGGTGCCACTAATAGAAAGACATGGGAACCTATTACAAATAAAGAACTTGTGCAATTAAGAAATACAGCCACAGAACATGGTAGAAGTTCACATATTTTTAGAAATTTCCTAGAAGCTACGTTCTCAGCACATGTTCTGGTACCCCACGATATTAAAAATATTGCCCAGTGCCTCCTTTCTCCCGCCGAGTACATGCTTTGGGAAAGGCATTGGAAAAAGCAATTAAAAACATTATCAGATAACTATGCTGCAGATGCTGATAAGCCAAATTTTACACTCGAACAGCTGGCTGGTGAAGGGGATTTGCAGAAACCCTCTGACCAAGCTGATACTTTACCTAAGGCAACATTACAAGACGTGGCTATAGCAGCAAAAACCTCTTTATTTCTCACCCCAGATGATTCTACCCCCACCCAATATTTTTCTACTATCAAACAAGGAATAGATGAAAGCTTTATCAAATTTGTGGATAGAATTAAGGATGCTCTGGAAAAACAAATAGAGAGCACAGAGGCAAGAAAAGAACTGTTGTGTAAACTTGCCATGAGTAATGCGAATGAAAAATGTAAAACAATTCTGAGAGCCTTACCCATGGACATAGAACCTACCATAGAGCAAATGCTGGAAAGCTGCACACGCCATCTGTCCACTGAAGATACAGTGGCACAAGCAGTTACTAAGGGTGTTGCAGAAGGAGTTTCTAGTGCATATGCAGTAATAGCTTCTAAAGACCAGGTCCGCTGCTACCACTGCGGAGATTTTGGACATTTTATAAAGGACTGTCCAGAGAGGTCACCTCCCAGGTACCCTCGCAATTTCCACCAAAGGCCCCAGAATCAGCAGTACTATCAGCCGCGTCCGGGAAACTTCCATCGGAGCGTGGTGGGGCCCCACGCAAGGACACCAAATCAAAGGCCATCCAGACCCAGTCACGCACCATCCCAGGAGATTCCAGACCACATGAGGAGGATCCAACACACGGAGCAATACCAAAGGGAACGCGCCGTCAGCTGGTAACTGCACTGTCCATTGACTTTAAAAATAACAATGTTTATCGTGTTCCCACAGGCAAACGTGGGCCAAAAGGAGGTCCTTCTAACATCCTAATTATAGGTGATTCTCTCCATACCCCAAAGGAAATATTTGTTGTTCCAGAAGTACAAACAGTGCACCCGGGACAAGAAATCTTTGTCCAGGTGTACTGCACAGACTTACCATATTTTCTTCCAAAGGGTACCCCATTTGCACAGGCCTTTCTACTCCCTAAGAATCACAGGGAACAGCTTCCTCTCAACCCCACAGCAATGTGGATACAAGTTGTGGGACCGAGTAAGCCTGTCATCGAGTGCGGTCTTACCTGCAGAGGAGAGAAGTTCCACCTACCAGGGATGCTGGACACCGGTGCAGACGTGACCATCATCGCCCGCTCAGAATGGCCAGCACACTGGGAGCTACAACCTGTGGCAGGCATGATCACAGGGATCGGTGGAGCTACAGTTTCCATGCGGAGCAAGAACAACATCCTCGTCGAAGGGCCTGAAGGCAAGTTGGCAACCATCCGCCCATTCGTGGTAAGGGCCCCCATCACCTTGTATGGACGGGACATTTTATGTCAGTGGGGAGCCTCCCTACGTATTCCCAGTCCGGATTTCTAATTGGGGCCACTGAGGAGCGCGCACTGCCAGACACTCCTCGTCTCACCTGGAAATGCCATGACCCGATCTGGATCGAGCAGTGGCCCCTCTCTAAAGTCAAACTGCGCGCACTACATGCCCTTGTGGATGAACAGCTCGCCAAAGGCCACATCGTAGAGACCACCAGCCCTTGGAATTCTCCAGTCTTCGTACTACAAAAGCCTGGAACGGACAAGTGGAGGCTCCTCCACGATCTTCGCAAAATCAACGAGGTCATCGAGGACATGGGTCCCCTTCAGCCTGGCCTGCCCTCACCATCGATGCTGCCTAGAGACTGGACACTTGCTATCATCGATATTAAAGACTGTTTCTTCAGCATCCCGCTGCATCCCCAGGACGCTCCACGGTTTGCCTTCTCCGTTCCCTCTCTTAACAGAGAGGCTCCACTCAAGAGATATCACTGGCGTTTCCTTCCTCAAGGACTTAGATGCAATCCCAGTCTATGCCAGTGGTATGTTGCTCACATCCTGTCTCCTGTTCGGAACCTATTCCCAAATGCGATCATCCATCACTATATGGACGATATCCTGGTCTGTGCACCAGAAAAAACATACTTGGACAAAGCGGTTAAAAGGACTATTGAAACCATAGAAAAGGCAGGATTTGAGATCCGTGAGGACAAAATACAGTACACCAATCCATGGACTTACCTTGGACTCCAGATCCGGGAACGGACCATCGTACCCCAGCAGCTCGCCATCCGAGACGACCCAAAAACCCCGAGAGACTTACACAGTCTGTGCGGATCCATCAACTGGGTACGTCCACTGCTAGGAATTACAACAGAGGACCTCGCTCCACTGTTCAGCCTTCTTCGGGGCAAGGAGAATCTGGACTCTCCATGCACTCTAACACCAGAGGCCCGAGATGCCATCACCAAGGTCCAAGAAGCCCTGTCTTCACGCAAAGCCCATCGCTTCGAGCCCAGCCTGCCTTTCCAGTTCGTCATTCTGGGAAAAGCACCTAGGTTCTATGGACTGATTTTCCAATGGGACACTCAACTTCGAGACCCTCTACTAATCCTGGAGTGGATCTTTACAAATAACCAACCCACAAAAACAATTACCACCTTCCAAGAAATTATGGCACATTTAATAAAAAAGGCTAGAACTCGCCTCCGTTCCCTTGCAGGGTGTGAGTTCACATGCATATATTTGCCAATGACCACTGGGGACCTGGAACATTTGCTCCAGACCAATGAGAGTCTCCAGTATGCCTTAGACAGCTATACAGGCCAAATTTCAGTGCATATCCCAAAACATAAGCTTTTTAATCGTGATGTGACATTTCATCTGACTCCAAAATTAGTCCAAAGTAGGACACCTCTCAAAGCTCTAACCGTCTTTACAGATGGCTCAGGGTCATCCCACAAGTCGGTAATGACATGGAGGGACCCTAAGACCCAAAATTGGGAATCTGACATAAAAATAGTGGAGGGATCTCCACAGATTGCGGAATTAGCAGCTGTTGTCAGAGCCTTTGAGAAATTCAAAGACGAACCTTTTAATCTGGTCACAGATTCAGCTTATGTTGCTGGCATAGCTATGAGAGCAGAACATGCTCTTCTCAAAGAGGTTTCCAATCCAAAGTTATACCAATTGATTTCCACATTAACACGTTTAATTTCCCACAGAAAACAACCTTACTATATAATGCATGTGAGGTCACACACTGACCTCCCAGGTTTCATTGCAGAAGGGAACAGGAAAGCAGACACCTTAGCCATGGCAATAGAGACTGCTAATGTCCCTAACATCTTTGCCCAGGCAAAGTTGTCACACTCATTTTTTCATCAAAATGTGCCTGCCCTTATCAGAATGTTCAAGATTTCAAAAGATCAGGCAAAAGCTATTGTTGCCACATGTCCGAACTGTCAAAACTACCAAATACCATCTATGGGGACGGGAGTCAATCCCCAAGGTTTAAACAGCTGCCAGCTGTGGCAGACAGATGTAACCCACTTTGCACCTTTTGGAAGGTCAAAGTACGTGCATGTATCGGTTGATACATTCTCAGGAGCAGTATTTGCATCAACACATACAGGAGAAACTGCGCAGCACACCATAAAACATTTTCTCCTCGCATTTGCAACCCTGGGAGTACCAAAGGAGATCAAAACAGACAATGGACCTGCCTATACCTCTCGTAAGTTAAAAGAGTTCTTCAGTGAGTGGGGAATACAACACAAGACAGGTATACCTGCAAACCCCACAGGACAATCCATCGTGGAAAGGACACATCAGACTCTCAAAAGAGTCCTCAATCAGCAACAGAGAGGAACAAAAATCACTTCTCCAGTTGAAAGACTTTGCAAGGCTCTCTATGTCATCAACTTCCTGAACTGTACAACCTCAGAGCCTGATCCACCAATACTTCGCCACTTTGCAAATGCCACCCAAGCAAAGCTCACAGAGAAACCACCTGTGCTGGTGAAGGACCCAGAAACACATAAAGTCTCTGGACCTTTCGAACTCATCACGTGGGGAAGAGGATACGCGTGTGTTCTGCTACCATCTGGTCCAAGATGGTACCCAGGGAAAAACATAAAACCATACCTAGGCACTGCAAATACCACTTCCACAAGCAGTGACAAGAATCCTCCTGAGTCAAACACGAGACCTCCTCAAAACCAGACCAGCTCGGCCTGGAGACGAAGACGTCGCCAAACATCCACAGGTGGAGGAGACGACTGTCCCATCACACAGCAGCAGACAAACCAGAAAGCTGAACAACATTCTGAGGCATCAAGCCCTAGGCCAGGCACAGCCTGAAAACAAACTGTTCTCTGAATTAGATGTTATTACCCTTTTTACCCTAAAAAACCCTATTGTCCCTTTTATCAACCCTTACCTAAAGCCTCTAACCTTTTACCCACTCCCCCACCCTTAGCACCATAGAAAAAAACAAAAACAAAAAACAGTAAAAAACCTAAAAATAAAAGGGGGGAGGTGGAAGGAACAGAGGAAAGGAACAAGAAAGGAACCCTAACCCTCCCCTCCTACCATAAAAATAACAAGTTTTGCTTATATTCCCTATCAGAAGCCCCATTCCTGCCCAAAGATGAAAAATATCTCCGTTGGCGCTGTCCTCACTGCTGCCTGGATGTTCCTCACCGTGCCGTGTGCCGTCGGTTGGATCGGCCCACAGCCGAGCCATAATGTCTGGGTAACCTTAGCAAGAACATTAAAACAGGATAACATGTGCTTATCCATGGGGAGCGTTGATAACCCACTTTCCACATGTCTAGTAGGAATTCCTTTTGTAGCCGATGATTGGCCCGCCTATAATTCAGAGCTTCTCCGCACCACAGGTAAGAGACCCCACCAGGTAGAAACTTGGGACCAGTGGACAAAAATACTGCCCAATGCTCTTGAGGAACCTCAAGAATTGGATCTATTGGGGTCCTCTAAGGCCACATTCTGTGTCAAATTTTACTTTAGACGTCCAAAGAATAATTTGCCTGAAATTGATCTGAACAAAAACACATACCGAAAAGACATATCACCAATTAACAAAGCCTACAACCCTCACGATTGGTGTAATTACACTGCTCGTGTGATCTCTGTGTCCTCTCTCCATCCCAAAATTCTACCCAAGGGAACGTTTCTCATCTGTGGTGACAGAGTATGGGCTGGGATCCCCTCCCGACTCCAGGGAGGTCCCTGTACCCTAGGAAAACTTTCCACCCTTACTCCAAATATCACCTTGTTGCACAATTGGAAAAAAGAGAGCGAGTTAAAACGCCACAAAAGGTCCTACACAGCATTTGATGAAAATTGCGATCCCAAATTATACGATTGGAACAAACCTAAAAAGATAGCGGTCTCTATATTCCTACCATGGGTAGCTGCAGCTAAGGCCCTGGGTGACATAAATCACCTTGGGTGCTGGCTCAGTAAGCAAGCTAACGCTACTTCTGCTGCCCTGAGTGATCTCTTAAAGGAAGAAGAAACCACAAGACATGCCTCCCTCCAAAATCGAGCAGCGATTGACTTCCTGCTGCTTGCCCACGGACATGGCTGTGAGGACTTCGAAGGGATGTGCTGCTTCAATCTCTCTTCACGCTCGGAATCCATCCACGCCAACATCCAGAAACTGAAGGGACTTGTGAAGGACTTAAAAGTAGAACAGACCCCAGACTGGGTCAATGACCTCTTCGGTCAATGGGGATTAACAGGATGGGTTGCATCTTTGGTTAAGGGAATGTTGTGGATCTTTCTTGTAATTGTCATCGTGTTACTTATGTTCTCATGCCTTGTCCATTGTTTTAAAAGAACCATAGGGAACGCCTTTTTTCTAAATACAGAAAGTGGAGTTGTAGCAGGCACAAGGCCTGCAAGGCCCTGGCGGTCAGAAGCCTGAGCTAGGAAATACCAAAGTCAGCATGACTAAGGGTTTAGAAGCCCCTCTCTTCCGCCTTCGGACCCTGTTATCTCTCTGTAGATCCATAGGCCACTTTTTCCCCTGACCCTTACTATTGGACAGTTTTCAATCCCCCTATAAGGTATAAAAACCCCTAGCTCTGCCCGGTTCGGGAGAGGAGAGCTGTCCCTGGACCCTTCGCGGAGACCCCAATAAAAGAACCCTGCGGAACCCAGACAGCGCTGCTCTCTCTCTCTCTGCGTCTGCTGCGGCTATACCCAGGGTGACGGCCCCAGGCATGCTAAAAGAGCTGAAATCACTAAAGAGCTGAGCTGCAAATCACTATAGCTGCCTGGGCTGCCTGAACCCCCGCTGGGCGATCCTGGACCCTCGTTGAGCTATCCTGGACAACCGGCCTCCCCGCTGGGCTTCTGCCCTGGGGGCCATAGACACGTCTATCCCTGTCCCAGTCTGAAAACCAAAGGTAAGGAGATCCCAACCAAGTTCGTGTTAGGCATTCTGCTAGTCACTGAGAAATAGTCAAAAGCAGCAGAACCTGTGAGGAGCTGCAATTTTTAGCGTTGTTCTAATCTTCATCCAAATTACAAATACATCAGCAGTGAAATTCATTACACTGCTGATTCACAACCCAGCCTACTTAAAAGACTAAATGCCAGGTGTTTTCAAGGCTCCAAACTCACAGAATATTCAGGTCTGAGCTGCCCTCCCTCATCTCCAGCCTTTGTATAAACACATATTTACACAGCGCCTCATTTGGTTTTATTGGCCTGTGGAGACACTTAACCTTTATAAATTAATCTGTTCTGCTGTGTACCATGGCAAATCAAAAGAGAATTACAAAATGAGGATACCTGTTTTAGAAAGCAATATAATTCAAACTGGACTTTGATTTGCACAGCTTATTAAATTTTTACATTGAAAATCCTGCTTTGTAATGTCAGAATTTGACTCTTAGAAATCTGAATGCAAATCCAGTAAGTTCATACTCACATGACTGACAGCTGGCAACGATTTTCTCCCACCAAAGATACCAGAAACATTTTGCAACTCAGCCATTAGTTTTGCAAGCTAACAAGAGAAAGAAAAATGAAGCAGAGCTTTAAAAGGGTATTTATGTGCTATTACAGACTACTAGGGCAATTGGCTAAAAGTACAATTACTTATAGGAAATGCAGTCATTCTTCAACTCTTTACATTTATGTCTTATTTATGTTTTAGTGACTGTAAGTAATTTGGAAATGCTCAAAACTTATTATGTCGTTAGGCTTACAGCCTATGGATTTTCATATGCCAGTAAAGTATCAGATTTATATTTTAGGAATGCAAATTCATCTTAATGCATTCACACAATTCCCATTACAGTAAATTTAAACAGAGGTTCCCCCAAGAGTTGAAAGGGAGGGGGGGAAAAGGGCCAGTCCACAGGAAGACAGAGTACTTGCCATTGCTTTGTTTTCTTTTATGTTTAAAGCTCTTCTTTCTAAAAACATAGCACCATTTTCTTCAGTGTCAGAGTCTGAATCTAGAGCAGGCATCGGTGTTTCAGGAACAGGTTCCATGCCACTCTTCCTCCTCTCTGATCTTCGAGGTGGAAACTTCATGGCTACTTTCAGAGGAACAGAGCATTTCTGCCCTCTCTGACTGATCTCACTTTCAGCACTCGCATCATTCTCATCTGAATCTGATTCCAATTTCTGTTAACAAACCAAAATGGTAGCATGTAAATTAAATCCAGGAGAGTTGCTCTGCAGTTAAATACAGTGGACAACATTTTGTCTAGGAGTAGTTTAAGAGGCTACCTTGCTGAAATCCAGACAGGCAGTCCTAGTGTTCTAGTGTATTTTGGAGCAAGAAGAAAGGAGAGGGGACACAGGGATAACAACCTCTCCGGGAGACCTACATGGTTGTGCCAAACACACCAGGAAAGGGAGTGTAGTATTTGCAGCAGTCTTAGCTCTCACTTGTAGGTCTAATAGCAAAACCAGTTTGTGTGTATGCTATGAGAAAGAGAACTCAAAGGGCTCAATTTTGCTACATATAGCATTTGGCTGTAAAAAAAAGCCAGCTGCAGTATGCAGTTGTCTGCACAAGGTCAAACCCAATTTCGTAAGCTGTCAAGTACAGTCATCTCACCTTCTAGAGCCAGCCAATGACATAATTATTAATAAAATCCCAGTATTTTCTGATCTTCAAATTCTGATGTCTTGCTTACAAATTTCCCAAGAACCAATGGTTCAGTGAGGACATAAATTATTTAGTTAAAAGCTCATTATGCAATAGGCTTTGATTTTTCTTTTTAGACACAACAAGACAGTCTTACTTTGATCAGCAGTAAGAATGGATATCAAATGGCCATTTTTATTTACACAGGGTTTTTATTAAGCAGGTATGTGATTCTGGTTGCACATTATGTGTAGTTACTGCCTTTTTTTCTATTATCTATTCCAGATTTGTCTCCTCCTTACTCTCTTTACAATTGTGTTTTAACTCAGATGTGATTTCATCCAATTAGCCATTTTTCTTTTCTACTCATTTCTTAGCATGTGCTGAAGTTATGACAAATCTGGCTTTGCCAAATGTGGAACTACTTCAGTTTCTCTTTTGAATATCAACTACTGATCTTTTTAAGCAATAAAACTGATGTAAGGAAAAGCAGGAAGGCAGACTTCACCACCTATGACTATTTCTCTACTGTTGAAAGATGCACAGCGTTCCCTGTGAAGGTCTGACTGCATGTCAAGACACACAGGAATTTTTCTGAGGCTTGCTGCAGTCCATGGGCTAGCCTAACATTTCATATTGAGGAAACCACAAATGCTAGGCTCCAACAGAGTAACATCCAGCAGGGACAGTTTTAAGAGGTATATTTCAAAATACACATGGCAGATTTTTAAAGCTCCATATCAAGCGCTCTTCATGGAGACCAAAAAAAACCTAAACTTTGGCTACTTTAACTTTTTACTAAATGAAATTATGCTTCCTTCTGAAACACTGAACTTCAAGCTGAAGCTGGCATGACTTTCCAATTAAGAATGTGTAAGAATTTAAATATAAAATAGGAAACAAAAATCAACTGTCTTACCAATGCACCTTGAACCTCATCTTCTGAAAAGCCACAGAAAGATTCATCATCAGAGGCTTCATGAAAAATTTTTGCCAATTCTTCTTTAATATCCGACCTAAATTTGCATTTCTACAAAAAATAAAACAGCCTTTAATTTAAGTAGTATGGAAAATTATTAACATTTATAAATGCAGTACCACCAAATAACTATTTAATAAAGAAAAAAAAAAGTTAGGCATTTCACAAGTGGTTTTAGAACCACAGCTGTAAATTACCAGGTACATTAGGTGAGGTGACATATCAAAGGCCAGAATTGATAGCTAATCTATTTTCAACAATTACCACCTAGAAGCACAAGTGAAGAGTGAAATGAAATTACAGCATATAGCACAGGTTTATAACTGCTCTACAAAAACATAAGCAGAGCAATTAGTTTTACATTATAAGCTTTACATTTCTGCAATCTTCACTAGTCCAGCACATATGATCTTATTTGTTTTTGTACTGTACTTACTGTATTTGCAAAATTATCAGAACCAAAACTGTCACAACTGTCATCAGAGGATGAGGATGTTTCCATGGGAATCAGTTTCGTATTTCGAAAGGTTGTGAAGTTTCTCCCTCCTGAACGACCTCGGCGCTACAAAAGGACAACAGCAACACCATTAACAAGAGACCTACTGCAGCATGGTAGCTTTTAAGAATATCCTTGTACTGAGGCTTAGGAAGTTTAAACATTTTAGGATGTTTAGCAACCATGAATGCAAGCCAGAAAACAAACATCAGCTTTGAAATAAATCTCAAACTTAGGAATGACAATAGTTTTTACTCTGATACAGTTCTGATCATTGTTACAGATCAGTTTCATTCCGTATTTAAGAATACTCTTTTTATACAAACAGGCAAGTGGAAATAAGCACATGAATCATGCCATTCCCCAGTCATCATAGCCAGTGATGGAAAAAAAGTGCAAGTACAAGAAAAGTACCTAGAAATCTACTTTGATTCACTTATTACTTTAAGTTTGAGGTAAACAAACACTCTGCAGCTCTTAAGGAAGGGCCACAGAATCCTACCCACAGATTTGAAACAAATCCGTTCTAGACAAAGCAGCTTGCAGTTTTGCTCATTTTGCCACCGATTTAGAAGACTTTTTTTTATGGGTTTCAGGTTTTCCTTTCCCGGGAAATGTTTCTGCTGGCAGCGACCCACTGTATCCCCCGAGGCCGGCTGGCAGCCAGGCCGGGGGCAGCACCCTCACTGAGGCGCTGCACGGGCCCAGCGCCCGGGCCAAACGCCGGACACACGGGGCTTAAGCAGCAGCGACCCGGGCCAGCCTGGGGCCCTCCGCCCCTCCTCAGCACCGCTCTGCGTGCGGCTTTTCGCGCCGCAGTTCCGCCGAGCACCGAGCGCGGCCCGGCCGGCCCCGGACACAAAGGGGCTGAGGGAGCGCGCCCGGAGCCACGCGCGGGCCGGCGGCACCGGGAGGGCTTCAGCATGGAGCAGCCCAGCCCAGGCGGCCCGGGCTAGCCAGGGGCTCGCAAACGCGCCCGTCCCGGCCGGCGCCTCTCCCCGCCCCCGCTAAAATGGTGCCGCCGCGCACACACGCGGCCGGGCCGACCCCTGTGCTCCTTCCCGCCCGTCCCGTCCCTGCCGCGCGGGGCCGCTCCCCACAACACCGCCCCACGACCGGCCCCGCGCCCTCGGCGAGGCGGGGGCGATGGGCACATGGCTCCGGGCCGCCAGCTCCCCGCCGAGCGCGGCTCTCAAGCCGAGTTTCATACCCCAGTTAGGCGGGCAAGGGCACCGCCATGCACGGGGCGCCCGAGCACCGCGGCGGGGCAGGAGACCCGGAGCTGCCGGCCCGAGTGGTGGGGATGCCCCGACGTCCCTCTCCCTGAGGTGCCCAAACTAAAGACCCCCCCCACCAGCCTTCCGCAGCACGGCTCAGTCCGGCTTGCCCAGGGTTTCAAGACCCCGGAGCGCCACGAGAGCGGCGGCAAGCGCCACAGCCTCCCCCCCGCTCTCCGTAGCAGCAGCGACCCGCGGCCTGAGGGCGGGCAGCGGCGGCCGCGGGCGCGCTCACCTGCGGGCGCGGCGGGGCCATGCTGGCGGCGGCGGGCGAGCGCGGGAACTGAAGGTTCGCGCCAAAGCGGCCGGACCGCGGGGGGCGGGGCCGGCGGCGCCTTTCCCGCGTTGCCGCCCGCGTCCTGGCAGATGCAGCGCACACCCCCGCGGGGTCGGGCACCGGCGGGGCCCCCTGCGCCCGCCCGCCCGCCTCTGCTAAGGAGCTCATCAGGTCTCCCGGGATGCCCCCGAAGGGACCACTGAGGAGGCCCCCTTTATTTTTTTTCTATTCGCGGTGTAGGCTTTGTGGAGCTGCAAGGGCCTGGCCTGTGGCGCGAAAAGCTCCCGGGCGGAACGTGGCGGGACTCGGCTGCAGAAGGGGGGCGGGCGCCGGGGGCCGCGCCCCTGCCCTGCCGGAGCCAGCTGGGAAGCTTCCGTGTTTTTTAGCTCTCCTTTTTTTGGTTTTAAATAATTTTATATGCCAAACCTAGGTTGGCTTCACTCTGAAATAAACTCCCTAAACCTGGCAGTTTTCAAGGGCGGTGGGGCTTATCCACGAAATAAAGCCAAGCGTCCGTGTGCTGGCTGCCCCAGCAGTGCCCGCAGCCGGCACCGCCTGCCAAGCAGCGTGGTACGAGCGCAGTGCCAGAACAGCCGCCCGCAGCGCAGGCTGCCCACAGTCCCGAGGGGAATGCGGGATCACTCTCCAGGGCCCCTCAGATCAGCGTTAGGAGACTCAAGATCCACTGCCACTGCTCCTCGGGTAACAGCAGTTGAACAGAATTTTACAAAGAAGTTGGCTGCCTTGCCCTCTGAAATCACAATACTATTTGAAGACAGGCCAGAAGAAAATAGATCAGTCATTTTAAACCATTTTTGGTAACATGTATAATAGCACATTAAATCAAGTACAGCCCTTAAGCACAGCAAAATAACAGCTACGTGGTATTTGGCAGCAATAGTAACGGGAGAAGCCCTGAAGAAGCTGTGTGGGATTTGTGGCCCTGGTGTTCGCTATAATCCCCTGTTTATGCTGTGGTTTGAGCAGGGCTGGATAGCAGTGCAAGTGTTGCTGCTCAGCATTTCCAGGTGCCTCCCTGGCAGCAGGCGAGTCCCGCTGCAATCAGCGGGAGGCCGCGTGCAGGTGCAGCCCTGTGCCCGTGTAAGGCAAACCAGGAATCATCCCTGAGCCAAAGCCTCTAAATAGCCTACAGCACAATAGGGTACAAGAGCCCTCACGGAGGTGTTCTGTTTTCTGTGGGCATTATTCTTCCTGCACGTGCTGCAGTCTGTCGTGTAAAAGAATCTCCATTTTAAATAAGCCCATAATTACACACTTACCTGCACTGCTGGCTTCTCAGCACACACAAAAGCAGATGAACTAAACCAGTTCTCCAGAGACCAGACCACACTCCATTCCTCTAAATCCACATTAGTGGAGGATTGCCACCCACCTGGCTTCCAAAAAAGACAGCTCAGTTGGGAAGAGGGGAAATGTTTTTTGAATTTTGATGTACTTTTACTTCTTTCAGAAAAAGATATCTACAAATACCAGTTTACTTGCATGGAAGAAGAGATTCAGTTTATGAACAGTAAAAGCCCTTAACATCACAATTATCAGAATTTTACTAGAGAAGTAGCCAACCTTCACAGCTTTCAAGAGCATCATATGAAATGTTATGGAGTGCTGATGGCACTAACTAAAGCAGAACTTCAGACTGCAGTTACTTGTCCATTTAATGCTTAATGCAAACAGCATTCTTCCAATCTTCAAACTACATATGTACTCAAATGGCTTTCAAATTAATAGGCCAGAGCAGAGACTTTGTGGGGAATCCAGACAGGATATTTCGTGAACTGTATTGTTAGGGTTTTTTTCAATATGTGAAAAATAATTATTTTATTGAAAAATGTGTATATCAGCTCACGTATTTTACAGATGACTGGGGAGAAGAGCTTAGGACAGGGAAAAGAGAAATGGGATGTATGTGAAGGGCAGAGGCTTCCCTTCCTACAGCACACAGCAAGGGTACCAGAAAATTAAGGTCTCTAACTCAGGAGATGGTGGTTGTGACCTGTGACACTGTGATCTCCCCTGTTTTCACCTTCACAGCCTGCATGCTCCTGCTCTGCCCTGCAGGCCCAGGTGCCCTGGGTGGATGGACACCACAATCTTACCAACTGGCTTTACCAGGATGGAAAAAGTTTTTCTGTGTTTGTCAAGACATAGGCAGCACCACTGTCCTACATCTAGATATTAACAGTAGTTAAAGACATGCAAAGCTAAACTCAAAGGTGAACACTACATTTTCAGCCACACTTAAATTAGGCTAATGGGAGTGGAGGAAAACATCCCTGCCTGTTCAGTCCCCCAGTCAGGGTCTTGCATAGCCTGTCCAGTGCTACCAGCAAGCTCTTCCCTCAGAGCTCACATGTCAGCAAAGATCATCTGGAGTGTTTTATCAGGTGTTTTCAAGAAAATAATCTGTTAAGGTCTCTCTGTCTTTGAAATGAGCTGTCACTACGTGGTAGCAGCCCTTGGAAGACCTGCTAGGGGAATAGGCTGGAATCATGGAGGGACATGCAGGAGATTGTGTGCAACACTTTCTGCATTTATCTGGGGGAAGCAAAGTTGTTTACATGTCAGGAGCTTCAAGCAGCAGCAAGAACATGGACCTCCAACAATAGCTCCATTGTCAGAAACAATAGGTGTGACCTTTAGTCTGCGGGGACAAAGGACAAATGCTGTCCTCCGTGTCACCCCACGGATTTCGGCTGTTGGCATTGTAACACAGCTTTTCTCTCTGGAGGCAGGACTCCTGCTGCCCTGTCCCTGGCTCTCCTACACACTTCCTATCTTAACAAGACTCAGCATTCTTTATGCTCTTTTCCCCCCCTTTTTTTTTTCTTTAATTGAAGCAATACATTTTTACCTGCTGCTGTGAATGAGTGTTTTAGGGCACTCAAAGAATCCCTGGCAAAGGTACCAGCAAAAGAATGTTTAATATCAAAGTGAAAGCTTGACAAAGTTCATTGGCAAGGTTCACTCTACTATTTACTAGATGGTTAAAGCACACAGAGAAAAATTATACTGAAGTCTAAAATCAATCTAAAACTAAAATCAACCAAAAATATCCAAATGGAAAAAGGGTAAGGCTGAGAAAGAGTAAGGATAAAAAAGAGTAAGGGAGAACCTCCCATTGAGTCACTAGGTTCAGAATGGACTTCCTTGCCAAACTTAGCCCCACAGCTGAAAAATGGCTTAGGCCTAAAAGTTTTAATGGCACTTAAACTTACACAGCACTTTTAAAAAGTGCTTAAAAATATTCTTATAGAATTTACTGTAGCACAACAGTAACTCAGTAATAGACATAACTTGCTTACAATTCTAAAGTACTTAAGAATCTAGGAGGGCAACATTGCTAGTACATCTGCTATGGCATACTCACACACAGACCCAAAGGACTACATACAAGGTATATACATTTGAAAAATTCCCTTTGAATTCATCAAAGTACTCACATCAAATGCCTTCCTCATCTTTCTCTCTGCATCTTCTCAGTGGGCAAAGGGTTGAATCTCAAGGAGTGGGGGTAGCCCAGGGCCCATTGCTGGTGACGGGCAGTGGTCCCCCAAGTATGGCAAACACAAGAGTTGGCTGGCTCTGAGAGGCCCCACTCAGGGACAGGTGCTGGCCACAGCTGCAGCCCAGGAGGGCCCAAAGGGTCTCACTTAGGACTGCTCTTTATAGGCTCACAAAAGAGTTGGTTTTAGTCATAGTAATTTTCCATCCTGGCCACAATTTGGGTTGGTAATTTTCTTTAAAGGTGTGGTGACAAAAATCTTGTTCCACTTGGGCTTTTATTCAGGCAAGAATAATCAGTTTTCAAGGCTGTTCTTTAAAAAACCAGCCTCACTAGAAAGCATAAGCTCCTGTGAGCAGGCAGTGTTTTTGATAAGCTCAAGAAGAGCTTAGCCCAGGTGGTGTTTGTCAAGGCCAAGGCTTAATGAGTATTTCTGAAATCACAGTATGGCCCAAGGGTGGGGATGCACCACCACACCTGCCTAAAATAGCATGTGAATACACCAGTTAATGTTTGTGTGATGCTAGTATTTATTGTGATGAGATTTGTGCAGTGACACATGTTTATAGATGCAAGCATTTAAGGGGAAAGGGAGAGTTTGGATTCTCATGGCCACAGAGTACCCACAGTATAATGCAGTAACACATATCTTAGGTCCATAGAAAAAAAATATTGCAGCCACTAATGACAGTAATTAAAAATTTCTGTAAGAGCTGTCCAATCACCTCTTCATCTGAGAAAATTATAGTGTGTTATTGAAACCATTAGTGCAATAAAATGAAGCTAAAAAACATTTTGCATTAAAATAATCAGACATTGATTTATGATGTAAATTGTAAATCGGTAACCTATAACACACACTAATTGTTTTTCTCTCTCCTGTAAGGTGTGTTTCTTGAAAAGATCTGATCAAGCATACCTATTTGTTCACATGTCACCCTCCAGTGCCTCACACTACTATACAAGACATAATAAGGTGTATAATCAGGTAACCTGCTATTGATTGCAATCCAGAAAGGACACACTTGTTGTTACACAGAAGCAGGAGGATAGCCACTTTTGGAGATTTAATTACAGCTAGATCTCTACA
The DNA here is from genome assembly GCF_036417665.1 of Passer domesticus. Taxonomy (NCBI): domain Eukaryota; kingdom Metazoa; phylum Chordata; class Aves; order Passeriformes; family Passeridae; genus Passer; species Passer domesticus. The sequence continues at coordinate 22,826,041 of NC_087483.1, forward strand.
TATTTGCTGGATGTGAATTTTTATGGAATACCTTTTTAATGTAAATACTTCAACACTATGCTCTGATAGGCAGAATCAGATTTTGTAAAATAAATATAAGTTTAAATATATAACATATACAATCAGTTTCTAGTAAGACCAACTGTACCAGCTCCATAAAATACCTCCACAATGCAATTAGTATCTTTTTCCTTTTTTCTCTCTCCGAGGAGAAATAGATTTTCTCCTTTTAATTTAACAGGTTTGTGTCTCCTTGTGCTTTTCTTGTTAGTAAAGTCTGGGTGCCAATGCATCCTGCACGTTGAATTGAAGGTGGTCATGTCCAATCCTATCTGATACCATGTTTCTTTGAAACAAACTGGCAAGACCACAAAAATTGAAAGAATAAGAAAAGGAAAACCGAAGGAATAATACAAGTCAGTGTCAGAAAAAGTGCAGTTGATACTACATCTATTGGTGCATTAAAAGAATGGCTGAAATGTGGTCATTGTTGATAGAAACCTTAATGGTTATTCCAAAGGTAAGTCATAGCAAATCATTTGGAGCCTAGAACATTATGATGCACATTATGGGAATGTAATTACAATGCTCGTTTGATTATCCTGTAGCCATTCCACAAAATGCATAGCAAAAAATGTTGATCGAAAGTAGCTGCTTTAGATATGCAGTAGCCACTTTCAAAAATGCAAGATCCCAGCCCTTTCACTGCTGGGCTTTGATTTTTATTTTCCTTTGAAAACACAAATTACATTAAGTCACATCATAAACTGTGCTATACATTCTGCAAATGTATAGCTGTGGAAAACAGAAGGCTATCAGGAAGTAACCAAAATACTTACTGTAGTCTGGTTTTTTGCCCTTTTATAGAAGCTTTGCCACTGCCTTTTTGCAAGTGTTGGTTTGCATTGCCTTCAGCAAGATGTGGTTGCTGGGAGAGGATGAGAGTGAGAGGAGAGGTGGTGGCACAACCTCCTCCCTAGGGACCCCTCTCCCCAGGCAGCTTTCCCAGGAGGGAGGGAGTGAGTAGAAAGCCTCCCTCAGGGCTCGCTAGTGTCTGCCAGAGGTCCCTGGGGCACAGCTCAAGTTTTCAAGCCCTTGGAATTTTTCCACAGCATGAGGGAAATGCCCTCTTTGCTGCAGGGAGCCCTCACTTTGCCTGCTAAGGCAGGAAAAGGAATGTAAGTGTTGAGCCCCAGGTACAGTAAGCCACTGCATTCTACACAGCACAATGTCAGAGAGCGCCGGAGCTGCCCGGGAGGAGTCCAGGGGAGGTGTCCGGAGGTGTCCCGGAGGAGGCTGTGGCCCCGGGCAGGGGCTGTGGGCAGCCGCAGGGAAGGGCTGGTGGCTGTAGCCCCAGTTTGCCTTTTCTCCAGGGGGACACTGCCTGCCGGCGCCATTCCTCTGTCCTCTGAGCTGTTAATCTCAAATGCCCTGTATTTACGTTCACTCAAACGTGATCTTGGCAGACCCTTATTAGTGTTATTGCCTTAATAGACTTCTCCTCTCTAACCTCTAAATTTTTGTGACAAACTGGCTTGAACTGCTAAGCATGGCAATTCATTAGATAAGAATATTATGTAAAAACCCTTCTATGGTGGACACATATACAGAAAGTAATTCTGTCAGATGTAATTTTCAGAGGTAGCACAGCTATTTGATTCCATTTAGTGACATGAGATGCCAGGAGGTCTCTCAGTTTGGGGTTTTTCCACAGTTATATAAGGCACTGCCCATCTTTCCCAGCCTAAAGTAATAATAATAATTATTATTATTATTACTATGTCAAAGTGCATTCTCTAGCACAATCAAAAAACTCAATTGTATATATTTGATGTACAGTCCAATGTTCTTGGCAGCAAGTCTGCAAGTTACAGAAAGTCTTAAAATACATGGGGTTTGATCCTGAGCAGCATCAGCTGAGCTAAAGAGCAGGACAGAGGTGAGGGGTGGCATGGCTGGGGGCTGTTTTTCTCAGTGAGGCAACCTCTGCTGGTCAGCATGCTGTCACACATGGCCAACTGCTAGAAAATAATCTGTGGGAGCAGATAAGATAGAGCAAAACTGCAGTAGCCAGTTTTTTCTTTAAAAAGGAAACCACGTCCAAAATCACCCATCCCCATTTCACAGCAAGAAAGCAGGTTCTCATGGGGCATTAGCTCAGTCAGGGCAGAGCTGGGGGGAGGCACAAATGGGCACTCTCCCCTCCCAGCTGAACAGGGACTTGCCCTGGCTGTATGTACACAAAAGCAGCCTGTGTTTGCAGGCCTGGGCAGGGTTTTTGCTCCAGTGAGTCTCATATTCACGTGCTGCCCTGCTTAGGAGCACGGTTTCATAGGAGCTTGAACTGCCAGCTGGTTCACAGCACAGCAGCACACCTCTGACCTGCAAGACACGGGGAAGAGGCACCTGGAGAGTGCAGTGCCACCAAAGCTGCTGGTCTGGCTGTCCCTCCCTCCAGGGAGCAGCTCCCCAGGACACCTTCTCCTGATGGCAGTGGCAGGAACCCCAGTGCTGCTGGGGAAACCTGTGTTCTTAAGCCAATAAAAAACAGGGTCAGACCCAGCACTGGGCCACCGAGCTGAAGAAGAATGATTGCTACCCTCAGTGGTAAGTGACTCTCCATCCTCCTGTTGTTCTTCCCTATTTTTTTAAAGACATCCTTAGGTATATGGGAAAGACAAAAAAAAAACCCAAACAACCAAACCAAAAAAAACCCCCAAAAACCCACACACTGAAAAAAAACTGAACCACGTATCTTGTTGGCAGAAAAAGAAAGAAGTCTTTTTGCTCATGCTATGAAGACATCAGCTGTGGAGGTAAAGCCTGTAAAATTTCAGAAAACCAAGGACCATGATGCTGAGGTTAACCTGCTCTTCCTGTGTGAACTGAGCACTGCTTACTCCCTCTCAACCCACCCGCAGGGTCAAGAACCAATTGCAGGGGAGAGATGCTGCTGTTCACCCTGAAACTTTCCTGCTGATGTCTGGCATCCAGGGAGAGCTTGTCAGCTCTTGTGATTCCCACAAGATCCAGAGTAAAATGCTGCTGAATGAACTGAAAACTCTGTGTAAGCTCTGACAGCAAGTTTCACATTGGGAAAAAAAAAAAAAAAAAGGAAAAGAAAATCTGATTTTGTAAATATTCTCTCAATTGGACGCAAATACTCACTCACTTTGGACGTCCAGTTTGGAATCTGCCTTCAAGAGCTCTTTGCTGTTTTTCATAATCCATTCCAGCAGGCATCTCCGAGCTCGCTTCTTACAGTTCAGAGCATTTTAAACCCTGGAAGAGGAAAATGCAGTACCTTTTGGGGATTAAGGAAACATCAACATCCAAGCATGGAGATATGAAGCCCAAGAGAAAGAAAAGCCAAGAAACCAAGGGGCAGCTCTACAGCAGTGGTATTTTGTGCCACTTGCAGTCAGCCATGGAGGGAGGGCATGGCAGCTGAAGCACTGCCAAGGATATGTGTGTGGAAGGAGGATAGTGTGTCCAGCTCCTGGCATGCAAATCTAGACGTACTGGTACTTCAATACAATTGCCTTTAACAGACTTGTAAGAAAACCCTAAGTGAACATAACCCAAAGAGCATTTTCTGAGGTGTAGTTGCCCAAGACAGTCTGATTTTACACATTGCTGTGCACGATCTTCTAGCTGCATGTTAGTAAAACATGAAAAAAGGAGGCTCAGCTTTGTAAAGTACTGGGGGTATGTCTGAAAATATAAGCACATTTTTATTTGTAATGAATTATCATCAAGATGGGGAGTAGCTGCATTAAAAGTGACAAAAAACAAGACAGAAAACTAAATCTTGCTAATTTTTTTTTTCACAAGTTCACTCACTGTTGCTTTAACCAGCAATGCTGGTACAGCAAAAGGATTTCTAATCAGTCACTAATGCATGATTGTTTAATTTTAATGGGCATGATCAATACCATCCGCTCCTTCTTTAAATGCTAATGAACACTTTAATACAACAGATGTGGACAAACAGTACATTGCAGATTAAAATTAGGCACGGCATTAAATAGCTCACAAACAGCAGAGGAATCCTGCTGGACATCTTGATGAACAACCACAGGCAGCTGATAATTCTTGGAACTGCCACCACCAGCCCACAGTATCTCAGGCTTGTACAACTACACCACCATCCTGATCACCCTAGAAGAGAAAGGTGCCTTTCCAAACTCTTGCAATTTCTTTCTTAGGATTTGTGCAGGCCCAACTGTGATTCCTGAGATGCATATCAAAATTTTAGTAACACAAGCACATTCCTAGCAGCTACTCTCAGTTACTATTAGTTGGTATCTTCCAGCCCATTTTGGTCATGGCAAGAAATGTCAGGGAAGGATCCCCAACCTAGACAAAATCCCAGTCCCCTGCTTGTGACAGAGGAACATCCAGTGCTAGGTTGTCCGTGTCCCTCAAATGAGTTGTCAGGCTCAGTGAACCAGGGTCAGAAGCTGGGTTACTAACTAGCTTTCAGCCGGTTTGAAGCCACAAGAAAATGGCAAACTTTGTTACCAAGGATATCACATGCAGCTGAATTCACTTCAAGGTAAAGCTTCTATTTTTTTCTGCTTTTAACTGTTGTCAGAGGAAAAGGCTCTGGAGTGACAGAAATCCAAATCCTGATACCTGGTATCATTTGTGTCTTGCTCCATTGGTTTTGGTGGATCTGTCCTGAATTAATGAAATGTGAGTCCCAGTTCACTCTGGTAGGTATTGGAAACTCACCCCAGGGCTCACCCTCACTGGGGCTGGTGGCAGTCAGAGGAAGAGCTGCATGTACCCACAGGAGTGGCCTGTGTGTGGAGCAGGGAGTTTACATGTCCTTTAGGACACGCAGTGACAGGGCTATGGTGACAGCCCCTCACCCTGAGCCGGTGATGTGCCAGCACTGCTCACCATGGTGTGCCAGCAAGGGATGGGTGCTGTGCAGCACCCTGTTCAAAGGCATCTCTAATTTACAGTTCCTTGGCTTTCAGAGGGTACCATGCATTGCTTTGGGTTCAGCTTCCTTTATCTGTTTCTTCCTTTTATTCTCTCTTGCATCTTGTGAAACCCAAACTTTTTTTTCTCCTTTTTAATTGTGTGAAATCAACTTGGAGTGAAAAGGCCACGAAGAAACTTTCTGACGCCAACTGAGTCTAAGCTGAGTCTTTGTTCTCAGCAGAGCTAAAGACCACATTAATCAGAAACTTTGCTGACCTTGTCTTTACTACCTGAATACTGAAAGACAAAAGCGACACAGTCTGGCCACATTTAAAAATTCAATTAAAAAATACCAGCTGCACAGGGATAAATATTATTATAGACCTCAGTGGGGTTAGTTGTAACTATGATAAAGGCAATCCCTTCTTCTCATTCTATTTTAATTTTTTTTCCCCCAAAAGAATAAAGCCTAGTTTTTGATTCTTCTTCTGATTAAGACAACTGTGTACGTGACAGGGTGTCTCAGTGGTGTTGGGTAACTAATGTTGGGGCTGTTAATAAGGAACAAAGTAAGAAATTCCTGAGAAAGGATGGCAAGCTGAAAGTGGAGAAGTGAAGCTACTAAAGTGGGCCTGAAGAAAAAAGTTCTTGTGTCCCTTTTTTTCAGACTATGCTGAAATATGTAACTATTCCTATAGCCCTGGCAGAAGGAGACTAGCCAAGGGGTGAAAGGACCCTGCTTAGAGCTGGACCCAGCATCTAGAAGCAAAGTGAGGTGAGGAGAGAGGTAACAGCACAACTCTCCCAAGGATGAAACTGAGAGCCTTTCATTGTGGCACCTGGCTGTGCCTTATGGATTTTATTTTTGAAATATTAAGCAAATGAGTGGATATCCAGTCAGCTGAGAACACGAGCAGCCAAACACAGGGAAGAAACCCAAATTGCAACCCTTGGTGCTGACAGTGACAGGAGGAGAGGTGGCACTCTCCCTGTCCGCTGGCAGGCTCCAGCCAGGTGGGTACCGGCTTCCGTGCAGCAAATTAAATAGGAGCAGGCATGTCTTCTCTAGGTTGAACGTTCAGTTAAATAAAGGGCCAAATTCCACTCAGAACATCCTCCGGCCCCGCCAGCTCCCCCTGGCTCTCTCCTTTCCCGGCTTGCCGGCGGCCTGCCTGTGGGGTTTCCTGGCGTGCTGCACCTTTATCCACCCGCCCTCGCTGGCTCTGCTCTCCCCTTCGCCCCTCCTGGGCTCGCTGTCACCCTGTGGGGGCATGCCAGGGATGGCCGAGGGCTGCGGAGGGGCGCGGGGGTACCTGCGGTGCTGGGAGGCCGGGGGGGCCGCCGGCAGAGCAGTCCTGCTGGGTCTGGCCGAGTGCCGCGGGGGCGCCGGGGAGCCGGTCCCGCTGCGCCGCCCGTCCGAGGAGCTGCGCGAGGCGGCGCGCTGCGAGGCGGCCCTGCCCGGGCCCGCAGGCCTGTCCCTCTCCGAAGGCGTGTCCGAGGCCGTGCTGGAGGCGCTGCTGCCTTTTGAGTTCAAGTGCAGATTGGAAAGGTTTCTCATCAAGCTGTGTGACAGGGGAGAGGAATTCCTCGAGTGGCTGATGGATGTGAGCTGCTGCGTGACGGGAGCGCGCGTCCTCCTGACGGCAGCGGCGTAGGAGTCCTGGCTGCGCAGGTAGGGCAGGTAGTGCGTGACCGTGCTGGGGCTGTGCGGGTGGCCGTGCTGCAGGGAGATGGCTTTTGCCAGCTGCTGCATGCGCAGTGTCTGCATCCACTGACTGTCGGTGCCTGGCGAGGGAATGCAAACACAGTCAGCTTTCTGTGAATCCATGGAAAACCGTCCTCAGGTTTACCGAAGGTGTGAGGTTAGGTACCAGCGTTTCTCTCGGGAACCACCCTTCCCTCCCAGCCTAGCATCAAAAAGTCCTAGATTTGAGTATGTTTCAAAGTTATGGTTGAACATAATGTTGGGCTTTTAAAATAGCAAGTGATACAAATATTTCTGATGCCACTGCAGATTACGGAGCTTAGACTAGAAGGCAGGTACTGAGCCATCCACTTGGCTGTTCAGGTGGGTTCCCACCCCAAAGTGCCTTCTGGTCATTTGAACCCAACCTGGTTTTAAACATGCCCTGTGATGCTCTTGGCAACCTCAGCAGATTTCTCCTCAGCTTTCATTAGAAAGGAGCCTGGAGACCTCTGGAGCTGACACAGGTCACCCCAAGGTACCAGCACTGCTGCAGCATTGCCTTCCAGCTGCACCTCTCCATCTGGCACAGTCGTGCTGTTCACAGCCCAGCACAGGGAGGAAGCAGTGCAGAGCCAGTGCAATTCCCAGCTGCGGCAGCCACATTCACCTCCTCTGGCTCCAACTTGTTTTCAAACTGCTACACACCATAAAAACCAGAGCTACTTTAGTTGTTGTTGCTACTACAAATTCAGAATTCAATCCACTTTGCATCCAGCTTCATGCAGAAAATTGTACGTGGCAAAGCCAGTGAGGCATTAGGCTTCAGCCAGGCTGGCTCAGACAGTGCTTAACTGTGAGCAACTCAGGGTATTACAGTTCCCTCTACACCTACTGTCACAGCCCTGGGGTTGTAACAAAAGTTGTAGCTTTCAGAGATCACACTGAAGTGGTTTTGAAAGTCAGTCCTGTGGTTTCCATGAAAGCCTTTAGCAAATACAATAGCTGTAAATTTTCCATTTGAACTGCAAAGGCTGCCTGGTTTGCTACTTTGTGGGTAGAGCAGAGAACAGGAATTCCTCTTATCTGAGGCCACAGCTCTGGCCAAAGACCCATGGGGAGCAGCTAAAATAATTTTGTTCTAGAGAGATTTGAATTATTTGTCCTTAAAGATTGCTAATATCATTCCAACAAGAAAGCATAACCCTCTCTGCCTCTCACTGGAACACTTCATTGACCATGGGGAGTTTTGTGGGAGCTGGATAGCAGCTCTGTCCTCATTAGGATTTCTCCTGTTAAAATGTAATGGATGATCTCTTCCACTCCTCTTTTTCCCAGACTTTGTTTGAATCCAAAGAGATTTAAATCACTTCAACTTATTGTCAAGTATGTCAAAAGGAAACTGTCTTCCCTGTCATAGTGTGTATGACAGTGACACAGCAGATAGCTCCACCTGCACTTAGAGGTGAACCTTCTTTCACAGAAAGACAGATGGGAATTGCCTCCTCTGCTTCTTAACCTCCTTGAAAGTCATGGTTTCAAAAGAAACATACATGCCAAAATGTACTTGCTAGACACTATTGCCTCTGCCATTCCCCCGTGCCCTCCGACCAGGGCTGTGGATGTAAATCACAGACCTCATAAACCTGGAAACAGCCGGCTCAGGACTCAACTTTGGATCTTCATTTGTTATCAACACTCAGGTGGCCATCACATGTGCTATGGGACTAGTGCTGATGTACCTGAACAAGGGGCTCCCTGCAGGCTGTTCAGCCAACAGCAGCTGCCAGCCCAGGATCCAGCTGCCCAGCAAGGATCTCCCAGTGTGCCCTGTGGGGCTGGGAGAAGGGGCTTCTCCTTCATGTGGCCTCTGAGCCACCAACTCTGTACACTGAGTTATGTGCTCTGTGTGGTAGCCCACAGAGGTATTTTAGCCTATTAGACAGGTATTACCCTTACCTTTGTGGTTGGATTTGGAGGTCTTTTAAACCTGGGATAGGTGGTCTGGTAAAGAAGACAGGCCAGAAGGTTTGCTAGAGCTGAGGCACAGCTTTCATGCTGGCTGGTAACCCACCTCCTTTGAACAGTGCCTATTCAATTGGCTGCTGACAAAACATTAGTGCTTCCATGTAACTCCTCCCGTGTGCCAAAGGGACAGACAAGCTCTCCCACCACTCACTGAAAAAAAAGCAACCATTTCGGTTTTCAGCGGCTGAGCCAACCTGTGAAGATACACACCACACTTGGTATGGCTGCAGGGCTCCTCGCCCCAAACCAGGGTAACCTCTGTCTGCAAAGCTAATCTGGAGTAAAGATGTATCTTATAGGACATGTTCTAGGTTTCATTTGCATTATAAAATGTAATTGTGTTGCAAATAGATCACAATTGCTCAGGAATAAGCACACCCGTGTTAGATGTGTCTGTAGTCCAAACCCAGCACCCTCAATTCACAGGGCCATTCTTCTACAGTTGCCAGTAGTGTACAAAATTGAGAAATTCCTCCTCTGCTCACTGGTGTGTTGTTCCGGCTCCTGTACTGCCCCTCGGCTGTCCCAACCCAAACATTTCTGCAGCCCTACCATGAACTCAAAGACAAAAACAGCTTGGCTAACAAACATCTTTACAAAAACAACAGCAGGTCTTAAAGGCAGAACTGTGCTAGAGTCAACTGAGGTGAGTGTGAGTCTGTCAGCAGCATAAATTTATTAGGAAATGAAAACTGCATTGTAGAGTCCACTGCATTATTAAACATATCTCACTGAACAAATTAAGCCCCAGAAGCCATAACAAACACCATTCCAGAAGTCAGACAATGATGAGCCAGGGCTGGCTCAAATGGGCAAGCTGAGCTGTGGAAGAAGAATGCTGTGGGAAGATTTCCACAATTCCTCAGAGAAGAGCAGGATGTCAGGATCACTTGTCAGGCTGGCAGTATTGTACTTGTCAAAATAGCGTATCATCCGCAGGGGACTTTTTGTTTCTGAGGCTACAGCCTCAGTATGTGTGTCCCCCTGCAAGAGCACTGGCCAGAGCAAGAGCACCCACACATCTGTAACAGGAGGTGCCCTTTATCCAAGCACAACATCTGTGCAAAGCTGTGTGCTGGGTGGCTGGCAAAGCACTCAGGTTGAGTGTGAGCTTATCACCATGGACTACTTCCAGCCTGCTTCCTATAGGAGCATACAGGGCATCCCCCTTACCCTTCAGAGACAGGTAACAGGCAGTTCTACCAGGGGGAAAAATGGATCTGATGACCACCAATGTAAGCAAGTTAATCAGAGACATCAGGACTGGAGGCAGCCTGCACTGCAATGATCATGCATTGGTAGTGCTTGCAGTCCTGAGGGACATGGGGCAGGTAGTTAGGCTCATGAATTTTAGGAAAACAGACTTCCAGCTCAAGGACATACTTAAAAGGATCCCCTGGTGACAAGGGAGTGGAATAGAGCTGACAGATTTTTAAGGAAGTCTTCCATAGAGTGCAAGAGCTCTCCAGGAGCCCAAGAAATTGGGCAAAGTACTTGAGAGCCTGGTGTGTCTGGGTAGGGAGGTACTGGTAAAAGTAAGGGGAAAGAAGAAAATGCACAGGAGGTGGAAACAAGGACAGGTAGCTTGGGAAGAGTATAGACATGAAGGTTGGTTGTGTAGGGATGTAATGAGAAAGGGCAAAACAAAGCTGGAACTGAACCTGGCAAGGGATGCAAAGAATAACAAGAAGGGTTTCAGCTACGTTAACAAAATAAACAGCACTGGAAAACTGGTAACAACAGATGGGGAGAAGACTTCATCTCAATCTTCAATATCAGCCTCTCTTCCCACACCTATCAAGTCAATGGACAGCAGGATGAGGACTGGGGAAACAAAATGCCTCCTGATCTTAACATCAGTGGACAAGGGAAGAGCTACAGATGTTACTTATCTGGACTTCTGAAAAGCCTTTGACATGATCTCCACCCCCAGTATCCTTCTCTGTAAATTGGGCAGAGATGGATTTGATGGGTGGACTATTAGGATAAGGAATTGGTTGAGTGGTTGCACCCAGAGGCCAACAGCTCAGAGTCCTGCTGTACATCAGTGACAAGTGGTGTCCCTGAGGGGTCCATATTGGACCAGTGCTATTTATTATCTTCATCACTGACATACAGAGGGATTGAGTGCACCCTCAGCACACCTGCAGGTGACTCCAAGCTGAGTGGGGTGGTTGACATGCATTGACATTTTGCTGTTGTCCCCATATATGCCCTGCCCATGTCAGCAATGAAGTTCACACGTGTTGACTTACCCGAGTCAGATCTGCTCCGTGAATTCCCCTCCGAATTGGGGAGCGAGGTCTGTATCAAGAGCTGCACTGCCTCAACCTCATCCTGCGCCTTGAACTTGCTCCAGCAGATAGCTTGGATGTGCCTCGTGCTTTTGGGAGCTCTAACATCACTCTGCTCAGGAAGGACACAAGTGTGAGGATGTAACAACAAACAACACACTAAGCTCTCCTATGAGGGAACTTCCACTAGGGCCTGGGAGGCAGCAGTTGTTTCAATACAGAGCCTGTTTTTCAAAACCACTTAGCTAGTTCTCAAATATTTTTAGACTCTAGATAATTTTGGCTGCTACTTGTGATTATGCTAAAAATGTGGTAGTGAATAACTGCTTCAATTCTTGTACCCTGTGGAGGAAAGATCTGAAGGCCTTCCTCTAAAACACAAAAATACATTTTACTAGTTCTATTAATGAGGATCAACTGTGCACTGCTGGCTGCTAAAAGAGGTAGGACAAAGGTATTTTTGCAGGGGGACCCCCGACAAAATTTTCCTGGAGTATCCCTCCGTTTGCTGTTAAGGACCTATGACTCCTGTGAGAAACTTCAGCCTGAAAGAAAACTACTTCTTCACTTCTGAGAAAAGCAAGCAAGGTCCAGGATTTCCCCATTGCTCCATCACTGCCTGAATGCTTGTTCAGGACAGAGCTGGAATCTCATTTATTAACCTTCTTCTGACATGCAGAGTTAGTCTTCATAAAATCAGTACTGTAAGTAACGGCAAACTTTTTTCACAAAGCTAATTTCTATCACATCAAATTGTATTCTGGGTTTTATTCTATCTTATTCTTGATTTCTCTTTTTTTTTCTTCTGTTGCTTCTCTACTCTCCTAATTAGCACAACATTGAAAAGAGAAAAAAACAGCTTCTTTAAATAATGCAAACAACACTGACCATTACACTTCAAGCAAAAGGAGTTTTCACCCTTGGGAAGAAGAGCCATCCCTGCAGCTGTCTGAGGCCATTGTCTCTGTAAACTTCATTCAGCTTTTGCTCTGAACTTTATATTTTACAACTAATTACAGGCTGCTGAGAACTTGATTATAGGATATAACAAAGCCAGAGGATGTTATTTCCACACCTCCTGTGTAGGTTTTGTCTTGGATCAACTATTTTATTTGTTTCTAAAAGCTTACCTCATATGTAACAACACATTCTACAGACTGGTGCTCTTCTATGCCCACAATCCATTTCTCCATTACAAACGGTGGCTGGAAAAAACATGGTGGGAGTTTTATAAGGTGCTCTTCATCTCCCAACTTGTTTCTAAATGACCCAAAGGGATTTACTACATTTGCCTCTTTTCATTCATTCCTATATTGTTAATATCAATACTTTCCGTAAAATTCTGTGAGACAAAGCAATATATTTTTAAAATATTTACTTTCTGGTTTACAAAAGGGAACTGAGAAGAGTTTTCCATATATAACACACAGCAGATGAGACAACATGGAATATTTTCAGGGGGACATGAACCTTTTCCAGTTTTGTGTCTGTACACTTTTGGTTCTGCTAGATTTACAGAGGGAAACAAGAACAAATATCTAGAGATTCTCAAAGCAAGAACAAATATCTAGAGATTCTCAAAGATATTTATTGACAAATACAAAAATGTTGAAGTATGTGAAAAGTTAATGTCACTGTACCTAGTTGTTAGTTTATTTACCTTCATGCCTTTTTTAAAGGAAAAATTGAAATGTCTAAGATTAAAATTAGACAGAAAACTAATGATAATAAAAAAACCCAATAATAATAATAATAACAAAAAAATTACAAGTGTTGTTCTAGAAGTCACTAACTATAAAAATAGTGTTAGCATTAATTAAATATTAGAATATTTTTTGGCAAATACACCTATATCACATTTTCCTTAAAATTCTGACTGTTGACAATATGCTTTTCATTTTTTCCTTTAGAAAAAAAATGGCTATAAGTTTCACCCCCAGTTTTGCCACAGAAATTCACAGTTAAAAGCACTCAAGAGTTTGGGTGTTTTTACCACTACACATTAGAGCAGCATTCTAATTGGCAATCAAGCTGTATATTTTTTCAGTTAGAAATTTATTTTGTTAGCTATTATCAAGTGGAGCATATTAATAAAAACAAACAATTAAAATAATAGCTAACAAAATGCCCTCTGCATCAACAAAACTTCTGTTCCTTAGGGAAAAGCAGTCTAAATGCTTACTGGTAAATATTTACAGGCAGGTTCTGACACAGGGTAAAATGCTCAGTGACAATGAATTGCAGATGTTCAGTGCTGTACTGTCTGCGATGGGTTTCAGTCTTTGCCATCTACCGGTGCATGAAAGAGAGAGTTTTAGAACCAGACAGAAGTTCTAAAACCGCAAAAAAAAAAAAAGAAAAAAAAAGAAAAAAAGAAAGAGAGGAAAAATCCAACAAAACCCCCCAGACAAATTGCATGAGGTTTCTGGAACATTTAAATTGGTTTCTTCTCTTGAAAAATAAAGCAATTTTTGGAACATTCTTTTCATTAAAAGGGGCAATAAATTCAGAGGATATAACATGGAATTAATAGAAGAAAATATAAATTAGTTCCTTCTCTTATTTGTCTATTGTAAACATTATTGTCAGCTTAAAGGAGAACCAAAATACCTAACTCCTATTATGATACAATTCTATTTAAAATGTGCATTTTATTTAAAAGCTGTCAAGAGATTGAGCTTCTGCAAGCACAAAAGTCGACTGCTGTGGTATTTTAATGTCTTTGTTTGAGATCTGTGAATTCGTGGAAGCTTTAAGGCTGTAAATACCTTTGTCATCTTTAAAATCTCTACATCAGGTAGGTTAGTGTTGAATGTCACATCTTTTATGTAGGTTATTGCAATTTCATCCCCGTCCATCTCCATGTACATTTTCCATTTACAATCCTATGAATAATAAAAAAAAGAGTGCTGGATTGTTAGAATACAAATAGGAAAAGAAAACCCAACAACAAAACCCAAAATGAAACAAAACTGAAAGCCGAAACAACCGAAATCTAATCCTCAATATATGAAGGGAAGAAATAACCCAGCGAGAAAGTTAAGGGACATATAGATATTTTATACATGTTTGCAGTACAGTGTTGATAATGGAAAGCTCTCAGTCTTCTTGTTCCCTCTTCTCCGAGCTCACCCTGTGAGGCAGCTGCCACCTTGACAGGTCTGGGTGTCTTCCGAGGTGTGGTGTCCCTGAATGGCCTCACGCGGACACACAGCCTGCTGGAGCAGGTGGCCTGGGAGCTCTGCACAGCCCAGGGCACTGGAGGGATGGGAGCCATCACCTGGGGTCACAGTCAGAGCTGGCAGCCAGGCACAAGGACATTGTCCCAGTGATCCCAGGAATGAACAACCAAAGTCTGTGCAACACCTTCAAGATAATCACTCAAATATTGGGCAAAAGGATGAGCTGGTTATCACAGCTCAGTTATGTCAGATACTGAGAGCCCAGCGAGGCACTGAGCATCCTCAACTTCTGCTTGCTTCCAACTGCATTATTAATTATAAAGAAGCTCAGCTAAGAAAATAATCACAGTGAGTCTAATAAACCACAGCAATAAAAGGTATCCTTAAACAATCCCCTGAGCTGAACAGTGACAACTGGCAGCATCCTGCAGGACATCTCACATGGACTGAGTGCTGGAGCTGGAGTTCATGTCTGTGGCCAGGGAGGCTCCCAGTGGGGACCAGAGACTGCCTGTCCATGGTGCAAACCAGCCAGCATTTGCTCGTCTGCCTGGAAGGTGCTTTGGGGATGAGGTACTGTGCACTGAGATACTGGGGATGAGTGCAGTGCACATAGCTCCTCCAAAACTCAGTCCCCTGAAGCACCACTCTGCCACTGAAGCAGTGTCTCCACCTCCATACAGGAAGGAGAGAATCTTCCCTTCACAAAGACAGAAGCTCCTCCAGATGTGCCAGGGGTTCAGGGGTCTGTGTCTGCCACATGCCGCCTGTAAGGCAGGTGTGGGCTTCAGCTCTTGGAGAAGGCAGTCTTCACCTTGATTTTGCTCAGAAAATGCCAAAACTTTCAGTGGGAACACAGATGGACACTTGGGGCCACAGGCTTGTGTAAGTACTTATTTGCACAGACAAATATACAGCAGCCTAAAAAGTGTTTGCACAGGTAATTATCTGTGGCGTTTGTGCGTACGTCTCTCATAAGTGTAACGCAGGAGCTCAGCCCTCAGAAGGCTCAAAGCTTTCCATCACACATTGAATTGGCAATTCTAAATGAAAACTAAAATATAATAATTTCTTGCAACAAGAAATTATGTTTATGGCAGCATTTGGCCCTGTGTGTCCATCTGTCCACTTTGAAAGCTTCCACATTTACAGACAGAGAGGCCATGTGAGTTGGTTTTCGCACTGTCCTGGTGCAAGTTTGAGTGATGGGAACTGCAGTTCAGTGGTCAGGGCACCAACCAAGCCTCAGAGGCACCAAGGCTGGTTTCCAGTTCTGCTACTGGCTTCCTGTGCAACCTGCTCAGGTGCTGAAGTCACCCAGTGCCTCCATTTCCTAATCACAGACTGTATCTCCTTGCACGTCTGTTTCTTGTCCTGTTTGTTACATTTGTGAGCTGACCCAGGGCAATGCCTGTCCTTCCCAGGCAGGTTCAGCACTGTACACAGGCTCTGACACGAGGAGGGCACGTGCTTTGAAACAGAACAGCAACAGCACAGCAAACTGTCTCTGACTCCTCCTCATCTCTCAAACTGTGCTCCTCTCCCTGCCCCAATGTTCTTGTTGCCAGACTTTTTTTCAGGAGATTCATGCTAGTGCAAATCAAACCTGAGGTTAGAGACAAGATGCTTGATGACATTTCTAAGTACTACAAAAACACCTGAGCCAAGAAAAGAAAAAAATATCAACATAAAATATTATCCTCCAGCTAGTTCAGCACATCTCCTGCTATCGCTCAATAATAGCAGTGGCAAGCACTTGAGAGCTAGAGCTGCACCTTGTGCCAGGGCTCCCATGCCCTCCTGACTCGGGATTTTGTGCTGTGCACTCACATTTTCCAGCAGACTAGATCTGACAAATATAATCTCATTTTAATAAACAAAATCAATCAACCAACCACCTCTAGAGAAAAGCTATGTACATCCAGGGTCTGGCAGGGGGTGTGGGCACTGCCAGTGTCTGTCCCCTTGCCAGATTCACTGCACATCCCTCTCCATGCGGTCATGGATCCCTCTCCATGCGGTCATGGATCAAATTGCCCCATGCAGGGCTGGATGCCTGGGGCCTGCACAAACACTGCCTTCCCCAGCTCTGAACTGCATCTTCAGAAAAACACACACTCTCCTGTCCCTCAAATCCAGGCCCCAAACCTTTGGTCCTCTTTGGAGCCCTCTCCAGCCACTCTGTGCAGATACCAAGACACCATACTAGGATACCCTCAAAAATACTTGTCTCATTTTATTTGGAAAGCTTTTCATTTTGTGTTATTAGAAAATCATTACTGTAAAGGGAGAATGAGAGAGAGAGAGAGAAGGAGCAGATAAGGAGAGTGAGAGGCAAGGGGATGTTGGGAAGGCAGGCAGGCAGGCAGGCAGGCAGGCAGGAAGGAAGGAAGGAAGGAAGGAAGGAAGGAAGGAAGGAAGGAAGGAAGGAAGGAAGGAAATAGAAAAGGCAGCAGGCAGGTGACTTTAGAATCAAGGCACTTAGGAAATATCTAATATCAGTAGGTGGTTACTTGTCTCACAGACCTAGTAACCATTCTGTTCAACCACACAGTAAATAACACAAGATTTTTGTGCTGTAGAAAGAAAGGGACATATTTCCCCGTTTTCTAATTGAGTTTCAGATTCTTATAATAGGAGATGCTCATCCATTGAAGCAAAAATTTGGCTAGAAAAAGCAAGCATATGAATTTCAGTTCTTTGATGAACTGTAGCCATATGACTTCTTAGATCAAAACTACATTTAGTGCCAGGCATATGTGGGAAAATAATTTGGAAATGGCTTATTCAAAGAGTCTCATTGATAGATATGCTTACACAAGTCCTTCAAAGGGACATCCCTGGATATCTTGTCATTCAAGCATTAAAATACTCCCAATATCTACCTGCTTGATTTTGATCTAAATAAAAAAAAATTCAGCTTTTTGTTTTAAAAAAAATATCTAGAACTGAAAGGCACAATCTGCAAAACTTTGTGCAAAAACATTTCCAAATAACACTTTGACAAAGCAAATAAATCAACAGCCTCTGAAAATTTCTGTGCAAAAGAAAAGAAAACCACACATGTATTTGAGCTGCTTCTTCTCAGCTTTGAAACAGAAAGTAAGAACACTTTAAAAATTAAGTCTCCAGCTTACTGTGGTGACAATACTCCTTTAACCCCATATGCGTTTATGTCTGCAAAAAAAAAAACTGAAAGGGAAATGAAAAAGATCAGGCACAGGCTCTAAACAGCAAACACATATCCTGCAACAACAGCTTAAAACCTTTGCTAGGGAGGCACTTCATTTTTCAAGGGGGCCCAAATCAAGGATTCGTTTTAAAATCAGTGGTTGCAATAAACTTTTTTTTTGTTTTTTAAAGATTGAAATAAAAATGGAAATGGCATTGTAGCAGATAACTGGATATTAGAAGAAAGTAAAATGTAGCGCAGGATGAAACAAACAAGAAAAAAAATGTTGGCCATGCTGATACTAAAAGTAGTAGCATGTTGATGATTTAGGTCCCCAGAAGCTCCTTTACATTCTTAGCTATTATCTATCTCAGCTGCTGAAACCTGCTGTTTTAAAGGCATTAGAGTTGAACATCTAGTGACAGCACTTGGGTTATTTATCATTATGTATCACCCTGCTACACTATATTTTATTATACTGGATTTAAAGGAAGATAACACAATTATGGTTAATTTGCTTCTCTTCTTTATATGTATAGTGTCATGACCCACCACAGCTTTGTCCCATGAGATATTTTTAACCAAAAAGAAATCCACAAGAAACTCTCCCTAAAAATTCCATTAATAACCTCTTGTAGCATGTATAGGTTGCAGGGTCTGGAACTAAGAATGTTTTAATCTCTTCAGCAAAACAATGTCTCATAATGATGTACAGGACTATTGCTGCACTGATGAAGAATCATACATAATTCAGCACCTTTCACTTGGCACCACTGTGATATCCTCATTAGCAGTGGCTCACAGTGGCTGTCAGATGGTGTCCATGCGAATGCAGGCATTATATTGTCTTTGAGATGTGCAGCTGCTTCCATGACACTGCCAGTATATAAAAACATGACGCCAGTTTGTTTTATTTAGTGCTAAACCTTCCAGTTTGTAAAAACAAGGCTGACACAGAGCCTGACATGAGGCAGTGAAAATAATTAGCTCTCATTTTCTCAGCCTCCTATTTCCTTCTCCCCGCTGTGTTCTCTTTCCACTAAACCACCACATGTCAGTCGAAATGGGAGGCAATTAGTGGGCTCATTTCAGTCCCCACAACTGTGCTGAAAAGAAAGTATTTATGATGGCACAATGAACAGCTGAAAGATTAAATAACATTTGCCTTTTGAAAAGAAAATGACTTCTAGCTAAATGGGCAATTTTTGATTATTCTCAAACAAGCTTAGAGTAGTTGGTTTTTAAAATACAAGAAAGGAAAATGAGTCATTTTTAGGTGAAAGAATCAAATAAAACTTGACACAGTAATGCAAATAACTGATGTTTTATTGCAAAATATGTAAATGTGTTATACCCTTAACAATGGCTGGTGTCTCAGGTCAGGGCAGGCTGCTGCCAGCCAGGCTCCAGCAAGAGAAGGTGGCTCCACCGCTGGTTTTGTTTCAGCTGTGCAGGCAGAAAAAAAGAGGGGCGGAGGGGAGGCCTTGCGAGAGAGATGGTCTTAAAATGCACAGAAACAAAGCAAGAGGAAGATATATTTATGTTATCAGTTGCCTGGGTGCCTCCTCCGAGCTGGAGCCCTTACTCCCCTGCAAGGCAACAGGCAGTGACTGGCTGCAGCTTCGCCTGCAGAAGCATGAGTCCCTTAACAGTTACCCAGAGCAGCCAGCACTACCAAAAATATCTGTCCCCTGGCAGCTCCCTTCAACATCCAGGGCTCTGGAGCACTGTGCACAGCAGAGTGGCACATAATGGTAGATATCAGGCACTGCTGTGTGTGCCCCAAGAACAGGGGCTGGCAGCAGGCAAGGCGAGAGCTCGGTGATACCCCAGCATTTACCAAAAGCTGCCCCTGCCATGTGATCAGGAGCAAATGGGGGTGTTGCGGTGGTAGGCATCATCCACATGAGCAGCCTGCTTGCAACAGTGGGATGGTAAAGGTGGAAGCATGGAAAAAGAGTCCCTTCTCTAAGGGCTGCATGGGTGCCCTCCTGCACTGTCCTCCAGTGGCATTTCCTGTGGACTACTTGTTGGGACAACGTGCTGAAGCCATGCAGACACCGTGTCCCCACTGCAGCACGTGGAGTGACTGCTCACACTCTGGGACTTGCAGCTCTGCAGGACATCAGCTGAGGGAACAAAGGTGCTCAAGAGTTTGGGTAAGGCATGGCAGGATCACTGTTCTGCTGGGAACAAAGGCTTCTCTTCCAGGCTTTTGTCTGGATAGCACATGCCAAGCCTACAGATCACTGGGAACCTGTCTGCTTCTGCAGACCAATCTGCAGTATGTGAGAGATACGTGTGGAAGGCAGCAAGGTAATTCAGTGGCCAAGACATAAAAATAAATCTTTAGATTAAAAAGTCTAGAAAGTCAAGTGCACAAAATACCTACCTGAAAAGTCTATGTCTCTTCAGGACTAATGAATAATTTCTAATAGGAATCCCTGGTCTAGCACTGCCTACACAAGGATTTTTCAAGGTCTTGGCTTGAGTTTGATTTCAGTTACACATGGATGCTACAGCTGGAGCAATCCCAGTGGAGATGATGGAGTTATACCAGCTCCACCTCACACAAAACAATACATGGTCCTGAAAAGAGTCTTTGGAAGAAAATGCCATGAGCTCAGATCACTTGCACTGATTCACATTCTTAGCAGACTACAATATTCTGTTCTTAATGGTGGTGGCAATATTTTAATGTGGCTGAGGTTTTATTTTACAGATTAGGTAATTTTTTGTGTTCCCTCAGTGACTACTTGATAGAATAGGAACAAATCTATGAAAATAGCACACAAACACAGCTACTCTGATTCTCTCTAGTCTTTAGTACTGAAAGCATTGTGCTTTGACATGGAATTAAAGAGGGAGGATTTAGAAGATGAGGTTTTGAGATAAGGACAAATAACCCCATGTTAGAAAGTTAAGGTACCTGTGGTTATTTTGCAAAGGAAGGGTTAGATAAAACCAATTCCTCCTCCATTTTTACTTACTGAAGTGGGTTAAAATACGTACAGAGGATGGAGAATATAAATGACTGAAAAATTGTAGAACTGAAATTTCAAATGTTATACCTTGGCTCTTGCTTTATTTTTAAGAAAGTAAAGAAAGAATTTATGAGCATTGATATAGTGGGAGGGTGGGGAGGAACAAGCAGCAGAAATGGTCTCAAGCACTTGTGAAACTGCATTCCAGTTACAACTATTTGAGTACTGTTTTTTCTTGTAGTGCCTGCATTTTGCTGGCCTGGGCTTCTCCACATGAAGAGCTGGTCACAATGTCGCTTTAAAGTAGCCTTAATAGTATATTACCTTTGCCACTACACATTTAAATAATAGCATTAAAATATATCTCAGTTTGGATATTCAAGGCTAGAAAATAGTTCACACAGTTAGCAGATGGCTTTGAAGAGGCTCTGCTCCTTACCTTGTCAAATGGAGGGAGAGGTAAGTAGGTAAAAATCAGGCGGAATGGTGAGCCAACTTCAAGGCTTTGTGTTTGGATATAGGTCAAATTGTGCCACTCTCGGTAAAAAATGAAAACATTCAATGGCATAGTGAAATCTGCCCTTTTGAGGACCAAAACTAAAGAATGCATCAATAGAAGGCAAAAAGACTGTAAGGCATCCTTCTCAAGGGGTTTGGTGATTCATCAGTGTGGAGCCGACATAGCTCAGGCACCTTTCTCTGATTGGGAAATTTTAATGAGCCATCTAGGATGAGAAAGCCATTGAAAATTCCCCCTGCAGTCCTGCAAATCAGCTCAAGCCACAACTGCCAGGGTTTGTTGTTTTACTCGCTATCTTGGACTTAATTGGTGGTCCCCTGCTTTTTTTTTTTTTAATTTGTGGGGGGGCAGGGGGAAGGTCTAAATCTATCACCTTTCAGCTCATTGGGAACTGTGTACAGAAAGGTCATGAAAAGGCAGTGAATGGAAGTAACCACATAACTTGAAGTACAAGAGTTGGAAAAGAAACCTCTAAAAACCAGGTTAGCTTTGCAGCGCTCACTCCTGATGCATTCAGAGAGCACAAAGGTCAACTGAGCTTTTATCGCCTCCAAAGATGCAGCTAAAAAAGGAAGGAAACTGTAATGAAATGACTGCATCTGTCAGCTGGTGGAAACCAACATAATCCCACTACAAGATGCAGTTTAAATTAGATAAAAAATATGGGGCTGGTAAAGCTGTTTACTGGGAAGTCAATGTTTCATTCAGCATACAGAAAAGGCTGAACATTCAAATGCTGTCCTGAAGCACATCCAGCAGGATCCTTGCTAAAAGGCACTGCCATTCCTAAGGCCCTTAACTTTCTGCCTGCTGACGAAGAAAGGTGTGCTGGCTGTGCTGATGGGGCATGGTGCAGTGCCCAGGAGGGGACACCTATGCCCTGAGGAACCATCTTCACACCACAGATGGTGCTGTGCTCTTACCAGCCAAACACATCCAAATTCACTGGCACCCCTGAAATAGTTTCTGGGTCCTGGACCAGCTTCTCCAGCACTTTTATATCTGGTGGTATTGCTATATGTCATGATGCACTCCATGGCTGCACCCACTCCACAGCTTTAGTTTGGACCTGGAGGCTTTTGTCCTCTGTGTCCATCCTGTCCTATGCTTGGGCACAGCCACCTCCAGTGACATGGATGGCTTGATTCCAGGTGCAACTGCACTGCAATAACTAAAGGGAAGTCGGCTCGGAGACCAGCACAGAGCCAGCCTGGTGTAAAACCTCCCAGCATGACCTGTTCTCCTTACAGAGCCCTTCCTGCTGCACTGCACCACCTCCCAGCTGAGCCTAATAACCTCTCTCGCTGTACACAAGTCTAGCAGCCAACACACCACCCAGGGAACACACACCCTCAATGTGTAACCCAGATTTGAGCTTATTGCCTCTTTTTCCTCATGATTAAAACAGGAGAAATGCTTCTTAGTTAGGCAGCTGGCTATAGGGACTGATTAGGGTAAAGTTCCTTTGAGAAATTTATTTTTAAACTGATGTAGGCCAGCTTTTTAGCTATAAAGATGGTGGAAGGTATGATCCCAAGTGCTTCTGCTGACCCAGTTTTACAGGAACAGGCACCACTCTTTTACAAAAATGAGACAATAAAAGAAGTTTAAACCCTTCAATCCTGGTTTTCACCCTTTTCCCACTTCATTTTGGAACAAATCTAGATGGCAGCTCAAAGCAGCCTCTAGGGGAGCCAGAAGATTATGCAGGAGTTTTGAAAGAAGCAAGCTAACCAAATTTTCTATACAGCTTGTAACACACCAGTCTTTGTTAATATTAAGTTTAATGCAAATTACTTGCCCATGTTGGCCCTAGCACCCTGCCCAAAAGCTCAAACAATCTGCTCCTTCCAGTTCACTTTTTCAAACTGGCTCTGCTGCAACATCTTTAAAGGCAGGTACAAATTCATGTGTAGATCTCAGACAGATGTTTCCAGCCCAGACATATTCAGGTGACAAACTGTGCATTCCCTGGGACCTTAGGAATGGCATCACTAAGCACACGGGGTGCTGCAGCCGGGCAGCTGACAGGGAAGGCATGCCTGGCATGCAACCACAGCTTCAGAGGGAATGGCTTTCTTAGAAAAGGGCCCAACAGCACACAGAGCACACAGGACCAATTAGGAGCTCACAGGGAAGGCAGGACCAAATAAAAAAGGTTGTCAGAAGCCTGCAGAGGTTATGTCAACACTACACAGGCCCACAGAACTAACTCTGCCCTCTGATAACAATTCAGCTTCTGTCCCACAGACTTTGCAGACAGTCTCATTGGCACATTTTGCTGTCATGGCTAAAACATCTACTCATCTTCACACTTAAGGAGGCATTAGTATAACATGAATTTCTCTCCAGTCTGCAGAGGTCTGTTTGCTTTTTCTCTTGCTCTTTCCTGTGGGTGGTGGCCCAACTCCCTGCACTATGGCTCACAGTCCATATTGGAAATGGAAGGGAGATATGAGTTTTTTCATGGACTTTTAGTTTCTTGAAGAGTTAGTTGTACGTGGGAGAGAAAAATGCACACCTACAAAAAACCAGCTGTAGAACTGCATAGGCAACATGCATTCAAGACTACTGAGACAGTCTAAGTAATTCATATAGTGATAAAGGAGATTTTTATAGGAAAAAGAAGTACTCAGGATAAAAGAAACAAACTAATAAAGGAAATCTCCAGACAAAAAGCTTTTTCAAATTGATGAAATTATTGCAGTATGAGTACAAGTTCCTACTAAGTTCAAACCTAAATGCTTTCTCTGCAAGCACCACCAAGTACAGAAATCAAGAGACTTCTGCAAACAATATGCCCTGAAAGCAAACAGCCAGATAGCACAAGATGAAAGTCAACCTCCCACAAGTTTAGGGTGGACACACAATGCAGATTTATCAAATACAAAAGGAAACAAATCCTGCTGTCACAACCCCTGACTCTAGCTCAGAAATGCTTTGCACACCATTTTCACATAGATGATTAATTCTAAAACCCTTGAATTCAGAGTCCATGGCAAGCTGGACAAAGCAAACAAAAAACATGGGACAAACCTCACCCTTGAGAAAAAACAATGTGGTAGAAATCCTTTGCTGGAACATCTGGAATCATCAACCCTCCTGTTACACAGGGTGTAACGAGAGATCCTTGAACCAGCTCGGCTTGGAGCTGAGGTTTGATTAGGATGTGGCACGCTGGCAATTGCTGGAGCACAGCAGTTTTGTGCAACGTGCTCCAACCACCCCTCCCTCCTTCCACAGTATCATGAGGGCACACAGTCCACCAGGACCAGTCCTGCCCAGGCAGCAGGCATGCATACCATGTATTCTCCAAACTCCTCTTGGTTGCATAAAACAGTTATCTCCTTTCTGCTGACAAAAAAGGAAATCTGCCCACCAACATCAGGCATATGCCACTGCTCAACTATCAGTGGATTTTTTTTTAAATAAATGAATTACCATTTCACACCCATTGGGATAAAAGGAACAAAATGAAATCCCAAATTACAAAAATTACAAATTGAAAAATAGTTCACAGGGAACAAAAGCTTTCAGCCAAAACTTTCTGTGCCATTCTTTTCTTCCTTGCCTGTTCTGGGGGTAAGTTCTTCATCACTGATGCAGCCCCATTTGCCACCTTGACGTTTAGTCAGCACTTTCCAAAACAAGAGAATTCTCATGCAAATTTATCTTTTGTGTCCAGAACATACTGGATCCTCTGGGTAGGGACTCTTAACCAAACCATCTGATCTAGCACTCCCAGCTTACCTTTGGACCGTTTCCCGGCTTCAAGTGATAACCAAAAACAAGTTCAAGATTCACTACTTTCTCTATGCTTTCTTCAGCTCCACCTGCAGAATCCTGCCAAAAAAAACAGGCAAAGGTGAGAATTCACATCTATCATAACCCACTGGGAGACAGGAGCACACCCTTTGGTGGCAGAAAGGATTTGCCTTTCAGGTGTCACAAGTCTGGCAGGCAGCAGAAAGGAGACATCACACTCCAAGAGGGGCAAAGGCTTCTGCATGGGTTTAGGGCTGGCAGCTTAGTGGATGGCAACTGGGAGATGCTGTACACTTTCTGCTCCTGGCTGAGCTGCTCTGGCACAGTGTGCTGTCCCTGCGAACGCTGTGACAGCCTCTGCCAGTGGAATTGCAGCTGGCACAGCAAAGCAGAGCAGCCATGCTCTTCATTTTCCCCTCCAGGGAACAGAGTTCTGCTATATGAAAATTTGCTTTACGTGGATTTCACTCTATCGCTGTGCAATACATTATGACTAAAAAAGCTACTTCAGGATTTGGGGTCTAGAATTCCTTGGTTAGCTTACTGAATTAAATAAGGCAAATATCTGCTCCAGCAATACCAAAGTTCCCAAACACCCTCTCCCTTTTGCATGGGTCTTATTACTGATTATCAGAAAACTAACGGGTTAACGTAAGGGTGGCAAGACACAAAATCATCCTTTCATCCTTCCCTCCTACAGCATTAGCAAACTGGGGAATTATGGGCTTATTCTGGACCAGGGGTCTGCTGTTCTTCAGTGGTGACCAGTTGGTGGCAGCAGTTTGGAGGAATGACTCTTCAAAGTAGTTTCTGATTAATGACAGCAAGCACATTGCAAACAGTTGTCGTTTAATTTAATTCTACTGGCTCCATGATACAAACTTAGAACTTCCCTGAAAACAATTTCTATTATCTTATTATTTGTTCTGATGTGACCCATTGCTGCTGTTGACTCTCCACATTTGTTACAACCCTCTGTAGAACTGCAACCTTGCCCTCCATTGAATGGGGTTGAGACATGAGAACAGTGAAATATTCATACCAGCATGAGAAGCACGTCTTATATCAACAGTGAGACTTGCCTTAATTAATGGTGGAAAATGAAATAGATTTAGGTAGTCATGGGTTAACTTCTCGATAGCAGTCTAGAAAAAAAAAAAATCAACAAAACCAGATGGGAGTTATTTAGTATCTCATCCTGCAAATACAAGCATGAAAACAGCACAACCCCACACGCCCTCTGTTTTCCACTGTGGATACATTAGAGCATGTGAGAAGAGTTTAAAATATAGCCCTGTTCTGGAAACTGTTGTGGTAGATTTGCCCTGGTTTGTATTCAGAATCAGATCTGCTTAATCAGAAAAAGAAATGTTCAGGGGGCTTGTTTTTGTTGTTTTTATTTATGCTCAAATCAACCCAGGAAGCTGAGATCTTTCATTTTGGACATTATTGACTTTATTAAGTTTCAATAATTTTCCCTGTAGGAAATATAAATTAAATATATCAGTAATGGTGTGTGGCCATGGAAAAAATGGCTGATGAGCAAAAGGGGAATAAATCTGTGTGACTTACAAAGCTAAATTTGTAGGACCAGCAATTACAATACAAGTATCTCTTTACTAGCAAATTGGGCTCTAAAATGATTGAGACTCAACAGAATTATAGACACTGCTTTTATAGAATCCCTTTTCCAAAGCTGACTGCCAGAAAACTCTCTCGTGTGGCTACAGTACTAATACATTACTGCTGTCATGATCACATTTTCCAGACCGTGATTTTTTTAACTCATTACAAACATTAGACATTTAAAACACTGTTTAAAAGCAAAGTTCTAAGAGCAAAGAAACCTGTCTGTCAGTCAGCTTTAAAGTTGTCCAACTGAGTTTTGCTAGTCTAAATATGCTTTACGCTATAAATGAGATGTGGAAATGGAGAAGCTGAGATTTCAGTTCAAATAACTGTTTTGTATCTGTTTCTCCTTCAGCTAAAGAGAGTTCTCTCTGAAGATTCCCAAGTTTTTCTGCTGGGAGAATGGCCCTCCTAGGTGAAGATGCAGCAGTACTGCTGTCCAGCTCACAAGAAAACCAAGAACTACAGAACAGTATAAAGACCACAGCACATTTTCATGCCTCAAGAAATGCTCAGGTTGCTTTGAGTTCTAGATGCATATGAAACTATAATTCTGTTTATTTTAGATACCAAATATGTTCTCTATTTAGCTTTGAACTTTTTTGTTGCTAATACTACTGAAACTCCATAGACTCCATAATATTCACACTATAACTTACTGCAACATGCAATATATGCTGATAATACCTTTAAATGGATGATGTGTCCTCTGGAAACAATTCCCATCTCCTTTAAATCCTCTTCTTCTAGAAGAAGCAATTGCTTCCCAGTGATATGATGTTCCTTAAACAAGCTAGCATAGACACTCATTTCACCAGAAGCATCGCCTTAAGATAAAAGAGGTTATTCAGAAATCCACATGGCACATTATTGGAGGGGGGAAAATGAACAAATGTATATTAGTGCATAAATGCGAGCATGAAAGGACATATGAGTAGCTTTTACCTTTTCTAGTAAGTTGTTGCATCCAGAAAAACTGCAAAAAAGAGGAATCAATCTTGAAGTTCAAATTATCAAAATTTTGTATTACAGTTATTTGGAGTTCACAAGTAATTATCTTTCATAAAACAAAATTTAAAATACTTCTCACTTTGGGATAAAGGACTCGGGATTCACCAATGCAAGTGATTACTTCTTGGGCAGCTTTCCCAAACTGCCTTCCATTTTGCAGCCCCCTTTCTCAGTTTATTGTCATGAAGAACTGAAACGACCAAAGTAGAAGCTGAGAAATGTCATGTGCTAAAAGAGCTGAAGTGAAGGAGCCAGATCTTTTATGGTTTTTGTACTGGCTTTCCAGACAGTCCTTTGGGAAATGTCAGCCAAACAACCCCATGATGCATAAGACACAAAGGGAGTGCTTGATAGGACATTAACATAATTTTGACACATCACTATGTCAGAGATAAATCACTGATGTGTCTTGTTTAGCCTTTTAACTGAATAAAAAGGTATAAAGTACTCAATGCCATTATTTTATATGAAAGAGAGATTCCACACCCCCTAAAAAGCCCTAAACTTTTTTTCAGTTAATTGCCATCCAGGTGGCAATGGGATAAAACTATAAAACATTTGAGCTTATCCTGTCCAGGATCAGGTCACTGGGCACTTCCACATTCCTTAAACAAGGACCCAGGAATTCCCTCCTGGCTGCTCTCAGTTCCCAGCTCCCACTATTTTCTGGACACTGGAGAATGTGGCTGTTTTATGAAGGTAATTCAAATCCTTAATTTGCTTCTGGTCATTTTCAAGACTTTCTGGGACACAAGTTTCACCAAACAAACAGCAGTAAAATCTCACCTAGATTTTCTGATCTGGCCTTCCCTCCCACCACGCCCACTGTAATTTGTCAGAGAGCTCCAGCATCACCAGCCTGGCCACGTTAACACAAAATACTCACCACATCTTCCTCGGTCCACGCACAAATATCAAAGGAGGGCAGCAACTGTGTGAGAGATACGAATTGAAAAGAAAACCATCTGACCATTTTCCTCCCCTCCACCCAAATTTTACTTTGGTGGCTGATACTATTCTGTTCCTTTTCCCCTGCAAAGTGCAGGACTTTAGCTGCAACTCATATTGATGTACTAAACCACTGGATTCACACTGATTGTGGGCTGGCTCCAACAGCGTGTTGGCAGTGTTAAATCGATCGTGTCCCTCTCTGCAGATAAAATTACCAGCAGATCTTCAACAAAAACAACTTAGGAAGCAAAAGTAAACCATCTGATGGCAAGGGACTCTATCTGCCTCTCCTCCTGGTTCTGACACTATAGGAAGGTTTTTCCTATGGCTTTGGTCTGCAATGAAAATAATGCTGGCATTAGGACTCCCTCCCAGATGATGGATATTTTCTGCAAAAGGAAGGAAAACTTTCACTGGACAGCAGCGAAAACAGAATTTGGAGTCTGGCCACTGCAGACTGTCTTCCCACCCACGTACAGACAAGTCTCTCTTGCTTTCTGCCACTGCTGTGTAACGACTCCTGTAAGGCTGGAGGAGTGCAGCACTTCCCAGCCTCCTACACTTTGTTGGATGCAAGATGGTGTTAGCTCTTGAAGCACTAGGAACCCACGGAGGAATGGCTGCGTTAAATGAAATTCTGGGATGATTTGAAAACTGACAGAGGAGAAGATGTCACTGTAATAGTGATTGTCATTTTACTCATTCAAGTGTATTGTATCTAAAGTGTCATCCTCTTGGCATTTTTATTCAGCTTAAGGGGTTACCATTAATTGTTGTAGATCTGTATTTCGACAGTCAGCGTCTCCCAGAAGCTCAATATCATGATGTAGTTGCAAACTTTTTGATGTAGATAACAGTGATTTATGAGACACTCAGCTCAGTTACCCCCGAGCCCCCATGGCTTTGTCACCTCCTTCAGAGAGCCCTGCCACCCCCAGGGTCCCCAGACCCCACCCACAAGCCAAGCATGTCCCCATGGCAGGCCCTCACCCCGGCACCTCCAGCTGCACACTAAGTGACCTGGGCAGAACACTGTGGGGCAAAAGTAGTGCTGGGGGCAACACTAAAGGACAAGGACAAGGAAGGGCAAGTGGCAATAATGAACACACTCAGGAGGCTGAGAGTTGTGCCTTTTGTAGGTACTTAGAGTCAAACTGGCTGGTGCTGCAGCAGGAGCCTGGTACAATGATTTGTACAACTGAAAAATTTACTGCAGAAGTCCAATAATGCATTTTTAGATGTACAGTTTTTTCTGCTTCCTTCTGGTTATATTTAAACCAGAAGTGGCAGAATAGTTCTGTATTATTTCTCTCTTGTCTTTTTTTCTTAATGGGAGAATAAAGGAGAAACGTCACACAGTTAGTAATACAGAAAAGTGACTTAAACCAGCAGACAATAAGAAACTTCTTGGAACGCTAGTGTTTTACACAGTGACACAAATGCATAAAATTTACTGTCAAAATGTTTATTGCAAAATAGAAGTTTGGAACAAAAGAGAAGCAAGGGAAAAGTTCACACCAAAGGAAAGTTTATGACACCAATTGAGGAAATTGAATACATTGTATGATTTCTTTTTGTTTGTTTGCTTTGGTTTTACACTGGAAAATCGAATCCACAGTGTGAATAAAACAAGACATGATATGTCAAGTGCAATAAAGAGAATAACTGACACTGCAAGATTTTACCACACACAAGTGTAACATTGCATGTTCCACACAAATGATATATTCAGTTTACAGCACAAGAGTCTTGGCATAGGCATTGCGCTCAGCTTTGCTTTTTCAGAAGGGAGAATGAAGTTTTCTAACATTGTGAAAATATTTTCTATTCAAATTCCATCAGTTCAAACCTGAAGTGTAAATAGCATCGACTCCTACTATTCAGTACAAAACTTCTTCAGTAGTGCAAAAGCAAGAAATGCAGTGGACTATATCTGACTTTAAAAGGCATATGAGTATTTAGCACACAATATAAAATGTTAAAAGAAAGTCATTGGTTCTATAGTTTTAAAATTAAATCTTCACACATCAGAAATCTCTGTGCAGATTTTACAGTGTACACTAAGTTGAAGCCTGGGGGAAAGGGGAAAGGTCTCTCCTCCAGATTCCTACCAGTGCATTTTAAGGGCTGTGAAAAT
Organism: Passer domesticus; assembly: GCF_036417665.1. Classification (NCBI taxonomy): domain Eukaryota; kingdom Metazoa; phylum Chordata; class Aves; order Passeriformes; family Passeridae; genus Passer; species Passer domesticus. Next base: position 22,856,333 of record NC_087483.1, read on the forward strand.
TACTAAATGAACTTACTTTTTCTACCTGAACATTCTACATAGGACTGTAGTTAAAACCTCTGTCAAGTCAGAGGTCCTATTAAAAACCTGTAAAAGCTGCCTGATTACAGATAAAGGAAGTACACCACTAAAAACACACAGTAACACTGCTCAATACTTAACAGCTATATGCACACTACAGATCTATTGCTACTGCTGAGAGCAATACCCATCATTACTGCATCAGATATTTAACTCAGAATAAACACTTTAAAACCCAGAAGGAAAGGGAATCAACATCTAAGGAAACCTCTGGAATGATAAGCAAATGACAAGCCATGAACATGACTATGTGACAAGAGGCGACGCCAGACCTCACCTCCAGAAAGCCCTTCCAGTCCAGAGGGGACGAGCTCCTTGTCAGGGAGCACACAACGGCTGGCAATGCAGCACACCCACACTGTACCCTAAGGCACTTGCTACTCCAAGAAATTAGTGATGACATTGTCACAAAAATGACTAGATCAACAGTTTTCCTTCAGTAATCCCATTTCCGTATTTTTTCACCACTGCTAAGGAAAGAAAAGGAGTTGGGAGTTGGACATCCTGTCTTGGTCCCAGCTGACCATTAAGCAAGTCAAAAGTCGATCCTCCCCATTCTTCTCTGAGGCCATTTACCCACCTAAGTTAATGTTTGCAGCACAGCAGCCTGGTAAATATGCCAAGTTCAGGCCTGGTTCTTACCTTTCCCCTCCATCAAATGCAGTGATATTTTTTTACTACAAATACCTTCAGGCTTTATGGAAGCCAGAGGAAATTGGGAACCCAAAAGGCCTGGCAGGGCCTATTGAGCTGAGAGGTGTACAAGGCACAGGAAGGCTTTTGGTGGCTTGTTTGGGCTTTGGCCCAGAGCAGCCAGAGAAATGCCTTCTGGGTTTGGTTAATGCTTTCATTAGCTGACACAAAATGTGGCTGTGGACTGCTGTGGAGATTTGTATAACCTGAGGATGAGACAGAAGATGGACTTGGATACACTGCAGAGCAAAATCAGGTGTGGAAGACGAAATACTCTGCCCTCCTCCAACCACCATACCTGCCCACCAGAACCACTTTTTAAAGCCCTTATCTAGTGAGAAGCGTTTCAGAGGCAGAAACAACACAGCTTGATTCTCACATATGATAACTGGCTTGTAAACTGGAGACAACTAGTGCGAAACTCATCAGAGGAAAGTAAAAATGCAATTAATACCACTGCTTTTTTAGTAAGCATAGCCAATATTCTAAGTATAATACTATCTCAACTGCATCAGAAGAATTTGTCACGTTATCACCTTATCTACAATTCAGAGGTCACCTTTGCTACTTTAAATGCATGGGGAAGTTTTAGAAGAACTTGAACTTTTCCTTAATATAGTTTCATTTGCTTTGAGAAACAACATGGGGGACAAAGGTGAAGGGGGAAAAAATCCATCTTGCTTCGTTAAAAAATATTGAACCAAGTAGGTCGAAATCACTACAAGCACATTATCACATTCTGATGATATTTGCTGATATAAGTTACAACACTTGGGTAAGCACAAAACCTTGAAGACAGACTTAAACCTTGTGATGTTGCAGCAATGAATATCTGTGTCATACTACTTAAAATCTATTTTTATTTCTGTAAAGATTAAGGAGTTAATTTACAAATTCACTTAAAACCTACACAAACATAAATGTGCATTAAGTGCTCCAAGATTGTCAAACACCAAAAAGTGCAAAATATCAATGCTAGGAACAGATTTTTTGGGGTTTTTGAATTAGATATTTACTGAACCAAATTTTGTTTTCAGTTGTACATCCCTACACTGCTTCTGTGATAATTTATGCACAATGATACACATCTTGAGACCTAAAGTGCACATATTACATTACACAAATCCATCAAATTTTGCTGAGTGCAAAGTGGCAGTGACAAAAATAGTGTCATTGCTGTGGGTGTTAGCAGACGTAGACTTACAAAAATAGTACAAATCTACACTGGAAAAGGCTATTTGTTCTTATATCCATTCCATCATTTGCCCTTCCAACTCTCTTTTTCTTTCAAAAATCACTTTAATGGACCTAAGAAGTCATCCACACATGAGCCAAAAGAGTTTCTCCTTGGGATACTTTGAACATTTACTGCATCATTTAAATGATAATTTGATAATGAGAAAAGCTTCCAGATACAAGAGGGTTAAGTTCAAGTCAACAGGTTTGGGAGTGTTTGGAAGAAGGTTAAATGCCATCCTGCAGGAACTAAGATCCCGTGTAAAGCGAACGGAGCAGGCCAGCCTGAGCACAGCACTTGCAGGTGACTGGATCAGTGCTGACGCTTAAGGATAAAACAATTCTTTCTTTCTCACAACCCAAAGAGGTGCTCACTCTAGAAAAACTTCTTCAAAGAACTTTGTTTTGTTGAGTGAACAGGTAATGATTTCAGGCCTGCTGTTATCTAACGTATCCATTTTTCTCTAAGCTATCCACAAAACACCATAATATATAGGTTAGAGCTGTGTAACAGGCAAGCCTATAATTAAAGAAGCCACTCAAAAACAGAAGTTTTATAAAAGAAACCCTTCCAGTAATTGAGAATGGAATTTTGATGGCTTATTCCCACTACTGCTGAACTACACAATAACATCTTTCTTTTGAAATGCTGCCCTTCCTCCTTGGCAAATATTTTACAACATCTTCCTTTCTAACCTGCATCTGTGTTCGCACTGGTTTCCCTCCCTCCTTCTGCATCACCACTAAAGGGGTCATCAGGAGAAACATCCTCTCTGCTCTCAACCTAAGTGCCTGGCAGGCAATTATTGCAGCAGATTGTTAGACACTGAGTTTTATGGTAAGCTGTAACAGCAGTTGACAATACTTTGAAAGTAATGTGGCTGCAAAAAACACTTATGCAGAGTCTAGTAAATATTCCTGACATTACTGCCAGATTCTACTACGGAGAATTTCATACAAGCCACGGTAGTAGGGCCCAAGCTGAAATGTCACAGTGGCTTCTCTTTATCCTTTCCCAAGGATGGCACACGCTGTTTAGCAGATACAATAGAATCAAAATTTACAAACACTGATTTTTGCTCTCAGGTACAAGAATAAGTCCATCAAAGTTAATGAGGCTTCATGGATTCACATCAACATAACTGAAAATTAGCTTCTAGATCACAATATCTGATAATAGATGCAGAGGTCTGATTGCAGTTTACTTTGCTAGAGTGAATTATACACACATGCACATACACGTGAGGGGGAAAAAAAAGAACATTTATAGAAATCATCTACTAATAAGGATTATCTGAGTTCTGCTGCTATTTCATTTTTAAACTATATATATATAACTAACCCCTCTCTTCCTCCCCAAGCTTCTCTGTTCCTAGAAACTTATTAGTGACTTCCCACAATGCTGCCTTGAAAAAGGCTTTAAATTAAGAAACACAGCAAACCTCTTCACTACAACAGTAAGAAAGAATGGATGTAGAAAATAGCAAATCTGGAAGTACAAGCATATGCATATGACTGACAATTAAAGGGGTAAGGAAAATGACAAAAAACACGAAAGAAAAATTTGAAGTACATTAATGGCATTAATGGCATTGAAGTTTCTCCCAGTGTTTCCAGATCTTAAATTTATCAAGCCAGAGTTTCTGTAATCAGGCACTAGGAATTACAGATATAATCATAAAATAATAATAATCTCAATTAGTTTGGAAAGTTTAGTTCCAAATTTCATCAAAGCAGAAATAAGTCAGCACAATCTAAACAAAAACAACATATCTTTCTACATACAAATATGCTCAGCCTGGTAAATATCTTTTCGTTGTTGTTTGTTTGTTTTTTGTTCTTTTACAGGATTTAAACAGACCAAACTGACAGGATTCTTGTTCTAAAACTTTATTGTTTTACTTTGCTAAAACGATTTCAGGGTTAACTCTACAACTTATTTCATTCGCTGCTATCATCTGTGTCATCAAAATCATCATCATCATCATCATCGTCATCTGACCAGTCGAATTCACTGAAACCCAAAGCCATGTTGATTTTCTTCCCTTTTCTCATAGAGGTGGTTTTAGAAGAATTCTTTTTGGCTTGCATGTTTATCTGCATTCCAGAATGCAGGACAGATCCTGCTTTGTTCAGAGAGAAGATATCCCCAAAGCCCGTCATCATCAAGGCCTTCAGACTTTGGTTCATGCCAGCTACCTCCCCGTTACTTGTTGCTGTGATCTGACATGACATCTCTGCACTGTTTGACTCCTCTGTTTTAGATTCAAAGTAAGACTCCTGAGACATTCTTGCAGCAAGAGGTAAGAAAAACTATTTAAAAGGAGGAAAGGACAGAGCAAAAGTGAAAGTTAGAACCAATTTAAAAATCAAGGAAAAAGACACCACCAGATTAGTCAGCAATCAACAGAAAGCATATGATTAGTGAATCTAAACATGGAGGTCGAGTAAGAATTCATTAAAACAGATAGCATCCTTCTGGGGTCATTGTTCTTAAACCAAAATGCAAAATCACTGAGTGGCATGGCAAGAACCACAGGGAACAGAGCTTTCATGACAAAAGAAGGTTCAAACTCTTCAATCCTTCATTTTGTACAGCACAAAACAGAATATGACATTTCCCAACAAGGAAGACTCGTTCCAAGGCAATTGGAGCTGCTTAATTCAACCTTTCAGGACTGAAGAATAAATCAGGTTAGGACAAGAGAAGCCAAACAAACTCTGCAGTTTGATGCAGAAACAGCAGCCCCTAAATATAAGAAAGCAGCAGCAGACTGGTTTTGAGTGTATGCTCAAAAGGAGAGAAAGGGTAACCCTGCAACAGCCACAATCAGGAATGAGTCTCACACCAATGCAAAGGACAGGAGAACTGGCCTCCACCCTGCACCAGCACCACACCTTCAGAAGCCATCCCAGGGACAAGCAGGCAGGGGAAGAGGGGTGGTTTTGGTCCTCTTGGCAGCTTCTTCAGCTTTTTTTTTTCTTTAGTCGTATCAACAGACATCTGTCAGTTGCTTGTACATCATATTAAATTTCCGCTAATCTTCACCTACAGATAATGGCATTCTCCTGACCCAGTCTGTTTGTAGTAACAAATGAAATATGCCCTCTTCAGGTTAATGATTAATGCCTCTTGAGAGTGGACAGGCTAGTAACCTGTGACAGGTTTGCCTGGGCTTCACAGGGAATGAAAACTCAGGAGTTTCACCTTAAATTAAACTACCTACTTGTCTTGGGGTGTCAAACTGAGACACTACTAAAACAACAGCAAAGGTGCTGTGTGTGAACATCTGCACTAGCACTTCTTTCCATAGCATTTGTAAAACTACCTACCCAAAATTCATAGGTTTTCATATCTTTTTTAACCTAATCAGAAAACTGACTGAAGAGTCGATGGCAGTTGATCAAAAGAAGTTACAGGGGTGATTATGGTGATGCCCTGCTTTTGTAACAGAAGAGGCTTCACAGCCAGGGTTGCTCAAAGAGTGCCCATTTCTTGGTAAAACCACTTACATTGACTTATTTTCTATCATTAAAAAAGACAACATCTGTCTTCTGTTCCACTTGAGCTTTCCCTACTTACTAAGACTATTTGCATTGTGGTTAAGTAAAGTTAGTGATCAGGGTTTAAGAAACAAAAATAAAACAAAGAAGTTGGGATGATGGGGTGCCCTAAGTAGTCTTCATGCATTCTATTGCTATGTGATGAAAGAACCTGCAGCTAAGCTTCTGTACACGTGGCTGTACAAAAACCTCCATCAACAGCCTCCTAGCTGGATCAAGGATCAGCAAAAGCTCTTCCTGATAAAAAGAAGCAATCTTTCAAAAAAAGACCTAGCACACACACTTCATTGCCAGGTATAGTCACTTTAGATCCACGGAAGAGCATCCCGGACATATGGGAAAAATTCCCTGCAAAAATCAACAAAGCTGCAAATCAGCTTTCCACTGAAATACCTATCTGGGTCATTGACTGTTCAATGTCTGAGAGTGGGTAAGCTGTGAATGGCTCATTTTGCAAGTTATAATCACATTACTTCCTCCATATTTTGTCATCTCGTTATCTGGAGAATTTAGAGTTTGTTGGGATGGGAGATGCCTTTAGTGACACTCTTATCAGAAGAGACCCTTAGAAATGGCTAGGGTCCACCAGTCTCTCTAAATTCCATGGTTAAATGATCACCTGCAGGTACAGGGCATCATAGGTGATATATGGATTTCATGTCTTCTCACTGTCTTCCTCTAATAAGATGTTCATCTGAGCTACATATACTACCATCACAAAGTCAAATATTCTTTCAAGAGAAGTCTCCCATTCCATGGCAACTATGGATATATTTTACTCCACCAAATGCTCCTGATTCCCTTGTGCTAAAGGCTTTTGGAGATCCACACAAAGGAATTTGCAGAGATCAGACTCAAAGGTATAAGATGCAGCAGAAATAAGGTCAAATCCTATTGAGCAGGGAGAAATGCACAGAAGTATTTCTAAATATTTGCCTCATCCTTCCCTCATGCTGAAGCGTGTGAAGCTACACTTTACTATTTGGAGCAGGAGCAGCCTGCCACTCACAGTTACCTACGATGCAGGATGAAGCTTCTACCAATCCTACAACACTGGAGAATCAAGTGGCAGAGACAGCTTCGCTGTTCTCCTGTCACTTGGTTTAAGTTTCTACTCCTGCACACCACTGCTGGCCTCTGGTCTTTGCTGCAGAGACAAGTGAAAAGGTGACTGCAGAACACAGAGCAGGGACAAGAGTACCAGCTAAGACACAATGAGAACTAGTTTTGACTAAGAACCAGGTTTCTGCCTAGTGGGAACTCTAAGATGTGTCACAGTTCTAGCTGCCATATCTTTACTCCTGCTTTTACAGTCAAGGTAATTTAAAGTCAAGCACTGAAGCTCCCTGTTGTAACCCTCTAGTTTGATGCTGCTGAGCAGACACTGCTTGAACTAATGGAGGGAGACAGATGCCTGACTCCCAAGGATTACAGCTTGCAAACAGAATGTTCAAAGATATTTTGCAAATGACTTACAGCTATGAATTTACAATATAGTTGTACGTGCAACCAGTGCTACAAAGAAAACCCAATCTTGCTTGAAAAAGCCCTTTTTTTTGCCAGTATATCCAATTATTTCCAATAAAAGGGCTCTTTAAAAAATACATTCTGTGTAACAGCTCACTTAAGATGTATGGAAAAAACAAACCTATATTTGTCTATTAGAAGAAATTGCACCTAAATGCAATAGGACAGTTGGGTTAATGCTATGCAGAAAGACAGTTCATGCTTAGCACAATAGGCCTTAGCACAATGCTTTATTCTTGCAGCAACGCCAGCTCTAAGTGAAAAGTACAAGTCATAAGCAACTACAGCATAAAAAAACCCTAGGGCCTTGCTGGTGAAAAGGTTTGCTCATTAAGGCTGTGTCTCATGCTGTGCTCAGGATAGAGGATGGCCCACAGCTCAGTTACTGGAATATGGCAAGTGTTAAAGCAGGCATAGAGATATCTACTGAAAACACACAGAATCTGCACACAGGAAAACATTTATACTCCGTGATTTCACTGCTGCATGTTCACAGCTGGAACACAAATGCAACTTCATTCAAAGAACAGCAATAAGCGATGCCTTAAAAAAAAGTCATATGTAAATGGGTCTGGCTGGAATCAAGGTTATTAGTAAGAAAAAATTGTGCATAAGAAAAATCATATGCTACTGCAATCTCAGTTTGGTATTTGTCTTAGCTAGTGTTTTAAAAACAAGTAGGTATCACAGTATTTTTTAGCAACTCTGCTGTAATGTCTCGCCATGCACTAACCCTGTGGTCCTCCCTCTGCCAATCAGTGGTTGAAGAGCATAGCATTTCATCAAGAAATTCAAGATAACGCAAGAAAGTTTTTTTGTTCAATTTACTAATAGAAATGTGGGAATTCTACCAGCTGGTAACTGGCCAAAGTTATGTTAACTATAATTATGAACAAAATCTTAAATTAATACTTCAAATTTTGACCCCATTTTCACAGCACTGGAGTTTGCTTCTTCTCAAAGAAAAAGAATAGAATAAAAAAAAATCTGCGTAAATTTCACAACATGCCTTCTGGAAGATACAAATGATTCTTACATTTTAAGACCAAATCCTACATTCCATAAAGTCTACAACTTTCTAGTTGAAAAAAGTATTTATTGAATGTAAACAATTTTTAAAGCTGAGAACTCTAAATAAATCAATGGGACACTATTTAAAATGTCCATGTCACAATATGAACTATCAGTAATATGTGGTATGGAATGTATGAAATACATAGATGAAATTAAAAAAAATATATTGTTATCTGGAGTGATGCAATAAAATTGGCCCAGAGGAGCAACTAGAAACAGGAACAGTATTTCCTTAGTATGTCTTGAGATTTACATAGACAAAGCTCCAAATACTTCTGGCACAAGCTGAAAGGTTGAATTATTGTCTACTTACAGGAGTATTTGATTGTTCAGTTAACTTCTGCTCCCACATCTTCAAACGTCTCTCCCGCTCCTTTAGTTCCTGCTCTTTAAAGCTCAGATCACGCTCCAGTTTCTTTAGTCTCTCTAAGGTTGCCTCAATTTCACATCTGCACGGAGACAATTTGTTACGTCCTGTCTTTTCCTGACAGATATAAATTGTTCATAATTCCCACCTGAATGTTAATTAAATGTGAAAGGCTGAAAAGTACAATACTAACTCAAGCAGCTCATTTAATTACCAAATGCAAAGTCTTTCACACTTTAGGAACAAATGGTAATGTTTATACTTCAGACCATAATACCTTCAGTAGAAGAAAAATAACATTTAAAAGAGTAAAATACCATATAACAGAAACATTTTTAAAATTAAAATGCCTTCTTTCCCCCCAACATCAAGAAACATGATCTGATCCATAAAGAAACTGCATTAAGAACTGTTAATGGGACAAGCATTAACAACACAATACAGGCACTCCAAGAAGCCCATTTGTCTGGTTTCTAACTTGGCTATGAATACTACTTGGACTTACACTCAAAATGCACAAAAGCATTTTGTGGGGGAATGTTTTCCCCACTTACCTTCCTATTTCTTTAGGTGAAGATACAAAAGCAAAAATACAAACTGTGATATGAGCCAGACCTGCAAGTGGTTACAAATACAAGGTTCTCAAGTTCAGAACAGCTGTGAGAAGGATTTGGCTAACTTTTTTCCACTTCTCACCATATTTGCAAAGTTATGAAAATCAGGAAGGGCAGGAAATGAAGGCAGTACTCTAAGAAAGTTGCAGATACCATCTTTATTTGGTTTCACTGCACATACTTCCCTTAATAAAGTAGTTTCCTTTGACATACTTTCTGATGGACAGTATATTTTAAACACATGAACTGAACTGCTCTTAGAAAAGAGTTTAACAAGTTTTGTACTACACAAATACACAGAAGGTGAACAACAATTCTGTCACCAAATTCAGACATATATTTTGCTTGTGGAGTAAAAAAAAAAAAATCTCCTATTAGTATCAGAGGTTGTACCTGCATTTAACATTTCTGTGCCTTTTTGGGAGACTGTGCACTGCCTGCCACTTGTATTCTGACAGTTGTGGGAAGAGTCAATCACAGTGTTCTGCTTTTCTCCTTGAAAAAGCGAGCTCTTAAGAAGACAAGAAATCCTAAAAAGAGCTCCGAAGACAGCTATTTGGACTCTGCAAGGTTAAATATTCTGTTTAAACTTCCACGTTATTTTTTGTGTTTTAACACACTGTGAACAAAACATGCTCCTTCTGATGTTTTCAAAAAGAAAGCAGAAGGACTAACAGAGTTAGCTGTCATTTCTATTTGGGGTGGAGAATTACTTGTTTCTGTAAATCTCCTGTCCTGGCATGGAATGATTAAACTCTTCTCCACTAAAAGAGTTCAGCCTCTCAGTGTGGGAAAATAGCATACCCAAAGAGTCTAAGAAAAATCAAATAACAGAAATATTCCAAATTCTATGGATTTCTCATTTTGATAAGACATCTCTGACGAACAGCATTGCTTAAAAAGTACAGTGAAAGGATTCAGAGCTCGAATAACCAGAAAATCCCACTGCAATCTTTACCACCATGCTTAATTCTACTGCAGAAATCAGCCACCTGGGGGCAAAGGCATTTATCACACTTGAGTCCTGCTGAATGAGCTGTTCTGTGTAGTGGTCAGAACAAATACCACTTGTAATTATTGTGCTTCAGATTTCAAGAAAAATTCTCTATCATATTTAGGCATGCATAAATTAAGACTGATCCCTGTGCTGGGTAGAAAGAGGTCACACATCATAATAAAGAGACAACAAGGGAACAAACTAAAAGGCACTGGACCAAAGGTCAGAAAGCGACTTGTCCCCAGATACCCATATCCCTCAGAAATCCCTTCTGTCAGGTGCAGCACATACTATGCTATCTGCTGTGGAAACTACAGAGCAATTTGAGGGCAGTTGCAAGCACTGCTTTTCTTAGTTTGTCTCTCATCATCGCTGCTACTTACACACAACTCTATAATTTTTTAAATATGTAAATTACATTCTCTTTTTAAATAATATTATGCGCTAGGGGAGTCCTGGTAACAATAGTTTTCTCTATGTCAAAAGTCTACTTTGCACTGTAATTATCTCCCTTCATTAGACAGAAACTTCTCTTAAAATAAAAGGTTAGTCTGCAAAAACAGTTGCATTCTGAAAAATAATTCCACTGCATAATGAAACAGTGTAATTAAAGAGAAAGCTACTGTACATTGCCCAGTTAATGAGTCTTACTCCATAAATGAAGCAGCTTGAAACATTATACATGGCAGGACATGTGGATTTGTTTGCTTCTGTAGTTCTGCAGTGTGAGTTTACTGGTTTTTCTAGAATAGTTTCATTCTGTGACACTGAAGAACAAATACTAATACATTACTAGAAACTATAATGATAAACATTTGCAGATGAAAAACAATGACTGGCATTTCTTTATGTGTCTTGAATTGCTACTAATACACTAATGTAAGTATTTTCATCATTGGAGCAGCCACTTGTGGGGAGAGGATGGAAGGAGAGATGCAGTTAGTACATATGACTAAATGCAGACAATGCGATCTCTCACTGAATTGGAACATCATTACTTCTACAGTAATTTTTTCTGACTGTAGTACAAGTGCCTTGAGAAAGGGCTCCAAGAAGATCACAGAATATGAATTTAAACACAGGGCCTATGCAACTAGACCTATGCCACCCAGGCATAAGGCAATGCCCCTATATTATTAGTAACAGAAAATGTGCTGAACATGTGTGGAGCAGTTAGGAAAAAAGACACTGAATTATTTTAAGGAAATACAGAACAAGCAGATCAAAATGTGATATTAATATAAAAATGAATACCAGAAAATGTTGCAAATAAGATCCCATTATGTAGATAAGTCAAAGCACCATTTGTGTTATGAACTCTAGCAGTCATGTATAGACTCAGCCCACTCTCAGTTTTCATGCCAGCCGGTCAGTGATACTGAAGACTCCAGTTATTTGCTGTTACAGCTACAATTTTGGCATGTCTATACAAAAAAGACCTCAGCTTGCCTTTTTTTAAGAGTGGGGAAAAACACAATCCAGCTTATCTGAGCTTTGATTTGCTTTGGGAAGTGCAGAATCCTTGTGAAAGTACAGTATCTGGATCATTAATTTGGACGTCCCTCAAAGGGACAAGCACAATTTTTGCTTTTCCCAAGCCCACCCTTCTCCAGGGCTCCGATATACAGGCTTCATTAAAATTCTCTATTTTGTGGTAATACATATCATACTTTCCCTACTGCTGGTTTCACTATCTCTTTGCAAATCACTATGGGATGGGATAAAAAAAAAAGAAAAAAATTAGTAAAAGCAAAGATTTTTCAACGCAGAAGTTAAAATACATTAAACTAATGTGCTAAGTTGTTTTTAGTAACAAATTTAAGTCTCTTTTAGTTTATCCTTCAGGATCACTTTATGCATCTTTCATATATTTCAGGTGGCAAATTTTTGGCATACTTTCTGTTTATTTGGCTAAACATTCATGAAAGCTTCCACACAGATAAGGCTTTCGCATCAGGGCAGGAAGCTGTTACCAGAATTTGGATAGGAGAGCACCCCTCCAGCTTCCAAACAAGTGCCCACATGACTTGTGCTCTTTCTGAACACTGTGTTTTCATTTCAGCTCAATTCAAAAATCATCTTTGGTCTCAGGCAAATCATGTCCCATCATGAATTTTTATTTTCTCTCTCATATTTCCTTGTCTCTAAGTAATTTATTCTTCCAGAAAAAATGTCACATTTATTTTTAACACAAGTCTCCATGGTAAGTTTTTTCATCACTTGATAGTACCAAAGAGCTTTTTGTTGCTACATGCCTTTTCATTAACACCTTTTCAGACATTCCTCGCCTGAGAAATTTAGGTGTATCAAAACAAAATTTCCAAGAAATACTTGGGCAACTTGAGCCACACTTCAAGAAACAAACTGATTAAGTAAAACACTGTTTGTTACCAAATGTCAGCTAGTACAGTTTTTATTTTCCTATACTGGCAAGATTTAAGTAGTTATTTGCTTTCCCTAAAGGCAATTGAGTACCTGCCCATCTTTCAAATAAGTATTTTTAATATAAGAACCCTCTCACTAGGATGTACTTTTTTCCCAACCCTCCTTGTGTTCTGTCTGCTGTCAAACGCACACTATGACGCTCAGAGTCTGCACAAACAAGGGCGCCATGCAGCTGGGGGACAGCAAATGCCGCCAGCAGCGCTCAGCCCGCGGCTCGGGGCGGCGCGGGGGGCGCAGTGCGGAGCCCGGGGGGCGCAGTGCGGGGCAGGGCCCGGGGGGCGCAGTGCGGCGGGCGCAGTGCGGGGGGCGCAGTGCGGGGCCGGCCGGGGGGCGCAGTGCGGCGGGCGCAGTGCGGGGGGCGCAGTGCGGGGCAGGGCCCGGGGGGCGCAGTGCGGCGGGCGCAGTGCGGGGGGCGCAGTGCGGGGCCGGCCGGGGGGCGCAGTGCGGGGCCGGCCGGGGGGCGCAGTGCGGCGCTGCCGCCAGCAGATGGCGCGCAGCCCCCGCCGCGCGGCCGAGGCGGGCGGGCCCGGCCCGCGCTATTTATACCCCGCCGTGTGACCGGGGGCGTCCCAGCCACGGCTCAGTTTTTCCACTCGCCCCACTGAAAATCTACGTCTTGCCTTTCCTTGGAAGGCAGCGGAAGAAGCGCGGGATTGCCGGGCTTGACGCGAGCTCCATTTCCATGCGCTCCTCCCCATCCTCCACCCCGTCCCGGTTTCTTCGATGCAGGGAGTCTTTCGGTATTTGTGCTCCCTGCTTATTTGGCATAGAGTCAACGCTTCTTAATATAGACCGAGGCACGATCATCTGCAAAAATCATCTCCCTGTGCAGATCTGTTTTCAATATTCCATCTCAAACAGAAGGCTGTACTGGGCAACCAGCAAGTTTTTTAACCCACAAATAAGCCTCAGGGACAGGTTTATGAAGTTTTGGCATATTCCAAAAAAGAGGCTGGAAGTTTTACTGCAAAACTGTAATGTAATAAAAGTGTCTCAAATCTCATCTCCATTTATAATCACTTACGAATAACAATTACAGTCAGCAATAGCTAAAATCATATGCTGGAGCAACGCTGGAACACTGTAAAAAACAGGACTGGCATGGGCATGTGCTGGATGTGTGAACACAGCTGACACAAAGGAGAGAACACATTAAAAATGGCAGAATGCATAAAAGTGAGGACAAATAGAGGCTTGACTTGGAAGGTGGGGTTTTTAGGCCCCTTATCTTTTTTTGTTTTAACATTAACAACACTTTCTATGAAAATGGCATCAAACCTACATGTTATCTCAGTTCTTTTGCCCCCACACTATTGACTGAAACCTTGTAATCGGTTTTAAGATGTGAATCATAAAACCATAAATATCGTGATGCCTAAACCACTGTAATAATAAATATAGGGTACAGCTAAGTGCATTGGCTCCTAATACAAGTTTCGCAACATTCTGGGCATTCCTGAAAAACAACAAGGTAAGCTATGTTCTAAAAATACTTCAAGCACACATATTTTCTACCAGTACATCACTGGAGTCTGATGTCTTTCTGAAAAAAAACACTCATACCATTTCAATGTAAAACCACCACATCATGTCATCCTGGGAGGAAGAAAACTTACCTCCACTCTGCCTTGTTATGCAGGAATGAGTTACACTGGTCTGGAAGGTTGCTGTCATTTGACATAGATTCCAGGATTGAAATAATCTGCTTGAAAGATGGTCTTTTCTGAAGAAAAATATAAAACCCAAACAGAGCATTAGTATTCATATAAAACCAGTAAAACTATCTGCAGGAATTTTTCAACTGAAACCCCACAATTAGCAGGAATTGCCACACTTCTTTCTGACCACAGCATCCTACAAGAGAACTGTAAATCTGTAAATGGTTTCTTTTTATTATTCCATTAAAGTAAAGTTTGAGAAGAGTTGCACAGGCTAGTAGGACTCAAGCCTTAGCTTAGTCTCCCATGTCTACTAGTAAAGCAGTATTAAACATTAGAATCATCAAATTATCTAAATTCTTAATTTGAAAGAATAATTTTTCTCAAGCTAAGAGAGAAAATGCTTCCACATAGAGAAGGCTGGACCATCAGCAACTGGTAATTATACAGATGGTCTTTTACAGGTATTAACATAAACTCTTTGGTGTATGAACAAGCCATTTAGCTGCCTATCAAAAACAGGTTTCTGGCTGCAGTTCCCCTCTTGCAAAGGAGATACTTTCAGAAATACTCTCAGCTACTTCAGGGGCAGCCAGGGAAGAAGTGAAGATTGATATTAGGGAAGGATGTCTTGCCTGGCAGCTAAGCTCATGTTAGTGGACTCTGTGCCCTTCTGTCCTGGGCTCATTTACTGAACTTTCTGTTCCAGGGTTCTCCATCCAAGACTCACCGTGCTCACAAGTCAGAAAAACCAGTTAAAATTTCTCTGGGTTTTTGGTTTTCCTTTGTTTTGTTGTTTTTTTTTTCACTTTTCCCTTAGTCTCAAGGGGAAGCCATAAAGTAGGATAATAACTGAAAACTGAAAAAGCCAGTTAAATGTGTTTCTTGAAAGAGCACTGACTCTGTTAGTCTGTTTGACAGACCCCAGACAAGGTTGAGACAAAAGGTTGAAACAAAATGTAGATACATAATAAGGGGATGATGCACATTCTCTCTCTACTGTGCCTTTAATTATACCATTTCTGCTAAAATTACAGATGCCGCAATTAAAACGTGCATTTTAATTTGGGAGCACAAAAACAATTAGGAACAATGCTGAGGTGTCTCTCTTAGGAAGATCCAAGTGATTTCCACATTATAAAAGACAGACAATTTCTTTATTTTAAATGTCAAACAGCATGAAAAAGTGTCAAATGCGTAACAAAAAAAGAGACAAGCTCTGTTATACTGTAATGCTGCACTCTTCGGCTGTAACTGGAGGCTTTGTCTGTCATTTTTTGGTCCACCTCCATGATTTCAGGCAATGGGCAGTTCAGGGAGCTACACAGATTTTCTTTGCCACAGACACGCTCGCCCCAGCACAAGTGCTCATGCAATTTGTTCCCCAGCCCAGCACGAGCGAGCGGCAAACTGGGCACGCAGAGCTCCACAGCAACAGGTCCCGGTTAAGAGGCACACTGCCTGCACTGGTGACAGGACCCCTGTCACCTTGTATGGAACCCAGCAGGGTCACCCTGCCTTTACAGGGGGCTGGGGAGGCTGCTGTCCTCCCCTCATGTGCATGATGGTGCTGGACCTGCCACAGCTGAGCAGATCCTCTGAACACACCCTGGGAAGAGCCCAAACTTCCCCGGTCAGGAGTCGACCACACAAAATCCATCTGTGGTACCACCACCACTGACTCCAGTTTTGGGGCAGAGAACCTTTGACTGGCCTTCACACCCTTTTTGTTGCTACAGCTGCATCTCTTGTAAGCACACATGTGAACTGTTGAAGGGATTCAAGGGCCTCCCAAATGGTGAGGAAGCTGCCAGACAGGAGATAGTGGCTCCCTGAAATTCACCAGGGTGCTGCAAGTGCTATGCATTGTCCAACAGACTGGCAGGTACATAATGTGCCTACACAAAACAAATTCCATTTTCACGAAGACAACAAGGGCAAACATTCCCATGCTGCATTATCTACAATATTTTATGGACTATTCGGGTTAATTTACAAAACACATCTATGAGTTTTGCTTGCTCCTTTTTTCTCAGGTGTATACTGGGAAGTATAGGGCAGGGCTGACACTAAGTGAGCACAGTCCGCTCTACTATCAGGCTTGCCTGGAGTAACCAGAGGGGAAACAATGACAGAACAGGGCTTTTACTAAGGGCAGGCAAAAGGATCAACCAACTGATTTGGGAGAAGCAGCAACAATCACGTGGTGGGTCCTGTGCTACAGGCAAAGGGGCTGCAGAGTTGGTGCAACTGGAGCTGGAACAAATGCAGAGTCATGCAGTAATGTCAAAGTACTGTACATCTCTGGCTGTGCAAATTCTGTAAACAGCCAGCAGTCACCCTGCCAGCTTTGCAGCTGCCAGATTTACAGGCAGCAGCTTTGCATGGAGACAAACCTGACAGGAAGGCACAACACTGTCACATGGGTTTTGTTGATTTCTTGACCCTAGGAAAGGATAATTTCAGATTTAATAAATGCACTCTAAATGCAGAGTGGTACCTTGGCTGAAACTGGCAAGAAGTGATTTGGGAAACTGGGAGCCTGAGCTGAGAAACTTAAAAAAAAAAAAAAAAAATCTTCTTTTCAGTTGGTAACTGCTTAGCACTTTCTAGAAAGCCCTTATAAGGGATTCTTAAAATATCAAGGCATGAGTCGCCTTTGAAAACTGTTTCCCTTTATATCTGTGATGTCTCATACTGAAATCTTTAAAATATATGCCCCTCTAGAAATAATTCTGGCTCATGTTTTCATTGTTTTCTTCCACTCAGTATTTCTTACTGAATAGGTCTCCATAAAACCAGGATATTTAATCTATTTCTCTTTCATTTTTTGTTTCTTCTCTGTTCCCAGATTTCTGATTTCCATTAAAATACTCTATAATTTATAAACATCTTTGATGTGGAGAGAAACTGAAGGAACAGAAGAAATGAGAAAGAATTATTCACCTACAACTCAAAAGCAAATAACCCCAGTAAACAAAGACATCAGTGATGAGCAACCTTGTTTCTAACAATCACCTAATACCCAAGCAAAGCTTGGTAGAAATTTTAAGGTGTGAACTGTTTGCTTCAACTAGCAGTTTAAACTGCATAAAGACTGCCATTCCAAGTATCACGTGGAGCACTACAGATATTTTTCTCCATGTGTGAAGAAATTCTTAAGAATTCAAAGCAACATTAATAACTCTGTCTGTTCCCATGAAGAAATTATGGTGTGAGCAGTGTCTGACACTCCAGCTGCTCTGCAGCAGCTCTCCAAGTGTATTCCTTAGCCCCACCATAAATGCATATCCCTCATTTCTCAGGGGTAAGCCACCAAAAGTTACCTCATGCTTTCTGTGAGCTAGAAGTATGCACCTTAGCAACTGCTTTTGAGCAGCTGACATACTCAAGCTCACCCCTGCTTGACCTTCAGTAACTTGTTCATGCATCAACGATCTGATTTTCTAAAGCTAATCCTGGCAAAAAGGGAATGCTACACAGAGCCGTATTTCAGAGGAGCGTGCTCCATCTTTTGGCTCATGCAGGCCACACAGCCCTTTATCAAAGCATTCTGAGAGCTCTAAGTAGCAAACCTTTCCCAGCACGTGACTGAATAAGTCAGTCACATGTCCAAATTGTGACCACAGATTACTCCATTTCAGTCATGTGAACAAAGCTGTAATTGCCTAACAGAAGAAGAGCTGCATGAGAAAAACTAGCGAAGAGCAGACTGTCAGAAAAACCCCATCTCACATGAGATTCACAGTTGCATGACTTCTGGGAATAATGTCTCCAGGAACCAGCCCACACTCAGATAAATTACTCTATCAGACAGAACTCAGCCTGATAGTTAAGCATCATTCTTTTACAACATGCAAATCCCTCCCTCTCCTTGAGAAACAGTAACAGTCTTTTGGACACTTATGGATGAGGCTCGAACAAGGCAGACTGAGCTGATATAGTATGTGACAACTACAGAAAAGAAGTTCCAATAATTCTTATTCTGAGGCCTTTGGTAGTGATGCTGACACTTGGGAGCAGTTAGTAAAGATAAGCAGTCGGCACTGAAAGTCCTCTTCAGTAATTACTGACCTAGAACTTAAGCAGCCTACTTGTAGATTCAAAAACTTCAAGCATTTTTCTCCCCTCTCTTCTGTGGGGAGGATACAAGGAATTATTAAGAGAATGGCAATTATATGTGTCTTCATGTGGAAATCACATGTTGACAGATCTCAGTCTTCCAGATCCATTCTGTAGGAAAGCAACCCCCTGCTTTTAAAAGAGAGGCCAAAAATGCATATTTCCTTTCTCATATTATTCTTCTATGGTGATAAATTCTAGTTTAGAGCACCTAATGTTCTCATTTGTCTTGGAATTAATACTGGTCTCTGTGAAGTAGTAGCTAACTTTTTTCTGCGTTTAAAGAAATGAAGTTCTTCCTGGTGCCTTGACTTGAAAAAAAGAGCACAATTTCCTTTGCTTAACTATTCTTTAATGTCTCAAATATTTTCATAGGCAAAGGAAATAGATGTTAATCCTTGGTACTAAAGTTAGCATGCCCACAGGCTCTTTTCAGCCTGTTTCATGTACAGTAGGATGGTCACAAAGTCCATTTAAAGAAGGTAACTCTCATAATCTACAATAGCTTTTACTGTCTAAATAATTATTCAATCCCTTCCTTGTAGCAGCAGATTAACAGTAATAACGGTGCAGCTCTTTTAACTTTTTATTCTGTTTTCATGGTTAAACAGCACTGCTATTATCATATTATTACAGTACAATCATTATAAAGCTCACCATTCAAGCCCTAAGGGAACAGATTAGGAAAGGTTTAATGTTAATTTAGAATGTGTTGCTGCTGCTCCTACCCATGTTTTATGGATTAATTTATTCTTTACTTATGCTTGTGTTTTCAACACCAGTAAGGCACAGAACTGGACCTTAAGATATGTATTTCATAACATGATGCTCATATATATCCAAGAGGGATTAAGTATTAACCTTTGAAAGAAAATATAAAACCCACAATTTTTCCACTTGCTCCAAAATCGCTACATTTTTGCCATCTTACCATATTCCCTGTCATTGTCTTTAGTAGTTACAAAGTTAGCAGCATAGTAACTCTTGATTAAAAGGGAGAGAGAGTTTTTTTAGGTATAAATATATAAACACACTAAAAAAAAAACCAGTCCTGGGCATCTTTGTCAAGAAATGTGTCAATGGTGTCAGCTCAGACTTGTCTCCCAAAAAATGCTAATGCGCTTTGCAAAACAAGACTGGGGTGGTGGTACAGAAATCAAACACACATTTAATTACCTTTGAATCAGCATCCCAACATTGGTGCATCAGTTCTGCAAAACTTCTGGGACAACTGCTTGGAATGGTTAATCTCTAATGGAAAGAAAATGTACCAGTTACTGGAAGCATTTCCCTTTAAGCTGCTACTAAACAATTTCCTATGAGACCAATAGACTTCAAAGAACAAAAGCACACTCTCTTTTAAACATAATATAAAAAATGTGGAGACATATTAGAAAGAAAAATCAAAATTACTAGCACTAGCAAGAAACACAATTTTTAATAGAACTATAAGAAAGTAACATGTCAAATGCACAAATGGAGTTCCTTAAAAAAGCTGAGAGAAGAAGCAAAATCAAGACAAACAGCTTTTCATACTAAAACATAATAATTTGTGGAGGTTACTGCGTAGTACTTTAAGTTGCTTGTCATTTAGCCATAATGTACAGCCTGCCTTAATTCCTTTCTCCCACATAAATGATCTAGCTGTACAATACTATAATCACTTTTGACACACAAATAGCTGAAATATAGATTACATTAAGTGAGTTAAAAAGAGTTAAGTAAAGCTCAACATGACACAAGAGATGTTTCATGAGCCTGTGGTCAGAAGGATTAACGAGGACATGCAGATCTCAGAAAGTACTCACAGAGCACAGTGAACTCATAAATATTTCCTAATGACTGAAGACAAGGAGTTGCTGGTTATAGCCAGGACCACTGACTACAGAGAATTAGTTTGCAGCTAGTTTGGTTCCATTTGCTGAGAGTTTTAAATTAGAAGATTTTTACATTAACAGCCTGCCTCCAGACTGGAAACCCTAAAAGCATATCCTTTCTCACGTGCACACACACAGATACTGAAGCCTCTCCAGCTGACTGCACATGCTTCCAACATTACACACTGAAGGAGATCCCTCTGCTCTCACTGAAGCTGTTACCTGACTTCACATGTTTCATATTATATAAATAATTTTTTAAGTTAGATAGGAAACCTCAGTGAAAGTGAGTCCAAAAAGCTGGAAAAAGGGTTCTTGTCCTCTAAGAGGAAGAACCAGGTATTACATTCCTGTTCAGACTATCCTCTCAGGAAGACCCTTTCATCTGCCCTACTATTGCCATTTCAGAAGCAAAGCAGAGCAAGTTATGGGACTCTGTGCCATTACATTACTGCAGTGTGACCTGCAAAACCTTACAAGACACAGCAGCCAAAAGTAAGAGTTAAATTCTGCTCCAAAAAGCATTTGAACCCTCTAAGAACTGGAAACATGAGACACAGAGGCAGGGCACTGCAGAAGTCTGATTATTAATGTCATAACTTAATGTGCAAGGGTTTCTGTGGAAGAAGTACACAGAAATTTGTACAATGCATAAATAAGTTGCACTGGTGCCTGATCTCCAATTGAGTCATTGGCCTAAAAATACACTGGCTAGCCTTGCTACAGAATTGTCTGTAACCCTCAGTGCTCCAGGAGGTGGACAATCAGTAGCAATCACCACTTGTCTCACTTGTGAAGAATGTCACATACATAATATGTAATATAGAGGTAGCAGGATCTAAATGTCATATTATAATAAAGAACACATTTCTCAGTGGCAATTTATTATGAAATCATGTCTAGCATAACCTGAACTCACATGCTTTGCTTTTCATAAAAAAATGGCTTAAAAAAAATCTCTAGCAGAATAAAAATAACACTGTGAAATTACGCATAGTGTCAAAGGAGATCCATACAGACACATCAGAATCTACTCCATTTGCTGGCCTCAGGCTTTACAAAGGGGATTTTTCACCTTATGCAATTATGCTTTGGCCTCAATCCCTCACTGATTTTAACAAAAGACTTGCAATCCAAAAAATGGAGGAGTAGCTCAACTGTTGTGGATTGGGACCATGCAATCCCACTGATATCAACAGATTGAACTGAGAGCAGAACCTGACCCTTACACTTGTTTTGGGACATGGAAAACTAAGAAAAGTGGCACAATCTGAGCTTATGCTGCACATGTTACCCATGTCATGGCCAGAAAAAATTAAAAGTATGTAATGTCCTCTAAGCTCCTTCACAGCCCTCTAAGGAAAATGGTAGCAACAGGCTAGTGGTACCTGACAGACAAAGAGCTAGCTCTGAGAATGCCACCCCTTAGGTTTCTTCAGCCATTAGTAAAATAGTCACGTCTACATTTTGTTCACGCTGTGTTTTATGCGATTCCTTGCTCTGGAAAACTGTAGAGAAATGTGTATTGTACTCATGGACGTGTTTCAGCATGTGACTACATCTCTTTACAACACTCCCAATGCCACTCTGTACCCCTTACATAAAACTGCATGTGGTGGGCACAAGAGCCAAATACTGTTGATGGAAGGCTTTATGGTTCCTCCTTCAAAATTATGTGTAAGGCTTTTTCTGGACTAGGAGAAAGAGTGTCTTTGTGCCCCCTGCTCTGATAAATGCAGTAGAAGACCACATTCACAATCTTCACACTGTTAGTGTAGCATTTCCAACTAACTGGTATATCACAGCGTCACTCACTGGAATTAATCCAGTCCTCAAAAAGAAGAAAAAAAGAGAGAGGGAAAAAAAACACCAACAAAAAACATTAAACTAAGAGGAGGAAACCTAACTCCTCTGTTTAACTCTGAAGCATTTTGAGAAACAGTTTATGTAGAATAATAGAAATCTGTATTGTACAGCCGGTGCCTCGCCATTGTAATGTTTCCCAAGCTTCCGCTGTGTCTAGATAGAGGAGGTTTCATCTTTGTGGAGGATTTCCATGCTTGTCTGTGTGTGGTACAGTCACAACTTTAAATGTTTTTTAAATGTAGTTACTGTCTTTGATATCAAGGGACTATGTGTTCAGATATACGCTCACATGTCCAACTAACTGAAAGCCTCAATTTGTGAGAAGAAGAAAAGCGAGGCTGGGGACACTGTACAAACGGTGTTTACACCACTGAAGTGCTTTTGAAATGGAAAGACTCTGCATGAGGAGGCTTGCAGCTATGCCACAGCCTTGCCGATACCAGTGAGGAGCTCATCTTCAATGTAGTGTTGAACGTAGGTGGCAAAACTGTAATTTCTCTCTTTTTTTAAAACTATTTTTTCTTCTTTTATTTTTGAAATTTTCATCTAAGCGGCAGTTTCTTGTACTATAGTGACTCCTGCTGGGAGAGTTAAGTTGAAGTAGCTGAAGGTCTCTTACAGATATATCAACTCCCGGCCAGTAAAAAGATGTCCTAAACGCAGGAGATGGAGTTAAACTGTTCCCCTACCTTGGACGCAATGGCTTCTTTCATCACTAAGAACAAACCCCTAGGTTTTACAATTGAGACTGAGAAACTAGTACAGTACTTGTACAATTTTTGATCTACAGCATCACGACGTGAAGCTGCAACAATTAGATGTAAAGGGTCCATTCATGAGGAATAACATCACTTTGACCCTTTGTGTTAGCTCCTACTGCTAATCTTTCCATACGCGTGAACTTACTTTCAATTTGAAGAAGATGAAAAAGTCTTTTGCAAAACCCCAATACTGTTTTCTGATCTATGTACCTGAATGTAGAAACGTAGTCTTACCTCGTTTTTTTCCACTACAAGCCAAGCTACTTGTAATCCTTCCAAGCCTTTAAAGGGGACCTCCCTTGTTAGCATCTCCCAGAGAACCTGGAAGAGAAAAAAAGAAAAGAATTTTTATTTCTGTACTTTGTATTTTAAATACATTATTAAACCTTGATACAGCTCTATTCTGTATCCAATTACCAGGCAACCAGTTTTCATTTGCAGGAACTTGGACCAGTGTTTGTGTGCAAGATCCTCTCACAAAATTAATTTGAATGTTTCTGCTTTTTCCTCTACAGAAAAGCCAAGATGAAAAAACTAGGTTGCTTTTTTACTATCTTTGTACACTATAAAGTTCACATTTGGCAACTGGCACTTGGGAAGACAACGCTCTTCCTCTCCTTCTCAGCTCCAACTAGGCATATCTTTGCTTTGTAGTAATTTTTCATTTAAAAATATTTCTATGCGATTGCAACCAGTGAATATGATCCAAAAGGTATTTAGCTCCTTTGATATGCCTATAAAAATACAATTTTGCAATCAAAACTGTAATTGTTTATCTCCAAGTATGTGATCGTATTAAACTAAGCAATATACAGCATATAAAAAATTACTCTCTTCTCCCTGAGTTTTTATAGACATGCTGTCCTTAGATAGAGAAAGATCTCCTAGTTTTGCATGCTTGTAGCCTTTTGGTAACACAGTATCCAAGAATCTGAGCTACTCTGTAGAAAAGAGTTTGGCATCATCAAAAAGGCTTCAAGTCAATGAATCCAACTTGTTTTTATGCCATTGGGACAATATATTGGTATTCAACCAAATTAATAGCACTTGGTACCTTCACTTTTATATGTCTCCCTTTTTTTTTAACAGCAAAACTTTCATATACACATGTTGTTGTAAATATCTACAAACTTTTTCTTCTGCTCATATATCAAGTATAACAACAACAACAAAGAATCTTTAATGCAGGATTTGCCAAAATGCATTAAGATCCTTATACAAGTCTCTATATCCTCACTGTTTGGGTTAGTGCCCAGGTTTATTCCAGCTGCACCATTTTGACTGGATTGTGGACAGCTATGAAGATAATGAAAAAGCAAATGGAACAATATTGACAGATGGAGGGCAAGCAAAAAAATGCATTGAAGCAGAGTTGGGCCTTTAATCAAGTGAACAGGGTACTCCAACAATAGACCTATTTGAATAATTCTGCTTAAGTCAGAAGACTGATTAGTAAAGGTAAGGGTATCTTGGAAAAATAAGAACAGCTTTTCTGAGAATTAGAAATATATGGGGAGAACTATCACAGACCTATTCAATTACCCTGTTAGCCTCAGTTCAATCCTTTCAGAAGGAAAAAAAGGCACCTCAATTGTAACTCAAATTATCTCCTCTCTACTGGTAGAGAAAAAAAATTAATTGTGAGGGAAGGAAAAAAAAATTACCAGTCCCATGTACTTAAGACAAAAAAAGCAGTGTATAAAACAGTCAGTTTAAAACAAAGGTTCCTGGACCAAATCAAACGTGGCTGAGCAGCCTTGCAGAACAACTTCATCTGTTGGGACTGTGCCATGAAACTACAGAGGAAAAATCTCAAGTTTGCACATAAGATAGAGCAGTATCTAAATAACCTTCCAAGTAAAGAACATAATGAAATACATTTTAAATGTCTTCAAGAGCCTTGAGCTGGAAAACTACTGCTGTGCTATCCTTCTTTCAGAAGACTGTAAATTTTAAGAGCTGTCTTGTTTCATTCATGCACATATGTTTGTGCAGAACATTTTGCACCGAATTCCTTTATCATGACACCTTTAGTGTTTATTTCCACTGCCCAAACAGATCACTGCCTCCCTAAACCAATAGTGCTAGCTAAAAACTCTTCCAAGACTGCACACAGTTGAAGAGGAAAACAGCAATTTGACACAATATGAAGGATTGTTCTTGATGCCTTCATTTTACTAATAAATGAAAGTAAAAGATACAAAAGTGGGATGTTGGAAACCTTTGCATTTACTTACACAGGTTTAGAAAATATTTTAACAACAATGCAATTTTCATATTCAGACCAAATGTACAGAGAAAGCCTTTCCTTCCAACGTGACGTGTCTCTATGTTCAGCTTTACAGGAGTTTCAACCCCTTCTCATGGACTAGCTACCCTGAATCATCAGCTAAGGTAATGACTACATCAGCAGTCTTTTAAAAAGCATTCTCACTTGCCTCTTCCTGTCCCCAGGGTGATTCAGCAGCAGACAAGGACCTCAGCCTAACATACCCCAGCCTCTCTATTGTGAGGCACTCTCTGTTTATTTTCAGAATTGGCACCCCAGCTCACTTCATACGGACATTATTTTATCTTTCCATTCTGGTGTATAATCTGATTGAGACTGACATGGTTCGCTTCCCCTCCCACCTGTGATGGTGAGGATCACCTGCTTTCCCAATCACATCACATCTCTGTGATGATGGACAGCAGGTGCTCACAGAGAAAACTGCCAAGCTAGAAACAGTGATGAAAAACAAAGTAAGGCAAAGTAATATAGTGCAGTAAACTGCAGCCTCTGAAGATGCTGGACTCAGTTTTGCATATAGAGGAAGAGAAAGGAGAGATAAATGTATGAATGTTCACCCTGTACACAAACCTGATGCTTAGAAATATGTGGTCTTCAGAAAAAGCTCACACATTTACATGTCAGCTCAGCTGTGCATTTCAATTCCTATCCTCTCAATTATGTGGCAACAACCCAAAGGAAAAACTAAACCCACAACACCTCTACCCCATCCCCTGTCCCCCCACTGATGCAAAGCCAACAAAGATTCAAAGAGCCATTTGGATAGGGGAACATCCAAGTAAGTAATCTGAGGAAAACAAAACACACTGAACACCTTCGCTGAAAAAAAAAATGCTTTGTCTGGCAGGAAACTGTTCACAGACAATGGTCAGGAGCCACAGTTAGCAGAGGTACAGCATAAGCATTAGCATTGCACTCACAGAGGTACTGCCCTTAGGCATGAAAATTAGGTCTGTCTTCTCTGCATTGATCCAACTGCAGTTAGAGATCGCATCATTCTTTTCAAGTAGGGATAACCCCTGGAGCTGGCCAACATTCCCTCTATAAATAACATATGTTCTCATAACTAAAGCAGTGTTTGAACAGCTGCTACATTTAATGGCAGTCTCTAGGCCACCAATAGCCAATTAATCGTTTTACTTATTTGTTCTTGTAAGTGATAAAATAATTCAACTACATCGGATGAGCTTTCTGTGATTAAATACATTTATACTGATACACAAACAGACACTGTGGTGCACTACAAACAGTTCTGCCAGGATAATATATTCTGAGCATATGTCTTCATGATTTTGAACAGCTTTTAGAGTGACACTGTCATTCCACATACACTTTCCTATCTGGCAGAGATAGCAAGGAATGACAGAGATGGCAAGGAATAATTTTTGAGCAACACACAGTGACATACAAGTCAGTTTCAGGGTTGATCACTTGTTACACTTGGTTTTAGTTGTTTAGATTACAGACTTGGAAATGGATCAGAAAGGGGAACTACAGCATGGCTGAAGGAAAGTGTAAGATCTGTCTTTGTGTGGTAATAGGTTCTCCTTGAAAATTTAGCTTTAGCATTTTATGACAGTATTATAAATTATTGACTATGTATCTCAGAGAATACATAGGCCTGTTTAACCACCCACGAAGGGCAGGACAAGCTAATCTAAACATTAGCTACAAACACGTATACAACTGTTCACAAAAAGGAAAATTCATTTCAGCTGAGAAGCAGCTCAGACCTATGAGGCTGCAGAAAGACTTCAACATTTCATGGAAAAAAGCTCTTGCACAGCTTAAGCGGAGTATCTAAAATCACAGATGGGTTTGTAGAAAGAAAAGACTGTCAGATAAAAAAATAGAAGAAAGGAAATTAAAGAAAACCACGGGAAAGATGACAAACACTGCAAATGAAATATCTATTCCTAGCATCTTACTAGTTTACATTTGAAAGGATTCTGTTCTTTGTTAAGAGGACTTTAACTGAAGTAAAGCAGATTTGTCTCTCTAGCACAAAAGCTGCTGGCAAGTGTTATGCTTCAAAAAGGGATTCTTTACATTTTGTTTTTATAGATGATCATAACTTAAAGAGACAAAAATACCCTTTCTCAGATTCCTTGTTTTCAGACCCCTAGCTACTTCCCTGGTAGTTATAACACTTGTTATAGGGAGATTCCAACTTTCAGTGTTATATTCAGGCCATTTCATGCTGGTATAACCCCTTAATATTAGTTATTTCAGAAAGAGAGAACTTGGCCACTGCCATTCTTCATTTCTACCTGTCTATCTCCTCTGAAAATGATGGTGTTCCAAGACTAGAGTTATAAAAAGAATAATTACTTCTAAGTGCTTATGAATTCATAAGCTTCTACCCACAGTACAACACATTAATTTAAAAACAATATATAAAAAATCATGGGTCATTACTAAACATTCTAAAGTAGCACTACATGCCCATAACAATGTAAAAGCACTCTGGTAACACTGAACTGTTTTCATAAGGAGGATAGTTCAGTTTTACCTCCAAGCACAGAACTGTCAAAGGAACCTGACTTTTTCAATGAGGTAAAATAAACTTTTCACAACAGTTTCCAAGGCACTGCTAATACTTGACATGATAAGATATTAAACAATTTCCTACCTTCTCCCACTTTGAAAACATTACCTTAATGTTTTGAAAACATTACCATATTTCAAACTAGGATGACTATGTGAGAAGTTTGAACTATAAAACCATGTCTGGAATTTTTTCTCTAACATTGTTGTTCAGTTTTGAAACTGCAATGTTCCCCTTCACTGGACAATACATGATTGCTTCCAGTAACAGTTTACATTAATATTTGCATTTGTTAGCTTTTGTTCTCTTACTCTTTGTGACCTAGTTCAGTTAAGCAAGCAAGGATTTTGAATCTGACAGTATAGGCTCCTTGCAAACTTTCACTGATAAGTGATGTCACATCATGTCTCAAAAATTCTTCTCACTATAAACAACTGTTTGGCAAAAAGTTTAAGTCACCCTCCACTGAGACAGCAGCCATAGGTGCTAGCTTAAAACCACAGTGCCTCCCTCACATCTACCTCTTCCCATTCCTCAAAGAGAAAGAGACAATACTTGGCAGGTAATGAAGAATTTCTCATTCTGCCACCCACTGCTGAATCCAAACAGAAAAATGGTTAATGAACCAATATGCATGGAAACTAGAGCTCCACTTCCTTTTCTTTGCCCCCAAAGGAAATACTCTTTACTGTCCTCTTCCAGAGAGAGGCTATGGGGTTAGGCACACAACTGATGCGACCAGCAGGGCTATTTCTAGCCTACTTGGTATTGCAGAGAAAAACTAAACTAGAATTTAACTGTGGACAGAGTAAAGAAATTCACATTACCGAATACAAAAACCTGACATTCTTATGAACTATACCTGATTCCCCACCCTTCAGTAAAGCAGTGCTGGGCTTCTATAGTTTCAGATGGGGTCTATTCTCACAGATAAGTGATAGCAGTGTGTAGCTATGATATCTTATGAGAAATCCTCTGCTAGGATTTTTTCTTTCCTGAGGCACTCAGCTCCTCAGGACAGGAAAAATCCTAGCAGAGGATTTCTCATAAGATATCATAGCTACAGCAGTGTCTTTTAAATAATTGAGCAAAAGAGCAGTTGCTTTTTAATTAAAATCAGTGACACTCTATTTTGGGGAAAGCGCAATGCTAATGTTACCCCCCTATTACAAGACAAACTTTTTCTCTTTGGTTCCACAAAAACAAAAAAACACAAGCAGATATTCATGATGCTTTCAGTAGCTCCTGAAAGCCTTTGGGCATATGCTGAATAATTGTGGCACTTCCTACACTGGCATGCTGCTAATCTAATCAGATGCTACTAAACATGCAAGATGCTATGTTCTTCCTATCATTTTCAAGCATGTCATTATAAATGATGCGTCAGTCTTAGAAGGAACTGCGGTGTTTCTTGTTGCTCTTATTTAGAATTGCTGTAGTTGCAGCATGTGAATTCTGTCACACGGACAAACTGCCACAATGCACAGTGAGATGAGGCACTCACCACTCCGTACGAGTACGTGTCACATGTTTCAGACACTGGAAGACTCTGAATAACTTCTGGGGCCATCCATGGGAAAGTGCCCACTAATGACATGTGTGTCGTATGGGAGTGGAATCTTGAGGCACCAAAATCACAGATCTGGCAAAAAGAAATAAAATATTAAACTGGTATAATGAGTATTTCTGCATTCATCAGACATGGAAACATCCAGTCAAGCAGCAATATCCCTCTACAAATAATTAAAGTGTTCATACCTTTAACACACCATCAGCAGCTATAACAACTGAAAATGAAAAAAACAAAAGGTTACAAGAATGCAAAAAGCAAGCCCAGTACATTTTTATAGCAAAATACTTCATTTTTCAATAAGACAAATGACCCTAAGGTGAGCCAGCATCTGAATGTGCACACCTGTCCTGGTGTCATTGAGAAGCTGACAGAACATCTGCTGAATATCTGCAAGTCTCTGAACAAATGCAAAACCTTTCAGGCATTACTGAGTTAAAAGACAGCAACACAGATGAACCTCATTTTCCCCAGAACAGTTCGGTTCAACAAGAGGCTCTCTGAAAGAGTCATTAATAAAAGAAGAAAAGCTTCAACCGTGGTGAGACCTGGATGTTTCTTGACTATTACGCATTATTGAAATCTGTGCATTATTAAAATCTGTGCCTCTCCTATCCTACCACTAGTAGTAGAAGTTTCATCTAAAAGGCAATGTTCAGCAATTTCAGAAACTACTGTCAACTGCTAAGTGCAGACTCCACACTGAATATGTATGACTCAAAAGCCTGAATATCTGTCAAACCTCAAAAAAAGCCACAATCAAGACAAGATTTTCTGATAAGAAATAATAGGCCTTATCCAGTCTATTGTGTCTGGTGTCTGCCAGCCTCTCCTCATATTCAACCTTTCCAGATAGAAAGAAGGAGTGCCCAGGCAGTATCTGAAGGCTTCATCAGCTTTCATGGCCAGTCATGGCCAGCAAGACACAAGTTGGAAGAGCCCTTCTCCACAGTGCTCTAGATGATGCCAGATCTGTAATGAACTTCAGACAGGCTCAGGACTGGGAGGAGGGAACCAGATTTTCTGTGCCTCAGCAAGTGCAGCTTTGATGACAACCAAGGTATTAGCTAGTTCTGCTTGTTCAAAAAGCTCGGGCACAGATTTAAATGCCACATTAACAGGTGACAGTAAATGCAGAGTATTTCAAGAGTTTTGCTGCTTTACCATTCCTGGACTTCAGGTCCCTGTGGATAACTTTGACTGGAGCTTCCATGTGTAAATAGTGCATTCCTACACAAAAGAAAGGAACAAATCTGGTTAGACAGGCTGAGCAGGGCCATCACATTTCTGCAGTCATGATTCCTGGTTCCCACTAGTTGTACTCATTACAAGTTGCCATACCTGTGTGCCATACTGACGTGCTGAAGGACAACCAAAGCTTCCCATCATCCTTGAGTAAAAAGCACTAACCAAAGCTCACGTGTCTCTCAGAGCATCTATTTGGATATGCTAATGGTTTTTAACAACATATGTAGTTATTTTCTCTAAA
Organism: Passer domesticus; assembly: GCF_036417665.1. Lineage (NCBI taxonomy): Eukaryota > Metazoa > Chordata > Aves > Passeriformes > Passeridae > Passer > Passer domesticus. The sequence continues at coordinate 22,887,112 of NC_087483.1, forward strand.
TATATAGTTAAGGAGATGTCTCTACATGATTAAGCCAGATATGAATTTACTTTTTTTTTATTAGTTTACACTGATTCTTGTGTGGTCAGTCACGGAGAACACAAAGGATGGAACAGCTTATTCTTCATTATTATATGAAGAGTTTCAGTATGTTTGCTGAGAATAAGTCCTTAGCTTCCTTAAATGCTCCAAATCAAATCAAATGTAAGGTCAATTACACACTTTATCTCATAATTACACGACATCAGCAAAATTATCCTCTTGGGATTTAGGGGTACACCAGAACTGCCTCATCACAGAAGCTATTTTCACTCCAGAATATTTTTGGATTCATAATAAACAAGGAACGTATTAAAAAGAACAGTGAATGGGTTTTGCTTCTTTTATTTATAGATGTTTGATTGGTTTTGTTACCATCTCAATAAGAAAGACTAGGAAGGTTTTCCTGCCTAAGGAAGCTCTACATTTGCTGGCTGTGTAGGGCAGTATATGCCACTCTTGTTGCTTACCTTTAGCTATGTCAGTGGCCCAGGTCATGATATGATCCATATCCATCTCTTCACTTTTGTTACTATTAATGTAATCAAACAGTGAGCCAGCAGAAGCATACTCTGTTAAAAAAAAAAAGCAACAAACAAGACATTTAAAAACATTGCACCTAACTTGAAAGACATAATAGAAACTCTGCCAGTTCCAGAAAGCAGTCCTCTGGCTTAATGACCAAGCATTTGGGTTCAACAGCCCAATATTATTACCAGTATAGTAGGAGAGTTTATCTGATTATCCCAATGCAGACATAAGCTACTACTAACAAAAAATGAAAAAAACACACCAAAAAGTGTAATCATATAGAAAAACAGGCATTAAAATGAAAAGGCATTAGAAAGGTCTGGCATCAAGAACGATCAGGCAAAGCAGTTCAAATTCCAGAGTAAAAGGTTGTGCATGCTCCTTGGTCAGGACAAGCAGATGCTTCTCTTAATTTCCCATAACTGCACCCACAGAATCCCACAGCAGGATTCTGGGGTACAAACAAGGGCATTTGGGGCCCACTGGTGTTTGGAACTGGCAGGAGGAATACAGTCTGACTGTCAGAGTTGTGGGGCTTAAAGCAGGAATAACAAGCTAGTTAGCCCTACACATATTTAGGAGTGAAACTGGAGACAACTCAAATCTCTACAGTACTACTTTCATATAAGCTAAAATTGTTACTTTTTTAAACAGTGAATTAGCCACTCTTGATCAGAAGAACAATTAACAGATGAGTTTGGTGATATCAGACTCATCTTATTGTTTCCAAAATCAGAGGATACTCCCCACTGATAAGCAGTACTGTGTATAAATTATGCCCCATAAAAAACCCACAATTTTTAGTTGTTTTTTTTTAAGTAAAGCCACATTCTAAATATATAATGCTCTGTTACAAACAAAGAGTTTGCAAGTAGAAGGTTTCCTATTTCCCCATGGAGAAACAGAACAGCAGATCAAATAACTTGTTCATGAAAAAACAGAAGGATGAAACCAGAAGTCTAACCCTGAGATAAGCAGGACAGATTTTCTTGTGCTGCAGGTGACCTGCAGTAGTTTAAAGCCTGTAGCTCTTCTGCTCAGCATTTATTAATATGAAATATTAATAGAAATAAGTTTTATCTTATTTAGAATTCATTCATATTTCACCAAAAACACAACAGGAGGTTTGCAAGATGAAACAGCTGATACATTTTCTTTTATCTGTTTGCAATGACAGGGAAGACAGATGCCACCCAGTGCAGCAAAAGTAGCACAAAGACCAGGGGGATACACGGAGCAACTTAAACCTTTTGTCCCTCTCTCCCAAGGCTATTCAATGTGCTTCTCAGGCAGAATTTAGAACCTACCTAGAAGACTCTCAAAATCTTCATATTATTTCAAAGCAGCCACAAAATCACTGCCTTTAAGACTATAAAATGTGTCTGAATTTTGTTAATAATAATAATATTAATCAATGATTGATACATGATAGTGTAAATGCATACAAAAATTTCCATTGTGCCTAACCAAAGAAATCAAAAACACTGGGAGATCACTGTGTGGGGAAGGAAACTGAGACCAAACTGAATCTGCAGCCTAGAACGTGGCAGGTCAGATGGGAAGACTCCAGTGCTAAATGAAAGAGGGAGAAAATAGCAAGTCCTTTGAAAGTAAACACTCAAGTGCAAGTCAGCTTTGGATCACTGCTGCATAACCTCCCACTGCAAGGACAGACGTGTTGCTTCTGATGTCACCGAGAGAGGAGTAAACTGCTGACCTGCACATTTCCACAATTAAAACAGAAGCTTTTTTTATGTCATGATGTCATTATCTGTCTTATAAATGGATTCTTCAGGAACAGGTTGGCTGCATGCTTTGCATGCCTTTACAATGCATAATTCGATCCATCAGGGTCAGGGGACAACTCAGCTCCTTCAGCCCTTTGCCACTTTGTGTGAACAGAGGCAAGTAAGCTTCAATCAACAATGCCCCACTGTTAGTATTTCTTTATCTATTTATAAATATATATATCTAAAAATATATTTCTAAATATATTTATTGTGCCACAGATATTTACTAGGAGCTTGTGAATTTGGAAAGCATATTGCAAGGACAGTTTTGCAAATAATGAAAAAGAAACATTTGCTTTAGAAAGAAAAGCTCTGATTGCCTTCCTGGACCCACCCTGTGATGTGGTGGCATACATATGGTTCTGTGCATTGGGGGCACAAGCTCTGAGAACCTTTTGGGATGAGGGTGCTGTGACCAAAAGCCATATCTGAAAACTACATATTGAGAGATGGTCAGTAACATCTACAGTGATGGGATCCATGACAGCAGCTCACAAGGCAGCAGGATGAGCTGGAACACTGACATACATCCAAGGAGGAAAACATATTTTTAATTCTACATGAGATATTACATGCAGCTAATGCTCAGTACATGCTAGTACTTGGCTGAATGCTCTCATCTCCATCACTCTCAAGAAACACTAGTTTCTCAAGATTTCTTCTTATTTGGGATTTTCTCTCTCAAGAAACGAATCTCTGACTAAACACAGGATTGTCTGCAACACTGAAGGCCATCCAGAAGATCACAAAGTGAAAATCCCTCTAAAAGACATTTGAAGTGTAATTAACATTTCTTTTATCAGTAGCCATTCTCTCATTTGAAAATGGTGTGGGGGAATGGAGCCTTGCCTCCTTTCCAATCCACAGGACTCCAGTCTCCTTAGAAGTTGCAGGGAGAATCAACAGTTTGCTAAGAAATCCCCAAACCTCCTTCTTCTTTAGCCAGGTGTGATCAGAGTTCCCTGTGGAACAAACCTGTTGAACTACACACCATAGTCTCTTTCTCACAGGCAGCTAAAGAGTCCCCATTCTCAACAGCACAGTGGATTACATCAGTTGCTGTCTGTCCTGTGACTGGTAAGCAGGTTATATGTCCTCCAAACACTGACATTTTGCAAGATCAACCCGAGGTTTTCTGATCTAGACATCATCCCAGGTCATTGATTACACCTCTCCTTTGCTACTCTGCTTGCTGGTTTACGCTTACATTAAAAAGGATAGTAAAATTACATTGCTTGATTTATTAGCTTTCTATTAATTTTATTGCTTTCAGAAGGAATTCAAATTCCTGTCTGTATGCCATTATCAGTGCATTTCTAAGTGGTGCAGACTGTGGTCACCCATGCACCTCTGGAATGCTGTCTGCCACACCATGACCTCCAGTAGGCTGATACTCCTGGAGTAAGCAAAGCTCCCCATGCCCTGAAATGCGCTGCATTTCAGATTACACTGCCATCTGCTGTGATAAGCAGAAGTCTAAGAGGCAGGTAGAAATAACTGAATTTTCACAAGTTCTGACCACCAACCAACAAAAACCTGACTGGCAGTGACTCAAATTTGTGTTAGATTGTGCCACATGCAAAAGACTACCCTTCACACTGAGCTTTGAAAGTTAGAGACATGCCAAAACATGCCTCCTAATCCAGGCTTTCATGGGTTTTATCTCTCCAAACATTTGTTTGAGCAGTTGGGAAATGTCTTTGCTTTGGGTTTACTTTCTACTCCTATCTTACGTAGTTTGTCCCATACAGGAAAGGGAGAAAATTCTATATCTGGACCATCTCCCAAGATAAGAGCAGGAAGCTTAAAATGGTGATAGGATAAAACCCCCCACCAACAAAATACCCCAACAATAACACAAAAAGCAACTTCCGCATAATTCTAGGAATATCAAAACAAACAAAACCTAGTTTCCTATGAATAAAGGGAGCTGTCTTACAATGCCTTATTAACCCTTGACTCTATTTCAAGCTCTTCCCATTGGGAACCTCACAATGCAAATTCTCCTACTTTCAGTGCAGGCAGAACTCATGGGGCAGCTTGGCTCTGAGCAGACACCCAGCCCGCCTTCCTCACAGAACCAGCCAGAACTTGTATCATGAGAACCTCTACTTTTGTGACACACCAATTAGAATGAGAAAGCAATTCTCCAAACAGGGTAAGAGAACACAGTGAAGGTACTGTTTAAAGGAGTCCTGCATTTGTGCACTAAGAACACCCTAGGCCTCACCTGCCCCCATGCTGCCTCCAGCTATGCTCCCAGACACGTTCCCACCTCCTGCACTCCCAATCACATTGAGGCAGGTAGTGCCAAGCACTCTTAACATTTAAAGAAAACCAGAACAATTAATGAAACACTGCAATTGAGTAACACTGAAGATAACCTTGTAACATTGCAACTTCACAGAGTCGAGAAAAAGGTCAGACAAAATTCCTTACCTGTAACTATGCCATAATTTGGAGGTTCAATGACAGCTCCATAGAACTGAATGATGTTTTTGTGACTGAGCACACTGAGTATTTCTGCCTGTTGAAAACAAACAAATAAACAAACAAGTTAGACAATTCAGAATGGTTCGTTTACTATGATAGCTTATTTCATACCCCACTGCATATAGACATATACAGCATGTTATGTGCATATATATAAGCACACATATACCTAGGAAAGACTGTTCACAAATGCTTGGCATTTGAAAACCTAGTGAGAAAGTTTGGCAGATTAATGCTTTGTATGTTTGGGGGGGTGGGAAAAATAGATGTGAGACTATTCTTTCATGGCCAAGGCACTGATGTAGGAAGTTAAGTCTCTGGAAAAACTGAAGATCTTGGAGAACTTTGTTCCAAGAAAGATGTGGGATTTTTGGCAGAGCAGCAGCAGTCCGATCCAGAGTTTGTGTTTATGCACAAAGTACCATGGGTTCAGCGAGTCCAGCACTCCAGGCTGTTACAGCATACCATGCACACAGAGCTCCATCCAATGTTTACTGGAAATGTGGAATTTCCAGGCATGCGCTGTGGAGTCTGATTAAATACACAGAGCAAGCATGCTTGAGATTGCCAAATACCCAGCAGTGCAGCTGAAATTGCTCCTCAAAGCAGACTACAGATCTTTGGCAATTCTGGATAAATACACAAAACCTTCAAATTCAACTTGAACAATGCTGCTGGGTTTGAGCAAGAGACTGTAAGACAATGAGAATGCATCCACAGAAATTTACACATATAAGCCCTGCAGTTTCTGAGAAAAAAGGTCAGGTATTTCCAGGAAGGTCTCTCAACAGTTTCACCTCTGCAGTGCATCAAAATAAATATTTAACAGATTTCAGACATGTTTTTATACAAATATACATATTATGCAAATACAGATATGTACTACTTTATATTTTTCTTCACAGTAATGCTTTAAGACTTTAAGATTATGTTAACTCTACACCAGGCAAGAGCATCTAACAAAAACAAGATCACAATAAACTCCCCAGAACTTATCAAAAGTATCTGACAGATCCCTTCACAGATCCTTTGACTTGCCGTGGGAGTGTTGCTGTTTGCCCACAGGTGAGTCTTCACACATGTTCTCAGATATGTGATCAAATAATTTATTTTATGGACTTGTAGGTAAGTCAGTCTGCAGTATGATTTGCTGAAAACAGCATACATTTTAAAAGGTAATTTTCTGGTACTGTGAAAAAAGATTACTCACTTGATGGTAATACTGTTTTTCTTGTTGGGCAGGCTAAGCAGCATGAGGAGTTACTGTAACCTAAGTTAAGCTCAAAGCTATAGTTAGGATTTAATTGCATATGTGTAAATGTCTGAGCATTAGCTAAAGTCTTCAAAACTGTGAAGTTACTCAAAAAAGTCTTTAAGCAACAACAGCAAAAAACTGAGTCATCTAATGCCTTCATCTGTAATTATGCACATAAGCACATGTATCTTGGTACCACCTACAAAACACAGGCCAAATAAATATTGGTTTGCTATAGCTCTAAATTTATTAGAATAGCAGCAGCTGATGTACTATGGGTTTCTGCATAAAAACTTCTATAGCCTTCCTGTTTGCTGTGAATCTAAAAGGCCACAAAATAATTTAAATGGCAGCTATCTAAGCAAATGTGGGAAGATTCACCTGCAGGTAAACAGCAACACTCAAGACTCAGCCAGTCAGGGGATCTGCCAGCAGAAGGAGCTCTGCCCTACAACTGCAGCCCCACATCCTCCCAAGACAAGCAACTCTTGCAGTAGCACAAGTCATGAGTTATACCTCCAACCTCCTTCCCTAGGCTGGAGGATGCAGATGACCACTGAGTAAATCTCCGTCTCAGAAACTGTTGTATTATGTTTGTATATTCCTTAGGAAATATTCAATTGGGCCTTCAATTCTCTAATTCCTACCAGCATTACTGCCAGATTACCAGGAGACCTCACTCTCCTTGACTGGCTATCTAAATATTCTGATGAGAGACAGGAATAACACAAACAGTTAGAAAACCTATCTAAACCACCTTTTCATTAACACCTTGGTAAGAGGAATGGAATAAAACCATCTTGTGAAATACTTAAAATACACCACATTTTCAAAGCTGTGAGCATGCCATCTGTTGTGGTGTTTAAAATACAAGTACTTACAGGTCATTAGAATTAAACTGATGGGTCTCATATTTAATTTTCCAATAGCATAATATATTTAGGCCCTGGCTATAAAACAAGTACTTGATGAATCTTTTCGGAGAATGATTAAAAATGCCCCACGATTAACAAATCCAAGTTCCATAGCTCCCTATCCTGCCACAGCTATATGCAGAACCCAGTGACTGTTCTCCATCTCACACAAGATGCTGCTGGATCCAGTGAAAGCACATCAGAGTCAGTGGACAACAGGAGGGGCTGCACTGCAGCAAACCCCACACCAACCAATCACCCAGTGCTACCATGACAGGGACTGCAATCAAAATATGAGGATGAGGCCAAGAAGATGAGTACTTCAGTGCCACAGGCACAGACACACAGCGCTTTTATCACTTGGAAATGCAAAAAAATATTTTTAAGATTATCTTATTTATGTTATATACACTCAGATCACACTACAGAACAACGACAAAATGCTGTGTCGACCACAGCTAATACCATAACCTTCACACTGATGTTCATACTCTAATCTTTTAACAGATTTAACAGATACCAATGCAAGCTTCTATCTAAGAAATCCAGAGAAGCACCTTCTAAATGCCCACGGATATGACAATGAAGAATTGTGGGGTAAAAAAATTTCCAGCTTTTCCCAAGGACCATTATATTACAAAGAAATCCTCTCTAAATACTTTTAATCACTATACTGTTGTTAGCACTACTGATTCTAGACTATTCCTTTCATGTTTTGTTCTCTTCTGTTGCTGTGATCAGCTGTGAACTGTATTAGCCAATTTAAAGACTCTTATTCCTTACAGTGAGAACCAGATGCAAGCCAGTTCATATCTTTGAAGCTTTTGTACTATCTTTGACAAGAAGGTGCCATATTTCAATGAAAATTACTTTCAGATAGCAAATTACAAAGCAGCGGTTAAAGACTGGTATTTCAAAGGTCCCTTAGACACTAACAAGAATATTTAGAATAACCTTTAAGCATCAAAACTGTACTTTAATCCAAAATTTCTAAATGCTTGGAAGGAAATCCTGTCATGCACCTACCTGTCTACAAGCTGTTGAAGAAGTCAGCCCTTGCTGGCTTGGGCATGACACTCTTCCCTCAGTAAAGCTGCTATCTATCTCATGCATGTTAAATGAGCACCACTTCTTAAATAGTGAAGACAAGCAACAAGTATTCAACTACTTCATTACATTAGTTTTTTATGTGAAAGACGGAATTTTTTTTGAAGGTTGGATTGAAGCAGAACTAGTGTCAGTTCAGCTGAATGAAAGACATCCAAACACATAAAGACAAACTCCCTGGACATAACACAGACACACAGTCACACAAGGTAACTGCAACAGAGTTGAATATTATGCTTAGTGCCTTGATAAGCTTAGTAACAGCCTGTTACTGACCACCAAACTATACTAAAATTGTTCATACTGCACTTACATCCCAGGTATGGATGAAATTATGTTCCTCTCTTGAGTCCTGCTGAAGGGATTACAGACTGCACAACATTTCTTAAAGGCAAAGGGATTCAGATTTCTAAACAAACCTAATCCACTGCTTACATAATTCAAATACTGCAAAATCCAAGGTCAGAACAAATTACATTGAAAACTTTTTCATTTAATTCTCACTTACTGGCTTACTGTAAATCAAGCCAATTCATAAAACAATCACAGTGTAAGAGTTTGGCATTCAGGTAATCCCTAAGTGTACAAACAGTGTAATTGTGTCCTCTGAACCATGGTATGGATCACAGTGTTTAACAGGTAATTTAGTTTTATGCCTGTTTAATCTCTACTTACTGACATATGTGAAAATGACAGTTACATCATCTAAGACTGACATCACCCCAGAGCTGCTTGTAGACCCACTAGCACTGCTCTTAACCTTGTAGTACAAACAACCATGCATGAATAACCATATCTTCAGGTGCTTCAGCAGGTAAAAACAAGGTCCTCCTCCAGCTCTTGTCTGTTCAGCAATAGCTGGACAGAAATCACAACACAAATTCTAAGCACAGCCAACAGCAGATGAGGGGACAAAGCAAGCTGCCTGGACAGCGTGGTCTCATTATGAGCAGCACAAGCCTGAGCTCACCAGGATGACCCAAGCCCTCACTTGTTTTTGCTGTGCCTTGTACCAGTGCAGCAAAAGCAGCAAGTGCAGTTCAGCTCTAAGGAGGTCTTCAAGGTCAGTGCTGACTGCAGATGTGGGCAGTGGCCACCTGATGCTGAGCTGGCATTACTTGGGAATCAGACAAGGCCACATCGTCAGATCTTTAATTGCAGCCGCAAAGACTGTAAGGATGTGGACGGAGGCACTTTGCATACAGCTGTGTTGTTGCTTGCCAGCTACTCATAGCAGCTGCAGCTGCTCTTGTTAGAGCTCCCTATCCCAAGGCAGTTAAAGTTAGCAAAGACCAAACAACTCAGCATATTTCAGTTACTCTGGTTCTCCGTGGAAATATATTAGAAATTTGTTACGCTCACACTTGTAGTCAAGAGAAGTGATCAAGGGTTTGGGCAGTCTGCTCCAGCAGCACAGCTGGAACTGCAAAAGGACACCTGTTCACAGAGTTTTTCAGTACCAAAAGGCTTTTTTTGCATGGGTCCAGACAAACTGAGCCCAAAGCAACTCAACCACCACTTCTTCCAGGTGCTTTTGGAACAGCTGACTGGAAAGAGTAAAGTACCTTTCCACCCTGGTCTGAGCACACCGGTTTGGGATTAACAGAGGAAATAGCTGCAGCCCCTTGTGAGACCATTGCATCACCTGTTAGTAAATCAGGGAACCACACAGCAAGTGGCACCTTCACTCCATGCAAAATTACAGAGTTATACATGTTAGCTATTTAATCTGATTAATACAACCTCCTTAACTGCCTTATAATATATATTATTACATTGTGCAAAAGTTCGGCTATTTAATTTTCCAGAGAACTATTTGCCATGTTTATTAAGGAGATATTTAGACACACTTAAGGCAGCTTTAGAAATATATTTTTTTTCCAAAGTCTTGTAGCATTTTAAAGGCTTTGACCTTTGTCATGCTCTTGGGAGAGTTGCAACTTAGCTGCTCTCAGGGGGTTTTGCATTCTAATACAAGGGCAGCTGGAAGAGGCCAGCTGATGCTTCAGTAAAATCATTTCTATTAGTGAAAATCACATACAAAAAAGATACAGAATGCTAACACATATAAATCCCACACCTTTATTGCTACACTCCTGCTCAGAAATATATCCAGTCCATGTCCATTTCCAGTGTCTCATGAATCCTTTCCTGTGAATTTACTGATGTCTAATAAAGGATGACACCTCTTGTGTTTCTCTAGGTCAACAAGCCCAAAATATAATTTTGAAATAAAATATCATCATGAAATAAAAGCACAGCATCTGTCATTGCTAACAAATTATCTTCTCAATATGCAATAAGGGGATACTTAGAGAATTTCAGAAATGTAAAATTATTACCAAGAATTATATAGCAGTGATGTTAAGTAATTATTACAGTTTTGAACACAGAAAAGAAAATTGTGCAGATACAAAATAAAAATTTAGGACTTTGCCTACTGATTTGTCTGTTCCCACAAAGTTTTCTACAGAAAAATATATAAACAAGAATTTTGTGCTTTGGGGGCCCAAATAACAGGCAAAGGATACTGATTGTCCAGTTCAGAGAATTTTTGTTAAATCTATTAAATAGTCTTTAATACTAACAATGCGAGAGGAAAATCACATGGACATGGCAAAGCCAAAGAATCCTCAATGAGACTTTTTACCTGCAAATAAGCAGTTACCAAGTGCTTCAATGGGCACACTCCCAGCATATATGTGCTACTATCTCTTCCTGTAGGCAATCATAGTTTTAAAACTATGGTTGGCATGGCACTTAAAGCTGGATGAGCTTGGGCTTCTTTTCTAGTATTCATTTAGATGATAACTTATCCAAAAAAAGCTGGTTTCTATAGGCCATTTACATGTTAAAACTGTCAGCACTTATGCCTTACAACACAGTCTCTATATTCAGGCTGTATTAGGAAACAGTATCTTGTTTCTTAAACCACAGAGAAAAGAGTTAAATTACATTCTCAGATTGATGTCACCAGCATTTCTGTAAATAACAGAATTAAATTCTCATAAGTACATCTACAATGACATACAAAATTTGTACTTTGAAGCATTTTGATTGAGCAAATCTTTCAAAGCACCAAATCTGCATCCAAAATTATGTCCTACACTGTTACAAATCCCAGAGACTAAAAGTGGAAATGTACAGGAAACTAATAAATTCTTATTGCTGTATAATCATTTTACCATTATTTTAAATCCACTGGTGTATGTCACCAGATACTGTGATAGAAACATACACTTTAAATAAATTTTATTGATTCTAAGGTTACAATTCTAAGGTTACAAGATTTTTCTTGAGGAAAGAAAATGCACATTACCAAGACAGCTCATTTGTGTTAAACTATCATAATGTACCACAGATAAGGAATATGGACATAAATTTATTGTATTCTGTTCTAGGCTCACCACGTCTTATGAAATTTACTTTAAAATAATTAATTTGCATCATGCAACACCATAGGATTTGTTAGTAGTAAAATGCATTGGATATTGACCATTTGAAAAGAAAACCGAGTTTTATACTCTAGCATAGTTCTTTATAGCAACCTTTGCACAGAACTTGGTACATTATGTATAATTTGATGGCTAGGGGATTAAAAGTACTATCTAGCAAATTCAGAATGTGCCTGTCAAAACACTGCAAAGGCTTGCTCAGCCCATGAAAAGCAGGCTGGTCCCGCTAAAAATCACAGGGGCTTTGTCCTTGTGATGTGGCAGCAGACCCTCTGCCTTGTGCAGTAGGAGGGAATGAGACCAAGCTAACTGGCTCAATCCTCCCTCTGACCTCCGTCAGTACAATGACCGTGTGGAGCCCACACAGCACTAACTAAAAAATTGCAGAATCATGGTGTTTTCCCCATGAGGAGGGTTAAAAATCTGCTGTCTGTGAGAGAAGAGGCTGCTAACAGATTGACAAAACTAAGAAGAGGCACTTTCTGCAGAAAATTCTTACAGAATGGTTAGTAGGCTTGAAAAAATTCTATGTTACATTTACACTGTCATTTACAAAAAAATCCAAACAAACAAAACACAAACAAAGGTTGTAGAAAAACAACTCATTTCTCAGACAGATTTCAAGTAGAAATATACCCACAGACTGTTACATTTTGCAGCATACAACGTGAGATTGTGTGAGCATTTGATAAAAAGGTATCTGATAAAGGCAGATCTGTCAAGAAGCAGCTTAGTTTGGATTTCACTGCTGTTATTCACATAAAGCAAAAGCTTTCAAAACATGCATAAACTATGTATTGTACTGGTGTAAGAGTTTAGAAATGAGCAATGTCCACAATATTTGCAATTTTTAATTCAGGCGGATTTGGAGTACTGAGCTGCCTCCAGCAGCAAAGCAACACCAGCAATTGAGTCAGAAACAATGGATGAGTGGACTAAGCAGCAGGGCTGAAATACCTGAGCTCCCATTGAGCTCTTTATTTTCAGCAATCATAATTTCTCTTTTCAATGTTGGGAAATTTCCAAGTTACTCACAATCACTTTGAAGACAAACTGGCTTTGACTATGGAGAACAGTAACAAAATCCTCAACATTCCCAAAATACAAGAGAATAATAAAACTTGAAACTTTGACTCCTGGCATACTCCCCAGGTGAGAAGATATGGCTAACATGCAATACAGGGATCATTCCAGATCCAGCAAACGGAAAAACAGCCAAGGAAATTATTTCTGAGATCAAAGTCACTGTAGGTTTCATAAGCACCTTGTTGGAAAGGCATTTTGGTATAAAAGTGATGGGCAAAACTAATCCACCCTCAAGGAGCCATGGCCATATGTACATAACTAGAGCAGTGATTTTTCTGAGCTCTGCAGGGTATTTGTAAGGAATCTCAATAAGACAACCTAGAACAAATCAAATCTCATTGTACAGGCTTTTGCTGAACAATTAGCATAGACTGCAACAGAGACAGCAACAGTACTTATGCATCCTGATCCACTCCTCTAAAGAAGCAATGAAGTATTTTTTCCATCTTAATCATGAAAACTGCAATTTAACCACAAGGGAAAAAAACCAGCATGCTCTTGATGAACACTCACTTAAAGCCTGTCTTAGAACGGATAAATCAAACCTACTATAGCTAATGACAGGGACAACACTTGATGGGAATCCCTCTTACTGGAATCCTAATGAATGTTATAATTCCAGAAAATGTAACTCAACCAGGCAGCTTGACCTCACACTTGTGAAAAAAACACACTTCACAAGATGTGTTATATATACCTGTTATATGCTAACGGCACACCACAAGGTTTTGTTTTCCACATGGGCTGCTGAAGCTCAGCACAAGGCTCTCCGCAGCTGTCACTCAAAACTGAGCTGCCCCCGCAGAAAAGGTATGAATAGTTCCCTACCTGGAGTCCACCTAACTTACAAAAGCTTTCAAAACAGAAATTACAGCTGTGACCAGCAGCCATAAAAAGAAAGCAAAGTAGTTGCCAACTACAGATGTTGGCACTCTGCTGAAGTGAATGAGAGTCCTCCACAAGAGAGGCATTTTTACCTACCCCAAAGCACAACCTCACAAATCTGAACTTTTCAGGAAAATGGGCTGTCTCCATTATCTGAATGATACACATCACGGTTTTATGTGAAACTGTCCAAAACATCCAGCATGAATTATGGTGAATTCTAGCTGCTTTTCAGAAAAGTCACTCTTCTTTGTCAAAGACTGGAAATTGTATTTTACTTAGAAACTTGGTTCAAATGCTACTTCTATTGGGTAGCCATGGTCAAAAAACAAAGAGAAAAAAACTAGACAAAACTCATCAAATTTTAAGCTTTCATCTTTATGAAACATGGACCCTGTGTTTATTTTTTTCTTGGGATTCTTCATGCTGCCTTTATGGTAGCTCAATCTTTTTTTCCATTAGAACTAAAAAATTTCAAGCAGAACAATGGTTAAGATAAAAAACTTGGGAGAAAACCCAGCAATATTTAAAAAATGCTTTTAGTGTCATACATCAACATTTATTAGTATTACTCTACTACATATTTCTGACATGTAACTTCAGCTTTTCCCTTACTTTTCTGTGATGAATTTCTTGTGCAAAGAACTCCCTATCTTATCTAGGTGTCTTTATAGCTCTTGGCTTACACAGATGGCAATAACAGCTATTTCATTTCTAATCCTTCTTATATAGGAATACAAATGGGCAGCCTCAAAATACAATTTTAAAAAGTTAATAACTTGAATACCAGTATCTCTGAATTCTGTAGGAAGAGGAAATCCAGAAGAACTTATCTAGAAGACTGAGACTACAGACTGAGCTACAAAGGCAGTTGCTTTGGGTCCTGCAGACCTACAAAGAGCAGAGAACTCACAGGGGTCTTGTACCACTAGAGGATATCAAATTAAGTCAACAGTCTCTTTTCTCATTGCTCTTCTCCATTGAAACAACAATATCTCTAGTCAGTTCCTTCCCCAAATTATAGAAGAACATCCAGAGGTACTGTAACCACCACACATCTCTGTACTTACTAATACGAGAGGAACATCACACATACTTAATGGGGAATGGATAACATTTAAAAGGCCAGTTACAAAATGAAGATCATCTATTCTGTGGTTACAAAACCACTGACCTGCACTACTTCCCCCATTGCATTGCACTGTGCTTGCTGAAGACCTGCAGTAAATGAAGTAAAGAGGAAGTAGGAACTGTATATCTATGGGACCACAGGAACTTTCAGGACCAGGGTCACATGCAGAGTCCAACAAAACCTCTCTCCTGGGCTGTACCTAAAGAGCTGAAAAGAAGGCATCATGCTGCAGCTAATGACAATTCCAATCTGCATCTGAGTACAGCAGAGAGAATTTGCATCTCTTCCTATTCCAGCAATGCCCATAGTCTTTGCATAACTACTAACTTGGAGCATAAATCCATGCTTGGATTTATGCTCCAAGCATGACAAGGATTAGATTAGCAAAGTTCAATACAATGAACTGAGCTCACAAGCTGGATCCAGGTTCCAGGAGCTCCATGACGTTTTGGTGGCACAAAACATTCATGGAGCAAGTACATTCAAATCTGCAACAGGTCCTTTAGTGTGGAAGAATAACAGCATCACATATACCACAGCTTCACATTTTCCAGTGCCTGACATACCCAAACCCTTGCCTAAGAAAATTACTCTTATCAATCAGACACAAGCAGATGTAATTTTCCACGCCCACCTTCAGGTCAAGCAAGGCTGGAATGACTTCAAGCATTCTCCATCAACCAAGCAAAATCATCCTCTAGTAAAGCTTTGCTGCCTGAGACACAACTCTCTAGAAGACACAGCAATAACTCTTTTCCATCCTGTCACAGCTATACAGCTATGCAACATTTCCCTTCCCTTTCTACACATGCAGCCACTGTGCTGTGCACTTTATTTGCAACACCACTGGCCTCCTGAAGATGTTTACTTCTAGGAGACAATTCCCTTATTCCAGGTAAAGTCCTTCCTTCTGCCTGGGAAGAGAGGGAGGAAAAAAACCAAACCCCAGTAGTGGCAGGAAAAAAAGGAGCTAGAGAAGCATTCCTCCTTCTCTTCAAGAAGAGTTAGCAGTGTCTCACGATTGGCACAGAGTGTTACTATAAAGAGGGTTTGGTCGATTCCATACATGCAGAACGCTGTCATAATCCTCCTGCTTTTTTTCCTTCTTGAGTTTGAATTGTTGCACTTTGAAGAGTTTTTAGATCTCTCCTCAAGGTCAATTTTATCAATTATCTCTGTCTTTACCAAATCTGGATAAATTACTGTAGTTAGCTCTGAGGGGAGAATTGTGACCATTTCGAGGTCACTATTGTGCAGAGCGAGTGTGATGGTCTTGCATATTACTGCAAACCTTGCAAATATTATTTTTAAATATTTAAACCATTAATTAGTCCATATTGTATCCTCAGGGACAGCACCAGAGATCTTAAGCCTTTTGAAGTGTCCTGCATCTTTTCATGTGTCCTCACTGTTTAGTTTAGACTAGCATACCTTTATTATTGTGTATGTACAAAAAGAAACCACAAGGTGTAACAGTCTTTTGAAAATATTGCTTTTTTGTTCAAAGTCTCTACTGAATTCAGAATTTTGATGGATTGAAGTAAATGGTGGTGCTAGAATAATACTAAAGTTTTAGAATTCAGATTGCAATTCTTCCAAATGTATATTTTAAGATACACAGTTTCTTTAAAATGCGAGGAAGCAAAATTCCTCATAAAAGCTGTGTACACAGAGGGGTTTTCACAACAATGAACAGCCTAATCAGGGTGAAGAATCCTCAACTGAAAGCTCACAAAGAAATCCCTCTATCCTTTCTCCATTTTTTCAATTCTACTTTTCTCGATAGGGGTGTCTCACCAGAGAACCTGAAGAGTGAAAGATTTAAGTATAGGACTGAAATCCATCAAACCCAGGCTTGTGGTCCAAACCCAAGCAGCTGTCAAACCCAGAGATAGGAATGTATGCTCACTTCTGCCTAATAAAATTTGAATCAAACACTTTGCATCTGATTCTCCATGTGAGCTTTTATGCAAACTTCTAAAGTGCAAGGAATCCTGGGGTGGAAGAGCTATTCTGAGAGCTTTCACATAGTTCATGTAATTAGGGAAACCACTTCCTTTGATTGTAAGTGTTCAAAACAGCTGAATTTCTCCTTTCAAAGGACTCTATGATTTGGGTCATCTCTTTTACTTGCTCTTTTATGTTTCTCAAGATGAGAGGTGAGACTGTAAAGCACATTATTTAGAAAAAAAAAAGATTCCACTTTTTGTTTTATGGATTGAACTCTGACTATTCAAACGCTTGTCATTTGGAAATCTATCTTTCTTTCCCTCCCCCTGTTTCCTTCCTTTTCTGATAAGCCCTTCAGTGGCTCAAGCGAGTATAGCCCAAAACGCCAATTTAAACCTAAGGGAAAGCTGAAATATGGTACATAAAGGAAAAGGGACTCTCATTTTCCTTTGTGTGGCTGTGGTTGAATATGTAATTATAAAGGAGCTCTAGCTGCAGGATCTCAGTCCCCATGTCACATTTACTTTTTAAATGGTTCTAAACATTGACCAAGCAAAAAGGCAGAAATACAGATTTTTAGAAGACAAACAAAGCAGCTGCCCTGGTCTTTGAAGTGGGTTTGCAGGTTCTTCATTTCTCAGAAAGGGAGCTCGGGTCACAGTTTCAAGGCAATGGCCATGTCACCAGAGCTAACAGCTGATGCCAATGTTGCTACAGAATCAAGTGTCACTCGCCCTGAATTTCTTGAGTCAGGCACCCTGTTAGTGCTGTTACTTCACATTCATCTCACTAACAGCTGAAACAGGCAGTGAATATCCTGCTTCCCACAGTACAGCACAGAATCATACCAGTGAAAAGGCAGATTTCTTACTGCAGGTTTCAAATTTATTAAGTAAAACCAGAACGCTTGTTGATCCTAGGAGGACTGAACTTTATTCCCAGTCAGTAAAAGATTGCAGGACTCCTTCCAGCATTATAGCACTTACAGGGAATGGGAACGGAGTAAACCACTGGGAACACAGTGCCAGAAACCACATTACTGCCAACTTCTGCACAGGGCAGATGAGACACTAGCTTGGAGAGATGACTTTACAATAAAGACTTTGGTACAAATACAAAAACAACTGAGAATCCAAAAGTTAAGAGCAGAACTCCAAAATGTGTGATCCTTTTGAGGGGGGTCTGGATCTTGCATTTGCCTTTAGTGCTCTCACAAACTCTTACAGGGGTAATAGCAAGGCAACATCCTAAAGAAAGAGGAATTCAACAGCTCCAAATTGTAGCTATCTGTTGCTTGATACTTACATCACACACAGCACCCTCAGCATACAGAGACATATCACAGAGAAATCAAAAAGCCTTTTCCTTGGTTTAGGAGATTAAACGTACACAGCTCACAAAAAAGGAAACCCACCAATCATAACTTATAAGCCTTCATGTTTCAAAGGTTTGCCTCAAATGCATCTAACATTACTACAATTAAAGTTGTTACAAGATTCGACAAGAAGTGATTTCTACACCTTTTCCCCCCTCTACTTTCACACAGGTATGCATGACACTTTCTCAGCTGTACAATTCTTCCAAGAGGAAAAGATAACCTCTCAGTAAATATCATTCATTTGCTCAAGGGTGCAACAACTAGTTGATTTTAACAAGTTTCCAGAGCAACCTACTCATCTCTCCTATTCTACCTCTGCCAGATAATAATTTGCAGAGTGCCTCAGCTTTCACTGAAAGGCTGCCACCCGCTCAGCCTGCATGCCTGTCTTTTGGTTTTCGCACTTTCCAAGAGCAACTTGGTACAAGCAACTTCATCTCATCTTCTGGTGTCTACCAAGAGCTTCCTCACTTCTACAAAAAGCTCAAGGCATTTTACAAGCTATTTATTTTTGATGTGGCTACTGGTAAATCAGGTGCCCAACACACAAAACCTACAGCTATTTGGTCAGTCATGTATATCATAATGCAATTTTTTTTCCCCTTTCCTCCACCATTTAGCCACTAGAAACCTCAGTTTTCAGGAGTTTTGGAGTAAAAAAAATAAGCAACCAGAGGCAGAAGATAAGTGGGGAGGTGTGTGGCATTGTTCCCCTCCAATGACATCCAAGGGCCAGGCCCTATTTTGCCAAGGAGGAACACCCATAGGAGGCTCCTTCTGTGCACAAGACACCCAGTTTCCCCGTGGAGCCGACTTTCTTAAATAGAAATTATGCAGAATGCAGATTCTCTAAACATTAGTCTAATAAACAAACATGTATTTACAACTAGGATTCTTCCCCAGTAGCTGAATTGCAACAGATGAAACATTTAAAAAGAGAAACAGGGCAGTTTGGAGGCACTTGAATCAGAAGCACAGCTCTGTGTTTGCCCTTGCTGGCTTTGTCTGCCTTGTGTGTAAGTACAATTAACCGAGTATAAGAGAAAGAGTTAATGTTGAAGCTGTTCTCTAGGCTCCTCTGCAGCCTCCAGCTAACATAAACACATCTGAATGTTTCCCTGTGACTGTTTACATTGTCCTCTTAAAAAGGAAACTTTCTCTATCAGCACCTTAGTAATTGGAAATAGGTAAATATGAAATAACTTTTACAATCTTATTTGTGTCATTGCAATTAAAAAGATTGATTCTGATGCTTGCATCCAAGTTAGGATATATTTTCTCTTTTATTCACCTCTGTTTTCAGTGAAATCTTGTGCTCCAGACCCTTACACAACTGACATGCAGCCAGTTTAAAATTAAGGACTAAAAAACAAAAAAAGAAGGAAGTAAAGTAGGGCCTATCTACTTCTACAGAGCATTTTACTGCCCTCTTAAAAGCACAAAACATGTTGTTCAAAATTCCATTACCACCATAAGTGTGGCAGGTAGTTTGGGCACCCAGCCAGAGAGTGCAGCCCCCATGCTCAGCTTTGAATACTCCTGTGGAGAATGGCCTCCAGGAGATGAATGGTCCCAGACTCAGATCACATCAGCTCCAGCACAGGTCTCTGACTTCATCTGAACCATCACACAGGCGTGCAACAGCCTAGAAACTGCCAGATTCAAATACTTCTACTCACCTAAGAGCTACTCTGGCAAAATCAGAAACAATCTGTCACTCTGTATCCTGCAGTCAATGCAAGTTTTTTAATCAGCATCCCCAGGAATTGCAACACCAACAAATTTCCATGTGGGTCACAGACATTTAAATTGTCAGCTGTCCCTCAAAGCACATAAGACTCAAACATGCAATCACTTATCATCTCTCAAGTTACCACTCACCTGTCATTCTGATTTGCTACCTGTAACACTGTTTTAAGAAAACCATATAATTAAATAAATGTTTACATAAGTCTAACTTGAACCAACACTCAATTACATGAGCCTGCAACAGCCTAAAACAGCACTTTGAGAAAAAAGGATTTCTTCTGTATCCATGAGATTTCCACAGCAAAGCTTCAGGACAGCTTAAATATCCAAAAATACCATTTTGCAGTTAATCGCTTCAACAGAAGCTCAGGGTCAGAAAATGTCGTGGGAGGGGAAACAAAAGAGCTGCCATTTGATGTCAAGGGTTGCTGGCATAAAAAAATAAGCAACACAACCTCTCCTCCAAATTATAAGTAACAACCGAGTGCATGCAAAAAGAAGACTGAAACAGAAGAAACATATCTAGAGAAAAATAAAAAATAAAATTTTAAAAAATAAAATAAAAATAAAACAGGCAAAAAACCCACACAGAAAAAGCCCAAAATAAAGAAACAAACAAAATAAATCACCCTAGGAAAAATGCCCTTAATTGCAACTCAATACCTACAGGAAATGTGAACAGCCCACTGTCAAACAAAAACTTGCAATTGACAGAATAATTTTTAAGACAATATGCAATGGAATTAAACTAATTACAAAAGTAAAGAATATTTAATAATATCCTAACAGGCTGCATGTTGTGGACAGCAAAGAGGATAAGGAAGAGTGTTTTCTAAACAATTAGACATTTTCTCTCTATTCTAAACAACATTTATTCATAATTTATAGGAAACCAGCACAAAAACTTGTTCACTTGCAGATGTTGCACCTTCTGAAAACAAAAACCCAAAAAACCCACTGAAATTGAAGAATAATTGGAGATAACTAAGATAAAAGGGTCCAAGAGATATCCTAGAGATATTCCTAACCCAGGCATCAGGCACACAGTAATTTCCTGTGACTCAACCAAGCTAAGGAAGCTGTACCTCCATTCCTAATGAGCAGCACATGCAAGGTAATTTCACTTCTCACTTACAAAGTTTAAGGCAGTTCAAAAGACAAGCAAAAGGAAGCAACAGACATACCTGGTGCATCTTAGCTTAATAATTTATTTGTTAATCAAATTTGTTTATGTAGCAATGGTTCAACACTGGCCACGTCAAGAGAACATGTGCACTTGTCCCTTTACAATTTTAGTATAAAAACTAGTGGTCTACACCACTGACAGTTATTATGTCTCCATTGATTCAAAATAACTTTTGAAGCCACATACTGCCAGTGTGGGCCCTGACACACCAGTTTCACTGAAGCTGATGTCCATATCAAATCAACCACAAAGTTGGCTTGATTTAAAAAAAAAAGTGTATCTAAAAGCCAGTGTAAGAATCTCAAATTAAGTTGGTCAAAAAAAACCCAAAAAAACAGTAAACCACACAACTTGTACTACAAATACTCACTATTTATATGAGGCAACTCTCAAGCTGTTACTCATTTAATGAAAAACTTGGTATAAAAACATGAGTAAAAAATCCACTACAATCAAATGTAACAAAATACAGACAAATTATTTTCTGTGTCTGATTCCTGTGTTCCCAAGATTGTTTTAGGAGGGAGAGACACAGGAATGAAGTTCCTTAAAACAGACAAAATGAAACTAAAACCTGCTCTAGGCAAGAACAATTGTATTCTGGCATCTTTCATTATACTGTATGGGGTTTGGTCAATATTTTGGTTGCAACACATATGCCATGACACAACACAGTCTTATCCAAAGCATGCACTAACAAAATCTCATGCAGTGACTTTCTTGACTCCTGGAAATATAAAATTCATTTAGGAAATAAAGTTCTCCAGAAAATTACCCCTTGAATGAAAGTCAAGAATACGGCAAACAAAGAATCAGTCAGATTCATTGCACAAGTCTGTCCTATCCAAAATTATTTATTCTGCAAGATACAGAATACACAACAGCTGGAGCATCTGAAGCAATTTTGCAACTTCCAGTCTATAGAGGGTTCTAACTATCCTCTTGATACCTTTTGAGAATACCCTAGTCAGCACCAAGAGGAGTGCTCTAAGCCAATTCCTTTACCAAAATATATAAAAAAAACCAAACAGAAAACCTTGCAAAATAACCACTCTGTAAAACAGAAATGAAGACATTTTAAGACACTCCTCTGGTATAATAAATACAGTTTTGTCTCCTTCTAGCAGCTAACAACACATAGCAGTAAACCTGAAGAGATGTTGTAGCCAGGTGAAGGTCAGTCTCTTCTCCCAGCAATTAATAACAGGACAATAGGACAAGAGGAAAGAGACTTAAACTGCACCAGGGAAGGTTTAAGCTGGACATCAGGAAGAAGTTTTTCACAGAAAGGGTGACTAAGTATTGCAATGGGCTGGCCATGGAGGTGGTGGAGTCACCAGCCTTGGAGGCATTTCAGGAAAGACCAGGTGTGGCAGTCAATGCCATGGTCTAGTTGATAAGGTGGTGTCAGGTCATAGATTGGACTCAATGATTTAAATAATCCAATCTAGTTGATTCTGTGACTCTGTTTTTCTTTCAATTAATATGGGGCTGGATGGGTTCCCATGAGATCACTTACTGTGAACTTTGTAATTTCTCAGTATAGGTGCAGATATCCCTGGAAAGTTCATATGTTCAATTCCTACGCCCTGCATAACTTCCACAGCACACACTCTAAGTCCTCTCTCAGTGTTCATGACTCTCAATACTTGCTGACTCAGACCTGAGAGAGGTAAGGGACTAGAAGCTCCTAGAAAGAGCTAATAAAATATTAATAGAACATTGAAATTGCCCTTCATTACAGCCAGGACCCAGTGTGGAGAGTCATTCTAGGCTGGCACCAGAGCACCCATACCAGCTACAAACTACGAAGAATAAGAACATCTACTATTTTTAGTCCTGTCAGGGCTAAAGTATCAATTTCAGTTTGTTTTGTTTTGCTTTTACTCTGTTGTTTTTCTCTTGTTACTGCTGCAAATCATTGCCAGTCCTTATTCTCATGACCCACATAAAAATCATCACATGCTCTCTTTTAGCACTACAAACGTGAATGAGGTAAGCCCAGTGACATGCATGTGATTATACTTAACTCATCTCCTTCAGAAGGTACAAGCCCAATCTATGCCTTCTGGACAGTCCTTTCCAGAAGTGGATCATAAAGATCAAAAAAGTGAACAAGCTGCATTATATGCCATATGAAAATTGTTATGAAGCATTAAAATATCCCCTAAAGCTTACAACACACGTATTACATACAAGAAACCCTGACAACATAAAATTAATTCCATGTTAGTCAGACTCCAGGCAATACAGCATCAAAACCAGAGAAAGCATGTCTTTATTTTTAAGTCTCATAAAACTCAAATGCACTACAGACACGACTGAACAAAGCATGCATAGTTAATGCCGCTCTTCTTAACTTCTTCCATCCACAAGTTAGTTCTGTTAGTTCACCAGAATATTTAAGTATTTCCCAGTAAGATTACAATTATATTTTAGTGGGTTTTTTTCCCCACCACTCTCCTGCAGTTTGCACAGACCACTGCCAGCATTTTGAACAAGTCCAGGAACATATGTACTGCATGAAATCAAGTAATCTTATACCGAAGTAAAGTGGTTGTAATGGCTGAAGCAATACTGTTGCCCATCAATAGCATGGAGACAGCATGGACCATGGAGTACTTTCAAAGACCTGAGGTATTAAAATTAAATTCAAATTTCAGGTGAAATTCCAGCAGTAATAAACCTCCTGGTGAAGAACCACACTCCACACACCAGCTGCCAACAAATTGCCACCAGAGGCACAGCCCTCAAAAGCAATGACAAATAACAGGTAAACTTCAGAGATGGGCAATCAAAGGAGGTGAGTGCTCTTCAATGAAAAGCAATCGTGGCAAGGCATAAAACAACATTTGTAACACTTGAGCAGTTATCTGCTTGAGATAATGGAGTCAAAAGAACTGCTAACAATTTGCAGAATAAAGCCCCTGGCCCCGATCTCTCCCATTCATTTCAGTGGGAGCCAAATTGCAGGTTTATCTAATAATTCATATAAATCCCTCACAAAAATGCTAAATGACTTCTGTAGTAGTAGATGTACAATTTTCTTCAGTGAGAGGACACAATTATCACTCAGGGCAAAAGGACAGATCCTGCTACAGGTGGCATTTTTACTCTGCCACATGCATCATAAACATCATGCTGACAGCTTAATTTTCTATAAAACAATTCACTAGGAACTCCTGTTTACTACTTTAAACCTAAAACCACTATAGTGGTTGTACTAGACAGTAAAATGGCAACTTAATTTTTTTGCTGCCATTGAATCACTCGGGCCCCATTCCTATGATTTACTTAATCAGCACAATTCTTGTCCAGTTTCACGTCTGATATTCTAACCAAGACCTTGCAGCATATATATATTTTTTTTCCTAGCAGACCTGTTATGGTGTATTTTTTCACATATACACACATCTCTTCCCATAAAGTTGTATTTTACTGCCTGTCTAAAAAGAGTTAATGCCTTGCAGAGGTATTTCTCAGATCTCCAAGAGGTTCAAAGCAATCTGTCTAAGCAACACTCTTCCAAGTATTTGTAAGTTTTTCTAAGCACATATTCTAGTATGCTGTGCTGGAACAAAAATTGGTTTGTTTCACATGTTAGAACTTGTTAGCCCTTTGGCTAATATAAAACCTTCATGATCTTTGCTGGTTGTGATTGGCTTGTTTAATAAAATGACACATAGATACAACATATTTGCAGAATGATACCACAGCTCTGTTGACTTGGCTTGCTTCCTCGGACTTGGCTAGCATGAAATGCCTCTGAGCAAGTTTTTCACAACTCTCCTATGTTTTCCCTCTAATCAGTTGTTATGGATTATTGGCAGCAGTTAACAGAAATACAAGACATGCAGTCATGGAGATAAAAGGACACTTCCTTCCAAATAAACTAGAAAGAGTAAAATCTCAGATTATGCCAAGCTGGAAGGGACCCGCAAATATCATCAAATCCAACTTTCAGCCTCACGCAAGACCATCCCTAAGAGTGCCTGACAGCACTGTCCAAATGCACAGAATAATTAGTTTTCTGGACTAAATGCATCCAAGTACCTACTAAACACAGACACACAAGAGTTACGGCAAGTTATTTTCGTATTGATATCAGGAGAGTCATTAATTCACCACGACTTCAATGCAGTTCAGTCACAGACATTCATTATTGTAATCACTACAGATGAAGGTATATATAAACATGTGAGAACCATTAGGGTCAGAAGACCTTTTGGTCACCAAGCTGGCTTCTGGTACAGCACAGGCCACTATACTTCAGCAAAATGCTCCTGCATTGAGCTCAACAGCTTGACAAAAACAATTGTCTAAAGACATCTCAATGAGAAGACAGATGAAAAGGTCCCTCCATCTTCACTCCTTTCATTTGTAGTCTGTGCCAAGTGTTACTCATCCTCACTCCTGATAATTTGTGCTTTTCTTTCCATTTTAATTTTTCTGGCTACAGATTCCAAGCACTAGTTCTTGCAATAACTTTACGCACTAGATTAAACTATCCCATCATTTTCTCCATATGAAAATGCAATTTTTGTATGTAAGCTCTTACTTTTTTAATTCTCTAAGGTTGTTGGCAGAAAAGTTCTGCCAAAGCTTGTCAGACTTACTTAAGGCATCACCACTTGCCTCTCCACTGCCTTTCCAGAAAACTTTCAAGAGAAAGTGCCCATACCAAGCTGTTCCCATAACCGGTCTGGTTTAGTTTAAGTTGTGAATTAGAACCAGTCCAAAGAAAAATAAACAAATTTGTGATGGAAGGCACTTGCTCTCCTTCTGTCAACTCATCCTGATGGGTGATATTCATCACCCCCTCTTGACACCCCCCTCTCAGTAACTTTCCACATGGTGTTTTGCAGATTCTCTTGGGCTGCTCTTACAGTTCATTGACACTCTTTTAAACAGAACAGACCCACATATGGCTAACAACAATTTTCCCAGTGCTACATACCAAGATAAAACACACCTGGTTGCTAGAAATTACTTTATCCTGATTTGCATATGACAAACAATTAACTGAATTTGCCTAACTGCACCATGATATGAGCTCTTACTGAGCTGCAAGTCTTCATTAATCCCTAAATAAATCCTTACATTATAATAAACTCTTTCTGGCATATGGTTTCCTTTTCCTACTATACAACCTGCATTCCTTGCTACTCCAAGCTGAACTTGTGTTGCACCATCTTAAAAAATTTATTTTTTTTGAAAGGTCCAACTGTGTCAAGTAATACACAGGATTTTCCTTCCTCCATCCTTTCCCATTTCATTAAGTTTTATGACATCACAAGGCATCGTAATATTGTTTTTAAATTTACTTTCAAAAATGTTTTAAGTACATAACACCAGGTTTAGCACACATACAGGAGGACACATAGCATAAATTTTAGTTTTCATACATCTTTTGATATTAACAAATAGTAGAAATAAAGAGAACAGCACAAACTGACATTGGACAGAATGTATAAATTTTCCAGAGTCCTACAGATCCTTTTACATTATTTTAGACAGCAACATGCTTAATCATGATCAAACATGCTTATTACATCACTAAGCATGACACAATCATGGCAGCTCGGCTGCGGCCGCAGTGGATGAACTTTGGTGTCTGATTATTTACTAAGTCTATTATGCCTAGCACTGTTCTGCTGTCCTCCAGCTGGTGTCTTCCTACAGCAGTCTGAGGAGATTGTATACAAGTTACATTTAGTCTTGATGGAACAACAGTCCAGTGACTCTGCTGTCCATCACTACACTGGGCTGTGCTCACTGCTCCATCAGTGGTGCTGACCAGCAGGCAGACTGGAGCACTGTGAGGACCACTTACATCACATCTCTGCTGAAACTGTACAAAGCTGAGCTGTCAAATGGACTTTTAGGCAAATTTTAAAAGCTTTAAAAAAAAAAAACCCAAACAACAAACCAACCTTAGCTGGTAAAGGTACACTTAGCTAATTCTGCCTTTTCCCCCAGTTTTGCCAAGGACTCATCCGCCTTTCCAGGTCACAAGACAGCCCAAGGGAAGGTGACTTGGCAGAACAGTTAGGGTTAAAACTACCTCGTTGCAAAACCAAGCTATGACTATGTGGCTATGACTAACTAGAAGCTAGTGGAGCCCTAGATCAAAATCTTCATCAGGCAGGGAAGAGACAACTCTAAGCCTGTAGTGAATATAGAGATGTGAACCACAGAGCAGACGTCAAGAGGACAAAATGGAATCAGGTAATGACAGGGACACCACCTCTTCCTATCTAGTAACATGCTGGTGGTATCAACAGGAAATCAGTAGCTCCACAGGTACAGCAAGCTCTCCTCAGGGCCAGGTAGAGGAGAATTGCAAAACAAAAAAAGTAGGCAACAACAGTGAAGGGTTAAACAACAGTGCTTTGAAACAGTCCCCCTTGGCTTGGACTGCTCATTATGTCCTTACTGTAACATCATGGCTTACGGAGTTTTGTAATTAAACAAACAAAAATCCCAAGGTAGGTTGCCTACATTACCTAGAGGACAGAAAACACTAGAAAAGAATTTCTGTTGTTACCACAGCAGACAAAGTGAATGAAAAGTAAACTTTTACCTCTTTTTCTATTTTGAGCAGCTTCTTTACTGCCACCTCCTTGTCCTGAGAAATCCATCGTGCTCGGTAGACACTCCCAAAACTCCCTCCACCGCAGTTCTCAAAAAACTGCAAGTCATCAAATTTAATTTGCACAAATGAAGCACTGGTAGACGACATCTCATAATGACAAAATATACCACAGCAAAACCTGTGAAGAGAAAAGCTTTTATTAATGCACATGCTCCAAGGATGAATGGACTTTCTTACCCATGCTCAGTCACCCCAAAATCAGAATCATAAGCACACTACAGTAAAATCCACAGGCCACAGCAGGAAAAGAGACAGAGAATGTGCATTCCAACAGGGAGTGCTGAAGTCTGCATAATTTGCACAATCTATTAGGAGGAGCTGGGGGACAGAAACAACTAACAGTATTCCTCAGAGCACTCCCGACGTTTCCCGAACACCTTGGAAGCAGCTCCGCAAGAGGCAGGCACGTGGCCGCCTTCCCGGCGGACAGAGAGGAAGCTCGCTCCGGGCTCCGGGCGGCCTGCCCGCTGCGGCACGCCGGGCACGCCGGGCACGCCCGGCCCGATGCCCCGCACGGAGCAGCAGCAGCAGCGGGGCCCCGCGGGCCGCCGCACCCGCGCACGCACCGCGCTGCACGGAGCGCTTCGTGCACGGATGTGGGAAAACCTGGCCGTGGTAAATCTCTCTTCCTGAGTGACTCAGTTCTGTTTGCACGTTGTAACAAAGCGCAAGTACAGGGTAATTCATCTGGGTTACATTATGTGAAATTCTGCAGCCTGTGCCAAGACTGGTGTCGGCAGTTTCAAGAGATGATCCCAAATCTGCTGACAGAGGAACAGAATGTCCTTCCCCGAGATTTCACGGTGATAAAGCTTATGGCTGTAGCGAATTTCAAGAAACATTATCACCTAAATGCATGAACAATGACTAATTTAGGTTTCTTTTTTTAATGATATAAGATCAGAAAGTTCAGGTCTTTAGTGGGACTGCAGGACACTGCTTACTCCAGAACCATCAACTGCGGGTTCAGTTCAGATGCACCAGCCTAGACAAAGTAGTTTTAATTACCAGCAAAGTCACTACACTTGCAATTAATGACAGTAAATCTATCAGCATAAAATGAGAGATTAGTTTTAATTAAACAAGCAAAGAAAGAAGCGGAGATTTTGGGTTGATGGTGAAAATTACACATCCAATTTCACCGGTAAATTACATTACCACAATATACTATGTCTTCTGGGAACTTCCATTCCATAGGGCTTTTTGACATAAAACATTATGTGTTGCCAGAGCTGCAAAACACACCTGTGTTAACTCCTTGTAGGGTGACTGCCAGAATCTCTTTATGCCAATCCCTTCTGTAACAAACACAAAGGCATTATTTGCCCCCTGCCTTTCCTGATCGTGTAGCCACTCTGATTAAAATTTTGAGATATCATTTGATCAGAAATTCCTGGCACTATTTGATTGCAGCTATTCTCCAAATGAGAGATGATGATATCAACACTTTTCTACACACAACGTAACAGAGCCTCCTCTGAAACTGCCTGCTTCATTTTGTACCTCTTGACCACCCATAAAGATGAATGCTGACCAGACCATGACAACTTTACTATGTGTACTGAAGGCTTTTTAGCAAGGAGCAGACTTCAAGCCTTTCACTGACAGCCAGCCTGCAGAGCTCCGGAAGAGGGAACACAAATGCCGTCTCCCCAGATCTACATTCAGAGCAGGGGTTACCAGCAGGATATGAAATGAAGTCCAATGCTTCCAGTGCTCTGAAGCCTCTTCCCCAATACAAGTGCCTGAACTGTCCTGCTGACCTTCTGTTCTTGTTTAAACCTTGTTGCTGTTGCAATTTCCTGCCATCTCATAATCATCTTTTGCACAGCCTGCACACGTTTTCTGTAGAGAAAGCTCGAAGGAAATTGGTCAATCCTACAAATAAAGTGATATTTTAATGTTTTGCTCCTTGCCATTGCTGCTTAATTAGCAGACCTTCAGAAACAAAAGTTCATTTGCATTGTTTACTCTAGCAGTTACTCCAAGTTCATGCTCTGTACATGGTGTCTCAAGCATATGGGACATTTTACAAACAAATAAAACAGATGGACTTCCCAACTCAAAACCTCACAATTTAAGGCCACAGCCCTGCACACATTTATGCACACAGGTAATCACACTCAAGTGAACAATTTCCTTACTGACAACAGAATTAGCTAGAAGAGTGATGTTACTCGCAAAAGCATATGGACCAATTAGACCATAAATTTAACAGGAAGGTGGGAATAGCTGAAAACAGATCATTGCATTTGGGATGGCAGAAGGAAAAGGAAACAAAGTGAAAAGAAAAATACACCCGAGGAAAGAAATTTCTGGGCTTCACTATCTGAATTCAGTAGCTTTGAAGAGCTGTCAAACTATTTAACATTACTGTTCACCCAGAACCACCAAATCAGCCATACAAACTAGTAAATTATTTGATTTCTGGAAATTACTCTAGCAGAGAATAACACGCACACCAGACACTGGACAAATACAAATGAGTACCTTTTGATGGGTCCTCCTTACTGCTTCAAACTTTATCTCAATTTCCATGCACTCATAATGCAGTGCCCGGCACACAAGCACTTGCAGAAGCTACCATTCATTCTTTAAACACCTTCTCAGTTTGAAATTTACCTACAGCAGTCAACCAGCTGCAGATCACAGGATCACACAGTGAATCAGGTGGCAAGACCTTTGAGATACTGTGTCCAATCTATGACTGAATACTACCATGTCAACTAGACCATGGCACTGAATGCCACATCCAGTCTTTCCTTTAACACCTCCAGGGACAGTGACTCCACCCTGGGCAGTCCATTCCAATGTTTAATCAGCCTTTCTGTGAAGAAATTTCTCCTCATGTCCAGCCTAAAACTCCCCTGATACATCTTCAGACCATGTCCTCTTGTCCTGTCACTGGTTGCCAGGGAGAAGAGGCTCACCTCTGCCTGACCACAACCTCTTTTTAGGTAGTTGTAGAGACACTATAAGGCACCAGCATACAGTAAGTTAATGTTATTTAAAGAATGATTCATTGGTTGGCATCAGGTTGTTCCAGATGCTTTTTTTTTCCAGAGAAAGTAGAGGAGATTTACAAGAGACACTCTTTATTTAGAGATCTGTAATTAAAACCAGGCTGCATTAGTTTTCTTTTTCTAGATGAAACAACAGACCTGTTTAAACATTACGCCAATCCATTTTTGGATTCAGGGTAGGTAATCCTCAATTACAAATATCAATCTCTGCATTATGTTTGAGAAAACAACTGTTTAGATTAAAAATTGCAAGTGACAAATCCACACACAGTTATTAACTTGCCATCCTGTTTTAAAGATATTTAACAATCTTAGTTTATAAAACTGGTTAAGAAAAAAAATACATCAGGTATTTCATTAAATTCTATAGTCTTCCACTTGCATCTGAAACAAGCACAGCATTCCAACAACGCGTGGCACTTTTTTGCAGCTTACACTTCTGCAGACAGGAGAGCAGCCTGCTGCAACACAGCCTCCAGCCTGGGGCCGTACAGCAACTCCCTGCACACAGCTCAGGAGGGTTTGGCACCCCACCCTCCTTCCCCACTCACAGTTTTGGGCTTGAAATACCATCACTGTGTAGCGGGGAAACACTGCCTCGACTCACTTTGTTGCTTGCTCTCAGTTAAATGAAAACATGACAATTCAGAAACAGTGAATGACAGGTATTTCAGGAAATTATTAAAGTGCTGGCTATTTCAAATATTCCGATGGGATCTGCCTGGGGGTAAAAGAATTTTCTCCTTTTTCTGTTTTATTTCTAATAGTTAGCATGAGCTTGTAATCTTGCAGCAACATCTGCATCTTCTCCTGGCTCTTTGTTTTCTACAGTCATTTGTATTTGAGCGTGCTGTTGGAAGCAGTTCATTTCATACCAAAAAGTAGGAGATCTGAGTTGCATTTGGCAGTGTTTAACATCTGAAATTATTGTCTAACAATAGCATGCAACATGTCAAGACTATTACACAGAGTCACTTTGCAGCAAGCGAAGTCACCACATTATGTCACCACAAGCTCAGTTCAGTACAGCAGTGATGCAGGTGTAGGAAACCATCCAGCATCACTAGCTTCTTGTGATTACAGCTCT
The DNA here is from genome assembly GCF_036417665.1 of Passer domesticus. Classification (NCBI taxonomy): domain Eukaryota; kingdom Metazoa; phylum Chordata; class Aves; order Passeriformes; family Passeridae; genus Passer; species Passer domesticus. Next base: position 22,918,827 of record NC_087483.1, read on the forward strand.
TAAGGGGATTAACCCACGTGTGGATCCTGGCCCTGCAAAGGTCCCGCATTTGCTGTTTCCTCTAGACCCCCCCAAGGTGAGGGAACCCCCAGGCACACAGGACCCTGCTGCAGGCTGCCCTGCATCTTAGCACAGCAGCACTGGAAGAACTCAACACATTCACTTCTACCTCCCTGCTCCCTGCAAACTGCAATGTGGGGAAGTGCTGCCATGCCCAACACTCTGCTTTATTCCACATACAAATCAGGAGACACTTCTGTTTGTCATTCAGCTACTGCTCCCAGAGTACAGACAGCTTCCACTTGAGGAACTTAAGAGACAGGAGGGAGGAAATAATTTAGAAATTGCACAGTAACTGCAACTCATACTTTGTTTAGTGCGTGGCTGCAAAACTGAAAATTGCATCTCTCATCTTGCACGTGCACCTGACGCTGCTCAAGTATTCAATTACTGCAGGAACAGCCTTTGTAATTTATTATGGGAAACAACCATGCAACTCCCTGCCCCTCACTTTACTGTCTGCTTCCACAAAGTAGGATTCAGCGCTTCTTGCAAGAAGGCATACTGCCAACATATTGCCAATAAAGTAGTAGCACACCACACTTGTGCTATCTTAAAATACACAGCTGAATGTGCCAAGTTTCCTTATTTGGCAAAACAGCCCATTTGCTTTCAGGATCTTTGACCATCCATTTTTAGACCCAAATCATCCTTTGTATCCAACAGGGTCTGCAGTCCTTGAGCATACCAACCTGGATTTTTTCAGCAGTATATTTATACAGAGTTTAAAAAAATAGATATTAAAAAAAAACAGATAAAAATGTCCAACAACCCCCCCACCCCTCGAACACCAAAACACGGTTAACCATTATCTTGTCCAAACAGAAAACAGAAAAGGAGTTAGTGACATTGAGCTACAAAAGGTGCTGCAGAAAAGAAGTTTTTATAAATTTTAAAAAAACCCTTAATCATATCATGAGCTGTTGATCGATAAGATGCAAACAAACTCCAAGCATAAATCCAAATTAAATACAGCGTAATCTTCTAATCTCCCAATGATTTAAAATAAAGCCAACAACCCTTACAACTCCTAAACTTTCTTAATCAGACTGAGCAGCAGTCCTGCAGATGGTGAGACTGGAGGCATGACTGCCTACCTTAGTTACAGACTCAACAACATTTGAGCCTGTCCTTTGTCAGAACCTAAGAATTCTGCATAACTTCCATTAATAACATTTCTAATTTTATTTTAATTTATATAACCATTGCTACAGAAAAAGGGCTCAACTCCACCTAAACCGTTTGAGTACTGAGGAAAGGAATGTGTGTCAATGGCAGAGGCTGAAGGTTTTTAAGACTTCACATTAAATAAAAAACATTTTATCTCTGAAAACCCCTAAAGTGGTCATTTCACTTACATTATACCTTGTAAGTGATGCCTGCCAGTAGTACACACACAACACTTTGCAAGAAAGCAAGGCAGCTAAGCCTGCATCCAGGCCCACAGTGCAGCTTGGTCCTGCCACAGGCCAGACTGCAGGACCCGGGCCTCAGTTTTGCCCATGTTTCTGTCTTCCCCTCACAGTGAGCCAGGTTCTCCAGGGCTACCATTATTAACACAATGCCACCAGTACGCAAAGCACAATACGGATAGATAAAATAAGTAGGTTTCAGAGGACTTACAATTCCAGGACAAAGTCCTGAAAACATCTAACCACATGCCTCCTGCAGAAAGCTATGATGTTTTCGGGCAGTGACCCAGTTAATCCAGTGCTTTCAAATTATTTCTGCTTCTGGAACTTGGAAAAAGTAATGATCCATGGCTTTCCCGATGGCTCTGTCGCTGAAACTCCCAGCAGAGCATGCTGGATACAGGGTAATACATAGCTCACACACGCGAGCTTAATAAAAGATCATACTGCTGGAAACGAGCTAACTTGAACAAACACAGCAAAACCAAAGAACGACAGCTTACTTTAAAAGAAAAAAAAAAACGGAGGGAATGAAAGTCACACCTCAAATCCCAACCGGGATTTGAGGGACGGATTTTATGCCCAAAACAACAGCAAAACGCAGCAGGTGCGCTGCATTTGGAAGACATTCTGAGGAGCGCAGGGCTGGCCAAGCGCAGCAGCCCCGGGCCGGCCGCCCGTGTCCCGCCGCCGGCAGCACCTTTCGCGCGCCGGGCCGTCCTGCCCGGGCGTCGCTCGGCGGACACCGCTCTGCCCTGTCCTGCCCTGCCCTGCTCTCCCGGCGGGACACGGCTCGTCTCCCGACCCCGTCCCACTGCGCGGCCAAGCGTGGGCGCCGCTGACCACGGGCGCGTTTGGCCAGCGCGGCGGGACCGAGACGACACAAGGTCAGGCCGTGTGCCCGGCCGGCCGCCTCCCTTCGCAGGGTTTCTGAAGTTGCTTCTGCACGGGGAACGTCAAACGCGGAGGGGACACGCACGGCCCGACCCGGCCCGCTGCCCGCCGCCTCCCTCCGCCCAGCCGAATGCGCACCCACCGCGCCGCCGCCCCAAGCGCTGCCTCCGCGGGGGGCGCTTCGCCGTCCTCACCTTTCCCGAGGGGCTCCGGGCTGGCGGGACCCGAGCGGCACCGATCCCGGAGCCGGCGAAGTAGGCTACAAGCGGCGCGACCGCGTCTCCCGCTCCGTCCCCCGCGCTTCCGGTTGGTGCCGGCAGCCGAAGCCGCCGCCGCCCCCGCACCGCCTCGCAGCGGCGCCACCCCGCGCTCCGCGCCGGGCCCCGCGGGGAGGCGCGGCCGCCGCCGGCTCGGGGTGCGGTGCCCTGCCTGCAGGGGGCGCGGGGCCGCGCAGGGCGGGCGGTGCCGGCGCGGAGCGGCCCCTCGGGCTGCGGGGGCGGCGGGACGAGGCGAGCGTGGCCCCTCCGCCCTGGGACAGGAGCAGGGGCGCGTGGCCCCTCACGGCCTGTGCACCCTGCTCACACCCGGAGCGCTGTGGTGGGGCTGGCGTGAGGCGAGCGGGACGGAGCATCGGCCTCTCAGAATCACAGAATCGCAGGCTGTACTAAGTTGGAAGGGACCCACAAAGACCATGAAGTCCAACTCCTCACCTTGGACAGGACATCCCCAAGAACCACACTATGTGCCTGAGAGTGGTGTCCAAACGCTTGATGGACTCTGTCAGGCTTGGTGCTGAGACCACTTCCCTGGGGAGCCTGTTCCAGTGCCCAACCCCGCACGGTGTGAAGAGCCTTTTGGCTAATATCCGATCTAAATCTTTCCCTGACACAACCCCAGGCCATTCCCTTGGGTCCCGTCACTGGTCACCACAGAGTGGTGTCAGCCTCTCTGCTTCCCCTCATGAGGAAGTTGTATCTTCAGTGGGGTCTCCCCTCAGTCTCCTCTCCAGGAGGAACAGATCCAGTGCCTTCAGCCTCTCCTCACACAGCTTCCCCTCAAGGTCCTTCACCATCGCTGTTGGCTTCCTTTGGACACTCTCTAAGAGCTTTATAACCTTCTCATATTGTGTCACCCAAAACTGCCCCAACACTTGAGGTAGGCCACCCCAGTGCAGAGCAGAGCGGGACAGTCACATCCCTTGCCTGGCTGGTGTACCTGTGTACTGATGCTGTGCCTGATGTACCCCAGGAGAGGGTTGGCCCTCCTGGCTTGGACTGCCCACTGGGTAGTGGCAGAGTGGCTGTTTGCTTGTTGGTCAGCTGTGCCAGACTTGGGAAGAGCCTCTGGACTGAGCAGGGCCTGTTCTGTCAAGTGTTTCCACTGGACAAGTGCAGCCCAGCCACTGCAGGTGGAGGGAGTCCAGGCATGGGGATGCACTGCCATGGCCACAGCTTTGGAAGAACAAGCTTCTTCCTTCCAGGGTTCCTGCTTCTGTGACAGGTAGTATGGCTAATTTTTTTTACCAAAATGACCAGACGAAGGTAAAAAAAAACCAACAAAAAAAAACCCGCTTCTTTTTTTGTGCCATGGGGGCTGGGATGGTGTTTTCCAAGATGCAGTATATTTAAGTCCTGGGTATCACTTGGGATTGCCATGATGCTGTGGGTGAGGGTCTGGAGGTCCCAATGAATAGGAAGGGAGCAGGTTTGCTCCTACAGCCAGTCCTCCTTTTAGGAATATGGAAGAGAAGGACTTGACTGGCAATTGTAACCACCCCCCAGTCCCTCATACATACTCCCTGGCTGCCCAGGTCAGAAATGAAACAGCCATGCAGACTGCTTCTTATCCAAACATTTTAATGGCATTTTCTGCTGTTGCAGAAAACATTTTGCAAATAGAATCATCTTATTACTGTTTCAATAAGACAACTTACTGCTGTCACACTTAAAGGAAGAGACTCAAAAGACTTGGGGAGCAAACTATTTTTCTATTGAGGTAAGCACATTGCATGGCTGTGACAGCACATTTTCTGTATGATACAATTTATCATGCAAGACTCAGTGCCCAGTGCTGCTTTGCTCTGCACTCCCCAGGTCATCTACTGCTGACTGTACACTGAGATTTTATATTCTTTGGAGAACTGCAGCTCCCTGCTCTCTCTCATATTTGACTGTTTTTACATGCATGTACAGATCTGACATATAAAACCAGTTGTGTAGCACAATGATTCACAGAGCTGTGCAGCATCCCACTGAACCATATCCATTAACTGTACATCTCAAAGATGTAGGTATCAAGGTGAATCATGGAGGAACACTTTACTGATTAATGAAATATAATTATTTAATGAAATATCAGAGTCTTCTCCCATGCTGTATTAGTTTGGCACAACTAATACAACATGTGGGAAAGCTTCTCATACCCATTAAATACTAATACCCATTTGAAGTACTAATACTTTCTGTGCTTAAAATAAAACATTTCACTGAACTATAAAAATAGGAGTAAAGTTCAGCAAGATCTTAAGCACTCAGTGAAGAAAGCATGTGAAGACAGTAAGAAAGTCAAAAAGCAGGCACTGGTGACCCCCTTTTGCCCACCAGATAGGTTCAGTATTGCCAGGACAAGCAGTGAGGGAGGTGAGCATGCTTTGCCTTCCCCTGGATACTGCAGTTTCAGGCACTTCTTGTCTGATCTGAGAGTGCTTGTGCTTTCTTATGAACTGATATGTAGTGAGACTGGAGAAGCCTCCAGTCAAAGGTGCCGCGTTTTAAAGGCACACACAAATGTCAAACACAAGTCACATGAAACTAAGCTCTGGAGGAGGAGAGGTGCCACATACTTAATCTCTTAAATGCTGTAACTGGACTGTTTGTCCTTCCTGCCAGAGGCAATTGCCAATTAGTGAAATGATTTAAAAATCTCTTTGAATGTTAAATCACCTGTTTCATAGCCATTTTCCTTGAGCACATGCATTCAGAGGTCTCTTGCCTACTGTGCTTTGTCTGGGCATTTTTTTCCCTGGCTGTGTATCTGTAGAGCAGGGATTTACCATACCTCACTTTAAGCCCTGGTTGCAGGGCCTAAATGAACTATTCTGGTAGCACATGAGAAACGATTAATATTTCCTCCTTCAAGAGTAGGAGTGCAGAGTCTGCACCAGACAATGTGTTAGCATGCCACTTGTTTAAATCACATAATTGCACCTGTTCTAGTAGAGGACAAGTAAGAGAAAGCAAAGAAGTCTGCACAAGAACTGTCCAACCCAAACTGTGAAGCTGAAACTATTACAACAAGGTTTTGAGCATGCATTTTGGGCTGGTACTCTTTCTCCCCTCTGGCTAGTGAGACTGGGTATTTTCAAGTTGTTTTTCCATTATCAAGAAAATTAAATAAAAAATAGCTAGAAAAGATCAGAAACCAGTGTAATGGCAATTTCTTAAGTGTATTGGTGTACTGTATAGAACAGTGAGCCAACACATTGGTGGTATGTTTTCCCTTCTTTCTAAGGCAGCAAACTCAAACAGAGAAACTCAAAAGTTACCTCTGGAGAGCTCAATCCTGATCTCAGGCTTCTTCAATTGATATGGGACAGGAAGAAAAAGAAAATATTTAAAAGCTAATAAAAGTTATTGTAAAGCCACAAAATTGGCAAAGGATAAAGGCAGTTCTATCAACTTTTAACTCAATTTTAGGGTTGAAAAGATTCATATGAATTGTCTCTTTACATCTCATTACAGGTTGCGTAATGACATCTCACCACATTTCAACATGGAAAATACAGTGTCATGCATATGTCCAGGTGGTTTAAATCATCCTGCCTGCCAAAAGCACAAGGCACAGCCCTGCCTGTTGAGCCCTGTTCCTGCTCCTGTGCTGCTCACCTCACCTTCTGCCAGCATGGTGTTTGCATGGCTGCACAAGGAATTGGGCTGTGCAGGAGAAGCTGCTGCAGAGAAAACAAAGCAGTTTTCACTCAGAGCAGAATGCAGGTCATCAGGCAATTGCATAAAGGCTTGTGCCAGCACAAAGGCAGGGCTGATAAAAGCAGCTGAGAGGGGATGGAGCCTAGAAGTGCTTTTCTAGCAGTGTGGTGGTCTATGGCAGCTTAAACTGTATGTGAAACTCTAGACACCGATAATTTGGAGGTGGACACCTGCTCTGTATTTTTCAGTTCTACTTCAAGACTGGCCCAGAGTTCATCTCAGGCTTAACACAGAAGTTTCTTTGAAGCACGACTTCTTGTTTAGTTGCTATGACTTGCTTCCATTTCTAGCTTAAAAAATTGGCCAGAAAACATGGTGGAAGTCATGCCCGGGATACACTGGGAAGGTTGTGCATGCTGCTGTAGTACATGTAGCACTAGTGTATGCTAGTGTTAATCTAGCTAGTTTGAGCAATGTCAGCTGTAACTACATGGTGTCACTAGGTTTATACCAATTGTTCCACCAGGTTTGTGATCTGGAAGAGGTGAAAAATGACTCACCTGAAAGCCCTCTCTACATTATTTTTGCTTGCTTTCCAGACTGAAATACATGCAGGTATGTCTACACATGCTGCAATCACACACCTCTGCAGTTACACCCCAAAACATAACTAGCAGGATTGGTTTCATGACTAAAAGACAACTTGCATGCCAAAAGAAAACTTGCATGACTACTGCTAGCCAAAATAAGCTGCCTTTTCTCTTTTTGGGTGATAGCAAGTGGAAAATCTAAGGAATTGTCTTTGGAATTGGCTCAGAGGCAATCTTGCCATTCCTGGTGTACATGAGGTGGTGAATGTACACCCACAAACACCAGCATGATGCTACATGCAGTGCCCATGCTCACACAGCCGAGACTATGATTCCTGTTTGCTTCAGCAGCCCAGTCTTTGGTGTCCTGTGGGAAATAGCTTCTTCTAGTCCTTCATGGGAAATGAAGAAAGAGCTTGTACCATCATCCATCTATGCTGTTGTTTTCTTACCTGTTTTTTGGGTTTTTAAAAAAAAAATTAAAGAAGGATTTTATGAAAGTGCCTATATGGTATATTTAACATGAAATTATAAATATACTATTAAATATTAATTGTAAAAGTATTAATAATACAATTATTTAACATAGACCAGAATGATTAAATCCAGACATGTGACAGCATAAGCTTGTGTGCAATGGGTGTGGATCAAGTACCTGCTTTGTGCACAATGGTTTTCAGAACTGGCATGTTACAGCTTGTACACTGTCTTTTGATCAGGCATCTGTTCAGTGTAAAAAGAACATGTAACTTCTACAAAAATGTCAATATAATTAGTAATGAGATAGCCATGAGATGGCAAAATATTAACAAGAAATCCAATTCTTGATTGTTTTACAAGAATGGTTTTCTTATCTTTTTCTGGCACCACAATTTTTAGCCAATCATTATACTCAGCTGCTATTCACTCACTAGTACTCTGCTCAGCTACCATTTCATGACATACTTTTAATTGTGTATATATATAGCTCATACTCCTTCCTATATTAAATTTTCTGGTCCAATGGACTTAATTTGTTGTTCTAATTTTGGCAGATTTTTCTCTAAAATGTAATACAGCTTAACACTGTTTTCTTTGTTTTAGAGCTGTACTGAATTTATTGTAGCTGTGCCCATTTGTGTTTTCTAACCCACATCACTCCAAGCTCCACAGAAGAAACAGTCCCTTCATTTCTTTCTAAATTTTTTCCCAATAGATTGCTCAGGCACAGAGAGTTTGGGGAGAGGCAGGCACAATTCCACCACCTCTGAGGACCACCAAGGGAAAATAACAACACAGAACTTTTAACAAATTATTTAAAGCATACTATCATATTTTCCTTATTAAAATCATTTATTACCAAACTATTTATGTAATTTACCTTTCTTCTAAAGTAAATGCAGCTACCGGAATAATGAAAATTTTGGCCACCATTGGCAGAGAATTGGTTTGAATTACAAAGAAAATATTAACTTATTTTAGTGATCTACTGTAGTGTACAGTAGCTTGCATTTTTTGCTACTTACTTAATCCACTGGACATTAATTAGAAACAAATCTGTCTATTGGAGATCTCATATTTTTTGTCTTTGTATTTAGAGATTAAATAAGACTAGAAAATATCCATAATATTAGACTGCCTCAGAAAAGCCATTACTATAGATAAATCTGTTTAGCTGTATCATCTCAGTCCCTTTTCCTGTGATCCCAAATAAAGGTAATCAACTCCCCCAAAACACAAGCACACTATTAACAGTTTCTAGTTATGACAGGAAGGAAACAAAAATCTCTGTAATCCTATAACTAGTTTCTGGCAACAGTGCTAACTGATGAGGAGCACCACAAAGGAGTTATATGCCAGACAAGAGGAACAGGAGAAACACTAGGGCAGGAATTACAAATGGAAGGAAATGCCGTATTTCAAACAGACACTAGACAGCAACCTGCCAGTACTGCAGCCCTCAAGGGTCAGTCCTACAGAGAATGAGGACATCTAAAGAAAACCCAAGGCAAAACTGTCTCTCTGTTATCTGAGAACATCCACAATGCTGCCGACAGTAGTCCTGTGCAGAAATAATGTACACCTGTGAAAAAACACAAAGAGTCGGCAAATACAGATAGCAGGTTCACTTGCTGGCTCGGACAGCATCTGAAGAAAGAACTATTTAAAAACACAAGAGGTGGTGTTATAATGAGGAAACCATGGAGAGCAGAAAGCTTATGATTATTGACAGAAGTTGATTAAGAAATGGATTATTGTCTGTTAGGATGTTGGAATATCTACTGCTACCATTATCCTACGTATCTTTATGTAAATTTCCTTTAATTGAGGTAGTCATTTACAATCATTATTTTCATTGGTAATGTGCTTTATTTGCATTTGAAAGCAAAAAGAGGAAAAAAATTAAACACAACTGGCTGACCCCTACCATGTGAGAAAGGGTTTGCTTTTTGTCACTCTGACCCAAATGGATTAGGGCCAGGAAATAAAGGTCAAGCTCTTACCAGTACCCCCATGTGTCACATTTTTATTACATGGAGTTTCCAAGAAAAATATTCCAATTTGTGTCAGTAATTATTCATTCTTTATGCATTATCATGTCAGTTTCTGAGTTTATTTTGTATTCAGAAATTACCTTTGAGTGCCAGGCCTATTAAAAAGCAACCCTTTGTGAAATACCCTTCAGCAGTTAGATGTGATAGATTTTGTAGCTGTACATGCTCTTTTTTCCCTTTTAAGAATTTCCTCTTCTACAGCAGTCCCCCCATCACTTGAGTCATAAACCACTAAGACCATGGCTGGATTATGCTCCTTTGTGGATTTGCAAGTTGCAGCCTTAGTTAGATGTCTGAGGGCTGTAATAGCTAAAGCAGTGCACAGGGCAGGTGGGGTTGGAGCCACTCTCTCTGTGCTGTCGGACAGCAGGAGGTACAAGCATGCAGCACCCTGCCCTGCATGCTGCTCTAACACTGACCACAGCGAGAAGCTTGACGTCAGGTTTTAGCCACCAGCCACATCAGAGAGCTCTGTCCTGTGGGAATTAGTTTGGGGCAGTGCTGCACCTTTCCAAGAGAGGAGGTAGAAAGGTGAAGGTCCCCTCCAGCCCAGGACTGCCCAGCCCCACCACAGTGCAGTGGGGAGACATCTGGGGGTGCCAGGGGTTCCATGGGCATAGCTACAGCTCTGGATGCAGGGCTCCCAAGATAAGCTGCTAAAGAAGTTTCTGGTTTCACAATTTTAATGATAACTTTTTAATCTGGTCATTATTTTCTTTGATTGCTAATACCTTGACCTCTGGTGACAGCTGCTGCTTATGCCTGCTAAACTTTAATGCAGGCTACAGTAAAGAACATTATGATTATTTGAAAAGGCAGATTGTAATGCATTTCAGATTAACAGTAAAAGAAAAGCTATTGAAGTTAGAGGTTCACTTTGCCATATCACTCTATGCTGCTTTCCTTATTATCAGTACAAAAAATGAAATGAGAATAGCACATCTTTTAATTTCCTTCTACTATTACCTCTTGATTTGCATTCAGAGCTCCCAGAAGAAATACTGCTGAATTCAGAAGTAGTCTATTTAAGCTGCATGGTGTTTAAAAATTGCTGGAAGAGGTTAAGGTGCTCTATATTATGCAGTTGACCTTACTAAGAAGCTGTGTTAACAATTTAGATTTATAATTTTGTTAATTTTTTTTTCCTAAGCAAAATTCATTATCTCTTTTTGTACTCCTGAAGGTTAAATCTTTTTATTTCACTCTAACTTATTTTGTAAGATTTCTAAATTATATTTAAACTTCTTGTACTTAAAAGGTTGCTTTGCCCATGTCTCTGAAAAGAAGCATTTTGTTTCTGTCTCTCTTTGTATCAGGTCTGAAGAGACTGTGTGCCCTCACAATATTTTACCTAGGAAGAAAGAACTCAAACCCTCCATCTGCAGAGTCCTGCAAATACATTTGAATTCTTTTATCTGTCACTATTATATCTTTGTGGCTGACTGGGTTTGAACAAGATGTCCGTGGAAAATATTATGAATCCTGCCTTTACCAAACAGTTGTAGCCACCTGGTGTACAGGATTCAAGCTTCCCTGGATTTAACCTTTTCTCCCTGCCTTTGTCACCACTGGGCCTGGTCATTGAGAAACAGAAGAAATCCTAACAAATTAACAATAGTGAAATATGCCAGGGTAGGGAGAGCTGTACTTTAGGCTCTGCAGCCCTAAACAGAGGCGTTTGAGCTCTCTACTGTTGCCTGAGCAAAAAAAAAGGCCAGTGGTGGAACCCTGTAATGCAGAACATTTTCCAAAATGCCTAAGGTGTCACCATGCTGGCTCAGTGGTCCCCAGCAGGGGATATTTATTATGGACATTGCCTCCTGGTCATTCTCATCTGAAAACTCATCCTACAGTTATGACTCTGCCAGTAAATAAAACAGGACCAGGAGCTCTGGGCTGCGAGGCCAAGCAGCAGGGACCAGCCATATCAGCACTGTATGGCCTGTGACCCTCAGGCACAATCATCCTGGTTAGGATTTAGAACAAGTTTACGTTTGTTCAGCCTGCAATGTGGCAGTGAGGAGGGGGCTCACTGTAGTGTTTATGCAAGTGGGTGTGATGGAGGTGCAGAGCACCTCAGGTCCCACTGGAGGACTGTGGGGGCGGGATGGAGACAGGACAGACAGCTCTGTAGTTTCCCCTGGAAGTGGCCTTGCTGCACGATCCCCCATAAGTAATGGCTGGACAGTCTCCTGCAGAGGTAGCTGGCATGGGCCAAAACCAGACCAAGTGGAGCATCTAAAACAGGGTGGACCATGAGCAGAGCGGTGCTGGGGATTGCCCAACTCCCTGCAGCCAGGCCTGCAGACCTGTCTGAGAGTCAGCAGCAAGGCGGTGCCCTCAGTGAAGCAGGAACGAGTTGTGACTCGCAGCTGTGAGCACAGGCTGAAGTCAGGATGGATGTTTTGACATTTCAGTGTTTCTTGAGTTCCTATTAATTATCCACTCTAGTGCAACATTCGCGTAGACTTCCTACAGCTAGAGCAATATTATTATTGACAGCTGCCTTCCTGTTGTAAAGTCAACACAGGGAGCAAGGGAAGCCCAGGACAGATCCTAGAGCCAGAAGGTAGTTTTATTCATCTAATCTCTAAGTATTTAGGCAGTGATTAGAACCATAGCAACTATCTGAGCCACTTGAATCAATTAGATACAGAGATAGCAACACTTGTTATTTATACAGCACCCTTTATTGGAAAATTAAAAAATGTCAGATACCTGTTTCATTGAGTAGGTAAACTGCATTCATTTGTTGACATGGAGGTGCAATGAAACCTTTCTTTTTATCACTGGGATACAACTACATGAGAGAGACTGTTTGCAACAAATAAGTAAAACAGAAGTTCTAAAGAAAAAAAGAATAAACCAAGGGGACAAAAACATTCTAAATGGATGAAGAATTAGTCTATATGCAGAGCCAGGCCAAAACTTGGCAGATTTATAAACCAGCTAACACAGAAATAAATGAAAGTCCAAACAATAGAGACTAATAGAGACCTGGAACAAATAAAATAATGAACTCAGAAATGTTACCAATTGATTGCAAAGATAAAAATGCCTGTTGAATTAATTGTGTCCCTGTAGTTCATTCTACTGCTTACTTTGCTTCTGGAAAGATTCTGTATCTGAAAAAGCCATATGAAGTATATTCCTCAAAGAGCACAAATGGAAATAAATATTTCTCACTTGAAATGATAAGACACAAATTTGTCTCTATATTATTAGCTGGTTTTCCTCTGAATCATCTTGAACTTCTAGTCAGACAGCAAAGTTAAAATAAATTATTTCATCATGCTGCAGAATGTTTCTTAACTGTGTAATTCTTTCCTTTGCAGAAAGCAGGTACCAAGCAGATTGTTGTTCTGTGTCAGCATTTCCCTGTGACTCTCAACTTTTGCACAATTTATGTTTTGACTAAAAGAATGTAATTATTTTTATAGATAAAAAAATCTGTATGTGTATACTGATTCCACACAGTCCTGCTTAATGCCAAAAATATATGCTCTGCATCTAAAGCAAAATGTAGACTATATCAATGAGGTCATCTCTGAAGCTTAATTATGAGATAATAGTTGTAACTTCTAATTTCAGGCTTAATCAGTTTTATTTCATCCAGCTTCACAGTGCAGAACCAGTGTGAATGCAATAGGAAAGATTTTTGCCATTTCAACATCGTCATTCCCTTGGCATGCGCTTGGCTGCCATCTGGGCTTGCTCAGCAGTAGTACAGCCATCCCCAGGAGGGAAAGGGCACAGGCCAGACCACCTCTCCCCTCATGGCTGCAGGCCCTGGGAGACCTCCCCGTGGTCCTCGAACCCAGAGGTCTCTCAAGTGCCAAGGTCAAGGTCTTGAGCTTGCCAACCTGAGGTAAAATCCTGCCCAAGGTAACTTGTAGTGCTCACTTCAGTGACTGAGCAGGACAAATTAGTTAGATAGCTAAAATTAAGAATATATCCCTTCTTTATTTAAACCCTTCCAATTTAGATGTTTTCTCTTGAGAAACAAGTGAGCTAACGAGACCATGGCGTTGCGTCACTGCCTGCCTGTCATGCCCCGTGGCAGGGATGCATCTGACTGGCTTTAATCTCATCGTCCATCTCTCAGTGCATGAAGGCCAACGGCGGGTTTGAGGCCCAGCAAATGACAAGCCAAGTTTGATATATCAGCCAATTAGTAGCATTGCTATTTATGCAGGAATGAAGCTGAAAGTGCAAATAAGGCCAGTGACTAAACCTTTCCAGCAATTACATTTAATAAGGTACTGCGTGTTATTTACAGAAAAGATAGATCACACAACTTCTACATGTAAATGCACAGAGTGTGAAGACAAAAGCTGTACTCTCAGAACATGCTAAACAAAATAAATAAACCAGAATTATTTTGGCACAATAACTATTACATAAATAAATATTCTAGAACATAATAAATTGACATTTATTTACAGTCTATTGAAAGTGCAAACAATTGGCTGAAAATTAAGATATTTTTAAATGTGTAAGACCAGAAAATGTGTTAACCAGCCACGATTAATTCTAGCTGAAGTTTAAGGTTTTAATGTCCAGGAAAATATTCTCTTGAAATCCATTTGTGCATATTGTGCTCTTTTTGAACCAGTCCTTTGCTACCTTTAATGCTATTGATTTTGACAACCTTTCTTTTTAACTGAATTTTGTAAAAACCTGATTGGTAATTTAAAAAGAAGCAAGTAAAATGTAAACACTGATTAATCTATTTATCATTCAAACTATTTTTAGTCCTGTCAGTTTTCTGAAATGGCCACACTGCTTGTAGTAGTAGACAGTATGATTAAGACTGGGAATTTTTCTTAGTATTTGTTGTATTTAAAATGGAGATATTTGTAAGTCGTCTCTGAATGGAACTATACCTTGGACCGCTCTTGAACCTGCATTATTTCATCAGATCCTCCTCTTCTATGGAGGTCACGAGTAGCTGAGCAAGCTAAACTGACGATCAGTTTTGGTCCTGACCTGAAGCATAAATTGTAAAATACAGATTTTTTAATTAGGGAGAAGAACCCACTACCTACCTTAGAACTGTTATAAGTTTTTGTGCAGTTCCCACTAACTATTCTTTTACCTTTTTTTAAATCTGTATGAGATATCACTTACTACACCTTAAGCTGAATTAACAGTTCACAACATGGCCACCCATACACCTACAGCGCATAAATTCTCCTCAGCCAAAGTTCTCCAGCAGGCTGGTACATTGTGCGTTGCCTAAGACCTTATGGTATGTTTTTGCTTGTTTTTGTAGTGGCAGTGCAGTAGCAGAGAAAGTGAAGTTCTTAACAAGTGACCTTGAGAGGATAAAAGATCGTTTCTCATCATTGCTTCAAATGTTTATGCTCGGCGCGGTTCCAGTCGGTGAGACATCTGTGATAAAGTTCTCTGGTTGTCAATCACATTTAATTGCCGCACGTAGCTCCGAACATCCTGATGGTTTTTATTAGCTAGGGCTGCATCAGGATCTGGTGAAAGAGAAATGATGTAGGATTGATACACGTAAATGGACAAATGCCTGAACAAAATGCACAACTCCTTACAAGCTGTCACAGGAAAGACAAGATCCTGGTGAGTTAAAAAGGAAGTATTTAGAAATTGCTCTCTTTGAAACCTTTTTTCCGTATCTGATGATCTTTCTGGTTACTACCCCCACAAATTAACTTTTCTTTTGGACATCCTTGGCTACATTTACTAAAATTGATGGCCCTTGGTTACAGTTTTACACATCACCTTATCAGTCATTAGCTACACATTATACAGCTAACAAGTACAATTTAAAGCTGCTCATTTGCTTTTGAATCAGCAACTTTCACAGATTCAAAATTATGGAATTGATTAAAGCCTCTTTTTATGCAATATTCTCATTCTAGCTCAGTATTAAATATTTGTAATAATGTAGTGCTTACTGGCTGTCCCATTCAAGCCTCAGAATTTACTACCTGTTTACATTAGTTAACTGCATTATACCTACTCCAACAGCAGTTATGGAATACTACTGAGCTAGATTCTAAGTATCTTCAGCCCCACAGGGAACAGCTTACAGTGTAATATAACATGTGCTAGGTAATTTAAATTCAACTAAAAATTATACTGAGGCACCTACATTACATTACATATACACATACACAAAAACCATGGAATTTAGATCCGGTAGATCTATATACTGACATTTTGCTATAGTATGTATAATGAAAATCTGCTTCCATTTTTAAGTATGTGGAGGTCTCATCCGTCCTTAATACATCAAAATTAAAGACACAAAGCCAGAAAAACCTGGATTGTGGATGAAAAAAAAAAATCTCTCTTAATTTTCTATAGTTCTACAGAAATTTCTACAGATCTTCTACAGTTAAGCTTTGACTCACATGGAAAGAAACTATTTTTATGAAAATATAGCTTTATATTATTTATTCTGTTGTTTGAGAAAGAGAAAGGGTACTGTGAGTCAAAATGGATGAAGTGCTGAGGAAATGCCCACGTGATTGAGACTGACAGTGCAGCTCGATGGGATGAGACCCACAGAGAAGCCTGTTTGACCATACAGCTCTGTCATCTTCCATGGCCTCAAGGAAGTTCTGGTAATTATACTGACAAACAGGTTTTAAATTCACCTCCTTATGCAGTTATGTCATTTATAAAGGGCATGTCTCCAGACTGGTTTCATATTAAAACAGCATTTATCCAAGCAAGTATTTGTGTGCTGCTGCCTGCTAGACTTATTTCAACCACTTCTGAATCCAGTGTCTAATTTCAACTGATTCTAATCTGACAGATGGGTAGAGACCTCAAGATATTTAGTACTTTCACATGCACGGAAAAGAGATAGAGGAGAAGGGGTTTATTAGAGCTCCCTGAAGGATATTTTGCCCTGTGAAACATCACAGGATCCAAACATGGAAGAATCACTGGAAAGCAGGCTCTTCAGTTCTGGTACACACAGAATTAGTTGTAATTACTGTAGCTACTGACGATAATGCCGACGGTACAGATGTTGTAATACACTTACTGAAGGATTGGCTCCGGCAGAATTTCACTGTCCTGACAGTGTTGGCAATCATGCGCTGGAAGGAAAAGATGGGATGCAATCAGAGAACAAGCACTGTATTTCATCATCATTCAAACGAAGCACCTAACTGTGCCTGAGTGTGAAGACACATGCCAATAAAAGCAGTCATATGAATGAAAATATAATTTTAATGCTGCTACTTTAATGTATAGGGTGTGATTTGCATTTACACAGGCTTTAAATAAGCATGAGTATAATTTACATGCGCTCAGAGAACTCTTTCCCTTGCTTGAATGCTGTGAACGGCCCTAAGTAAGAATGAAAATCAGCCCCTTCAATGTGCATTTCTTTGATAACATCTTACCTTATTAAAAAGTAAAAGGAACGCCATGGAGTATATACATGTTAATTTAAAGACTATCAGCTCCTAACAGCAAGGCCCTTTCTAGAATATATTCAGCAATTAAAGAGCTTTCAGCTTTTATACAAACTTGAGTTTAAAATGCAGTCCTCCTGGAAGCTGACACTGTAAATAAGCACATGAGGGTGACTAGGTGACTTCACTGGCAGAATGCTTGGTTCACAGCTGAGAAGGCCACTGTCAGTACTGTGGCCCACAGCCAAGTTTCATAAACAGACTGGTTAAACAGTGTTACTTTGCAAAAGTGTGTCTAACTCAACCTGAAAAGTGGATTCACTTTTTGTGGACCCTTCTACTGACAGTTCACCACAAAAAAGCAGAAGTCACTTCAGTCCTTCTTGGCTGTCCTTCCTCTTCAGCAAAAAACCTCATCATTTCATTCAATTCAGTTTCAATGTGATAAATCAGATGTTATTTTACAATAGATTTTAAGAAAAGAAATTGTGGTTAGTCATACAGCAAAACATTACTTCTGGACTGTAGAATTTTAACTGGTTTCTGTGATTAGTACCACAGAAATAATATACCCACCAGTATAGGGAAGAATTAGTTGTTCTACATAATGTCAAATAAACTGAAATTTCAGCAGTTAGCTGGATAGTTTGATTCAATCCCTGTTATAAGGACAACATTTGTTTCAGTTTCTTTTGTTTAGGTTAAGAAAAAGCAGAGGAAGGAAATGCTACTTCCTATCAGACTCTAATGTCTGTGTTCCAACACAGTGACATCTTCTAACACGGTACACTCTCACCAGGCTGCTTCATACATTATGGAAATTTTGTGTGAGATTAACAAGCTAGTTAGTCATAAACTCTCACAAAATGGAATTATATATCTCTTACTAGTGAACAAGAAAGCCTGAGGCACATGCTCCTCTAAATTCATTAAAATCTTAAATGAAATCACAATTATAGCTTTAAATGAAAATGTTACAAATGAAATAAGTTTGTGAAATCTCTCATTCCAGAGTGGGAAGCACCAATGTAAGACATTCCTTCCACACACAATGGATAATCTCAGTACTATCAAGCATACAAAAATGAGTTGGTTGGTTGGTGTAAGAAACTATTGATATATGACATCCTAAATGTTTGTGGATTACACCTTGTACTAGCAAATGAAACTGATCTAAAATATGTTATTTCTAAAACACATATGGGTCTGCTTATGTTGTTCCTAAAGTTATATGTATCTACATGTATAATTCAAGTAAACGTAAATTTTATCCTAATGCAATTTTCCTATCTCTTCAAGCCACTTTTACTATGCAGATTCTCTAAGGCACTTACCTTGCACACATTCTCACAGGTGCTTAGCATTAAGCATGTGAATAAACTCCACTGACTTCAATGGAACCCCTTAAATACTCAAGGTAACTGGGTTGAGACAGAGCACACTGCATGTAACAGTGGCAGTTTTTCAGTCTAACCCAATCAAATGTAAGTCAAAACAACACAAGCATATACATGATGGTTTCACACTTCTATGGCTTCATATTTGGCTCTGTTACGTGATGCTGCTATTTTGGTTTCTACCAGTTCAAAAAATGCTCATCTACAATAACTGTTTCAAGGAGAGATCATGAAGTTGAACTGCACCAGCCAACACAATGAAGTTTCAAGACTGTCTAGCTTCAAAGAAAGCTTTGCTAAGAACACTTCATTTTTAGGAAGACAGCTAGTTTTGCTTGATGTGCTTTCCAGAGGGATTGTTAATACACACCCTAAATTTTTCATACCTATAGTATTTAAGTTTTGAACCCTCATCTCATAATAATCTTTGGAGTTATCATTATTAAGCTTCATATGTGAAAACTTAGATTTATCCAAAAAAATGTTCTTTGGAATAATTTTACTTTTTTCTCTCCTGGGAAGCTTGTTCTCAAAAAAAGCAGAACATCCAGAATAAATACTGTAATGCAGTTCTGTACTGAAAGAAAAATTATGGGTATGTAGTGAAGGTTTTCAAAAAAGTTTTTGCTATTTTCAAATTTACCATTATGTGGGCTCTTCTAGGCAAGGAAAAATGGAAGTGGCAACAGACTTGTCTGACTTCTGGTTAAAGGCTGAACTGCCTGGTTTCCTTCAGTTGGCTGAAAGACTTCATTTTAAAGGGTTCCTTTGCCTTTTCCTGAGGGTGATATGATTTTATGTCTGCATTCAGAATTATCCTGGCAATGATGAAATACAAACCAATGAGGAAGCGA
Organism: Passer domesticus; assembly: GCF_036417665.1. Classification (NCBI taxonomy): domain Eukaryota; kingdom Metazoa; phylum Chordata; class Aves; order Passeriformes; family Passeridae; genus Passer; species Passer domesticus. Next base: position 22,937,900 of record NC_087483.1, read on the forward strand.
GTGTTAAGGCTGAATAAGCGTGACTCAAAGACAGCATCAGAAGCCAATGGGGAGATTCTGAAGCATTATGTATCTTCGAAGAGCTCTTTTCACACTACTTTTTTTCCAAGTGCTGTTCTACTGTCTCATAATGTCTAATCTCCTAACAGTTCCTCTTTGTAAGGTACAAAGTGAACAGAAAAACAGGTTATGAAACAAAGTGAAATTTCCCTTCCCCAATCTCATAGATAAGTTAGATTATCTTCTTTTGATGCAAGGAAACTAGAAACATGGACAGAAAAAATGTTCAGATGGAAGTTTAATTGCCTGCTCCTTACAGTTTTTCTTCAAATAGAGGATTACCTCTAGTCAATGCCTGCAAAGATTAACCTATGCTTACTTGCAGTGCTAAGCAAGACCACTATCAAAAAGCCATGCAAACCTAAATTTGGATCTTTCTGAAATAGAACCAACTGCATAATATAACAAATAATGGCTACTACCAGCATGCTGTGTATACACAACAATACCCTTTCAAGTTTTACAGTCTGGAATTGTGGCAGCAGGCCAGCACATTATCTTCTAATCCATTCCAAACCCAGGTTGCTAAATATTATAAATATTCATATATGCTATTGAAAACTACTAAGGGCTTTAGTCACACACTTTTTGCATAATTTTTATGTTCCAAAAATTAAAGAATGTTTGCCCTCTTTTTTGCATATGGATAAGAGTGTGAATTCCCTTTTGTTCATGTCCACAAAACCTGAAAACAAATATGCACGAATTCTCTAATCCTCTTTTTGCACCTGAACGGTGAAGAGGCTTGACAAAAACAAGCATCAGTGGTCAGCACCATGGCACTATTTTGCGCTGCCATGGCAGGGCAGCACTTTCAGAGCTTTTTCCTGTCTTCTGCTCCCTCTACAGGTGTTATTCCTGAGATAATGCTGGGTAATGTCATATGGAGAAGGTGCCACACAAAGTAATCTTTGTTCAGGCTCTCTGATAATTTGAGAAATGGCACTGATAAAGTTCCTAATTAATTACATCTTCCCTTTGTCTATGAATACAAAATTCTGTACTGGCAGTCAGAGTGCAATTAGGCAGTTGAGGTTTGAAAAAAAAATCAGTAACTGGTCAAGAGTATGAAATATTGCCTGTCCCTAAGGACAGTCATGCTCAGTACTTTCCTCACTTTCCCTGTCTTCCTTCCCTGCCAAGACCTAATTCTAGGAAAGCACTTGTAAATTTTTTCTAAATATGTAGCTATAAAAGCAGTGTCACTTAAATGGCATGTATTGCCATGTGCTGCAGGTTGTAGGTTATTCTGTATCTGCTAAGTCATACAGAGTTTACAGGAGTTGTTACTCCTGGTACTAGTTGGGTGCTTGCCTTCACCTGAGAAGAGGGTCATTCTAGATCACAAACTAATTGTGTTTGCAGCCTTCTGCCATCTTTGTATCTTTCACGTACTTGCAGCTCTCAAAACCTTCCCCACCTTCCAAACTAAAACTACAGTATTTAAAAAGCTTTAAAAGTTTTGCTCCTCTGTAATAAATACCTCTTCAGTTATTACATAGATGAGTCTTCTGAAGGCACATTTACAACGAACATGTACTGTCAAGTCACTAGGGGAGAAGAGATGTGGTGGTTTGGTATCATGTCATATATGCCAAACTAAAATGTACATCTGAGCAACACTGTGGTGGAAACAGCTTGCAGCCTCTCCCCATCAGCTTCTTGCAATGAGATAATTAAAATACATTCAATACTTCTCTTAAACCATGTCCTGTTTGCTATTGAAGACAAAGCCTTTTACCAAAGACTCACACTACAAAGACCAGTAATTTAGTAATTTTGCCTACTTATTGACAAATTCATAAATTAAATTTTCCAGGCTGGATTTTAAGGCTTCATGCAATGGCATGAGTAAAGAGCACAAATACAGTGCAAATACAAAGGCTAAGAGCATACCTATTTCTGACATCTTCAGTACTGTTTACCCACATCTTGTACAAACCAAATGGGTATGTTTACAAACTTCCCTCTTCACCCATCGCTGTGGCTTTGCCACATGTGGTTACTCTCTTCCCTGGCTAGGTGTCCCTGTCCTCCCACTCCTCACAGCCTCCTCCAGATAAGCATCTGTGGGGATCAGGAGATGGGCAAGGGGAAGAAAGAGCAGGCAGTCACAAAGGCAGCAGCAGGTAAAGCTCAGCAGTGCTCTGCAGAGTGATGTCCCCTTACTACTGCCAATACCACAGTTCTGTCACTCCACCACTGAAAAGATCAATATATAGGAAAGCATAGCAGAAAAAATTGACTCAGTCTTTTTCTTTGTTAAAGTTGCTAAAAAAGACTGGGCTAATGTGGCTCAACACCATCTGTCTGTTTTTCCCTTCTTCTCTAGATAATTTTGTTCAATTTGAAAAAAGAACCCAGAGTTTTCAAACACAAGAAAGCTCCTACCAATTTTCTGTGAAAACAGATGGCTGTGGACAAGAGAAAGATTGTGTAAGTGCCCTCTCGTCTTCTTGAGGAAAAAGGCTGCAGTGCAAGTTCCTATGTTATGACAAAAGCCTATTCACACAGAATTCCCCAGCCATGAAGAAACAACACATGCCCCAGCCACGAGGAGAGATCTGAGCAGAGCTCAAGCAGCCATGAAACACAAATGTTTAGGAAACCAGGCCTTGCTGTTTCTGGCACTCAGGGAGCTCCTGGCTCAGACACTGCCTGACAGCTTCTGCATGTTTTAAGATGCATCATTTAATATAAATAATAACAGAAACATTGCAAAACAGGAAAGATTTAAAGGAAGCTGTTTCAGCTGAAGAGATGCCACTAGATCAAACTTCTACTTTTGGCTGCCAGTTACAGGAATAAAGTTGTCAGCAGCACATCAGCTGTCGGGATCAGGGCTCTGTGGTGAGAATGCAGACGCAATGCCAGAGGCTGTTCTCAGTTTCATCACCGGGCTTACATGGGAGTCGGAGGGACCCACCTCCTCCAGTGGCAAGTGGCACCACCAGTGGCTACCACCCAGATATTTTTATTCATAAACTTCAGCAAACATAAAAGGAAACAATATTCCAAAGAACCAAGATGTTTCAGAAACATCAGTAAGAGTGGCTCCCAGCAATGTTCTAAGGAATCTCCATCTGCTTAGGACAGAACATCGTGCAGCAGAACAAAGAGATAGAATCAACAAATGGCAGGACATGATTCCTGTGAAAAAATCTTGTTCCTACTTTTCTCCTGAAAATGGCAGAGTAACATCACAAAAACACCTTGGGCTTATACTTATTTAAAAGAGAGGAGAATTTACCTGAGAGTTATCTGGCTGAGTGGTCTTGTCTTCACAGTTTAATATCTGGCAATTATGTGTGGATATGACAGTTTTAAGCTTAACGCAAGTAGGCGGCAGCGACTGAGGTTTAACAGTAGGCTTTTCTTCTTTGCTTGACCTGATGACACATGCAAAAAGCTAAAAACTGCCAGGTCCACAGTAGGATTAGAACGAATTATGTGGGTGGAATTTGAATACAGGTTGCTCTGAACAGCTACAGGTTGAGAAAGGCAGTAAAAGCACCATAGAAGCATGCAGAAAAGCTAGTGAAGAACAATAAAGATACGAAAGATATACTTGCAGTAAGGCCTGGAGAAAAAGCAGAGCGAGCTTTTAGGTAGAATACCAACTGAAGAAAGGCTTGGAATACTAAAAAAGGAGAATGTTTCCCTTTCTGGTGAGTTGAAGAACATGAGACATAATAATGATTCCATAAAAAATATGCAGCATCAAAAATACACTAACTGATCTTCACATTCCTCTCCTAATGAAAATGATCAAAACTCAGATTACTGGTACTACATTCTTGCAATGTAAAATATTATTTAACACTTTTGGGTGCTACTAGTAAACTCTTCTTCTGGAAGTAACATTCTTTTGAAGACAATGAGCAGACTAAGGTAAAGAGGGCAGACCTGCAGCAACTTAGATATAGATCAGTTTAAGCTACTAATGGATTCACTCTTGGCCTTGGGAGTGCCAAAATGTGGTACAGAGTGGTGCAGAACTATTCTTAAATGATAATCCTGTGTTGAACTATGGGAAGTGCTTACAAGAGAGCTCCTCCCTCCTGTAATGGCTTTCACACAAAATGAGGTATAAAGAGCTTGAAGCACGGAGCTCTGAGCCAGTGGATGTACTGGCTCTTCTGGCTCAGGAGGTGTAAACAGGCCAGGTGAGGTGGAGATGTTGGAGCCAGCCACAGAACCGTGGCTATAGCAATGCAACTGCCATCCATTCTGGTTTGGAGGTGTTCCAACCAAGTCCGAGATCCCTTCTGTGTTCCCCAAAGTATTTACTATCTATACTGTTATTTCGGTACCTAATTACAACAGGCAGTGCAGAAAAAAAGTCCTTTTCTGCAGGTAGAAGGCCCAAGGCCTTTGGAAGGAGATGGCAACACAGTCTGCATATGCAATTACAGAATGCCATTATTGCAAAGTGAGGTCAGGCCCTTACTCAGGCATTAGCACTGCCATTTATTTACAAAATGTCTCATCTTAGTAAAGGGGTATTTTCAACCAAGGACAGAGGCTCTCCTGGAGCTGCAGATTAGAATCTAAGAGAATTCACTCAGTGATGATCACTTTTCTGTGATGTTTTTTAAAGAGCTTAAAGTACTCCTTTTCTCCCCTCTGCAGTTATCAGGCTCAGAGGGTCAGACAAACGCCTCCACAGTGCAGTGGAAATAACTGGAGTTATGTAACTCCAGTGGAATGGAGTGGTTCTGATTACTGTACTACTAAGAACTAGGTGCCAGAGCAAATATGCTCTAGCATGGCTGCTGAATGGCTGAGAGGAAATGGCCTCAAGTTGTGCCCGGGGAGGTTTGGATTGGATATGAGAAAAAATTTCTTCACTTTAAGGAAGTGGAGTGGAATAGGCTGCGCAGGAAAGCAGTGGAATCACTAGGCCTGGAAGTGTTCAAAGAGCATGTAGATGTGGTACTCAGGGACAAGGTTTACTGGGGAACCCAGTGGTCCTGGGCTAAGAGTTGGATTCAGGGATCTTGGAGATCTTTTCCAACCTTAGTGATTCTGTGATTCTACTACTGACTGCCAGAGCAGTAAGTCAGGTTTGTTTTTCCTATGCAGATGCCATAGCTGGGTTTGGCTAAGCAGTTTCTCAGATACAGGTGTCATTAACCACACTAATGAGGAACATGACTTTAGCAACCAAGAAAATATCTTCTCACTGCTGAGAAACTCAAGTTTCAGTTGAGACTTCTGCAATGGAAAGTCGCCTGCCTGCAATTTTTGACAATGGTGTTTGAAATTATAACAGCTCAGGTGAAGGACTTATATAAAATTTGAGTATACTCCAGCCTTTTATGATTGATTCTCCTTTCCAGTAGGAAAGCAATCAAGCCACAGACACCTCTTTTCATTTGTGAAGGGAAAGAAGAAATACATGTTGTGCAAGTTCTTTTCAATGCTTTTTTCATTCTCCAAGGAGCAATGCAGAACTATCCCAGCCTGAGGCAGTTCAGGCCTGTTTGAAGAACAGCAGTTAAAATCACAGGTTGGTCCCAAACTGTTAAAAAGTGTCTCTAACAGCTCTGCTTCCTGTCCCTAATGCTCTCTCTCCTAGGAAACATTTTGCCTGTGCATTGCTCAGTGGGCAGTTTATTCTCCACCTCTGTGAAGTTTTCCAGAAAACCAGAGGCCCCAGGCTCTGTGTACAATGCAGGCTATTTTTGCCAGGTCTTGCTCCTGCCTTCATTCTCTCTAGCCCTGAAAGTTCACTCTTGAAGAGGTGAATAGGGAGGTATTTTAAGTTTCCTTTCAAACATGTCATACTTACCATTTTTTCGAAGTTTACTAGATTGTCAGTGAATGTCTTGTTTCCCTCATGAGTAAACGTCATGTCTGTATAGAAAGAAAAAACACATAAAAGCCCATTTCTGAATCATGGCCATACAAAATAGCAGAATGTTTTATCTACCCTTACAAAAATTGTAGCAGCTGTAAAATAAAAAAATTAAGTTTTAATTTGCAGTATTTCTGAGACTAATAAAATTGAGGTATGATATTCAGATGTACAAAAGCAGTTTGTCTTGTCTCTGTATCGTGCTTTTCATAATGGAAAAAGATCATACCTCACACTGAGATTGATTTTTGCTTTTTCTTGCTGCTACTCTTATCCTTCAGATATCTGACAAATACCTTTCAAGTTAATAATTCTGGTAACATCCAAGCTTACCTTTTATAAGCAGTGGCATGAAAGGAATTATCGGAGGGTCCAATTTAGCTACAGTTAGTCTGTAGGCCCTATGGTTTCTTGATGGATCCTTAAAAAAAAAGAAATCAAATAATTACTAATATGTATTATTATATGTATCAAGACACTATATGCATTAATTTAGATGTCATGGCATTTATTAAAAACTTTATTTTTTCTTGTGTCTCTAAAAGTGCATCTGTAAATTCAGACACCTTTTATCACTCTCCCCAGCTGGTTACACAATGAGAATGCAACCACTAAACACAAACATTTTTTCATGCCAAATAGCTAGGTTAAATATGATTACAAAAACATTCTTCATAAAAGAAACCACATATTTTTTTTCCTCCCTCCTTACAGCTGCAGATCCAGTTTTGCATATGTTGTAGCGGTAAAATGTATTGCATGGAAAAATCCAGGTTGAAATATAGAATTTCCCATATGTACTATTGGAAAACAAGTGATAAAGCTTTTCTGAGTTCCCAGATTAACTTTGAGTGGTACATAAGTTCTCTCAGAGTAGGTTCCTAAGAGTATAATTTATTAGTCATACATACTTGTTTTAGCAGCTCTAAAATGGGATCATAAACTTCTTAAAGTCAAACAAGGACATATAAAATGTTCTGAATCAAGGAATTCAAACCAGAAACTGAATTATCTCAGATTGTGCATAGAATAAGGGATCTATTGCTATTCACCATTAAGCTTTCAAACTCTGCATAGATCTTCTTGAACTTGCTTGGGAGTTTCTGTTAATAAAAACAAAAATAGCAAACCTTAATTAAATCCGATCAGTGCAGTAATTTTACTGTAAATGCTAGTTCCTTCTACAACGCCCTAAGTCAGGAAAGTGCTCTTTTTTTGCCAGATATTTCTAACAATGTGCTAATCTAAAATACAACATGTTTCCTAGCAACCAGATTAAAAATAGAGACGGGACCAGCCATGAAACCTGGATCCTGATTTAAACCCCGACTTGAATTTAGACCTTTGGGATGTTTAGATTCAGATTTTTGTTTGGCTCACATAGCAATCACTGACTTCAGAATTTAAGTGGAAATTCATGTGGATGCTTTCAGGACATCCCTGATTGTAGCCTACCTGAAAATACAATTTACACCCAGCTTCTGTAGGGGCAGATCAGTTTAATTATTCATACCTATGATGAACTGCCCTTGCAAACATTCATATTCAGGCCTGGACATTTCCAGGAGATTTTTTTTTGCTCATGCTGATGCATTTATTAGTAAAATACTTGACATGCTCAGCAGCAAAGGTCCTCCATCACTTTCTGGAGTACAAATTAATGAATATTTTTTCAGTCCACAATACCTACACAAATAAATAATGGTCAGTTGATCATGCAATGACTGAGATGAGATGGGCTTTACTAAATACTTTCTTTTCCCCTCATGCATACTATGTTACACAGAGTAAATCACTTTACTTTAAAGACAATAAGATATGTTATAAATTGGTTTCAAAGATCACTGTAATTTTTTATGTACCATCAGAACATATCAGTTATTTTTAGTAAGACATTTCTCTGTATTTGCTGAATTTTTCAGACTACTATTAGCAGTGGATAACATTAAAAATTAGTAGAGACTTTATAGTGCAGAAATTATTTTTTGCAATAATTTCTACATTTGAAGTGTGTACCCTAGCAAGCTATTTACACTGTGCCACAGCAAGGGCCTAATTTTTAATGATGTGTGTCAACAACTGTGTGCCTAGTTTGCATATGCATGCAGATTAGGTATTTGTGAAGTAAGTGGTATAATTGGACATTTGCACCTGCAAATATCTAATTTCTGCATGGAACTAATGTAAATGCATGATAATATAGAAAAAAAAAAATCAGGTCTTGGTATTGTCTGTCTTTAAGTATTTTCTGTATATATCTGGCTAAAAATCAAATTGCAGAAATTCTCTTGTTAAACCAACTGCTCTACAGAACCAGAGTGTGATAACATTTCCATGATCTCAAGTTAATCCTCCACATGTACAAATGATCTGTGTCCCCCTACCAGCTCAGACTTGGTGCTGATTTCAGATTGCTCTATGTAGTATATACCTTCAATTCCTTCTTCTCTAGTCCTGTACTGTGTCAACTCTCCCAGCTCCTCTCAGTAGTCACAAATAAAAGGTCATTATTTTGAGAAACTGAAAATTTTTGCCTGTAGCACTGATTTTATATGATACATGCACTTTTGAAAACAGAACTGGTGTACTCTCAGACATGTTAGTCTGATCTCCCATGTAAGAGCACATTTTTAAAGGTGTACAAATTTTGCTCTCAGTTGCATCAGTCATGCTAATTATTCTGAATTTCTAATGAACAAAATGCATGCACATTTAAATCTGTACTGCTTTTGATAACCAGTATGTTCTTAGTGGTTACACTGTACTAGACACTGCACCCTTTTTATACACTCATACAAAAGAACAAAGCACAGAAAAAGGTGGAAGCTCTGAGAATGAAGACCAAACTGCCAGTAAGCATGGAAATGCATGTCAGAGAGAAAACCAGAACTGGTTAGGACAAACCCATTTTAACAGGGCAACAGGGTCCCTGAGCAGTGGAGTGCAGAAAATAATATGTATAAGCACAGGATGAATTGAAGAGAATTATCAGTGGAGTGATCTCAGTGAACCACCAGTAAAGTGAAGGCACACAGAGGCTGGGCTGATCTAAGAGGTTAGCTGGCTAGCCTGCTCATCCTGTTGGGCAGTTTAGCGCAGCAACAGAGTTGCTGTTGTCACTCTTGTCAACTCCTGTGAGTATTCAGCACATCCATGGGTGTTCTACACTGCCTTACTAATAAATACTGTCAGCCTTAGCTAAGGCTTATGGTCAGGAGCTGAATTAGTAGATCTAGTTTTATCAGTAATAAAGGCTCAATTCATCTTTTTGCTAACTACAAGCACAAGTCCCCCTCAAGCTTCCTGGAATAGGATTTTAGCAAAGACTTACCTCCCAGGTTAATGAGAGACGGCTCACAGCAACATTACTCAGTCCCATAATAATAGCGAAAAAGGAATTCAGATTTTTGTATTCTTTACAGCTGAAACACAAAGGGCCGGGTTTTAAGTTGCACATATCAGTCAGTGCAGTACTTATGACAACCTTAAGAAAGCTGAACCCAGACATCTGGCTTAGAAGGGACTGAATTTAGGCAGTCCTGGCCAGCATGCCTGCAGACACCTCTTCACCAATGTGTTAGCACTTCACCACACTCTGGAGGCTTCTTTCCCTTCCCTCCTAAAATTACTTCCCTTCTTCTACTTCACTGGGTGCCAGCTTCTGCAAGGACTTCTAGTCTTTGAAGCAATTCTCCACCCAGAAACACAGTCTTGAAACTGGGTTCAATTCATTCCCAAGGAATACCAAAAACAGTGCAAACAACTGTTTATAACTTCATTTGCTGCAGAACTTGCTGACAGCTCCTGAACAGCTAATGAATGCTTGAAGCTCTCCTTAGGCAATCTTCATTGCAGTTTACAGGGCCACTGAGTCTTTTTAAAGGGAGAAGACCAGCTGTCTAGAGATGCCCCACGCCAGTGACCTCTCCTGCAATATAGGATTTCTATTACTTATAGATTCTGGGACTTCTAGTATGTTTCAGGAAAAGAGCAGTCATTTGTTACCAGCTTCATTAAAGAGGTCCTGGGCAAAAGGAGCTCCAGGTCACACTCCATCTCTAATGCAAAGAAGGATTTTGCTATCAATCAGGAAAAACTGGAACACGTAATTGAGAGCTATGGAAGATCCAACATGTCATATGAAGAAGTAGATCCAATCTGATGGGCATAGTCAACACAACTGCTCAGCTGGGTCTGCATCAGTGGCTCACTGACTCAATAGGAAGGGGAGAGATAGGACAAAGCCTATCAGAAAAAAAACCTCACAAAACTGCATCTCACTGGGTTTTTGCAAATAATCTCTTATTTTTTTCAACTATCTGCCAACATCCAATTTCAGCACTTCAGTGTCTGTTTCTTCAGCTCACTCAGTGAGTGTCTTTCCTTAGGGGTTGGTATTGAGACTCTTGGGGTTTAACATTTCTGTCAGTGTCATGGACAGTGGCATCAAGTGCACCCTCAGCAGGTTTGCTGATGACAGCAAGCTGTGTGGTGCAGTTGACACGCTAGAGAGAAGGGATGCCATCCAGAGAGATTTTGACAGGCTTGAGAGTTGGGACTGTGTGAACCTCATGAAACTCAACAAGGCCAAGTGCAAAGTCCTGCACCTGAGTTGGAGCAATCCCAAGCACAAACACAGGCTGAGTGAAGAATGGATTGAGAGCAGCCCTGGGGAGAAGTACTTGGGGGTGCTGGTGGACAAGAATCTTACGTGAGCTGATAATATGTATTTGCAGCCTCAAAAGCCAACAATGTCCTGGGCTGCAGCAAAAGCATCATGGCCAGCAGGCCAAGGGAGGTGGCTCTCCCCTTCTGCTCTTATGAGGCCCCACCTGCAGAGCTGTGTCCAGCAGCTCTGAGACTCCAGCATATGAAGAACATGGATCTGCTGGAGTGAGTGTAAAGGAGGGCACTGATGTGGTGAGATACTGAACAGCTTGCCCAGAGAAGTTGTGGCTGCCCCATTCCTGGAAGGGATCAAGACCAGGTTGGATGGGGCTTTAAGCAACCTGGTCTAGTGGAAGGTGTTCCTGCCCATGGCAAAGGGATTGGAACTCAATGATCTTTATGGTCCTTTCCAACCCAAACTATTCTATGATTCTGTGATTTACCAAGAAAACTTTAACAAGATTCAATCTATGATTCTCATATTTTTAATTCATCATTGAAGCTCTTAGCTTCTCTGAGGTATCCTCAGCTTCAGACAAAATTAGTACAACCATCTCATCCTACTGACTTCATAATTGCCACATCATCTTATTCTCCTTCATCCATCATCCACATCATTCTATTCTTTCTGTACCTCCATTTTACCAGATTTGGATGTATTGAGTGAGTGAGTCCTTGAGATCTTGGCCTCACTTGTGTCTGCACCGTGTGAACACTGAGCATGTGAATAAATGATCTCTCCCATATGCTGGTTTGTCTGTTGGGAGACTGATGCCTTCTCAGATCTTCTGGCAGAGCTGCTCATACAAATTCTCCCACATCAGATTAGTGACAGTGAGCAAGAGTAGAACGGATAAACTGCAATGCTAAAGCTACACCAACTTAATCTACTAGTCCAGGTCAGGGAGTGCCTCATTAGTGGATCTGAGGGGAGATAAAGATGACAGGATGGGCTGTCAGTGATAACCTCTCCCCTAGGCACAAGTAAATCCATAAAGAGATATCTGTCCACAGCCTATGACAGGATTAGGAATAAATTATGGCAGGGTAAAATAATTAGTAACACATAGCACTAGTGCTCAAACAAAGTAGGCGGCTGCAACAGTATCTGCAATATTTAATTTGAATCTATCTTCATATTAAAAATGAAATATTTTGCCAAATACCCTGTTAAGGACTACAATTTGACAAAGTCTTAGTTAAAACCCATATAGATACATAATGTTCTACCTCAGATAGTCAGTCAATTCTACAAGCTCAGTAAATAAATAGCTCAGTTCCAGATAAAGGACCCTTGTAAGACACTAGAAACAATGCTCTACTGCATATAAACTCCATGTAAAATGTCAAAAAGTGGATCCTCTAAAGCACCACAATGCACCACCTCAGAGCAGAGGTCCCTCTGCCTCACAGAATGGACTGTACCAGAAAAATCTTCCTGTTAGGATGAATAGCAAACACACACACACACACACTCCTGTCTCCAAAATAAACATGCATGTGGTTGAAGTCTCTTTGTACTTACACAAGCATATTCATCTTGCCATTTTCTCTATAAACACACATTTCAGAGATTTCTCACAGGTTCCTTGGGCTTATAACATATGCACATGCACAGAAAGAATGTGCATGTGAATGAAAGTGTCTGAGTACACTGATACACAAGAAGGCTGCTAAATAGCCTGTGGATATATCTGCAAAGGGGAAATACACACAAACTGCATTTGCAGATATCCATAAGAACATGTGCAAGCACATCCCAGAAGGACTTTCTTATACAATTAATATGGGAAGAACTCACTGTTGGAAATATAGTTCACTTCTTCCCTTTGTTTGAAAGTTTATTCCTACAATAGCTGGAGAAAAGAGATGAACCTGGTAACCTCTACATCCTTTTCCAGCAGATGCTAAAGCGACACTGGCTCCTGGAACTGAAAGCACATGTGCACAGCACTTGGAGCCAGCACTTGGCCTTGCGCTTGCCTGCACAGACTGGGAGCACACATCAAGGGTGCATGGGGTGGCAGACACAAAATGATGTGCCTTCTGCAATGATATCTGCACCTCAAGCCACAGAACTGAAAAAAGCTTCTCAGTAGCAGTTATCTTTGAAAATGAGTACGTGCAAGGCATCTCGTTACCACCAGTCATGCCTAAGATTAATAGTGCAGCACTGAGCTGCTCTCCCTGAACACTTTTCTAATGAGTCTAGTACTTCTAGGTAGGGTAAAGTTCTCATTAGGTCTCAAGGATCTTCACAGGCAAAACTTCCTCAAAGATATTGCTTCAAGGTCTGGGCTTTTTCTCCTCTCTAACTTCGGTGCACTTTGTGTTTGTTTTAGTGCATGTGTAGCAGCTGTTACCATGGCAGCACTGCACAGAGGGCAGCAGCCTGGCAAAACTTCCCAGCGCCTTTCCAGCAGCTGGAATTAAACCTGCCTCTTGGTTTGTACAGAGGAAAATTTTGTGCTTTGGATTTCTCGGCTTTTAGGAGACAAAGAGGACCCAGCAGAGCAGACTGCTTTTAGCTATTTATTTTTAGCGTTGTAGTGATACCAGAAACATGGAAGTAAACAGGAGGTTGTCAGGCTGTTGTAAATAGCACAAGATTAAACCCATGACTCGGAGGAACTCGCAGGCTAGGGCAGTTTATTAAGGAAATATTTAACTGTAATTTTTAGGATACTTGATTTCAAGTGTTTATGGAAATTAGTATTGTATCTTAATGACCACATTTCAACATTTTCTCATTTCATGCCTGAGATTAGGAAAGACCCCGACGTCTGTGTGGGTGCCACTGCCCTCTCCTGGGCACAGTCCGCCAGGCCGGCAGCTGCTTCCCACTCCTGGGCTGTGCAGTGAGATAATGGAATATGCACTGCGTGTATTTTTAGAAACTGAAGAGGTAAATTCTGTCCTCTGTTCTAAATATAAAACTGATCCTGCATGCCCACCACCAGATTTTTAAAACCTTCAGCTTCAACCAACCATAATCCAACTGCAGAGCCCAAAGCAGATCCCAGAAGGAAGCTGGTACTTGCAGAGCAGGGTGTCCTGGAGGAAGGGGCCACACTGATCCCCAGTTTTGATGTGAACACAGACTTCAGCTACGTGCAATTACAAACTGGGAGGAGGGCAGCATCACAGCAGCAATAGTAATCTTTTCCTTTACACAACTCCATGTAATGATGCAAAAAAGTTGAAACCTTGGTTAAACTGCAAGTAACAACATCTCTGTGGGTAGAACTGCCTAAAGGCTTCTAGCTACAATGCCCAGAGCTGTACAGAAACATTACAAACCTCAGCAAGCTGTTTTTCAGACATCAATAAATACAGCATGAGCTGGAAAGAGAGGGAGAATGTAATAATAATAAAAATCTATACCTATGCAGGGCATGGATACACCCCTGCTCCCTCTGAAGTCAGTCACTGCTCTGCTCTTGACTTGAGGGAGTCAAGGCTGACATCTCTGGCATGAAGGTTCCAAACAGTTTAAATTTGGATAGCAATACAGGAAGACAGAAAGAATGCCTGCTATCCAACCTCAGACCCAGCAGTTAGTAACAAGAGATGACATTAATATTTTGCATTTTAAAAGTATTAGAAAAAAATCACAGAATCACAGAATTGTTAGGGTTGGAGGGGACCTCTGGAGATCATCCGGTCCTACCCCCCTGCCAAGGCAGGGTCATCTGGACCAGGTGACACAGGACTGTGTCCAGCTGGGTTTTGAATGTCTCTGTGGACAGGGAGACTCCATGAACTCCCTAGGCAGCCTGTTCAAGTGCTCTGCCACCCTCAACATGAAGTTATTCCTCATGCTGAGGTGAAAGTCCTTGTGTTTTAGTTTAAATCCTAATCCTGTCACTGGGCACCACTGAAAAGGGTCTGGAACTTCTCTTGGCATGACCCTTCAAGATATTTGAATGTCTGGATGAGATCTCCTCTCAGTCTACTTTTCTCTAGACTAAACACTCCTGCAGGCTCTCCTCCTATGAGAGAAGCTCCAGACCCCATATCTCTGTGGTCTCCACTGGACCCTTTCCAGTAGCCCCTTGTCTCTCTCTTGTGCTGAGGAGCCCAGAACTGGGCACAGCATTCCAGATGTGGCCTCACCAGGCTGAATAAAGGGGGACACCTCCCTTGACTTGCTGGCCACACTTTTCCCGGTGCATCCAAGATCCCACTGGCCCCCAGAGCCCACTACCAGCTCATGGTCACCTTGTCATCTACCAACAGTTCCAGTCCCTCTCTGCAGAGCTACTCCTTAGTAGGTCAGGCTCCAACCTGTGCTGTTACTTGGGGTTACTCTTCCCCAGGTGCAGGACCCTAAACTTGTATCATCAACAAACCTGCTGCAAATCCCAAACAGAATGAAAGTAACATGAGTGTCATCATCTCCATGCTACATCTCTTTACTCTCCCCACTTGGTTTTCCAACTCAGGGCAATTCTGAGAATGGTTCTCCTGAGCAGAACCAGAAACATTTCTGTTCTCAAAAAAATCAGGCTGAATTTTGTTAATATTTACTAATTCACATACTAATATTTGCTAATGTATGGAAGGGTAAATGAAGGATTCTCCTAATGAACTGAAATATATTTTCTCACAAATTTGATGTGTAAACATGGCCCTAAGAGAGCACAGATCAAGAAGCAATTGACAGTAGGACAAGAAAGAAGGATGTGTATTAACAAGGTTCTATACAGCCTGATAAGAAAACAGACAGAATTACCAAATAGAGAATGTTTTAACCTCTACTTTGTGTGGCTGTCTGCAAAGAGGAAATAAAACCATATTGACTATACTGAACCTCACTTCCAGCTCCCAAATGATTGCATACTTACTGGGCTGCTATCTTAATGTATTTCTTTAACAGCTGAACACGCTTGCTGAGTTGAGAGCAAAGACAAATCTCGGTGACCACCCAGAACTGAATTTCATTGAATCTTCTTAAAAACAAGTCCAGGTTTGCTGTGGTCTTTTTAAAATTGTGCCTTCCAAAAGTGTGATAGATCAATTCCAGCTGGGAAGAGAAAACAGTTTGGAATTCTATTTGAAGTTGTGTTTCTTCAAGGAAAGAGACTCAGACTGACCAGGTATGTATCTAGCCTGAAACTTGCTCTGCAGTTTAGTTTACATTTATAGCTGCACAGATGACAAGGATTCAGGTTACAAATCCAGTATACAATAGCTGAGGCATAGTAAAAGCCTAACTACACATTATATATAAACAGCTTAATACCTTAAAACAAACAAAAGTAATTCAACAAGCAGCACATGTCCAGAAGAAGTCTAACTTTATTTTTCTATTTTGCTTATAAAATTAAGAATGTCTTATATTTTTAAAACTTGTAGGTGGCTTTATTGTAGAATTTTTGAAAATCAAGCTTAGAGAAGGCTTTGGAAATAATGCACAAACCTACAATGTACAGGTAAACACTTTGTAATAGATTCTAATCTGCTGAATAGATAGATCCTCATACCTCATGCACACAGTTGAAGAGCTCCCAGTCGTAAATTGTCATCTGATGTGCTAAGTCTTTGGAACTCATCAGTTCAAATGTTCCTACTGTACCAGTAGATGGTCCTTCTTGTTCTGGCAATGGTGCCTACAAACAAGAAATATTATTAAAATATTTTAGACATGATAAATCATATGGTTGGTGCTTTCATTCTATAATATTTCTAACTTTTTTTTTTTTCAGTGTGACCACTTTCCTAATCATGCTTCTAATAGTAAAACTGAAATTGAGGTAAAACTGAAATTTGCTTTTAAACACAGGCAGGTACTAGGAAATGAGCAAAAACAGTATCCAGTATGCACAGGATAGTCAGGAAAATTCTGAAAGCTCTTCAGAGATGCTGTAAGAAAATAAACCAGACTGTTCTCAGTGTTATTTTTAACATTGTTCTAAAATTTGAATCTATAATACGTTGTGCTAACTAAAGCATGTGTGTTTGTTTAGGAGCATAGGTCTTTCCAAAAAACTTTTATGTTCCCTTTTCCACATACACAAACAACTAGGCCACCAAGGACAAGCCAAATACTTTTACATATTCCTGATTCTAATGATGAGAATTGCTACATCTAGCATGCTTAGAAATCTGCAGTGATTGCAAGATCTTCTGATAGTTTATAAAATAAACCTCATACTTCCTCTTTGACAGTACACAAAGTTGATGCACAACTTGTGATTGCAAATTCCTGGCTAGGCCAATTAAAATGATATAAACACAGTCTTATGAGAAAGAACCAAGTACAAACCATTTCCTAAAGGCACTTCCACGCCACCCAATAAATGAGACGCGACCTATGATTTTGCACACAGGTGAAGTATTAAACAGAGATTTAAAACGTGGCTTGAGATCAAGTCAGATGTGCAGTAGCCCGTTGTACGTATGAGGGTGAAGTGTCTGAACCAGCACTGCTACGGTACTGCCAGCCAAGCGGGAGGGTGACACAGCGGCAGAGGCGGCCGCGACCGCGCGGTCACCGCTGCTGCTCGGGAGAGGGCGGCAGAGCCCACACGCCCTGTCCCAGCTGCTCCCCGCCTGTGTCAAACACGGAGTGATGGAGCACGGCACTGTCACCGGGCGGCTCTCCCACTACAAACCCAGTGGAGTCTGCCACTCTGATACATCATATTTAGATGCTGCAATATAAGAAATGAGCCTACTAAATGAATTCTATTTTGTAGAAGAGTAATATACTAGCAACAGAAGTACGTCTGACTGGATTAATATAGATCAAATCAGTTTCTCAGTAGCACATAGTGTGTAGGGGTTTTACTGCTGTGTGAATTCTTGCTTCGTACTTTAGGGAAAACTTTAAATTACCATTGTCATACAAACTAACTAAAAAAAAAAAAACTTAACTAAATCATGAACATTATCACCTTAAAAGCTTCATCTATAATTCTAAAAAAATAGTAGAAAAGTATTCCTCAAAAATTCCAGAGCAGCCATTAATATTACCAAAACCTGCAGATTGCTTTGAATTGCAATTTGCACAAACACAACATTTCTTTAGTTTATGACAACATATGAAATAAAAGTACAGCAGCTTTGTGTAGAAAATTCTAACTTGTGGAAATCTGTGGAAAGAGAACTGCCTGCAGATTGAAAGACATCTTTTTTCCCCCATTTGGAGATGATCACAACATAGCTGTTACCATAACAAACACATATTTTCCAAGGCTAGGAAAGAAGCACTTACATGCAAACTCAGAGCATATTTGAAAATTCATCTACCCAGAACAATTTTCACATGGGAATTACCAAATGTAATGTGGATAAATGTTCAGGAACGGGAAGCAGCCAGAAACTGGAATGTGAAAGGATTAAACTGGGAGGCAGCTAAGGCTGTAACATTTTTTGATTTGTTGATACCTCTTTGAAAAAATGCAGCTGATAAGGGGTTGTAATTTGCTATGCAATGCTGAGGACCATTTTTAAGGTGCTGAATGTACTTCTGTAATTCTTACTGAATTCAGTCTAGTTGATGAAAAGTAGCACATTGCAGCCCTGTATCTTAGAGCTCCCTGCAGCACTTTGAGTACTTGATGCATGGTAAATAGCACAGGGAAAAGGTACAGAAAGCCAAGACAATTTGCTGTGAAAGCTATGTGTACATAGACAATGCAGAGCCACAAATAAGTACCCAGCACAGTTTTACTGATGCAACACCCCTGCTTTACAGTAGCATGCCCCATGAGGGTATCTACTTGGCAGGATTAATTAACCTTAAGGGAACACCAGAATTTAATAAGCTGAACAAGAGGTATCTCTGCATGGAACTACATATGCTGGATGTGCATTCCCTGGTTACTAAATTGAAAGCAGCAGCAAAGAATAGATTTTACCATATCCATAAAAGAAATCAGGCATACATACTAAGTGGCTTGTTAAAAGCATACAGGAGGCTGAAACAAGGCTAGGAGTAATAGAGTTCATGCTGACATGACTTGGCAATGACATTTGTTTTTAATGAAATAAAAGGAACAAAAAGTACAGTCAAATCAAACTCTATAAAAGCAGACCCCATGGAGATCGCTAGAATGACTGTATAAACTGTAAGTACTTATGAGCAATTCTACCTAAGAAAGAAACAGACTTTCAACCAGGAATATTTTCTGTGATTCTACTTAGAATTATCTCAGATTTTGACACAGTATTTTGTGGGGATGAGAAATAAAAAAAAAAAAAATTAAGGAATTTACTCCTGGAATCAAGTCTTCAGAATGCATTAATTGATAACACTTATCTTAGAAAATATATCTCTATGACTTTGAGGAGATAATTCTGTAATGAAGAATTACTGCATGTCTTGGTGACAGTACTCAGCTCTTTCTAAATGCTCAGTGTGACAGAGAGTACTGGGATCCAGTTCTGTTATGTGGATCAGATGGATGGATTTCTGGTCTACTTTAGGGAATTAGAACATCAGCTTGTTTTATTTTCAGGCTTCATCCTATTGCAGTGTGACAAGCCCTTTACTGTGAATGTTTCCTCTAGTTTTTATCTGAAGTGTGGATAATGAAAAAAGGGCCAGGTGTTCAAACAAAGCAAAGCCCTGCCATTCCTGAGCACAGCACACATACATACCAAAGAATCGAACTGATCCCGAGGGCAGGCAAACAGGCGGCCATTAACGCTCAGAGTGGTGAACACTGAAACATCGTGAGGCTTGAGCACAACCTTTTCTGTAAAAATGAAACAAATTATTATTTATAACAATTTACATCAGGATTGATCTACCAGCTGCACAGATCACCCTTCTGGGAACAAATTTTGTCCAGTAAGCCAAGTATTGAGGATACAGAGTAGTAGACAGCAAGATCCTCTTTACTGAAGAAATGTAAGCTCAGCTCAAACCAGTCTACTACAGAACCAGAATCCCAGTCCCAAACTGTACAGACAGGTCAAGAAGCCTGTGCTGCTGTTTCACTAGAAACTACCTGCAAAAATTAAGCTTAATGAGGGAGTCCATTCATTCATTGCTGAGCTGTAAGCATTTGGAGAGCTGTTCTTAAAAGGAATTGCTCTGGAAGGCAGTAACTGCGCAAGGAGGTGATGGAAATGCATTACAACATTTCTAAAAGAGCATCACATCACAGGTGAAGAGAAGATAATGAAGTAACTTACAAAACAGACTCTTCCAGCAGATGTTGGTGGTCAGCAAATCTGACAAAAAATTGCTTCAACGGCAAAAAGCTGCCTGGTGTCAGTTCTCAGAAAGTGAGCCATTTTTGGCAGGCTCCACTGTTTGCAAAAAATGCCTTCCAACACAGCTCTCATTACCTCTGTGTGTCTCCACACAGTCATCACAACCAAAGCACTTGAGCCCCACCAATTCTCCAGCAGAATTCACCAGCCAGTGACTCTCTCATTTCCACAGCCTAGAGGGGAGCCTGATCCCTGACCCTCTGCAAACACTAGGTTTGTGTGTTTGGTACTAAGTTGCTCTTCAATAGTTTGCATGGATAGAGCAGCCAAAATGGTAGTGACCACTGCCAGAATTGTTGGCACTGCAGTGTTTTCTGACATTGCTGATTCCAGAACCAGTATGAATTTATCCACACTTGCTTCCTATTTCTGTTGTTAAAAACCTCTTACAAGTGTAACAGCAAAGGAAAATGGGGGTAGCTGTGCTCTGTAACATGCAGATACCCAAGCTTCTCCACTGGTCCCGTTTCCCACATGAGCTGCAGTCTGTGCCTGCAGGAGAGGAAGGACTTGCCTCTCATTTGGACTTGTGTGACAGCTGAACATGCACATGGGTATAAAACCTTGACTGGTCTTGCAATCCCTCCAAAATTCTGCTTCACCATAACTGAGGAGTGTTTAAGATGATGTAAGTACAGTACCTCCTCCTGAGCTCATCTTTACTATGATGAGGCCTTCTCCAGAGCCCAGCTTGTCTGCTACTGCACTGATCACTTCCTTCACAGAAGAAGACACTGGCACACGGATAGTGGTGTAGGTTTGGTCTATGCAGTACACCTTAAACAGAACTAAAGAAAAAAACATTGCATGGTTTATTCCACATGTAAGAAACACTCATTTACCATACAAATTACTTTCACTTCAGTAACCACTCCTCACAAAATGAAACAAAGAAACAATAACCACTCCTCACAAAATGAAACAAAGAAACAATAAATCACTACATAGCTCCCCATTCCTCAGATGCGCTACAATTTCTAGTACAGAAATCTCTGATTTCCCAGAGTTTTGGATTTTGTATTTGCAGTGTTCAGGACAGTGCCTGTCCTATGAATAAGAAAGGTGCAGCCATATGGAAAGAGCAGTTACTGCCTGTCTGGACAGACACAAGAGGTAGTATTTCCCAGGCAGCAGGAACTGTTTCCCTCTTTGCAGGCCTAGAAACACCACTATGGACAACAGAAGCTGCATGACTGGCAGGATGTCTGCTGTTCATATAGAGTTAGTTCCAGCTTTTAACATGGTTCTTCTAATGGTCTGATTTCTGCCACCAGCTTTCTCAGCTACACGACCTTGAATTTTTTTATCTTGTTTTTACTGCTGTTCATTCGCAAGACCTATCCTTTAATATCAAACATGTTGAAGAAGCAGCCGGTTTAGGTGATGAAGTTCCACAAAACAACCATTAAGAGTACCTTATCAGCAATCTGAAAATGACATTCTCATACACTGCTGTAAATTTTATCTTAATCTCTTCAGAGAATCAAACAACACCAATAGGGCAAACCAGCAGATTTTGGTTTTTAGGCTGTGTGCCTAGATTCTCGGATTCTAGATCCATGGTCCATGGCATGATTATCTGCTCCACTCCTACTTTGCAAAGAACGGCTGTACGTGTTAGCTCTAACTACACAGAGGAGACAGAGGCTCAAACATGACCTACAGCTTCCACTCTTTATTGCACTGCCATTACCTGCACTACAATGTCTTATTGGTTCTTCCCTGTTTTGTTCATTCCTTATTTTTTAAAGGTTTTTACATCTTCCTCTGAGAAAGCACTGTTTCATAGCAGAAGAATCTAAGGGAAAAGCCCAGGAGCACCTCAAACCAACAACAGAGAATAGTGGGCTAGCAAAAGCAAAGAGAGTTTGTTTCGGGCCAGGCTTCAAAATTCTAGGTAGGTACTTTCATTTATTTTTAGAACTTTTTTTGAGACAGACAAATTTATATAGATATCAGTGGCTCAAGAAAACTTAGCAGAGAAGAAACTCACCTTCATCACTGCCCCTGATAGGCTGGCGTTTCTGTGCTCTGTCATCACTGGTGTTGAACAGCTGCAGAAGAACTTTGTGCTGAAAATGAATCGATACTCATATTAATGCAAGAATAAACATGTGGTACAAGTGAACTACAATAAATGCCTTATCAATGGCAGGTAAAAGAGTAGCAATGCAAAATCTGACAATATTAAAAGCTATCTCTCAATGTGTTTTTTTAATATATCCATGACTACTAAAGAGAAGATGCTTACGAATTTGCTTGCTTAAGATTTTACTTGAGAAAATGAACAAATACATTTTCTTACCTTCTTTTGTGGTGCTTTAGGTTCTTCAGAACTGTAAAAAGATAAAGGATAGAATATACAATGAAATATTGCCTGGAAGATTTTGTGTACAAAATCACCTATAGAACATGGACCACTTGTCCAACTAGCATATCAATATAATCTTATTTACATATGAAAAGACTAAATGATATCACAGTTAATCTATGACCAAGGCAGAAAAAATATTATACAAAGTTCATGTAAGCAGGAAATAAGCTTCTGTCAATCTCTCAGTGAGGGTATGGTGTTTGTAAGAAGGATGTGGAAAAGGGGGCCATAGACAATAATTCAAATAAGCTTGCATGCAAACTTTCAATTTCATATAACTGAGTGTCATTCACAAAATGGCTTTTTAATAGATATAACCAATAAATTTTCTTCATCAATTTACTGAGGAAAAGGGCAGGGGAAGGAAAAAAGCAAAAACTATGCTTACATTTGCTTTACAATTTTCTCTAGCTCTGGAAGTTGCTCCTTTAGTGCTGCAATCATTCTGGTATCATCTGATACAGATACATAAAATTCCTGTAAATGATACAGAATAGTCTTTAAATAACTATAAGGGTAAATGAGCTGTACTCAGGAGAGAGGATTATGAGATGACATCTGATAGCTTAATGATTATAAAGAATGATAATCTGCGTAGAGGAACACATGCTGGGCCCAACCCTCTATTACTTCTACTTGTTTGTCTCCAGCTGATTTAAAGCAAGAGTTATACATGCAGAAGGGAAGCCTGATGAGGCTCCTTAGCTCACTCAGTAACGACTGACTGCCTGTGTAAAACCTGCATTTTCACACTGTCAAGGATAAAGCCTAAAAAATCCACAAATAATCTAGCATGGTAGGTTTTTTTATTCATTGCTGTTGTAGTCGTTAGTGCTGGATTTGCTCCTGAGTCACTGAGTCTCAGCTACTCTAATCCATTACAGTATTACCCACTTTTAAACCCTCCTCAAACCTCTTCCTGTTATATCTCCATAAAACCGTCCAAGAAGGATCTCTGTGCTTGCCACTAGTGACTGTTCTTTAACTTCTGGACTAATGAAAGTCTATGTCATCTCCAAAGCTTGAAAAGCTTTCCCATGTGGGTGTGTGGGGTGTCTACCACTCTTAAAGCCCCTCTCTGTCCCACTCTTGCTAAATGTTAGATTCAGTTTTAAGCTCTTTAGGACAAGAACTTTCATTCAGCCAGTAACATATGGGATTCTGTTCCATACACCATACATAATAAGAATGGCAATCCCAATCATTTAACACTATATTGGCAGTGCATTCTTATCTTAGAAATCCAAGGATATGGCAGCTACCACAAAGCATTTACAAGACCAAGATCTTAAGTTCCAATAGCTGCAGTACAGCTTTCATTCAAATGAAAAGGAATTTTGGTTCTGTAGAGTGGCAGCCCTCCAGCTCCTGCCTGGCACACCTCAAGCAGACATAAACAGCTCTCCAGTTCAAGCTGTAGAGCCCCATAACCATTCAGAAGAAAATACTGGAAAAAGCAAATTCAGCTACTGCTATAACACAAGGTACCAATGCAGTGCTTTGAAAGGGATCTGCAACACTATTTTCAGAGGTCCAGAGGCCAGCAGTGGTTCAAACACTGTTGTGGTGCCTTTACTGTCTGCAGCCAAACCTGATCACAAAATGAAATAAACTTTGCACTTTGAAATGATCTCTTTCACTTCAGTGATACAACGACTCCTTTATACCTCCAAAAAGGCCATTGCTGCTTCATCTTCTTGCAGTAAATCTCCATACAAAGCAGCCCACTGCAGAACCAGTCGAATGACTCGCCTTTTATTGTTGAGGGCATAATCCATTTTCTCCTGCTCTGTACCCTGAGAAGGCTGGGCATGATAGGTGCCCCAGTGTCAAGGAAAACATGAAGTGATTGAAAATATCAAACCCAGTATGAATTCACGAGCAACTGACTTCAAACAAAACACTTTCAGGGTGCTCAAACATAACTTTCCAATATACATTTCTAAATTCTGACATCCACTAGCATAACAATTTGCAAACTTTTAATGTTCATACTAAAAAATAAAATGAAAGTGAATTTTCTGAAGAGCACAGGAAGGATCGCAGTTCCACCACAGAGATGGTTGCTGTAGGGGAACAGAACAGAAATGACACTTGGAACAACAAAGAGGATTAACCATGGAGGATATTTCTCCTTGTTCCTCTTCAGAAACAGTTGAAGAAAAAGAAAAATGTCACTTTGTGTTTATTAACAATTCCAATTTTCCATTTGTGAGGAAGCCTACCAGAATGAACTACCAGTGATACTCCTTTTGTTTTTACAAGTAATTGCAACTCAAAATGAATCTCAGTCGCATTAAGGGAGGGGGACTTTGACATTTACAGCCTAAACTGACTATGGAAATACAGGGTAAAATAATAAATTTTGTAGGAGCCTCATTGTCATAAAGAAATCAGACATTTCCACTATGTCAAATAAAGTGTATTTCGAACACAATACTTTGTGAAAGTTATTTTTTCATGAACAATAAGAAAAAATTGGAAACATTTCATTGAACTTTTAAAAGGCAAAGTGTCAACATTACAAAAACAGACAAATAGCTTAAAGGCCAAAAGTAACATTTAGTGAAAGGAAAAAAACTAAGAAAAAAAGTAAAGGCACAATGGGTAATAAATTGAGCTAATTTGCGTCTTTAATGTGTGATAATGAAGTATCTCCAGAATAAACAGGATATGACAATTTATGTGTCTATTTTTCACTGAAGAAAGGTTAACAATATATATTTCAACTGTTCCAATAAACTGACAGCTGAGTGGAAAGTAAGCACCAAATGAGTCCAGTTACATCTTCAACTTTGCTTCCCAGTTAGTGGAATTCTGATTCTGGACTGCCTTGAGCAATGCTATTCACAATTACATAATAACATATAACATTAAAATACTGACATTCTCCCTCTCAGCCATGTCCAGCATCTTTGCATCCTTTCAAGATACACTTTCAGGTGCTGTACCAAAATATTTTAAAATACTAATTAGAAAATAAAATTATTAATGAGGAATACAAATTATATAAGATATTTATTCTAAGCTTCTAATTTAGAAAAATTTCTCTAACAATGCTGTAAATAAAATGCAATGGGGAAAATTACCTATTAAATCACACTTTGAAATGATCCTGTGGCCCAAAGCCCCTGCAGAGATTTGAAATTCTGTACCAGGGTTACTGGGGCACTCATTTGACTGACAAACTTTCAGAAATCTGTATTTTAATTTCATTTGGAAAGGTTTAAAATTAGTAGAGAACTGAACACGACAGTATAATTAAGGCAGAAAGTAAGTCAGAAGGTCAGAAGAAGTGAATAATTCATTGTAAGTTATGTGCTGCAATGGCTTGTGGAGCAAGTTTAATATTCTACTGAGTCATTTTTCTCATGCCATATTTACCTTTCAAACACTATAATTATTTAATGTATTTTTACTTTCTTATTAACTGACTCACCACAGGCACTAGTAATTTTTCTGTATTTTTACTGCTCATTTACATTGATTTTTATTAACATCACAGGGAAATTCAATGAAGGGTTCTCACATTTTTAGGGGATCTTCAGGATGCAGCGTCACTACAGATTGCAATCTGAAACAAACTGTGATGTATACTTGCAACAAGTGTCAGATAATTGCAAAATATTTATCAACACCAATATGGTTAGAGCTCAATATATACATATATTTCTAATTTTCCCTAGCATATGCTAAGAAATTGAAGCAATTCTGAAGGCTGTTCTTCCCTGTATAGGAAGACCCAGCTATATCAGGAGCTGTGCAAGATCATTGCTGCAATAGAATACAAACTTTTTTGGTGGCACGATTGTAAAGGAGAAATGTGCTGAAGAACTATCATCTACAGAGAGCAAAAGAGGAGCTTATACTTTGTAAGAATTTAGACAGTGGTCCTTTAAAGGTGCACCCCTGCACACATGCTTACACACTTGCACTAACCCAAGGTCACTTTTGGAGTTGCTGCTCTATTTCAGGTTTTCTTTCAGGCCTTGTCCTGCCTCCCTCTGACAAGCTGTAGCTCTGAGAGTTTGTCCGTTCCTATTCTGTGAAGAAGAGGGCAAAAGGAGCCTTGGTCCAACACACAGGACTTATATCCTGATCCAGGACAGGGGAGCATGCTTTGCTTCCCTATAAAACAGAAGTGATTTTTTCATATTGCAGAATCTAATCTCTAATAACTGAAAAAGACTTGGTGTGCCAAAGGACAGCACAGAATAAGCATGGAATCCACAGCAAGCAATAATGTTACTTGGACAAAATGGTGCACCTGTCCATTCCCTTCAGGATTAAAATAACTTACAAATGACTGCTGTAAAAGAAGTGAAAACCCAAATAATTTATACTCTGTACTGTGCTTGAAAGCACTTCAGTGGTCTAGCTCTACTCATACTTGCATGCTGCCAGCTAAAATAGTATCCTAAGTGGGTGAAGGAAAATAGACTTGTTTTGATTCAAAATTGGGAGCTGAAGCAAAAAGTTGCCGACTGAATCAACTTTTCTTCTTTTTCTGTTTTAATTTCCTCATTGAGCATAACTAATCTCTCCTTAGTCTCACAGCACTGGTGAACACTTTTGTAGCCAGTGATTTTGCTCCAAAAAGATGAGCTTTGTTAGGAACCTTTCAACTCTAACAATAAATTTCAATGGTACAATCAACAAAGCACAGTTAGCTTTTCCATATTCAGAATGGACCAAATAAATAATAATTCAGCTCCAGGAAAGCTAACACTAAAGCAGTAGGATACCAGTTACTTCCAGCTCCTCTCTGAAAAGAATTAACATGATGCTTGCCATGACCCACTGAAGTCCATGGTCTTAGCATCCTCTCCAGAACAGATTTAACCACAAGTGAGTATTTACCCTTAACTGTGATTATGCTTAACTTTGATTACCAGAAAAGCTTTTCTTCTGTAAAGAATGAGGTACATTTTGCTTATGGGTCTCATTTTCCCAGTTGTCGGATAGAGGTATTCAATTATAACTGAGGACAGAGAAGCCTGAATCTCAAATGGATTGACTGAATCAGGACAAAAACCCCCAAACATTAAAAGTGCTGCCCTTTCTTCCCTCTCAATGCTGTCAGCAACAGCATTTCATAATATTTTTGATATCCAAAACAATGTGATTTTGGAAAAATGTGTTTGTTTCAGGTGTGCGAACAATCTTCTACAGACCAGTTTCATGGGTCCAAAGGTTTTCAAAACAATTACTCTCCTCGCTAGGAGTAACACAAATGGATTCTCAAGCTTGCCAGACAAGGACACAATGCTCTATTTTGTGGTTTCAGGAGGTGAGCTTACCCAGATGTCACTCGCCCCACTGAGCTTGAAGGAAAGCACTTTCACACCATTGCAATTCAAAAAAAAAATAAATAGGAAGCAGAAGTTATTATACCCCTGTCAGAATTCTACAAAACAGAAAACATTATATGTTTATTTAATGTTCCCAGTCACTTGATAGCTTCATGTCACTGTGCACAAGGAAAGCTCTCTATGTCCAACAGCTCCTCAAACTAAACAATCTGCCAGTAATTGACAGATGGACATTTCTTAGACTCCTGTGAAACATGCAGAGAGGACGAGAATCACCCCCAGAATGCTCTCCACTATTAAGATTTCATCTCCTAGTATTCACATCCAATTGAAGTTTCTTGCAGTTTGTTTGCATTTGCTATAGGCTATTATTACAGATTATTACTACTTTTTCATAACAATTATGACAGTGCCTAGGAACTACTTACCCACTGGTCTACAAGTGCAGGCAGCCTTTTGCTAGAGGCAGTTCACAGTTTGCAATCTGTAAAGTGGACCACTGAAATCACTAAGCCATAACTATCCCAGTTAAAATGTAGATGCTGTAGTTCAGCCAAGAAAGGCAGGAAAGATACAATCAGAATAACCCAAACCTTTATGTAATTTCACTTATTTGATGGAAGGACAGTACATTTATTTCCCTTGGAACAGTAATCTGCACAGGAAATACAGAGTTTTCACGATTTGTACTGTATCTCATCATGGGTATCTCATCACTGTCCATTTCAGAGTTGCTGAGCTATGGACAGCTGCTAGTCAGGCACTGAGAATCTACTCACAAGGCACAGCCTCCATGGGACATGATGTACTTCTTGAGAGAGGGAAGCTTCACTTTTGTCACTGATAGGTATAATGGCTAATGAGACTTTTCTCGTAAAAAAAGGATATTGTGCCATCAAGGCTGGGCAGAGCTGACTATTTGGCATAAAAACACAGTGCATCATAATAAAATCATTTAAAACAGAATCTGTGGAAAAAAGAGAAAGGAAACGGTCAATTAAGCCTTTGCAAACAGCTTGAGGGTGTCAAGGATGAGTTTTCTTTCACCTGAACTATCTTATTATGAAGATAATAAAGTGGTCTTTTTGCAGTTTCTTTGTAGGCATTAGATACAAAAAAGTGTGATAAACAAATATGAGCTAAAATACTAAACTTTTAGTCTTGTCAGCATGGATTTTATTGCATTAATTTTATTGCTAACAATCATTTGCCAGTGTCAAAGAGAAATCTGGCACAGTAAAAAGTCCCACATCTGTGCTGAAGTGAAATATTGGGATATACTTCTCTACAAGTGTGGAGTTCTATGCAAGGAAGAATTAGGCTTTTCACACCTGGGTACCTAAAAAGAGCTTTAGCAGTTACAATGCCAGGCAGCACACTTAGTATGTCCTACACAGGAAAAGGCAAATAATTTCATTCTTTGCTGATTTCCTAGCACTAAGTAGAATGCCTAAAAGAGGTAAATGGACAGTCAAATTTCTGGGCTTATTTTGATTCAAAGGTATCACAGCTGCTACATTTACATTAAAATGTATATGAACAATATGACTGACATTTTCTCTGGCAAAACCCAGCACACTATTTTTTCTGCTAAAATGACCTGTGGTAATGCTGGTGTAAATCCCAGTTTGCCTTATCTTTGTATTTGTTATGACAAGAAGGATTTATAAAGCCTGGCTGTAGAGGCCAGAATGAGTTTGGCAGGCTTATATGGAATCACTGAGAAACAGTGAACACAATACCCCAGGGTATTATTTCTACAGTGCAACTTTTGAGATAACAGAAACATTTACAAACATTGTAAGGAATGGCAGAAGAAATATGAAGATAATTGTGCAATATAATATTACATCATTGCTTCCACCTCCTATCTCTCAGTTGACATAACTCACTTCTGGAAAGGCAGCACTTTTTCAATGTAATACTGAGAGCAAATTGACTTGTAAATACTCTTAAATTAAAGGAATGCATAAACAAAAATTTCAGTTTTTCAGCATTCTGTGATCCTATATCCTAAAACTAACTTTATGAATTGTGACACATTATATTGTGTTGGGATATAGGTACAATCTTGTCACTAGATGCTTTGGAATAAAGTTTTAAAATATTTTTAAATTATTTGTTTTGAAAAATATATAATACATGCATACTGCAGATGGCAAACTTGTGATTATATGGCTGTAAGCCTGAAGAACAATATTCTGCTTGCAATTCTAGCAAACAGGTATCTATGAAAAGGATCCCTTTTATTTCTGTCTTTAAAGTAGTGAAAACATACACTTTATAAGGATTTCTGTAATTTTTCACTAATTCCACAATTATGGACCACTATACAGCTTTCTCCAATACTATGAGGTCAATAACAGATTAACTGGATTTAAGAACACTTTTGAATATATGCTTAGTAGACATCTATAGTGCAAAAGAACTTGCAAAAGCAATGTCACGTAGTTTAATATATGTCTATGCATTACTTTATCAGAATTATGAGAATTTTTTGTGTCTGACTCTTCAAAAATTAAAATACTTACTAAAATGTAAGTCTGTAAATACCTATATCCCTAGATGTAAATTCTCTGTTCTCTTTACACTAATAAAAAGCAGCCCATTAAGTGCAGATGCAGCAACCTGCATTCTTGGGACTTGGCCCATGCTGTACCAAGTTCTCCTTTGAGTAACAATTATTTTTTCCCCGCATATGGGAAAATATCACAAACACAAACTTTAATTGTGATACTTTAAAAGTGATGTGAAGATTTGAGAATACTTATACCAGCACAATGTAATGTCTGGAGGTATCAAGCTATTTCACAGTGACCTCCAGAACAAGGAGTACCATTACTAATGGGGTGCTCTGTCTAGGCCTTATGGTTGTGCCTAATTAAAGTCATAAGTGTTGGTCTGGCACCTTGGAGGATTTTGCTGTTCTACTATGACCTTAAAGTACAAACACAATAGAGCAGGCTTGGAAAAGTGGATGACTATTTTTAATTCTGGACTTCCTTAATTCTCTTGGGGTTGTTTCAGAGCAGCAGACAGTTCTTCTGGGAAAAACCACCACTATAGGGGCTTTTCAAAGCAGTGTTCCCACAGCAAATCCATCTTATGGGGTAATAATAAAACAGCTTCTGGCTTGTAGATACCTGTTGCTTCATTTAAAGTTGCTTCAAGGCGCATAGTTTCTAGAAAGTGCTCTAAAATTTTCTCTGGGGTTCCTGACATCACAATATACCTGAGGGAGGGAAAGGAGCAGTTAGCATCTCATAGCCAAAAGAGCTAATCAAGAAATAATTGTGTACCAGCAAGAAAATCAGGACTGCTGTGCTGCTGTGTGCCAAACACCTGCTCTGACCAGAATCTCTGTGTGCTTAGGACAAAACCACTCACAATCTTTGCTGGCTTCCCCCATAAACCTTCACAGTAACATTCTCCACCCTGCCCAGGGATGAGAGACAGCTCCCTCCCTACACAAGTACTTCAGTATAACACCACCACAATCACACCACAATTATCAGAGCTGCAATGGTCCAGACCCAGAAAAATACAAACAGAAATGCTCCTCCACTGAGAATAAGTATCTCAGTAACAACAGCAACTTGCAGTTATTAGAGGGTCTTAATAGGCTCACTGTGAGCCTGAAATAAAAACTATGTGTATCAGTGTCAGAGCAAGGAAACAATTTCCTTCAGCATCCCTGACACAGGTTGGTCTGGGAAGGTGGGGGCAGATAATGAAATAGCACACTGTATCTTCGAATTTGTGCAACTCCTTGCATAGCTGAAGTGTTTCAAGCCAATAGACTGAGGATTGTACCATCTCCTGGAATTAATTTAGTGGGGTGAGAGAACTAGTGCAACAGCCAGGTTTTTCTGCTTCATGCAAAAGCACTGGCAAGATTTTAAGTACCAGCAGAATATCATATGATATTGGAAAACTTGTCCTGTCATCTTTTTTTTCTCTTTTCTCATGGATCAGATTTTTTTGTATTTCTCTCCATTCTTTCAATCTTTGCATCTTTTTTTTCTTTTTTTTTTTTTTTGGAATTCAACTGATAAAGTATGAAACTTAAAAAAAATAAAAGAAAAAAAAGAAAGAAAAAAACCCTGAGAAGTGAAGATACTCTGCTCCTGCTGAGAAATAAGTGGTGGAGCTGAGCTCCTGGGAGCTCCTCCTCACTTTGAGCACTGACCGTCACAGTTCTTTTACCTGCCAACCTCTTTGGAAGAACTGTATTGATGTCCCAAGAACACAAACACTTGTTAAGCCAGTGCACATTCTCACAGAGATACTAACCAAGTATCTAAGTGAGTGAAGCAGAGAAATCACAGGTTGCTGTACTCTGAATATGAAAGTGAAAATGAACAGTGAAGTGACTTGCAGGGCTGCTGGATTCATGCTGCATGAGTGTGATCACCCATAAAGAGTTAGATCTTGGCAGTGATAACTTCAGAGCCAGTCCTCCCAAGCGAAACTGCCACTGCTTGAAAGCACAGCTCAGGGAACTGTGTAGGAGCTCTGCCTCTGCAGAGGAGGCTCTGGAATCCAAACTGTAACCAAAAGGATCTGTTCCCAAAATGAAGTTTCTCCCAAGGCCAAACAAGAGAGAATTAATTCTTTCCTGAGAAGAGGTGCCTGATAAGCTTCTCTTTTGGCCAGTCATTTTCCAAAGTACTGAACACTCAACTAACACATTCCAGTAACACATTCTGGAAATCAAGAAACTTTGGTAATTTTGCTTTGGTCTCTCAAACATAAATGTAGCCACTTACTCTATTTCCTAAGAAAAGAAACGTTATCCTCAAACCCAGTGAACTCACTTTGAAGACTTTAGACATAAAGACACTGCCAACACAGTATTAACAAAGTAATCCAACTGGTGAAAAGCAGACAGTGAACCTTCAGGGTAACTTCCTCTTTTGGGTAACTTATGTCTATTGATCACAGTCAGCAGCAAAAGCTTCCTTTCTGGCACATTTATAGCACCCAAAACCTGACCAAATGAGTGAAATATTTGCAGAAATGAAATTCTGAGCTTTACCTGAAAATATTCCTGGTATGTGAGGCCTAACATAACCATTTATCATAAATATCTCTGGCTATTTTTATCAAATTCTGAAAAAGAAAATGTTAAATAATACAAGCAACGCTGGTGCAAAGAGTTTCCAAGGAAGGCAGTGTTTCAAAATGCTCAAATGGAACTTTCACTTTTGGAAGCATGTCCCAGACCCATGAAAATGAATTTAAATTTCTGACCAAGTTGCTGTGCATTGCAGTTGCTGATGCAAATCCACTGGCTACAGTCAGGTTTCCCTCATTTGGGCAAAGAAAACCTTCTGTAAGACTACACAGTTACCTGGTAGCATAAATTGTTTCTCTAGATGTTTTAATAGATCAAGTGAAAAATAAAATAGAAGTTACTGAAAAATGTGAAATGTGTATAAAAAATGCAAAGAATGCAACCTTCACAGAACTTTATAAATCTTTGCATTCACTCATGCAGATAAAACAAGTATATGAAATCCCAGATGAGATAAAAACTGTACTTAAAGTATTGCACAGTAAATTGGCTCTTTTTTGAGAGAAAGTGAGGTTCAGGGTAAAGGATTCAAAACTTGTTGAAATTGTTTGAATGCTTCTGAAGGAAATTGTGTATCCATTTGCAAATAACACATTTACAAAGCCTTTAGGAGCTTTACCAAGGTTCAGAATGATAATAGCCTCACTCTACTCTTATCACAGTAGTATCCAAACAGAATTGTACTTTTTCCCTTTCAGTAAGAAAGGAAAATATAGTTAATATGGTTATTACAGTGCTAAATTATTCTTTAAGATAAGCTCTGCAACTTTCATTGCATGAGATCTTTGTATTGTGCATAAATTGTTCATAGCAGCAAACTCTTCTTAGCATCTAGAGTGCAAAATACAAAGTAAAAATATCTGTACTTAATAATAAAACAATGTATTTTCCTCACATCTTTTACACAGTAACTCAGATTAATAGATTTTCATCAATCTCTATGCTTAGTCTATTTGGAAGCTATTTATTGAGGTAAGTATTTACACTGAGATCTTCAGGGAATGGTGTAAAGACATAGAGCTGGTGTGCTGTTAGAAAGGGATATATTAGTGAGTGTGGGGCATGTACTGATGACTAAAAAAAGAAAACCTTTCTATGCACTGCAGTCTTCCACTGAAAGGGAATATGCTATTGTTTGGATGATAGTACCATTTAAAAAGGTTAATAATTGTCTGACATTTGCACTACTGAATGAAAACATACTTGTGCTGCGGCTGTGAATTTCCTTGATTAGAAATTCTGCTTCCTGCTGGGATCTTCTCCAACACCAAGACATCTTGGTCATGTTCTTTGAGTCTTACTGTATTTGCTTCCACATCCTGCAAGACAAGTTACTTTTGATAAATGTGACTGCACTTGATTTGCCTGATTAGTTACTCTAACAAACTGCGTGACTTCAAATACAAAATACTTGTATTGGTTCTTTCTCTCTGTATTTATCTGTCTTTATTCTGTTTTTCTCATACACAGAGTCAAGAAGGAAGCACGGGCACCGAGGCAAGAAGCAGAGAATTATGGGAGAGGCTAGAGCAAGAGCTATTTTAAAAATCTCCATTTTATGGAGATGTCAAATTAAAAAAAAGTTTGCTGGAAAACAGTCTCTTCACAACTTGCCATATACAACATAATCTCTATCCCCACTTATATGCAAACACTATTTTCTACAATCTGACTTTTCACTATAATAAAATAATAATAAAAAAGAGAAAGTAGCATTTAATAATAGGAAGTCTTAGCTCAGTAAACTGTTCATTTTCTACTACCAGCTCACTCAGAGTAGAAAAAGAAAAAAGTTAAGTGTAATGAGCAATCAAAAAACACAGGTAACAATTAATAAGACCACGGACTTGGATCTTCTTTGAATTATAGACCAAAGTTTAATCTGTTGTAAGTCTCCACAGCCAACCCAGCCTTACTCCCAAAGGGATCCTCGTTCCTTTTTGTACAGTAACCACAAGCCATATTTCTAGTGGAGTACCCTTTCTGGACTGGTTTTATTGCTGCAATCCTGGGCATATATAAGTTCAAATACAGGATGATGCCAGTTTTGAGTTCCTCCACTATGAATGACCACAAAATAGCCTGAATTTACAGAATTAAAGTTGGACTTTGGAACATATTTACCCCAAAATTAATAACTGTAAAATTAGTCAGGGAATATCTTTCTAGAGTTCTCTGATAAAGACATCTGTGTAAAGACATCTAACGCCTTTTGCCACTTGATTCTGCCTTGAAACTCTTGAATTCAATGCATCTGACACTGACCTATGTGGGAGAAGGGGTGATCTTGGGTTTTTTTCAGTATTTGGATGGAATATCACCAAGAAATCCTGGACAGCATAAGGAAAAACTGAGCAGGGGACATGCTGGATTATAGAATGTGAGAGACAAAAGATTCCATTTGGTCATATTTTCATGTCTGAGCTGGGAGCTGAGAAGCAGAGGCAATGAACATATTCTTTATGTGACCTTCTAGACTGTCTCATCTTCGTTCCACAATTAGGCATACTATAAACAAAGTTATTAATATTAATATATCATAGAAATTACAGCCTCTAGAAGAACTTGCAAGTTCTGATATCACACTGAGGGCAGCCCTTTCCACTCTTACCCTAAGGATCCTGTTGAAGTCCTCCTTATCTACCCTCAAGAAGTGGCAGTTGTCTTCCCGCAGAACAATGGATGCTGCTCTGGGAGCATCATTCACAAGTGCTAACTTGCCAAAATCATCTCCTTCGTGTAGAGTACATACCACACCCTGCACAGAGCAAAACATTTACATGCAGAAACCCATCATTACTCTGGATTCTATTGAAAGTCCTTGTACAAACACTGGACTTCACAATCAAACACCAAAATAAATCTATTTGGCAGGAAATCAACAGCCAAAATAATGACTAGGAAACAATACTTGATAGCTGGTTATTACTATTACTAAAGAGAGGCAAGAACAGAAAAGAATCATCTTGTTCTCTGAAATTGCATTCAGCTTGAAGGACACTTCTCAGCCTGCTGAAGACAGAAAGTTGTCAACTATTTTGTTTTTTATTTACAGAGGCCCTAAAAAATAAAATCAAATTTGCAGAAGTAACATAGAACAACACATCACCATCTGTTGTACATCAGCAGCGCTCAGTTTCCTCCAATTCACAGAGGATTATGGCCCATCCAGTGATGTAAAAAAACATGGCTAAATATGTGTTACTTAGGAACAGAATTATCACTAGGGCCCTTGTGCTAGATTTTGGTGAAATGCTTTGTTTTCAAATGGAGGATTCTCAGTCACTGAATGAGAAATCAATGAGGAGTAGGGTTTAAGACTCAAGGGATTCCTGTGTAACAAGATCTCCTTTTTTGCCTTGAAAAATCTCTCTCATAAACAGGAAATTTAATAAAGATGCTTTTTGGTCTATGACTTAACTAAAATGAATAGTTGAATGAAAATTAAATGAAGCTCTTCCAATAAATTTGGAAGAGCTTCAACCAACCTGAGAACCACCAGTCACAAAGCAGTACTTTTGTCAGACATGCATGAGAACAGTTAGTCATCCAAATGCATGACAGCAAGATGGAAAAGGGATGGGGCAAAACCCCCATGAGAGAGAAGTCTGGCAATCCACCAAATTCCAGCAAATTACTTTGTACTAAAGATACTGATGTAACTCTGATGGATTATAGTCAGAAACTGTGTAATATATCCCAAAATTATAGAGCAATCTACTGGAAGTATAATCAGTGAAACCACTGGATCATTTCTTAATAAAATTACAACCTATTTGTTTTGTTAGACAAAGCAATTTTGCTCTAAATTAGACTGTATTCCTTCGAAGTTTACTCTTACAATTTCAATAATAACAATCATATAAAATAGCTTCTGAAAAAAATACCTTGCCATAAATGACTACGTTTACTGATCCCTTTAGGATAATGTACCAAGAAGTACCTTCTTCTCCCTGATTAAATACTACAAGAGAGAAAAGATTTTATGGTTAGAATATAGTTATTCAAAATATAAATGGGCCAGATTCTTCACCCAACAAAATCCAAGGTAACTCTACAGTCATATAAATATCTACCTTATAAAAGAGCATACTATGATTTTAAGAGCAATTGCCTTCAGAATTTAGAAAAACAATTCATACCCATATAGGTACTTTATTACACTGATATAAAAGTTGCTTTTCTTTTCTATAACAGCTCCAACAACTACTGTATCAATATGTCAGGTTATCAATTACTAATTAGCACACAGGTTGGATCCCACCAGTAGCACCACACTCTAACCCAGTTCTCTAGTGACTGTGAATTTAATATTCATTTGCTAAAACATCTCAGTATTAACATGTTTGAGTAATCTACTGTTTTAAATCCTTTATTTTATGCAGGAAGATTTTTTTTTAATACAGAATTATATTAAAATACATTTTAAATAGAGATTGGTTAAACCAAAAATTCTAGATAAAAATACAACCAAATTGTAAGTGATACATACACTGAACCAAGGATACAGAATTAATTTTGGTATTGTCCCTGCATTTGGCAACAGACTAAGCTAACACTTATTACCCTAGGTTTTAAACATGAAGTGACAATCAAGTTTGAAGAATGCACCCAAGTTTTGTTCTTGTCATTTAAACATTAGGAATTTAAATATTCATAGCACAGGTGAGAAAGAGATCTGACAGGATTCCATTTACTTACAGACTGTTCCTGCTTTGGGATGTGACTCAAAAATGAGGACACCTGCTAATTCCCGTTTTACCTTAAAATAGAAAGAGAGATTATAGTTATTATATGAATCTCATTCCTCCTGGGGATGAGGTCACATAATACAGCCCTGTTGTACTTTCCTTCCCTCTGCATCATTGATCAGTCATTGGTCTGCTTCACTTGATCTCCTAATTCCTATTGATTGGCTTTACAGAGCTGTATTTCCTGGCTCCAAATGGCTCAGACAAGGGCATCTTTGAGATATGGGTCTCCACATCTTTGTACACACACGTGAAATGATCATCAAGAAGACAGGAAGTTTCTAATGGTAACAGTTAATCTGTTACAGAAGATAGCTAGCCATTGTCAATTACTCCATGGAAGTATTCCTGTTCTCTCCTGGGGATCTGGTTCAGACTGACGTAAGTCTGTGCTTCTGCTGTGTCAAGCTGTGAGGCACAGCCATCTGGACTTGCTGAGTCCCTCTCTGCCTGACAGCTTCCAGGCAAAGCATCCAGCTCAGTACCTCTTCCAGGAACTGGAGAATGTGACACTGCCCCTGGTGTCAGCTGGCTCCTTGCTGGGTTTGTTTTGCCCTTGGTGTGATTAGCTCTGGCTGACTGGGCAGTTGTCTCTAGTGAGACGCTGCTTACAACTGCTTTTTGTCACTGTAAACACTGTGTTACTGCCACAAATTAGCAGTAGCACTGGGAATCTTGTATGATCCTGAGTTCTTCTGTGTTTTATGTTTCTCTTCATACAACCACAAGTCTCCAAGAACTTAGAGGCTAATTTCCAAGCAGCAGGATGCATTTATTTGGAGAATGTCAGCTAGCCATTTTTCAGAGGTACTACCATGTAACTTAACCATGCTAAATACAGATCAAAAGCTGGCCTCAACATCTATTTACTAGTAGTATTTTCACACCACTGTCTCATTTGTTTAAATTAAAAAAAAAAAAAAATTAGGCCACGAAGAAAGACTTGGGAAGGAACTCTCAAATTCTGGACACAATCCAAATGAGAATCTGATGGCTGCATCTCCTAAGATAGCTAGAAAAATCTGGGCACTGATGTACTTAAAGGCATCCACCCAACCTTGGTACTCAGGCACCAGGTACAAGCATACCACATCAGCCACCTCTCCTAGAACTCCTTCCTGACAGTCAGGGGAAAGCATTCCCTTTTTGAAGCCTGGAGTAAAAGAGAAATAAAGAGAGATGCTTGGACAGGTTTCTTAAAGTACACTGACCAGTGAACACACTCAGAGGCCTGTGATTTCTGTCACACTTAGCTCACCAAACTCCTTTGTAACTTCTGCTCGAAGGCAATGATAGTTTTATAAGGCCAGGAAATATAACCCCATTAGCACTGTTCTGCACACAGCAGAGAACATTCCTATCCATTTATGTCCTCAGATGTCTTCTCAGTTGATTCAGTCATTGGCCTTTGCTGTGAATGAATCCACTTCATGAAGCCCAAGGTTTGACTTGTTTTTAACACGTATTATATAATTGTTCTTCATTTGTACATTAACTTCACAGGCTTCTCTAGCAGGAATTCGTTCACCATGAGACTTGAGCTTTATTTGTTTTACTTTCAGCTGCTTGTGGCATATCAAGAAAACTATTTTATGAATTATGCCTTACTTAAAATAAATTAAACATTCCATTTCCTTTCAGGTTGATTGGTTATTAATCTTCTGGTTCATAGAAACAATGCTGTCTGTTGTTCCTCCGAAGATTTCCTCTAAGACACTCTTAGTTTCTGTCTTCTTCTTTAGTTCATGATGCACATAATAAGCTGGCATTTCCAGATTCTTACTAAAAACATGGAATCATCTGTACTTCAAAATGCCAAGTATTTTCTGCAGTTTATATCACTTTCCATACTTGTACCATGTGGTACCTGTTGTGGTATCTGACCTCAAGTCTGATTTTCTTCTGAGCTGAAAATATTTTGTGTTTCAAATTTTTTTGTTCTGGGTTATGTCCTCAGATTTGAGAATTTTCTCCACTCTGCCTCAATATCTGTCTATCTTGGTAGTTTCTTTTGTTTAACTTTTAAAGGGTCATTTCTGGATCTTACAGTAGTCTTTCTTTAGTTACTCTTTTCCCTACATTCCAGGGATTTTTAAGGCTTTTGGATGTCTTTTCCCATCTTGAGGAATACATCTAGTGCAGGTAACTCTGCAGGTTCCTTAGTCTGCAAGCTGCAGTTAGTCTGCAGACTGAGCTCTGTGTGGGAGCCCAGAGAGACAAGAGGCCATGGACTGCCAGCCCTCTTCATAGCAAATGGCTCAAGTGGCACCAGCCAGCTGAATGGACACTGGGAGACACAGCAGGAGCACAGGACACAGCACGAAGGGTGAGACTTGTGAATGCTTGGATGGTGAGAGAATAAAAGCCATGGCATTTCTTTATTGGGGATCCCTCCTCGGAGGCACCAGCTTGAGCTGTTTCTGTGTTACTACACTGTGAATAAATTGCTTTATGGAACAAGACACACAAGGCTCTGCTATGGGAAACCTGGGGTGGAAGCAGTGAGGAAACCTGGTCTGGCTGTGTGAGTGGGGGATGTGCAGGAGTCCAGCAGGACCCACCAGGTCACTGCAGCTGCCCCCTGTGAAGGGGCTCCAGCCCCAGCAGTGACAGTTTCTGGTGCTGGAAGTGTGACTGCCAGAGTCTCACAAATGGCCAAACTGGGAAGTTTCCTTAACACCAATGTAATTCAGATACCAACTCTGAATGCCTATCTTTTTTGAAAAACGTAGTTCAGTTTTTTATATGTTTGCATGGAGCAAAAATATAAAAATTTCTGTAATGCAGCTTCATAATTAGCTGCATCTGTCCAAGCTAACTGAGAATGACTGAAAACTACAAGAGATTCTGAAGAAGGTATTGTCAAATATGGATTTACTTTCTGACTGGTTTCCTTTACTTGGTAGCAATAAGAAAGTATCCGCATCTTACTGCTACCAAGTGCTATTTAGCTTGTTTCAGTTGTCTGCACAGCATATCAATGATGAGACCTTAAACAGATGAATTCTCCTGTCCGATGCATTTATCCTTGGTTCTCTGTGCTGCCTTGACTACTTCAGGGAGATAGTGTCTGATGAGCTTTCTTTCACTCAATGACCAAACTCCAACCAGCAAGCACGGCACAGTGCACCTTTCTCCACAGTGCAATTCCTCCTCCTAACTGGTTCAAGCCAAGACTCCTTCCAGAAATCAGTTCTGCAAAATTCAGTAGTACCAGTACCTTCATTTACACATGGACAGGGACCCAGACAATGGCACCTGTGCCAAGTGCGGGGCTGTGCAGAAATACTTGAAGGGAATTATATCTGATATCAAATAGACAACCTACACCTCTACAGTGCTTGGGTGATTCTCACAGATGGAAAAAATTCTTTGCATGGAAAGTATAAATGAAAATGGCTACAGGCTTTCTAACTTTAATAAAGTCAGAAGTAAAACCAGAAGTAAAAATTGAGCCTCCCTTTAGGTGATAAGTTATAATTTTTAAAATTACTTACTGTGGTAGAAAGGTGAGATAAGGCCTTAATGTGGAGAAGTTCTTCATATATAAATTCTAAGTCATCTACAGTTCTCTGGCCAGGGCTATAGAGAGAGGATAAAAGGGATAACTAAATGCAATAAATGTCCAAAAAAAAATACTTCACAGAAAGCCAAAATAACACAAATTGCTGCTGAACTGTCTAGTGAAGTGTACATCCTTACTAAGCAGGGACTGGATGATGTTTCTGGCTGGAGGACTGAAACACACAAAGGATGGAAGCTCTGTGAATGCTACCTGAATGACACTAAGCAGCAGCCATGGCAACCACCTTAGACAGATCCTGATTAGGCAGCTTTTCTGATTAAATCAAATGTTCCATATATGTATAAAATGGTCACATAAATCGGAAATGGTACATAAAGATTTGCTCCTTTCAAAAGGACTCCTGTGAGTTGGGCATGGACTATTTTTCACATGCAGTACTAATTAGTTGTAGTAAACACAGTTGTAGTGGTTTGTAAAGGAGTGTGTGAACTTCTGCTGAACAAACTGGAGATGCAGCAGTGCATCTTGGAGGACAGCTAACAACTGCTCTGCAGTTAATGCTGAGTGCTGCTGTTTAGCCACAAAGGTAAATAAGAACCACTCAGTAGTTTCAGCTTCTCTCACTGAAAAATACAAGAAGCTTGTGCTAGAGAAGAATTATTCCTTCATCGATGCATTGGTGAAGGAATAATTCTTCTCTAGCACAAGGAGTCGTAAGGAGGCTGGCACTGTGGCTGAAATAATTGCATTTCTGTAACCTACTCAAAATTTTCTGATTGCTAAAGAAGGACGCAAATACTGTGGGGACTGCAGTGTGGCAGAGATGCTTTGGAGAATCTAATAAGCAGCACACAGGAGGAGTTGTGGGAGCTTGATAGTAACTCCCAATCTTTTTCTCACTCACAAGATTCTCTTCAGTTACAGTACCTAATACAATATTATTTTCTAAAAGAACAATTTCTCCTGTCATATAATTTCAGACAGCACAATGGAGTGCCATATGGACACATATATGGAAGAAAAATTCCTTTAAAACAATATTTCAAACGACTTTTATAGGACGAAGTCCTTCCAAACAATTATGGTTCAGATTTGTGAAAAGCAGATTATAAGTAATTAATTCAATGGTCCAAGAACAAAAGAAAAGAGCAACAAAGATGTAAGAAGAGGATGGAATG
This sequence comes from Passer domesticus, assembly GCF_036417665.1. Lineage (NCBI taxonomy): Eukaryota > Metazoa > Chordata > Aves > Passeriformes > Passeridae > Passer > Passer domesticus. The sequence goes on from NC_087483.1 coordinate 22,979,934, forward strand.
GGATACAAGAGAGGAAATGGGGACAGGAGTTCCAAATGAGAAGGTTTACATCCTCCACCACTAGAACAAGCACAGTTCTAAACCCAGCTGTCCGAAATGTGTGGTGTCAAAAGGATTAACAGCACAATTTAATCTTTGGACAGCCCTAAAAGAAAAAGTACAATGACAGACGTTTTCCTTTCTGATAGAAGTTTTTCTCCTAAAATATCAGCATTACAGGAGACTAGCACCTAGAGGATCAGGAAAGCCATAGGAAGAAATACTGTGCTCTACGTATTTTCTGCCTAGTCACCTCCTGATTCAACAGTCTGAATACATCTAGTGTGAGACACAGGGAGTACCCAGCTGTGTTACTCTGGAGTTATATTGCATCTTTTTACAAAAGTAGCTGGATGGAGACTTCTTTTGGATGACAGAAGTACTGAAGAAGTCACAGAAAACATAAGGAGAACTGACATCTCTGCTAAGCAAGCTTAATTTTTCTTCTGTTCTTCACTTATCAATGACATGCATTTATTATTACCCCGATTACAGACAAATTTAGACTAAAACCCATTTTGGATTAAATTACTCTTTTCTCATACAGAATCAAACTATTAAGGGAAAACCAGAAATTGGTTTGGTACTGCTATGCCCTCTAGTGACTTAAAATACTCCACTGTTTCTGAATCTGGCTTGAAATTACAAGGCTGACACTCCTAGCGATTTATGCAGGGCAGCTTAATTAAGTACAGCATAAAACTAAGTCAGTACTAGCTAGCAAACAAAAAGTAAGGATTTTAACAATTAATATGGAAGTAGCAACTTTAATTTTATTACATGCTTGCAAAACGAGTATGTCTTGGAAAATATAGTGTAAAAAATGAAGAAATTCATATGTTAAATCAAAAGATAAAAGGATGATGTCTTACTGTATGAGATCTCTATCGTAAAGACAAAAGGACACACTCTTCCTTCAGCATGTCCATTTGCTTCCTATGTTAGCACACTGGAAGGACTGACAATCTGTAACAGATATCTGTACCTAGTCTTTACTTCTGTTCCTGCAGATGTCACGTGGAGAGATATTAGGCATCACTGTGTCTTTAAAAGCTGTGTGGTGACCCACTGATGTTGATTTGTAGGATCCTGCTGTGTAAAGACCTAGTTTCTGCAGGGGACACATTCTAACAGCAATAGCTGGTTATAGAGCGGATAATAAATGGAATAGGTAGGGAATGAGGGTACACATTAATGGACAGAACTCAGGTGATATTAAGTGATCAATAAAAAACTGTTCAGTGCTTGGAGAATTTACCAAGGTCAGAGACATCGAGCTTCTCTGTGACTAGGATGTTGACAATAACATAGTACTTTGCCATTGATAAGCCATGTATGTCCAAGCAGTACCATTGATTATTTTTATTGTACAGCTAACCAGAAAATTCTGAGATAATAAGAACAAGGGAAAAGATCACAGACCCCATAACATTGTGATTAAGTGTCAAATGCTCTCTACTAAGAAAAAAATGTGCTAAGTGAAGCCACCAAGAACATATAACACAGATTTATTATCTCAGTCACACTGCTAACTTACTTTAGGCTAGGGCATTAAAAAAAGAATGTAATCCATAACATTATCTGAGCTAAATACTGTTGTCGGATGAATACAATTCTTCCTTTAAAGATTCCTGTTATTATTGTGTTTATTATTAAAGATTCCTGTTATTATTGTATTATAGCATCCTATTAAATTAGGGTTTACCATTAGGACGTATTTTCATACTGAAGGGGGGAAACACTTAAGGAGGAGCTGTATTAATTCTACAGTAATTTTTACAGGGACTTTAGCAAGGTCTGCACCTGTGCTCCAGCCATTATAAGGAGCAGAGAGCTGTGTTTTCTACTTCACAAAAAGCTATTTTCACATTCAGTATATGTGTTTCCAAAGGAAAAAAAAAACCACAATAGCAACAAGAGCCTGCCAAAAATTTCCCTGAGCTCTATTCTGTTTTTTAAACTATAGAACATTCTTTCACAGTTTGACAGTTAAAATGCTGCAGTTAATGTAATAAACAGAGAATTTTTTAAGTCGGCTGTCAAAACAAGTGACACTTTTTGTTAGAGATTTTCAGATTTTGAACAATAGAAAGTACCTTTCAAAGCAACAGCTTCATTATACAATCAAATTCTCAAAGTAATCTTCTCATCAAAGAATATTGTCTTATTTCTTTCAGGGTAATTATCTGAGTTCTGCAACCTCTCTGGAAATGGTTACTGTTACAAAATGCAGCTGTGTTGGTTTGAAAATTGTGGGTCCTGCTCAGGTCAGCTAGAGTCAGCATCTCTGAAGCCTTGACAATTCCTTTTAACTTTTGGTAGCTGTAACAGTGTCTAGTCAAAACTAGCAGGACTCTGAGGATTCATGGAGATTTTAACAGCTGTGCTACAGCTCAGTCCAGGGAGGATTTTCAACTAACAAAATTATTACATATGTAAACTGAACACTGGAACAGTAGTTAATATGGTCCCTGTCTGCACAAGGTTATTGCAGTGAGTAAAGGGCTGCAAAAATAAGCACTTTCAGGGATAGAGAAAAATGTCAGATGAATATCAGTCTTGAGAAAACCTCTTTCTCCTCACTACACTCCATGAAAAATCTCCTATTACTATTCTTTCAGGTGATGCTGTGCAAGTGATGACACAGAGAGAAGAGCAGTACTTCCCACAGCATCCTTCCAGCCTTTCAGCTCTCTGTAAGCAGTCCAGATGATAATCAATATTTATCCTGCTAGCGTAAACTTACACTCACTGTTCTAGAAGTCGTGAGAGAAAGCAAATGTAGTGGGCAGCCAAAACCCACGATAACCAAAAGGGAAATCCTCCAAGAGATGACCTGCTCAGCTTGCCTGGGGCAAAGGAGAGAGTGCAGAGAAGCAGGGTCCCAGCACACATAGCATTGCTCAGTCTCCAATGACTGGTGTCTGCTCAGAGGTGCAAAAGCTCACTTTTGCTCCTCAGTGGAAAGGGCACAGGACATGTCTGTGAGGAAACAAGATCTCAATTCCATGACTCCCTAAGGGTGTATGGAAATACTCTGCTCTCACTCTGGTTTGTTCGTGTATTTTGTGTGACACGGAGCGAGTGCTCCTTTGGTTGTGTTGACTGGATCTCTAATAAGGAGAAGAAATAAAATGTATACATCAAACATATTGCTGCATGGCAGTGTTTCCTGGTTTTATAAGCACAAGTGTTTGATGGCACTTTTTGAAATTCAAAGCTTTTAGCAAGTTTTGGAAAAGTGCTGTTGAAATGAGCTTGGGATCTAAAAAGGAATGGAGCCTGGAAAGGATACAGATGGAAACAGAACAGGAACAAGCACTTGGGTTAGATGATTCAAAAATCTTTTACTATGAGAAATGTTCTCACAGTGTAGGCAGGACAAACTTTGCCAATGGTCTCAAGGTAGCAGGATCCAGCCCTGTGTACTTGCCTGTCTTGAATGGCCCCTTACAAGTAAATCTTCAGTGAAGGTGAGCTTCAGTTATTCCTTACTCTCAGTGCATTTAATTATCAGTAAAATATGTTTGCCAGGGCCACTAAACCCTACCTGCTTAATGCTTGTCTTCAATGGAGGGTCAAACAGAGTTTATACTGGCTTTGAAGTCACGATAAAGCTGGCTCATCAAAAGGCTGATAATCAACATAGATTTCTCTTGTTTCCATGTCACAAGGAAGACACATAATATTAACCCATTATTCTGCTTACGGTTTCCTGAGAATCATCCTCATATGAGCATCTGGCCCAATCTGAGAGAGAAGCAGCATAGTGTCCTGTAGCTCCTCATCACACTCCTTTTTCTCCTCCTCAGTTGGCAGAGGGGCATCTTCACGCTCATCATCCAAAAATCGATAAAATAAGTATTTGTCTTGAAAGTGGTGCTCCTGGTCCACTGAAAACAACATAACACATCAAATACTGAATGCTCCTCAACAAAGCAAACCTTGTAGAAATCTGTGTAGTATCGTGTTTGTTACAGATAGATTATTTAAGAAAGGAAAGAAAGCTACAGAAAAACTGTAAGAGCATGAAACTGTTTCTCAGGTACGTCGCTTGAAGAGTACACTTTTAAATTGTGTACTACAAATACTTTCCAAAAGGCTTCTATATAAGTGTATTGTGAGTGTGTATAAATACATGCATACACATGTATATGTTTTTTTTATTAGTTCTATTTTCTTATTGTTTGAAACTATTTCATTTAATCAAACAAATTCCACTGAGGAAAATGGTTGTACTGTGAATTTCTAAGAGGTATTCTCTAGCACAAACACTTTGCTCTACATGTTTAGACAGGCTGAAAAAGGTAGCAAAAGCAATTGAACTCCTTGTGATGTAGCAGAAATGTGTATCATCAAGATATAATCCCAGGGGCAAGTTCATTGACCTGTGTCCTGGTGGAATAACTTAATGGAGGAACTTTCAAGAGAAGACCTCTAAAGTAACATTAGGATATTGCAAACTCCTGGTCTTCCAAGAAAGTCAGAGTGATGTGTTGAGTTGGACACTGTGATGCAGCTTGCATTAGCTTGCCCCAGAGAGTTCAAGGGAATACATGGCAGGAATTCAAGCTAGGGCCCTTAGGGTAAGGGAGCAGTGGAAACAATCTGCCTTCCCCATATGGAAATTTCTCCCTGGGATATGGAAAGCACTACAGAGCTGTTTTTACTGTAACAGAGCTGCTCTTCTACATTTAATAAAACTGTATATGCAAAGCTTCAAAAATGAATATTGCTTAGGAAACCTACCCTTTCTGAGGGCTGTAATATCCTGTTACAAACTAAATCCTGCCAAATGGAAACTGAAAGTCAATGTAAAATGCAATCAGAAAGCTAACATGAAATCCCAGACTTCTGCACTGGCATATCTGGTGTGCTGGATTTGGGAACCCCTCCAAAACCAATGGGAAGCATTGCAAAATGATGAATCTGAGCAAACACAAATACTCACATTCACTTCTAAATACTGCAAATCTTTGATGAAGGTTAGTTTTATGTATGGTAATACATCCCTTGGTTTTGGCCTGAGTGCTACCCAGTTCTAACAATATAAGCACAAGTAAGTGTACTTCTAAGTATAATTAGAGCTATCATTATAAAATGTTCATTTATGATGCAATATGCTCGTAAGTTTAAAAAGTACACCTGCAGCAAGATTCAAATAATACTGCCCGTGTGTTGCACTTGCACTTATGAATGAACAGGCTGCTCTGTGGCATTTCTTTTAGGCTCATGATCCCTTTCTTTTTCATGAAAAAGAATACTGAGGTGTTGATGTCACACACTGCCCACATTTTAGTCAGGATACTGATTTTCTTTATCTTACCATGGTTAAGAACACCTTCTTCCAGCAGTACTTGCCACATGCCAACAGCCTGGGTTCGTAAATGGACACAAGGACTTTGCTGCATCATCCAGTCAACTAGTTCTGTCCCCACACAGCATTGCCTGAGGGACAGATGAACAGACAGGAATGAAAAGGAAGCCTGCCAAGAAAGAGACTGCACACAGTGACTGCCAACAACAGTGTATCTTAAACTCTGTACAGACTTAGTTAAATCTCCCTGCAGAAAACCCCATGTCACCACCTACATGCACATGCTTGAAACACCAGTGAAGGTGTCTAGTTTTGAGAGGATCATCTTAGCAAAACAAGTGTTTTGGGAAATGCAGAGTTCAGAGATCTAACTGAGCCTGTGACACCTGGTACAAAACCTATAGCACCAGTGCAACAACCTCCAATCCGGTTTTCAAAAGAAACCTCTGTATACCATGGGATACCAAAAGCCACATGCTTTTCAGAATCTTGCATGAAAACAGAAATTTAATACTGTAAAAGTTATGCCAGTGCAGCCTCCACAGGAAGAGTGAGTGCTATGAGGGTGTTCCTGTATTTGCAACCAAGCTTCTGTCACACTGCATTTGAAGACACTGGTTTTGGTACAGTGTTCCTGAGGCTCTCTCATGGGAGATCTTGGTAACCTTGCACCTCTGGACTGACCCAGAGGCAGACAAGAGCAGTTCTCAAGTTCTGGAGAACATCCAAAAAAAGGTTAAAAAAGCAAAAAACCACAAGGTCACTTAGTAAGATTCTTTATCATAACACTCCCTAGCTCAGCAGAACAGTAAGAGTTTTCCCAGTTCTGTGTAAGAGAAAATGGTGCATTTGTTTGGACCAGCACTGCTCATCATTTATCATATATGCTCTTTTGTTACTCTAGACCAATCAGCAATGTCATATTGTGACATATTCTTGAATCAACTCACAAGCACCAAATATCTTTGTATATTAAATACATTTTGGGCTGAAATATGGAAAATCAATGCATTTATTTCAAATGAAGATCAGCAACATATTGATTTACTATTTAGAAAAAGACTCACAGATTAAAAAATAATTTTTACTTAAAAACACTCTAAATAATGAATTAGGTATTTGATTTAAACATTAGACACTAAAACAAACTGATTGTTTCTTAATCCAATAGTAGGTAGATCTGACACCCTGCAGGCAGATTTCTTTCTACAAGTGCCATTGTTATCCCACTTCAGCAAGACTGTGCTGCCACCAGCAGGAAGATAAGAGAGCATAGCAATATACTGAAAAAAAAATTAAATAGAGCAGCAAATCTGCATCAAGAATGTTTCTCACCAGAAACGCCACAGCAAGCAAGACTGCTGTAGCAATCAGTATAGGGACATAATATATTAATAAACTTTTATCTCTTACTGATATATAAAGAGAACAGAATCTTCATTTTAACTTGGTACTACACAGAATATTCCAGCTAACTATGCTATTAACTATGCTTTGGAAGAGTGTTTGTATGTGAACGCTCTGTTCACAATCATGGACTCAATTTCCAGTCAAATTACTTCAGAAAGGATTTACCAGGCCCATTAAAGACTGCACAACATCCAACACAAATAGCATCACAGAATAATTTCAGACCTTTAGAGACCTGCAAGTATGGTAAGGCATACATCACAAATCAGGGAATGGCAGGCATAAAAATTCAGAGACCTCTATACAATCAGCTCACACACCTGTAAGTCTTCAGATGGTATTTACGATCTCTTATCATGTGAGGAGCTCGGGACAGAATTGTATTCCGCAAAATCTTTCCAGCTCTAAGGATCTTTTCTGAAGGAACCTTGGTGATCGTGGAGAAAAAGAAAGACCAAGAAACAGAGACTTTAAACTTTCTGGAATCTCTGTACTGCTTTCGGCAAAACAAAACACAAATGCTCTTTTTCCTGAATTAAAAGTCCTCTTGCACAGAGGCTTACTTTTGCAGAGCAACGTAGCATATATTTGGGATTTTAAGTTTCACATACTTCTCACATCTAACAGAAAGCTTCACTTCAGCTGATTCATATTACAGTGTTGGAAATAGTTATTTCCATTTGTCTAATGGCCTGGCTCTACAGCACACCTATGTTCTATTACCTGCATAATGGTTTTAGTAGGATGATGTGGGATGTGAGGATCAATAAGAGGTGTCTGAAAAATAAAATGAAATTAAATAATTTTTTTAAGGTCGACAAGAAAAATAAAGACTAAAGTAAAAAGAATGAACAAAAAAGCTATAATAACAAAGAATAACGTGGAAGTCCAAGCTCTGCCCAGGATATAGGAATATAGAAAAAGCTTCTGAACACACCCTAAAGGCAAACTTGGTTGTTGAGACTCAGCAAATTAAAACAGTGACATGACATGTGAAGATGAATAACAAATCTGCACTAAACTTTGTAAAGTACCAATGAAATGGGCAATGGCCAAACGTTACACCAGAGCTGAGCACACACAGCATAGTTACCTCTTCCCCCCACACACATCTGCTTTGCCATTCAGCCCCTCACCGCAGAAATTCTCTCCTCCTTCAGCACTTTTTTCTATTCAGCTCTTTTCTCCCTTACAGCATAGCACAAGAAACAGGAATGGAGATAGAGCTCTTCTTCCTCTGTGTTTTCTAAATTATCACCAGGCTGAGCTGGCAACCCTTTTATAGCCGCTCTCTGAAATGCAGAGGCACGCAGGCCACTCGCAGGGACCCAGGCAAGGACTGGGACTGGCGAAGAAAAAAGGAAAGAACAAAGCAAGTGGCTTGGTTCTACAAAGGGAACAGTGAAAGGAAAGACCATTGGGGCTCTACAGGGGAGAAGGAGAGAAGGTGATGAGAGAAATGGGAAAACAGGCACATAACAAACAGGTGAAAGAGGGAGACAGAGCACATGGCACAACACAGAGGGAAAAGAAAAGCGCGAGGTTAAAGGACGATAGAAATGGAGACAAAGGAGAGCAAGAGAGAACTTCAGCAGCCACGTGACAGTGATGGGAACACCTTTGGTTTGTTGGGCCTGGTAGTAAACAGCATGGACCAAATTCACTTCGAGTGTGCGATGTCAGGAGACTCCACACAAGGGCTGACTTTGGCTGGCGCTCAGGGCTGGCCAAGAGCAGATCAGGCTGAGCAGAGCTCTCCCACAAGGGCAAGGCTCTGCACCTTGGCCCAAGGCAGCCACAGTCCCCTCACAGCCCTACGGCAAAGCCATGGCAGGTGGGGCAGAAGTACAGTGAAACACGTGCCAGGTACTTCCAGGCTGAGCACCCGTTTCCTTAAACTGGCCAGCTGTCCATCAGCTCCCACAGGATTTTAATGACGTGACAAAGTCCTTGTAGTTATCAAATAGGGCTAAGAGTTAAAAATGCACCAGAAAACCATGGTGGGAAGGGAAAAATGAGGGAAGCATATGACAGAAGTCAATAATCTTAACATAGAGGCCTGTATATGGAAACCAATACAAAGTTCTTGTTTCTATTCAAACCCTACAAGAAGTCTCTGAAAAGGCATATAAATACAATTAAAATCGGATTCCTGATTTTTCTCATTTAATAAGTCAACAACTTTTCATAAATTCATTTACGTTCCAAACATTTCTGTCCAGTGAGAAGAGCAGTAGTACATCCCTCAATATTTCTTGGTTTCTGGAACTGTGTGAAATCTTTTCTACATAGTCTATACTTGCAGTTAACATAGGCAAAGAATAGCAAAAATCTTTTCAAAGATGCCTGTAATGAAAACAAAACCATAGAATAACAATCTCAAACAGGTACAATATCCTCAATCTAGTTTCCAGATTTTAATTTTAGCTAGGAATATACGTAGAGATAAAATGTGTAAGACAAAAAATATAGGAGATTTTTAGAGCAACAGACTAGCAAAAACAAATGCACATTTTTGTTCTTTGGAGTTTTAATTAACTTTCAGCAAACATGCATAAACTAATAGGTGAAAAATTGAACATGGATGAAGATTTTTTAATAAATCTCCCAACGTAATCAAAACAGAATATAAGACAGCATTTGGAAGATATCTGATTCAACCCAAAAAGGTGAAAGCTAAGACACAGCACAAGAATCTCCAGCAAACAGCAGGAAGGCTTGTTCACCTACATCCTGACCAATACAGAAGGATCAGCTGCAAAGATAGAACATAACTTGGGTGAAGGTGATCGTGAAATGATCCACTGTCAGAACTTTACAGAAGGAAGAAAGAGCATCAAAGCAGACACAATGGACTAGGAAGAAAAGTTTCCATAAGAACAGAATACTATTGATAGCTATATTCCTGGAGTGGGTCATGGGGGAACGAGTGTGAGGCAAAAGGAGTTAATGGGAGCTGGCAGTTACTTGAAGAAACAACATTAATCATACATACAATATATACTCGAACTTGACTAAAAGGTGAAGTAAAGACTTAGCTAAAGGAAGAGCTCTTCACTGACACACAAGAAGGAAATACACAGAAAGGAGAAAGCAGGGAGTCTAAAGGAAGTATAAATTGAATAACAAAAGACAGAATTAGAAAAGCAAAGGTATAAAATGAAACAGACCTGCCACGATATTTCAAGGGATACAAAAACATTCTACAAGTCATAAGAAGTAAAACAAAGAAAACAAGCAGTGTTGAGCTACTGTTTAACACAGGGAAATCTATTCACAGATGGTTCAGGAAGGCCAGAAACTTTTGATTTATTTTTAATCAATGTCAATTAGAAAGATCAGTGGCAGAGAGATGGTTAATATCCTAAGTGGTAAAGTGACAGAAGTAAAATTTCAACCTTGGAAAAAAACCCCAAAAACATAAATTAGCTGTTTTCAGATTGGCCTTGTAGAATTTCATGTAGGAAACTTGACGAGCACGAAGAAACTTAAAGAGGGCTGCATCCACCTCGGAACCATCAGCAGCCACTCTTGGGGTCTAAGGAAGGCAACTGAAGACAGAAATATGGAAAAGGAGAAGCTGAAAAAAATTAGATGTCAGCTTAAAGTCTTCCTAAAAAATGTCAATTTGTAAACACTTGGAAAAGAACAGGGAGATGAGTCACAGTTGATGTATATTAACTAAGAACAGATCATGCCACACTGATCTAATTTCTTTTCATGATCAAGTAGCAACACTGATAGATTAGGCAAGAAACAGTAGATTTTCAACCCTTTAATAAGGCTTTAGCACTTTCTCATCAGATACTCTCTTCTTCAACAGTCAGATTAAATTCTTACCAAACAGGTGCAAAGTTAGTTGGAAAAGTGCATTTTGAAAACAATTACCAGTGAAGCAAAGTCAAACTGGCAGTCATACCAGAAGTCTATTCAAAGCAGCATTCAAGAATATATCACATCTGATAATATTAAATATTAACATGGGATGAAGCAGAATTCCCCTTTATTGATTCTGCAGGAGACTTCAGGATGGGAGGCATTGCACATACATTGCAGAATAAGTTTACAATATGAAACAGTTGTAACATTGGTCTAAAAATGATGCTTTTATGCAACACACAGTGATGACTACATTTCTGAAGCGGGTGCAGTCAGCTAAATAAAGACAGGGTAGGGAACAATTGTCTTAGTGTAGTACCACAGAAAACAAAAATAGCTTTATAATGTTTTAAATATTTAAATATTAAACACAACTGAATAACCAATGCCATACTTCTGTGAAAGCAGCAAATACTGTGCTGGAATGTAGTAATATATTAGATACAGAATGGTGTTCTGCTTTAGTCAGCCCAGGTAAGACCTAATATAAAGCACTGTGTCTCCTTTGCCCATTTTACTCCAAAAGCATCTAAACCAGCTGGACAGAATTTAGAGGAAAGTAACAAGCATAATTAGAAAGCACAATATAAATAATCACAGTTGTGAAGCTAAGGAAAAGGCAAATCTTGCTGAGGTGTGATTAAAAAAGTCTTCAGATTTAATAGGCCTTTGAAAAGGAGAAAGAAGTGGCCTAGTCCATCATGCAGAGATCAGGAAATAATTTAAATTGCTCTAAGAAAGATTCAGCTTAGGCATCACTGAAGCTTTCCTTCCAGTGCGGACAGTGAATACTGGCACATTACCAGAGAGGTCTGGTTCCTCCATCTCTGGGAGGATTCACAAGGAATCTGTTAGGATTGACACTGCTATAGTGTGCATGTGCTTGGGGATGGACTCAATGCTTTCCTGAAGTAGTTTTTAGCCTCACTACATGGTACTGTGCAATTTGCAAGGACAGAGGTGATCAGTAACAGAGCTCCCAGGGCAGTGAGCCCAGACAGTCATTCCTCCCGAAGGACAATGCCATCATCATCCCAAAGACATGCCCAGCAAAGAGTGCCCAAAGTTACAGCCTTCCAAAGATGCTGCAGTGAGCTCTGGCTGCACTAGTGATTAGCTGAAATGCAATAAATGGAAACACAGGGCTTGGACTGAGTTTGCTATAGAAAGGCAAGACATATTTCAAAGGCAGAGAAATGTAACATCAGTTATTTAATAGGAGATGCAGGGTTCCAGCAACAACTTCCCATCAGAAAAAAATACATTCTGTAAGGGACAGTCACAGCTTGGCTAAAGACCAAGAATTGTTTTGTGAATCTTTACAATCCTGGATCTTTCAATAAGGATTGCTTAGAAAGCACTTTAAAAAAACCCCAACAAACTATGTCACCCTTTCAAACAGCAGAGAGTGAGAAGAGTGTTTAATTAACTTAACACATCCTGGTATCTTTGAAGAATTAATGAGACTAAAGTACATACAAGAGGAACAGAGGTCCTTGATTATCCCATTTTCCAGGACTACTGAATAAGGGAAAAGTTATCAGGCAAAGAGCTCAGATAAGCAAGCCAATTACAATAGTTTACAAACTATTATTCACCTCCTGGCCACAGGAGTGACCAGTGTAACTGCTCTTAGCTTTCCTTCGGCAAGAGATAAAGCAACACAGCAATACCACACACAGTTTGCTATGACCTGCTGATCTTCCCTGTAGGGCAGGAGGTCATATGGGGCTAGAGGGTGGAGAAGGGAAAGCTGCTGGCATTGGTAGGGGAAAGCATAAAATTATTATGAGAAACTGTAGTAAAAAGGCTTTTAGCATTAACACTGATAAACTCCCTATCTGTACATTTATGGATTCACATTTGAGCCATTCAAACAAACCCTTCACAAAGCCAATCACAAAACTCTCTATTTAAATTGGGGTGAAGCAGAGAAAGCAATAATTTTAGCCTCCATTCCTTTCAAGATTTAAATATTTATGCATGAGAGCAATACCACAGATTTAAATAGGACTATTCATGTGTATAATTTTATGCATACATTTAATCTGTGGAGAAATAGGCCTTAGATTTCAAACTACAGGGCAAGGCCTGTCTTTATTTTAGTGTTTCTTACATCACTGAGCAATATGCAGACAAATAAATAATAAAATGAACAACAATAATAGTGACCTACCATGAGATCTGTATTTGAATCTGCTTAAAATCCAAGAACATCTCTTACAAAAATAGATTTTTCTATTTCCCTTGTCAAATAGCTGTAAAGGGATGTTTCTGAGCCTTTACATATGAATGAATGCTTTAGATCTACAGGAATTTGGATCTATAAAATCAAGTGATGAAGGGAACTTAATTTACTATTCTCAAATGCAAACATAGGATATGTGTATTGCAAAGAACTAAGGTGAAATAAAGTGAAAGCCAATGAATCACTTTTTTTTTTCCACATGACCTCGATGTAGCTCATCTCTGAACAGAGGACAAGTTTCAGTATTGATTGGAGTTAACCACAGCATGTTACCAGGGTGATCAGATAAACCTGTGCACTACTGTTGATCCCTTTATTTTCAGCTGGGGAACTGAAAAGAATTGCAAGTGACATCTGTTTTCCTGCTGGCTGCCAAGAGGATCCAGAACAAAGGACAAAAGCCACACACACGTTGAAAGGTGTCAGCAGCAACAACCACATCACTAAGAGAGGTCTGTTTATTTCACATCCTCAGTATTTACCACTATTGGTGATTTATGGTCTAATCCAAATCCCACTGAAATCACTAGGAAGTGCCTAATTGATTCAATGAATTTTGAGCCAAGCCCACAGCATCTGATTCTCCTAAGTGTATATCAGGCAGCAGAGCATCTTTAGCTCTTACTGGTTCCAAATGACTCCTGATGCTTTCTGACAACTGACATTTTTTAATATCTTTGTATACTTCTCCCAAAAGACGTCTAGTGCCCTATCTGGTTCACATGGGAAGAAATAAAATATAAAAAAAAAAAAAACCCATTCCCACAATATTGGCAAAATCATAGCCAGCCAGTAGGATACAGCTGACAACTAGCCAGAGTCCCCACTGCTCTCCCACACAACTCTCACCATTCTACTCTCACCATTCTTTCTCAAGCTTTTTGTAATGTTATCTATTTGTGCTGCTTCAGACCAAAGGCAGAGATAAGACTTCCAAAGATGGTGGAGAGATGACTCTTTTTCCAATACAGATCATTATTTCCACCACTACAGAATAACCGTATAACAGGGATAAAGCTGAGCATACAATATCACAGCTTTTGGAGTGCATTTTCAGCTGGAAAGCAGTCTTGGATAGAGTATCTTGAAGTTAACTCCATTGATCCTCTTTCCAGCTGCAGTGGAAGAGTGTCTATGCAGAACCAACCTCTGCTAGGATACTACAGGGAAAATAATACTCTTATTGCATGCAGATTGCTGAACATGAGAGAAACAGCTGACCAAACATGTCATCATAAAAAAGTTCTTTGGAACACATTTTTGTCAAAATTTGAAGGAAAATGTAATCAATATTGTAGGAGTTCCCCTGAGATTAGCTCAGTTTGTCAGAGCATGGTGCTAATAACATCAAGGTTGCAGGCCAAGCTCCATAAGGGCCATTCATTTAGGAGTTGGACTTCATTATCCTTTACCCTTTTAACACAGAATATTCTGTGCTCCTATCTGGAGTAGCCCTGTGTAGAATATGCTGATACACTGACCAATGCTTGTTATCAGAAAACAGTCTGTGTGATGACCTCTAACCCCTGAGGCTGCATGGTCCATAAGAAACCTTGGCACACACTCCCTGCCGTGGGGACTTTCGATGGCTGGGACATGGAACCAGCACTGAGCTCTGGATTCCACCCAGACTGTCATATTTAATCACAGAGTCAATCACTGAATATTCTGAGTTGGAAGGGACCCACAAGGACCATCAAGTCCAACTCTTAGATGAATGGCCCATACAGGGAGATTCACCACACCCCCTCAGAAAACAAAAAAAAGTGGAAATAGAAATGCAGTCATCACTCCTATTATGCTGTAAACAATTCATTCTCTTCTTCACTCTCCCCACAAACATGTGCAATAGCTGGGAGAACCAGCCTGTGCCCCACAAGACAGCACTGGCAGCCAAAAACACAAAGTACCTGCTCACATCTCCTGCCGGGAAAAGCCCAAAACTGACAAAGACTGACCTCATTCCAGGTCTGCAGGGGACTTCACAATTAACAAATACTTGGCAACTAACAAGAAGATCACTTGTTTTAAAAGTCTAGACAGTCTCAAATTGTACTACCAAAGGATATTCAAGCCACTCATGCTCATAGAAGACAACTATTCTAATTTCTTAACAAACATCTGTAAACAGCAAAATGGGGAGAATGGCAAGATAGGAATGGATGAACTCACAGTCACAGGATGTTTGCAAAATTAGGGAAGAAAATGATCACATTTAAAAAAATCTTCTGAGTTTCATAAAGCTATAGCACCTGTAATCCAAAAACCCATAATCTAACTACAAACTATCTAAATTAAGAAAAACAGCCTAGTAGAAATTGTCAGGGCCAGTGGTTAAAGACAGCCCAGTTTTTTTGACTGCATGACCTTACACAAATCACCTAATCACAGTGTGCTTCATCTTCCTCTTTCTGGAGAGAAGAATACTAATCATTTCTACCTTTGTAAAATGCTGTGAATGCTGTCAGCAAATGGGCTGACAAAATATTCAGAGTAATGATGACTGGTTTAAAATCTATGTTCTTTAAATGTAATACAATGTAAAGACTATGCTGTATTTTAAAATACATTCTAAAATTGCTTTTCTTTGGTAATCTACCTTTTTTAATAGCATAAACAGGAAAAGGTGTTCTTTAAATTCTCAGATATTCAGTGTAGCAAATTTATTTTAGGAAGTTAAATTGAATTCACATTATTAACACCTCTACAATGTTTTCTTGACAAACTATAAATGTCCCTCCTTTTAGCACAAAATGATTCAGCCATTACCAAAAATGACACTTCACTGTGAATGTCAAAGGGAAAAAGAATATTGAAACAGACTATGACCAGTGCACAAAGCCCCCCAGAACATGGCTAATGATGTCTTATTTTCCCGTCATTTTTCTACTTCCCTGCTACAATGAAACAGCTGCTATAACTACACTGCCTGCATTGAATAAAATGTCAGAAAATGCTAACTCTGCTGTGAGCATTCCCAATATTCTGATAGAGGTGTGACTACAGTTATCACAATGAGTTTCAAGCCAGTGCTGTCAGGGTTTCTCTGCCCCTGCATTTCTTTAACCTACAAAAGAATAAAACATTTTTTTTTTCTCTCATGCAAACTACTGGTTTCTTAGCATCCATGGCTTTAAAAGTATGCTTACCTGAAATTGCTTACTTATTTAGAAACAAGCTATAATGACAAAGACTTTAAAAGTACAATAAATATTAGGCATCAAGGTTACCAGTTTCTAAGGCCTGTCTCTCATGCAATGCATGCTCCAGGCACACAGCATCTATTGAAAAGACAAACTGAAGGGATGTTGAAGATTAGCGAGCATCTGGATGATTTAACCCACTTATTTCTAGATACCTTTTTATCATTGGCAAGCATCTCCTACCTTCAAAACTCCCAGAAGGTACTCTGTCTAGAAAACAGGATTGGATGGGCTCTCCCGGGTTTCAATTACATCCAGATGCCAGAAGTGCCTTCTGAGGACAAGGTAGTAAAATTTTAGATTAAGTGATTTCATGTCAAACATAAGGGTGCCAAAACCTGGATGGAGTTTGAATTGTGTGTGAAACTGTGAACCTTTTAAAATTAATGGCAAAATTCTTGACTTCAGTGTAGTCAAAATACTACCCAAGTGAGGCAAGAGGACCACTGGCTCCTGGGTGACAGCAGTTTATGTATTGTGTGATCCCCACTAGTCTTTGCACCTCTGAGTGTCTCAACCTCTCCACGATAAAATGGAGACAACAGTGTCTACTCACAACTTCAACAAATGATGAGAATAAGCAAATGAAAACAGTGCTGAATGCTGCAACTGGAATCATGGAAGTCTAGTGTCTACAAATTCATGCTGGGAAATTTTAAATTATTTTTAACACAGAAAGAAAGAGTCATCTCAAAGTAAGACATTGAAGAGCTATCTCCTGAATTCCCTGGGGAGGTCAGAAACAAGGCAAAGCCTCTGACAAGTGGGCAAACGAAGTTAATTTAAACCTGTTTTATGCTTCTTCTGGTGATTTCATGTTCTTTCTTCTCCAAGTTCAGGACAGTGCATTGTGTCAAAGGACATGAAATGAAGAAACATTGAAGGAATGCAGCACATGAGCCTCAGAGCCCAGCTTCCCTATCTATCTAGCCCTCTTTCTTCTTCCTGTCACCTTTCTCAGAAATAATTTTTTGCTAAAAATAAAACAGAGAAGGAATAACCTAACAATATCCAGTGCAACACCGTCTGGCGTCCTACTTATCAGGAGATTTTTATTGATCTATATTGATGTTTTCCATGGAATATATTTCCTAAAAAGGTAAATGGTTGTTTCTGCAGAATATGAAAATAAACAGAGGAAAGAAATCCCAAATTGATCAGAACACATTTTACAGAGGCACAGACATTCTTCTTTCAGCCAGGTACCTCTCTACTTCAATGGTTTTAAGTCTTCTGTCATAAACATAAAAAACACCCCATCAAGCTCTGGTTTAATTTACATGTTTGTGTATCAGTGGAAAGATGTGCATTCTGCTCTTGACAAATATCCACAAAACAACCTTCTTATCTTTCTTAAAACTTCTATTTCCCTTGATGTCTACAAAAAGCTTGTCAAAGTGGTGGGTGTGGGTGTTGATGTGCTGAACCATGCTACCTACCCTATCTAATCCAAGTTTCTCAAGCTGTGTAGGATAAGGACTTTTTTTCATTTTATGGTAAAAGCAAATTGTGATCTCACACATTTAACTAGCATGAAAAGAAACTGTAACAGCTGTATTAGTTAATCAGTTCATTCAGTGCTCTTTAGAGTGTCAGTAATTGCATTGATTAAGAATATATAAAGGCATTTAGAATCAAATTATCGATCTGAGCAAGACAGATCAATATGCTGTTTTTCACATTAATTCCATAGTGCATTGGGAATAATCACTAAATAAAATACCAATGTTGACTAAATGTGCATCTGTGAGAACAGTAGCTATGCTCTGATTAAATAGCAGAAGAGTAATACTTTTAATTCCTGTCAATTACAATAAGATATTATTTTAATTGGAAAATAGTAAATATTTCATATTTGCAAATTTGCTTCTTCTCTAACATTCTACAGAGTTTGCTGCTGCCTATCTTGCTACTATATAAACCAGGCCTGTTCAAATTTTTTCTTTTTTTGAATTTAGCTCATCTTCCCTGATTAACTAGTGAGGAACCGACACTTCTAAACATACTCTGTGAATGCTTCTGTTGCTAAATGAATCTTTATAACAACGTGAGAAAAATTGGCTCCACAAATGCACACAGGACACTGCAGTAATTAACCCAAAATGGGTAAGGAGAGGCAAAATTACTCTACCTGACATTTTCCCCAGCTAACCACATCTCTTTACATCCCAATTCACCACAGCATGTTTCTGAAAGAGATGACCTCTTTTTACCTCTCTCAGTATGTAGCCCAAGCTGTGTAAATTCTGTGATGTCTGGCTTTTAGAGATATCACAGAACCAGCCCCATCCTTGTGAAAAGGAAGAGCACCTATTGTATGTATTTTGTAATTTACCCCCTTTTTCGCATTTCTCTTCAATCTTGGCATTGATTTTCATTTTATTGCTAAAAGTATTGTTTTGTCCAGCTGAAATTCTGTTCCTGCCATCTGTCAACAACTCACCCCCTTTCTAAATATAATCTCAAAATCTTATTTGGTTTGACTCTTTAGTGACTCTTAGTAGATTGTGTAAAGGATAACTGTTGCACCACATTAAGCAAATCATGAAAATGAAAATTCGGAGTGAAAATGCTGTTCTAGAGAAATTTACTTATTGTAATCCAAATCAGTTTGCCCAGAAACACTGAATGTACACAGAGTATTCCCAGCTAACTTGTGTTTAAAAAACTCCAGGATATCTGTAATAATGGGAATCTTCAGCTTCTCCATGACAGCTGGATAGGAGAATGTCTTGGGGAAAGGGAAAGGCATCCTGCCCTGAGGAACTTCTGTCATACTGAAGAACAATATTATTGCAGATTGTCCAGTGCCTGTACTGCCATAAGGTCACTTTTCACGCAGAAATCCAGGTTCTCTATGCCAAACCACACCACAGCAGAAAAGGACAAAACAAAATAGACTGCATTTCAAGAACACTGATTCAAACAGTGAAGTAACTGAATAGAGTAAGTACCATTCAGGAGTTCTAGCTAGGTAGCCCCTGGTTTCCTCTTCTCCAGTTTGGACCAGTACACCAGGATGACAGGAAAGCCATTCTATTCCATAGGCCCAGGACTGCTGTGGCTATATATTTACAGCACAAGGAAGGCCAGAAACTTTACTGTCACAGTTTTGTCAACACAGGCTTTCCAACATCATCCTGGAATGTACAGCAGCTAACACTGACACTGGGCAGAATCTGAACTAAATCAGGGGAAACAAAAGGGAAGGGGGGTTGTCAGGCTCCTTTACCTTGTGGATCCCTACAGTTTTATCAGACAAGATAAGGAACCTTGTTCAGTCAGTGACAATAGGCACTTCTCAGGTTTGTTGCTCAGTGTCATTTGGAACAGCAGCCTGCAGACTACAAATTGAAAATCCCTAATCTAGACTAGCTCTGAACACAATTAAGACAAGTCGAGAGGACATAGGGAGAGGGGAACAAATATTTGCCTGTCTCCATATGTACTGCAGAAGTAACAGGAATACATTATACAAATCTGTATTTATACACAGGAGACTGAAATCACAGAGATTCCTTTACAATTTAGCAGTGAAGGGCAAGAGAGCTGCAAGCCTGCCTGACAAAGCAATTCCCTGCCAATTCTCCCTCTGCTTCCTGTGCAGTTGTTGTAGGCAGATATGCTGGCTCTGGGGCAGGAGAGAGTGTCAGTCCACTGCTGTCAGACTCAGCAGAGCTTTGTGCTGACATTGGATGTTTACAGCTGCAGATAGATCACAGCATTCTCAAAGAGGACCACTGTGGTTCATTGCCTCCTCGAATCCCACACCCAGGCCCTATCCTGTAGATTGTGCTGGCCCTGGCCAGGAAGCTCATTTTCATCCAAAAATGAAGAAAATTAAGTCCAGAAAAAAGGTTTATGTGTTTCTGACAGCTCTGCTCCCTGACCACAGGCTAGCAGGAGCATCACTGTTATGGAAGAGAGGCCACACACAGCTGGGCATTGACAGAAGAGACACAGGCAGGGTACACAGCAGAGGAGAAGCCCTGCAACCTGCAACTGGTGCAAGTCACTGGAAGCTGCTGTGGGAGGGCAGCCATAGAGCCATGGCTCTTCCTGGCCCCAAATGTGCTTTGCTCTGGTAGCTGATGATCCCACCATCCTCCCACTGCACAGAAGCTCTCTCCTACTTCTGGAGCCACTGCTCAGGAGGGTCCAAGGTGGGCTGGGTCAGAAAATAGTTTGGGAGAAAAGTAACCACCTGAGTCATTCTGCAAAAGGCTACAAGGAAAGAATGGTATGAGAGAAGAGAAGGTGTTCCTTTAGGCTCCTCAGGTTCTTAAATTTGAAGTTAGTTACTATAAAGAGTGAGGATGGACAGAGCAGTACTGCAGGTTTATAAAGACATAATTCTAACTCTCCTGCTAAGGTACTGGCTTTTTCTCCATCCAGTTCATATTTAAGGTTATTAAACAAAATGGTTATAAATAATTTCATTTGCTAAGATGAAAACAAGTGTGTCTGAGTAATCCTAATTAAAAGCAGTGTATCAATCTGTATTGGAAATAAGCTGGGGGGGGTTAAAATTTTATTTTGGAGCCTAAATTAAGTATTATTTTAATTTCTTTCCTATTCAACTCAGCTGTATGTATTTGTATCTCCTCACTAACTGCTATCTTTAATATTAAGACAACTGCATCACTGCTGATAAAGTACACAAAGATCAAACACGTTCACAGTCTTGTGCCAAGCCTTCTTTCAGAAGAAAATTCACAAACAGAATAAATAATGAAAGTCATAAATCATAAATACCTCAACAGCACTTTATCCTTAACATCACGGGTGCTAAGAGTCCCAATTACATTTTCAGCTCTGCTGCAGAGATCTGACATTTTTGCCTCTGCAATTCTGACTTGGAATGGCTCTCAATGAGCCCCACAAACTGGGCACTTGTGGTGCTATTTGTGTGCAGCCAGCACAACAGGCTTCTGCTCTTGACTAGCTAACACAAGAAAAAGAACAAAATCATTGGACAGCTTTTTCCCACTATTTATTAACCTCTCAAATTTTTGTCATCCATACACAAGAAAAAAAGATGCTGTTAAATGATCAGATCAGACACATTGATTACTTCTTACCGGCTCAGAACTATAATTGACTTTGTGGAATACCAATTTCCAGCATGCATTGCAGGACAGGCAGTCAAAATGCTCTGTGAGAGACAATATGAGTGACTAGAAAGAATCTGATTTTAAGATCCCTGATCCAATTTTTCTGCCAAACTTGAGAAAATAATTACAAGATTCAAAAAATTACTTTTGCTGTTTCAAATATAAGTGCCAAATGTGTTACTTGTATACGCTTGACTTGTCTGAAGACATGAACCTTGAAAGGGACTATCTTTTTTCTCAGTATAATTACCCACTCTTCCTGCCTTTCAACTGCAAGAGATAAATGGAGTATATGTGCATGTTTTTTAGGGGTTGGGACAGAATCTCAAAGAAAACACAGTCAAGAAGCAAGAGTCATCAAATGTGACTCCACAATACATATTCTCAGACTGTCCTTGCCAGCACTGGCAGAGAAGGTAGTAGTTCTCAGACAAGTGGAACTGAGAGTGAAGCTCCTGTGGAAAGATGGTCCCACACCTAATTCACAATAATGAGTACTTTAAAAATGTTAGTATTTTCTAGGAATTTATGTTATTTTTTCCATTATTTAGGTTATTTATATAAACTACAATAGCAACACTCATTCAGCTAGGCAAGAGAAATCTGAAAGTAAAAATGTCTCTTTAGCCAAACTGCACTCCCTGTGCTACCCCAAGCACCTCCATAACCCTTTTGTGAGATTAGTCAGATGGGTTAGTACTTAATTACACTGATACACTGAAAGAGGTCAGCAGTGTGAGTTAGATCCCCTCCAAAAGACAATTTTAACAAAGAAACATATATCACTTAGTTTTGCATATTTCTATTGATTTCTGAACATCTTCCTTCCACTTCCAACCCAGCCTTTTAGGATTATCACACCAAGGACTGATCACAATAAGCTCCTATAAGAAAACTCATTAGAAACATATGAACAACCATGAATCTCATGCCCTATGATGTACAAAGTAAACCAGCATACTTCTGTCTGACAGTCACTCTATTTTTTCTGTGACTGATAGCTCTTTGTAGCAGAGGACTCCATCCCTGCTTTGACTCAAAGCACCCAAAACAAGCAAGAATTTCAAGGCTTTGGAGTGCAGACAAACTGCAATAAAGTCTGAATAAAAATAAGAATAAAAATGAATGGCAACGTAAGTGGAGCATCAAAATGACAATGATGACACTTTAAGGGAACCTATAATTAGAAAATATACTGTGGAGATCACATATATTAATATTCAGATGTAAAAAAAATGAAACTAAAAACTCATACAGGTTAGCTCAAACACTGACTTGAGTACATGGATTATTCTGCTGGTAACAGAGGAAGTCTCTCTTTTTCCCATACTGCTCATTTTTCAGCTTTTCACTCCTCTCTTATGATAAAACCCACACTACCCTGACTTGGATCTAGCAGGTAGTTTCACTGACTCAGGAAGTCCCTGCAGCTCTCAAAGCAGGATACAAATGCAGACACACTTTTCCAAGCTCAGTGTTCCATTCCTGAATCAAGGGCAGTAGCTGCTTCTGCAATGTTTTACAGCTGTGACAGAAAAAGGAAGCTTCCTCTTTAGGTGCTGACAACTCAACTATGTTATTGGACACTAGTCAATATTGGACACTATTTTTCCCATTATTCATCTTCTTCCAAGAGATATATGTGGCAATTGTTTATATTTTAAGACTGAAACACACCTACATATATTTAGTATTCTGACATCACTGCTTCTAGAAAACAAGGATAAAATTTAAAATAGAGTATTCTTTTAGGTCCTTTAGCTTGAAAAATTCTGCCCTTGTTTCCAAAGTTTAATTAATCTACCAAGAGACGTTTTGCCTCTGTCTCTTACCACTCCCACTATCATCATAGGCACCTCTACTTATTGTTAGAACCACCACAATGAAAACTCCTTAATGAAAGAAACAGACCATAATTTTTTCATCCAAATTCATGAAAGGGCTTCAGAAATCCTTGAAATGAATTAAGTATGGACTGAAGAGAATTAAGTTATCTTGTAATGTACACAGGTAAATACACTGCAACCTGGACTAAGGAATCTCTTTCTCCACAGTGCCATGCTACTTGTTCCTGTATAGTCCTAGATCAAATGAGAGCCACACCCCACATCTCCAGGTTTCATATTGGGGCTGCTCTGGCTAGTTCTGTATTGGTCTGCTCAATCTTCTGCACAGCAGAAGAAACAATTTTGAGTAGCAATTGCCATTAGAACCTCCAGAATTCAGGGTATATAACGAAACCATGAACTATAGATATTTCACAGATTATCCAGGGAGCTGATTAGTGTAAAAGAAGATGGGGTGGTGCAAGCTTTTCTTTGAGGTATTGCTATACACAAAGACATTCAGAAGGGAAGTCTACAGCTTTATACATCTACTTGGCTGAAACTGGATATACCCAACCTTCCCTGGCAGTCCTGCAACAATTTAGTTTATGCAAAGTCTACTTAGGAAAGTCATCAGACTTACTGACAATTTTGTTTACATTAAAGAGTTCTGCTGACATATAAAGACCTTCACATTTTTTATTATGAAGTTCCTTACTAACATATGAAAAACGTATTTTTCACAGACTCCTACTCATCTCAAACTCCTGTCTTTGTATTTCCCTGCCATAAGCTGTCATCGTGTGACTCATTGCCAGGGTCTATATGCAGAGCCTCTGCACTAGCCAAATTTTTACAGGCTGTGATAATAATTGAACCCTAAGCACTTTCACCTAGAGCAAAATGAAGAACTGGAACAGACCACTAGGCAAATTACTTTCATGTATGTGAAACTGGTGCCAAAGTATCAGAGTAGCCCCTAAAATTAATGGCTACAGTTAGGACTGCAGAAGGACATTATTTAGAAATATTTCCATGTAGTACTTTCATGCAATCACTTCAAAAACAGAAAACAAAGGGGAATTATTTTTGAATCCTATGCAAATATTGTATAGGAGAACTGGCCAGTGCAGAACCCAAGTGAGAACAGAAATTAATGCAGATGTATCACAGGGTAGCTACATAAGCCCTCCACACAGAAAGTAAGTCACCCTTTAACACAGTTTTCATGTGTATGTTGGAGATGATACAACTTTCAAAAAAACACCTTGCAATTGCAATTTGATAGAACACTGCCCGCTTTCCTCCTCTCTCTCTCTCTCTTTTGGCTCACAATTTCATGAGCATGTGAAACATTTCCCTTAGAATTCTACTAATGCTCTATCAAAGTCCACATTTGGCAATACACTGAATATCTTAATAGGCTTTCCCTTTGACAATGGTCATCCAGGAAAAGTAAACTGAAATATAGGGAAATCCGAATAAAATGACTGTGTTTATTGCTAGGCAATGTTGAAATCACAATACTTTAAGGATTAACTCTTGATTATGCCCTTCTCTGTCCACTTTTAGATCTTTACAATACAATTGTGTTACATGCATTTAGAGTTGATAAAAAGGAAAATACTATTTTCACAATCACCCCAATTATTTAAGTACATAAGAATCAACATGGTACTTGTATCTTATTGAAAATCCAGTAAATGAATCTATATTTTACCACATCAAATTAGCCAGGAAAGAAGATAGATGAAAAGGTGACTTTCACGGAACTATTGTAGCACAATCTATAAGAGCTTTGGCATACAAAATACCTTAAAATAAATCACTTCCAATAAGCTTACAGTCTAGAGGATTTGGAGACATTTCATGAAAAACATAAAGGGGATTTTTCAACCTGTAAGCTTCACAAACTCAACCCATGTGTTTTTCAAATATTACTTCGTACACAAGGGGGAGCTCCTGCAACTCTACATCACAATAAAAACCTAAAGACAATATAGGGAACATAAAGGAAATACAGCATGAAAGATTTCAGAAAATAATACATATTCTTCACCCAACAGCAAGAATTACTGCATGCATTTGCACAACTTAATCTGCTTTACTCTTCTGTGTTCAGCATGGATGTACAAAGGAGATGAAAAGCATTTTCCCCCTTAAAGGATGTATGCTCTCAATGAAGAAGGAGCAAACTTATGTATGTTTTAAACAGTCCCTGAGGTGAAGCTGTACAAAAAGAAAGGTAGCATGGTTTCTGAGGTAAGGTATTGTTTTAAAGTAGTGTGTCACAGCAAAAAGGTATGTGAACAGATAAAGTCTGTACCATAACAAACACAGAAGAGGATTTAATTAACACTGCTCAGTCAGCCCCTATTCTTGAAACACTCTGCTTTTGAGCACTTATTTTTTTTAGCCTTCCTTTCAAGCAGAATTTTGTGTGGCATCTTAAGGATGTGGGGATTCTTTCAGCAAACTGCAATATGAAGATTCCTTTATGGAAAAGAATATAAAATTTCATCTTAGATCATTAGCAATTTTTTTACTCTCTACTAGTTGAATAAATAACTCACAAATCATAAATTTCTCTTCTTTCTGTGTATAACTTCTAATTATAATTATCTGTGTATAATTTCAGGCATCCATAATTTGCAAAGGAGTTTAAGACATTTGCTGATAGGAAAAAATAGCATTCAGCACCACACTCAACAAGAGAGTGGAGATTCATGCTCTCAGTGGGGCTGTGTCCTCTGTTCTTACCCACATTAATTCCTTTGTCTCCACAACTCTTTCCTCCAGTACCCTCTTATTTCAAACTATCTTATATCTCCAGAGCAGATGGGCCATTTCTTGTTCCTACCTGGGTACCAGTAAAGGGTCTAAAGGAACAGGGGAGACAGCTCTGGCTTTCAATCAGTGTCTGACTTTGTAACACTCAAAATACTGCTCTAGCAACTAAAAGAAGCCCTTGAGAAAAACCCCACATGGTTAGGCACTGAGACAGGAAAGCCCAAGCAACCTAGCAGCAAACACAAGTGTGGGAATTCTGCACATAAAATGCCCACAGCCTGAGTGCACAAGTTTGGAGTGAAACTGCACCAAGCCTCAAAAGTCAAGCTTCTAGTCCAAAGGACTGGATTCCCAGTGGGTAACTGGAAAAAGCTATTTAGTATGTGCTGTGTATTTTCCTCCAGCTCAATGTCAGACAGGTTTGATCCATTTCAATTTAAAAATCAGCCAGGAGCATACTCTCAGCATGGTGAATTCAGCATAAACAGTGATAAAGTGGCCAAATTGTAAGAAGAGAGCCCTGTAGTGGGAAGCATCATGCAACCCTGCTGCCAGCTCTGCTGGTGATGTATGGAACCAGGACCACTAACTATTCTGTCTGCATGCTGGAACCCGGCCTCCCAGCGTTCTAAGTACTCTTCTGACTCTTTTCCAAAAACGTATTTGAAATTATTATTGATTTTGTAATTTTTTTCTTTAGGGTTACATTCATCTCACATATGCAACTCTACCCCATGGGAATTTTGAAAAACTAGAGTGAGAGAGCCCAGTGTACAGATACTGGTCTGTCCTAGTTAAAAAGACTGATGCTCTGTCATTTTCCCTTATGTAAGACAGCATTAAATTGACTTTGTTTCCATTCCCCAAAATATAACTGGGGACAGTAATATACTCCCTCTCAGTATTTTATGCTCAATTTAACTGCTATATTGCATTAAATGATGTGCAATAATGTAACCCCAAATGCAAATGAACTCACATTTGGTAAAAAGAATCTCTTTGTTGCTTTCTCCTAATAGAATTTTTTTTGTAGATTTTAATGAACTAGAAAAACCAAACATCCCCATATGGTGAGAAAATTCCAAAGCATGTATTAAAAGAAAAATCTTATGTTACTCATCAAACACTAATAGATATGACAGGAGAAAAAAATTAAGCTATGAAGATGAAACTCAAATAATTAGCAATTACGGAAAAACATCTATTAGAGTACTTGTAAAAGACTCACCACAGGCTAAAAAAGAAAAACATGCATTTCATATTTCCAGAGTGGAATACATTAAATTTCATCTGAAGCAAATTATTTACAGTTATAAATTTTCCTGGAAAATGAAAACAACACATACACACTTTGAAATAAATGCATCATGATCGGAAGTACTGAAGATGTTATCTCTTTCTGCCTAAGAGGGTAATGTCTTCTTACCATATGAGCGATTTTGAGGAACTTTCTCTGGATGTCAGAACGTTCCTCACTCAGTCTTTTTCTGGACACTACAGAGTAGTCTGCAGACCTCTCTGAGCTGTACTTGCTGCCTGCCTCACAGGTATCATTCTGGCCATCTAAAGCAGTCTAAAGATGTCCTGAAAACATTTCTCTTTCCCTGGATGAATGCCCTTCCCTGATGCACTAGCCATTTTGGGAGTCATGCATCATCCTAAAAATAAGCAAAATATGTCACATCTAGAAATACAGCACTGCTTTCCGGTATCTTGATTTTTTGTTTTGAAAAGCTGGCAACAACTCTGGGAATTTGGCCCTGGAATTCTAGTAACTCCCTGATGTTTCACCAGACTGCAGGGCATGAAGGGCGACAGACATTTTGTATAAGCACTGTAACAGTTGCACAGCTTAAAACTGCAGGAGTGAGGTTTGCATGCAGTAAACAAAATACTCGCATATTTACCTCTGCTGCATTTACCTTTCACTGAACATGATTAAAGAGAGCTGCGGTCATATGGAGAAAACAAAGAACTAGAATTCATGGACCGTTTCTATGCTGTGTAACTTCTGCCACATTTGCTATGGGATTGTCTGAGTGCCTCCAGGATGAAACAAGGTGAGAAGTATTTGTCACGTATTTACTCACTCAGCTTCTCTCCACAGAAATGTGTACCGTGTGGGAGGGAGAAGGATGTCTGTTTTATACAAGACTTGGAAAGGAAGATAATATGGCTTGCAAAGGACTTTGTTCTTCTAAAAGTCACTGAGCAGTTTGAGCCTGCCCTAGCCAAGCTCTGTCTCCTACCCAAGAAATTATTTTGTACAGGAAGAGTCCTGTTGTGCTAGAAAAGTCCAGCTATTGGTAAAGGTATCAGTCATTAAACTTTGCTCAGTCTCTAAAATACTTTGTACCTGAAAGTGTTTACCACCCTTAGCTGAGCATCACTTCCTGTTACTGGGGGGATATTACCTTCTAGGGGAGACAGATGTTCTTTACCTTTTTACCTTTACCTGTTACTTCTATCTGCTTCAGAAAACACACAAACATCTTTTAGTTTGAATTCTGCACCTGGTGCTTTCCTTGAGAAATCCAGAAAGACCCCTGACCTGACTTAACTCCAAGTGTATACCACTGAAATGCCAAAAACCTAAAGAAGCACTTAGCCATAATTCATAACTGTTACATAAAATTCTTACAGAATCCAAGGTGCTAAATATCTAAGAACAATTACTCAGTGCATTGAAAAATATTTATGTTCCTGCAGGATAAGGTTGTGTCCAGAAGTAGTATAGGTAGTGAATAAGGCTCTAGGAAAAGGAACTGCATACTGTTAGATGTATACATTAAATAAAAGCTAAATGTGACAATTAAAAAAGGTCAGTACTCTTGAGGAAGCAAGAGAGACAGACAGGGAGAGGTGGAAGTAGTTATTTTTGCATTAAGGAAACACACTAAAATACTCCTTGTCTTCATCTGCTGTCAAAAGATGCTTTTTGTGCAACAAGAATACCTTTAACCTTTTAAAAACATCACACAAATGCATCCAATTAAACTCCCATGTCTAGAAAGAAGGCATCCGAGCATCTGTTTATTACTGCAACTTTTCTCCTCCTGCCATAAAGAAAATCTAGAAGTTATCAATCTTTACAGCAATGCCTGACACTATTTCTTCCCACTATTAATCTATATATATACTCTAACCCACTACTGAAACTGGCACAGAAATATTCATGAGTTCTTTCATGTGGGTCCTCATCTGGAGAGGCTGAAGGCACAGAACTATTTTACAAAGGAGAGCTGGGATGTAAAGCTGCTCTCTGAACGTAGGAGAAAATTCACCCTGAGCAAAGGGCCAGAACAATGCCTATGCATCAGTTCAGACTCAGGTACACCTTAAAATAGGATTTAATAATAAATTTTATGATCCACTGGTTACCTACTGGTCTTGTCATAGTGCTGCTTTTCTTCCTTATCCTCAACACTTTTCCAACAAAGACCAAGAAACGAGACTGTGACACAAACTTCAGTAGCAGTACACTTTGTAATAATCCTGAACCAAGTGCTTTCTTCAATTAAATGATACAACATCTAATAATTTGTACAGTGTACTCAAATGCATCAACCACATGCTGGCATTTGCACTCAGCTATTTCCAATTGAATGCTGAATTTTTTTACATTTTTGATAACCAAATTCCTCCCCCTCCAACAAAAAAAAAAAAAAAAAAAAAGAAAAAGAAAAAAAAGAAAAAAAAAGGGGGGGCAAAACTGTGAGTGATTTACCTTATTACAATTTTTAGAAACTTGACAAAGAGCACTGTTTGACATACTGTCTTTATCTGGCATTCCTAAAAAAAGAATACAGAAAATAAATACATACTGTACATTCTTTGAGTGACAGTCAAAATACTTATTAGTAGAACAGCAAATTTGAGGGTTCAATACTTTGATAACATACACATTAATCTGCAATTTTTAAAGAGCAAAACATTTATTCAGAAAAAGGTTTCCTCTAGTGAACAAAAAAAAAGACAAAAAGCTAACTTGGGTCAATATTTTAAAGAGCTTGTTAAGCACAGTTCTTTTTCAAAATTTAGTATGAAGCATGTACGCATACAGGAATTATTTATACTTTTTCAATTAACATTATCTGTGTCTCAGTACCTGAAAGTCTAATGTGACATTGACTTTGCATTAATCAGCATTGCTATGCTGTTCTATACTATTATCCTGCAAAGAAAACATATTGGACATCTAACACAGGAGACAAAATTTGCAGATGCAATTTCTAGCCATCAGATATTGTCCTGCCTGGCATCCAGAGAATCCCTGGTAAATAAATATAAGTGCTTTGATTTACATAAGTGATGAATTCCAAAAGCTGCCCTTGGATTCATGTCTACAGCACTATGCCACAGCTTGACAGGTTCTCATGAGGCAGAGACATACCCAAAATTATTTAGCTATGTAACAGATTAGAGAGCAGCATGTTTACTGCAAGCTCAAACACTAACCTAGATTCTCCAGCAAGTTGTGTAGCCCATCCTAATTTAAAAAATTGAGACAGTTTGTTATATTTCTTTTACTAGCAGGACTCATGGCCATGTTCCATGGTTCACGTGACACAAGCAGTAAAATGCTACACAACATCATGTTTTAATCAACAGGCCTGGGTCATAGTGCAGATTTTGGTGCAGCCCTGTGCACACTTGTACACAGCTGGGAAGGTAGTTGGGCAAGTTCCAAAGTGTCTTCTACTACATGCAGTATTAATGCAGTTGTAATACGAAACTGAATTAAATTGTTAAAGTTCAATACCCAAACCTGGAGAATCTCCATCTTCCCCTTTATTTCCTTTTCTCATTTGCTGCCCACCACCTCATATCTAATGTCTCGTACTTACTGTCATTGTTGGAGCCAGTTTCCATAACACCATAAGGAGGAGTGAGAAGTCCAGACATATACTGTCGATATTTCTGAAAGACAGCAATGGCACATTCAGTCAGGTACAGATGCATAAAGCCATTCAGGAAATACGTGCTGTTTATTCTTGTGTCTCCTGCCTTGTGCTTCTCACATGCACATGAGATATGAGACAATCAAACATGTCTTTACTCTTAACACTACAAGGTCTGCTTTCTTGACTGGAGTACACACTGCTGTTATTTCAAAGTTGTGCTAAACCAGTTCCCTCTTTCATCTTCCCCAAAGCATGACTTTAAGGTTTCTAATAAATCAATGTTTTACTTAGCTGTGTGATTTCCCACAAAGACTGTTTTAAAGCTCATTTGAAATTACACTACTTATCTGAATCCAAGCTAGAAAGCTACTTTATTATACGAATGGAGACAAGCTAAGTATTCATAAAAATCATGTACAACAACAGTTTTGGTATCAGATTGGAAATATACAGGATGCAGAGAGAAAACTCTAAACATTTAAACCCAAGACACTAAGTTTGGTATTCGGAAACTACAAGGCTATGAAACACACAGACCTCACACCTCATATTATGTACATCCTCATACAAAATCTGTATTAGCAGATGAAACTTTGTAACTGTAAAAATAACATCCCTTGTACCACTATAAGCAACGTAATTGTAACTGATGTCAGCACCTGGTATTTTTTCTTCATGCTGATGACATGATCACTAAGGTTCAAAGCTCTAAGGCTTAAGAAACTCACAGAAGCTACAAAAATAACACCAAAGGAAAAAAATGTCCTTTTATCAAATACAAATAACTCAATGAATAAGAAACACATTTTTCAAATGTGTTTCAAATCACACTATGTTACTGTCACGATTAATGATAAGCAATTATAATTCCCTTTTGGAACTGCCAGAAAACACGCTTGTGCAATAGGGATTCTGATGTTCAGCATAAATAAAATTCCTCCACAGTCCTTTGGGTGTGCAGTGAACTCAATGTGAACAATCAACCAGCTTGCTGAAATCCATGAAGATTTCAATTAAACACACATGATAATTGAGACAGTGCAATTTTAGTGCAAGAGTGTAACTTTAAAATTAAAGTTTTATCCTTTGCTCTATGGAGTTATTTGGATGTACTGATTTTTAAAATGTTGCCTGTTGAATTTCAACAATGCTCGAATTATCCTTCATACATTTATTTTTCTTGGAAATGGAAATAAAATTCATTTCTAGCGCTAAAGACTCAATGTCTTGCATTCTAAATAATAACAAAAGCTACAAAGATTACATTAATCTTAATAATCCAATCCTATTTTTAGACAAGCTATTACATCCTAAAGCTTAGTAACATATTATTTAAATCTCACCCATAATCCAGCTGAATACTCGTAAAAGCAAATCTATGCTATATCCCTGGTCAGTCACACAAAACAAATGCTATTTCATTTGAGGATAAAACTCTCCTATTTTCTTT
Source organism: Passer domesticus (assembly GCF_036417665.1). Lineage (NCBI taxonomy): Eukaryota > Metazoa > Chordata > Aves > Passeriformes > Passeridae > Passer > Passer domesticus. Next base: position 23,012,114 of record NC_087483.1, read on the forward strand.
CTCAAACCATTCAGTTCCCATATTCTGCATCCAGTCCCATGCCTGAACTCAATGAGAGGAAAAATATAAGAAATAATTATTTTCTCAGTTCAACTAGTAAATCACACATATAAACCAAGGGAAAAAGTAATTTTTGTTGGCAAAAAAAAAACAACAAACCAAACCAAAACAAACCAAAAGTGTGTCCCAAGGGTTTGAAATAACAATTCAAATACAATTCAAAAACAATTCAAATAGCAGATAAATGTTTTGTTCCACCTCCTACTGAGTTTGGTCTTGAAATGTGATTTATAGATGTAAAATTGGAATGTTTAATTTGGGACAAGATAAAAAAAAGATTGCATAGGATGTTTTTCTCTTCTTCATCATCATTTAGCTGATATGAATTTCTTTGCTCTATTTTTCCCAAAATAGCATTTTCCCAGAAATACATTACTAGTCCACATTTAAGCCAGTTCTGTAAGGAACTTAAACTGAGGGAAGAGAGTAATTTTTTCTTTTATTTCCTACACCAGGTCCACAGCCATCATACACTGCATGGCATTATTTTTTTCTGATTAATCCTCTAATATTTTTCCTGATTATTCTTCTCATGAGACAAAACATAGATCACAGCATACAATTTCCAAAAGATATGAGGGCCCATCTTCAGAAAAAACCTACAGGCAGAATAAGCCAGAATTAGACACATAACTTTAGAGGAGGCATCTAATCCCATTCAGGCACAACTCATGCTCAGGACACCAAAGTTCCCCAGGAACAAAAGCACAGACTCCTGATACATCACATAGGTTTTTGGTATCACTCCCAAGGATGTCCACTGTCACCTCCTGCATGAGGGGCACACCCTGCCCTGGCATCAGTCCACTTATGAGTCAGCAAACCCTGTGAGCAGTGCTGCCTGTGAAGGAGCTCAAGCAGCATTACCAGAAGAAGAAATAATTCAAGGCATGCCCTCAGAAAGCTCAGTTGTTCGTACTCCTCCAGGGCACCTCCGCATAAATGAAACTTTCTTCTATATCTGGGTATCTCTGGAGGAAGGGCTGATACAACTGCCTACACATGGTCTCTCATGAGGATATCTCAGTGGGTGTGGGCTGACATGAAAGGTATAATTTATGCCTAAACTTGTGTCACCACATCAGCCAAATTAAATGTCAAGGGAAACTTATTTCAAGGAGTCAGGGAAACACTGTTTGCTGGGAAACCTAAGCATGCAAAGACAGACCTAAGTAATTGCATAAAGATTTGCCAGTATCAGATGGAATAATAAAATTCCAGGCATGAGATCAGTGAAAGCTGAGATAATGAGACCTATCTTGTTACCATACTGTCTGTAAATGAAAGTAAAATTCAGTAAGTTAAATTATATTCATAGGTTTAAATTATATTCATATTTTAAATCACCCTGAAGATTAACAGACAAGATATTTACAAAAGGCTTTTGAAAATATATTCCACAGGTAGTATGAAGTCTGGAAAGGCTTTCCTTATGAAAGACAGGAACAATTATCAATTCATCATACGCTTGTTTATTACCAGAAGTCTTCAAGTTTTGTAAATACAACATGACAGCAGTTTTTAAAGCTACATTCAATGACCTATTCACTCTATCTTCAGATTTCTACCAATTTATAAACTCTATCATGCAACATCTTAAATAACAGACAATTCCTACATCTAATCTGACAGCATGAGTAATAAAGACAGTATTTTTTTTTTCCAGTTGCTGACTGCCTCATACCCATGCAGTGGTGAAAATTAACACGTTTTGACCTTTTCAGCCACTGCTATGGCCTAAAGCAAAGAAGACTGCTGACAAGAAACAGTTGGGGAGAGAAGAAAAGGAAGAAACAGAATCACACACTTGCCCTAGTGGGAAGGTGCTCTGAGGGAATGGTTTCTAAGGCCACTTGCTGTCAGGTTTCTCAGTGTGTTTCTTTGCATGCTCAAATTAAGGCTTTATTTGTAGTTAGCTGCAGTTTGTCTCATAGGCTTTCATGAGTACAATAGGTTTTTTTCAACCCAGTGAACATAATTAGGTATATTTTTATATGCTAATGTTTAGAAAGGCAATTAGTATAATTGTGATGCAAGCTATCTCTAAATTCCTGAAAAACACTTCTAGCATACACAAGATATATAAAATATGTCTTTGGTCTTGGTGGTTAGTCTCTTCTCTTCTGCTGAAAGTAGTGAAGCGCTAATACCTGTTTACAAACATTCCAGAATAAGCCAGGTACATGCAAAGAATATAGATGAGCCTTTGTTGTCCATGTTCACTGTGTAGCAAAACCACTCTAAGAGGAAAGACACAGGACTGATGAAGGGAAGACCCTCTGGGTATAAAGACTTCAACGTAGGTTCTACACCAACTACTCCCAAATACTCCCCCAAGGGCAGCAGTTCTGCAGTTGGCTAATAAGGGCTGTGCAAAAGGACACATGCAGTGATGTAACATTGGGGACACTTTTGTAGACCTCAAAAGGTGCTTGGTTCAATCTTTCTTTTTCCTTCTTTCTCCTCTATTCACAGTCTCAATCACAGTGTCATTTTTTACCGTTTCTACTGCCTCCTTTTCTGCCTACCCCTAACTTTGAACAGAGAGGGTGACAAAGCAAAGCCTGCCTAACTTGCAAACTTGGGAATAACACAAAATAATTAATTTCAGATATAGAAGTCCTAAGCCAAAGATCAAGGTGACCTTTCCATGCATTTTTCAAAACCTTGTGCAATTATTTCATCAAATGCTCTTATTGTGACTATTGCCTGAGGTCTGCAAAACTCCTGTACTAGCTGTCAATACTTCTGCAATGGTTTCTCTTGGGGAATATATGCTGTAGCTTGACAATGTGAGCCAGCTTCTCTGTTTTCTTTTGACAATAAATAATTGATCACTGATGCTCTCAGTACAACTCTATTCTTCCTCTAAGTTGGCAGTGAACCACGTCCCCACGAGCATTACTCACAAGGGCACGCCACTGCCATGGTGCACTGTTTCCCCTCTTTTCTCCAGAACAATAAGGAGAGAAGCCCCTGAAAGAAAGAACCCGTGAAGACTTTTGGTCCTTCTTTTCACTCATCAAATCAAATGGAGACTGTAAAACCCAGACTTTTGCCTTTAGAGTTCATACTCTGGTCTTGACTGAACTGATGGGTCATCTCAGGTCATCTGCCTGCTATCTGTTGGTGTTGTCCAACAACAAGTACCTAATGTTCTTACAGATTTTCACAAAAAAACCACCCCAGACTGATTATCACACTGATAGTTGTTTTTCGTCGCAATCTTGTTAAAAAGGGGAAACAAACAGTACCCTTGCTTTTGGCCAATATTATGTGCTGAGTCCCCCAGCAGACTCAGCCTAATTCTGAGTTCAGATACTGTCTTCTTAGTATGTTTACAAATTACCAACTGTATTTCTTCTAGCAAGCTCAATCAGAAAATTTCCATACATTTCAAGTCAATGTCACTTAACTGACCATCACAAGAAGGACCTAACTCATGGCTGTTTAATACTAGATAAAAATCATTGTTTGAAGTTGGTGCTTCATTCTAGAACACCAAGCATCCTGACTACTGCTAAATGTCTGTCTTTGTCATTAACAGATTATAAACATTTGCTATCATCAACAGCACAAGTAAGAGAACAGAACTGAGGTATTTCTGCAGGAAAGTACAAAGATGTATTAGGAAAATATAATGCTACAATAGCAAAAATGTATTTTATTTTGTGGAGAAATAGAAAATAAGCCATGTGAAGATCTCACCACAACTTACTGAACAGAAACAGATTGTTTTGTATACATCAGTCTATCAAGTCATTAAAATGTGATAGACAAGGTCTGAAATAGCAAAAGTGAAGCACTATTTAGTCATGTTCAGATAAAATAAATACAGGAAATGCCTGTACCAAAATTGCTGAATCCTGATCCCAGAATAGGTACAGTTTATGTAACAGCAGATGAATATGCATATTTTCCATTTATTTACCTATTTACCATCTTCACAATGTTTCTGCACAGTTCTAATCAACTACACTTTATTTTACTCCATCTCTTTATTTTGGAGACAGACTTTCCTGTCACATTCCCACCTAAATCAATTTATCATGCTTGAAAAGCTCTGTGTGCAGAATTAGCTTTATCACAGCATCCCCTTGATATTTCATCAAGAAGAAAAATGCACCCAACTCTCTGAAATCATGCCAAATAGCAAACTTGGCTACCAGATAGAAAGCCAAAGACAAGACTGCACCACAAAAAATCTCCTCCAAGGAAATTAGAGCATGAGCACTGATTAAGCAAATTACACAGCCTATTCTGCTCCATCTAATTTAAATACAGAAATGCCATCATACAGCTCTCCAATTCTGTCTCCTAGAGAAATCCACTCAGGAAATGCACTTAGGTGGCGACAGGACTTGGCTGGGAGGAGTGGGAACGATTGCTTACACTTCGAAGAAGACAAAAGAAAAACAAATTAAGAACAAAGAGTCCATCTGATTTATGTGGTTTTTTTTTACTTCAGTTGTGTAAACATAGTGTAGATAATGTATTTACAGGAAAAAATACTTAACTGCCTTTAGCATCAAGTTTTTGAAAGTGGCTGAAAAAGAGCTTTATACATTACCATATCTACTTTTTCACTGTGATATCTTTAAAATCAAATGATGATGTCACCAACAGTGCTTCAAACTCAATATAAGATCATAAAATGAAGATGTGCTCTCTTTTCTTCCTCTTCCATTATCACATGTAGGAGAGAAGCATCAAATCACACCTAAGTTGGAATTTGCTGAACAATGCAGTGACAGAACAGAACCTCATTCCTCTTCAAACTGTTCTGCAACACTAAGAATTGTAAACCTGCATCTTTATTAGCAAATCCAGCAGATACATCTCAAAAATGAACAGCAGAACAACTAAGAAAAATGTGCTGTTTTAACACAATTTTTCTTACCACTACAGCCAACCTTTAAACTTATATTAACAGGACTTAGATGAAGCCAAGTCTAGAATCATCTCTCCGGTCATGCACAAGAGGAAGAACAATTTCCTAAAGTTCCAGGTACAAAATACTTCCTTTTACCTTCAGACAGTCACACCTCTTACTTTCACATACACTATAATAATGAGCAGAGAAGCAAAGATGGTTCTTTCAGATGATCTCAGTTTGCAAGACAGGTAACGGGAGACTCACAAATACAGGATGATGCTGGCTTTGTTCAGTTCCTCACCTGGGCAGCTACAGGCTGCCTCCAACTTAGTAAGTTGGAAGTTAGCAAGAACCTCTAAACCAAGTTGCTGTTCCACCCTGAGACTGCCACCTTGAAAATACAGAAGGCCAGATACACATGACCGACATATCTTTGCATGAATGTAACGAAACAGACTTCCTGTCAAGAAATTGATGAGAAACTAGGTGTGTGCTGCTGAGATAGGGAAAAACTGGAAACCTCCTCCTACAGGCTGGGCTCTGACAGTGGGCTGAAGTCACACTCCTCTGTAGTAAAATTCCGTAAGGTCACCGCCAAGGTCTCTGCAGTAGCTAAGTCTTAAAAATAGGTTTTAAGTGCAACTTAAATGACGCATTGGCCTTATGATGACACTGTGCACAGCAGTGGCTTTTTTCATGGTTACAGTTTATTTTCTTCCCTCCCATTACATATATTTTTAAAAGGAGATTTGAAATAAATAAAGAAAAAGCTGGTGAGCTGATCTGTAACTCTGCTTTTCATATTTATAACCTCTGAACACAGAAGTATGTTAGTCTAGAAATTTGTTTTCATCTGGAAGGAAACTCTGGGTTAAATATTAATTCCTCTACAATCAATATAAACCTCTTAAATAGTTCAGTGGGGTCAATCTAACACTGCTTTTGCCTCTCACAGAAACAAGCATCAACCTCCAATACTCGTCTAACATCAAAGGCTTCTTTTTCATGGATAATTCTCCAAACTGATTGTTTCCATTCAATTGTGCATAACAGTAACGAGGATATTTGATAAGTGTAAATAAGTAAATATACAATTTCCCTTATAACATTTTAAGGAGATTTTAAGGCTGAACACACGACCAAAAGAGAAAAATGAAACAAGAGGAACATGAGAGAAATGGAGACACAAGATAATGAAGGGTAAACTACAGAACTAAACTGAATAATAATCCTTCCAGAAAAAGAAAGAGTGTACAGAGAGTAACATTTTATCAGTCTCCTCCTTTGTCAAAAGAGTCCTGAAATCAGCATAACTGGGGGTCCAGCTTTGCTAAGTTCTACACACAAAATAAAAGGTCAGATCCTATCTCCCTCCTCCCAGACAGAAATGTCTAGAGTGTAGTTCAGGGCAGGATGCAAGCAGGCAAGTGACACAGCACAAAAGATGCAGAATGGCACAATTTAACTAAACTCAAGATGAGAATGTTTCACCAGAGATTTTTCTTCACATAAAGCAAGTATGATTACGTCAGAGCATGAGTTAACTGAGAACAAGAAGTTCACAGCTTTGGCATTCACAGCAGGACAGACCTCCAAAGGCTGAAACAAAAATGCCTGAGGAAACTCTTTCCCATCTATTTATTTATTACACTCCTGCACTGAAGCTGTATCCCCACAAAGGCATGCAACTAACAAAAAAAATTGAGCCAAAGGAGCCAAACTCTGTCCCAGACAGAGTTTTAACTAGATATAACCAGATTCAAAGAGACACAGCTGTTAACTTTACACAGGACTACACAAATGATTATGATGATGATGAGGATGGAAGACTGTAAACAATAACCTGAAAGAGAAAGGGAGTTGCTGAAGACTCTCTAACAGACCTTTAAAGTCATCCACATACTATAAGTGTGACAACACAGCAGTTCTCCAAGGAAATTCAGGAAGCATATTCCCCATCAGAGGAGCAATGAATAAAGTTGATTCCTGCACTAAGACAACTTCTGTCAAACTACTAAAAAAGATGTTCTGAATGAAAAATCCATGGCATTCAGGTTGCCATTCTAAAAGATCTGCCTTTCAGAAGCGTATTCTAAAAGTTGCATTTGTTTTTAAAAGTTATCTATTCAATAGACAACTTACTAGGAACTGATATAATTTTCTGAACTTTTATGTTTCCATTCCACTGGAGCAAACAGCCATTTCTGCTGGGTTTCCCCTTGCACATGGCTAAAAATAATTTCATTATCAGCATACTGAAATCTCAACCTAACCACCAGATGGATAGATTTCATGAAGTCAGGGCATACAGTAATAGATCATCAATTTTGGAAGTAAAACATTGTTCTAGTCCACTGTTTTCAACTGTTCACTTCTTATAAATATTTGTATTTCCTGCTCATACTTTATGGAATGATGTTTCATTTGTTTATTTAAAGTATGAAAAAACATTATTAAACACATCAGGCAGTGCTGGGGAGGCCCCACCACCTGTTTCTTATGAGCCCTGGCAATTCTTGTTCTGAACCAATTGGAGATGATGTATTACAAGGAATAATGTTTACACAAAGCAAACAGCAGTATTAGATAAATACACAGTTCTTACATGGAGACCAAACAAAATTGGTTTTCAGCAAAGGAGGAAAAGTAACAGTCCATGGTATTATTGCACTATGATTTCAAGTAATTTCTGTAGATTATCGTATGAAGACAAATGGGTTGTTTAAGATTTACACTGCAGATTTTGAAAATTCAACAGAGGCAATACAAAATTCTTTGCAAAAAGAATTGTTAGAAGAATTCAGTAAATAATTGTGAGTCCTGCTGTGCAGTGGCAGCTGAGAGGAGAAAGCATCTTGTCAACTTTTACAGTGAAGTTCCTGATGATTTTTCCCAACCTTCTCATTAAAAGTATACCAAACAAACTTCAAGTTTTCTTCTAGTTACTTCTAGTGCAATTGTGGCCACCATGTGTCAGACCTCCTGTATTTCTTTCCTAACAAAATGCAAATATTTTGTCTAGGAGGCAATTCCTCCCTTTCCCCACTTCTTCACAGAAACCCTTCTGATTTCACTGGGAAAAAATTAACCAAATTTGAGATAGGGTTCAAATAGGGTCCTAGAAGCTAAACAGAAATTAGTAATAGGAGAGAGGTCCCAAAAAAAGTGTCACTACTAAGGGAAAAGAGGGCAGCACTCTCGAACATCCCAATTCACCGGGTAACAGCCAGCTGGCTAATCCTCACAGGTATAAATCCAAACACCACATACATTGTCTTCCACCAAACAGAAGCTATGTACAGTTAGGAGGAAAGATCAAAAATGAAAAGGAAATAAGCTTTTTTAATCCTTCCACTCACAGAAAAACTTTTTTGATTGTTTTCACTGTCTGTGATTATAATTTATATTCCAAGTTTATTTTGCAATTTTAAGTCTTATAATTAACAAGTCTTCTAAGTGTTTTCATTAACATCACGCAAAGATGTCCTAAAGCTGTGACTTTTCAGGTTTTTGTGGTCACTGGTATTGAAGGTGCTGAGCACCTAAACCAGGCTTGCAATACACTGCTATCACCTCCTGTTGCAGTGGTGGAAAATGCATACAAGCATTCTTATGCACTCCTGACACAAGAAGAGCAGGTCTATTGAGAAATAATCTGATATACTTCATCCTTTTTCTCACAGCAAGAAGAATGATTTTTGAAGCAAGTGCATTGCTATGGTGGGATGAGACTTTCAGTCCCTCTAAAAGACAAGACGAGGTCACTGGTAATACTAGAGCTAGAAGATGTCTTAATTGGAGGGCTACCTAATTTGCAACATCCTACACTTCAATCTATTTTTGTAGGGCTCTTTCTCTGTTGTGAAACGAGACAGACAAAGCTTGTTATTGTCACTTTGATCCTGTGCATCCACTCACCATTCAAAGAAAATCTTTATATAGAATATACAGTAAAATAAGGGATAGCATGAGTCACACACTGCAAGAGTCCATGGTTCCTGAGTATTATGAGGCACCAGAGGAATCAACTGACTTGCATATGAGAACAAGGCATTAGCCACCAAGCCACAAGTCTAACTACAGAACTGCTTTTAAGGAAGCTTTTATTAATAGGGAGAAAAAGCTGCCTTTACACGTAAATCCACTTCACATAATTCTTCTGGTATCTTAAAAATTTAGAACTACATTAGAGACAAGTTTTGCAAATCATATTGTAATAAAAATCAATTACATGGACAATAAGGAAAGAAATTTTTTCCCACTTAATATAACTATTTTTTCACATGTTAATTGCTGTTTATCTGATCTTTTTTTGCTTTGATTGTACTGAGGGGAATTCAGTGTCATACAATGGGGAAACTGTACACATATGCCTAACATATTTAACTGGTTAGTTTCCAATTTACAAGTATTTCTCTGCATATGGCTACTTCCTTGTTTAGGGAATATCACAGAGCATTAATTTTAGCATTATACTGTCTCTTCAGTTTTATAAACTTCAGACTTTTGTGAAAATCTTGGTATCTTTTAAATAAAATAGGCACTGTTATCTCTATGTGTTTTACAAGATTATCCTTTGCATATCACCTAAGGAGTTAGTTCATTACATTCACCTGTGTTGGAATGGATGCCCAGCTGGCATCAAGTGACAGTGTCACTGGCTTCAGCAATGTTGATTTGCATTCACTGATCTGTTCCAACAGGACTAATGATCATCCATGTTCAGATAAAAAAGACCCATTGTCTACTAACTAGCACTGAAGACTAAATCCCATTAGACCACTGCCATATTCCCAAGTATGCCATTCACTCACAATAACTGACACTTGAAACAAAACTGGTACAAACTGGGAAATGTGATGTTTCACTACAGGAGATTTCTTGTCATTTCTGCCACGGGAAATTTCATCCTTGGGAAGGGGTACTTGGAGGCACATTACATTCCAGCTGTGACCTAGCCCTGCTCTATTTCCAGGCTCTGTTTCAGTGCCGTACCCAAAGGGAACACAAATACGCACAGGACTTTAAACAGCCCCCACCACTTCTGTGCTACAGACGAATCACATAGCAATTTCAGAAATTGTTTTCACCTCTAAACTTCAGGAAATCACAGGTTCCAAAAGAAGTAAACAAAAATCTATGAAAGAGGAATGACATATTGTCTAGGCAATATGTTATGGCAAAATCATAAATCAAACATTCACATCAGTGGCATCCTGTAAGTGTAGTAAACTTGACAGCTATTACAGATCTGACATGATCAGAAAAAGCAACGTGAACTGGCCTGCAGATCTACTGGACGACTACACTGCCCAGCAAGTGTCAGTAGTGCTAGATTCAGATAGAAGCCTTCCTGCAAACAGAAACAGTGGGAAAATCCAAACAAGAAGAAAAAGTGCCTGAATACTTGAGCAGGAATTATTTCTTAACAATAGCATGGGTATAATCTGGTCTCTTAAAAAAGGAAAATTGCTGCAAGTGTTCAAAGGTGTCTTTATAAAAAAGAAGTCAGCAAAAAAGAGCAGATGTAACCAAGATGCCAAGCAAGAACAAAGGTGCCAGCATAGACCTGCTGATTTGCTCTGCCTCAAAACAGACACTAAGGGTCTGATGCCCCAGTGTGCTCCTCCAGTTTCGGGCCAGAGTGACTTTTTGTCATGAGGTGTAAAAGTCAAAAAATGCTCATATATCAGGTTAGCTACAGCAATAGAGATGTAATTCAGGAGACGTTTTCAGAGTGTATACTAGTAGCAGAAGGATGATGGTGACCAGTAAAGCTGTTAGAAGATACCAGAAGATGAAACCTAAAAATGACAAGACTTTCTACTCAACTGACTCTCTTTGTTGGAGCAGCAGTCCCAGTAGACAATTTGACTGCCTTTTCTCTAACTTTCACAGAGCTGTTTTATCTAGTTCTCTTACTATAGCCCCAAACAGTAAAAAGAACAGTAACACACATGCATACAAAGAACTCCTAAAGTGGTTCTGTCTATAGCAGAAAATGCTACTAAGAGCTTGACCCAAATCAACTCTGAATTTATCAGTATGTTTTAGAAATTTCCGAAAGATAAAAGATGTATCCCCTTAAACTATAATTATCAGTGTCACATGTTAGGCTTTTCTTACTAATGAGAATTAGTATGTTTGATGTCTTCCTTTACTGTTCTCTTCTCATGCTTTTCTGCAGAATGGTCAAACCTCTGCAGCTATGGCATCCAGAGGCCAGTTTTGTGGTGGCCCCTTGCCACACATCCCAGGCCATACTCTCTTCCTGCATGGACAGGTGGCAGAGTTCAGAGTGCAGACACTGCAACAGCAGCACAAGACACTTGGCTATTAAGCAGCAGAGTGGCCAAACAACTGCTCCTGAGTACTTGACAGGAAAACAACTGTGGGGCAAATAAAATGAACCTGCAGTCCAGGCATAGCCAGGTGGGCACCAGGGTTATCCACAAGGGGCTCTTCAACTTGATCTCTGTATTTAGTGCAACACCATGCTTGTGAACACAATCCAGCAGAATGCTGCTGAATCAAGTGCTTAGTATTTGTAAAACACTTTAAAATACATATATTAAGTATCACATACACATAGTATTATTCTGACATTGCATTCCTTCAGGAACAGACAAATAGCACAGTCCATAATTGGGCTGATATCTCTTTAAATCTAGATCATTAGAGCTCTCCCAAGATCCCCATCAGTGTACCAAGAACCACTCATTTGATTATTGTACAATACAAAACCCCCTGCATATATCCACAATGATTATATATTCAGTACAATCTCTTTAATGTCAGTACATCAAATGTATTTCCGTTGAGATTTTGCATTCATTCTCACATTCAAGTGAGTTTTGTCTTGCCTTCTCTTCTCCTACACTTGATCTCTCTCTTTAAACCTGTCATTTCTAGCAACCCCTCCCTGCTAGGTCTTAAAAGTAGATTCTTTTCTCTGCTCAATAAGCAAGAGTATGTAATTTCCTACTTTATCTGTAACACTGTAGAAAGAACCAGTGCAAGCCTTACAAAGGCAGCAGAAAAAAATAGTTGAGAATCCTCCTGTATGGAAAACAACTCAGCAGCACTGGCTGTAACACCTATTAAATATTATATGAAAGATTAGTAGACTTCCTGGCAGAGCATAGTAAAGTATGTGGGATTTGACTGCTCTATAGCAACAAAGCACTGAGAGAGGGCATTTCGTTGAACATTAATATGAATCTCAATCTGCTTTTCCCTACATTAAATAAAAAATGTCAAGATAAATATGGCAGGAGTCTATGTTTCCACACATTAATATTTTGGGTGATAGCCTACACAAAGCATCTGCAACAAAATAACCTTCCCTATTTAACCAGCAAGCAAGCTGAAGGTACACAATTTCCCAAAGCACCAGAATGACTTAACCACACTGCATTTAGAGCAGTAACTTAGGCATTGCAGAAACTGCACTGCAATGGCGTTCAGTGAACCCAGGAACACAATTAAAAGATATTAAGCATTCAGAAACAGTTACCTAAGCGCTGTGCCTCTTAAGAATCCCACTAGAAGCATATGACAACTTGGGGCTACCATGTGAGGTTAAGATCTATCTTTACCAATACTCCAACTCCAATAAGAGGGTGATTAAATGAAGATGACCTCCTATTTCAACACAGTCCTAAAAAGTAGAACCATGATGGTGAAGTTCACCTTTGCAATGACAGCACCTGGCAAGGCCAAGCAAATGCCAACTGGGACAGTGCCAGGAGTGATCTTACAGTAGCATTAGAAGCTTCATTTAGTTGTCCAAGGTATTTCACTCAGTTGTCCAAGCAGAAAGCAGACTGGTCAAACATGGGCCCAGTGAGGCAAGAAGAAAACTTGTTTCCCTGATTACACACTGGTAGACAGCCCTTCCTCATGGATTGTGAAGAACAAAAGTAAGATCAGAAGGTATTTGTCTTCCAGGGATTTTTAATTGCTTGAACTTTTCCTGTTAATAAAGCAATGTTGCTTTCAAAACCTTTTCATAAAATTCTAGCTCTTCGGTCATTTGTTAGCACTCATCTGTCACATGCTCCTTAAAGATGCAAAGCCTTCAGGAGGAGCCTGGGAAGGAAGTATCTGAGATATTGTCAGTGTCTGAAGCCAGAACTAATCAGTCCATGGAGCCTTGATAATTGTCAGGTTGTTTTACAGCCCATCTGCTAAAGCACTACCTAAATAGGAATCAAATGCCTACAAAAGCCTGTCCAACATGTTTGTGGAAATAATAGCCAAAATTAACTTGGAATGTTGCCATGCACTTACATAAGGTCAGGGCATGATGTGGTTACTTGTCGGTACTGATATTTATTCAAGTGGAATAAAGTGCTATTCATGAGCTAAAAGCCAACCCAATGTTTTATTCAGAGTTAAAATGCTTTTTCCAAAAAGGATGGCTTTTCCAAAGTAGTAAGTGCTGGGCCAGTTCTGTTTTGTTTAATGTCAGTGGCAGCTTCTGAAACAGCAGCCGTAACTTCAACCATTATGCTGGGCTATTTAGGGTAACTCCAGTCTGGCAAGCCAGCACTGTCTCCTAAGGACAGGAGTATGGCTAAGGGTGAGCAAGCTGACACAAAAACAGGAAATTGGCTGCAAAGGTTACTAGAGATAGACAAGGCTCTCCTGGCTATATGGGAAACCACTAAAGAAAGACTGGGAGGAATTTTAATTACAATTGCATTATAACTAAAAAATTTATTGTCCAGCAGCATCACAGGGACTGTATATTCATCATAGGCCTCCATTCTGTCCAAATCCAGCACAACATACCAGGAGTAGTAACCAGTAACACTTTGGTTAGACCAATAATTTAGTCTACCATGTGCATTTTTAATACATTCTTACTGAGCTATTGCTATTGTTCCACAACATTACAATTTAAATTACAAGGGTACATGATACATACAGCTGATATTGAGCACCTGTTGTTAATGTTAATGAGGTACTATTGAGTATGTCTAATTACCAGGCCATATCACTAACCATATACATTTCCAGGAGAACCAGCCCTACAAAGAGGAAGACTACCAGCCCAAGGGGCATTGCTATGAAACAGTAAGAACTGGCCAGATTCAAAATATTTTTGTGATGTGTTTTCCAAAATCTATCTTGAAAATCACTGAAAAACCAAGTCCCTCCCTTCTGTGTCCTTTTAAGGTGTGACAGAAATCCCCAATATTAGTAAAAACAAATCTACTTCTTAAAATCATGAAGTCCTAAGAGAGTAGAGGAGTGAACCCACTGAGACTTTCATGTTAGCTATAGAAGTCATTGCAGCTTCACCTTTTTCTAACCTTGAAATGATAAATAAAAGTTGTAACAAAACCTTTTTTAAAACGTTTCCCCCCCCCAACATAACTCCTACTTCAACAAACATCTCACACATTAAGCTTTTATTAGGTACAACTCTATCTAGTGTACTTCTCAAGGAGTTTAAGTCAGTAATGGATGTAGTTATTCAACACCACCCTCTAGCAACCCTCTTAGACCCTTTTTCCTCCCTCCTGTAGTAAATCTTCATTAGCACCCAATTACCTGCATTCCCAGCTTTACAACTTTGTAGCAGACACTGATGATACTGAGTGGCAACACACAATGTTAGTCTGTTTAGACTTCTTGGAATTCCCTTTCTGGAGAACCAGCACAAATCCTGATTACATCCAAGCCCTTCACACCTTCCCATGCAGACCATGGCTATTGGCCATGGTTCCACAACACAAAACATTCCACACAACAATGGCCTATGCCCTGCTAGCCACAGGCTCCTACTCCTGTGCCCAACATGTCATCTTCTTGGCCAGGTCTGCAAAGGTTGCCCTACCATCAACCAGGATCAGTGAACAGATTTGTGTCTTTCAGAAACTGCCACACAGCCAAGAAAGAACACCCAGAAAGGAACAAGGCAAGTGTTGAGACAAAATTTGCCTCTGCTCTGTAACATGAGAAACTATCTACACTTTCCTGCAGTAGACCAGTTAGACATTTATAAAAATAACCAAAGCATACTACAAACCTCTAAAAAGCAACGCAGCACTTAGTTTTGCTTTCCACTGTTACATAAAGTTGTTTTTACATCTTAGAAATGAAATTTTAGCAGCCTTTCAATGGAAACAAAGATGCATATGTATGTGCATACTGCATATACTCTACTCCACACTGCATTTCAGAATACATCACTGAACTGATTTAATTAACATCAACCAGAAAAGAAAAATGTAACATTAAGATAACTCAAGACCTATCTGTATGATCTTTCTTCTAATTAAAAACAATTTTTCCACGGAAAGAAAAGCTCAAGTGACAGCTGACTTCTGTCTGCCTTGAATTTTCATGCAATGTCTCATTGTCTCCAGTTCTGTGAAGATGAATATCCAGAATAATCAATCATTCCCAATTGTCTGTCTTCCAGATCATGAAGCACATAAAAAACAAAACAAAACAAAACACTGACTGCAGTTGCCACCCATAGTGCTCTGCCTGTCTACACGGCTGGGAGAATCCAGGTACAAGAGGTCGCCCAGGTATCTCGCTTCTACCAAGTTTCCTAGTTTGGAAGAGAGTCCTTGGGAAACAACAACAGCCCTTCAGTCTTTATTCTTTCATTTTACAATATTTTCTGCTGTTCTGTTTCTAATAAAAAGTCAGCACACAACTACTGAGACAAGAAAATTAGTGAAAGACCTTCACAGGAGCCCCACACTTTCTGGAACCCTCTTGAGAATTATCTTAATTCTCATGAGCTCTAACATTGGATTACACTAGTTACAGGGGCAAAGGTAGCAATATCAAACTCATACACACCAAATGGAACACTCTCCTCTCTTTACAAAGCGCTACCAAGACTTTCAAACTCCCAAGTAAAATTAAACAGATTCAAGATGTGCTTCTTTCAATTTCATTATATTTTCTGCAGCAGACTGATAAGTGTTCCTAACAGTGCTACAGTATCTAGGTAAATGTACGCTGAGTCTACCCATTACTTTCCCTCTCCATATGGACTCCCCTAGAGTATCCTGTAGAGCATATAGTAATATCTAAATATTAGGTTGGCTTTCTGATCCATCAGAGTATAAAAATGGACAGGCATTGGGTCTCAAAATTTTCCTGAGAGCAGATTTCATCAGCAGCCATTCACTGGAATTTAAAAAGAATGCAAGAAACAAACAGAGGCAGGCAAAAAGAACAGTGCAGCAGCTGCATGGCTCACAGGTACAGCCACCATAAATCCAGCCTCCTGGTTTTGATAGGAGTTGCCCAAGTGAGGACCTGGGGTTTTATTCCATGATTTCGAGCATATGCTCTTATTTATTTCCAGAGAAGAAATTTAAACTGAATCTGTGGATGCATGTAGTCATCTTCAGACTATCTCTAAGGATAAAATTGGTAATGAATGTATCTAAAAATCATCTAACTCCTTGTCCTACCCTGCAACTCCCCCTGAAGCACTAACTGAATAATTTGCCAATTAAAAACTAGACAGTACACAAGTTTGCCAGCATTCATTTGTAAAAAGACACAGGGCACCCATTTTAATGCTGCAGTCACATTTTAATCAAATATTAATCTTCAGAGGTCTTTGAAGGGAGGAGATATGCTCTCTTTGACAAGCCAATTCTTAAAATAACTTTTTTTGCTTTAGCAGTTAACAGGTCAAATGAGAATGCAGCAGGCAAGTTATGGACTAAACAGCACTTTCAACAAAAAGGACTCAGCAACATCAAGCAAGTGTCAGAAAGCACAAGCTGAGGGGGATGGGACAGTAAGCAGGACATGCATTAACTTTTTAAGTTTGCCAGTGTCCAATTGTTTTTGGATATTGTGCATGACAGCGCAGGTCATCCACTGGAGCAGGAACCTTCAGACTAGGGGCTGCAATAGCTCAATGCCTCCTTGAAGCCGAAGTTCCATGAGGAAATGTGACTTGATCTAATTTTGGAATCTGGAAAAAAGACAAACATCAGGAAGGAAGTTTAAAAAAAGTTTAAGTCCTTTCAAAGAAAGAGGAAACTCAAACCAGATAAATTCAAATAGCAGTAAGTCACCATCAAACTGCTGTCATGTCTCTTTGAGAACAGCACGTAAGAATTGCTTGTACCTCTCTGAAATATTTGAGGGAGCAGGAAGGCACTACAATCTATGGATGGGTTTAGCCCAGTGGTTTCCAGTTGCCTCTGTATGTACTGGTAGTTCAGACCTTCATTTGTGTACAACACACACAGCTCTGCTATGTGTTCACAGAGCTCCACACTTTCCATTTCAGACACTCCTATCTATAGAATAATCTTTGTATCAGAAGGCTGCAATACTCAAGACCCCATGATTAAAGCCAACAGATCTGTCAAGAAAAAAGAATCTTAACAGAGGAAACTACTTCCAGATAAAGAGACAAAACCCTAACTCCACATGAATTCTTCTGTACTGTGCATGCACTGTCACTGAGAAAAACTCTCTGTAAGGACCTGCAGGACTGCTTTGGTCAATAGGGGGTACTCAATGCAGCCTCACCCATGACTTCAAACAATAGGATCAGAGGATCAGCCAGTTCCTGTGATTCACCTGGTAAGCACAAATCTCTGAGGGACTTGTTTGCTGAATCAATTACTACTTAACATGTTCAGTATTTAAAAATTACTGGATCACAGTATAAAAAAATTATTGGATCACAGAATTATTGTAAACACAAATCTCTGCGGGACTTGTTTGCTGAATCAATTACTACTTAACATGTTCAATATTTAAAAATTATTGGATCACAGAAGAATGAAATTAAGATTTTATTAGCCGAGTCCCAGTTAGAGAACAGTAAATCCTCATTATGCCCTAAAATGGTCTAATTTATATTACAGGGTTTTTCATATGGGTGATGGATGCATGTTGACCTCATAATGACGCCAGAGGGCAAAGGTTTCCTCCCATTCTCACTTTGTCTCTCCTATCCTCTTCCTCTTTTCCCTCCTCCCTCCCACCCCTTTTTTTCTCTGAAAGCCCTGTATACAACTAATTTTGAGCCAGAGGAAAGAGGGAAGATCAGCACAGCAAAGAGGGCTACCATCTCCTGCTTCCTTCATCTCTTCTCCTCCTGCACAGTGGCAAGTCAAATTGTAACAGCAAATTCAGAGAAGGAAAAGGAACAACACAAAGCATTTTTAAAACACCCATTCTGAAATCTTAGACTTATCAAACATAATTGAATGGAAAAGAATTCCAGCTAGTCTTTTTAAAAAGAAAGAACATTTGCTTTAGGCTCTACTCCCACTATGGGTATGAAATAGGCACTAGGGTCAATGAGATTTAACATACAAGTAGAGGGAAAAATCCATATACCGATCTTCTACCATATTGCCATTACGGAACTTCAAGTACAACTTCTCCTACAAATATATTCTATAAACTTCAAACATTTGAGTATACCCAAAGACAGTCTTTTGCTTTAATATGCTCCAACATTCCTGTGATCAATATTGAATTCATAAAGTAAACAAGGTCCAGCTGGGTAAATAATGAGAACAAACACACCTTAGGAAGTGGTTATTTATCCTAAATCAGCCCTCAAATAACATTATACCCTGTTTCTTGGAATCAATGTAGTGCTGGAATTTCACATTTCAGCAATACAAATCCATGTCTTCACCACAAGTGCTAATTTATACAGTTCAGCTGCTGCTTTTTCTCTAAGTAATTTAGCAGTGTTCTCATACAGGCTACGATGTTGTCAACTCACCTATATTTTCAGTTGAGTAAAGTATCTCACGCTTCCCGACTGGGGTGCTGGCAGTGCTGCTGTATGGCCTTTCAGGGAAAGCAGCAGTGAAGCCCATCAGCAGTCATATTTCTGCACCACCAAACTCCTGTGCAACCATGGTGCCGTCAGCCTGCTAATTTTCCCTCTGACATGTGCATGTCAGCGCTAAATCTCTGCATCTGTAAAACACTTTGGGATCCCTGACAAAGAAGGACTCTGTGCAAAAGGTCAGATGAATAACTTTCTTCTTGAGAAAAACATTTTAAGATCATTTAAACAGACATGCAAGTCTAGCAATCCGGAAATTCTCACAGCTGCTGTTTGCTACCTAAACTCAGTGCTGCTTAGAGTCATGTGTGTTCACATGATCTGCTAAGCTGGGTGCTGGGGCTGTCTCTTGCTCCTGAACTTTTTCCTCCTGCACTTTACAATCAGTCCAGCAACACTTTCATTGTGCAGTGCTGAGTACATGAGCATGCATGTAAACAACATATGATGGAAGTTTGTTTATATTGGTTTATATCATACAGTTGGTTTCTATTCTTCCAAATTATAATTATTCTGTCTTTTATTACTATTTCTTCAGTAATTGAAATAAACTCATTAAAATTTCAGGACTTTTATCTTTTCAAAACCAACCCAAAAACTAGATCTTTAGTTTTTGGTCCATAGAATTTAGACTGAGCTTTCCCTTATATGGCAACCACAGAGTAAGGGAACCATATATTCAATTTTCATTTTCTCTAGATATGAAAATAGGTATACTGATTATCTTTAGGGAGTATCTATATCAATTTTACTTTCCCAGGATTCAATATACAGAGCATACCTCATAAAGGCTATAGTGTTTTCAAGAGCTATTTAAAGGCTTCCTGTGAGTAACAAGCAAAACATTAACTCTCTGGAAAGACATGAGGCTTACAATCTGAAACTCTGATGAACACTTCAGTGATAAGCATTTAGAAATATAAGTATTCATTATAAGAATAACATAACCAAAGTCCACCGGTCAGCCAGCTTTCTATTTCTGTGTTGTAACAGGAACAGTGGCATCAGCACAGGGGCATTACTGGAGAATTAATGACTAGTTGTAATTAATGGCCCTGGGCTATGCCTGAGGCAATCAACTCCTCCCATCTACTCAGTAATCCCAGGAGATCCTCTAGTCTCCTTTGGAACACTAACATCTAGTTTTCAATAAAATTCTTTCTACACCAAATTTTTGTGTGTATTTGGAGGACTTCACTTACATACATAATAAAAATACAGTCAATTAGGGAGAGCGTATGGGAGCAAAAAGCAGGACTAGTGCCTTCAAAAATGAGTTCAATGGGAACAAATGTTCTCAGATAATAAAGAATACAAGTGGGCTTGAATTTCTGATCACTTGCTCTCTATATTTGAAGTGAGAGCTATACTGCATTAACAGCTTCCTGTTAGTCTTGCAGTGTTTCAGTTCTTTCAGAAAGCCTGTTCTTCACCCCTGCTCAACCGCCTTGTTTTGCAACACCTCACTCCACTACCACTACTATCATCACTGCTGTAAAAATGTAACAGAACCTTTTGGATAGGTGCTAGGCACTTTAAAAATTGGTTATAATGCATGTACAATAAGCATAGTAATCATTTTAGTCACCATTGCCATGAAGTTATTAGCACACTACAGATCTTTGAAGTTTAAAAAAAAAACAGTGATATGTCATGTGTTATTTCATTCTCTGCCACAGTCTCTCTTCAGTTATTTTTTTTTTAATCCATACCCACAAACTCACTTTGCAAACATTTGCTGACTGCCTTTTGGCACAGACAGCAAGCACATTACAGGCTTTGAGCAAAAAAAGAATTGACCGTTCTTCCCAGGTGCAACTGTAAAACTGCAACGGAGCCTTCAAATCTGGACTCTGGATATTCTCTTCCCTAGAAAAGCCTTGCACTGAAGAATAATCCATTTGACTGAGATACAATCTGCAATAGTGCCATGCACCACAGAAGTAATTCTTGACATAACTAGCAATGAATGAAACAGAGGTATCTCTGCTGAGCACCACCTACGAAGTCTCAGCAAGCTCAGCTCCACACTTATATTCAAATACTCTCTATTAACAGCCTACCAATAAATTTAACAATCAGCAATACTCTTATTACATGGTATAAAAAATTTTGTCTTGTGTGTTTAAGCTTTCAGCTTGTTTAGATGTCAAACACTTTTGCTCAAATTCTCCCTCAAATGCATGCAAGGGCTGTCCCAGTGAGGTCTGTCTGGTCTGTGCACATAATCTAATTTAAAAGGACAAAGCTCTGACTCCTGTAGCCAAATGATGAAAATTTTCATTATTACATTTAATTTTTTAAGACATTGAAAAATCTAACCAGTGTTTGTTTGTGTGTTCCTTCAATGACACAGATCCAGTACCAGAACATGGTACTGGCTGTAACATTTTATGAATTATATACCAACACAACAAAAGTAGTAACAGGCATGGACCAGTCTTATTTGCTACCTTGTTGTTTCAGAATTGTCCACAGATTACTTCAATATTAAAGCATATCCATACCACAATCCTCTCTATTGTAAAATGGAGTTAGCGATTTTTTCATCACTTATCATGGCCTGGGGAAAATTATGCATTTGTGTACAATTATCAGTTTTCCATAGCCTTTCACTATCTGCAGACATTTTTTGTAGTGATGGTGGTGCTACTGAGATGGTTAACTTCCCCCCAAAAACAGATAAAAACTGAAATGACAGAGTTTCTGGCAAGAGAATTTCTGGCAGACAAAGCAAAGTAGGAAATACAGTTCCTGATATAAAACAGCCCACTCTATCTCATCTGAGAGAAGGCTTGCTGCCTGGGTATTTTTCAAATGAAAAATTGTCAGGGTTTAAAACAACTGAAGCTTTCCTGTTACGAGAATTATGTCCTTTACAGATCATGATAAATCCTGACGAAAATATGAAAGAGTCAGTCTTTCAAACCCTTCTTCTCCTTCAGTGAGGTTACATTTACAGTTCAGTGAGTGGACTTGGATTACAGGATCCTTTTTCACTTGAAGAGACTGAGAATATTTCTATACATTGCATGAGCAGCATTCAAGCACTGAACAAAAAATATGGGAAGTGTCTTCCTAAAGAAATTACTCAGTCCCTCAAT
This sequence comes from Passer domesticus, assembly GCF_036417665.1. Taxonomy (NCBI): domain Eukaryota; kingdom Metazoa; phylum Chordata; class Aves; order Passeriformes; family Passeridae; genus Passer; species Passer domesticus. The sequence continues at coordinate 23,033,970 of NC_087483.1, forward strand.
AATTTTCCTTCTATTATCCCTCACACCTTTCTTTCTGCTTCCTTCCTTCCTCCCACCACTCATCATCTGTCCCAGGAAAATCATGCCAGGTTATTCAATGGCCTTGTTATCGTAAGAAGCTGTTATGGTACATTGGTCTGCTGAGAAATGGGGTTTGATGGTTTGTGGTGAAAAGCGCAACCTGATTCTCCATCCCTTCTGCTGAAGTTCAACTGGAGTCGTTGAGGAAATATAAAACTGAGATAGAAACCTGGATTTTTAAAAAGACCACTGGCAGCCCAGTACTGTTGACTGGGAACAAGGAACAACCACCCCATACTACTTTCCCTGCTGAAGCTGGAAAGCTAATTGGGACACAGCCCAAGTATAGTATGAGAAGTCACATTATAACTTCTCCCATGGCCTTAATCTCTGTCACGGATGGTAAAGGTGAATTCTACATTTTATTGCTCACTTTTCCTTTCAGTGATTGCTCCCTCCATCTTGTAGTTATTTGTTTAGATTTTTAGTGCATAAAAATCCTGGCATTGCCACTATGGGCTCTGAGCCATCTGAGCAATCTTCTTTAAATACACTAACACATCATCCATATGGTTATCCAATATGTAACTATTTACTTTCCAGGATGATCAAAGAGGCAATAAAAACTGTTAAAAGCATAAAAAAACTTCACAAAATACTGACACCCTAATTAGGAGTCTATGATTTTCATTGAATAGCAGAGTTTTAGGCATCAGTCTGAATGATACCCTTTTTGGACACACCTTCATTATTATATGTTTTTCTTTAAAAAGACTGAAAGCTCATGTGAGTGATTGTCCTAAGGAGCTACCTATTTGAGATCACTGTAGTGTGTGCTCCAGTAGTCTGATACCATGCAGTTCACTATGCTCTGGAAGATATCCACTTTATAGACAACATTTAGAAAGGCTGGAAAGACTATCTGAAAACTAGAAGGAGAGATACCAAGAAAACTCCTTTCAAGTATGATCTTCCTCGGTAGCTTACAATTTTTTAATGGTTTTCAACAGAGGTTCCAAAATTTCATACAGGACCCTACCAAGATATAGTTTGTTTTTCATAAAAGCTGTAATTGGTACTATTTCTTTTAGAGTCAATTTACAGATAATTTTTTTCCCTTTTCATAGATTCCCTGTTTCCCTGGAAGACAATGATATTTGGATCAGAGATCACTTTGTTGAGACAGTTAAAATGTATTCTCTTCATAGCATGTGCTACACTGTCTGAGGTCAATGTCACTTATCATAATCTTCTAAGCATACTTCTGGCAGCTCCTGATGTTGTTGGTCATGGTTGTTTTATACACTGTAGCTTGTGAGCTAACATTTTATGCCAGAAGTTGGTTGTGAGTATTCCAGATGGAATTCCGTAGATAGATTAGTGATTATTGAACTTGTGGAACAATCAATGAGCTCTTAGACCTGCATGCACAATAGGGAGATGGAAGCTTTTTACGCATGCTTTAAAGATCTACAGTTCTTAGGTCTCTTGGGATTCTTGCAAAATGGTGCCTCTTTCTTTATCAGAAGTGACTAAACCCAAAAAGGACTAGGAGGAGCAGGAGGATGGAAAGCCATGTCATTCCTTTTCCTGGCCAGCAGATTTCATAAGCTTTGGGATGGGGACACAATACACTCATTGCACCAATACAGAAGTTGACTCTCTCTGCTGTCATGGAACTTGAAAGGCCTCTTCTTGGGGCAATACAGTTTCCTTTTGCCACCAATAGAGATAACAGGGGTCAGACTTTCAACTTCAAGTGGAAGATGTACTGTTCTGTAGACAGAAAATGAAGAAATTATATTCAACCAACACAGTTTAAGCCCCTGTGTCTGTGTGCTTCCCAGGACAGCCTGTTTGTGTGTCATGCCACCATAGGTCTCATGCTGCTTTATGGTTTCAGGCCCTGCCTTGGCAACTTCGGTTGGCAGGAGATTTTCCACTGAACTCAATTGTAACAAGAATATTTTAATGTTGTTTTCCCAAATATCATAAGTAGAAGCAAATTCAGTATGCTGAAATTGGCATCAGGAGCCCCCTGCAGCTCTGAAAGTGCAGGTATTAGTGTCCATTAACACATTTTAAAGCACAAGAAACTACTTAGCATAAATTTATTGACTAAAACTAAAGGTGAAAATTAAGATCATGTTGGAGTCTAGTGAAAGAGCTTTACAAGTTACAGTGAAACAGGGTAACAGACTGACAAACACAGAATTTCACTCTGGAGGAGGAGGGTAAGCCCTGTCTTGTCAAATGGAAAGTTCATCACAACATATTCAGCCCACAATAGACTTTTGTCTCTTCAACTAAATATGAAACTTTAAAAAAGCAGTTACCTAATTCCAGTTTTGTCAAATGCACTGCAATTAAGTTAGCATCTAATTTAAGTGTGACTGCATTATGAAACTTCACAGAAACACACTGAAGCAAATGTTTGTTTTAAGATCACACCACCACAACCATAGAGCATCTTAGCAGATACAGGACTTCTAACTCTTCAGAATAACTTCAAAAAAAAGGGAAGCTACTTGTTTAGTTATCTTGGTAAACCTGAATAGTCTTCTGCTGTTCCAATGAACACAGATGACATTAAAAAAAAAAAAAATCTTTATTTCACTAACAGAAGCCCAGCTCCATTAAGAGGAGGCAGACTGATTATACTACTATGTCACATGTGTAAAGAGAGTATTTCAAAGAAGAAAATATAGGAATCTCTGCCATGGAGTGGACAACTTAAGACCACATTGGGTACATTAGAACAGACATAACAAGATCAAAGAAATCATCATTCCTCTTTGCTTCCTGTTGCTGTACAGCTTTCCTCTCTTTTTGAGTTTATTATTTTCTAAGTCAGACTGCTAAAGCTGTGGGTTCCCAATGGTATCTCTGCTCCAGGAGCTAAGTACAACTGAGGGCCTGTGTGATCATCCATATGCACATTTGTACAAAAATAAACTCCCTACTTGGTCCATGTTTCATCTGCCAGTTGGCTAGGTTGGTTATTTATTCTGCTGGGAAGAATGAGCACCATTTCTGCAATACAGCTTTACCTTCCCTCTTCTCCATTTACATCCATCAGTCCTGTAGGAAAGTTGCAAATACTAACAAGTAAACCTTTTGTTTTGGCTAGGCCCTAAAAAAAAATACCTGTGTTACAAAATCTGAAACTGGCCCGTACTCTGAATATTTGAGGTCTGTGAAGGGGATAACAGCCACACAACTATCCCTACATTTTTCAATTGCCACAAAAATAAACCATTTGTAGACACACTCATACAGGCTGTTTCTAAGCCTCCTGCTACTATATTTGGCCACAGTTACAACGCTATAAAATAAATAGATGTTGCTGTGTGTCTTTATAACTACTTTCTCAAGGTCCTACCACTGAAGCGGCTTTCACACATCCTTTTACATATTTTATAAATTCATTTGTTCAAAGCCACTTCCTTTCCCTATAAACAAGTAAATAAATATAGAAATATTAGTGAGTTTTCATAAATGCTTCCAAATTTTCCTTGCTTTCAGACTGCACAGCAAGATCTGCTTTGGGCTTCCCTGCCTTTTTGCCTAAAGCCATGAGAGACAGCCTGAGATTCCACATCAATAGCTTTTACTACACATTTTTTGCTCTTAGAGCAAAGCATCACCTTAACATCTGAACAGAAAAATTCCACCTTTCCTTTTTATTTTCCCATGCATTATTTAAACATGCTGCTCTGAATTCTGCAATTAGGATGTTCCTGGGTAGTTACAATCAACATCTTTAAAGTCGGATACAGCAGGAAATGTGTGCTCTCCAGGATAGTTTCACACATTTGTTTGCTGTACAGTAGCCTCAATTTAAATATGATAATCTAATTTAGTAAAAATGAACTGAAATCAGATTTACTGCAAAAACTTTTAAAATTTAATTTTCAGACTAGCAATCAATGCTTATTCAGTTTTCATCTTATCCCTGCCTTCCCTTTTTGCAGATGCTTAAATGACACTAAATTAAACAATTGCACAAATTTTTAAAAATGTAGGGGAATTACCATCTGCACTAAATTCATGAATAAAAAGGTCCAGATAAATCAGTCTTTATGAGCACTTTTCTTAACAGAAAAAAATTATAGAAAGCAAAAATTCTCACAGTAAAAACAATTTTTAAGATCATTTTAAATCAGAAGATGACAGAAATTATAAAGGGAGATCTCACTATCATCTCATTCAAAACCTTACTCAATTCCCAAAATATGACTTACAGGATTAAATATTAAAACATCTTCAAAGAAAGAACTACGTTGAGATGCACAGCAATAATCCCATTACTATTCACAGACATAAACAGTATCCAAGAATTATCTGCTTAGCATTACACTCCATTACGTTTTCCCTAAATCTATGCAAAATAAAAATATACTCTTGTAAACAACAAGAATTGCAACAGAAGGAAACAAACAAAAAAGGAATTTTAGACTTACATTGATGTGTTATTATAGGTCGTGCACAGCAAGTAGCCCTAAGGATACATTTTAGGTATTTTATCCATGCTCCGTTCTTGTTGCTGATGTGACCACTTAGGCACATGGTCAAGTTGCAATCAGCTTCTCTCTGTGATGTATGAGAGCTGTGCTGATTTATCTCGTCCTTCTGCAGCAGATTAGCACTAATGTTTCTGCTTCTGTATCCTACCTCTCTTCAGCGTAGACTCTGCATTATCATTGGCAATCCGAATTAAAGAGCCAGTGAATGTAGCACAGTTTTTTTTTCTTTCTGAAACCATTGCAAAGCAGGTAGTCTCACACAAACAGAATCTTTTATCCACTGAGCCTGTTTTTTAACACTTTTGGCAGGAACACTAGTGAGAGATACAGAAGAATGGTTCCAGTAAGTGTGCTATAGTCTTTTAGTGATCTATTCTGTTAAAGGGATATTCTCCTATGCAGAGGGCCCTAGGCAAGAGATGGTTGTAATGCAGCAACATTTCAGTCAAAACCATGGGATCTTCATGTTGTAACACAAAGGTATTGTGTTACACACAGTGAAGCTCTAGTTTATCCCAAAGAAGTAGACAATGTGAAATTAATTCATACGGACAGAGTTTATGAGGAAAAAAAAGCGAGTTAAGTGCCTTATATGTTAAACGTATTTGATATATTAACTGATTAAGTTAAAAATTATTTCAGTGCCTTACAGTGTATGCATTCATTACAAATTCTCTCTTTTTGCCTTAGGATTGATATATTCTACACTATGGGATTGGCAAATTCAACTATTGAAAGTATCACAAAGAACTGAATGAATCTTTTTGTTACCATTTTCACTTTGCAGTAAACACCTTCTATTTTAGCAGTAAAATACAATTTTTAATTCATTATATTTTCAATTCAAGACACCATGAGACACAGCTGTTTAAAATTTCATTAGGACTTTGAAAAACATTTAGGAAAAAAATGGATGTCTTAGACCATCTAGTCTTGAAAATGGGAACATTCTGACAAGTCTGCTCACTGTCAAAATGACTCACATCCCTGCTACTCTTTCTGATCATAAAAATATTTCTCTTTTTAAGAACCAAATGCCATACCTGAATATTAAATAAGAAATATGTGATGTTTGAACACTAGCAATATTTGAACAGCAGAAAAATTCTAGCTATTCATAAAGACCTATTCAATGTCTATTATCAGCATTCATTTTTAAAGAACATTATATGGACTGTCTTACCCTAACCAGGAAAGAAAGTGAAACTGAATAAACTCATTACTTTATTAAAAAATGCTGAAACAAACTATTTTTGCTCTAATATGGAAGTCTAATGTGGTAACATCAATTTCAAAGTGCTTTCTGCATTATACATATACTGATTTTTACACCTGCCACAGGGGCACACAAACTTGGGGACAGAATGTAACAAAGACCTAAACACAATCATTAGCAGAGAATTTGTTCAAAGGCAGTTTTAGCTCTTGGTGTGGGATTGCAGCAGTACTTCAAGCCTGCCCAGCCTTCCCCTCTTTTTGTATGTTGTTGATAAGGAATTAAATGCATGACTGAAGAAGGGCATCCAGAAAAAGTGACAATCTCCTGAGGGAAGGTATGTGAAAAAACAGCTTCACGGCATTCCCAACACTGAGCTGACAGCACCTGGCCATTTCAATGAAGGCTGATGTACCTTCAATCCCATGCCCATGCCCTTCCAGCCTTCAGAGAGCAATTTGTAAATGCTCAGTAACCATCTTCTGGTGTCGAATTTGACAAGTCTATGTGTGAGAGGTGCCTACCACCAGACAGTCAAAGAACTGAAAGTCTGTTTCAAGAAAGATGGAGATTGGTGCTATGCTTCCATCTTATTTTAACTCCTCCTCATCAGGACTGTGCTCATTCAAGGAGCAGCAATGCTACATTCATTTGTCTTCCCTGGGGGTTAAAATTCCCAACAGTCATGTCAGGACATGATCCTAAAAAAACAGCTCTATTTCAACAGCAGTCCTCCAGTTCGGAGTGTTCTTCCTCTTCTGTGGAGAAACATGCTACAATTCCAAAACAGAAAGATTCACTGCATCAGAGAGGGCAGAATGATGTTGACCCTCCTGACAGGACTCCACCAACAAAACAGGGTATGACATGGATGTTGCAAACAAAAGTGGAAAGTGCTGTCACTTCTGAAGGCAGTATCAGATGCAAGGACATTTTTTTCACTAAGAACTGAAACAAAATTTGGATCCCATGGTTTCACATATGCCTTTGCTGTACTATGGAAAATGTATTTAGCCTCTAGCCTGTCTTTAAATCTGGTGTACAAACAGCATTACAGCTTCTACTGCAGATACACATAGAATTACTCTAAAAAATCAACTCCACCTCAAACATTACCATTTAGATCATCCCCAAACACCTCTCAGAAGTTTGTTTGGAACCTCACCATTCTGATGGTTAGAAAGAAACTTGTGATGTACATTTAAAGACTCAGGCTGCTTATTACCTATCTGCTCCTGAGCAGCACCATGCTTCAACAGTTTACATCCCCTGAATGGTGGGCTTGTGTACTTACAGGCACCAACCAAATTCCAGATCAGCTTTCACACCAACAGGACTAACCCAGACATGTGCTTTTATCTTATAAAACAGTGGTGATGGAGATGGACAGACAGTCCATCTCCCTCACCACTGTAGTCCTTCTCTTCATATCTCTCTGTTTTCAGTTTGTGTCTTCTGAACCCTGGAGAGCAGAACGACATACTATATTCCACTTGGACTGAACACAAGAGTTCATTTTGGTAGACCAAACAAACTGTGGTTTTAATACATGGTGCAATAACATGTAAGTCTCCTGCTACCTTATCTTCAGCAGCTAAAAGCTACATATTTATCTATAATGAAATTCAGACATATATCAACATATTGGGATGTGTTAATATGTATTTTTTCTGCTTTATTACATGAGGCCATGAAGTTAGGAATTAACACCAATCAGCACTGACATATGTCAAGTGCTTATGGATGTAACATTAGTGCTGGCCCCCCTAACTCCCAATTTTTTACTGAAACATCATACTGGTTTGATCACATAACTTTCAGTTCTGTGAAAAAAGTTGTTTCCATAACTATTCAGCAAGGAGAAGTAAGAATAGCCATTGTATCACTGTCTGCCACTAAAAAGCATCATCTGTTCTTTCCAGGCTCCAGTGTTTTCCTTAAGAGTTACACACAAGCTATGCAAACAACACGCTAATATTCCAAACATGCAAATGGATTATATGTATTTCTACAGGAAATTACTCAAGGCAATTGATAGTGTAAATTCAAACAAATTATCATCTATAATTGAAAACATGCAAGTAACTATTAATTAAACATTGCTCCTCTACTGAAGAAAACACATTAAAACCCTACTAAAAGGGAAGATAGCTACTGAGAAGGGGGAAGTGGAAGGAATGAAAAAACACTGTTTCGTGAAGAGGGTGTTGGTCCCTCAAAAATATTTGCAAAGCCAACTTTGAAATGTATTTCTAACTTATTATTGATTCAAAGCCCACATCAATTTCAAGCAAACACACATGCATGTAAAAAATTCAGGCTCTCACAACCATAAATAAGAGACCACAATGTTTACTTATGCAAGTAACTCATTTGTTTAAAATGTCAAATATTGGATTGAGACAAGTAGGAAGAATTTTGGAGTTAAAATTATCAACAATATTATTTAAAATTATCAACAGTATTATTACAGATTAATATAGAGATATCTAAAATCTAGTAAAAACTATACACAGAAAAACCCTAAGCCAATCCCCATAATTTTTAATCCACAGTTGGAGGCCAGTCACAGAAAGGACACCTAGCTGCTTCCTTAATCAAGTTCAGGAAGAAAAAGCAGAAGTATAGTAATTATACACCATGTTCTACAGAAGCTGCAACATTCAGCTTTACATGCATGTGTGTTTGCTGGGTTTTGGAGATCAGGCACTGTGAGAACAGAAATAACAGTCAGGATGACCAACAAAATTCAGGTTTGTTGAGATGACACAGAAACAAACGTTATTTGCTTCAGCCATGTCTCGGGGAGAAGCACAGGATTAATGATCCAATTTCTGATGAGAAATTTCATTCTGAAGATAAAATGAAGTTGCTTAGTATACTTTCACTTCAGTACTTACATGAATTCTGCACAGAAGGAGACCAGAAATAATTTCTAGTGGTCATTGAAATTGCATGCTTTGAGTGTTGCAGCTTCTGTAGAACGTGGTGCATAATTACTATACTTCTGCTTCTCCTTCCTGAACTTGATTAATTACTACTGAACAGCCAGCCAATTTCTGACTAGAAAACAAGTGACATGAAGCAAAAAGGTGAAGCTGGAGGTGAGTTCAGGGTCACTCCTTCCTCCTCACACTTTCTTACAACATGGGCACAAAGGGATATTCCACAAATACCAGAACACATCTGCAACACGTGGAAATTAAGACTTTATCAGAATACAGAGTCATCAACAGTGTTCACTGAGACAAGAGAACATTCAGAATTTATGGGTTTTATTTGTTTAATGATGTACACATTGATGGAAGGACAAGTGTAGCAGAACAGTGATCATGCTAAGAGATCACTGTGAGGCAGTGCCAATAAAAACCTTAATTTTCATGAATGTAAATGCTAGCAGATGTGCCAAAGAACAGAATGCAGGTTGCACCAGTTTATACTGGTGTATACTGTCCTGGGACAACTAGGAATAATTCACAAGGGGAATGAGAACAGGTAAGACAGAAAAATAAACTGAATTATATATTCTTGCCAATATGTTATTTTCTAATATGCTTTTCCTTCTTTCATTTGAGAGTGAATTTTCCCAACTGATTCTGTAAAGCTTTACATCACTAAAACTGTAGTAATTTTCCATTCTTTTCCATCCAATGCACATGGTGCCACTAACCACTGTAGTTCAGATCAGGCTGTATTTAGTACCACGTAATAAGGTTCCTTAAAATTAACAAAACACCAAAATGCTTGGAAATCATTCTTCAAGACTGAAGAAGTAAATATCACTACACTTAGATCAGACAGCCCTCACTTATAGTTAACAGAAACAAACCAAAATTGACTTAACCAAAGTTGGAGGCTTTAAATATGGTTATATGAGTTGCTATTGATTTCTTTTTTTTTTTAATCACTGAAGTAGAAGAAGAAAGAAATGCAGAAGCTGTCACATATTTGGATATTTAATAGCCATAGCTCATTTTAAAAAATTGAAAATGCCTTGGGTAGAAGCATTGTCATGAAAATTAAAGCCAAACGACTGCAAACAAAAGATAATAAAACATGGCAACACATAAAAAGGTGGCATCTAAGGAAGTGCTAAAGGACTGAGTTCTGGTTTTCTTCTTTTTTTCAATTAATCATCTCAAAGAGAACAAACATCTTGATAACATGAAAACATTAGAGAAGACGATTAAAAATGGACAAAAAATAAATGTAATATGTAAGTCTCTAGGAAATTAGCAATGCTGAGGAAAAGATACATTTGGAAAAATTCAATGGAGACATTACTTGCATAGAGTTAGAGACTGAGTAAAGTCTAGGAAGCAATAATCCTGAACATATTTGGAGTATACAACAGTATGCCCTTCCACTGTCATAATTTCTGCCTCTGTACAGGTATGTATTTAAGCTTAACTAATGACTGCTTTTCTTAACGCAATGGAAAAATACTTTTTTCTCAACAATTACCAAATGCTAGCAGATAAAACAGATAGTAAATATCAGATTAGGTATGTTCCAGTCACAAGGGCATCTCTTCTAGAAAATTCTACTCATAATAAACTGGCCATTCAAAAATGTTCATTTAAAAAGAACACATCTAATATAAAGACAGAATTCATTATTACATCAACAACTTTCAAAGGAAGAGTGATTTTTTCCTTCTGTATTCTTCAGCACATCGGAATAGTAATTTTCATCCATACACGTGGCAACAGCATTATCAGATAATGATGATATGCATAGCTAGACTGAAATAAGTGTTTTAGCAATAAAGGTATACTTAAAAGGAAAAATCAACAAAATGTTAATTGGTGAAGACAGAAGAAACATCCTGACACTTTGCTTTAGCTGGGGACAAGAAATAATAAACAGTCAATTACAGTCAAGTATCTCTTTCTAGATATTTGACATTATATTTACATTTATTACTAGAACAGAGGGTGAGCTTTGCCATTGTTCTATCCCAGGGGAGCAGGAAAACACAAAGTACCTCTCCCTGTAGCAGCTACTTGCAACAGAACAGTTCCACAGACTGGTTTTTGTGAGTTGTTCATTCCCACATTAAAAAGCAGAAACTTCATACTATTAGTATGAATTATTTTGTTAAATAAGAAGGGAAAATATAACTCATAGTCTCCTCCAGGATATAACAACCATTTATTACTTTTTATTCAATACAAATTAACTCAATTCTTACCCAAAGACTTTGTCCAGTTAATGGATACCAGGAAAGGAAATTCACCTACCATTTTGAAATCATACTTGGATTAACAGCATGGATACCCACATAAAATCAATATCTTAGAGAATTCTTGTCTTAGGAAAATACGTATTCCTACTGTCAGTCTTGAAGTTGAATATTCAGAAAGTTTAAAAGGCAGAAAAATCCACATTCTCTTGTTAAAATAGGAAAAGTCTGTCTCTTAGAATAAAATTACATCAAGTACCTTTTGTATATGAGGTCAGATGCAGGTAACACCCTCTATAAGGGAACTCCACGTGGCAGATGTATGTAAATTACATCAGAAAGAAACAAAAATGAAAGTTTTTATGTGAATTTCTACTATAAGCCCAAAGCATATAATCTTTCAACCATACCACAGCAACAGCATAAGTAAATGCCCCAGCTACTACAGGCTCAGATTGAAGTGTAGCTCTTCCTTGATAATGCATTATGTAAAATGGGCACAGGAATTAACTCTGCTGCTGCATCAGTGTATTCAGACATATCTGCTTAATTGTCTACACTTGTACTACATTTCACTCCTTTAGCTCTGCAGGGCAAATGTGCTAAGAAATACTAAGTGATGGCATAGTTGTCATCACCTTTAACAGTGTAAGAATTATTTCCTTACATCTTTGTGATTGGTGGTTATCTAGTAAGATCCAAATGTCACAGATAAACCTAAGGAGAAACACCCAATAAACCCTTAAGCAGAGCCCAACAAAGCTTCCATTAAATGTTAGCAGGAACAGAAGTGACAAATGCAGAAAGAGAAAACATATTAATAAATCTGTGGAAGAGACAGATACCAGAATACTGAGAAATGACAGCAGAAAGAAAAAAGGCATTTGAAAAATGTTTCATGCTTCCAGAGAGGATACAGGCTTGAAGGGTATTGGCAGAAAGGAAGAAAAGAGAAAATAAGTCTGTACTGAGCTTTTAATCTTTCCTTAATTGTACTGAGAGTCTCCAGCATTATCCCCAGAGAGAATTAAGCATAAAAGACTAAGTTACTCAAACAAGTTCCTTTATAACAAGTCCTTTCAGAACAGCATGACTTCTTTGAAGGACTCAGCTTCTGAAAGATTAGGTCACACAAAAATCATATTGTAATGCATGTTATTATGCTAAAACAAAATTGTACCTGATTCCACTAACCTGCACTTGGGAATGTCGACAGGGTTCTGTAGGAATTAACAGAATAGAGCTTGCTTGTCAATTTTGGTTAATACTTCAAGAAAAGGTTTGCATTGGTAGTCAGAAAAGATATTTTTCAAAAGTCAAGGGAGTGGTGGCATGCAAAATTAAATAGAAGTTACTTGGGAAGTGGTCAGAGGTTAAAATGTCAGCAAGTTGAACTATATCAGTTAAGTACAAGATGCAGGACAGCGAGGTTTCATTTTAAATGCTTATTATTGATCATCCTCAAACAGCTGTTATATAAGCCTGGCTTAAAGCTATGTACAGCATCTCGAAAGAAAACAGTATTTTATCAATGTAACTTGAAATTAACAGAAGTAAAGTTCATTCAGAAGTTATTTAGAGTGTAAACTGTTATTTGCGTGTTTCAGCTTTCTTTCAACTTCTTCACTTGGGATTTAACTGAGAGAGTATTTTCAGCAGAGTTCAGAGGAAATACACACTAATGGTCCTATCTAATCAGACATGGGATAAAGGATAAAGAAACTGAGCCTTAAGCACTACACCAGACTGATGGTATGAATGCACGTATTCTGCTAAACCACTGATTTCAACAACAGCCTGTAACAGAAACAAACACTAGATGAAAACACAAATTTTGTGAACATCAATTCATTACATAGTTCAAAAATACATGGAACACGTGCCTTAAAAAGTGCCACATCTTGTGTGATGTTCTTCAATATTTGTGGTCTAAACAACTATTCACCAAGAGAAAAATATTTATCCATAAGCAGACTTGCTTCCATAAATCCTCTTGAGATTTAAACATTTTTGAGGGCCAGCAGGCCCTTTCACATTCCTGGTGAACAGATTTCTAGGAATTTTGTAGCTCACTGAACTAATGGAATTTGAGCAATACCCACTAACCCTGAGAACTGTAACTGCTGGAGTTTTACTGCTCAGATTGAAATGAGGAACGATTCAAGAGCAAGCACATGGACTATTTGGGGTTTTTTAAATATCTGTCTTTTCTTGTTATGTCGGACTGGTCATAATCAGCAAAGATGACAGGCTGAGCCCTGTAATTGTTATTCTCTGCACAGGAGAGATATTCCATATTTAGGTCTTAGTTTTTTATATCTTCATTTTTAAGTGTGCCTGAGGGATGCTGAGAGCTCGTAAGGCTTTGATATGACTTCCCTCAGTACTGGGCTGACCATTGTGTTAAGCACCCCTGAAGTACTTCGGCACAAAACCATTTGAGGGATTCCAGCCTCTTGCTCTCACATTGTATCAGCTGTGTCAGGGGGTAGAAACTGTTACAGAAGGGATAAGGCTAAAGAGAATTGAACACTACCACCATCAGCCCGTGCTGCATATTATACAAAGAGAAAAAAGCAATTAGTAATTACCTGGGTTGAAATATCACAATGCTCATTGATTTCAATATGGTAGTGCTTCACCAATGGATGAAAAGCAGGGAGGAACCAGGCTAAGGTTTCTAATAATCACAGAACTCTGATTATGACCAGCAAGAGGTATCTGTGAGAACTGTACTATCTAATGCAAGCAAAGGGCACTCTTCTTTTGAACCCATTTATTAATCCATATGCCTAAACAATTCATAATGTCTGAGGTTTAGCTTTTTAAGTTGCTGAATAGCCATTCAAGAGAGTACTTACTAAAAATAGAAGAATTTACATTCCACTAAATAGGACCTGTATGTTTCATTACTCTTGCTACATGAAAGTGAACATCCTAAAAATATTTTTACAAAATATTTTATAACTACACCAGACTATGGGAATAAAAAGGAATAATACATACTATGATACAACAACATTGCTTTCAGCTTGTGTTAATCTGTTTAAGATCTGCCAGGTCTCAGCTAATGGATTTTTTTAATGTAAATATTAAAACATATCCATTGATCCAAGAAATGGTATCAGATAATTTGCCTCACCCATAATATAGTACCAAGTAGAAAGCACCCATTGAAATGCAGACTGCAAGCACACACTCTCTATAGCAATACTTTGGAGGAACACATCACTTGTATCAATCACCCTAGAGCAACAAAAAACTCAGGCTTCTAAGGGCTTACTATTTTTGTCAATAACCTGAGGACTAACAGTAAAAATAGATAAACCTCTATTGTAAGGAAGAAAAAGTGCAATTCATCTGAAAAGAGACAAAGGACTGAGATGGTAACAGCAATCAGAAGATCAGAAAGGATCTATCTCTGAAATTACCTGTTCAAATACAACACCACGGTTAAGGATGGCCTGTGTTAAATCCAGAAGTTGAGAAGTGTAAGCAAAGCCCATGCAGCTGTTCACTTTGGTAACCACTTCAAGGCAGGAAAGGACACTGCCAAACACAAACAGCTAGAACCAAAGCTCCAGGCAATCTGACACAGAAGTTCGACAAGGCAAATCTAAATTTGCCTTGTAGCATATACACACACAATGCATATTAGATACAGAGCAGATTACATATGCACACATATGTGAAAAAACATAATTCTGTTAGGCTTTTTTTTCTCTCTGTGACCGAGGAAAATTAGACATATATTTGATAGTAAAAAGTATGTCTGGGAAAAAAGCCAGAATCTATTTGATAAGCTTCAAATGTTATGATTCTTCTGAAAGACATTTTTACTTAATAAAAATGAACTAATGAAAGACCAGAAGTTTGTTTCCTGAAGTATATAGCTTCCCAGTTGTGTTTTGCAATATATGTTTTTGCCATTTAGCACATCATGCTTAGAGATACCACATTTAATAATACAATCTGCTGAGGATGAAAAACATTTTCTTTGCTAATAAAAAAGCTGGTTATAGAAACTGCAAGTTTGGCAGTAAAGCTTCCAAGAAAAATTGCAGCCTGAAAAACACCTGCAGACTTTAAGTGTATACATTTCAGTTTGTCAGATGTTCTTCTGTAATTTAAATATTTTAAGAATCAATCAAAATACTTTCTTTTCTTGGAAATCAGATGAATTCATATTTTTCAACTTTACCTCTAACCATGATAAAATATGAGAAAACCAATAAAGGCATTACTTAACAGGGAGACTGACATGCTTTCTGGATGTTTCAGTTCTTTTTACCCAAGAAACAACCTCAAATAGTCAAGATTTCTGCAATATTATTTAAGACCTTTTGAAGTGCTAATGAACATATAAGCATTTATATGAACTGTAGATAGGAATGACAACATATTTTTGCCCAGTGTCTGGTATAACAGGATTCAACAGGGGGTTGAAGAAGATGGTCATTATTACAGTGATACAGAACAGCACTTAAGAGAAATGACATGGTAGGATGGCTTAAGAGAAGCCAGATCTACACAGTCCTATTCCACCTCTGCATGGTGATCAGGGACAGAGTCACAAAAGGCTGCCTTTGAAATAGATTCAGAAAAAATCAGGAGACTGAGATACAAATCGATTGTAGGGATGACACACAAGAAAATGCACCAGGAAAGTCTGTTGCAGAGAGACATGTGGAAGGATCAAGACCTTTCCAACTAGAATGCTATTTTCCAATATTTTCAGTTGCTTAAGAGGTGTCTGAAGCACCAGTGACTGTCACCTTAAACCAAGGATAACAACAAAGAAACAGACACTCTGAGTTAAAACTAACTGGATCTTCTCCAAGAATTCTGCCTCAAGGACAATATTGAATATCATAATAATGACACAGTAAATAAGCTGAAACAGAGCAGACAATTACCAATTATGAATTTTTCAGCCACAATGTCATTATTTAGCATAGAATTTATCACAGCAAGACTCTCCCAAAACACTTTTACACTTTCATCAGTAGATATCATGCCAAGGGAAATGCTCAAAAAATCTTGCTCCTAGGTAAGCTTTTCCACTGCCAATGTCCAGGAAGGTTACTTTAGGAGATAGACTGCCATAAACACTGTTCACAAAATCTGCATCTATTCTTAAAATATGAAGTGATTAATACAACCAAATGAAAGCAGCAGTCATTGTGGTGCTATGCTGACAAACATGGCTGGCTCATGATTTGCTCCTGAGGGTTAAATGCTGTTTCATGCTCATTAAAATCTGCTCTAGCAGACAGAGCATCACTCGTTAAAATTAGAAATGTCTGAAAAAGCAAAACAAGAAGATGAAAACTAAAACCATATTATGATGATCAAAACCAATGTAACTGCAGTACTAAAGGCCAGAATCTGCTCCCATGTAGCTCCTCGTGTATTAAATCAGTAGTGCTGTATTAACTTGAAATATGTTCAATTCATACCAGCAAAACTATCTGGCACTTTTTTTTGATATAATAAAATTCTGGAATCTTTCCCTGCTACTCGCTTGCACGCTTTCTCAGTATTAACACAACATATGAAGGTGGGATGTTAGCTATTTTCACAGCTTTGCTCACATCTAGCCAATTCTGTGTTTACTGTCATAGTCTAAAACTGGGCACAGGGATTTTTTGTATTCTTCCTCCTTCCATGTGTTCCTATAGGAAAAAAAAGCTTGCCTACCATCATTTTTCTGTCTCTCACACTAGCTCTGTGTCTTTGCATAAAAATTTGCATTTGTTATCAGCTGAGATTTGCAGACAACATAAGGCAACAGATTCCACACACCTGGGTCCTTCTGATGCCTTAAAATTTAGCTTTTATATTTTTCAGATCAGTACTGCTCTAGTGTATAACTCTAACACTCCACAGACTGTCAGCTACTGTTCTCCCATTTTATTCAGACAAAACAATTTCTCTCTAGACTTGAAACTCACTTTCTCAGGCACCAAAAAATGTAAATAACAGTGAAGTAGGGTGCAAACTGGGAATGTGACTCCATTACCTCCATTACCATTGGACAATTAACCTCTGATATGCAAATTGACCTAATTTGTATCTGTCTGAAAAACCCATGACAGTCGTCCATCTTGGGTGTAGTTTCTGCAAGACTCCTACACTGCCCAACATGTACCCTTTGAATACCTACCTTTAATTCTGTCTGGTCTTTGTTCTAGGTAGCCTCCCCAGGCATCACTTCCACATCTCTCTTCTGTATTGTATTCTGTATCAGGTAACATGGAATAATTCTTCCTTATTCTGACAAGATGGCTATTTGGGAGGTGGGTGAACGCAGTATTCCAGGTACATTGAAAATGCAGGCTACCACACTTTGATCACTTTTACATTTCTTAAATAAAATCCCATTAGAGAGACAAATCATCAAGGAATCATTTGAGCAGTCAATGGAGAGAGTGACATGAAGCGGGTAAAAACAGCCAAGCGTTCCATGACCACCTTTTTATACTTTTGTGGGTCTCCAAGCACTTCACTATTTTAAATCACATGATCACCCATCCTGCAAAGCTAAATATTCTGTATTTTATTAACTGTAGTTTTATACCTCTACTATGTTTGCCTATGGGAAATCAGTAAATCAGGGCAGAGACTTCTGCAATTGATTACTGGGCAATAAACGGGCAGAGTGGTACACCATAAATCAAGGTGATAGTTTAGGGGCTGGACATTAATCTGACTTTTTCTTTGATTCCCCCCTTCCAATATTTCATTTCTCAGATCAAATTTAATCTCTCACTCAAATGAACTGGAAAGAATTTCTGCTATGGAATACTCATTGGTAAAAAGGTATATTAGAAAGTACTGACATTTACGTGTGATTCCTAATACGCCTTAAACACACTGAAGTGCTCAGGAGCCTACCAGAGAAAGAAGCAAGACCATTCTCATTGAACAATGCAACATGTATTTTCCAACAGCCTAAGGCAAGGAAAAGGTTGCCTCTCCAAAATGCTGCCTACTGCATTACACTGCCAAACACCACATGAAATGCAGTAACCTCCTTTGATAAACAATGCACTTACAATATGACCAAATGGATAAAAAAAAATTTAAATACTTCCATATTTATTTTCATTAATGTATTTTTACGTGCCTTCATAATTCCCATTGCTATAATCCCAGGACATAAAATAAAGCATAAAATTATATTATACCTTGATATGAGAGGTGTTACTAGATATACCTTAAAGTGACAAACTGATATTCCATAAAAATTTACGGAGAGTTGTGGTCCCAATTCTGATTAATTTAAGCATTATTCAGAAATCCCACAGAACAGTGCTACAGCAGACCCTTTCACACACGTACTTCCTAGATGGCATTCCAATGAAATGGCATGTGAAACTTCTGTTCTGACAGATCTGGTTCTAAACTAGCTCATTAAAACCTAGCACTCACAGTGCTCAGAAAACAAAGGGAGTAAGAAAGCTGCTTCTCCCAAATCTATCATTACAGAGCAGTTCAGTCTGCTGAGGGCTACTGAATTAACAGCAGATGGGCAAAAGCAGGAAGCAAGTTACACTACAGTTTATCAGTTTACAAGATGCGTAAGTGCTGCTGAATAGAAATAAAAAAAAAAAATATTCTGACCTTATAGGGGCCAAGTCTCCCTCTCTCCAAAGTCACTGCATACTGAAGTAATAGCTGTTCTTCATTTACTCAAGTGTTTCTCAAGGCATGTTCAGTAACTTCTAACACAGTCTTAGTCCACACAAAAGGAAATTGGTTATTTGTCTGTTATCCAAGGAAGGCTGAGTAATACACCGCAGTAGGAAAGACCTCTAAAAATAAGTCATCTCTCAGCAGATTCACTCCCTTCCTGTCTGGGTTTGAATCAGTTTGCAACTGCATGAAAGGACAAAGCTCGAGGATGAAGTATGGACAACTTCTGTAATGATCACACTGCTCATATGCATTCATTTCCCTCCTACTCTGTTTAAAAGAATCCAGTTATTAGGGGTGGAGCAAGGTAGTGCTCAACAGGATGTGCGTGATCAGAGCTCCGCATGTGTAACCTTCTGCTTTCATGTTTATTTTTGGATGTATTTTCCTTTGTACTTTGAAGTAGTTTTCTTGGGCAAGGTAGCTAGCACCACAATCACTTATACATGCTGAGGAAGGAAAGCAAGCCCTCACCAACACAAACAGTATTTTTTTCTACAGATTCATAGAATATCTTGAAAGTCTACAGTATTGTAACAGTAATAAGTTACTTTTTGTCATGCTTGTTAGTGCTCTTCAGACACCAAAGCCAGGGACAGTCAGTGCACAAAGGAACATCACCAGTGATTCCCATAACCTCCTAGCTCTTCATCAGGGAACAGTGTTCAGCTGTGTGAGAATTCAGTGTGAGATTTCATCATCTTTAATCCGCTGTAACAGCGTTGATAGCCAACGAGTCTCCAAGGATGAGTAAGCAGAGAAGATCAACAGATGTTCCCCAACAGGATGCTACTTCAACAGACACAGTCATTAGAGAAAAAACTGGCTCATTTTAACTGGTAATTGTTGTTATCAGGACAGTGTCATTTGTTTTGACCAGCATTCCCTGACTGATAGAAATGAAGGTCACAGAAAATGTTTCTGTACTTAAAGGGCTGACTGAATATGGGGCTGCACGTATTACGGAAGGCACCTTAGTGTATTTTTTATAAAGAATATCCTATCTTTTCCTTAAAGAATATTTAAATTTAAAAACTGGCAGACTAACACTGGTTAAAAGAAAGTCAGTTTAGTAATAGCTATCTTTTTTTCTTTCAGGTATAGTCCCAACTACAATATTTTTCATAGCAATTAATACCTTTGCTGTATATTGTGCATTAAGTACATCAATAAAACATATCTAATCTGACAATAATTATACCAATGCAATTGCTTCTTAGAGCAATACAGCTAATACAGGGCAAGTTACTTTTCAATTTAAAACTCAGAGAAGTCTGCAAATTCACAATATGAAGATTCAGAGATACCAAACATTCTTTCTAAACTTAGAAAGAATTAAAATAAATAATCTCTCTCTCAAAATCTAGTTTCAGGATATATACTGAAAGTTTCATAAGCAGCACAATGGATATGTAATTGTCTTTCAAAGAACTGCATAGATATAGAAATATTTGTTGCAAATGTGAACATCAGTAGGGTTCTGTATTAACAAATGTTTAGTGTTAAGAAGGACACTTCATAGTTTTTACTCCTAGCATTTCAGATTAGTTGCACAGTAAATTAAAGCCAATACTGAATCTATTTCTGTTGTTTCATTTTCCAAGATTACATTCACAATCAAAAATAAGAAAAAAAATTTAAATTTAAAATTGCAGCATTGGATTTTCGTTCCTCTGTAGGAACAATTCTTATTTGGTTAATGGAGTTTTGATGTTTTTCTTTCCCTCAAAACAAGGAAATAAAGTAAATTTCCCCAAAAATTAATTTCTTGGGGAAAAAAACAAATGAAAAAATAACATATATTGCATTTTTGCACTTCTATTATTAATCATAAAAATTCTACATACATAAAATCAGCCACCATTTTAAGAATACTAACCCTACAATTTATTTAGGTTGTTCTTATATGACAGTATTACATTATTTTGGAATTATTTAACTTTTTTTCTGGAAAAACTACTTCTTTCATGAATTAAATTCTCATTATGTGGACAATTGAAATTTGCCCACAGTAGATTTTAGCTTTTACAATATCTGGACTGTAATGAACTGACATTGTTGCCTTTCCCTATTTTTCCATGGTACCATATGTATTGAATATCTGTGATCCACTCTTGACTTTGTGTGAGTTTTCATTAGACACAATTAAAAACTGAATGACACGTAACAATAACAGTTTCCTCATGCAGACTTTGTCACAGCAAAAATATATGAACCTTAGGATAAGGCAGAAAGAACAATGCAGCATCAAAAATATTAAAAGTCTCCCTTTAGAAAAATATTTACCTTTCTTCAGGTAACAATAATATTATGAACAATATGGTGCTGGTGCTACTGGTAGTATATTTTGGGAAAATTTTCTTACATAATTTTCCATCTATTTTAAACATTTTCTCTTTATCACATATTAGCTGCAGTTTATGCAAACTCTGGGATTAGCAGGTTGCAAGGAAATAAATATTACCTTGAAAAAATGAACAACTTTATTATATCTGAGACCAACCAGCAAAGCTGTATTTCATTGAATAATTTTCCACTCACTGACAGTAGAGGGATAGCCTCCTTGAAAGAAAACACATCAAAATATATGAGAAGTTCACTGTAAAATGGCACAAAAGACAAAGAAGCACCATAATCTAAACTGTGGTCTCTGACTGACACCTGCAGCATTTGTGACATGTTCTACAGCTCAGTTTCATAAAAGCTGCAACACACAAGGTGTGTGCTAAAGCTGCCTATGACCACTCCAGCACTTTTAACACATATCACCTTCCACAAAAGCATCTATCATCAAAAAACTCAGCAAAATCATCAAAAGCGCTCAAAACAAAACTGTATTAGTGATTAAAGACCAAATTATGTTGAACTTGTTTTTAAAACTACTTTAAATATATGATTCAAAAATTTTTAAAAGGGAACCCCATGCCCCAAATAATAAGAGAAATAAGAGAACAATGCTTAGAAGGAAATTCATATGCATGGGAAAAATGACTGTGCTTATACCAATTAAAAGTGAATTTTTTACAAAAATGTTACCAGAGAAACCTAAAATTGGATTTATTCTCCCCATCATTATCTTGTAAAGCACTATCGACATTATCAAATTTCTGACTACTGGCAAATGCTGCATATGTTAAAACAGATGAGACCACTGGCATATTTCATCTTTTCATACCAAGGCCTAAAACTACAATGCAGCTGCTTTGGAAAAAAAAAAACAAAACCCTGTGAACTGCAAAAAAATATTGCCTTGTCAGATTCTTCAAATTAACTGCAAAACTTCAATAACTGTAGAACGTGCCAAAATATTTTAATTTAGCTGTAGAACCTGCCAAAAAACAGTAAAAATCCTGGCCATGCAATTCAAAGAATGGTATCTGATATTGTCAGGCCATTCAGTGGCAAGCGTGTTTCACTCACACTGTGGTCTTTCATGCCTTGGCAATGCTGCACCATTAACTATGCTCAAGGTAACATACTGTTAGGCAGCTGATGAAAGTGCAGTTTCCTCCCTCAATGTAGATAGCTGAAGATTTGACTTTTTTCTGATACTGACTTTAGAACTGCTTTAAGACAATTAGTTGCAGTGTAATACTGCTCTTTCGCAGGAAAACAGAAAGAAAAAAAATCCATCCATCCACAGTTAGAAGCTGAACTAAAATGTTAGAACCAGCACCTATTTCTTAAATATAATTAATGTCCCTAGACCTGCAACTTTAGGACACTGTCACACCATCTGGCAGCTCTGCACAACACCTACACTTGTACAGTCACCATGTCAAACAAGCTGGAGGTACAAATTGGCAATAGTGTAGGCCAGGCCAACAGGATGCCTTCCAGTTCCCACAACACTTTTCCAACCAAATGTAGTGCTTGCAAAAATGCAAACAGAGTCAAGTTCAGTAACTTTGTGCAGCAACATGTTAATGAAGTCTTCTCTGCATGGATACCAAAGTAGACAGACTACAGAATCAAGAAACTCAGCAGTATGTTCTCCACAAAGGAAAGTTTTAAGGGAATTCACATGTAATCAGAAAGTCAATTTTTAAGTGATCTTGATCCATCTGCAAATTCTAAACCCCTTACAGCTGGTGATGAGACAAGAGTAAATGAGAATAATTTAAAATTTCAGAGTACAATAAGAATACACTCTCCTCATAAAAGCTGGCAATAAAAGCAAAATTAAGGCTAAGAGAGCAACACCTGCAGTATATAAATAAATTCTACCAGATATTCTACCACCTAAGTTATTTCATTACAAGAGGCCCACAGGAAAGAAATACAGGAGTATGGAATCATACATAATATGAAGGACTAAAGACAAGTAAAAACTTTTATTTTTTCCCAAAGTAATTTAAAATAATTATACTTTGCTTATGATATAAATGTCTTCATACTACATGGTGGTCCACCCTAAAGAGGATGGGCTGTGGGCATGCCACACAGCAAGTAACAACATTAGACCCTGAGAAATCTCTAGTGAGATAACAGTGAGAATGAAGGAGAAGAAAAGGACAATGGGATCATTATGCAGATTAAGTTATTCCTTATAAGGTTATATTCTGAACCCTGCCCTCTGATTAGTTAATCCTGTATTCCATATAAGGTATTGTTTCTGTTTCTCTCTGTTCATTGGTTCCCTGCTCTCAGATAATGTTTATACAAGGCTGTGTTTGTGCCATTGGAGGTCTTCTCAAGGAGCTATGTAGATCTGCACTGTTTATGCTTTGTGTCGCGCCCTCACGCGCCTGATTTTATCCACATTAAAGTGTTCTGTTTCTAGCCCTTTAGTCCTTCCCATCCATTTTATTTTATTGCCGTGCTCCCAGCTGGTCCCAGGGCTGCACGCGTCGGCAGCAACAGGAGCCCGTCCAACGTATGATGCAACAATACTATATAACAAATACTTTCAAAGTCAAGGCATTTTTTTCTGTATTAACTGCAAATAAATCTGAACTTACTTCCCAAAGTGCTTTGAAGTCCTTCTGCTCAATTCGAAGGAGCTCACTATGTTCCCTGGTAACAATGGTAGCATGGCGAGGAGTGTTATCCAGAATGGACTCTCCAAAAGCAGTTCCTACTCCAAGAGTGCATATCGTCACAGCATCCTTTGATTCAAAAAAAAGGACACATTAAATATTTCAGGATGTTTTGAGAGTTTTTGTGTCTTATTTTTAATAGCACTGCGTTGAGAGTCTTCAGCAATCTGCTTAAAAAGAACATTAATTTAGATGTCAACAACAAAAAAAATCAATGTGCTGGTAAACAACATGGAAAGCTTTAACATGGAAAAAGTGGGACTTCTGTTTTCTATATTCATCAGTTGAATTCGACATTTCTGAATGCAAATCTGAGAACACAAGAATCACTTTCATCTTTA
The DNA here is from genome assembly GCF_036417665.1 of Passer domesticus. Classification (NCBI taxonomy): domain Eukaryota; kingdom Metazoa; phylum Chordata; class Aves; order Passeriformes; family Passeridae; genus Passer; species Passer domesticus. The sequence goes on from NC_087483.1 coordinate 23,057,996, forward strand.
TAAAAACCTATGATCTCCGGTAATCTCTCTCTAAACACTACTAAGATGATTAGATCTTTAGAAATCTCAGAGGTGATGAGAAGGTAACTAGAATCAGAAATGCAATCTTGGAAGATAAACTTCTGTCCTACACAGGCTACTCTTATCAGAAAAAAAAATCACCTGTTATGTTTTCTGTAAATGTAACTTTCAATTATAATATCCTCTTGTATTTATATTGCATTTCTCTATTGTACAAGCAACGTGCTTGTACCATTGAACCAACTCTTGGCCCTTCTGTTGAAAATGCCAGCAAATCTTTCAGTTGTTAATGGATGTTTGTCAATTAACTACCAGACCAAAAAAAAATATTTTCACATAAATCAGGGATTTCAAGAAAACTATTCAAGTTCAAACAACCTGGAAAAAATGGATCCATGTACAGAGCAATAAGAAGGTCCCAAACAAGCAGCAAAGTCCACTTCGAAGGAGTCTATATGAGCACATGCCATTCTAAATGATGTCTAAATGAATCTCTCTTGGCCAGGAACTCCTCTGTAGTAGTTCCAATAAAAATTATGAGCTACTGCAGAGAAAACAAGTAGCCATTAAAGAGGTTGCTTGAATCAAGATCTTTAGATACATGTTCTATTTTCAGCTCAAAAGTTGCTTTGTTCCTCATCACAGGCTTGAAGCTGAACACTCACGTCTTTTTTCTGAGATGGGCCTTATCTGACAGTCTGTTAAGTAATTAAAAAAATTAGCAACAGCATAAAAAATTTTAAATCATACTAACTGTACTTAACAATAGAAAACGTATTGCATGTGCATGCAGACAATTACAAATTACCATAGAAAAACACATGCTAACTTTACTTGATACAAGATGAGAAGTATAGTTTAATTCTAAAATGTAGGATTCATGCAACCTCTGCAAAAATCAAAGCAGAAATATTTGTCGTCCTCGTGGCTGATAATCCAGGAGAGATACATGAACAAATTTCAGCATCATTTTCTGTGTTTAGAATTGCCCTGCTTTTCTTTCATGCATCTAATAAGTCATAATAGGCAAATGTTATTAAGATAAGGTTAGTAGCTTTGTAATTGCAATACAAAGACAAAAGCCCATAATAGTCCAGTTCCCTGAACCATACCAAATTGCTCTTACACAGATGTTACCATATAAAATTGTGTGTTCAGGAAAACAAAATCAATTATGTCTCAGAGAAGATCTAGGAAAAATTTATCAACTGTCAGAAATAAATTTTCAAGGAAGGAAAGTAAGAACAGATTTTCTTTAAAAGAAAGAATATTCAGGAATAAGCACCTAGGCACCTAAATAGAAGCCTCTACAAACAGACTATAGTACAGTTTATACACTGAAATCTGCCTTCCCAAGCTTACAATTCAGAGCTGAAACACTGTGCATGCTACAATACTCACAATGGCATTCAAAGGAGCTACAAAGAAAATGGGCCTACTGCTCACACAAAATTTCATCTACAGATATACAATACATTATTCTCAATCCTATTCAGAAAGTTCAGATAAAAGAGCTCTGTTCAGGACAGGACAACCAAACAGCCTGGCATAAAAGAAACTTTTCCTGTAGGTAGATCATAAACACTGTTTACATCTTCTAACTTCTCACTCGCTCCCTTCCCTTCAAAAAAAGAAACTCATTTTAAACATTTCACCTTCTCTGACTGTGTACAACCCTAAAGAATAATGACAGAACAGACATGAGAAGAAAAAAGGATAATTGTTAGTTAAGAAATTACTTTATAAGGTAACTTCTGATGAGGCAGTTGTTAAGCTTAAGGAATAAATTAACACTGTGGGATGTTAGGTCAAGAGACTGGAATGGTCCTATCTATATTCATTAAAGGAAAATCCAGGCTTCCATCCAATGCCTTGTTAAGGCTGACCTAGGACAGAGGCTAGATGGAGTTAAAGAATAAAGTAGCTATTCATTAAAAGGTCTCAATGGATACACCTTGGGCAGCACAAGCACCCAGCCAGGGCTACACCTGAGATGAACCAAAATGGTCACAAAATGGACACCTGGTCACAAGGTCTCTCACTTTCATAAGTTATGGTCCATTAGCATATTGGAGTTACTTGTGCAATTATAGCTTTAAGTTATGAAGTCCCATCCTTCTTGTTTTCCTCTCTTCAGTCCACCTTTATGCTCTTGGGCCTGAATATTTGGATCAGTTGTCCTTTGTCCCAAGCTAGAGAAGGAATTTTTTTTCTAGCTACTCTGTGAAGCGAGCTTACCATCCTTTAATATGAACCTCAGAACTACACTCTAAAGCAGAACAGAATTTGAAAAACATAAAAGCTAAAACCTAATGCGTCATATCAAGTTTTTTCAGATTTTTTCCCCAGCCATCACTGTTCTCCACAGAGATGCAGTTTCACAGCCAGCTGGGGTGCAGACCTATATGCCTTCTTTGAGGCTTCAGAGCCCTATTTTCTCGCTACCCCTTGTTTATACATCTCCAGCCTCCTGGGGAATCAGGTGTGTTTCCTGTTATGCCAGTTAACCTTACACTCAAGAATCTCCCGCTGTTCAGTGAAGACTTCAGGAGGATTGCTGGCAGCTCAAAACTCTGTTTGCTGTTCCCCTCTGCAATCCCAGAAGCAGCAGGGTGTTCTAGTGGCTGGTAACCAGCTAACATTCACACAGCTATTTAAAAGTATTAGAGACTTAGAAAGATGAGATTGCTCCCATTGCTATCTGTCCTCTGTACACACTATAAAACAGTAGTGTTCAAATCAGAGGCTCTTTGTGTATTCAGTTTCACTGACTCTTACTGCCACATGAGACATATGCAGGAAAAGCATTCTTAAGCTTTTCCCTCACCCCCCCCCCCATCAATCCAAAACATTATTGAATTTGCAAGACCATTTTATGGAATGGATGAGAATCAGAAATAAGGCTCTGCTTTATTCCCTTCCCCAGCATCTGAAGGATCATCCTGTATCCCCGCTCCTTGACTTGTGACCCCTTCTGTTCCTCAAGCTGGCAAACAGAATTTTTGTACTGTGTGTGAATAAAATAATGGTGCTGGAAAGAGAAATGAAGAAAACAGGGAGAAACATTACTACTAGGCTCAAAGGGATGTTCCTTTGAAATTTTAGCTTGTTCAACATTTTGAGTTTTTAAGACAGCTGATGTAGCTAGATTGTTTTTGATTTCATCATTTTCCTACACCTTGCATCTTTATCTCACCTGTCTATCTGTGTCTCTCTAGGACATCATACTATCTCTATGTTTAACAGGAGTTTTGCAAAAGCTGGCATTTTGAGAAGTTTGCTTATTATTACTTTGACACAGTGTAGTTTGTCCTCAGCAAAAATTTCCTTCTATAACAGAGAAACCCAAGATATACATGAAAGTAAAGCATGAAGTGATTTTTCTCTTCCATTACCTTCACTTCAGTGTTTGAGCCATTCAGACAAGAAATCCTTATCAAACTATTTCTAACAATAACACAGAAATACTTCTGAATACACTTAAATCGCAGTTTGCAAATATGTTAGGCCACCCTCTTTACACAAGACAAGGTTATTTGCTTAAAGAAGGCATTATGCTTCTACAAAAACTGTAAGCAGCTTCTCTTTAGTACCTAATTAAAACATGTATGGTTCAGACTAACTGTACTGTAATACCACATTCATTATTTCCATACCTTTCTATCTGATCTTCTAAAAGCTACCTGCAATGTCTTAGATGTTTTCCTACGTCACCTGACAGAGAGAAGTAAAATTATTTTCCTGTATTAACTTTCAATATGCACAACCACAACACTGGAGCTCAGCATGAGCCAACACACTCGGCTTCTCAGCTTAGTATATTAGTTCAGCCAATCTCTGTGTTACAATGGGTACAGCAGTTCTCATGAGCAAACTAAACAATTTAAAACTACCTTAGGCATATTTATACTACTAACTACAGTACAAACCTATGTCACAACTTCACACAGGTTATCTCCAAAATACATTTACATACTGAAAGCAGTATTGCAAGGTCTACCCTGTTTAAATCCCTTTCCTTGCTGCCACTTCACCTTATTACACACCTCCTTTGTCCTCAGTTTCAAAGAGCTGTGAAATTCTTCCATTTCTTACATGAACATCTGAACCTCTTTCTTCACAGTCATTCTTCTCAGCAACCCCACTAACTTATTTGGCTTTTCATCCCCAGCCCTCTGCATCTTCTTACAGCTGACACTGCTGTACCATCCAAGCACTCACAGCTCCTCCTTTAGAGCTTTTCTAAAACAGGCTAATTGTTTTTTAAGTCAATGCCCTACGTTAAATTTTGCCTGTTTTTAAAAATTGACCTGCCTAAAAAACCCCACCATAACATAGGCAAGATAAGCTGGCAATAGGCCCCGGCACACACTCTGTTTGAGCTGGCAAAATGCAGAAAAAAACCCAGAAGATCAAATTGCTATTTGGTCTTTGTCTTTTTTCTCTTCATTCCTTCATAGTTTATCAGAAAAATATTTGGGGTAAAAGACTCTGAATCTAATTCAGAAGAACACGGTGTTGTAGAATCTGACAACATTATAACACTGATGCTTTTGTCAAAATGCATTTATTCCCAGCTTTAATCTGAGGCATTGCCAACAGTCATCCTTAGACTGTTCAGTTTAAAAACAGAGTTCAAAAATGAAACATACCCAAGGCAATTCGTCAGCAACGCTTTTAAGACAACACCAAACCAGGAACATCCCTAAGAAAAACTTCCATTACTAGATATCTCAACACTGGGTAGGCAGCAATGCCAAATAAAAATGAAATTCAGAATCTGAACATAACTGAGGGCAAATACCTCTTTCTGATATATTCTACAGAGGCTGCATTTTCTGTTTATTTTGAAGGCAACTTAACTTCACTTTTTTTATGACTTTTAAGTACTGTATTTATCAGGGTATTTGTACAAACAAATTGAGACACAACCAAAACAGTTTTCATTACAGTTACCTCTGGAATTCACATTGAGAGGTTTTCACCCTAGAAAATGTCCTCTTTGATCTCTTCTTGATTGTTGAATGCCCAGAAAAATCCATTAATAGTTTTTACAGACAGCAGACTCCACTCAGGATGTACTGGATGAGTAATCCTGTCAAATCTCTGTAGCCATTCCAACGGCATATGAAATTACCAGCACATTTTACCAGCTCGGTGGAACAAAACTAGCAGTAACAGCAAACTTTTCTCTGGTCAAACTCTTTAAAACAGGTGTGTATGGTAAATAGCCGAATGCGATTTACAAACACCGCCCGAACTCGGGCTTGCTTTGTGTTCTAACACTGCCCTCTCGTGACAGAACACAGCTTTGCAAGCAGAAAGGGTTTTTCCAAACCAGTACGAAAACAAGGCTTTATGAGGTCCTGATTATCTGTGTCTGTCTCTATTAAAGCCCGTAAAACAATAGATGTAATAGTTCTTGTTATTTTAATATCTAATCATAGCTAATATAAATATTTCTGTTTACATAAATTCTCAACTTGGTCCTTATCAGTATTACTAATATTTTCTGAGAGAAATCACAGGTGTCTACATTAGTAAGCTGCTGTGCAGCAAGGATGTGTGTGAATTAATACCTCACTAGCTACACTGAAGTCTTGATCCATTAGTACTTAAAAATTTAATTTCTACATGCCTCTGTAGGAACAAAGGCAATTAAGACACTTTTATCAGGGACCAGGTGCACAATAACTTGCTGCACTTCTAATGGGAGAAAGCCACCAATCACCAAAGGTGACTATAGAGAGAGGTAGTACATGGTAGATGTTACACAATGCATTAATTCCTAGGCTTCGTGAAATTTAAGTTTCCCAAGTACACAGATAAACACCTAGCAAAATGGGACTCATTTTTCATCAAGAGAATTGATTTTCCGTATTTACATTAATACTGTAGGCATCATCATATAATCACAGGATAATTCACACTGCAAGAATACTCAGGAGGTCATCTAATACAACTTCCTGTTTATCTGAAGTATTAAACAGTGTCCAAATTAATTAGTTATGTCTACAGACATTTTAACCAATAGGAACCTAAATACCAAGTTAGCTTCTCTCCTACTAGAATGACAGACTAATCCTGTACTTTTACATGAGTCTACAAACTTCTAAACTCAGGTAAACAGCTGTATCTGTCCTGCTCTGCTGGAAGTTTGTCATTAGCATTCGTGCCATTTATGGTATAATAGTAACAGCAGAGCAATTAGTCATTGTTACAACTCTGCAAAGGAACCCTTCGCTCCTGGGTGATGAGATTGGAAAATGTGCTCCAAGTACCCCTACGTCTTAAGCACCCATTCCCAGCTGTCAATGCTGTCAACCGAGTGTGCCAGGGCTGCCCTGACAGCAATGCAACACCGTATTGCTTCTACCATCTGGGTTTGTAGAGAGCACAGTAGGCAGGGAGTGCTAGCAAGTGCTAGACAGTGCTACTTCAAATTAGGAATGACCAGTACCAGGGCAACAACAAAGTACAGGCAAGACTGTACAGGAACCACATCCAGGAGGCTACAGGCAGGAGAATGAGGAGACCAAGAATGAACAAGGAGGGACATGGTATAAACCCCAAGCTGGAGCAAAACCAGAGAAAACGTTGGACTCAAATAGTATTTACGAGTCCCCAAACATGAAAATTATCCAGACAGGAATGGTAAATGCATGGGCTGCTATGTTTTTGGCAGCAAGACCATTTTCTAGGGCAACTAGGCAGTGGTAAGAATTAAGTTCCTTTTTCACGTGAGAAGGAAATGTGAGGTAAGAAGTAACTGCAGAATATAATTTCTAGAACTAGAATTACATGAATTGTAGTTCAACAGCTTCCTACTGGCAGGAAAGTGAAGTTAACCTGAACAAGCAGAAAAAAAATATTTACATTATATTCACTAAGAAACTGAAGTGTTCCATACTCCATCTAATGGAACAAATCAACACTCCAAAGAGATTCTTAATTTAACATCCAGATTGTGAAGATATATTACTTTCTGAGTAAAGAGCATTGATTCTTCACAACAGTGTAGTGCCATCTCTTGGCAAACACTGGAAAATCCTGATTGCTTTAGACACCCACAGAAAAGGGTCTCATAAGAGCCCAGTACTGTTCCAAATTGTGACAATACCAATGACAGCCAGGCCGTGACAAGAATTGCTCAAATTAAGTTAATTATACTCTCAATCAATCTCTACTTAGTACTGTTGCTAAAAATAATATGAAAGAAGTTCCTTTTGCATCTACCATTCTACTGCAGTAAATAGAAACACCCAGTACTCACTCACTGCCTTGACTTGCATTCTGACCCAATTTCAATGATGATGCGACACTCAACAAAGTGAAAAAAAATCCAATTTCTGCTATGAACAAAAAACTTTCCTCAATCGGGCAAACTCTGGGCAAAGACTACACCACCACCATCCCCTACACATGCTATTTTCAATCCAGGTGAGGAAAATGGGTAGTAATCTCTGTAAGGTCCTAGATAGCTATACTACTCATGCAAAGGCACAAGTCCCTTATCAGAGGTACAACCCCAAGCCAAGCTACATCATGGGACAATCACTGGTCTCAAACATGGCAGCAGGGAAGGGACAGGATGCTCTCCCACAAGACTAAGCTCACAGCAGCAAGTGCATGACAATAGACAACTTGGACAGGAGACTCCAGGAAAACTATCTCATCTTATTTACTCTAAAATCCAGGGCACCAAGATACTGAGAAACCACTTTAAATTTGGGGAGAATTTTACTTGTCCTTCTGTGTCTTAACACTGAATAGGTATTACCTGTAGGCATCTTGTCCAACATGGCAGCAGTTCCAATAGTCTGCTATTACTACACTACTTCCCCATTTCTGCAGTGGAGATTGCATTATGCTGTTATTAGACTGCATTGCTAGTGGGTTTGCTTTGAACTTCCTGAAGAACTGGATTAAAATATTTCTAGGGAATGAATTACCCACACTCTGATCTTTAGCACAACTTCAATAGCACTACTAGAAAAGATAGAAAAGACTTGTATCACATTGAAATGTAGACCACTTCCAGAACATTACATTTCAGTTTCTTGAGATCAATGGCATGATTGTGTTCCTTAGCCCAAGGACAACTAAGACTAAAAGAGACTCAGAGAAACATATACATCCTTGTGATATGACAAAATATCTGTATAGAATGTGTCAGTATCTACCTCACGATAAATTATATTCTTCATTTGTGCTACTGAGCAGATGGTTGCAATGAAAAATATATTTTACCTGGTGGTTGCTTGTATCAGACACCTTCACATCCAGTGATCCTGTCAGGACAGCATACCAATTCGTCCCAATATCACCCTGACGGAATACTGGAAAGATGAAATCTTGTAAATAAGAGTTATCACTTTAAGTTTAGCAACAGTAATAAACATTTTCTCACATATTACTGAAATACTGCAGTCACTGCTGGCACCATCCAATTTGCCATATGAGATTACTTATTTACTGTTACAGTAATACTTCCAGTGCCACTGAAAAGCACACATTTTAGTAAACTAGTCAATACACTATGGAAACAATGGAAGCACATAGAACTGCTTCACTCTTCTCCCCAGTTTGCGTCCGTTCCTCTGTTCTCTTAGTTAATTAACCAAATAAACAAAACAAACAAGGAAAAAGTTTTTCTGAACAATGAAAATCCCTTTGAAATTCATAATCTTCCAGTGCAGACACAGCTACCAATGAATTCAGTAAGAGTTCTGGCTGATCAGCAGCTGCAAGACTTTGATGCCCAGGCATTCCAACTGCGTGATTACAGAGCATCAAAATCCCTATTACTCTAAGCAAACCCTAGTGTTGCATGCCAGATTTTCCTGAGGTGTTTGAGACTTTACTAATACCACAGGTTTTCATCAGCTATTCCCCTGGTATGCATTCCCATCACAGGACTACCACTTATTTCCATCTCAGCTGCACAGACCAAGCGCAGGGGTGCACCTACACCAGGCCCACAGGCTGCCAGCACAGGCACGGAGCTGTTGCACCCCACGCAGTTTGCAGCTCTGCAGGTCTGGCTTGTGCCAGGGTGCCTGGAAACCACACACTATCAGTGATGTGCCTTGCTGACACACCTTTGCCCCTGACAGCACAAAGCACTGGCAAAAGCAATCAATAATACATTTACAGGGGAAGAATGAGGCTTAAGTCCAATGACTGGCTTGTAATCTTTCAACAGAACAGTGGTAGAGTCTGACATGCTACTGTATGCCTTGTTACCATAGAGTCAGTACACACTGCATTTGTAGAGCAAGCAGCACTTTAGTCCTGCCTTGCCCCATGACTCTGATTGTAAACATTCCACTGATTCTGCTCTAATCGATCTCCTAAAGACAATCACAGTCTAACCCCCATGTTTATCTACATAAAATACATAATCATATGAAGCTGTCTTACATGTGATTCCTTTTTCCAAATTTTCATAATATCCACAGAGACATATCTGCTGGAGAAGGTTTGGATGAAATTTCTCAAAAGCTTTCACTTCTTTCAGTCGTGTGAATATTATATCTACATCTTCACTAGAACGCTCCAAAGGCCTGCAAGAAACCAAAAGAAAAGAAAACAAAAGACAAGGGCTTAATCAGAGAAACATCCCCACCTGCATGCACCAAACTTAAAAATGTTTGCATTAAATAACACACCATAATATAAACAAATTAAAATGCATTTTACACTACATAATGAAGTCCTTCCAAGACATCTTAACAACTGCCCTTTATCAACTTGAGCATGATTCTTATGATTTCAACACAGGCAGTGTCCAGAAGCCCACTTAGCACCAAATTCTCACTGTACAAGTAGATATGATGATACAGTCCTCATCCTAAAGATCTTAGAATGATATATAGTTTTAGGTTTGTATGAAAACCTTAACAAACAGATGTCCAAACACACAAGAGATCCATGGAATCAGTGCCCAAAACAAATGTTCTCTATCTGGCTAAATGGAAAGCATTAGATACCAACAGTAATTCCTATATTGAAGCTTCTCTTCTGCATTTTACTGACTATAAACTGACTTTCCTCTTCTCACTTTCAAGGAAGAAGGAAAACTTTAATACATATATTCTCTTCCATGAAGTTTCTGTCTCTTAGTGTTGGACAAATTAAATATGCAAGTAAGAATCTTAATTTTTCATTGGTAACAGTCACAAGTTTTAATTCCAATATTTAAAATATTTTAAATCTTTGACAGCAACGCCTTTTTTAAAAAAACCCAAGATTTCAAGAAAAATAAAATTGCAGACCTCTCTACAACAAAGTAGCATGAAGACCAGCAGTTCAGCAGGTTCAGCATATTACTACATATTTATGAAAATAAAGTGAATTAGCTCTGTAACACACTTTAAATGTGATTATCAAATATTATAAATCAGCAGGTCAGCCAAACACTAGGTGACAGCATTAGAAAAAAAAATAATTATAACAGACTAAATGCAAACCACTAAGGACAGAAAGAAACAGAATTTTCCTAGGACATTATGCTGGATCAGATGAAGAAATTATTAATGTATAAAGGCATAACAGAAAGAGAGATAACTGCTAGTAGTCATTAGACTTATCATTCACTCAAATGTTGCTAGTTAATTTTACTGACAAAAATGTCCTTTTTGCCAGTGGATGAGCTTATAATGAACAGAAGTCAGGTAGCTACAATGAACAAAGACTAAGTTCACAAATACATATCTTTATTCACCTTATTGTTATACAAACAGTGTAAGCACTCCTTCCAACAAGATTTTTTAAAGATTCCTCTTTGAAATCAGAGACTTTAAGGAACCCAAATCTTTGCCTCAGTGAAGAAACCCAGATTCTACTTGTATTGAATCTCAGTATCTCATTTTTCTTATTAAATTATGTCTAGGAGGGATTAAATCTCTATTCTCGTTTATACTCCAATTTACCCTTATTAACTACAGATGAGAATAATAATTCTCTGGTGTATGCACTTGCTTCTACATCACAGTGACATCCTCTTACCACTTCAAACTACAATCAACTACAATAGCTCTCTTTTGAATATTTCATGTAAGATTTTCACCCATTTCTTTTTTTTTTCTTGACTGTGCACTAGCTGACAAGTACTAATAAGCATTAACTCTCTTGTCAAAATCCTTTTAAGAAGATTAGGAGGTGCAGCTTGCAAACAGATTTGCAATCTACTTCCACAAGATCCCTACCCAAACTACACTAACTCTTGAAACACTAACTACCTTAATTTACAGACTCTCAAAAATAACAGCAAAACCCAACAACTCAAAAAGGTGAGATCATTCTCAGAAAATCATCCACTTCAAGCTTTAGCTGTTCGGTTAAGATCAGGAATTCTTATTCATAAAAATTAACAAGGACTCAACTTGTTTGACAACAAGATGACTTTGGATTTTTTTCAGAGATCCTGGGAAAAGTCCTCAGTGTTAAGGAATAAGGAATTAACAACAGGCTGCCCAACCTGAGGTAGCCTTTATCCTTAGGAGCACATGAAATTTTGCCTGTGTAAAATTTCAGACTGCAGTGTAACAGTGGCATTAGTAGCACTCAAGCTCATTTCTACTAAGTGTTTATGATCTATAGCAATGAATCTGGTTTCAAAAGCCAAGTATTAGTTACTGAGAAAAATGTACAATGGCATCAATTAACTGCTTTTCCTCAGGCCTACAAAACTCAGGTGAAGTTCCACCACTTTCTACAAAGCATCTTTTAATAACACTATCATCATGGTAAATTGCAATATCATTAACTTGACATTAATTATGATTAACTTAACATTAATCTATTTATGATGTCAAATTTTAGTTTCTGTTTCTGAAGTACAAGCTCCCTAACCTGGAACATAAACAGGACAGGACAACAAATTTATTTCTTCATCATAGCTATCTTACTGCAAACTTGTTTTGTAAAGCATAGTTTGGAATAATACTTAAACAGCTAACGTGATAATATAGTCCTTAGACCATTAATAATTCAATCTATTAATAAAAAGTACTATTGATGGCAGATGGAGAATTATTCAAGCTTTATTTTCAAGTGCAGTCACTTTAAAAAGGCAATTGTATTAATCCAGAAGGGAACCATTCCCCAGCACACAAAGATATGCTGCAAAAGTCAATCCCAAGGAATATTCCTACACTCCCAATATGGCTCCAAAAGCCCCTGGAAAGTCTTTTCCAGATACCTCATGAGAGTACCTAAAGACAGCTCTCTGTGTTCACCACTGTTGTTCAATCTCGCTGAGCTTAGCCCTCCTCTGCTGAACTATTGCTGGTGCAGATTTATTTCTGTTCTGTTACATTGTAACTCTGCAGCATCAGCAGTGAAGGGATACTTCAGTAGCATCAGCATCAATCTCATATCCATGAGTAAACAAAGTCAAAAAACGCATTTCAGTGGGTCTTCAGCTACCACTTGATTTTCTGCTAAAGCTTCTGTCCTACCCATTTCTGAAATCTCAAGATCAATGTATGGAATTAGGACCATAGGTTAATCTAAAAGAATGAACAAATATATTAAACCAATGAAGATTCTCCAGCTCTCATTTGGCAGATGTATGAGCTGAGTAAAAGTATTTAAGGCAAGTGAAGCACCTGCTCCCTAGACCACCCCACACAATTTAAAATAAATTTTATGTCAAACTGTGCTGACATCTCATTTCACTTCAGCCAAAGCAAAGGGGGCACTACGAGAGTAGCATAGCAGGGCTACCAAATAAATTATTAGAAGGGATGAAAAGCAACAGCAATTTATTTTCCCTACCCCACAAGCCTTTCTGCTTTGTTTGACCCCAAAATGCCTTCTTATTTATATTACTAATTTGCCTCTTCAGAGCATAGTAAGTGATTAGCTGGCAGTAATGTTTTCACATAAGACATCATCTATCTTCTGCTTCTTCAATACAACATCACAGCATACATATACAAGTGGTAGCATTGATGTTAGTTACACATTTCTATTCACTTATGTCAATAAGGCATTTTTAAAGATTATTTTACCCCTCCTTATTTGTATAGGAAGATTTCAGGAGCATATTTTATAGAGACAAAACAATTTTCTTGACAGTGTCTGCTTAACTACCTATGAAAGGCAATTATAATGAAGATCTGCCCCAAGTCTGTCCTCATAAGGCTGTGAAGCTCAACATGAGCTGGCAGTGCTGGCAGCCCTGAAAGCCAACCACATCATGGGCAGGATCAAAAACAGCATGGCCAGCAGGCCCAGGGAGAGAAATCTCCCCTTCTGCTCTGCTCCCATGAGAGCCCATATGCAGCATTGCACTCAACTCTGGAACCCCCAACATAATAAGGACATGAACCTGCTGGAGCAAGTCCAGAGGAGGAGCACAAAGGTGATGAGAGGGCTGGAACTCCTCTCCTATGAACACAGGCTGAGAGAGAAGAGAAGGCTCTAAGGAGATTAGAGCACCTTCCAGTACCTAATGGGGCCCACAGGAAAGCTGGAAAAGGACAGGACATGTAGTGACAGGTCAGGGGGCAATGGTTTTAAACTGCATGAGGATAGGTTGAAATTAGATATTAGGAATATGTGTCAAATTCTGAGGGTGGTGAGGCACGGAACAGTTTGCTCAGAGACACTGGATGCTCCATCCCTGGCAGTGTTCAAGGGCAGGTTGGCTACAGCCCTGAGCAACCTGGTCTAGTGGAAGCTGTCCCTGCCCATGGCAAGAGGGGTTGGAATGAGACAATCTAAGGCCCCCTCCAACTCAAGCCATTCTTAAATTCTGTCTTCTATTTTTAAATGTGAACTACTCAAGCTCAAATACAGACAGAGGATAATTGTTATAATTCTTCACATACACAACCTGGGAGAAGTATTTCTGCTTACATGTAATATACATAGCTTTATAAAAGAACCTATTTTGATTAAGTATTTTTAAAATTAAGTATTTGAATGTTTATGTAGGATGTTATTAAAGACTTGCTAACCTGGAAGAAAAAACAAGCTGGAGTTTTTTTATTTGCTTTTGTTAACTTAATCCAACTATAAACTATTACTTTCTCTTACCATATGTCCTTTTCTTTAGGTTCTTTCTCATAGTGGGTTTGACATTTGAGAAAAAAAACCCCAATATATATGTGGTTTTACCTTCTTTGACAAGATGCCTCTAGAATTTTAAAATGTTTATTTCTATGAAAATGTGTTCAAAAACCTGAATCGTGCTCTAACTGAATGAAAGCATTGAATTCCATTCCCTTGATCTTTTTAACTTTTTAAAACAGTAGTATTTCAATTCAGACAGCTATGAACAGCCCACAAAAGATGAGCAGATGGATCTATTTCTTCCACTGTTGAGACTGTAGAAAACAGCTAAAACACTAGAACAGACAAATAAAATCAGTTCATCGCTGGGTTAAAACCAAAGCATTAATGCAAAGATGCAAAGGCAAATTCTATGAGCTGGAAAGTACCAGTTACCCCTACCATGGGCCATTTAGTGAATTTAATAGTACTTTAAAATATATTCAGCTGTGAAACATGAGCAAGTAGACAGCACCAAGGAATGACAATTAAAACCAGATAATTTCTTTATGCTCCCTGTACTTTCGTCTGTCCTTTCCTGACATGCAGAAAAACAATGCTGTAGGATGCAGAAAAATACCAGTACCAGCAGTCCATCTTCCCTTAGTGAGAGCAGCACAACACTGCAACTCTCTCCTCCACACAATGCTGTAAAGCTCTTTGACTTTTCATTTCTCTTTGAGAAAGCAAAGTTTAAGAGTGGAATACCAGTGATCTATCAAAGCATTTTAGACCTGTAGTAAGGCACTTAAATGCTAGCAATAAACAAAGTTACCCGTAATCTGAAGTAGTTTCCAGATAAGGGTTTACTTCAATGGCAATAGAAGATAATTAACTCCCACCAAGAGCACTTTTCACTTTTTACAGTGGTATTACCAAATCTGTTTTCAACACTCACATTTCAGATCCTCTTGCCCTTGTCATGGGAAAAGCCTCATCATGAGGCTTTTAAACAATAATGACATTAGTACTCTTTTCTCTTGAATGTCATTTTAAGAGACTGGGATTCCAACTCTCATTTCCTCTGACAAACAGAAAATAGAATTTTATTTAAACAGTTTCCTAGGACTCTTACACACCTAAATCATTCTGGAGTTTAGATTTAAAAAATAAAAAAAAAAAAAAGGCAACACAAGTAAAATTGCTGGTGCTTACTACTCAGTTAATTACCACTGTCACCTACACTCAGAATCCCTGTGGTAATCTTTCAGGCCCTGCCACATAAGGTACAAGAAATACTGCAGAAAATCCTGATCTATGCAGGTACCGAAAGGCCAGCCAGTTAAACTCAGACTGACTGGCTGCCAGCTGCAGTCACACAGAATTTGTTAGAATTGAGTTCTGTCTTCCTTAGTGAGGACAAAAGGAAGGCAAATATAGGGGACTCTCCTTTACCTACCTCATTATCGTATTAGTCAATTAAATAAGTTTGATCAATACACTGAAAAATTATTGGAGAGTTAAACAGAGCAACCAAGTGTGCTCATTTCTTTACATACCCTGATGTATCAATTATGCATCCTTCCAAAAGATCAATTCCTAGATCTGTATATACAGTGGAATGGCAAAAGATGTATTTATTAACTTATTATATTCATAAAGATTTCTATCAAGTTAAAACTACACTACCTGAACAATATAGATCTAGTAGGAAATAGACTCTTTTCCACCTTCATTTGCTGTCTAGAAAGATAGAATAATTCAAGAGAAGTCAAAATGCAGAATTACGTTCCTTCATTTGTGAGAAATTTTATATATTATGGATGCTTTGTAGGCAAGATGTGACTAAATCTTATTGAATTTATCCTCCAAATTTCATAAACATAAGCTCAGGACAGTTAAAGTTCCATTTGACAGAAGTAAATCCAGATGAAATTACATTAACCAGTGCTGTAGCTTCATAATAAGCATTAAAAGCACTTTAATATGAAGACAGACTCTGAGATAAGCTTCAAATGAAATCTGTAATTGAACAATATGCAAGCGATTATATCTCTCAATTCAAACTCTGGCCACAACTATTCACCAATAACACCATGCCAAATGCACCTTTCCCGATTTAGGATCTGCATTGTAACAGCTAGTGAAAATTTAAAATTTACAGCAACAATGAAATAAGTTTTACAGATTTACATTTGCATGCATTTTGACAACTGACAAATTCAAAGGTGAAAGGGAAAGTCAGTTCAGGAAATATTCATGGATATTGATAAAGCAGCAGAAACACTAACTGATCATGCCAAATACAGAGCAGAAAATACAGCACAAAAGAAGTATCATTAGAATGATAAGCTTTGTTAAATGCAGCAAATTGTAAGATGCGGACAAAAACAGATGTCATGCTAGATAAGAAAAATACTTGTATTTGGAAAATATCTGGTGAACACCTGACTCTGAGGGCACAATTTCAATTACCTGGTTTGTTGGGTTTTTTTATTCCTTTGCTGGAATATGGAGTTTTGTTATAAAATAAATTTAATCTGCTCAGAGCATAGGATTTGAGAGATGAAATCCTAACAACATGTCAGAAAGAGCTCAGGCAACAAGAGTTTAAACATGTTTCCAGTATCATCTGGTGAAAGAGAAGACCTACAGATGCACACACATCATACCAATTGCGTAGCCACTTCACGAGACTACCAACTAAATTTGAATGCACCATGTCCTATCAGGCCTGTGCACATACTGCCTTGCTCTGGTGGCTATGACAATGTTTACACACGCTGGGGTAATCACTTTCTCTTCCTCTTAATACCTGTCCATGGCACAAGTGTGTAACTTACTGCAGTCACATGTAACAAATGGAGGCCGATACTGCAAATGTGTAAACAAGAGAGCAAAAACAAAACAGCTTGTTTCAAATACAACTCCAGCTCTCACTATGATTTAATCTAATTCACATATTTGATGAAACGCACAGACCTACAATTATTTTGGTTTTTCTAAGAAAACATGGAAAGGAAGAGACTTTTTTATTATTCATCAAAGACTGCACCTTTGCACTGAACTAGAAAATGAGGTGCATGATGTGGAAAGATAAATCTGTTATTCATCGCTCTCAGCAGACTGCACCCTCACATGAGTGCTAGAAAGCACTTGGGCTATGTCTGTACAGCTCTGAGTTTCCACATCCACTGCAGTGCCTTCTGCTGCTATATCCCCACACAGACTTGATCCAAGCATATACCAGCTTAGTCACACAGCACGCTGAGAGAAAACACGAAGCACACAAGCCAACCGGAACTGCAGTGCCTATCCATGATTTTGTTCTGATGCAAACTACATGAAAATGGGGATATTCTTATGGATTTGTTACAAATAAAAGGCAAGGGAGGAATTTATATAGAAGACAGTGTAAGTTTTACCAATTGCAGAAAAATATACTTTTAAATAAAATACCATCATAATGCAACTGTGTTCATAATATTGCCTGATTATAAATTTATATCCCATTATCTTTGACATAATTAAAGGTTACGGAGGATGACAAGCATTTTCTCTATTTATTCTACAACAATTCTCTCAGAATATCAATTCTTTATTCTAGCCTATCTGTATGCTCACAAGGGATCCCTTGTTTACTACAAAGCAAACAAAGCTTGCATCTCAAATACATGTTACACTAAACTAAAAAACCAAATCCTGATTCAAATATGTTGCTAGTATGTAGCTTCAATCTGAATTTGCATTCAAATCTGTGGGAGGAACAGGTCTGAGATAATACCCAGTATGCATTATTTCAGATTTTTTAAACATAAATAATGCAAGACTAACAAGGATGACAAGGTTATAAAGTCTCAGTACGTACCACATGTCCTTGAAAAGCCCATTCCTACTTAAATAATTTATAAGTCATTAGGCAAAGACCATAACATTCTTAACACAACAGGACAGTGAAGTTACATGCTCTGCCCTGTGATACACTTCTCCACTCTGTAAAGGCACTGAAGGTTACATTTAATTCAGAGAAAAACACCAGATGCCATAGCCAGGTATGAAATCCTGGGATCTCTAGCAGTTGTGCATGCTGTACATCCCTAAAAACTTGCATCTGAATCCAATTAAAACTAGTAAGAGAATTAATAAATGTGACCAGATTTAGAGAAATAATAGTTATGTAAAAAAGACTTTGTCTACCATTCAATAAAGATACCGTCAACATGGAAATTTCCTGGTCAGATGGTTTTTAGTGTGAAAGAACACATGAGAAGACATTCTTCCTAAGTTAACTGTACACACATGCATAAGACAGTGACCCTTTTAAAATTATGTGCTGAGCAGACATACAGAAAAGTGCTAAGATTGGAGGGATACTTCTGCTCCCTAAGAAATCAGCAGTAAAGCAACTATTACTTCAAATGTAAAAGGACTGGTTTCCTCAAGAGAAAAATTATTCATATCTCCAGGTATTCATATCTCCAGGATGTGCAGTTGCTCATTGCTGATCCTCTCTCTCCTGCAAAAATTAAATATTCTTGATAGAGCACAGTGTTCTGAAATTTTCCTTACCTTTACGCTTGTAACTTTATATATGAATACTGTCCCATGTATTTGATTTTTAAGTGTGGATCTTTGACTTTTGTGGCCAGTAACTACACATGGAATCTGGACAACTACACATGGACAAAGCACTGGTAGCCCACAGCCCACCAGTGCCCTACACAGTAATAACATTTCTCCTGTAACATTTTGGCAGTTCTTCAATTTTATATGAGCTCTAATTTTAAATGTTAGTAGTTCCACTTTGAAACATGACTTGGGGAAAAACCTGAAGAACCAATACAAAATACATAATTTTTGTACATTATGTATTTTGCTATCTCCATTTTGAATTCTTTTTTTCCCCCACATAATTATAATCCATATTACATGCTACATGTAATCCATATTACATATTATTTTAATTGTTTTTGTTGATGGTCACTTAACATTCCAAAGCATACCAGTTTTAGAACAGTTTTGCTCCTGGAAATATATTCATTGGCTGAAATATATTAAAACTCTATTATTTAGTAAAAACACATGGTAAACTCTCTATAGAGAATTTACTCCTTAAATGATCCCATATTCACAAAATACACACTTGGCATAGAAAATGCTACACAATTTTTAAAAAGCTGAAAATACATAGACATTGATAATAAATTACTACACTGGTAAGATTATCTATAGAAAATAAATATGCTTTAGAAGCACAAGTGTGTAAGTTAATTAAAAACACTTTATCTATGTCTTTAGGTGGAAAAACAGAATGAAATGCCTAAGTGTACTTCCTATGATCACAAAGCAGAGCACAGCAGAGACCAGGAAAAAATCTACAATCATGTTATGGGTATGTCCTATATATAGGCTTTCCTTCTGGGAAGGGGTAAGGTGCAATTCTTAAGAGCACTTGGAATTGATTCTTTCCACTCCATGAATTGGTGCTACTAGCTTACTCCAAACAACAAAAAGTGAAAGGAAAGTTTCACCTTAATAGCTCTAATGAAATTTACGTTACAGAAAGGGTCAGCTTATTAATTATGACAGAGGGATTTCTAAATTAAATGCCACACATGTTTCCTAAATATATCATCTACTCCCCAAGGCTATGTACTTCATTAAGCCCCAAATTTTAGCTCACAATTTGGATCTCACAGTGTAGGAAAACTGAAACGAAAGGATCACCAATCTAAAAGTAGCAGGACTCATACTGTCCTTCACATCCGCTCAATGTCAGTTTACACAGAGGCCTCACTTTGGTTCTTAGATGATTAGATTACCATCAACAGCTCTGTTTATATTTACTTTATGAGTGCTTTCAACATTTATACACATTGTTTCATCTCTAAGAGGTTAGTCTTAAGTCACATGTTACTGAGGAGGTTCAGTGTCTGTGGTAGGTGTCTAAAGTGTCTAGCCCAGAAGTTCCAGTAACTTATGGTTTGCTACCTGGACTATTAAGGAAAACCTAATCATAAGTGCAGTCCCACAAGACAGAGTAACCTGAAAAGGAGAGAAACTATGAGCAGAGGAAGGTCCCCTCTGTGTGCACAAAGGGTTCTCTCCACAGCACAGCCCCAAATGATGCCACCTGTCAGAAGCTGGCTCACGATGATGCTCAGCTAACTGCCACACACCACGTAAGGGAATTCTCTCTGATAGCTTTCTTTTGAGCTGCATAGGGTATCTATGGTCTACATTTTTGTTAACTAAATTCCTAGACCGCAGGAGACACAGCGAGTGTTCAGCTGATCCAAGAATCAAAGGTATGAATGCAGCAAAGGGCGTTCAAACCACCCGCCACGCGACTCGGCATTGTGAGACTCGGGGCTGCAGCACCCGAGAGAAAGCACTGCAGAGAATTTTCAACCTGACTTTTTTAATGGTACTCATTTGCCCGTATTTTTGGCAGCGCGCACACCACCCCTGGCACACGTCAGGCAGCCGTGCCTCCCGCCCTCGCGGTGCCGCCGCCCGCCCGCACCGGACCCGCAGCCGGGGACCCCGCGGGCCCGGGCGCCGCAGCGGGGACAGGAGGGACTCGTCCTTTCCCGTGCACCCGCCACGATGCCGGGCGGCGGCTTGCGGCCGCTGCGGGAGGCGGGGGCGGTGTGCCGAGCGGAGGGGAGGCAGGGGCGCAGTGAGGGCAGGTGAGGGCAGAAGGCTCGGTTGCCATGGCCGATACGGCGGGTCCCCGGCTGGCAGCCCCGGGCCCTCTCCCCGCCTCAGAGCTCCCCCTCCTCCACCACGTGCAGCATCTTCCCGGCGGGGAGCAGCAATCCCCGTGGGGACTGCCTGTCCCTTCCGCTGCACGGAGTATTTCTAGCCCTCATCCTTGCCCGCCGCGCTGGCTTCCCCTAGGCGTTTTCCTTCCCACCTGCACGCTCCTTATGTAAGGCAGGATCTGATGGAGAGCGGGGATGGGGGCTGTCAGCGCAGGCACACACACATACATATCCATGCATACACACAGCATCCCTCCGCAGCCGCTCCTGGGAAGATGCCGATACCTTTTATCTAGGCACGCGATCCACTCGCCGGAGGACGAGGAATGGGAGGCGTGAGCGGCGACCATGTTGGACCGGGATCAGGTTGCCGCGCACCCGGCTGGCGGCGGCTCCCCCCGCCCGGGCGCCGGTCGGTCGGTCCGTCCGTCCGTCCTCGCTGCCTCCCCGCGCGCGCGGCGCGATGGGCTCGCCCAGGCCCCGCCGCAGCGGCCGCGCGGGTCCGCCCGCCGCCCTCACGGGTCCGCCCGCCGCCCTCACGGGTCCTGCGGCCGCCGGGACAGCCGGCCCTGCTCCCGCGCAGCCGGCAGGGAGCGGCCCGGGGAGGGGGAGGAAAGAAGTCACTCCCCTTCTAAAAGGTGGTGTCCCCCTCCAGCTTTCGTGAGCTCCTCAGTGCCCACACCTGAAGCCGGCTCCTGATCCCTCCCCTTGCTTCACCTTGGCTTGGTTTCAATTGGAGGGGCAATACAAGTGTTTTAATTGAAATAAGCAGCTCAGGAGTATTTTATCGGCGCTCCAGAGCGTGTCCCGTCCCTCCGCCCCCAGCAATAAAGGCACAGTGGGTGAGTGAAAGGAAGGTGCTGTCCACATTTCAGGATTTTTCCTGGACCCTTCCTCCAGCCCGCTGTCACCTCCCATGAAACTGTGTGCTAAAGTCTCTCATTTCATGTGCGTGGAAAACGAGCTGGGCAGTACAGCCTGTGAGGAGGATTTGACACTTGGAAGGAACACAACACGTAGCATGAGAAAGGTGAGTCCCGTGTACAGCGAGACACGCCCACACCCTTCTCTTGTGTTAGGGTGGCCTGCAAGGTGCAGGGCTTTTCATGACACTCCTGTAGACATGATTTTAAAGCTGACGATGAAAGGAAGGAATGCAGAACAGCAGTTGTCCCTTCTTTGCAAATTCTACATTATTTTCTATAAATTGTTCAGGTTCTAGATAGTATCTTCCAAGCAATCAGTTTATGACCATGAGCTTCCACTTACAGTCAACACAAATTGCCTTGAGTACCTTGTGAGAAGGGTAGGAGGCCATACAAACCTCAGCAGGATGTTTGGGGTTCCATGCAGGTAATAGCGGAGTAAAACTCAAACTATGCCATCCTTCAGGCTCATAACTCCTCCCTGCTCTACGGTGTGGGGACAAATGATTAATTCAAATGGTGATCATATGCCAGTGCCTTTTAGATTTCTCCTTGGGCTATGTTCTCTACCCTCTGTTGTAATTTCTTTGGTGTACTAAGGAATTTTTTTTAATACATGTGCTACTTCATATTTCACATCTGCCTTTTAGTTGGTTGCCTTGCTGCCACAGCTTCTTTAGCTCTTTAAAAGAAATAACTTTTTAAATTGGAATACTGAACAATATGATGAAAAATCTGAGGAAATGTATCTAAAGATCCCTTTTGCTAAATGGATACAGCTAAGAAATTGGCATAGCAGAGGAGAATGCCACAAAAGGCAATTCTTTCATTCTGCCTCAAAAAAAAAAAAAAAAAAAGTTTAAGTTCATGCCAGAGGAATAGAAGAGGCTTCCAGTCAGTGAGATCAAAGTTGCAGTTCTTCTTTTGCTGTCGTCTGTGGGGAGGGGAAAAAAGATAACTTTTTGCATCTAAGCAATCAATCTACTTGAGGAAAATCAATGCTATTCATTTCTCAATATGCAAGTGTTTGAGAGCCAGTAGAACCAAAGCTTGAAAGCTAAGGCGCTCTAAATTCTCGGTCAAATTACTGATTTGTAACACAGTGTGTGCATGCCAGCTGAATCAATAAAACTCCCTGGTTCTCTACTTCCGCTATGGAGCATCCACCGGCGCCGCGCCCGGCCCGGCCGCCAGAGGGCAGCGGAGCGGCGCGGCCTGAGGGAGCGGGGCGGCCTGAGGGAGCGGGGCCGGCCGGAGGGCGCGGGGCCGGAGGGAGCGGGGCCGGCCGGAGGGAGCGGGGCCTGAGGGAGCGGGGCGGCCGGAGGGAGCGGGGCCGGAGGGAGCGGGGCCTGAGGGAGCGGGGCCGGCCGGAGGGAGCGGGGCCTGAGGGAGCGGGGACGGCCGGAGGGCGCGGGACCGGGAGCGGCTCGGAGCGACCAAAACCCCCCTCGGTGCCGTGAGCCTGCCCTTGGCCGAGCAGCGGTCCTGCCCCGCCACAGCCCTCTGTAGTTGCAGTACTTCGGCTGCCAAGGAGCGTAGTGCGCGTCGGCAAAAAGGGGATGTTGCTCACGTGCTTGGCTGTGGGCAGACGCCACTCAAAGGTGGGTATCTTTTTGTGGAGAAACCATTAAAAGATGCTTAACACTTCGTGGATTGTGTAAGTTGGACATGCCCAGAGTGAGCCAGGAACCTTGCCTGCATCCATACTTCATTCGGAAGTGTCCCAATTAGAGAACAATTAGAGCAAGACATCCAAAATTAACTCTGGCATTTGTATTATGAGTAATCATGTAGCTTTCTAATTGAGACACCAGTGAAACTTCTCAGAGAAACTTGGAGAGCAAGGAATAAATGAAATGTTTGAGTAGTTCAGGTATCAGCCTGTATCAACCAAAGAGTCTTCAAACTGCACAGAAATGTCACGAGCTCCTGACTATTGAAATTAGAAATCCCTGACCCCAGGACAGTCCACATTCTCTTGAGATGAAAAGTACCAAATAAGCATTATATATCTCACATGACAAGTCAAATAGAATACAGATTATCCTGTGACTCTTAAGAAATCAGACCATAACAAGCCTAGGAAACATAATTTTAGAGTACTGCCTTATGTTAATGGGGTCAAGTGCCCACTCCCTTGTGAGAACATATACTAGAAAGAAAATGCTAAAGCACATTTCATTAGTTTATACCCTGTACCTCCTCCTGCTGCCTCACAGTGCCCATTCCTAAGCTACACACTTGTATGAAAAAAAAAAAGATTATTAAAAAATGCATTTGAGATTTAATTTCTCCTTATTGAACAGAAGGCTAATGGGACTTTTTAAAATCCGAGATGTGATTATGCAGTCAAAAAATTAAAATGGCAGCTGCTTTCAAAGGAGGTTGCTGCTGAGAAATGGAGATTTGCCAGCTGAGGTATGTGGAAGATCAGCTGGCCTTTTAACTTCCCACAGTTTAGGAAGGAGTTACAGGGCCATGCTCCTAAGCAGCCCTTAAACCACAGAAAACAAGAAATCAGCCAACCTTCAAGTTATCCCATGCCTGTAAGAATAAGTGTTCAAATGTGTAGGATCAAAACTGCTGTTTTCATTATGGGACATAAAGCAAATAATTTTGAATTCAGTACTTTGACTATTTCTTTGCTTTTTCTGGCCAGTACAAATACTCATTCCCTCACTTTTACTCAAATGCAGCCAATGAGATCTTGCTTAAGTTTTCCAGAAAAAAATTCTCTTCAATTAGAAACTTGCTATGAAAAATATGAACCAAAAGACTAAATCATAGTTGTTAGAGCTTGAAAATATTACTTACTAGGTTTATTAAGGTTACATAGTAATAGAGTACAAGGGAGAGCTACTGTGGAAAACTCTTTATACCAATATTATACCAAAAACTTCAAGGAGTTTCAAGTAACTGCAGTAATAATTTCACTGAAGCTGATTTTAAGCATGTTTTGTATTGTTATATGGAAGCCAATTTAAATAAGTCCATAATATGAGTACATAAATTCTACCTCAAGCAATAGTTCAAATTCATGTATCACACAGAAGTTTTGGGAGAAAGATGCAGACTGACAGGACTGTGATCCATGTTTAGAATACAGCAGTGCCACATTCAGTGTGGGTAAGGCTGTAGGAACCAAAATGGGTTCAGTTGTACACACACAACACCTATGGACTTCAAAGGATTGATCAGCCTGTAGTGGAATAAAGACACAGAAACCTGCATGTGAGTTCTTTTGGGATTTGCATGCTGTGAGGACTGCAAAAGATGTGATGATGTACATACTTTAAACCAATGCATGTATTAATAAAACTATCCTGTAGAGCAACATAATAATTCTCCTCTTCAGTGCTAATTAAAAAAAAAAAAAACAGCATACAATAACCTAGCAAGAGAGTTTCACAAGTAAGGACTTCCTTTCCTTCCTGCATCATTCTGTGTTCTGTCTTTCTCTTGTTCTTGTTCTCCTCACTTACTTAGAATAACTCCCTAGTTATTATATAGAACTCCTTTCCTAGTTCTCAGGAAAGTCTATTGAAATAAATAAACAAGTTCTAACTTAGTCACAAGAGTATTGTAAAGAGTAATTAGCTAATGAAGTATAGTTCTTTGAAAATGCAATTTTTTAATGCATTTAATAAATGTTAATTTATTATTGCTTAGATTTATGGACACATCAGCATACTGTGTTAAAAAAAATTTTGTATGCAGAACCCAGGACAACATAAGGAATTTCAAGATGATAAATATCAGGGAAGTACTTTGCAGTTGCCTAAGATACAAGGCAGGCTGGGGCTCAGACTGCACTATGACCCTTTTCAGTACAATATTTGTGAGGCAGTAGAACTTGGTGCCACACTAGAGCCACACAGCCTGCTCCATGTTGTGGAAGTACAGGGCAGACACATCAGTGCTTCTTAACAGACCCAAATCAAACTGATCAGCAGGAGATGAATCACAGACATGATGAAGAGGGTCTGGCTTTGTGCCCAGTCATAGGAATAGGATTCATGAAGTGCTAGGCTGGCTCTCCACTACCCACAAGAGCCTGACAGGTTATTTCAGCTCCTCAGTGCCTGAAAGCAGCTGTGCTGCCTCTGGGTCTGACCCTACAAGTGTTCATTTGGAACACAAAGCATGCACTTAGAAACTCCAGTGTGCCATGTCCACACTGTATTGGCAGCTCAAATGTCTCACTTTCTCTGGATCATACTTATCATGGCTAATGGAAATAATTATT
This sequence comes from Passer domesticus, assembly GCF_036417665.1. Taxonomy (NCBI): domain Eukaryota; kingdom Metazoa; phylum Chordata; class Aves; order Passeriformes; family Passeridae; genus Passer; species Passer domesticus. The sequence continues at coordinate 23,083,960 of NC_087483.1, forward strand.
GGATTGTAATTATTCAGTCATTCTTTCACCCAAAGTACAAAAGCAGGTGGAAGTTCTTCTTGTCTAAATGTCTAGTTTCTTATTCCTTTATCCTTCCCTGCCAGCTTTGCTGTGTTTCATAGATTTTCATCAAAGGCTGAAAGAAAATGTGGTTTTGCTTACCTGCAGAGCTAGATGAGCATATTTTAACTGTTCAGGCCAAGTTTTATCTTCACAGCTTGGTGTCAGTTCTCTCTGCTAGACACAGATAGATACACTGGGCAGGAAGAGCACTAGTCCATGATCTGCCCCTAAATTTGCTGTAGATGCTATTGAAACCTTTAGACTATTATTATTTATTATTAAATACCTAGTTTTCATCATTTTATACACATTTTCATCAGTGTGGAGTCTGAGGGAAAACTTGAGAATTTCTAGAAGCAAGGTACTGAATTAAATAACCTTGTGGTTTCTATGTCCTCAGCAAGAGAATTTGTAATGTGTATAAGGTGGCTTTCCTTAGGATCCTTATTTTCGTTATATTGATCTTTTCTGACTAAATTCAAATTAGTTGCAAATCCAAATCTAATTTCAACATTGCCTGATCACTATGGGAAATTACTCTTCCTGGTCTGTTCCCCATTTCTCCTAGCAATCAGTTCCAGAAGTCAAATGTATTCTCAATTTGTTTTTGTATTGATGCATAGACACTTAAAAACCAAAGTTCTGATGCAATGTGAAGTCTCTGATGCAATGCTGACATTCTTCTATTTATTTCTGTATGTGTATTATTCATGAGATATGGGGCATAAAATCATTTGACTGCACTCTCTCAGAACTCCTTTGTGATAATTCACAAAACAACCTCTCAGTGGTAGACACTTTATTTGTGTGACTACCACACCTCCTCTGTGAATTAGTCCTATATAACTGGGACATGTAATTTAATTAGACCTTATACGAAATAATGACTCGTGATCTGCAGTGACTAAAGAAACAAGTCTTAATTATTTTCTGTAAATTCTTTCTGTAAAGAAGATTTGGTACTATGAGTGCAATCAGATCAGATTCAAAAATTATTCTAGTGCAAGTGATAATTTCAGAAATACATGCAATGAAAGTCCAGGACTTTAATAAGTCTGAGTTTAATAAGTCTGAGATTTTCTTTTTGCATAGGTGTTCTTTGTTACTCTAAGAACAGGACTGTAGTTGGCATCACAGAAGTACTATAATGAAAGTATTCTGAGCTTTATATTTACTTGTACGATGCAATATGGTCTGCTGTAGGTAAAGATCATGCATGACACACTTTTGCACTTGACAAGACATTTATGTAGGAATTAATTGTGCAGCTTCATATACATTCAATGCAGCTATTCAATTCATCACAATACAGTAAACAAGTTAATTCTTCCTGCAACATTTGGTTCAAAGGATTCCAGATTTAATTTTTCTAAGAGCCTGCTGGGGGCACCAACACATGCCCATAAAAATCAAATTATGATATTTGGCAAATGAAAAAAGAAAGACAAATTTAATAATTTATTTATATGGTATAAATTACACAATACACCTCAGGTTATACATAATGCTTATAGTCTTCCTTTCACAGCTTTGAAAATACACCCCCAATGAATTTGCTTGCAGACTTATACTTGCAAATAACACACAACAAGAATGACCTGAATAAAGCACGGGCATCTCTAATAATGTATTCTGGCTGAGAAAAAAAGGGTGAACCAATTAGCAAGTGGGAAAAGAAACTGCCTTGACTGTGGGCTGCATCCTGGCTTTACAGAAAGGTGGCATTTGTTGGTTTAAAACCAGAGTGTTGAGTTGTGTAGCAGGAAACTCAGCTACAGCAGCCACATAGTTGAATAGCAGTTGTGAGGTGCTACTTCATGCATGTAAAAATAACAGGAGAAGACCTGTATGGATTAAAAATATGTTAATGACACCACAGTAGCATAAAGCAAATAATTCCCTAGTTTGAAGTGGGGCGGGGTTCACATATAAGTTATATGGGTTCTAGAGAAAAGTCACACAAATCTGAAAGCTTTAAGCAGAGACTGGACAACATATAGCAAACTTTTTACAGAAATGCTCTGTTTTCTTTGGTGTTCTCTTATTCTCCTGATGAAAGAAAGACTCCACATTTCAGATGCTCCCTTGGCCCTTGAGACTAGCAATGTTCAGCTGCCTAACAGCAGCACATTATCTTGAAGTGCCTGTTTTTCTAATGCTTTGTACATAGTGGAAAGATGGAAAGGATAGATAAACAAAAGCTAAGAAAAAGGCAAATAAGAGGCCAGCACAAGAAGAGGATAAGAGTTGAGCAGCAGACTGGCAAGAGATTGCTGGTGAGAAGTGCATTGACTACAGGATTTTTACAGGATCTGAATTTCTTGAGGACTGTGGAGAAGAATCTTACTGAGAAAATTTGATGCACATAAAGAAATGAAATGAAGTTATCACCAGGAAAGTAACAGGAGAGGAAGACCTCTTAGACAGTGAGCAGAAGAAGCTGGGCTTCTAGGTGCAGCCAAGAAAAGCAGCATGGAAGTATCTCCTCATGGATGTAATGGCTCATCAACTACCTCATACTTGGAAGTGTTCCTAAAGAGAGAAAGAAAAGTGACAATTGCCAAAAGTTTTTATTATCCTCACATTGCCACAACTTGCTTCTGACATGGCAGGGTTTCATTGTTGCATTTCATTATTCAAAAAGTGCACATTAACATTTCTTGACATTTTGATTTTTGTGCTCTTGTTCTACTTCTAGTCAATGTAACCTGTTACATTATACAATCACTTTTATAGTTAGTTTTGGTTTTTTTCAAGTTCAAGTGGAATTCCCTGAACTTCAGTTTGTCTCTTGTTCTTTGTCTGGACATGCCTGAGAGGAGTCTGGCTTCATCTTCAGCTCTAGCCTCTAAGTCCAGCCTACTGGGTTTTGCTGGATTTTAGGCTTCACACTTTTAATATTGTTCAGATGCACATCATATATGACAAAAATACTGGCCAGCTTTCCCTACTGCATATGGATATTTCCTCTAGCAGCCTAGTAGGTGCCTCAGAGGGCTGGGATGGAAGAGGATCTCTGGGGACAGTTCACTCCAGAATTCCCTGTGATCATTTTACTTTCCTGCAGGATGGGATGGGTTAGTTCTCAGCGCAGCCCAACAATATTGCCCTCAGAAGACCTTCCTGGCATGCTTACAGCCCCCACTGAATATTCAGAATATCCAACAGCCTTCACATTGTCACAATCCCTAGGGATGATTATGTGATACAGGCCCATCATGAGGGCTAAAATTGGTCAACCTATAAACCATGTACTCATCAAAAAATGTTGTCACTCCTTGATATTTTTTAGAAGCACGTGCACCCATCCTTCTCCTTTTCCTCCTTAGCAGACCTCTGGAAAGAGGAGTTCATAGAAGTAGCTATGTTTGCTCTCCTTAGTAGTTTAGTCCCTCAAAATAGCTGCACTTGTAAGCACACCATTGCCAAAGAAGCTTTTAAACAATGCATTTAAAAGGTTTGAAGAGTTTTGCTACGTTTATGCCTTTTACACAACAACCTAGTAAGTTTCCTGGGGTGAAATCAATGTGGATCTGGGATAAAGATACTACAGGTCTTTCTGAATGATTCCAGGAAAGCTCAAAAAAAGCAGAGCACTGATTCACTTATATCGTTGATCTTTTTCAGGTTTACTTACATAGAAAATTTTAGATTTTGGGGTTTTGAGTGATGTAGGCTGTATAAGCACACATTGTCTGTGACTAACCAATGTCACTTCACTTTGGCAGAGGCACTGATTTATTCTAGGCTTTCTTACTGGAAGAGATTATGTTACTCAATGCTTCTATTGAGAAGATAGTACACAAATCCACAAAAAATGCTTCAGTTAATATTTTCTACCAGGTAAACCAGGGAAATATGCAAATTGTATAAATTTAATTCTTTAAGGCATTTTTTGTTTTGCCTTCACTAAGCCAAGAACTATTATGTCATCTTATTATAAACTTGTAAAACATTTGGATATTTGAAACTAACATAGTTCTGTGAAAGAAAACTATGAGAATAGCATGCCACTGTCCAATTACAGCAATATATGTATTGAAATAAAAGATATTTAAACAGATGTTATAAAAGACTCCATTTCCATTGTACAGCATAGGCACATCTGCTGTACTTTAAATACTTCTTATCCATGCCAAAGAAATACTATGAAGAGAAAATGCCTTTTTTGTGCTTTTCCTTTGAGTTTACTCTATGTGAATACGGAAAGAGTCTTTTCAATAGGAAAAAAGGCACTGATTGTAATCGCAACATTTTGTGTTTGCCCTACAGCTGCCATTTGTGACTAGTATGGAAATCAAGTCCTGGCTCTTGTTTTCTGGCCTCTTTTAAAAACCTTGAATATTGCTAAAATAGTAGTGGGCAGGAAGGAAAGGAGGGACAGCATTGTGCAAGACCAAACTAATATAAAAATGCTGCAGTGCTACACTCATTTCCTTCCAAATCATTTTCAGGCATTAGCTTATTGGTATTGTTCTTTACAAAGGAAATGTGTGGTGTTACAGTATTATCCCCAGTGATGAAGTGCACCTACGCTGGTGTTTATGATACATATTTGTTTTCAGGACATGCTTGAGTTTTAGTATTAAGGCCTTGAGTACATGAATTCCAGACTTAGACAGTAGTGAAGTGGTGGCTTTAGAGTAGTAATTTTAATTACTTATAAGGTAAGGCTCTTACATTTGCTCACTGGTGAGCCTGGAAGACTTAATACAGCTATATTTAGCAGTGGTATTTAGTAAGAAGCATCCACTACTACTATGTGCTTTACCAATGCAATAGTCTCAGAATTACAGAGCACACCCACAGGCAGTCTTCCTTCCTTGAGCTGCTTCTGTTACAAACCTATTACATATTCCCAGATGACAAAAGGTGCCCAGTATCTTATTTTGACCATGTAAGTTTATCCATAAGATATTATTTAAAGCTAACAGATGGATGGGACACTGGAAGGAGAAAACCTTGAAAGCTTCTGTTTTATACAGATTCTTCTGGGAAGCAAGCATGCAGCAGCAGTCTAACAGGGGATCCATAACAAGCTAGCAGCTCTGCTTCCATGTGGTTCAAAGAGCCCAAGAAAAACCCTAAGGGACACAGAAGTTTTGCCATTAACTCAAGTGAGATTGGAGTAGGAGTGGGATACAGATGTTACACCCATGAAAGTTGTGCAGAAATGGCCCTGTAGATCCTGTCAACCATGAACTTAGGTGATAGAGACAACATTACTAATCACTATCCTGCATGGGGTTTTGTAGAAAGTGAATAAAATCTTCAATCTGTCACCTTAAAGGTTTCTGGGTACAAGATATACAAACATTTGCTTTGTGGGTACAAAACTTGCCAGAATTTTGTTACTATTAACAAATATTTCAAGAGTATTAATGTTCTTGGTATAAATCACACTGTTGCATGATGCTTTTGCACTTGCAACTGTGATGACATGAAATCAGATGAACTAATATTATGCTCTAATATACTTTACATGTTCAATTATTTCAAAAGCACAATTTATGAAAATTATGCTCATTTTCTGGCAGAAGAATACTTATGCCATAGCAGGCACCTTAAATATAAGACTCTATACAAAAAGAATTTGAAAGTAATGAGTTTGTACTTCACTTGTCAGCATTTGTAGTGCAAGAAGCTTATGAGATTTCTATCTCTTCTGATAATACTTTCCTTCTGCTTCATTTAAATTGTTACTGTGCCTTAATTTAGACTACTGCCTTATGGTCTTGGCATTTTTGTTTTCCTAATTCTAGTTTTAACAAAAGTCACTGATCTCCTCATGGTGCAAAAAGTAGGATTTGTATGTAATCTTAACAACAGCTTTTTAGATTTCTTATAAATTAAATTAAAAAGGAGCTGAATGTGAATTAATTTGGATATGTGACCAAGTGACCATATCAGCAATGTGACCCTTTGTAGAAAGATCATTATTATTATTATTATTCTCTTTGTTTTTGCTGTTTAATACTCCACTGCAAGAAACAGAGCTGTTCTCTGTTCCTATCTGTGCAAAGTGAATACCTGTTACCTTCTCCAACATTGCCATAAAAATAATTTGCACAGTGAATTCCATTCCTCAGTGTGCATTATCCATGCTTAATTTCTTCTCTCTATGATCATAATTAAATTTATTTTAAATTTAAAGACAGTAGACAGAGGAATAAATACTTATAAGTGCACTGCACAGGTATGTATCAAACTAGAAATGAAAAGACCATCTGACTGAGAAATGTGTTGAAAAGTTTAGGTTGAAAATTCCAGAAATCCTCTCCAAAACAAAGTATCTAAAAATAACTTTATTCATTTATGAAACTGGGCTTGTTCAATTCCTGATAAAACAGAAAATCTTCTTAGAGTGGTGAAGTTAGATAAATCTAAATCAGACTTTGTTTGAAAGCAGATCCAGCTATCAGCTCACAGGCTGCTGGACAAGAGCCTGTGGAAGCTAACTGGGCCTTTGGCTGTCACCCGAAATGTTCTGACTAAATTGTCATAAAAAATAAAACTATTAAAAAAAGCCAACCTTCTTTCCTTCCTCCAAATGCAGGATTAACAAGTCTTTCAGTAAAAGATTTAACTTTTACAAATAATATGGAAACAACAAAAAATCTGGAAACATATAACTGGAGGAAATAAATGTGAGGAAATAAATGCCTGGGGCAATGTATGGGGCAATGGAAGTATATTCCTAGATTATTCTAAGCCAAATGCTCTTACTTTACTTATCATTCCAGCTGTTGTCAGAGAGGATATACAAATTATTTTTAAACACAGGCAGAGTAATTTACATTTTGTGTTCTTTTCTGAAGATATTTACACATTTGCAGCATTAGATAATTTGAGAATTCCTTCAATTTTAGTAGGATAGAGATGGTGAAATGAGTATATTCTAAAGTCTTTGTGTGATATGGGGTGTTATTCCTATTTTTTCTTAATTTCTTATCAAGTTTTTATTGTTATATCACTATAAAAGTGATGGTTTAAAAAGTAACAATAAGTCTCTGACATTATTGTCCACTTTATTAGGGCCAAATGTGAAAGGTACTACAGACAGTAAATCTACTTATCAGTGATTTGTGACAGTAAATCTACTTATCAGTGATTTGTAAGCATTGTAGGAATTGAAGTTATTTCATTTAATAAATAAATAACCTTCCAGTGTAGAAAAAGAATGATCTCTAACAATAGCCAAAGGCACCCATCTTGTGGAGAGGGTATGCAATGATTAGAGTTTCCATGGTGGTAGATTAGAAGAAGTCAACGAGATGCACAAAGTTGACAACTATCAGACCAAGAAATGACAAAATCATCGAACCAATCCTAAACTGCAGAATCATAATTAGTGGTTAGAAATATTTCCTATGCAACTTACATTTCTTTTTTAAAGCAGTTATTCAGGATGTGAAAGAAGCATTATATTGATATTTTGGGGGGGAAATGTCAGTGAGATTTCAGGCATACTCCCATGTGGGTATAAACACATGGCCTCAGGAGTACTGACACTTGGAATGAATCAGCTTGTTTAAGGAGGAATCAGGGGTACTTTTCACTGATGTTTTTTAATATATCTGTTATAAGGATTCCGTGCAACAAATACCAGTACATGGATCATAACAAAGTTTGCTGTGAAAGATTCTATCAGGCAGTGATTAATATGCTCAATATGCTGTAAGCTATAGTACCTGTACATTCTTCTCTGGTTTTGTGAGATTCTGTTGTTGCAGTTTCTGGCTTTCCCTGGATAAACCCCTCTACTCCTGTGTAAAAAATAAATAAATAAAAAAAGGAAAAATAATGACTAAAAAGAACACAACTTTACCATGGAAAGCTTCAGGAAAGATGATTCATGCTCCAAGTTAGAGAATGTTGTTATAATTTGTGTATGCTTGTCTCAGACACAAACTCACCAACTGTATATATTTAAGTGGTTCCCACTGTTTCCGTTTGCAGATAAAAAATGTGATCATATGATCCTTTCAAGATAAGCTACCACTAATTTTAAACACTCTGATTAGTCTGTTTTTACTTTTTGAAACAGTATCTCATAGGACTTCACTGTACTGGATGCAGTTCCTTGAGTTGTGAAATATTTCCTGAGAACTTTTCAAATTCCAAAGATATTTTAGTCCTAATATGCATGTGTGATATGTCATTACACCACTCATGTTTATACATTTTTGCCTGTATGTTGTAAATAGATCCATTTGCTGCTTTTACATTTTGTTTTCTTGCAGCTATCTGAACTGTGAAGTTACATCAGCTTGCAATACAACAAAGTCTTTTGTTATTTTTTGACTCCTAACTGCATTTAAATCCAACACATCACTTAAGCTTCAACTCTGACGGTTGCCTTTAGCTTTTAAGATTAACTATTCCCAGAAAAGTTAAGAATTTTTTCCCAATTTTTTGCATGAAAATTTTGCAGCTTAAAATGAACATGACAGCAGTCATTGCCAGTCCTTACCTCCAAATATGTCCAGTAAGAAATGGAGGCATTCTTACCATTTAAAGTTTCAGAGCAGATGGAGTTTGGCTATTCTGAGTCAGGGTCACAAGGTTGCATATTTCCCTCTGCTCAAGCCTTGTAACACTTGGTGAGCATTAGTCAGATACCAGGCTTCCGCATGTTGCCCTTAGCAGTGTGGCTGAAAGGAAAAGTAGCTTTTTTGGTAAATTGGGAGAGTGGGCAGAGATTTGAAATTGGCATAAAGTCAGCGTCAGTCTCCTGAGGCCATTCGTGCAGTCTGGCTTCTGCCAACTAGTCTAGCAAATTGTTCGTGTTTGCTTTTGAACTTTGTTCTACATATGTCAGGCTAGACTATTAACAGCTGAAGAAATGGACCAGCCAGTGAAAACTTTTTGTAAATTAGTTGAGCATGACTGTGCTGTTCAATATTGACTTTGTAACTTGGCAATGCTATCCACTGCTCACATTTGAGGAGGTGTATTGGGCATCCACTTAAGAGTATATGAGTTTATAAGGTTACATATGATCGTAGCACGTTTGTAGCTGACAGGAGCAGAAACTAAAATATTTTCAGTGAACAGCATTGCCAACTAAACAGAAACGGTAACTAGGCAATGCAGAAACACCACTTAGGGTGTTCATGACTCGGAAACACGATTTACCAAATGTCTTCCTTCCCCCCAGCCCCCAACTGAAACGTCTGTATTTACTTGGAAGCTTTATTTCACTAATCTGCAACATGTTATATATCAGAATTTAAAAAGCCAGTATGAAACTGAATCATCGTCACCACAAATATCAATGGAACAGTTTGATAATGCTGAATACAGGCGCAACCTTTCCAAAAACACCAAATAGTTCCGCATGATTATAAAGAGAAGTAATGAATTAAAGAAATGTTTATTCAATTACTTTTTTTTTTTTAGCTGAAACTGGCTTCTTACTTAGAAGGACCCTATCACAGGCAATGGCAGTGTTACCATCTCAGTAATACAGACTTGGATATCTGTGCCTAACACCGTAAACCATCACTTGAATCAGGTCAGAAAAACTTCTTCCCAATATAGTAACACTGGCACTGTGAAGTCCTGTGGTCATGGCCTGTTACTTTAAGGCAGTATGTTATGCAAAATGTTTGTCCTGCTGTTCCTCCATTCCTGATGATCCTCTTCCTTCTCCCATTTCTCTGGGTTCCACTGGATGAAGGAAGGTAGCAGGGCTACTGTTCAAATCTGAGCTAGAAATTTTAGTAGAATATTCAGTATTATACAGGACACAACTTTTCTCAGAGACAGGATGGTATTTGTCCTGGTTTATATCAATGAGCTGAACAGGCATTTACTGAGAAGTTGAATTTCCTACACTTCTCAACTATGAAGAGATCTGGACAGTCAATAACACGTGTTCCATGAGAATGCCATGCTAATTATCCCATGAGTCATTCCACATTGGATTTATAAATTTCTACAACCTGCACCAATATTTCAGCTTCTGCCTTCAGACAACTAAGCAAAAAAAAAAAAAAAGGCAGTGAAAAATACTTTACAAGCTACTAATCATCAATGGCTTTAAGGAGTACTCTTAAGCTCACAAATCCACTGAAAAAAATAAGGGCTGCACCTCAAATGTACTTCTAAGTTCATAATTTTAAGCAGAAATTAAGTCATCAACTTTGTGAATTGCTGCCTTGGAATATGTGAAAAGTTCAAGTTAAAAAACTTCATAATGCCAATACTATCAGAATTCTGCAAGGTTGTACTTGTTATGTGCATTTCATAGCAGCACTTTAAATCTAAAAGGACCAGGAGATCATTAAGGCTACAAAATAACTGTATTTTTCTTTCCACAGATGTTCCATCAAATTAGCTTTAATGTGAAATATACATATATTCACTTATGAAAGAGTGCAATGTACAGTTACTGCTTAATTGTTGAGGAACTCTGGTAGACATTTTTCATCTTTTTTAGAATGGAAACAGATGAGATTTTCAATTGAAAAAAAAAATGCCTGCCCACCTGGCTGTATTACACCATCTAATTAAAATATGCTGGGCACTTCGGAAGCAAAGACAATGTCTCTGCCTTCAGCACCTTGATATGTAACAAGAGTACTGTATCTCTTTTCTCAGATTGTCAAGATACAGAATGATAGATACATTCAAATAATGCTTAAGTAAATCTTTAATTTGCTGTTATAATTACTTCTTGGAGCAGTTGTGGATTTTTGAATATTTATAATACTTTTTACCCCAGTTTCAGATTAAAAAAAAAAAAAAACTAGTTTTAAAAAATAGAACTTAAAAATATCTGGTTTAGCCATGTTTTCGTATTTTGAAACAGACATTTAAAAGGCATCATCTTGATTTTCACTGAAAAGAAAAAAATTTTATTTAAAAAAATCCATTCCACCAACCATAGTAATTGTTTTAAACAGTTCTTTAAGAGTCTGACCAACAGAATGAGAAATCTGAGCTATGTGGGGTCCTGTGGGCCATCTCACGGCTTTAGCACTGACAGACATGGATTTTGATCAGTTTACTGAGATCCCCAGTTGTACCTAGCTATTCTGTTTTCTGTTGGAGAATGCATGTTACCCAGGCATAGTAGTTAACCTTCCACAGGCCCTGCCCTTGCTATGTATTAATCATATTTGTATGGGCTACACACATTACATCGCATCATTGAGATTTCCCACTTACGGGGTTTCTTTTGTATTTGGGAGAGGACAACTCCTTTCTATGCCCTTTTTATTCTTGTCATTGTACCTGTGTAAGACAGGTACTTAACATGAAGGTTTCTAAAGAGACAACATCTACCCTTATGAGCTAACATCCCCTTAAATGTTGTTATTATAGGCAAAAAGAGCTTCAACAAAAGCAAACTGAATAGGCTGCGTCTCGGCTGAGCTTGTTAAGAGACCTGCCAACAGGACAAGGAACTCTCAGAATTGTAAACAGCACAAATGAAAAATAAAATAATTACAAGCCTTGTGTTCTTCTCAGCCTGTCATCCTCCTCTTTGGTTGCAGTCCAGCAGCTTTTTGGAGGCTTCTTTTCAGGCCAATAAAAGTTCTCTTACTTCTATGTCAACCAAGATCCACATTTAGGTTAGAAATAATCCCAAAAGCCAAAATGTTCTTTGTGTGCCTGCAATCAGTACCCGTGTCATTCAACAAACTTGAGAAAAGTGGGTATCACTCTTTAAGGCTTCAAAGCAGAAAACACATTAGGCCTCGCAGGTTTCCTGATGCAGCCCAGAAAATGGATACATTATATCCTAAGCCCTTTTGAAAGAGAGCAAGGGAGATGTAGAAAAATATTTTTGAGATTTTGTTATCTGTCAGAACAATCAATAATGTATTTCAGAAGTTCCTACTTATTTTCAAAAATCTAACTTTTGAAGTGAAATATCTTCTGGATGTTAAGCGCTGAGCAGAAGTTTTTTGTTTCATTCTGGAGTTCTTACCATGTGAGATCTGAAAACACATTTTTATACATACCTGTATATACCTGGCAAGTATGGACTGCAAAATTTCACATGATCTGAATCCCCGTCATCTGGATTTGAGACCTGTTTGGACCTTGAGTTTCAGCACCAGAACAAAGACCACTACATTTATAACAGCCTACCCAAAGCTGAAGAGAGCTCATTTGATCCCAGTTAGCAACAAAGAGTTTCTTTCTCTTATGTGTCATGAGTTTCCTTCATTCACAGTATTTCCCATTTCCCTGGCCCTGTTCATCCTACATTTCAAGTACTGTTGCTACAAGACTTCCAGTTTGAACCAGTCACTTTACCCATTTTCTCTCTTTCAGGCTGCTGGGGCACCTATGTTCCTGTAAGCATGGCTGAACCGTTACATCTCTGGGACTTTGTGACCTTGCAAAGTGGGTGAGTGTCCTGAAACTGCCCCTGCCCATCTATTTATCTTCCAGCACAACTCTGAAATCCTGCGCATTATAATAGTTTGCTTATCAGAACAATATTCAGCCTTGAGTGCACTTTGAGTGATCATGTGAAAGATGCTGTTAAACAGTTTTAGAGGTTTTCTCATGCGTTACGGTTCCTGGAAATGCCTTTAGAGAAGGAGGATAGTGGCTGTGTGTGTCATAAGGCTTCAGAAATATTTTGTTTTTCATCTCAGTCCACTGGCCAAATAGAAATGAGTCACTTTATTGAATGAGTATCCTGTCTCCCATTGCTTTGTTTAGGTTTGCACCTACTTCTTCCTGAACAGAAAAAAAAAGAAAAAAGAAAAAAAGATCATCACACAAACATGCTGGTACATGTTTGTTTGGTACACATGATACAATGAGAAATTAAAACACTGTTCTCACTTTACTGTCTTTTACTACCTGAAGCACTGTGTGCTGGGACTAGTTCTTGGAAGGACTCTTCCCTTGCTCAGAAAGTGGTCAGCCCAGGAAAGGGAGAAGAGGCTTCTGAGCAGCACAAGGCTTCCTAAATTCCACTGAGAGCATTTAAAATGCTGATTTGAACTTCTGAAGAGTAAATTCAGTTTGGGAACACAAGGGAAGTCTAGTAATTGACATCAGATAAAAATCTAATAAAAGACAGTATCCATAGAAGGACTCTCTAAGTCTTGTGTCCTTTCCTTATGTATTCAACAATTTAGGATAAAAGAATAATATTATTTGAAGTGTGTTTCTGTATTGTTTTCCAAAGGAAAATTAGAACTGCAACAGGACCTCTTCATTTCTTTTGGGCAGGGTGTCAAGATGAAAAGCAAAAGGTTCCAGGAGCCTAGTGCCAACACCATGCTTTCGTAAGTATAAATCAAAACTATGACAGGTACTCCATAATAAGCACCTTTCCATGCTTATGTTCATTAAACAAATATATATATAACAGACACTGTCGAGAAAGGGCAATCCTTGATGCACAGTTGTTCATCACTTCAAGTAGTACAATACATGACAGAATTTAATTGATTTTGTGGTTGAAAATAACCAGAAAAATTATAAAGCACATTAGTTTATACTTTTTTTGCTGAGCTAAACCAAATAGTGAAGCAGTTGATCAGAGCATAATGACAGTCAGTGGTTCGTATTACTCCGATGGCTGTTTTGTGTGTAACAGTTCTGAAATCTACGCTGAAGCTTTTAGTGAATGCTGTTCCTGCTCTGAAGCAGCACTGTTCTCTCCCACACTCTCTCAGGATTGCCTTGCCACCACTGCCTTACAGTGCTCCCCTCCTACAGAGTATCTGGTCAGTGGCAGCAGCAGCTGCAGGAACAGTGCATTCAGCATGCCAGACTGAAATTCATGTTCCAGGAATGTCTCCTGGGGGGTTGAGCAATTCAGTCAGATTCATAGTTAAAAGCCTTTCACTGTAACACAATTACCCTGCAGTGGAGAAGAGGAATGGCTGGCATTTGTTTGCTACAAATGTTCCTTGCAAAACCCACTATTACGAAATCCTTCCTTGGGTGAAATTTCCACTGACAATGTAATGTACTTCTGCTAGAATGATAGACTTCTGTGTTGGGAATATAAGGGGGGAAATAGAATGATCAAGAACATTTTATATGGGTTTCAACATGCATTTTCTCAAAAATATTAGGGCTTTTTCTGTCTGAAAGTAGCAACTACAGCTGTCCAGAAGGACGCAAACAGTTCCAGAAAGTTGTGGTTTAGTGGCTGTTTAGAAAAGCATTTATTTTCTTTTTTTCACATTCTGGCTGGTTATTGTTATAAAAAACACAGAAAGTCATTGCAAAGAATATGTCATCTGCCTTAGGTAGGTGGGGCAGTCTTATTGGTGAAGTTACAGATTGAACTGGCCTCTAGCCTTCCAATTTGCAGTTTCTATCACATATTCTGCACTTCTGGCTTAGACTGAGTCATGGTCTGAAACAAGAGAGGAAACCGCTGCTGTCTGGCCAAACTGTCTCATCTTGCAGTAGGAATACTGTGTACTCCTCTGTCTTGTGATCCCCACCACTGAGTCCTAGTTTTCCAGCCACTGGGGAATAAAAGCAAGGGTATCCAAACTTGGCCCTCCTTAGACCTCCTTTCTGCCTCCTGGTAAGTGAAATCTTGCACTCAGCAAGTGGGGCAGAGAATTGAAGCACACATATGCTTGTGAGAATTGTGTGATACAGGGCAAGAAGAAAAGAGAAAGAACTGGGATGCTTTACAGATAATTTGTGATGGAGTCAAAGATGATGACAGTGACTAGAGTTTAAGAGGGGGATTAGAGAGGAGGTAAGGATAGAAGGAAAGGGAGGGAGAAGGGGATAGGGTGAGTTGTGGTGCAAGTGAAAAACTGGAGGGAAGAAACTATGAGGTAATACAGAGAACAGGAGAAAGCTGTCTGGAGATTACTTCTCAAGAGGCTCAAAGTACCGAAGGCAGTTTCGTGTCTCAGGAAACCAAAACTAAAATTTTACCACTTTGTGCATGTATTCTTCACCAGCTGTGTGACAATGAAATAATTAGACTTATTCACAGGTTACGCAGATGATTCAGCCAGATTAGACAGAAAGAGAGCTTGATGGGTCAAATCTGCACAAACTCTTTTGGGGTTTGCAGGATTTCCATTCTAATTCTTGGCCTGATATGAACTCCCTCATCATGTAATTTGAGCAGTGTGAAATACAGAGCTTATTAATTCAGTTGGAGCATTATATAGTTCATATTGTCTGAAGAAGCAATCTCATGGCAGCATAATTTCCTTCCTTTCCATACTTACCTTTTTTGGAGTCCAAAACCAATGTGCTTTCAAAAGTACACCCTGTAAGGATTATACAGACCAGTTGGTCAGTGCACAAAAAAGAGGCATAGACTTTCCAGACAAATCCATAACCCAGAAACAGAACAAAAAGAATCTGATATGATAGCAAGGTTGCTGGTCTGGACAGATGGAGAAGACAGAACATCTAAAATAGAAGGAAAGGAGACTAAATTTTTATAATATTTAATCTGAGCTGGTGGTCCAGGTAATAGTCACAGACACCATGCTCTTTTCTTCCAAGCTGATACAAGATAGTATTTGCATGGTTCAAATTTATTTAGGTTATAAAACAAATGCTTTCAATTCACAGTACAAACATCTGTACTCACTCCAAAGGTCATGTGAGACTGCAGTCATTTGAAATGCACTGGGAAGAGGTGATTTCAGGAAATACCTATCTACCTTTATATAAGGGAGAAACAAGAGAAACACAAGTAGGGAGGAAAAAGTAAAAAATCATTAAATATAGCCTGGAATAGCTCTAGTAAAATGGTTGTTAGAAAAGCTTCCATACATTTTGTGGTAAAACCTGGTGATGGTACAGGCAAAAGAATTTGCTTGTTGTTGTTTAGATCCTCCTATATGCACAAAATGAGACCTTCAAGCATTCTTCAATGCAGCTGTGTACAGAGATCCTCTGCTCTTATCATGAGCTTCTTTTCCAACAGAAACACTTTGCAGGATTTCAAACCCAGGGCAAACACTTAGGCCAAGAAGCAATAACAATAATGAATAGCTTTTGTATCCTTCAAAATGAGTCATGTTGTTCAAAAGGTAAGAGGCATTTGCTGATAATGGACAGGCAGTGATGATTCAGCAATTATATTTTCAACAGACCGTCAAAGAAACTTCAATGAACTATAAGAATGAATCTGTACTGATCTCATGGAAATATACAAAAGGAGTTGTTTTTACATTATTAGAAGCAAACACATTACTCAGACCGAAAAGTATAAAAGAGACTGATGGGCAGCCAAGTCTCTCAGCAGACAAGCCAAACAGATTTCTAAGCCCTCTTGAAGCTGTCTTTGCATTCCTTCCTCAAAGAACATTTTCAAAAGCAGTTATCCAGATTTCTTTTAAGTAATACACTGCCATAATATAGATCCAGATCACTAGTACTAAATGCCAAAACCACAGATACTCCATTCTACGCTTCCAGAAATACTTGAAAATGGATCAAATGTTAAAAATATTTGACATTGCAAAGTACCAGATGATTAGTTCATCTCAAGTGAGTTTTCATCAATCAGAAAGTTACCATATAAAGATTATTAGGAAAATCTTTAAGATATGATATCTGCCTTTGTAGCACCTAGTGAAGGCTAACCTTTAGAAAGAGAGGGAAAGTTTTGTAATACCTATATATATAATATAGGTAAATTCTTGCTATGACAATCTTTGCCTTCTTCTGGAGTCCAGTTGATTTCAAAAGGGCCACATAGATACTGAAGTCTACATGTGTAAGCCATAAATTTAGAATTCTCTGTGTGGATACTGAGAACTTTTTCCATCTTCTTGCGGAAGAGCTGTGAAAGACTCAACAGCCTATATGCAATTATCTTTGAGACTGAACCAGCCTTTGAGCCATCTCCAGAACATTTTAGCCCAATGAAATAATACATTTAAATGTATTGACAACCTTACAAAATGTCACAGTTTAATTTGTATAACCATGAATTTATAATTTGTAATTCAGTAACAATTTAATATATTTTTAGGCTAAGAAATACTTTTCCTTCTAAAATACAGGTGAAAGAAAGAAACATGTTTTCTAAGAAACATGGATGGAGCCACATCCAAAATGACACTTAGTCAAGAATTTCTTGGATCCATCCAACTGTGGGTGTTAGATTTCAAAGAAATTAAAATTCAGATTTTTTCTGACTGAACAAAATATATAGTGTTGACTTCCTGCTTAAAGCAAAAGGCACTGAACAGTCTCCACCAAAACAAATGGAAAATGGAGCCCAAGCACAGTAGCATAAGATAGACCAGCTAAGCCCCAGCACTTTTGCCTTTACTCTGCTTTTCTTATTCCATAGTATGGAATACAACAAGTTGTGTTTGTGTGTGCAGAAGCCTATATGAAAACATGAAAATATATGTCTGTTCACAGTTATTCGTTACAATAATTTAACTATAATACACTTTGTTCTACACTAGCATTCTGGCTCTGTCTGCCAGATCAGAATATTCTGTGTGTTTGCATTGCTTGGAAAATGACAAAAAAAAAAGCAGCTGGAATCTCTGGCAAGTCATGTAGTGCTGTTCACAATAAGCATGTAGAAGGTTAAAATTAGACTCAGAATTTGGTTTTGACATATTTTAAAAATAACTGACATTTGTCCTGGGAATGTACAACATCTAGCATGCATTAGAAAGAAGACCTTTCTACATCTGAGCACACTGTAGCAAAACAAAAAAGGAAAGCTTCCAACAAGCCAAAAAAGCAAACCGGCAACATGATCTTGAAATGCATAAATAGGATAATAACATGCAGTGCACAAGAAATAATCCCTCTGCTCTGCTATGTATTGCTTAGGCCACAGCTAAAGCACCATGTCCAATTTTGGGTATTTCAGAATAGTTTGTGTGAGAGGACTAGAGGCAACATGGTAACAGTCTTAAAGGATATAAAAGGACACTGTAAAGGAATAATATAAGTGTATTCCCTTCTCTATTTTGCACAGGGCAAAAAGTAATAAACTGGAAAAAATTGAAAATCAAAATTAAATTGGGAAGTGTAGGGGGGGAAATCTAAGCACAAACGTACTGGAAGACTGGAATAGCTTGCCTGAAGGGATTGCAGGTTGTCTATTAGGAAAAGTTTTAGGAGGAAATAAGGTAATGAAGACATTAAAATGAAAGAATTAATAAATAATAAATAATGAATTTAAAAAATCAGGAATTGTAGAACTGTCACTGATCCCATTATGCTGCAGGAGGATAGGCTAGGTGACTTCTGGAAGTTCCTACCAGATCTATGGGTCCAGGATTTGTTGGAAGGAGTGATAGCATGCTAAGACATGAGCCTCCCTCAGAAATTGTGGAATTTCCTGATTGTGCAGTGTCTGAATGGACAGGTTCTGGTTCTGTTCACATTTGGTTTCTATTAATTTTTTTTTCAGTACAATTTCTTACGTAGCTGAAGCTTCAGTCTCTGATAACTGCATTTCATTTAATCACTCAAATACAAGGTTTTCAAATGGATCTTTTGGATTTTCCTTGGAGAAGGAATAGGTCACACTACTGAAGTTTCTCTCTCAGACTATATTTATATGAAGTAGTTATATATTATTGTAAAAAACAAGTAAAACCTATTATCATTAAATAAATAACTTGACCATTTAAAATTGTATCAGTGATTAAAGTTATTGTTTCATGTCTTGTATGTAATATTTCCTACTGATTTCCTAGTGCTTCACTTATTTACAATATGTGCACAGATTGAGGGTCACTAGGAATTTTGTGCTGTCAGCATGGCCCTTAGCAATTTCCCTTTTTCTTTCCTTATTCTTTTTATTTGATTAAAGCTTTTCCCTCACCTTCCCTCAATAAGCTTGATTGGTAAAGAAATAACAACTAAAAAAATTCAAGAACAGTACTCCCCTTCTGCCAAAATACAATTTTAAGTCAGTGATAATATGGAACTGTTAGAACCAGAACACAACAACAATAAAACTGACTTTTTCTTGACCTCAGATTTTCTTTTAGAGTTATGGAACATTTCCAGTAGTGTGGGCATATAAAAGAAAGCAGAAACGCTAAATACTAACCACAACATTTTAACTTCTCTTCCTACTTACAAAACACCACTTACATACAAGCAGATAGAATATCAAAATATTAATACTGGTCAGATCTTCATTACCATGTGTACTAAAGCTGAGAAAATAACTAGCAAAAGATGTCGTTTAAAATGCTTATAAATTCAATTCCAAAACATTATTTTTCTCTACACTTATTGTGATATTCACATATCTGTACACCTATCATGATATTCATTAACATTAATAGCTCTCTTGGTAATCAGTGATCTCTAAACACAGCATGAAGCATCCTTGTCTAAATACACCATGAGAAATGGCTACCTTTAACATGTCCTTTTATTATAGCCATACTAAAGGAGCAATTTTACCAAAGGAAAGGCAATTATTAGAATTTCTAATCACATTTTTCAATGTTTTACTTATTATTAGTGATTTGGCTCAGATTACACATATTATTTTCAACAGTCAGGATAAAGGGGAAGGAGAAGGTGAAAAGAGAAAGAAAAAGAGAGAATAAAAGAAAGAAAGAAAAAGAGACAATTCCTGTCTGAGCATGACAGCAATACAATACCCCACACAAGCACCACAGTGAACTATTTTGAAAGCCAGGTGTTTTCTGTTGTTCTTCACACAAAACATCGGTAAAAAAAATATTTCTACTCTCAACACAAACTATTCCAATTTCCCCATTAAAACCAGGAACTCACAATAAGAATGAACACATCAATAAATAAAAACAGTAGTACTGCCTTCCAGTTATTTTAACGTCTGGTTTGGTATGCATATATGGTGTTGCACATTTAGCTCAATAGTCAGCCATGAGAACAGGATTTCTGTCCCTCCAGAATTCTGGGGATCTAAAACTGCAAGCTGAGCTTACAGAGTCACATTAACTTTTGTTCAACAATTAGAATGGGAAAAAATACTGCACAAGCATCATAGTTTTAAAAAAAAAGTGCCATTATATGTATGTAATGTAATACCATCCAACGTAAGCTTCATACTGAAAGAGCAATAAATCCAGAGTATTAATCCAGGCTTTGCAATTACCCTGTATGGACTAGAATAACTTAGCTTCTTGAATAAGCATTAAGAATAGAAAGAATAATAACAGGTCATATTAATCTTCTACTGGTTGTTTTTTTTTAACCTCTTGCCCTTGCTCAACATTATACAAAGTTTGCACAAATTTTCCATAAAAATAAGGCACTGGTTTATTTAATGTGTGCAAGCAAGTAGCCATAAATGGGTCTATTACAAGTGTCTGAATGTTATAAAATAGTATTACATTAATACATTACAGCTAAAAGTGAAAATCCAATTGAGTTGCAAATCATATCATTACAGTGATTAAATCCATGGCTTACCTAAGCCTATATTTAAAATTAAATATTTCTGAATTTATGTAAAAGACTTTAAGCAGACTATTTAACAAGAGCAAGCAAAAGCTTAGCACAAAAAAAAATGCTGCTACAGCAGCCTGTCACACTTCAGCCACCATCTTAATCTTTCAGTAAATTCTATAATGCTTTTTTTTCTTCATTCTAGAAATACAGTTGTAGCAGCATATTTCACAGCAACACTGCATCTGTACTTTAAAGCATGAGTTCAAATTCAATCTTTCAGAAGCTGAGCTAAATTTAACCTTATTTCCATATTTGTATACCTACCACTGTAACTGAGATAAAGAAAATGAAACCTTTTACTATCAGAAAAGTCTTGCTGTTTTTCTCAACCACAAAAAGCAATGAGGTATTATGCATGAAGGTACCAGTTCAACTACCTGTGCCGTTTAGTCTAATTCACCTCTCCCCGCTCCCATGTCAGCCACATGGATTGAACAGTCCCTCCAGGGCAGGACAGGTTCCTTGGGAATTGCTAGAAGGGCATGCAATGTACCACTGCTTCAGGAAGCCAGCTCTAGTCTGGGTAGCAAGGACTTTCACTGCAGTCTGAGATGGCTCATATGTGATGAAGAGAAATGCACTGATTGTGAATTTCCTTGTAAGTTGTTGAATACTAAGTGAAAAGCAAAAAGAAATTTACCATAAAGAATAGTAGATGTTAATAGTCTCTACGGAAAATGACAAAATAGCATACAAGAATTAGCCTAGTTCTTCTGGAACAGAGACATTATATTCATTCTTAATCAAATGATTGCTTTGTCCAACTCATCATTCAGCTGCTGACAGCAGCAAATACTAAGTATTTCAGGAAAAAAAAATGCAAGTAAACCCTATTGACAACTATAATAAAGTACCCGATTCTAGATATTTTCTCTTTCTAGTCCAGTCAGTTAATATTTACAATGACATTTATTTTTATGTTGTCCAAAATATTTGTGGCTGTTCTCAATATCCTCTGCTTTGTCCTGATAATCCATTGGGTTTGCAGATGTCTTGTACAAGTGAATGATTCAATTTATTTATGTGTTGCATCTAAAATATAATTCATCAGCTTCAAAATTAAGTTCTAAATCTGTGGTGCTTGTCTTTCATCTCTGCTCTAAACTTGAATTGCAAGAAGTAGTAATTGAAAGTAGCAAATAATGTTCTTAATTTTTTTACCTCTACAATACCTGTTTCCTGATCCTTATAAAGCTACAGTTACAGATTTTCATCTCCTCTTATTTGGAAATCTAAACATTTTGCTTCACATTTGGTCTTTCTTCTTATTTTATCCAGCTTTTTGGTAATACTTTTAAAATTTAAATGTAGTATTTCAGAGGGAAGTAAAATTTGAGGTCTTTGCACATACACAAGCAGCTTATTGGAATAGATTTGCTCAGCAACCCATTCAGCTGCACAGCATCCAAGCAGTGCTTGGGGTTCACCATCCAGTGAAAATGTACCTTCACAGGAGCCCTTTTACCTCTTAGTCCAGAGTCAGAGTCTGCACATACTGTGTTTCATTAGGGAGATGAGGTTTTCCTGGTAAGTAACTGGATGTGCATGACACTATTGCATGATGAGTAAATATTGACATATTGTATGATGATACAATAATATGACGATCAAAGTAGTTTTGTAGAGGATCATATCCTATTGTAGCTCCACAGTTGCTAGAAGGGAGAGCCCAGTGTCACAGAGTACATGGCTGTGCTAAATGCTGTGTAGTGGGTGTGATGTGCATGTTCTCAGAAGCACAGACATTTCTCTGAGCAAAAAGAATGTGCCCATACACTTCCTTTTCAGACAGCTTGCCTTCTAATATTCCATCTACTCGTCACCAGTCTTGTTTAGACATGTACAAAGTGTGTGGGGATTTTCTCATTGTGTCATCAGCACTTACTATAAGGAGCAGAAGGCAGATGGATTTGAAGTTGGCTGCATGCTACAGAAACCAACATGCCTTAACCATGTTGTCCCAATGGGCTGCCTAGACCTCAACAGCTCTTAGTGAAGTTCATTTGAGCTGACAGAGCTCATGCTTTTAAATGGGCTTTAATAGATTTATGTATCTGTTTGTACTGCATGTTGAGATAGTACAGGCCCAGTTTGCCAGATCAACTGACTAAAACAAGGCTGGTTTTTTACACTTTATGATATAACAATACTCCAGTGGTTGCAACACTTCTTGCTCAACTCAGTTCCAAATTCATTTTTTTACAAAGTAATTCATGACACTTGGCCTAGAAGAGATGTAATAAATATAATAAGGCTGAGATATGTTGCATATACTCAAACCCTTGGAAAAGACAGCACACCATTTTGGAGAGATTATGCACACTGCCTTTATGCCTTTCTCCTACCAAATGAAATATTGATATTGATACCTTTTTGGCATGGGCTGTAACCAGTGCCAAAGGACACATGTAAGGACAACAGAGATTCTGTGCTGAGCATTTAAAAAATAAAGAAAAATCTTCCAGACAACTCTTCAGCAGCACACCTGATTCTCAATGAGAGGCTAATAATCTGCAATTGATAAAAAATCCCCATTTAAATGTATACATTTATTTTGAAATGACATGAAAATTATAATATTATTTTAAGAATATGGTCTCAAGAGTTTTCACAGTTACCTGAAAAGCTTCATACTGGGCAATAGCTTCCACTAAAAATTGAATCACTTCAATCCAGGGATACAGTTACAATGCGTAAGAAAGAATTATAGAGTGGGAACTTGCAGCTAAGGAAAAAATTATTGTATACATCTTGTAGGAACTTCAAAGGAACCACATCAGGACTTGTTACTCTGTTGTGAGCATATATGCTTCTTGTGTACAAGATACATCTTGTTATTTCCTAACTATCATTAGCTATAAAACTGTTTCTACATTTCTAAGCAGTCATATACAGCTGAGA
Source organism: Passer domesticus (assembly GCF_036417665.1). Lineage (NCBI taxonomy): Eukaryota > Metazoa > Chordata > Aves > Passeriformes > Passeridae > Passer > Passer domesticus. Next base: position 23,107,336 of record NC_087483.1, read on the forward strand.
GAGACTGTCTCCCAAAAGAGACAGAAAGTATCTCTAGTTACATATCCTGTATTTAAACATCAAAAAAAAAAATTCAACACTTCCCTAAAAACTCAGCATTTGGTATATTTCCAGGAAAATTTATTTTCTAATATAAAAAATTAAATTTCTTAAAAGAAAATGCTATTTCACCTACAATCAGTGCTCATATCTAAAAAGAATTTTAAACAGTGAAAATCACCTAAACAGTTTACAGAGCTGGCAAAATTTATTATTAATTAATTCTTTTTGATAAATATTTTTCATCCTGAAAACATGTTGTCAAGTCCATGCTACAAAGAGCAGATTATAATAACCATTCTGGGTTAAAACTAAAAAATTAAACTGTTTTAATTGTCTTTCTTTTATCTAGTTTAATCCACCTCTAGGTAATGAATTTAATAACAACAACCAGCTCTTAAATAATCTTCTGATGAAAAGCTAAAATCAGAATTACTGTCAGTAATGACATAAGATCTCCATTTGGAAATAAAATAATTCTTATATATCTGTGTTAATCACTTTGTATTGGTTTATTTAATAAGCATGCAATTAATGTCAGTTTTAGGGATATAATTCCCTGGAATGGTAATGCTATTGCTGAAATAAATAAATACATACTTTTAGGTTGTTTGATCTGGGTATATGCCTGTAAATGCTGAAATATAAATTCTGTATGACCACTGATTTAGTTTAAATGCAAAACAAAATCATGGTTCACCAAATCACAGAATCCTTGAGATTGGAAGGGCCTCTGGAGACCATCTAGTCCTTCTCAAACCACATTCTAGGTGGCTCATATCTACATATCTCTTACTGATTCATAGTTCTACAAGTTTTTACTTTTTTCACCTTACAACAAAGGCCTTAAATCACTTTTTAAAGCTATTTCTGTATATTGAAGATAACCGCCTTGTAAATCTTTCACAAAGCAGGCACTTGGTTTCATTGGAACACATCATCTATTGAACAAACTAATCATATTCATTATTTTGAGCTGCTCATAACCAGAGATCTAGCCAGAGTCAACTTTGCTATAACATTGTTTGTATTCTTCAGTCTATACAATTAATAATTTCTTATTTATACTTCAATTTTGCTATGCAATTTTTGTATAAAATCCACATCCTTTCAAAACCAAGATCTACTAAAACAGCTTAGTACACTAAGATACACAGGCTAAACAGCAACACTATTTGACTGATACATTACTCTAAGTAATGCAACAATAAATGTCTTTCACAGAGGGTTTTAATATTCTTTATAGTACTATAACAAGCAAATACTAGTCAACAAACAAGTTTCAGTTTTCCAGCTCCAGATAATAAATTATGTCTCCTGTTTCTTGGTTGTTATTCTTGAGGTTCCTTCCTCAGAGCTCAACACAGTGATGGTGGAATACTTCCTCTGCACCAAAATGGCAGAAGGGAACATAGTTTTCATCTGTTGTACCACCTAGATTGAATTTTTTGCAATCACATGGCAATCACCTTTCATTGTAGTGGAATTCCTTAACTGAGCAAGATTAAAAGTGAACTGTCTACATAACAAAGAATACTGAAGCAGAAAGAGTGGGAGGGACAGCAGAAAAATAGGGAGCATGGAGGAGGAGCAGAGAGATAACAAAAAGAGTTGTTGGAGCACATTGTAGAAGAGGGAGAGAGATCATCAAATAGCCCTCTACAAATCTACTATATTAACCAATTTCTAGGACAGAGGGTTAAGTGGTATTTCTAGCTCTATTTTGTTACTCAAAGAAGCTTCCTATATCATTAGCCTCTTTTAGCTACAGTATAAAAACATCATTGCAAGGGTTTGTTGTGTTTGTTTTTAGAGAAATAAGGAATGACTGTGGGACATCAATACACATGACTATTTCTTAAGCAATGCGAACACCAATATTTCTCTAAATATACCAAAAAAAGTTTAATGGAAGCATCTAAACCACTAGACTTTGTATCTAGCCTTCTTTGGAAAGAAGGATGAACTGGCTTGGCTTTGCTAGTCTGTTAGACATATTTAAAAGGAAGTTAAGAAAGGAAAGAGTCCGCATAGACGTCATGAAAACTAAGGAGATAAGAAAAGTTAAAGTTCTGAAAAGAACCCTTTCACTGAGCCTGCTAATAACGATGGTCCATCTCTTCATTACCATGCTACTCATCCACCTCTGTTACTCTGCACAAAAGGGAAAAAAGCAGTCTTTATAGTTGTACATGATTATATTTTCCTTTTGTATTGAGTTCAAAGTCTTTTCTAAAAAAGCAAGAGTAGATTGCTCACAATGTAATGGGCCATTCCCAGGAAACGAAAAAATGGCCTTAACGTTTTATATTAATACAATAGGTTATGTATAAAACAGGTTTTAAAAAGTTAATGCATATTAGCTTAGAACAGCCATATTTTAACACTGTGCGACTGAAAGTTCCAGTAGAGCAGATGAATGAAACTACAGAAGAAAAAAACCCGCTATGACAAAGAGATAAAGGTTTAACTAAAAGGACTCAAATCTATATTTCAGGTGCCTCTTTACCTTCCATCAGGAAAAGAGTTATTAGGAGTAATGAAATCAGAGATAGAAAATACAAAAAGTTTTCAGATCCTTCTGTGCAAGGCGGCGACACCGGCCTTTACTTCTTCACTTTATAATGATTCCTTTGAGTTGTGGTTCTGAAAAAGCTGTGAAACATCTTCCTGTTATTTCTTTTTTATCTTTCCAAACACTGGCTAGGAATAACCCCATCCTATTCTTTTCTTGGATTTTTGAAACACATATTGACTGTAATGACTATAAATTATCTGGTTAATGTGTTGGATTTATAAAAGTGTTAGAGCTCCTCTACGCTGCTATGAGGTGCTTTTGAGAAGGTGCAAGGCACGAGAAGAATCTAACTTTTTCCATGCCTGCTTCTATTTTAGGCCGCTGCAAATATTAACTTTAGAAAATTTTTTAAGTTAACTGGATTTTAGGACAGTCTCACCACATCACTCCCCACCTGATTAGCTGTTGGCTCTCTCTTCACCACAAGTAGCAGTAGACTGCTAGCCAACAACACCTCTACCAAATACCTCCCCCACAGTCACTGTCCTGATGGTCGGTTTCTGATAATCTCTCTTAATCAGGACTTTTAAGATTCAGATACAGATTTCTACCAAGCTGCAGTTACAATGCGCATATGTAAAAGAAAAAACTGTTTCACAGCTTTGGTCACTCTTACTGTACTGCACTAACTACTCTAAAGCCAACACAAGCACTGAACCAGTAGTTTCCAGACCACATCATTACACACTGCAAAACGCAGGAAGCCAAGTAATAAACCTTGCAGTATCTGCATCTTCAGCCTTGATCTTCGCACCTAGAACTGTAATTGAATGTCTTAAGCATGACAGAAATAAACAGGTACTACAGAGTTACATATCCTTTCCATTAACCTATTTAATCTGCTAAACAATTGGAACAAAATCAAGGCTTTGGGATGAAATGTCTTTAGAAACACTATAACCACCTCTTCTTACCTCAAAATTTTCTTCAGATCATTTTGATCTCTGCAGAGTCATGACTACCAGAACGTAAAAGGAAGCATTTCAGTGTCCACAGAGAAGTTTCTGGTGGAAGATTAGAGACTTTGGATTTTCTTATCACAAAGATTAGTAGCTGTCATATTAGAAAAATTTTAAAAGACATTTTTGGTCAGCTCAACATCTATTACATAAAGGGAACTGTCAAAATTTAAACAAGGGTGCTCTTCCAACAGGTCCTCCCATCCCACCTAAAATGCAAGTCAAAAAGTAAAAATCATTTTTAAAAGTGCTGCCAGTAGCCTGATTTCAAGCATTGGCTGACTTATCTCATATGATGACCATTTCTTTGCTGATGGTACCACTCAAATTATTTAGATACATAGTACTATTTAGGTTTTCTGACATACTTTGCATTTGAGTGGTAATTCCTGGTAGAAAAGTCATCTGTGTACAGATTGTGAGCCAAGTTAAGAAGCAGGTCTGCCTATGCTAGTGATGACCTGAAGTAAAGGGTATTAAAAAAACTTAAGACAATTGTATCTACTATAAATCTAAACAAATTAAGAGTAAAAGACTTTCAGAGTTTCTGCTCAAAATCAGCAGTTCTGAGGAGAAATCGTATTTGACCTTCTTAATCTCTATAACAATAGTTTAATTTATGCTATGGTTCTTTCTTGTGGTCCCAGTTAGAATTGAGACTACTTCAGATCTACACTATCTGGCTCTGTATGAACACCATGGAAAGCCAACAACAATCTCATGCAGTAAAAAGTTTAAAAATCAACAGTACTTGAAAATTGAATTTGGGTTCTTCTCAGACATATATTATCAAATTATAAACATAGTACAAAAGTGAAAATGGCAGGAGACCTGATCTCTCCCCTACTTTTCTGAGTGGTTTCACGAATCCAATTTTTCTTTGCACAAATGGTGCACATGGAGAGAATCTTTTTATTCCTATGAATGAAAGCATTTGTATGCAAATAGAACATTCAAATGCAAATGAATGTATTTGCACAAGAAGCACTTGCCCACCTGCCACACAGCCTTGGCTTTTTGACTTTCAGGACCTGGGTGCTCAGAAGCAGAGAGTGAATAGGAGAATAAGAATGCCAGCAATATTTCAAAAGGTGAATGCTCAGTCGCTGTGAGCAGCAAGTGGGAAGGGTAAAACAATGGTGAAAAAATTAAGAAAAAATGAAATGTGCAAAGAAGATTCTTACAAGTGTTCACATATGGCATGTACACAGACCACCACTACCCAGACCTGAAGCAGTGGCAAACTAGAAGAAAGGAAAGAGGAAGTACTATAAGTGAAATCAAGGCTTTTGACAAATTCCTTTGTTTGCCTTTTTGTTTAGCAGCTGCATATATTCCATGCAAGGATATAATCTTTGAAATAATGGAATCTTACCACACTGAAACCCTGTTGATAAAACCTCGAGAGATTCTTAAAATCAGAAAACAAGTTTTTTGCATTAATGTATTTCCATTATTTTTCCTTATACCAATGATTAGCTCTTAAAAAATAAAAATCTTGTTGTTTTCTAGAATTCCCTGTGCTCTCAGCATCACTGCTATGCTGACAGCATAGGGCATGAATCTATTTCACCAGGCCAGTTTGGACTTCTAGTAACAAAAGTTTGAAAGTCAGCATTGGAAAGATCTGAGAGTAGTGCATCATGCAGTTGAGGATCTGCATCTTTTAACTCCGTAGAAGCAGCAAGAGTATTCAGATAATTTTGCAATGGTTTCTCATCACGCCTTGTATGCAGCCAAGGAATTGCAGCATACATCCCAAAAGTCTATCCCAAAGACAAAACAACACCACAACCCCATTGCCCTGCAATGGCTGTTCAGGAGCTGATTGTTGACATACACATGCAGCAGGTGGACATTCAGTGAAGCATATAAATCCTGTACAGAAGACTAAGGGAATAGGTTTTTGGGGGGCAGAGCAACCTGCCAAAGTATGCCCGCTAGGTGACTGAAGCATTGAATCTCACAGGAGCCCTCCTAGACCTAGCTGAAAATTTTAGGGCCATACAGCCCCTAGAGATTTTTTTCCTTTTTCATTTAAAATGTGTGATTACCCCTTACTTTCTGCCACCTGTTCTGTTTATAAACTTCTGCAGGGCCCCTCTCTCTGCTCTAATTTCCAACAAGCTGTCATGTTACCCTAACTCATGGGGCCACCTCGTCCCCGAGGCATTGAGATGACTCATGTGCATTCATGTATGCAGAGCGGCAGCTGGCCCTAAGGCCAACCAGGAGTGTGACCCATCTATCAGTTACTTGATTTTCTTGAAACTCTGAACCCTGCTAAAATAGACAACTCATGCAGAGCTTCACTACTTAATAGTATTTCTGTAATTTCCTTGATTGTTGCAATGGTTTCTGGAAAGCTATACTTCAAAAAAAATTTATGGAAAAAACTTGGAACTCCATTAAAATGTTCATCATTTCAGACTCAAGACACCCTTACTTCTAGGAACTCCAGGCACAAATTCAGGGAGTCCCCTCAGAAAAAAATAGATTTATTCTTTCTGAAATCGCAGTCAGCTAGCTACTACAGAGTAGCCATCTTTACCCACATACTCCTCCTCCTCCTCTTTCTTCACTTTCCATGGGTTTGCCAGTCAACAATGCCTGTCTGATTAGTATCCCTTAACTTTCTGTTACCAAACCCACCCAAATGTAATTTCAACTAGTACAAAACATAGGCTTAGTAAAGGTTGTTTCAGGGTGTTTTTGCAAATCATTGCAAAAGTCCAGAAGGTCCTCTTGTCCAGTAATGCTACAAAAAAGGAAATAGTAGGATCATGTTCTAAATTAAAAGCAGTTTGAAGCCACAAAGGCAATTAATTCTTTGAACACAATTTGCCAGTATGTCTTATTATGGAGTTTAAATGTGAGATTTATACTGAAAGAAGGACATCCTAGAAAATAGATATAGTCACAACTTTGTAAGTTTTCCTGAATGCTCCTGGAACAGCACAATGAATAAAGATGTCCTGTTAAAAAAATTTAAATACTTCTGCTATTTGAAGAATGAGATGTAAAATTAGATTAACAAATACAGAAATCTCAACCTTTTATCTTCAGCTGTTTGCAGATGCAAACTTAAAAGCCAGCCTAAACCAGAAATGCTAATTTATTGCTGGATAAGCTTATTTAATTTCTTCATAGTATTTCTGGGTGTCTGTGTGTATACATCCCAACCTGAAGCACAATGACTCAGAAGCTGAGACTGTGGTCCAAGTTGTGTGACACTGAAAATACACAGAGGTTTCTGGTTAGCTGGCTGATTGAAAAACAAACGTTGAACCACATGACATTTCCCTGTCTCTGGGGTTTCAAACACCAATTAAGCCAAATGTAAATCTATAAAGAATTTTTTTAAAAAAATTAATATAGTTATATGAAAATTCAAAGCTATAATAAAGTGAAAGGTTATCCAGACTCTGTCTGACCAGATATTCCACATCAGCCACATATAGCCACTAAACTCCATTGCAGGATCAATTTAAACAATGCTTAAATATTAGGTAACAAGATAGATAAATTCAATGTAAGATATGTTCTGTAACAGAAATTTTTTTTGTTGTTGTTTTATGAAACAAAATATTTTGATAATCTATAATCTTTGTGGGTATTTTATGTGTCCACTGCATGGGTTAGAATAACCATGCTACCCGCTGTAGATGTAGGCAGTGAGGATGAGCTATCCCAGTCGATATCCAGATAAAATTCTTATGGAGTCCTGTATACACATAATGACTTTAGTCCTTTTGCTGTATTTTTCTCAAGAAGAAGCAATTCCTAATTATTTGATTATATTACATGAACAAGCCTTTCAGAGTGGCATTAAAGATGGGTTTGCTGGTATCACTCTGAATCTGTTTTTTCAATAGCATTTTTTATAATAAACATACACATAAACCTTAAGAGAGACATGTTTGCAGGACACTATAAGCTTCCCATTGTAGCGGTAAGACATTTCCAACATGTAAGAAGAATCATTCCCAAGTAATGTTTGAAATTAGTTCAGGAGCATTTGGTGACTGGGCAGCTTTTGGTACATTCTTGGATTTTAGCCCATTATTTTGAAAACATTCAGGAGTGGGGACCACTGGATAGCTGAGTCAAAGTGAGAAGCAAGCTGCAATTCAGGAAGGAGGCTCAGGTGATTAAAGCAGTCCAATTATATTGAATGAACTCATTTCTCACTGAGAATGTCACAGTTTGAAAGCTTTCTTTGTGTCTGGAACAAATAACAGCTTTTAGAGCTTTCTGAGAACCCAGACAGCACAATATCATCAACAGGGGTAAACCACGTGATACATTTCTCTCCTCCACTTCTAGCTCTGAACAGGAAATTAAGAGAAAGAACCTCAACAGATTTACTGGATGTTTTAGGACTTCTCTTTCCCTGTAATGATCAGTGCAGGATTTCACTCACTGCCTCTAGAAGTATGTTCACACTGGCTTTCTACCTTCACATACATGGTGAACTTGAACAGTGCCTTGATTAAACATTTGATTTCTTTCTTCCTTTCCCTGAAACTGATTTAGATCTTGGTGCCTACACAAAGTACAGCTGTAATATATGTCATACAGCCTGTATAAACCCACAAGATTTTACCATGTCAGCTTTTGTAAAAATCTGGTTTTAAACATCTTATAACCTTAAGTCCTATAACCTCAGCATCTGTTCGAAGCATTGCCTGTATGCTGGCCTCTTGCCTTCTGCTCTAAGCAGGGCTGAGAGTTTACATGTCCTGTTTTTGTGGCCAGTGCTTCTGCTGGCATAATCTAAACAGCTCCTGCTCAAATCCCAACTACAACATTTTGTTAAACTATGCAGTTATCACCATAATCCCATATTAGGGCCTGAGGAACCTAGCTCTGATAGTAGGGTGTATGTTCAGTTCAAAGCCTGTAGCCAGAAGATTACTAAATCGCCCAGCTGTGAGAAAATTTTCCCATCCCAGAGTCAAATCAGTGAGAAAACACACAGGTCCCTCAACCTCCTCTTTAGGATGGAGTCAAGTAACTTATTCCGTTTTTTATAATAAACATTTTTAGACTGGTAAAATCAATTTCCCTCAAACCTTTAAACCCAGCACTTTAAGGTTTTGCATATTCTTCAGGTACTGGGTTAAAGATATATGTCTTGGGCATTTTACACTCTGTAGGCACTCTCTAAGCACTACAGAAAAGAAAAAAACTTTTCACCCCATTTCAGAGTTTCCAAATTTCTTATGCCTACCTCTCCACAGAGCTAGTAATGCTTTGCCTTTGTGCAAGGGCATTACACAGCACTTCTCACCAGAATTTATGACCCTCAATGAATCACTGGATTCATATACAACTTAGACACTCAAGAGAGTTATAAGAGTAGTCCCACAAGCAAACAATGATGTGCTTGCACCAAAACAGCACAAGTACTGCAATAGTATAATAGTAATAAACAAGGTTGCCATTCTACCCCACAAAAAAAAAAAAATTGCATGTATCAACAGCCATGCACAAAATGGGAACTAAACTCATGAGTGCATTTCCTAAAATACATGCTTGGAGAGATGCAATAAACAGCAGCATCACAAAAGGGAACTAGATACACTTCCAGAGGTGCAGCATCTCTTATCACACATACCACTGTGTCAACTACTAAGTTAAGGGCTTGGAGAAAATGTCATTTCTCTTTGCAGGGCATGAAGCCTGTATATATAGCACATACAAAGTAAAATTCTAAGACTGTTGAGAAAAGAAGGTAAAAAAGCAATACCTGTTATCTTTCAAATTCCACAACTTGCTAATATCAATGAGCCAAGAAAATTCTTGCCACTAATTTTCAAATGTTCATTCATGTTCTGCACTCTGCATCAGATTCTTCAGCTACTTGCAAATTCAAAGACTGCAAGGGAGACAGGGTTACTTGTGACTAAAAGCAAAGAAATAATATAGTGCTTTAATCACAGACCATTCCTAACTGAAAGCCATAAATTAATATCTATACCTATACTGCAGCCTTTCTTGAGAAATGTTATGGTTTTTTGCCAAACGATAATTTCAGTTCTATGTAGACTCTATGAGTATCTGCAAGTGTTTTAATAATCTATTTGTAGATACTTATTGGTAGTTTGATGGAGTATGTTCTACAGCATTAATAAAAAATATCCATCTATAGCTCTTAAGTACCTTATCATTGAGTCATAAGTACCATTTCAATCGGACTTATTAATGGGATTTTTTTTTGTGATTTAATGCACCATGGCTATTCTACTCTATATTTATCTTTCCCATGTGAAGCTCATAAACCAGAGACCAGAGAAAAGAATGGTGATAACCTATGCTACCAAATGTAAAAGAATATCAATTGGAAATACACGTCAGTTAAATACTTAGATGCTTCTATTGAGTTTGTTTTGTGGCTGTGCTTCTAGAAATATTTGCTACAATTACATAGCTGGGGCAGCTGTATGCATCATATTTTGCTGGTTTGGGAATTGTGTTCTATTTTGGACAAGCCAGACGGGCCTTTTGAATAAGTGGCTTTAGTGTCTTTCATGGTAGACAGCAATAAAGGCTAAATGATTAAATGCAGGAGATGGCAAAAATAACAAGTCAGTACTAATTATGAAATTTTTAGAGTATCATAGAATAATGATGGCACACAGCTTTTGCAAAAGGAAATTATCTGGTTTTGCTATTCAATTCAGATGCCAAGTTCCAAATTTGCTTGTTTGATTGGGCTGGCACTCTTTCCTCAGAGACTAGAAAAAGCTTCCATTAGCTTTCATTGGCCTAAATCAGAAACATCTGTTAAAAGCACAAAACACTCATTGCCTGAGATCAACAGCCAGAAAGCTGCACAAGGGCAGAACCTTTCTCCTAAGGTAGGTGACAAGTCAGTCATATGCCATCATTACTCTGCATGTCAATATTTCATTGAATTCCTAACTCAGCTCAAGCCTATGTTTTTCTCTGAGATCTCTTAATTATATTCTAAAATCAAAATTCAGCATCCTATGTGTTTCTGTCTGCCTTCAAACTGATGCTTTGTTAGTCGTCACAACAAACGCATTAGAAGTTTCAGAAAGCTAAGGAAAAAAAGCCCAAACTCTTTCAGTCATTCAGAATAGCTGAAATACAGTGCAAACAAACTTAAACATTAATTTTTTCCATCTCATGCTCTTCTTTTTTAGATATGGAGATTTGATTTGGAGCATTCTGTGAAATATTTTCTAGCTGCTACAGATTTACCAGGTCCACTTTACTGCTGGTTTTGAGGAAAAAAAACAAGGTCCCATCTACAGGTTTTAGCTAAACCCCACTGAAAATAAGCACAAAATAGAGGATTATTCAGCATGTAGCTGTGAAGTGTCCATGTTAGGGTATGTTTGTCTGGCTGTGCTAATTGCATCCAAACCCCCATGCCCACGCTCCTACTGGCACTGCTCCATCTCCACATTTACTATAGCTCTGCTTCCTTCCCTCTAATAGCTTCTGGCATGTTCTTCAATCCCCCTATTTCTAATCCTGATGCCCCTTTGCCAAATTGTGGAAGCAGCTTGGGGAAAAGGAAAACCAAAACAAAGCAGCCATCATCTTCAGCTGAAGCTCACCCGCGTGCGTGGCTGCCTTCCAACATGTCTGCCAATGCCTGGCTGCTACAGGAGCTACTGCAGGAGTTGGAAAATCGAGGGGAAGGAGCAAAAATACACAACAGGCACAGAAATTAATGTTACTGGCTTTAAAGGCACCAGCCATCTGTTTTCCTTACTGCCTGGCAGCATCAGGAGCTCCCTGTGGTGAGGATGGAGATTTGGCAGGTTTCCGTAACCCTGTTGAGCTTTTACTGTCCCTACCAGCATGCCCTGCTGCTTCTCTCCACACCCTCAGACCGATTATACTTAGACTTTTTATTGCAGCAGCAGCGCCCACACAACCTTATGGGCACTTTAATCACCAACACCTATCCAAACCAGCAAAGTTCAACTACTGCTTAAACATTTAATTTCTAAATTTGGAATTAATATGATTTTGCAGCCATCTTGCATCCAAATAATAGGAAAAACTGGTTTTAAAATGTAGCTGAGGCAGAGTTTACACCTGAGAAAAAGAACTTGACTTAGTTTTGTGATAGCATGATCTTACCTATATTACCAAGATGTCAAGAAAAATTGTGTTCTATTTCCCTTCTGTGGCTGCCATTTGAGTTTTTATTTGCATAATGCTGCTTTCCCAGGCAGAAGGTTGCCAGGAAAACAGAGCATGAAACCTGTCACAGAAATGCAACAAAGAGAATTTGGAGGCTTTGTTTTCAGTAGAACTAAACTGATTTCAGTGTATTTTATTGCCATAAAAATTAAAATAGACGGTATAAAAAATTATTATTAATATTTTTATTCATTGTGTGCCAACTTTAAGCAAAACCAGCAAATACTAGAAAAAAAATAGCAGGTAAAAGAATGTAAGAATATACATTAGTAAAAAAACAGCTCTCCATAACCACAATCTTCCCTTGAAGTAGCAGCTTTTTAGTGCGGTTCTTCAGGGCTGTTTTGGTTCTCAGTTATTGCAGTTTTAATATAACTTACAATCACTTCCTAGAGACTTAGTTATCCGGATTTTACAAAGCGTTATCTGCTTTAGGAAAAACCAGAGTGCTACATACAGTAATCTGTCATGCAAGAGCAAGAGCAGCTGGTGTAGCTTACATAAAGTGGCAAATAGCCCAATGCAATAAAATGTAAGCATGTTCATAGCAAGAGCAACTATTGGCATAGAACAGATGCCAAAATATATTTCTATTTGGATCACAAATAAAATTTTCTGTTTATTTTCTGTTATAATGAAGATAAAACAACAAGATACAATTTCCTTAAATTTGGGGGTGGCAGATTCTCTTCAAAATTTAGGTTTTGGGTTTTTTTTAAATTTTATTTCACATATATTTAGTGCTCCCAGTTACAAGATCTGAGTTATCACCTAGATCTCAGCAAGTCAAAATCCAATTGGTTAGTTTATCTATCACCTTGTCACCTGAGTTGTGGTTTTGAGTGAAGGGTTGTTTGTTTTTTGAGGGGTGGGTTTTCTATTCTGCTCTGGGGGTTTTCTTACATAAAAGCAGAACATGGAATCAGTGCATTTTTTTCCTGGTTTTGGTTCGTTTCTTTTGGGTTTTTTTTAAAGGAAGGAGATTGTCCATTCAATTGTCCACCTGTTTCAGACAATTTATTCTTTTTCTGCTAGTTGTACTGCAATGGCATTAACCACCAGGTGTACTTGGATCACAGATTACTAAGTGCTCTGCCCTTGTGTTACCAGGAGCACATTGGAGGAAGGCTGGAATCAGGCTGCATCCCAGCTGCAGACACACAGTAGTTGACAGTACATCCCCTGTGAGAGGGATGAGGGGCAAGACCTGCTTAAGACATCTGAAGCTATTGAAATACAGACTAAAAATAGTAGCAGTGATCTCTACCACACTGGGACCCACTCTGTTCATGGACTTAGCAACAATTTAATCTCTGAGTGCAGAGGGTAGAGTTTGATGTGCTGTTTTCCATACACCTCCCTAAGAAAGGTGATCCTACAGTGATATACTCCAGATGCCATTATAGGAGTTCAGTAGTGCCTCCTATTATGAAGGCATTTACAAATCCCCTCTAAGGCTGTATTTTCTCTCTTTTTTTCTCTTGTTGAAGGATTGTTTGCTCAGTTTGGTTCTGCAAGAGTATCAGGTTTCCATTTTGTACTCAAAGTGCCTTGTCAGAAATGCTTAGTGTTTTGAACAATTAGTCCCTTGTAAGCCTTTATTTCCTTGTCATTGAAAGCAATGTGAGCTATGGGCCCACAAATACAGTTTTACAGTCAACTCTGTCTGTAAGCCACTGATATTTGCTGAGGAGTGAAATCCCTCCATGTGTCAATATCAACAGGTATGAGATAAAAGGAGGAGTTAGAGAAAGCAAAGTGGTTGCTTTGGTTAAATTTTTGCATCTTTTTGTGGACAAAATTGTAATGATACTAAAACTTGACATCCTGCCTTTTGCATAGTGGTAACAGCAGCAGCATGGCCTAACTATATGTGACAGCCACAATGACTTGTCGTGCAGTATGTTTAATGATCTGTGTTTAATGAGAGCTGAGACACTTCCTGGACACTGTCCATCACTGTCCTTCTCTGAGGCTATAGTCAAACATTTAATGTGAGAAGAAATCCTAGAGGAAGTATTTTCTTGCTCTTTCTGCTGTGACTAGGAGCTCACCAAATGTGAATTAATGTTGGAATGACCCTGTGAAAAACAGAAAATAAAAGCGCAGCAAATTGAGACACCTTTTTTCTTTTGAGTAGATTAAACCAGCTTCCTAGCTATGATAGTTTTAGCATTGGTATTAATGAGGCCTTTCTTATTTCTTTTAAGTCATATACCTCCCATGAAGGTATATGTCCATTTTAGTGTCACAAGTGAGTAGGATTTGGGATGTAATGCTTGCCTATTCCCATCTTCCTTCTCCTAAATTTCCCAGTAAAAAATGTTCTAATTGTAAGGAATCTACAAGAACCTATGAGTGGATTGAAACCCACCAAAAAAGGAGCACATCAGTCCTACTCTTAGTATCTCCAGAGTGCCACCAAGTCATTGAGAAATTAATAGTTCTTAGAGAAAGAAATCACTCTGCAGAGAACACTGCTGGGTTTTTTTTAATTATCCCACAGGTGTGAGTTCCAACACATTTGGGCCTTCTCCAGCTGTACATTGAACACCTGCAAAGCACATCAGAACCCATCAGAGCCCATGGACAGAAAGCCAGACTTTGCAATTTGTGAACAAAAAAAAGAGGGAATGATTTAGCATGAACACTGTGGTCTAGATTGTGCTTTAGAGGCTTTGCCCTTTCTGAGTTGACAGAAAAAATGAGTTGTTCCACTGGCATTTTGGCATTTAGCATAGATGCCTCCTGGGGCCTGAAAAGCATTTCCTAGAGCAGCTACTACCTGGTGGGTTCAGTGGGTTCATCTTGAATGTGGCATTTGCCAGCAGAACCAGCACATCATGCTGCAAAGGAATGGGGCTTTTTACCTGTCACCTTCAACAGGCTCAGAGCTTTTCATGTTTCCCTTTTCATGCCTCCTATGTCATGGATCCTGTGTAAATTTGGCCTTGCTTAGTAAGATTATCACTCCCAGCAGAGACTCTGGGGAGGAAACATTCCTTGAGTTCTCTGTCTATCCTGAAACATTAGAATTACTAATAGAGCTCCCAGCTGCTATTATAATTTTCATAATATAAACACCTGCCTGTAGCAATGACAACCAAAGTAATAGACATTTGTCCACTATACAGCTAGAAATTACTTTTCAGCACTACAGAACCAGGCCAATTACAAACAGGTAAGCTATAGCTAAGAGAAAGGGTAATCTTATTCTGGTCTGGCAGCCATGCAGACCTCTGTATGCATATATGTTTTTTAAATGGTCACCTTAGCTCTGCATTAAAGTTGGTTTGAAGCCAATAGTTCATTGCCCTAAGAAACTGCATTCCTTATTGGTTAATATTTCACTTGACAGGAATCCTTTCTGGCCAGAGCTCAACTATGCAAACAGGTTTGTATCTCATTGTTTCCAGGAGCAAGAGTTTTTCAACCCTTCTCAAACACAGCTGAATCAAAATATATACTCCCCACTTCTCTTCCTTCTATTTAAATCTGTAACTCCAGGTCTTCTATTCCTGCCCTACAACAGGTTGGTCACTAACAAAGAGCTTGACCTCACTGTTAAAAGCTGGTACATCAGTCATTGCTCCTTATGTCTTACCTTACTTATGATGGGCAATGGAACAGTTTGGACTTTATGCTCCTTCTTTCATGTGTTACTTTTTCTCCCTGGAGTCTACTACAAGTAATTGCACCAAAAATTTGGGAATTATGCTGGAAACAGCAAGACTGGGGGAAAAAACCCCACAATTAAGTCAGAAATGCTAGTAGGTGGTCTGGGTAAAGAAGATGTATAAGAAAAATTAATAACAGGGAAATTATAAACTGTATATTGACAATAGAGTTTGCTTTTAATAATTTCATTAAATGCTTGCTTCTTTTTGAGTGCTTTGAGTCTCCCAATATCAAATCTTTACTGGAAAATGTGTGTAGTAAAGATAAACAAGACTGCTTCTACATCTTTCTGGGCAAAATTTACTTTACTTACAAAAATCTCAGTCCAACTCTTTATGCAGTATTGATATACTGTTGCTCTTCAAAAATGTGCATGAGCCATTACACAGCAGCAACTTCACTCAAAAGCTAGAACAGAACAGAATCACTTGCAAATACATTGATCATAAATACTACTGATACACAATAATAATAGATCAGAAAAATTTGCTGTATTAACTATATATAGGACTAATCTTAGAAAGCACATCTGATTACCCGTCTGCTGCAATAGATCAGTGATGGAATTAAGAAAGGAGTCCTGAATTCTTACCCTCATAACTACAGGCAGGAGTTCTCCATACACACTCTATCAGTGAAATCAATGCAAGTTGCACCTTCTCCCCACCTCAAAGGCAAGCAGGGGACAACTCAGAACATATTGCTTATGCCCTCCTGTATCCCAGTTTCCTGAGGAAGCCACAGCCTTCCATAGTATGATATGCATCAATCACATTATAAAAACAAGTCCCTCAGCCCTATAGCAAGACCCATGTATTCTGGGTCACTCAACAAGACTGTTAGCATGTCCTATCCTGTGCTGGGACCCACCATATGACAGAGAATGTCTGAAATTTCCTCAAATTCCAGGTATATCTCATTTCATCTCATGACGAGAAGCTATGTCTCATGATCCTCACATGCCTCTGTAGGAAGCTCTGTGGCTTGTTCTACCTGAAATGTTGAGCATCATTAAGGCTGTAGGGACAAATGTCCTCATCTAGTCTCAATGTCAGGAAACAGAAGACTGGAGTGGTTTAATTCCTCCTTCAGTTTCAACAGTTGTGCTTGCATCAGAGTGCACCTTTCCTGAAATATCCATCCCCGATTTGATAATTTCCAATAGTAGGTGATCACTGGAAATACTGGTAGCCACAGGCTTTGGTTACCAGCTCATTAATCACTGTAGCCATTAAAAATTTACCTTTAATTTCCTCCCTAACTACAATTTCTTATTTCATATTGCAGCAGTTGGCTGAATATGTATTTTCTAAAAGTTCTATGTCTTCTGTAATTTTTCCAATAGATTAGGATCAAACTAGGTATTTGCCTCATCTTTTAAGAGCTAAACAAAATGAACTTCATTAAAGCTTTGCTATTGTTTTTCAGTCCTTAAGTCACTTGTAATTTTTCACTTGAAAAGTACTCAAGTACTTCTTATCTGTACAACCTCCAGTATAGGAAGTTCCTAGATCTTTTGATTGCAAAGTGAATGAAGGAAGAGTATTGGAGAAATCCTGAGCATGTGGAAAAGCCTGATAATGACCAACAGTAGGCGTATCGCTGCTGCTAGGGCTCAGAGCAGGACAGAGGAGAGGTAAGAGGGGAAAGCCATTCCATCCCTTCATCTTTTTTCCCTTTCCAGTGCCTTTATGCTCTCCTTGCAATGACATGCCAAAATTATCATTGGAGCTGTTGTATTCCATATGATATTTGTCCTTTTGTTATTCTACTTTGTTGTTCAAGTTGCCTTAAATCAAAAACTAACTTTATCTAAAAACTTTATGTTAATTTGACAAAACCAGAAGAGGAAGGGTTGAAGGGAGTTGTTTTGTTTTTTTTTTTCAAATAGACAACTCTTTTCATTATAAAGCACGCACTGATTAGTTCTGTTTATTGCCTTTCTCTGTCCAGGTCTCTTCTACTCTTCTACCAAATCTGTTCTACCTTTCCATCTGAACTCACTAATTTAAAGTGTATGCATGTAAATTATTATCAAGCTTCATTGCATACCAGCAATACCAGGTCTCCATGTATGAGCTTAAATTTTAGAAGCTGTGATTTCCCCATCACAAGATTCTTGCAGACTAAACTTTCATATTATTACTTGCTTTTTCTGTCAATAAACATTGTCTCAACATAATGTTTTGCATCCTAGAACATCAGGGGGAAAAAAAAAGGGAAAAAAAATTGTCCAAACTCCCAAAACAGTTCTGTAGTTGCCAACTTTCACATTATCATACACAGGACCACAGTACAAGGAAGCTGAGATGAATCTCTAGATCAATGCCTGCACTGTTCCAGCCAAGCCCTCTAGGTTAAGGTCTTTTCTTACGAGGTATGGAGCAATCCTGGCTGAGTGTTTCTGTGGATAGCAGAGCTTCAGGGTGAAGGAAACCCTCTGTATGTCTCACTTGCCAACCTGAAAGTGCTTTTGTAGTTGTGTGGCCTTCCTGTAGCATCAGGTGTTAGCATTTGAGTTAGACATAAATATTATGATAATATTTATTTTTTCATTCTGAAGATATAGATTAGCTAGAACTGTTGATTTTGAGAAAGTCTGCTTAAGGAACTCTGTTTAACCTAGCATCTTCAAAACCAAGTTTTGAATTCTGTCAAAACATAATTACACTGATCTGTATAACACATGGAAGTAAGAAACAAAAACTGGTGAAAGATTTCAGGAGAAACAAACCCGCAAAATCAGAATATATCAGCCATAAAACCAGATTTTCAGTGTTATTTTTTTAATATATACAACACTGAAATTGAAAACTGCATTGACAGTGATTACTATAGTATGTAGCTTCCAGGACAATGGGCTGGACAATTTCCTCCTTTGTTTATTTAATAAGAATACTTATCTTTTTCTTTTTTTCCCCCCTAGTGACTCATGTGTTGGTTAATCTTTTAACTCCTGCAGAGGACAGGAGAGCAGTATAGTAATAGAGTTGGTGGCTGGACATCATTCACCCATCACTATATGTCATTATTCAATTATTGCAATGTAATGATAGAACATCCATTAAAGTTAGAGATATTATTGCAGACAAAGGCCAAAGGGAGATAATTTACAATTCAGCACTCAATTTGTTCCTTCTGATTAAAAGGGGAAAAAAAAATCCTGACAATTATCCTACTTTCTTGAGTAACAAGGAAAAAGTGCCAGCAGACCTCAGCTTATGTGGGGAACTCCTGCCTGTGTGTGTAAGTTAAAGCTTTATGACATGATCCAAAGCCAGATGAAACTACTTCCTTAAGTTCATTTCAATCAATTTGGAATCAAGACTTAACTTAAAAGATTTCTGAATAATTAGGATAACATTAGCTGTTCTTCTTTTTCTGTCAATAAACATCATGACCAGTAGTGTCTTGTGAAAAGTGTTCAGTCTCTTAAACAATGACATCACATTTATTCAGAACAAGGCTAAATGAGGGATAGACCTTGCACTAGAGAGGAAAGCTTAGGCAAAGGTTCATTTTCTGTTCTTTATAAAATATATTCCCATGGCAATTAGTGCCCAAAGTGAGTGTGGTTGTAGTAATCGTTAAGATAAAAGTCCCTCAAGACAGAAAATATGAATGGACAATGACCAGACTGAATAAAGACTTTTAGTTATTTAAAGTGTGCTATACAAGTCCATAAGCCAGAACTCCTTCATTTTACAATCATCATCATCATCACAAAATATATGTAAATAAACACAAACCACTCTGGGTTATGGCTATGTTGATGCACACTCAGGGGCTTCCAAGCAAGCCACAGTGGTCCTGTTGAGTGGCAGCTGGAGTGCACCAACAGGCCTGGCTCAGTGCAGAATTGGTTGAAGAGGTGCCACTCCACTTCAGAACCATTTCAGAAATCCTTGCATTCTGTTTCACTCAATGTGGAGCAAGTCCAAACCCTTTCACATGGCCTCATTATAAGCAATCTTTTGCACATTTGTTCAAACAAAGACAGGAGTTTAAGATTCATAAAAGGGTGTCAGGAGTGGAGGAATGGTTCCATAATTCTGTAATTATTTTAACATTTTACTAGTCTTTGAATTTCTGCACATAAATTGGGCTAGAGGAATAAGTGTAGGAAACAGCAATTCATTATATGCTAGATGCCTTCTCAGGTGCTTGTACAGAGAGGGGTATTTGAATAAAACTGTTTGGGTTATATTAACTCTAGTGTTTTTAGCCACATCTGTACAGAGTGCCTCTAGCTGAAAACAAATGCAAATGAGCAGAGAGAAAATGTGTCTAATGTGAGCACTGAGGTGTTTATGCTGTACCTCACACATACCAAACAAGCAAGTCTGCCCACTTTGTGTTTGCTGTTTACCCTTATGCAGTATGTACTCTACAACTGTCCTAACATGTATTGGCATGTTTGAGAAAGCGAAAGAAGATTCTTTTCTTCAGTCCATGTGCACCATACACTAGACCCTTGCAAAGCAAAGCAATAAATGAGACTATTGATTTTACAACAGAAAAAAGAAAAGAAAAAGAAAAAAAAAAAAGAAGAAACCAAAAAACCCACCAAAAAAGCCCCAAAATTCCTCCCCAAAACAAAACCACAACAACCCAAAAAACATGAACAAACAAAAAACCCCACCAAACCGAGACAGAGCTTCCCAGTTTTGTTTACCTTGAAACAAAGGAGGGGTTTTTTTATCTTTACAAGTTAAGATATGAACAAGGACTACACAAATGAGATAGGAAGAACAGTACTCGGTTTTCCCCTGGCCTTACTTTCCAGAGCTGAAAGTGCTTTTCTTTTCTAAATTCTTGGTCATGTGGAAAAGGAAATTTTAGCTACAGTCGGTCAGTTTCAGAGTGGCAGTCTGAAGCATCTGCCGTACAGTTGATTGAAACATTCACCCCTGGAATGGAATTAAATTTGTTCCAAAAAATGCTACAGGATGCTTTATCATTTGAGGACCAAGAGTGAGATCACAAAACTCACTGTTCACACAGTAACTCAAAAGCAGCAATAATTCAGCTTTACAATCCTGATATACTTCTATAATGGTCACTTCTAAAATATATTTTCCCTTTGGACTGATTCATTTACCATTCTACAAAGCTTGTTGGTGTGGAGCAGTGGGTGACTCCTCATGGATACACCTGCTCAGCCAATTAACCACACATGTCTGAGCCAGGCTTGGCACATGGAGGTGCCCCTAGGATGGAAACACACAATTACAAGAACTCAGGCATTACTGAAAGGAAATGAAAACAGAGGTGGAGTTGAAACAAGTTTTTAGAAATTATTTAAGTGGATAAAAGGGCAAACATTAAAAAAAGCAAGATTTTGTAGATTTTCAGGGTGGAGAAAAGCAAATGAAAGGGTTTAAAATGGAAAACAAAATTGTTAATTTTACAAATAAAAGTTGATTAACTTTATTAAGTTGCAAAGGAGCTAGTTTTAAAGTTGTATATATGTAAAAAAAGATTAGTTGAAAATGTTTATTCTGTAAATTTTGCTCAGTGACAAAGAAACATATGAAGTCAGATTAACTTCATAAAAGATGCCATTTATTTATGAATCAAATTTAATTTGTTGTTTGTTTACTAAAGATTTTATGCAAACAAATATAAATAAACTGTCCATGTTTATTAACATAATTTGAAAAACTAAATAAAGCTGTTAATGAATATTTTAGAAGGTTGAAAAGCCAACCCAAAACTTTAAATATAAATTAACTCATGTTCGAGGCAGATGTTGTTACAGTGCCAGGAATTCAGTGTGAGGAAGAAAAATAATTTTTATACAGCAATAAAGAGAATTTTAGCTTCATAAATGCTATTGTTTGTTTCCTTCTTTGGAAAGGAGAGAGAAATCTCCTGAGAAGCAAAAAAATACCCTAAGCCTTGAAACCATAATTTGTATTGTATACAGTGAAAAAAGCCAGGACAGCTCACCACAGCTGGGTCTGTGCAGAAGAGACTCTGCTGTCTGACCTGTTTTGTCAGCTTCTAGTCCAGACCAATGAGGTGCAAATTATCTGTTCCTCAGAAGTGGGCACCAGCGCTCTGCCTCAGCTATTATGCACTGGCTACAACACTTGGGGTGCAGCTGTTATTTTTTTTCATGTTAATTGTGGGAGTGGTGCCAACTCACCAAACCTCCATCATTTAAGAAGTTCCTATTTTAGGAAAAGGATGGCAGGTTTCATCTTTGTCCAGGAAGAGGCTTCTCCTGAGCCACAGGACCTCACTGCAGAAGCAACACTGATGGGCTACAGTCTTCTTAATCTCCCACTTCTGGTCAATGTCATATCAGGAAGCAACAATACCTTTCTACCACCTCTTTTGGTGGCAGAGAGGACCAAGAAACAGTGAAAAAGTCAATCAGGACCACATCAGGCATGACTGTGTGGACACTGAGAAGGGGCAGGTGCAAATGCTGATACTGGGATAGGAGAGAACATTTCTGCTACAAAATTTAAATTGAACTAAGATCAGATCATCCTACTGGTATCTGGAAAGGAATACCTGCTAACAGTATTTAAAAAGTATTAACAAGAACTTTAAAAACAAGATCTTTCACGTGAATAAGAGATGGTCTTCCAGCCCTAACAAATGCCCATGGGTGGCATAGCAAGCCTTTTGATTGGTAGTTCTTCAGTTCAGTGTAACTTGATATTGTAAGAAATTTTATATGTATCTAATATTAAATTCTGACCCTTAAGGAAAGTAGTACTGTCATCCTAAACTAAACTCATAATCTTAGAAAGTTGTATTATGTCTAATCCAAGCTCTTTATAGAGATGGTATCTTTGCTTCTTTTTTTACCTTCTATCTAAACTCCTTTTCTGAAGTTCTTTCAGTAATGGACTTATTCACATTTTTTTTGTTTCTTTCTGAAGTATCTCAGATTTTGTTTCCAAAGTCAAGAGATATGTTTGAATTGCATTTTCTTCACACTCTCCTTATTGATTCTTTTGTTTCTTTCAGCTTAACATTGGAGTTCTTTTCCGCTCTCCAGGAACCATATTAGTTCAGATCAACAGCTCACATTAGCCTATTATCCCATCACTAACAGAATGAGACAGGGCAAGACTTTGGCAATGCTTTCCAAGACTAACCTCTCATTAACCAAGAGTTTTTTGAACATTAAACACTTTTCAATTCGCCTACAATTTACTTGGTTATTTTAATACTTGTGACTGGAAATATCTATTCTACCAAAATGATTCGCAGGAGCAAAATTTAATTTTGTTTTATTTCTTCTATTTCAGATGTTCTGCTTGCATGAGGAAGATGTCATTAAATTCAAACCAAGATACCATAAGGTTAAGAGGTAAGGGTTTTAGAACTAATGTTTTTATCTTGTTAAACTGTGCTCTGAGATTAATGTTTAACATCTAATAGTTCTATGATGCATGTTTGATTATGACTCAATAATGACATTTGAACTATCCATACAGTGCAAACTTGAAGCCCACTGTAAAAGAGAAGTAAAATACAATGAAATTAGAAACAAACAAACAAAATGCAACTCAGAGTGTTTTAGAGGTTCCCTTTTCATGTTGTAAAGTGCAGAAATACAGAGAATGGCACAGCAAGAAGACCAGTGGGTATTTTGGTTAGTTCCTGGTACAACTAAGGAAACCACAAAACCACATCAATCTCTAGCTTGCTCAACCAGTTACAACATAAAACATTTCTGATTTTGTTTCTAGAACTACAAACCACAAGAATAAAGAAAGTTTAGCTTATTTTCAGCAATCAACTTACATTGCTTTCAGAACCTCATTGACATTTAAAGTAAACGTCTCAGTGCAGCTGTAGGGTGTGACATGAAGCAAGCCATGCAAGCACTGGTATCGTGTGTGCCTCAAGAACTGTGGAAATTTAATTCTGACTATTTTCTAAAATTACTTCTGATTCCTGCAAGAATCAACATAGCTCCTTGCCATATTTTATGTCATGCTACAAAGGAAAAAGATGGTTATCAGTGCATTTAAATAATCAAGTTTTATTTTCCTGTATCAACTGCTTCACAAAATAGACAGTGAGTAATACAAATTGGGGGAAAAGATTGTTCTCTGTTCTTGGCAGTTCTTAAGTGACTATGTATAGCAGGACTGATGACTACTGATCTGGAGATAATGTTGTTTTCTTTGCTTAAAAAGGTGTACTATTAGCTTATGCCTATGCTTCTTACCCAGTGGCATGCAGCAGATACAGCCAAGCATACATCAATCCTATGGGTTTGGAATGCTGCTGAGATAAGGAGCCAGTATCTCAGCCAATCACCTGAGAGATCTCCAATTCAGTGGTTATGTCCAGCCAAGCCTCTGAATGACAGTGCTGACCCAGAAGGCATCCTGAGAGTTTTCTTAGCAGTGTCCACAAAGCCATCTCAAAGCAGCTATGCAAGATGTTACAGGATTCTTTAGGATCCCTAGAGCAGGACCAGTCATGCCCCAGTCATTGGGGGACTATGGTCTGACAGCAAGGCTGACCCATTTGGAAAGTTTGCCCCTCCCCAGTACTGATGATATAGATAATCCTTCCATGTTCAGCTATACTGGATATGCAAGCTGCCTAACAACTGCAGCACTATCAGAAATCCAGGAACACAGGAACATAGGAAATGTTTTCTGCATCTAAAAAAATCTGAACCTTGAAGAATAATTAAATCTTTCTGTAAATGGAAAGCCAAACAATGGCATTTTTCTTTGACACAGATCATAGTCAAATAGCTTTTTGTTGTAAGTATAGCAGTACTTTAAATCAATCTCTGCAGCCTTTAAACTGAAAATAACCTAGAAACACCTCTCTGTTTGACATCTGTAACAAATGAATGCCTGGTTAGCATTCTTCCTGCCACAAATTCCAGGAGCTATTCTTTTTCCATCTGGCTATAAAAGCGAAAGTTCTGTAGAAGGTAGCTCATTGCATAAAAACAGTAGCTGTTGACCCAATATATGTCAGGAACTGATTTCTTTTCCATTTATGAATCTTTTAGTGCCGTAATGAGCAGATCAAATGTATGTTCCAGACAACTATATTACAAACAGTATTTCGTGTGGATTCATGATCTGGTAAAGAGGAATATGAGGAAAGTCACCATTATTTAGGGTAGCCAAATCCAGGAAGACATCAAAGAATATCAGAAAGATTTAATAATGGAAGATGACTAATTCTGAAATATCTAGGGCCTTCATCTTCTGCTATGGATCCGTAAGTAGATGATGCAGCACAAAGAATCAGTTATTAGGTTTGTGTGTTCACTTAGTAAGGGAGTGTCTGAAATGGTGGCAATCTGAAGAATGTCTATGACCTGTTTAAAAATGTAGTCTGGGCTAGTCCTCCATTTGGATGTGATTTCTAGGGAAACAGACAGACTTCATAGGGCAGTTCTGCTGCTTTATCATACCTCTGAAACTGTTTTGTAAACTGTTTCATCTTCATTACTCATCTATGAGAAATATTTTTGAAGTCTTCTATTAATCATCCCTAGAGTAAATAACAGCTTATTTTCTTCATTGTTCAAGAAAGAAAACATTTAAATCATTATGTCATATAAGAAATTATCAAAATGTCTTAATTCATCTTCTCATTCCTTACAGAATTCCTTGCCATCTTCTATTGGCAAAACAACATCTTTCAAAGGACAAAGATCATTTTGGAAGTCTAAAGCTTTCTTAGTCTAAGTGTCTAACTATGAAATATAATTGAGTACTATATGATAAGTCAAAAACTAAAAGAAAATCACTCTTCTATTTTCTGAGCGATTTCCTGGGACCTCTCTTGATAATATGTTCTAATTGAGTATTAAAATCTACCATATAGATTGTTTTGGCCCAGTACCATTTTACTTCTAACATTAGTGGATAAGTCCTTAACTATTAACTTTACTATCAGTATGTTATTTAAAATTAAATACAAAAAATATGGAGGAGAAAACTTAAATGTCCCAAATATATTTAAAAATCTACTTCATAAAATATTTATCTTACAAAACTGAAATTAGGTTTATTTCCAAGGATTTTATATTTTGATTTCTAAGATCTTATGCAGTATTTTATGAACTAAAATAAACCCATTTGATGTCATGAATGTTGTTTTCTGATTAGTTTTCTGTTTCCTTTGTTTTTTATTTTTTCAATCAAGCAGAATTGATGATTTAATAAGCATATGAGTCTATTTCTGAGCTTCCTTGTTGGAAACAACTCTGGAACTCTGTGATGAGGAATGCTATTCAAGAAACACATGATAGGCATTTAGCTTTCTAAATGCAGCATGGGAGATGAACCAAGGCACAGTAATTGCAATGCTTCCCAGGCCTTTTCATTTGAAGACTTCCAATGCCTGTTGTGGTGAAACTCAACTTGGCAATTTTCCATTTCTGGAATAACTGCCTCCTCTTTCTTCATGGGACATGCTTCCTTCCCTTTATTTCTACTGTAAGCCTAGCTCTGAAGTTCCTCAGATTTACTTTCTTTACCTTCATATTCATAGGTCCATGCCACTTATGGTCTTAGGTCTCTGATGTGTATTTCTTAAAAGAGAAAAATATGCCATAGGAAATAAAGATTTTTATTTAGCATGCCTTTGCTTTAATCTGTTTGATATTAGATCTCTAGATGGCTTTTCTATGATGGGAAAGTGCTCAAGTGCAAATTTACCAGTGCCTTTGTCCCTCACCATGGCAAAGCACCTGCTGACAGAGGCACCCTGGGCTGTCACACCTGGCTCTTGGCATGCCAGAAATCTGTGTGCTTCCATTGGTCTCAGAGGACTCTACTGCCCTGTCAAGCTTCCTGCAGCTCTATCTGCTATTTCTTCATAGAAGGGGAACCACTGAGGATAACTGACCCATGGTTACAGGGTGTACATACTCTCCTTTCCTCAGGATAGCAGCAAGCATGGGGTTTTCAGATGTCTCTCTCTTTACAAGCTCTTCTTTCCACTTCCTTCCTCAAGGACATGATAACAGCAGTATTTGTGCAGATGCCAGAAAATTTAGCTGGTGCAGCCAGAGTGCAGACTTCTGTGATGAAATAACTGAAAATATATTCTAAATTTCCACATTCCCATTTTGTTGCCACTCTTGAGCATATTTTTAATTTGAGCTCTTCCTGCATGTGCCTTTCTTGCCTAACTAGAGCCTTTTTTGACATCCACAATTATTGCTGTTCTTCTCTCTTTTGTAAATTACTGATGTCCCACCATTTATCTCCCATAACCTCTAATTGTGTTTGAAAGTTAACTCTCATCTTCATCAGGTGATCCTTTGTCTTCTGAGTCCACTTGTTACAATCAGTTTCTCTGACACAGCTATTCATTTAGCATATCCATTTTAGTGCTCCGATAAATCTAGTTACATGTTAATAAGTCTCATTCCTTCTACTACCCACCTCAGACAGGCACTGTGTATTTTTCAGTGCAAATGTGTGTCTCAAAAGTATTAACCCATTGACTTAAGATAAATACTAAAGACTTAAGATAATACGAAATTTAAGTACTAACTTGGTTACTCTTCACATTCTATAAAAAGAATACATAAATCTATCCTTCCAGCTCCGTTTTCTTGCACCCCATCAGCTTTATTCAGCATCTCAGAGCTGTTTGGAAAAGAGATTGTGACTGTTCCCTTCTACCCAGATATTTAATTGAATTCAATCTTTCTCATCGAATATCAGCTATACTAAAAATTTTTGTATGGCTGTGCATTGCATAATGTTTAGCAAACTTCTTGTGCAGCTCAACAGAGTTGTCATATGACCATGGAATGAGCTGGAATTATATTTCTCATCTCCTGGGCCAATTTCTTGCACAATCTGGGAGAGATTCTAATCTCAATTTATGCTAGAATCAATTATAACACTCTGGATATTTTCCAGGACAAGATCAGATTTTGACTCATTCTTCTATGTTTTGTGGTTTTTTTTATTCCTCCTTTCCTTTTCATTACAAAACTTTGCAACATAGAAGTAAGTTATAAAATTCAATTTCCAGCTAATGTGTTTGGAAAATTCTATTCAATGCAAAGTTAGTTCTTAAATAAATGAGCATGTATATTTTTATTCTATGTGCTTTGAATACCTGCATTGTTAACCGCAAAAGCCTGACTCAATATATGTTAATTTGTAAACAACTTAAATTTTATTTTAGTTACTAACACAAATAAGTGATTTCCTCTATGCCATAAGCAGCATGCTACAAAAATTGGGGTGTGTGGACTTTATACAGCCCCCCTCCTTTTCTGTAGGCTATGCATGACTTACCAGTGGAAAAAACACACACAAATGATTGCTTTTCCAACAACACTTAGAAAAAAAAAATATATTATTAAATTATAATTTTAATGGATATATATAAGCATATCTATTGTGCATTTTACTGCTTGATTAATAATATTAATTTTACTTTTTTCCAAGAAGTGGGATAACTTGACTTAAGTCCCTAAGGGTGTAAGTCTTCGTGAGAACCATTTTGAACATTTTGGTCAACAAATCCAGCTTCCTGGGTTCAGGAATTATTACTTCAGGCATTATGATGCTCTTGAAAACCCTTCCTTGCCAAGGTACTCACTAGGCTTTTCAGTCAGTAAGTCCATTCACCTTTTACTTTGAAAACTTGCTTGTCATTTAATAAGGAAATAGACTTTTAAATAATACTTCTGAACAGGGTTCATTTTCCTTTGTCACTTAGGAACAAAAGTAGGAATTAGAATTAGCTTGGCTGTAAGACTTCATGTTCTTTAACCAGCCTTTTCAAAGCAGAAGCTACTACTGGCAATCTGATTAATGGAATATATGGAATACCTCCCATTCACTCTCCGGTTTCCAAGAACTGTTTGGATTTTGTTTTCCAAAATAAAAAAGAACTGCAGCAATTCACACTCTTGTTCATTTCCACACACAGAGAAGCCAAAAAACAAGCTAAATAAAACCTTCCAAATTGCACCAATATTATTCCCATTTACACCCTAAAAGTCAACATGAATGAAGCAGGAAACAGAAAATAAGCCACCAACAGTAATAATTCTAAGTGAGTAATCTGTTTGTTTTAGTTTTCTATATCCACCCATTTTCCTTGGTTTTCATTTGCTTCCACTTTGTATCCAATTTATGGCATGAACACATCCAATTCTGCCTACTGCATCCAGACTTCACAGCATGGACAGATCTTCCCAGTGCTTGTCATGCAAAACAGCACAAAGCATCTAGAACAGACCATGAGTTGCACCTGCAATTCACTTTTAACCCACAATATGTCTTGCTAAGTCAGTGAGCACTTGTAAAATGATATTTTTTCCATGGGAGGGGATATTTTGCAAAAACAGCAGGGAAGAAAGATGAGTGATATTTTTCAAGAGACAAACATATGTCTCCCAAACAATAAAAGAATTATGTTATTCTAGACGAAATAATCTTACAGTGCTCTGTTTAGTGATCTGGCTCTTTCTGGAGTATTTTGTGGAATGTATTATTTTACTGCTACAATACTTAAGTTAGGGAGCAAAACCACAATTCTTCTTTCCTGGAAATGAAAAACCAAATAACCAAATAACAACCATCTCAATGAAATTATTCAATGTTCAAAATGTTCATCCTAGCTACTCAAAGAGCCTCAGAGTCTCTGCACCTTAGGGAGAGGTATAGCCAGGCTCCCAGAATTGAGTGGAAATCTGTGATTCTTGTGTCCACCACTGGGCAAAGTAGAAGGGAGTAGCAATATGTGTTGGAAATTGAAATAGTTTCCCTAGAAAAGCAGGGTCCTTGTTCAGGCTGGTCAAATATTTGCTATCAAAGCTGTTCTTCAGTGACAGATTACTCTCATAAAGTGGTTGGTTGTTTTGGGGTTTTGGTTTTTTTCTTAAATTTCTGTCTTACCTTTGGAAAACTGAGTTTTCATTACTTACAAAAAAAAAAAACCAACTAAAAAACAAAAAAAAAAAAAAACCAAAAAAAAAAAAAACCAAACAAACTTACCAGCATAGGAGGTTGCTGTGAAAATAAAGGCCTTTTTTGTTCATGTTCATTCCTTGCTTCTTTTACCACTCCATGCCCAGTTTTAGAGTTAATAACAAATAGAAATCTTTGTTTAAAAATTAGTTCTTGTTGAAAATTTGTCTGTCTACAGGCAGAGGCTATCTAATAAATATTTTCCTTCTACTTTTTTATTATTTTAACAATTTGCAGTGAAATTCTCATTTATTGAGCAAACAGTGCAAATATTGAGTAAATATTGAACAAATACGTTTTATTCATTGAAAACAGATAATAAGCTTTACCTCTTTAGCATGAGAGTGTATAAATGTGCTTCCTTGAAAATTAATCAATCATATTATGGAGACCAGAATCCAGCCAATCTCAGTCTTCAGTGAAAGATTGATTTAAGGGGGGTCTTGGACCCTAGGCATGAGAATAGATTACAAATATCTGAAAGCCACAGGCTGGAAGACTGACCATTGCTGCAGCTTTCTGAACATATAGAATGGGGAAAACTCTATTTGGTGAAGGTGTGGGCAAGGATTTGGCAGTGCTTGGAAAGTGAGATGATCAGACCTGATCAGTGAGTTTTAGCAATAGTTTAGAGTATCTTAGACTTGTTTGTAAGAAGAGTGTGCTGCAGCAGCACTGGCTTTGCTTCATGGCCTAGGTAAATCGCACACATGAATGTCTTGCATGACAGGAATGCAACAAAACAGCCAAAGCAGACCTTCTGTTCTTCAGCTGGGGTATATATTTTACAGAAAAGAAATATTTATTCAACATTTGAGAACAGAGCAAAACTTTAAAGATAGATTAAGTATACAGTTTTGGAAGGAGATTGAGTGTTTGGGTTGCTCCAGAGAAGTAAAAAATCTAGAAAGGGTGGGGTTTGGAATTTTGTTGGTAAATGTCTTGTGTATGTCAGTGAGACTTTTGGGTGTAAAAAAATTTCAAGATTTAGCCCATGTTACATTGTAAAACTGTAATTTTCTGTCATAGCAATGAAGTGTGTTTAATATAGTGTAATTTGGGAAGGAAGAACTTGCCAAAGGAAAGGAAGGAGTTATCTCTACATATTTGTAAACATGAAGCAAATTAAATTTGTATAGAAATATTTATTTATTTATTTATTTGATTGATAGAAAGTGAGGGTATTTCTACATACTGCGTCTATGTGAATGTTTTCAACGTCTGACTGAAGAGAAAATGTTGTAATAGCTACTGCCCTTAGTAAACCCACATTTAATGCTTTTAAATATTGCCGGTCACACAATTAATTTAAAATGAAAGATGTGTTTGTGTACAGGTATGCATATATGTAGTATATAAATTAGTTTTGAAACATTTATTTCAAGACTTACAGTAAAATATTTTAAGATGCCACTGTATGAATTAGAACTTATTTTAAATGCAGATATTTCAATGTGATGTAACTAAACCCAACCCCTGCTTTTTTAACTCCCATTTTGAGTTCAAAAAAAAGGTTTTTCTCTTCCTGGAAATCATTATACACTTTTGTTGTGAGGCATCAAAGTGTATTCTATCTTGAAAAACATTTATAAAGAGTAAGAAATATGATCAGCAAAAATAAAGCATCAGATTAAAATATAATAGTGAAAATATTCTGTATTATGTGTGAAATAAGGAGCTATGCTAATGCATACTAACATAATGTGAGTTTAGTCAGGCCTTCCTTTAACCAGTTTGAAAATACTTATCACTCTATGTAAGTACACGTAATGTCCATATGCAAATTCTTGTGTTACAAAGGTTCAATTCTCCATTCTGTAATTGGCTCTGGCTGCCAGGCAATATGCTAACAATGAATTTCATCTGCTTTTAAAGCACATCTGTTTGTAGTGGATGACAGTCAATTGGCAGAAGTGATATTCCAAGCACTGGCACAAAATCAGCTTCTTTTCCCCCTTGATTTCATTAATTTCCTGCTGGTTGAATATCCCAGCCTCCCAAAAATGGTATCAGTTCATATTGGCCTTCCCAACAGAGTGACATTACTGTAGTTTAAGAGGATGAATATATTTTCAAGTGAACTAATAGGATTTGCTTGAAAAGGAATGAACAGATTACTTACTACAGTCTGGAAATTTTCAGTTCTTTAAATGAGGCTGTATCTGCTGATGTGCAGCACTACTCAATTCAAATTCAAAACCTGCTTAAAGGAAAAAAAAATCAGAGACAGGATGGAGAGGTCAATGTATATTTCCACCCCTGAGAAAATATATGAAAAGCACACGGAAAATAAGGAAGCTTCACTAAAGGCAAGTCATGACTGACTAATTTGGTGACCTTCTAGGATGGATTTACAGCAGTGGTAGATGAGGAAAGAAAGACAGTACCTGTCATGTACCTGTCAAAAAACACTTGACACTGTCCTGCACAACATCCTTGACTCTAAACTGCAGAGGTGTGGGTTTGATGGATGGAGTACTCAATGGATAAGGATATGGCTGGATGGTCACACTCAAAGAGTTGTTGTCAGTGCCTTGATGTCCAAGTGGAGTCAGTGAGTATTGGCATTCTTTAGAGTACTATATTGGGACAAAATTATAGTATTTAAGAAAATACAGACTAAAAAAATCCTGAGGACCTAACTCATATCTATGCAAAGATCTAGCAATATTTTGATTTCCTTTCCTTTCTAAAGACAAGCTTGGAAGTAGCTTTTTCAACAGTCAGGAAAAAACTGACTATGTTTTGTTGGGTTTTTTTATTTAAGAGGATATGGTTCATATGAGGGATGCCAAACTAAATGCAGTTGTATAGCAAAAATATGGAAGTAAATAAAGCCTAGGATTTATTGGAAATAAGCAGATCAAATAATTATCAACAAAGACTGCAAAGGGTTTACTTCAAAAAACTTCATAAGAAATTGAACACATGCTGTATCCAGTGCTATTTGTTATTTCCCCATGTTTTACTGATTTAAAAATATGTCATACAAAGAACAATGCAAAGAAACCCCAAACAATCAAAAAACCCAAACAAACAAGAAACAAGAGCTACCACTCTTTTTTTTTTCTTTTAAAATTGTCAAAAAAGGGGGGTTTTACTTCAAAAGATTTTTTTATTTCCCTGTAGAACAAGGTGTTTATCACCTTGTTACACTCCAAGCTGGGATAAAGAAACTCTCACTCAGCATAGTTCTTCTTCTGCAACATATGCATGTAAACAACTGCTTCTGGCATGGAAGTTTATTGGAGGGTAAGTCAAAATAGAAGTTCACTATCAACATTTGTTCTGTTAACATCAAACCAAACAAGTTTGCAAGTTTTGTCTTTGGTGAATCTATATGCCCTGAAACCCTGGAGCCACAGGAGGGGTCACACTGCCTTCTTCACAAAACACCACTAAGTGGTGCCTTTCCTTCCCATCATCTGATTGAGATTGTGGCCTTATATGCAAGGCCTTAGACAATGTCAAACAGAATATTAAAATCTAATATTTTCTTTTGACATGTGTCTTCAGATTACAGGCATTTTCCCCACATTTGTTCCAGTGTTATAAGTGAAATAATTTATGCCACATAAATATGCTGACTTTAGTGTAAATTCATATATTCATATGAAAATATTTTAAGATTGGCTTGAAATGGCTTCTAAATACTTCTATAATAAACCTACAACAGAATAATAGCTATATTATCTGTAATAGTAAATCTACTACTAATAGATCATAGAACCTGTACAGTGCTGGGGAAAGTATGACTTGGCCTGACTTACCCTCATTTTTGAGCATGTTCTAATAACATTGGAGCTGAAGTGAGTTGCAGACACCCTAACCCAAACAGGTTTAACAGATGGTACAATGATGACCTCACACTGTGGTCTAGACAGGCTAACAAAATGACTGCAAAACAGAAAGAAGCCTCCAGAGCAAGATGAAACAAAGTCTTTGGTGAAGATGAACAGTGGAGCTTTGGGCTATATAAGAAATTTATACATCAAATGTAAGCATGTTTTATAGAATAACAGTTTTTCTTGAGATGTGATGAGGCATTGATGGCTGCACCTGTTGGATAAAACAGAGGTTTGAACAGATTTTCAGATTTGCTACCTACACAAACTCTGGATCTCCTCCACAGTCCATAAGTCCAGCAAAGACAAGCCAGATATACCTACTGACTTTAAATCTACTCTTAGTGCTTTCCTTTGCAAGGATATTTTCCAAAACTGGTTTTTCCCTAGGCAGCAAAATCATGGATAGAAATGACTGGCAGGAAATATGGTGATTTTTTTTCTTTTGATTATAATTTTTTCGCTTAAAATGTTTATTTTAACAGTTAATCATCAAAAAAATAGTCTAATTGAAAGTTTCTCATTTTGTACCTTTAATTCAATTAATTTTAAAGTAAGAAGAAAAGTATTTTTGATTGTTTCCTGGTGCCTAGCTTGGGGCTTGAGAGGCCCGAACCTACAGAGAGATGCAGTGAGGGTATTTCTACATACAGATTACAGGGTGCAGAAAATGTAGAAAAGGCCATAGCTGTGACTGATTACAGGTTTTTTCACATGAGCTTCATCATGACAAATGGATGAATATGTATTTTTGCACTAATTTGAAGGAGCTTCCAGTTGCAGTATCTTATTTTAAAGAGAAGATGGCTCAAAGAATTCCTCTTTTTTTATGGGTATGTCTTTAAGTACAAAAGAAACTTTGTGAACTAGCACAATAACAATTTTTTATGACTACAAGCTTTTGTTAGCTAGGAATAAGCTAAGGAGAGTGATGAATAAGCTATGTAGCTCTCACCTTGTGACATCTAATAAAATCTTCAAATATAACCACAATGGCATTCAAACAAGTTTAAAGAGAACACTTTACTATTGCATTCCTATCCAGCACTTTTTTGAAATTTCCCTATACCCAGGAAGGGTCAAATTTCACAGTAGAAGTGTCTGTGAGTGTGGCAGAGCTGTGCTCATTTCCATCACCTGAAATGGGTGTGAAGGAAACTACACCAAGCATAACCAGCTGAACACTTCTGCCTGAGTTTGTGAAAGTGAACTAAGGCTTTGTGGCACATAGAGAAGCAGTACTACATAGTGAGGCCAAACATGCAGAGTCTGAGTCCAGTGGAGTTAACTTGGTCATACCTTGAACATCTGTGAAGTCTAATGTGAATTGAATGTTAAGTAAATCAACTTATTTTATTAGCAGAGCATGGCATACTGCCACTTATTTGAACTCAACTTCTTTTCCACACCACATGCCTTTTCATGCATGCCTGAGAGATACTATTTCTGGAATAATTTCCAAGGGTTTTGCTATGTTTATGGAACTAGTTCTAATGTTTTCCCAGAAAATCTGGGTAGTTACACCATGTGTGCAAAGCTTTCACAGCAGAGAAAAAACTATCAGATCAACAAGAGTGAAACAACACAGAGACGACTCTGGTCAAGTTTAAAATTCCTACTTTAGCCTGTACTGGGGAGTCTTTTGGGTTGGAAAACAGATGCTGAAAAATAACAGTACAAGTCAAGCAATTAAAGCACAAATAGACAAGTTAATGATCATTTGTTACTGCAGAGCTGAATGTTGCCTAGTCTGCATCTCAGAAATAATTTTGGGAAGAAACATAGGAGTTAGGGAGCAAAAAATATTTTTTGTTACTGATGTTAAAAAAGAGGCAGCTAATTAAAAATGCTCGGTGGCTTGGAATGTCAGCCCAAGCACTGGGGAATGACTCTGTGGAAAGGTTTGCAGCCAAAATCATCCAGTGCACATCCATGCTTCCAAAACAGATCTTCCAAAGACAGGCTAGGTCACTGTGTGACCTGCAAACAGGACACACAAGCACATACAAGGACTTGGGTTTCTGCTGACAGTCTACATCTCCTTAGACCTAAGTCTTCCAAAGTCTCATTAAGACACCAGTCTTTGGAAGGATTACAAACACAACATAATTTACACTACCAGCACATTTGACCACTGGGCTATGATCTCCACCTGGAGCTATAGGGACAATAAATGTATCTGAGCTAAATTGTGCCTTAAGGCAAATACTCTGTTGATTCTACTGTCCTTCCTGCTATGTCTTGTGATGTTTTCCTGTACTCATCTACTCAACCCATAAGACATCCATGTGAGCAGCTCTGTGGTTTTATTTTCATGTTTAAATCCAGTTGCTGTAATCAGCTTTTTTGTAACTTAAACTGCAGTTGTTGTGACCATACTAAAGTACAGCTTTTCAGGCTCAGCCTGTAAGTCTGCTATTAGAGGTTTAAACCTCAGTGTAGAGAAGGTATATAATGAAAGTGAAGCTCTCTTACATTTCCTGTGATTCAGCATAGCTGTACTTGAGAATTACCCAGTTTTGCTTCCCATGCTGTGACATTTGAGACCTGCCTTCCAAGCACCAGTGGAAGGCTGTGGACTTGCCAGCTCAACATTTGAGATGGTATCACCATCATGGTAAACCTCTGCCTTAGTGCTGGCTTGGAGGCAAAGATACACTAAGTGAGTTTGTGGAGTGGCTTTTAAGGACTCAGCTCATGAACCTCATCAAAAGCACGTTAATTTAAGAGGGAACATGATTGTATAATTATCTCTGTGCACTTCAGATTCATTGACAAAGCCATTCTTCTTGTTTAAAGTCTTATTGAAAATATTAAGACTCATGGTGTAAGGAGGTACTAAATGCAGACACAGAATCTTTTGAAATCAATAAGTTGACTTCTGGCCACTAGCTGTACTACATTACTACTTAAATGAAGACACAGAAATAAGTGTTTTGCCCCTTAAATGAGTACATCCTCAGTAACTTTTGCTATAAGAACAACACTAAGAATTATATAGGAATGATCTTTTAACAGTTTGTTTCTAAAGGATGTTGAAGTTGTAGTTGAAGACCTCTCAGTTTAGTAGTGACCTCTCAACGGTATTACCTGCATTAAAAGTCACTGTGAATAGCCTTTCATCCTTCTGTTCCAAAAATCAGAAATACAAAACAAGCTCTACAGCAAACCAAATTCTGGAATAGCCCTAGCTGTGAAATCATCTAAAATGATTTCAGGAATGAAATGAAATCTAGGAAATCAGCAAGTCTGGTTCCAACCCCTGTGAAGACATTTCAGCCTACCAATGAAAAGAACAAATGATTTGTTTATCTTCCCAGAGAGTTCTGATATGCATCTTGAATATGTCGAATTGCATCAATGTTCTGTCAAAGTGAATTCCTTAGTAGTAGCTGCCAAAACAGTGGCAATCCGCCAGTTGCTAATGATGTTTTTAGAACTATTTTAGAAGTGACAAGGCAAAGGTCTGATAGCAATTTTCAAATTAAATCAGATTTTTCAACTGGTCAGGTCTTTCCCCAGTGCAGATGCAGTTAAGGCCTTCTATTCATCAGGTACTATTCTTTTAGTCATCATAGAATAGCATTCTGATTGCTTCTGATAGATCAGTTGTTTGCTTGGATTGGGGGAATCAAAGTTTCTCTTTCCCACTTGCTTTAGGCCTTACAGTAGGAAAGACTTCAGTCATAAGTTCGCTATTTCTTGGTATATCTGGAAAATGTATTATTGAATGCAAAACCTAAATTAAAAATAAGAGGGGAGAGGGGTGACATTCAGTTTAAATGAAATGCAAATTTTTGTATTTAATAGGAAAATAAAATTAGTTCCTGTTAATGCAAAATATATCTTTAGTCTAGATGTTTTGCTTTATACATGTTCTGTGCTATTTTTTTTTTTAAATGAGAAATTTATTTTCAAAATAAAAACTGAATGTTTTGATTTGTAAATATCAAAATAAGCTCTAAATTTGGCTAAAAAATATTTTCTCTTTGTGGTGTAATTTATACTCTATATCTAATTTCTGTGTTCTATTTTATCTCATATTTTGTTTTCACTTTATTTGATATGATTATAATTCAGACTTACCTATACAAAAATAACTGAATTTTTGAAGATCAGTATGTTTCATGTAAGGCTTTTTTAACTTCTAATATTTTATTACTTTTTTATCTATGTATATTCTAAATCTAGATGGTGTCAAGCAATATTTGAACTGACAGAATTTCAAAATACTGCTTTATTTATTTGAAAGTATTAATAACTGAAGGAAAGAGCTCATCTACTATGTGTAAGATCATGCATCTTTTTTCAGTTTTTCTAATATAACTAATACTTCAATATGAAAGCCACAGAGTTAGAATGCTTATGATTTGCTTTTAAACTGCATTGGTTTAGTTTTAGATGGCAGTCTAAACTCTAGGCTTTGTATACTTCTCCCTTTGCTTATATATAGCTATGATGTAAGAAACACTAGAGAATCTGAATATTACAAATAAGATACCTTATTTGGACTTAGTTTCAAAGGATTTAAGGTTATCTCTTATCTGAAAAATACTTTGGATATGTTATGCATACATAGAGAGGTATAACAAGCACTTGGGGTTTTGTATAGAATTGCTTGGTCAGACAGAAACTAGCGTATCAGACTGAAAATTGTGCTGTGAACTCTAGTATTAAAGTAGCCAATGAACCTCACAGTGTGTTTCTCTTGGCTGACTGACTTTGGCTTTAAGAAAGATGCAACTTCAAAATAAGGCTTTTCTTGTGACTAATATATTCATCAGGTTTCAGTCTTGTGTGGCTTATACAGGATTATCTGGAGGCTTATAAGGGGTGATCTCTCGCTGTAGCCTTTCCTTTGACTGATCTTGCAAGGTCTTTCTTTCTCCTCTCTCCCTCCGGCTCCCTGTTTTTAAGAAGCTGGTAGGAACGTAACTATTGTTGAAAACTCTCAGCCTGTGTCAAATCTGGTTGAACCAGTTGGCCCATTTTCACAAGTCTTTGCAGAGTAGGACACTCAGATGCAAACAGAGAATGTTTCTTGCACTGGAAATCAGTGCATCAACAATACATCAACAATACCCAACAATACATCAACAATACCCAAAAACTTTATTTCTTAAAATCCTGTAAACCCTGTAAAATATATACCAATATTACTGCAGTTATGAAGCTGAGAAATGCACTTCCAGAGTTTGGTTTTCTAACAGTTTTCAGTGGTGTGCTGTTATTGAGAGTCCTGCCTCCTTGTCAGGCTGACATCTGTTTTTTGTGCTTGAGAAACCCAGCATGGTCTTGAACCACCATTTCAGACAATTCTGCAGTGTGCTAATTTCTTTCCTCCCTTGTTCTATTTCACTCATGAATTTGACAATGTAGCAAGTGAGTCTGATGGTTTGTACACTTCAGGAAGGGGGCTTGAAAGGAGAGGAAACTCTCCTTCTGTTCAGCCTTCCTGGCAATAAATAACTGCCTTTCTTCTTAAAATGCAGCTTTGAAATTCAACTGCCAATATTTTATTTTGAGGCTCAGGAGACTCTTGAGACTTAAGAAAATCTTCTATGTTTATCTTCAACATGTCTTGGAGCTGTAACATAGTGAGTTTTCCTCAGTTTGCAAAGAGCATTAGTAACATGTGCTGGCAGGCCAGCTGTGCTCAAAGCAGGTTTCAGTGATGTTCCACCAACCTTCATTTAACATTCGTGGTTCTGTGGCCAGAAGATGTGGTCAGGGTATTAATTCAGAGCGTTTCTGGGGAACAGAGCAGCTTGGGTGGGCTGTAGGAGGATGTAATAGAACTAATTATTAAATTCACCTTTCTGCAGAGAGGACCTATGAGAGAGTGAACAAGCAGCAAAGAAAATACTGATTTATTAAATTTAATCCAGCAAGGTAGACACTGATGTATAATTCACCAGAATGGCCCCCCCTGGAGCTGTGCATGACAGGTATGTTGGGGAATAAGAGAGGGCAGCCCTTCTTTGCTGGAGCTGTTTCTAAAATTCCATTTCACATCCTATGTTTAAAGTTTGCTGTGACATACATACACTGCAATGAGAAACAGGCAAGCTGAAGACTTGAGTCTTGAGTATTGACATCTTGTTAATAACACTGCTCACTATGATAGTTACTTGCATTAAAAATAAATCTTACTAAGATTTGTACTGAAAGGGATTTTTTTTTCTTAGATCAGAGTGCTAGTTATAGGATATGTATTAGATATTTGGTCTGTAAAATAAAGCATCCAAACCAAGCACACCTCTATCCAGAGGGATTTTTCTATATAACTTGGCTCAGCTGACCACAGAATGGGAGAATGGGAGAGTCTCAGGGGTCAAAATAGCAGGAGAAAACAAAAATAAAGTTACAGGATTAGCTGCTAGTTATTTCAACTTGAACCACTGTATTTTACCTGCTGCTTCTTGAATGTGCTGGGGAGCAGTTTGAGGAAAGAAAATCAAAACCTGGAGTAGGCACTAACTCATCCAAACCACTGTGCCTTCAATTTTAGAAATGAAAATTAATATTAAATGTGTATGTCATCATGCACAATGGCAAAGACCAACACAAGGATGTCTCAGACTTTCTTCATGGCACCCCAGGCATGCAGTAATTGCCACATAAGCCAGCACAACTTGAATGAAACCGAGTCAAATTTAATTAGCTCGTCTTTAGAGCACTTCTTCACCCAACACTTGTAGTCTTTAGGATCCTGCTGCACAATAGTAATGCTGTACACAAAATGCTGTTAGGAGAATCCCATTCTGAAATCTGTCCAATTTTACCATTACATACTGTAACTCTTACCATAGTGTTGCTCTGGTTTTTGTTTGTCACTTTCTTCTAAGGTATCTTTGCATCTTTTTTTCACGTGGTACTGTATGACAGCCTGGCTGGTCTAGCCCTTAAGCCTGGGAAATGTCTTTCATGGATTTGACCATATTTAGACATTGAGCTTTTCTTCTGCAGATTTTTGTTCCATATCTGTCTTCACTCATTGCTGCATTGACTTTACTGAATTACTTATCCCTCTTCATCTGCTCTGAAACTTCTTGCTCCTCCTTCATTGATCAAATGCTATTGACCATTAAATACAATTTTGGATATAAGTTCTACTTTATTTTAGTGAAGAAGTGCTACAAAGCAATAAATGGAAAATGCTACTTCATTATTTTAGTTTTGTATTTAACACAAGTAGTCTTCTACAATTACAGCTTGCTTTCTTAATTCTAATAATTGAAATCACAAAATTACCTGCCAGACTACAGAAGGTGCTCTATTTCAAATTCAAAATTGCTGTTTGAATGATACTGAATATGATTGAAATACTTCCAGAACAATTTAATTGCTCCTTAATGATAGAAAAATATTTTCTTAAAATACAACTTTAAAAATCTACAGAAATAGTTGTGGAATTCTGAGTGCCTAATTATTCCTTCTATTCGTAGCTTTTTGCAAAAATATTTTAAAAATCACTAACTTGTTCTACTTAAAACTGCTGATGTAATTCACATTAAACAGGTTAAATTCAAATGTAGCAAGACTGTATTTCAAATTATATAATAAAGCTAAAATGTGGATAAAGCAGATAACTTTTAAAAAGTTCAGAGAATTAAATTTTGCAATGAATGCTGGAGACCTGGCTTTGTCTCACCCTGGCACTTTCAGCTCAGCTGATCAGCAGCTTTAAGACTGTTGAACTGTTACATCAGCTGTTGAGCCCTCCTTGCCCTGGGAGGCAATTATTCCTTCTCTGCTGTGTCCTGCCCAGTCAGGGCAGGGAGCAGTAAAGCAACAGTGAACAGAGAGGGAGCTTTACCAGCCAGTGCCCAGACACAGCACTGCTGGCTCAAGTCTTTTAGTTTCTAAAAGGATTTAAGAGCAAAATTTTTGTGAGTTGTCGAAAGTATGCTAATGGGTGATGAGACCTGTTTCAAAGTTGTTTGGCATGGAACATATGCTTAGTGGTTTCTAAGGCTCACCTTAAATGAACAGCAGCAATTGAATCCACCAGTATCAATAAATACTAATCCAGACCACAATATACATGCCCCGTTTTAGCTACATTAATTATAAAAGGATGGCTGTCCTTACAAGCTGAAAGCATGTAAACCATTTAAGAAGTAACAGTTTCTCTAGTCTCAAGTATTTACATATTTATTGGAGCTTTCTTACAAGATAAATTCATACCAACAGCAGAACATCTCCCTCATCTAGACTCCTGAGAGCCTTTTTCATTGGCAGTTCTGGTTTAGACACTCTTTTGATACACTCATAGGGAGGGTCTGCTGTTTGTCTGTCAACATTGCCCCCAAACCATAAGCACAGCCATGTGTGTACAACAGAAGAGGGATTTTAAAACAGTTAAACCAGACAAGAGTAGTCAGAGGGTCATTGTTTTGTTCAGAAGATGCTTAAACACTCTGTGATGATCACTGAAACAGATTCCTTTTGTACATCTGAAATAATCACTGTACCTCAGTGGTAATTTTAACAACTAGGTTTATAGAAGTGACCTCAATTTAATTTATTTTCTTGAATTTTTTTTTCCTCTTTATCTGTCTTCATTAGATTTACAACTTCATATACAGCAACACTTTTTTCCCCAAGAAGATTTCGTGCTGCCAAGGTCCCCCTTGAAACTCCTATTTTTTTCCTAAGCTTAGGTAACAAAATGCACATGCTTCTTGCTCAGTGCAAACCTTTTGCTTACTCACCATTATTTCATCATATTTCAAGGAAAGCACCACAGACTGAATGTGTAAGATACTCTTCCCAGGTTTTATTGCAATATTTATAATGAAATCATAAACTACGTCACCTTCCCAGACTTATTGCTCAAAATCCAGAGGTCTTTATCTTGAATCCTTCTCATCTTTTTAATATTTTTTTCAGTAAACAAATCTATTATTTCTTTCACATTCACATTGCACTCATCTTGAATGCAATTCAGTCTTTGTCACTAAAAAACCCAGAAAACTGACCTAGATAAATATTGTCCCTCCTAAACAAAACAGCTAGGCAAATAACCTGTATTTTTTCCTATTTAGGATGGGAAATCATAAAGAAATAAGGGTGCTTTGATGCAATTAAATCTGTTTTCAGGATCTCTAATTACAATTCCTGCTTTCTCATTTATGGGAGAGTTCAAAACAGAAGAGTATCTTCCTGCTCCAGCCTCTTTAAGCCAGCACCCAGTACAAAGGCCACGGGCTTTCCTGAGCAAGGTTTAGAGCTGCTTTGGGCTTTGTTCTTATGTTGTTCCTGAACTCTTGCCGTTTTTTCTTTGAGCAGTCTCCTACACACTGCCAGGTTCCCTGTTCAGAGTGCAGAATGTTCTCTGCCCACAGTGCTTAAACTGCTGAGCAACCTTGTATATACCTTTGGTTTGAGAAAAAAAAAAAACATTTGCTTAGTAGCTTCTTGTAGACTATTTATTGAAAGATGGTGGTTAAGCCTTGCAATTTCAGCCCAGCCTACAAATGGTATACGAAGGACCACCTCCATAGCATGCAGGAGATCACCTCTACATGTTCCTGATAAGGCCTACATATTCAAAATATGAAACATGTGTTGCTCTTACAGTGAAACTATGTGTATCAAAACAGCGTTCCCAAGTGTATGTAAGACTGCTAATGGCAGACCGTGTTGAAATTCCACTGCCCCTGCAATGTTTGAAAAGACAGAAGAAGGTCTGAATAATCTTGTCTCTGTTTTAGAAAGACTGTTATATCAATAATAAGATTTTATTTTATTGTAAAATCATGATTAAGGCTAACTTGAAACTGTATCATAGATTTTAGATCAAGCTGTGAAATATCGTAACATAGATCAAGCTTGTGACTCCAAGTTAATCCAGAGTCAATTGGAATGCCTGGGAGAATGTATAAATTTCATCATAGACTTGAGTAATAAACCAGTGAAGCTTTTTTTTCAAGGAGCTAAGTATTTAGACTTCTAAGTAACTGTTACACAATTTGCTGCCAGGTGCCAACAGTTGCCAGGTAATTGGTAACTACCAGTACTCTTCTGTGCTCTTCTAATAATTTTGTGTGAGCTTTATACGTATGTAAGGAACTGCAATCAAACAGTCGTCCAAATACTGTCTTTGACTGATAAATATATTGAAGCCAGTGCTTTTATTTGGACTAACAAACGAGAGAAAACGTATGGAATACTGCTTTCCAAACTGCAGTTGTTACTGCCTGGGGCTATCGATGATGAGCAAGATTTTCCCAGTCTTGGGGAGCTGCAGTGCCTTCCCGCCCGGGGAGCGTGCGAGGGAGCGCAGCGGGCTGAGCCCCGATCCCGCGCGGCCGTGTCCGGCTGTCCCGGGGCGCGCACGGCGGGGCGCGGGCAGCAGGTGCGCGGGGGGCCGGGCGCCGCCTCGGCTGCGGATCCTCCTGAGCTCTGATACCTACCTGCTCGGGAGCGGCTAACAACTACTTCATTTTTGAAAGGAAGAGAGAAAAAAATAAATGTTTGGCACTGTTGTTACTTCAGCTGTCCGAGCCTCGGTCGTGGCAGCTGTCGCCACTTTTCCCTCCCGGGAACCTCGCTGCTTTGCGGTGAAGCCGGGCCTGGCGCTCTCCGCGCCGCGCTGGCCGCCCGGGCTTTGAAAGTAGCGCGCAGCATCACAGCAGCTTGGCGCTCGCGTTTCTCCAGCGTCCCTCGCCCCACCGTCTCCAGCTCCCCCGGCGGAGGCACCGGTGAGCGCTCCGCACCCACCGACGCTGCCCCGCGCCGGCTCGCCTCGCCGACATGGTATCACCCGAAACGCGTATCCCGCTACGGCGTGGTATATCCCGGCGCGGGAGGCGCTTCCCTCGGGCCGGTCGCGCCCGCCGCCGCCAGCCCGTCTCTTCCGTGGCGCTGGGAGAGAGGAGCAGGGGCGCGCCCGCCGCTCCCTCTCTTTGTGTGCGAGCGAGGCAGGG
Organism: Passer domesticus; assembly: GCF_036417665.1. Lineage (NCBI taxonomy): Eukaryota > Metazoa > Chordata > Aves > Passeriformes > Passeridae > Passer > Passer domesticus. Next base: position 23,151,511 of record NC_087483.1, read on the forward strand.
AGCGCGCGCGGGCGGGCCCGAGGCGCAGCGCGGAGGAGGGCGCGGAGCGGCGAGAGGCCGGGGAGCGGCGCGGGCGGGCAGGCGGCGGTTCTGAGCGCGCCGCGGGGGCGGGAGGAAGGTGGAGTGAGGAGCGCGGGGCGGCGGCGGCAGCGGCAGGGCGGGGGGGGCGGGAGGGAGAGAGAGGAAAGGCGGGCGGCTGTGGCGGCGGATAATGATGGCGTGGTGTGTGTGGCCGCTGGGCGGCTGGGAACGCTGAGGGGAAGGAGGCGGCAGGACCCCCGCCCCCAGGTAGGCTGGCTCGGAAAGTTTGGGGTGAGGTACCGGGGCGGCTCCGCTGCGCGCCCCGCAGGCCCCGCGGCGCAGAAGCGCCACCACGGGGAAGCCCCAACTTGGGGCCGAAACTTGTGGCTTCCCCCGTTCCGGGCGGCGCGGGGAGCCCGGGCCCCTCGGTCCTGCCCCGCCGCGGTGCGTGCGCCCGGTCCGGCCCGGGCCCGGCCTCCCCCGGGCGGCAGGAAGGGCTGGCGCTGCCCTCCCCCCTCCGCCCGACCCGGCCTGGCCTGGCCCAGCCCGGGACGGCCCTTAGCGGAGGGGCGGCAGCCGGAGGTTGTGGGGGGCCGCCCGCCGCCGCATCCCCCGCCAGAGCCGTCAGGTCGGTGCCCGGGGAGCAGCTGGGTCCGCGCGTCCCGGCCGACACAATGGGCTTTATCCCGCAGAGAGCTCTTGGGCTGCGATTCCCAGCCCGAGTTTCGGATTCGTGTCACACACCGGCGAGGCCCCGAGTTAATGGAAACTCTCTGTCTTTCTGCAGATGGCTTTCCGGATACCGCCATCCGCGCTGGGGATAACTCCCGATGTGGCCATTCACGGGCTTTGATTTCTTTCTCTCCACGTAGCGTCCCCTGCGTTCCATTTCAATGCGAGCAGGGAGCTGACTGAGTGAAAGGCTGCTTTTGGGATCTTCTGTGGGATCTACACTGCCTGGTGTTACAGGGTGGAAGCTTTGTGCTAGGGAATCGATCTTTCCGTTCTTCTTAAGGATTGGAGGGAGCTTTCTCTTCAACAATGATGAAAACCGAAGGCAAGGGGGAAAGGACATTAAGAAGTGCTTCTCCACACCGAAATGCTTACAAATCTGATTTCCATGCTATCAAATGCTCTTTTGATGGTGTAAACAATCCTGACAACGCTTCCAACAAAACAGGTTTACATCAGAAGCTGAGCACCTCTTCCAATGGAGGGGGAAATGACCCACACAGTCGAGGCAGAGCTGCTACTTATGGCAACAGAGTACACAAGATCAAAAATATGTTTCTGCAAATGGGGAGCTCTTCCTCCACAACCTGTTGTGAAAGCAGTCCACCTGCTGAGACTAAACTGATCAGCCGGGCAACGGTGGCAGAGTATGGGTCTTCTCCAGGTAGTCCATCTTTTCTCGTTGTACAAAAAAATAATCTTCTTAATGCAACTACCAGCCCCAGTGGCAGTCCTGTGGATTCATTGTCCACGTCTTCTGCTTCTGACAAAGTCATCCGTAGCAGTGATGAGGCAGACTTGGACAAAGTAGCCCTGGCAGAAAAATTTTCAGAGACCAGGAAGCTCTTTGAGAGAAATATAAGACAACGGAGCTCAGTGGACAGATACTCCCCCAGCAAAAGTGAAAGAAGTGAAGATAAGAAGAGACATGGTTCAGCTTCTGATTGCAGCAATGTCGTGGACCACTTCAGTTTTAATACAGAAGCAAGTCCTCCAGTTGCACTGGAGAAAGTTGAAAATCAAAATAATGAGGAGTTGAAGCAGCAACATGCTAATAGTGGTTCCAAATCTTCCTTCCTGAATGCAGGGCCCATTTCTAGGAGGCTGGAAAGCTTTCTGGGTGACAGTGATACTGAAGAATCCAAAGAAACTTCCAAAAATGATAGTTCCCCAAATCAGGACCCTTTCAGAGGCCAGCAGACTTTGAATTCATCTGTTATTGCTGAAGGATGTCTGGAGAAAGGTGCATTCCCCAAAGTGCCCGAGATCTGCAGAGATGAGCCAAGCAAGGCACTGGGAAAAGACAAAAGAGAGCAACTGGTACTGGAGAGAAGCCCGTGGAATATGGGCAGTGTGCCTGCTCAAGAGGCTCAGCAGGTATCAGACAGTGTTTGCTCCTGGGCTTCTCCCACAGAGGTGACTTGCACAGAGCTGGTTGCACAGGATGAAACCTCAGGGCATGAAAAAAAAGATTTGGAGAGAGATCATGTTGATCAAGAGAATCAGAAGCTCGTATGTGATATACAGGAAGGGAAGAGAAGCGACTATGCCTTGGAAGTGGTAGAAGAGTTCACAGATGGCAGCAAGACCAGTTGGGAAGAAGAAAGAGATGGGGTGTCTGTAAGAGATGATCCAGTTACACAAGTACAGGATGTTCTAGAGCAGGAAGAGGATACTGAAGAAGAGGAGCAAGTGTTAGAAAAGCCAAGTGAAGACTTCAGTGATTTTGGAATAGAGAATGCAGCTTTTGATGATGACAGGGGCACAGAGTCAGAAAACCAAGAGCCTGAAGGCAAAGAAATTTTGGAGGGAGAGGAGGACTATATGTATGACAGCGAATATGAGGAGTTTCCTGGGCTTTCTGAAGAGGAAGATCCAGCACCAGACCGGAAAGTCAAGTTCTCAACAGCTCCTATCAAAGTAAGTACATTTGAGTTTTCTTTTTTCTTTTTAAATTGTTTTGCAGTCAAAAATACTCAGGAAATAAATTTTGGGTTTTTTGTGTTTTTTTGAAGTTCTAAAAAGCATTTAAGAAGTGTAAGTTTATAGCTTTTATTTGATGCTAAGTATGAGAGAAGTTATAGCTTCAGAAAATTTATTAGTTAGTCACAAGTGATTTCTTAATTACAGCTGCTTCATAAGATAGTATGGTGAAGCACATGAGATTTTACTTGCTGGACTTTTTCAGGAGCAGATATCTTTTAGGAGCAGATACAAACACCTTAACCTTTAATAGTTTGGGGTTTTTTTTAATTGAGGCATTGCATTAGGAATTATTATTTTCAGTTTTCCTTTTGGCACAAAAGTTTAAAAACAAAATCCAAACAAATCAACAATCCCTCCCTTCCCGAAAACTTTCATATTCAACTTCAGACTTGTTTATGGAATTGACTAGAAGAAAGTATCAAATGACTGGTTCTTGTATTTTAAGATTCTAGAATTGTCACCAATAATAACCATATACGTGTTCTTTGGTTCTAGCATTGATAGGTGAAAAGCCGTAGCAGTGTTAACATGGTTATTTTGGTGTTACAAAGTTGCAGAAGTGAAAGTTAAAGGGTAGACTGGCTAATGAGGAGTAGTGTAAGTTCTAACTTTAAGAAATTAAAAAGATTTATGTGTCTGATCTTCCTCCACCAAAAACACCCACAAAATAAGTTGCTCCACAACTCAAACTATGTTTACCTATAGTCTCTTGCAGATTTGAATTATTCTAGTCTTTGTTTAACTTTGAAAGGAGAATTGGGAGACATGGACAAGGATGGAATGGGGGACTGTACAGACTTTCATCAGCATGCTTCTCTTCTTCTATCACATGACTGAAAGAAATAATTTTTAATAAACAGCTTTTACACTTTGCTCACAGAGAGTCAGGACTCACTTTACTCATCAGAGGGATGTAAAAATTCTGTTGACTCTTGAACTTCCCACAGCAGAGAGTCGTAATTCCCAGTTTGCGAACACACACCAGTGCTGTACCCTAGAAAATGTTTTGATTGTGGCAAAAAAATTTGGCAAAATGTTGAGTTTTGTTGCGTGTGGGTTTTTTAATAGTCTCTCCATAGACAAGCTGACTTTATATGGCTTTCTTCTAGTTGATGTTGCTTTAGTGGTGACCTGGAGCAGTGAAGGGGAGAGTGCTGCTATTGAAAACTGCATAATGAGTCTGGTTAAGGCTGGGAGAGAGCCAGAGGGGCATCAGTCCATTTCTACATGCATTTGTGCACTCAGTATCTGAGCAAAGTGCCGTGTAGAGTCTGCTGTAAATGTGTTAAGTGACTTCCTGCTGTAGGCAGAGTTTTACTGATCATTGCTGATATCCTACTGCAGCAGTGGCCCTTAACAGACTTTTGCCTTCTTTGCTGTGTCTATGCCAGACATAGTTGAAAGCCCTGGTAGAAAATCTTAGTGCCAGCTGTGATGGTTGCTCTTGTGTAGGCAAAACTCAGGTTTTGGTAACAAGCACCGTTCAATTTTAGCTGCGTCTCTGAAAGCCACAGGAAGCAACCTGTCTCAGATTATCATTTACACAATCAAGAGATGAATGGTTGGAAGCAACTGGTAGCAGTTTCCTATGAAAACTAACATAGTTCTTGCCATAATGTCCTGCTTGGATTGGCAGAATAAACTGTACTTAATAGCAATAGGGTTATTGAGATACTTTTTGAGGCCCTTAAATTGAAGCTTGTGATACTTGCCTTCCTTTATCCCCTTTCAGTGAAACTTGACTGTCTCCTTCCTACATTGGGTGTAGAGATCTCTTTCTACATGTCATTTTCAGTAGGTTTTCCCTCTTTGTTCTGTTTGCCTAAGCAATGATTTCTGTTCCCATGTCTGCCTTTTTGCTTCATGTTTTCTATGATAATTAGTGGGAATAAGTCCTGGTTATATGGTTTATGGGATTTGTATTCTCTAAAATAAACAATTCCAACTTTTTTATGCCTAACCAGAACTTTCTTTAGTTCTGTATTTTTAATATCTCAATAACCTTTTAGAAAATCCCAGTTTTACCTCACAGAAGGAAATCTCTTCCATCTTTCTTCATAGATTTTAGTGCATCTTAAATTGGAAGAGGAAAAAAAATCTCAGTGGTAGCTAAAAGATTATTCTTGATCCCTACCACAGCTTAGAGCAGTGCCATAGTGCAAAATGTATCCTAGTAGCTTCTTCTTTCAGATTTATTTAGACTAATAAGTTTGACTAAAATGTGAGTGCCATTTTCAGACATTCATAGCCACTAGAGAAGGTCTGTGATTCTTCTTCTCACAGATGCTCCTGAGAGAGGCCAGGCTGCCCTTGCATTCTTGCTGCTTTCATTCTGAATCTCTAGTGATTACAAAGAAACCATCTGTGTCTCTTGCAGTTGCTGTTTAGCAGGTATCTGGTAGAGCTGAAGAATTCAAAATGTTCAGAATGTGTTGGGCAAGAAAAAGCACATTCTCAGATCTGCAGCATTCTGCAGTGATAGAGCTTTGACCATTGTATTTGAACTATGCAAAAGGGAGGTTGGATATGTCTGTCGGTAATGGATAGAACTTGAGGCACCTTAAAAATAGCATTTATACTGCTACAACAAAGAGAACTGGATTAATATTTCTGTTTCAAAGCTTCTGGCCAGTTGTAATATCGGCAAGGTCTTTGGGTAAAAGGAGACTGTAGAGCTCTCAGGGGGTGTATAAGGTAGCTAACACGGTTAGCACTGCATCTGACCTGTGGTTGAGGTCTGTAATTGTTGACATCTGTAGCAGGGCTTGAGAACATAATTTGATCTGATAATTTCAGGAAAGATGGAACATAATTGCACAAATATTCTGTTATTTTGTGTTGCCCTGTGCCTGTGAAAGCAAGCACAGATGAGACTTTTTAAAAGAAGTGTTTAAATTCCATAGAAGCTGTTGATAAACAACATATGGATTTTTTTACTTGCTGTGGGTGACCAGACTAAGCCCTGCTGCTATTTGATCTTTCCAGACCCGGGGGAACATTTTATCTCAGTTCTTGTTTTCCTGGAGTAGTTTAGAGAGTGATACAGTACAATTATTAGCAGAACTTTGCAAAGTTATGTGTTATGATACATGAGCAATTTTTAGTCTCTTGTTGCCACATATGAAGGCAGTAAGGAATGTAAAGCACACTCAGCAGCCCAAGGTATTTGCAAGGGAACTGAATTTGCCTTTGTCTTAACGTTTTCTGAGTAAACTGTGTAAGCAATCAGCATTACACACAATGCAAATAACATCAGGTAATTCTTCTGTCATCCCTTTGTATTTCATTGTGCCTTTGTAATGCAGACATTAGCTTGCTGTTGGTTATGAGATTACCTTGAAAGGCTTTAATTAACATAAATGTAATGACTGAGTGCTGTTTGACATTTGTAATTTTGAAACTTTCTGTTTGGAAAACAAATGCTTGTTTTCAAATTGATTTCTTGAGATGTTTTCTCCTCTGACTGTGTCAGACTTTGTCCTCCAAGCCTTTAATAGCACAGTGACTAACTTCTGCAATGATTTATGATCCTTAGAAATTCTCTAGCTCAGGTAAGCTGAAAACATAGTACAGCTGCTGCTGCTGTTTGCTTCTGTTTGCTTATCAAGTGCTATCTAGTTTATGTTGCATGGGAGTGTCTGTTCCCAGCTTTTTGTGAATAGTAGTATATTTTGACCTGGTTTAGTCAAGAAAACAGTTTAAAAAATAAACAGAACAAACCCCAAACCTTCATAAAGGCATTACTTTTATATTTGTCACAGCTGAGCATAAATCTGTTTCATAAGGAAACTGAAAGCAGTTTCATGTATGTTGTCCTAACCAGTCTAGTTTCAGCTGCTTCTGAGAAAATATGGGAATCCTTCATAGTATTGCCATTTGTCTTGCACATCACAGGAAAGCTGTTTTATGTATAGCTGGGCACAAATGGTGGTGGTGTTCAGCCTTTCCTGTTCTTCAGCGTTTTTCGTACAAAACTGCTTACTGTGGAAGCTAATGAAGAACTAAATGAAGATAACCCTTGAATTAGATTTTGACAGCATACCTGCAAATGCTTTTAGAAGATGCACAAATATTCTAGATCAATGTGTAGACTCTTGTGTTTTGACACAATGTTGTGTAGTGATTAGCTTCATACAGCCTCTGGTTTTTGAACCGTTCACTTGTGTACTTACAATGTCATACACAAAAAGGGGTGCAAAAACCACAACCTGGTTGAAGATACCCAAACCCTGGAGTTTCTTCAGGAATTAGAGAATTGATGGCTGGTCAATTGTCGGGCATTGCTCAAGCACTTCTGTAAAGTACTTCTGTGGCATTAAGAAACAAGTATGTGATGTGGGTGAGGGTTGATGAAGGAAAATGGAGATTTGATATGAGAGTAGATTTAAACAGAATTGACTTATATGTGGGAATTAATTTTTTTTTCTTGACAGAAATAATGTGGTTTTCCATTTTACTTTGTTTGGGATCTTTTCCAATGACAATTTGCTTGTTTAAAGTCATACATTTTAATTGTTTTGAAGCTCTGTTTATCAACATTACGACATTTGTAATGTAACATCAAAACAACTTCTCTTCATATTTTCATCTCAGTCTCTCCCCGGTACTTTTTGGTGACTTTTAACAAAAAATAATTCTGTTGTGTTCTGTCTGCATCTGAGAGTATGGCATTCCTGCAGCTTAACAGTATGAGAGATTAAAAACATGGATAATAACTGGAGCAAGAAGGTATATATTTTCATACATATTTGAAATTTTTTGATGTTTTGGGAAAAGATAATCTTTAAACATTTATTAAAAGTTCAGTCTTCATGTAAGTAAAATGTTTCCTAAGTTAAATGTTTATTAAGCCTAAATGTAACACAGGTAAACCTATAAGAAGAATTAAATGCAAAGTTCTGTGTCGAATCTTTCTGGTGTCTTTATGGTCCTTGTTTTTTGATGCTATGATGGTTGTTAAGCTGTCTGGAAAAAAGCTCTTTCAACTCAAGCTGTCTTTGCCTTTTTTTTTTTTTCCTTTTTTAGAATCATACATCTTCTGGTTTGATTTTTAGTAAATGTTTGATATGTAAGTTTTACAATTGTAGATTGATTTGGCATTTCGGGAGTCTTTGGATGAGAGTCCTGTGCCAGGACATGAAGCTGTAGATCAGAAATCTGAATTGAAACAGAAAAAGTAAAGAATTTTTTATATCCTGGCTCACTGCTGGAGAAGCTTGACTCTTTACATTAGTATCTCAGTGTATTTCTAACTGGATTATTCTGTAGATGCAGTTAGAAAACATACCAACTGACCTGCTTAATGTATTTGATTATGCTAGAAAACTATAGAAAAATAAGAGAATGTTGAGGTTATGGAGACTGGGTGAGGTTATCATCTGCCTGACCTCACTCTCCTTTCAGTCCCTCCAGCTTCTAACTTCTAGCAATTTCATGTGGATTTATTAGGAAGAAGAATTTTAAAAGGTGCTTTTAAAGTACTACTTGGTTGGTGGAAAATTAGCACTTGTATCAGAGGTGCATATTCATGGCCTCACTGATGCAGTTGTAGTTGAAGTTACTTGTTCTTTTTGGCTTAATGTTAGGTGATCACTATGTATTCCCAGCCTGCGCTGTCTTTTACTGTCAGAATAGCTGTGGGGAACAGGAGGGAGAAAAGGAGGTGAATATGAGGTACTTGAGGGTTTCATGGGAGATGGTTAGAAGAAACACTGAGGGAGGTGGTGGAGGTCAGCCAAGATAAGCAAATTTATAGGAGACAAGTTCAGTAGCTCAACAGTTGAAGTGCTGAAAGATTCAGTGTCTTTTGATGATGATTAGTATTGTTAGTATGTGAGAATACATATCCTAGCCAGGTAAAAATGAACCAGAAGTAGCTGAAACTTTTTTGCAGTTTACCTCTGGAGAAATGGAAAAGTAAATTATCCCCTTTCCATATAATTCTAACAAAAAGAAAGGTGAACACTAAGAAGGACATAAGTAAAAAGATGCTTGCCTGCATTATCTGAGTATGTATTTTGTAATCTTGAGATCGTGAGGATTGTGCAGAGGTTTTTACAGGGTTCTTACACTTTTATTTAGTAGGAAAGTATTATGCAGTATGTCAAATATCTTATTTTTCAGACATTTTCTTTCATCACCCTCTAATGTGACTCGGCATAGTGAATTGACCCTTCTTTTTAGAACTAGGGTATTGATCATTGCTAAGGACAGTATTAATGCAGATTAGTTAATTGAGTTGATCTGGTAGTCCCTGATGACAGGCTTATTTTGTTGTTTCTTCTAAGGTCTTTAGTATACAGGTGGACTATTTTTGTGTTCACTGTTATTCTTTTGAAGTTCCCCGTAGTGATTTTCTTGCTCTTTAGATTTAGTCAGGCCAAGATTTTTGTTTTGGTGAGTACTAAATACATACATGTGTATCTAGGTGGATCACCAGGCATAAACTGTTGGTACCAAGACACCTGTGAAGTTTACAGAGGTTCATAATTGAATCATTCTCTTTATACAAATATATATCTTTCAGATGCTAAAATATTTTTGGTGCTCCCTTATATGTGGTGTTTTGAGTATTTTTTCTTCTTCTGGTCATAAGCTAATTATTTTGGATCCTTTCAGTCTCTCTGTCAGTCAGAGAGCATCGTCACCTCAACTTGAGTTGCTGGAGGAATACAGCCAGGTCACAGCAGAGCTCTTCTGCACACGGAGATCATGGATTGTCTCTGAACTTCTCTGAATATCTGAAATTAAATAAAATCAGTGCTCTGAATCTAAATGGATGCTTTTCTTTGTCTTCAATATTTTTTTCCACTGGGATATAAAAATTAAATACCTGAAGGTGAATGTTTCTCCTCAAGTAGTTAGCATAACCTGACTGAAATAGATACTGTATTGTCTGTCTTATTCTTTAGCGGGCTATAGTGTTTAAGCTCCTGCAGTGAAAAACAGAACTAAAGAATGAATTTTACTGGTTTTATTGAGAATTAAGTAGAGAATGAGACTGATAAAAAAACTGGTTTATGATTGCATTGTCCATATGAAATTGTTTATATTGTAGATCTGAAGCAAGATTGCACTTTTGTCTTTATGTAAACTTGGTTGGGGTTTTTGATTAAGTCATACCGAGCTGCAATACCAAGGACACAAGTGTGCAAAGCCTGCCTGTCTACCTGGTTAGTAACAGAAATTGCTATCTTGAGTGTAATTGTTTTTAATATCAACTGTTAACAGTTGCCAACTGCTCTGAAAACTTTTTGAAGAGTAAAGGTATGAGTATTTAAAAAGTCAAATTAAATAAGGTATTTTTCTTTTCTGCTTCTAGGATTATATAGTCTGAATTGAGTTAGATCAGATATAGGAAATTTTTACTTAAAATATACAAAGTAGTGCTAGTAAAATACTAACCATGTAGTTTTTGGAAGTAGAGGGAAGAATAGGATAGGAGTAGCAAGATGTCTACTTGAACAGAAGAGGGAGATAGTAAGAGTGAAGTGTAAGGTGTACATCAGGCTTCAGTCCTGCTTCAGTGCTGCTATTTCAAATGATTACTCATGGGCACTTCACGTTTTACCAGGCATCACAAAGGCCTCCATTTGGAAAGCTGAAACTGTTTGCTGCTGGATCATTTTCCCTGAGCATTACCTTATGTTTTGAATATTTGGCTTTATGGAGTGTCAGCAAACAGGCCCGTCCAAGGGCAGGTGAAGCGAGGGCTGTGGTCTGGCTGGGTGTGCTCCAGGCAGGGCACCAGTAACGCTGCAGGGCCCCTCTCAGGTGTTCAGGGCTGCTGTAACTGCCTGTGCAGCTGTTGTGAGGCTTCCCAGCAAATACTGCAGGATTGTATGGGAACTTTCAGGTGATGTTGATGTTGCTTCTATTCTAATTAGTTGGGAGTTCTTCTGGGCAGTTCCTGATTTCCTCATCTTACTGTTGAATGACTTTTGTAATGTCCTGCTTTTCATTAGGCACAAACAAATCTATATACTAGAAATAAATGTTGGAGTGGAGGTTTTGGACTGCGTTTTTTTAGTCTGCAGTACTTTCATGCAAGCACATGGAAAATTAGTGTTTGCCCTCTAACTAATTAATACTCTTTTAAAAGTAACATATTTAAGTAGACATTGTTCTGTCCTGTGAAGGGTTTGAAGGATGTGAAGGTCATTGCTGTTTTTCCATGATAATGCTATTTTCTGTGTTAGCACTAAGATGATATAACAAATTTTTAGTTCTGTCACAGTTACAGGAACTGAACAGTAGGATATTTCAGACAGGCTGTGTTGGTGTTTTTTGAGTGCTGGTCTTGTCTCGAGGGTGTCTAGATAAACATCTTCATAAAATATGTGAAACCAAGTTTTGCATTCAAAAAGTGTTTCATTTTTCTGGTGTGAAGAATGTAGCTAGTTTTCTCTCCAGCTAAATATATATGCCGTTCAAGCACTAAGTATGTTTGAAAATTAACCATTATGTGTCTTAACCTTTTAATTCAAATAATTCTTAAAAATTCAGCCTTCTACCACAACGTTTTTTATTCAAATCAATTGTGTTCATTCTGAAGGAAAAAGGTTTTAAGTGAAAAAAAACCAAACCTTTTCAGATGGTATTTTGCCATTTGTTAGCTTGACAGGGTCCAAAAGTTCTTTGTGTTGGGGTAACCTTCTGGGTATATAACAAGCTATGGTAAAAGGCTTGTGAAATTTACATGGTTTCCACAGTAAAATTCATCTGTTCCCACTGTGTTGAGCCAATAACTTGTGTTTGCTAAAGTATGTCTTTTAAAAATACCAGTTGTGGTAGTAATAATTTTTTTAATCTCTAGCTAGCAGTGGTTTCTGAATAGTAAGATTAGAATTTCTTTTGTCTGTAATGCATTTGATTCAGTGACTAAACCCTGCCAGGCACAGCGCAGGGATGAACATGTTTAGCTTTCTCATCAGTCTTCTAAACTGTGAACTTACATTATTTATTATCCACGTTTAAATGTTACTTTTGCTACTTGGCAGGAACAACTTGCTGACCAGTCCTGCATTTTCTGTATTAATATCAACACTTTTTTCTCTTTCATAAAAGATGAACACAATGTTATGATTCCACATGTACACAATAAAAATTTCTGTGTTCTACCCTTGACTCTTCAGTCATAGTTTTTTTTAGTGTGCTTTTGCTTTTCTTTCTGTTTTTGCAGTGTTTGGCTTCTGGTTATAAGTTTTACTTGTCTTCTGTTCTTTGTAAATTAATGTTCTTCCTCAAAATTATTTTTCTGAAGTTTGGAGAGGGGTGTGTTGTACTATTTCTAAATGGGGCTATCTTCTTTTAATTGTGAGGTTATGGTTTTTAGAATATTACCCAAATGTTCTCATACAGTTGTCAACTGTCACTTGAAGACAAAAGTATGAATTCTTTCTCTTAGTGAATTACTCAGAATTTATTTCAAATAGGCTTTTCTTAAAAAGGTGGTAATGCATAAATATTAGGATTTGTTGTTTGCACAGATATGTTTATGGCATTATTTTATTAATAGCAATTTATAAACATCACTGGAATTTAAGCGACCACTAGTTTCAAATTCTATTATTCGCTCCTGGTAGATGAACAATTCCTGTCATCAATTTTGTATAAAATTGAGCAAATTCCATGAGATTCTAAAATACACTTCTGTTACTCTTAAGTTGGAAATGTAATAAATCATTTTTAGAAGTACCAGAGATATTTTAATGCTGGTGGCCCAAGGCTTGCAGCGTACATAATGCTGTTGTTATGGTGCAGCTTTGCTTCCCCAAATTTCTAGCACTTCATAGTGTTGTTCAAAGAACCAGTCATCCCCGTGGTAATGCCATTCTTCAGTAGACAGTAACTACTTGCATCATCTTCTGCTCTGCTAGACCACTGAACTGTAAATTACTAAGAAAATACAGCTCTCACTGTATCCAAAATGAACTATTGCCATTTTCCACATTTTGCTCAACCATTTGATAGTTATCTTTCTTATATTCTAGTCATGCTGTTAATACTAGATTATATGCGTATGAATTTATACTTTTTTCCATGGCTTGGTATTTGATTTGCCCTCAAGAACTCAGATATTCTCAATAACAAGTTATCATTTATCTGCTCATGAACTTCCTTTTTATTATTAGTTTAAAATTCATCTTACTATAATTTGGCTATGTTTTTGGAGATGCTGCTTTTTCTGTTCGGATGAAAAATAAACAAACTAGGCCAGTCTTGTTCCAAAGGGTGAACAATGCTTCATTAAATACTTCTGCTGCATATCCTATTTAGTGATTTGGGGGCTGAGGAGGGTGATTAATTTAAAGAACTTGGCTGCCTTTTTTTCTGATAGTGGTAGAATAAGACCATTTAGATGGTTTTCTTTGTCTGTTTTGCAGATTTTTTCTGTAAAGTTCATGGAAGACATACTGTAAGTGTGACCCCTGTTGTCTTTTTGTGTCCAGTTGTTGCCTACTGGTATCTGTATGACAGTCACAAGGAGTTTATTTATTAACCTTTATGCAAGATGTAGGAATAACTGACTATAAGGAAGGTTCTTTTGTTGTGGAAGACGTAAGATTTCTGAGAGTGGATTTCTTCCTTCCCTTTCAGCCAAGTGGATCTAATCTTGCTTGCTTACTGGACTGACTATATGGCCATGCCATGTTTCTGGAGTAGGTGTTTTGCAGGGTTTGGGAAGAGTGTGTGAAGCTGATCTCAGGTTGTAGTCTGAAGATGATGCAGTAGGCTCCTCACGGGAAATACTGAATTATATTGGTTGCATTTTGATAATCTGTTTCAATGACCTTTTTTCAGTGTCTGAAACTACTGCTCTGCAGAGCTAAAGCTATATACTAGTGAATGTAAATTCACAGGGAAAATGCTAATTACAGTTAATACTGTGGTATTTCCATGATTGCAGTTACCTGTTTAGGTAGTGTCAGTGGAAAATACAACAGTTGCAAAAATATAGTAAACCAGTGTAAATGAACTTCATGTCAGTGCTGCATGTTCTTGATTAGGGAGATGGCTGCTGCAGCTGCAATGAGTGTTTTTTGTCTTACAATGATGTAGGATGAAACACTCAGTGCCTGCAAAACATTTAGCAGATAAACCTTATTTTTAAAGATAAATGAGGGTGTGATATTTTTCCTTTTTTTTTTTTCCTAACTTCTTAATTTAAATACAATTAATGAATATGTAAGATTAACCCTGTTATATATAGTTTATTCTTCCTTTCTAGATTTCTGTCTTAATTTGTGTTGTTTGTTTATCTTTTATTTTTAACAATTCAGAAACTCAGCTGGAGTGAATACTAAAAATAGTAATGTATGTAGCAAGGCATTTCCTTTTCCTGGGAAACTGCGTGATTCCCTTGCAAAATCAGAAAACTACATCTGTTTGAAACACTGCAATTGGCAGATGGTGTGGGGGGAGGGAAGGAGAGGAAGGATTTGGTGGAATGTAGTCCTAATAAAAAAAGTCACACAATATCAAAGAGGAGCTGACTGATTTCTTTTAACTATTTGGTGCATTTGCAAGATAAAATCTGTTAAAGTAATTGTTTTGAAACTTAAAGTGTTACTTCTGTGCAAGCTGGAAACTGTGTGACAGCAGCAGTATTTATTAAAATGATGGTTGTTTAGAAAATGAGGTCTCTGAAAATACCACTTTAATTTCCTTACGGATTGTCTTTCAATTATATGATGTTTGAAAGGAGGTGAGAAGACATTAAAAAAAGTTTTCTGTTACATTTCTTAGGTTTTCAGTACTTACTCAAATGAAGACTATGATAGACGTAATGAAGAAGTTGACCCTGTGGCAGCCTCAGCTGAGTATGAACTTGAGAAAAGGGTGGAAAAAATGGAAGTGTTTCCTGTGGAAATTGAAAAAGGTACAAATCAAATCTTGAACATTTACAAGAGATAAAACCATAGCTGTATATTCCTGGAATTTAGGTATTGAATTTTTGAATGTGTGTCTAGGGTTAGATTTGTGAAAAGTTCTGGTGAACTTGGTGAGCGTTAACTGGACAGGCCTCTACTAAGTGCAGATTGTCATACTAAATTGAAGTTAGGAAGGCTACAGGGCAAAAAGGCTTTAAGTAGTATCTACATATAAAATATGTTCTATTTTTTTCTCTTTTTAAAGTGAATTTCTATTATCTTGTGTAGAAAGACTTGGAATGCTTTGAAACAACTCAGTACTGCTAACTGTTACATCATATGTCATGCAGCTAATGTTAGATTTTTGGATCCCTTAGGTGACAGGGGTCTGGGCATCAGTATCATTGGAATGGGAGTTGGTGCTGATCAGGGACTGGAAAAACTAGGTATTTTTGTAAAAACAATAACAGATGGTGGAGCTGCTCAGAGGGATGGACGGTGAGTTTTTCGTTGAATTGATTATACTTTTTACAAATTTCCAACTGAGCCCAGTTGATTTCATTAGATATGCTGAATACTGTGAGTAAAAGTACAAAAGATGAATGCAGCTGAGTGATTATAACATTCCTGCTTTAAAGCATAAAGCAGGAATGTAATTATGTTAAATTTTTTAAAATGAGGGTTTTATTATAGGACATTTTTGCTAAGTAACTGTAGATCTGCTTACAGCACATATGAGAAACGTTCAAAATGAGCTCATGTGTAGAAGTACTGCAAAGTCATGTTGACACTCCAGAACACCAGTTACTGTGTAAATAATACAAAAAACATCCAGTCAAATACTGTGTACATTTTAATTGGTGGCTTGCACAGTAACAAAGGATGAGGAGACTATTTTTAAATAATGAATTTCAATGGAGACAGAATTTATCATTGTAAATACTAGTGAGTTTTAAGTGATATTTGTCATGTCAAAAATGTTTCAAGCCAAAATACCTGATAGCTAAGCATTTATTTATTTTGCAGAATTCAAGTAAATGATCAGATTGTTGAGGTTGATGGCATAAGTCTAGTGGGAGTTACTCAGTTCTTTGCAGCCACTGTACTAAAGAACACCAAAGGCACCGTGAGGTACGTATGTTTTCTCTGAAATAATAGTTTCTCTTTGTCATTCTTTGTTCATGGAGAATACAAAACCACAGTATGAAAATGTTACAAAGATATTGTGGAAGGCAACAGTGTAGCAAACTAATTTCTTAAGCATGTCTTACATTTTTTTGCTGCAAGATAATTTGGTTTTTTTCCTGTAGGTTCCTGATTGGGAGAGAGAAGCCAGGGGCTGAGAGTGAAGTAGCCCGTCTCATTAGTGAGACCTTAGAGCAAGAGAGATGTCTGTACGAGCAGCACTATGTTCATGATGATACAGAGCAGGTAAAACATTGTTCATGCTCTGGTAATGGGGTAAATGGTGGGGTTTAATCAAACTGAAGCAAAAATGTGTAACAGAGGCAACTTGTTAAAAACAGGAAAATAAGCACTTCACTACTCTTGTCAAGGCACGTGGTTATTGCTTTATCATTAATCCAAAATACACTTGTAACTGTCATTGTATGTGATAAATTTTTGCATGTCTTTCTTAGCTCTCTTTTGTGGAACTTTGATGAAGGTGTTTGCAAGTCTTCTTTAACACTTATCGTAGGTATAAGAAATTTAAAAGGAATAGTAACTAGTCAAGAAAAGTTTTGCAGCTGGTTGGATTTCTTGATTGTGTGCTTTGGTTATTTCTACTAGCTTAATGGAAAAGTGTGTGTGTGTTACAGAATGTCATGATTTTCTCATTTTGTCAGGATGATGACTATGATGATGAGGAGGAGGATACATATGAGTCACATTTACATGGAAAATCTGTAGAAGTTTTTGATCTTCCTGAAAATGAAGATATTGGTTTACTACTGGATATGGATTCAGCGCAGTCTCTTCTTAAATTTAAAGAGGTGTTGTAGTAGTCTTCTAAATATTCTTTGCAGTGCACTGGGGAACATCTGAACCTTGTAGGGTTTTGATATAATCTCCTTCATGTTCCGTCTCATTGCTTTGAGTTTTTTCCCAGTGTCACCAAAAAATATCTCTGGTAAATGTCCATTGAAATGTAGGTCTTCTGTAATTTTTTATATCCAGTTTCCCTATGCATATTTGCATTAAGCAATCTTTTGATTTAAATTAAATTTAAAAAGCTCTTGGAAACAGGTGGTAGAACGCAGCCGCAACTCTATCCTTGTTGTCTGGGTATTGCATTGCATAGATAGGATGCTTCTCTTAGTTCTCCTCTGGCCCATTGGCCTTTGCTTGTGTTTGCTGCCCAGTAGAATGGCTTTAGCTGCAGAGAGCATGGGGGTTGTACAAATATGCCTGTTTTGAATGGTCTCAAGTGTTGTTGTGAGCTATTTTCAGGAAGACAAGAAATACATATCTAATTTCTTGGTTTAGTCCCTGCAGTCTTCTGAGAAATCTGTGTACATAAAAGCACTTGATTCTGTAGATAGGCATATTTTTGGCTTGGAGAGTATTTTTATGGTGTGTTTTTTGGAAGGAATGGATTTATAAACGCAAGAGGGCATTCCAGGCTCTGAATCACAACTTAACATAATTGGAAATAGTATGGTTCTCTTTTCCCAGGGTTTTTATAAAGGAGGATATTTGCTTTATTCAGGGCTGTGGAATTTAGTCAGGGACTTAAATGGTACAGACTTTGGCATTTCGGAGTCCAGGCTTCTCTGGTAGATTTAAGTGCCTGTCATTTTCACTCTGAGAGGAGAAAAATATACTGCAAAGAAACTATTTTATCAGATGCTATTTGCTGTTATATCAGCTTATTTTTGTGTTGGTATGGGATTGGTATTTTGCAGATCTCCTAAGTTTGTTCTCTTGAAAATGTTGCCAGTGTCATTGAGGAAGTAGAAATTGCAGGCTGCTGATCTCTAGAGAACATTCACAATTTTTCTAGGTTTGGAAGCATTGCAGCAAGCTGAAGCTTCTTAAGTGCTGTATTTACTTGGGATACAATTATAATCT
Source organism: Passer domesticus (assembly GCF_036417665.1). Lineage (NCBI taxonomy): Eukaryota > Metazoa > Chordata > Aves > Passeriformes > Passeridae > Passer > Passer domesticus. Next base: position 23,169,195 of record NC_087483.1, read on the forward strand.
CATGTAGAATCTCATTACTCATTACTGTGCTGTTACTAACATAATCTCAATGAAGAATAGTCATGGATTCACCAGTTTTAATTTGGGATTGGAGCAATGTGCCTTGACTAAAAGAAAATCTCTGCAAGGTTACAGATGGAAAGCGAGATACAAGGAACAATTAATGCTTGTTAGAAAAAATCTTTACATTTGGCTTAAGTGTAGTCTTTTTGATTTCTAATAATCCTATGAAGATTTGTGGTGTAAAAATACATGGCTTAATTTTAAAATAAAGCAAACACATTTATTTCTAAGTGCTGACTGTAAAAATATTTAGTAGTGTTAAGTTTTTCCTTTATTCTGTGTCCGAGTTGTCATCCTAAGTGCATTGCTGCCGTTTCATTACCCTGGCATATTGAAACCTTATGATAATATTTTCAGTTTAATGTATAGACAACAATGGGAGATTTTTAGGGTGGTTATGTACTGGGGAACTTGTTTGAAGTTTGAGTAATTTTTAATTGTTTTAAAATAAAAGCTCATGATAACTTCTCCTGTAATTGACAAGTAATTACATTGACTTTATGCCACTCTAATAATGGTTTGCAGAAAAAGGGAATCATGGAGAAATACTTAAAATTAACATTTTCAAATGTAATTTTGTGTGTGCTCATACAGTTTTTTTCATCTGTTCCAGCTACAATTAAAACATGCAGTAACAATAGCTGAAGTGAATCAACTGAAGGAGAAAGTAAGTTTTTGAAGAATATAATTATTGGTAGCGTTTTTTTGTTGGGTGATTTGTTTTGTTTTTATGGCTACTGATTTTACCAGGAATAGGCTGAATGCAAAAGGTAGCAATCAGTTTATGCCTCAGGTGCTTTCTACTTTATGCTAGACAAATATTTCTAAGCTGAAGAGCTATGCTCAAATTAAAAATAAAATTAAAAAATCAACCAAACAAATAAAGCCCCAAAAGTCACATAAAAAAACTAAAAAAAACCCCAAGTCTCCACTTTAAAATGAATGCTTCACTATTACTGCTTAGAGTAGCTGAATACTGTGGACAGCTGTATAAAACAGCTCATAAACAAATATGAGAATATTATCAGTGGATTGAACTTGTCTTATTTGGGAATGGATTTGGTCAGACGATGGTTTGTGGCTTTCTGTTACCAGAAAGTTATTTCTGCTACCCTCTTTCCCTCCTTAAATTTCTGACCTGGTCCGGGCAGAGAGTTTTTTTCCAGTAGTTTTGTTTTTTGCTGAAGATTCGTTCAATGCCTCTTCTTATTCTGAGAAAGTGTTTATTGTACTTTTTTGCTGCTTTTTCCCTTGATGCAGATTTATACATGGCCTTTTTCTGAAAATACTGTGTGTGAGTGAGCAGCTTCTTTTATTCATTGCCCTTCTATGCTGCCTTGCTCAGAAATGCATATCCCAGAAGTTGCAGCACAGGTAGCAAGTGAAGATGGCATAGTGCTTCAGTTTGCAATAATTCTCAGTAGCAGTATCTGTTGGGGTATTTAATGCACTCGGCAATTGTTGAGGCAAGGCAGACAAAGCTACCTATGACAGTTCCCTTTATGATTTCTGACAGTGCTCCTCCTCTTTCTAGTATTCTTGGTATGTGGCCCAACTGGCTTGCACAAAAGCTGTTAAAAATGTTGGTGTTAGTACAGCTTTTGACCCTGTTTTTAAATTCAAGAAATTTTTGGTCCTTTCAAAATCCTTGTTCCATTGGCACGTGATCGTAACTGGCTTCAAATGCAGTGATTTATTTCCTCAGTGCAAGTGGTGTCCCCAAAGAAGGAGGCATGGACAAACTAAGCTGTATCTTGCCTGTTCACTCCTCCAAGGCCTGGAGAGCTTCACATGTTAACATTCCCGTGTGTAATGTGGCTGCTGTCACGCTGAAGGGGTGGCATCTCTTTACTTTACTGAGGGAATATTTGGTGGTTTTGTACATCAGCTCAAGAAAAGGAAACCCTGCACATGCTATCATTGATTAGGAGGACCAGTGTCATATAGAGTTACTAGGGAAGATCAGCTGGTCATGTTATCTTTATTTAAAAAGCTGTTGGTAACAAAGTAGTGGGACAGGGAGCTTGTCATATACAGGTTAATATTCTTTATCTTCAGTTGCCTTTGAAGGTGTTCAAAGTAGGCCTCTCCACAGATACTAAGATCTGGTGAGATCTTGAACAATATAAGCTAATAATACAGGTCTTGGTCATTTAATCTGTCTAGAAAGATGCAATACCAATGATGAAGCAGTAAAAGACTCTTGGGTTTCAGTTCTAAACTTGGTTGGATTAGCAAGGGTTGGAAGAGTTGATGTGATTACTTTAAAAGTTGTGTCCTGTTTTCATATTACTGATAAGTATGTAATTATTATTAGCTATTCTCTACTTAAACAAGTATCAACAACTGGTTTTTATTTAGTCTTTTAGATTAGATTAATTTGTTAAGTATTAATCTTTTCAGTTAAAAGTTGTTGAAGCAGAAAAAAACGAATGGAAATTCAATCGAGCCCAACTACAGCAAAACTTAGATGAAAGCAAAGAGAAAATTAAGAAGTTAGAGACCTACTGGTTAGAGGCACAAAATTTATGCAAAACAGTAAATGAGCGTCTTAAGGAGACTCAAGAACAATGTGATGCCCTTGAAAAGAAATACAACAAGGCCAAGAAATTGCTTAAAGACTACCAACAAAAGTAAGTACCCCAAAATACCAGGTCTCTATTTATTGCTTGTATGCTTTGTACAACTTGGGGAAAGCTGTCAGCAATACCTGGGGGAAGAGGATTTGCTTAATATACTTTCTTTTCATTTATTAGAGGGCAGGGAAGAAGTGGGCAACAAATGCTGAATCATTCTATACCTTACATCACCAGCTTCTCTGAAAAGGTTCTCTGAAAGGTTTTCTGAAAATGTTGCTGCTGCTTTTGACTTATAGCTAAGGAAAAATTCTTTAATATTTCAATGACAACTTTTAAAAAACAACTTAGTTTAAAAGCTGTAATGTATCTCTGCTTTTTTGGAAGGACTACTTGAAATTTGATTTGAGGAGTTAGGCAATACCATTTGCTCTTTGTGAAAAACCTTGGCTGACTTCAGTGTTCCAGACAGAGTAGACATCAAAGGATATCTCATAATAGCCAGATACATGTGATTTAGTCTGAGTTAGTTATGTCTTATAGGAGGAGTACAAAGACTTTTCAGAGAAATTGAAAGTTTGGGGATGTGTATCTAGCCCACTAAAATGGCAACATGTTGGGTTTTTTAGTAGAAATAACATTGTTTATTAAATACACCTGTGGGGGACTCCAGCACTGTTGTGTGGTAGTGTCTAATTGTTCTATGATCTTCCCTCTTAGCTAAAGAAGAGGTTAGAAAAATTGCAAAATATTTGTAGATGTGTCCTGATAATACAAAATACAACTGTTGCTTTTGGTAGTTGCTGTAATACACTTGTATAATATTCTTGTTCCAAATTTCTTCACTTGCTACTTACTTTTAAAGGCAATTTATTAGGATCTTTTGCTCTGTAGTCCACATCCAGAAATGTTACTTTTCACAGTACGTTTTTGTGCTGTTTGGTGAGCTTTTTAAAGGTCTCCTTTCCCCTCTCCTCCCAAGCTTATCCACATGGAAGTTCAAAAGTACGTGAAGATGACTGCTGACATGCTGCTTTCCATTCCCTCGCTGTTTAGCAAATTCCCATTACTCATTTGATTGTCCCTGAAGCTTCTGCATCTGTTGTAGTGCTTATTTTCTGGTTTTGTATGTCATTCCATATGACACAGGCAAAAACAGCTTTTATTTTTGTTTCCTTCTTATGGTCATTGTTTCTTCTTTGTAAAACCCAGCCATTGCAATTGCTGTAAGATGAACTAAGTAGAAACTTGAAAAGCAATTTAATTTCCAACAAAGAATTTTGCCATAGCTTTTGGAAAGAAAATATACTGTGTGTGCATGTATCTTTGTGGAAGAGAGTAAGATGCAATGATTGGAGTCATGCATGTATTTCAGGCTTAAATGCATATGCAACTTGCCACTTTTAAAATGAGAGATGGTTGTAACTTTGCAGAAAAAGTACCACACATCTTTTTCTGCCCAGAGTAGATCACAGTCATCTCTATTTTCTTTTCAAGACAGTAGAAACATACAAATAAATATGTCATTTTATGACATTATAAGATTAATGAATCAGTTATACCTTACAGACTGATTTTTGTCACCATTCACTAATGGAATGCTTTTTTAGTAAATGCAGTTGTGCATATTTCTATTAAACATATTTTTCTACATTTCTGTATACTACTATTTCATAAACATGTATATATTTCTTTTACCAGAGAAATAGAATTTATGAAGAAAGAAGAAGATCATTCAAAGCTACTTGAAGAGAGAGACCAGAAATATGCAGAACAACTGCAAATATATCAGGAAAAAGTAAAGCAGTATTATATTTTGAAATAAACTTCTGCATTCTTGGAGACTTGTATCTCACTTCTGAATTTTAATTCTTGCAGATTTCAGAGCTTGAAAATAAATTGAAAGCATATGAAAAAATGCCTTATGTATTTGAGGGTGGCAGTTTATTGGAAGATGGCTGTCAAAGTCCAGGCCAATCTAACGAACAGTCAAAGATAAAAGAAGACAATGAAAAAGAAACCAAATCAATAGAAGAAAGAATAAATTCTTTAGACATGCTGGTTTCTGGTAAGTAGACTGTAGTGGTTTTGTTATTTGCATTTAAGGAAAATTAGGAGCATAGTGATTTATATGTATAGTGGTTTTTTGTTGTTAAGAGAAGCGTTTACTGTTTCATACTAACTGGGTGAATGTTTTAACTGACTCAGTGTGGATGCTTGAGTTTAAGTTCCCCCAACATTTTCAATGTAGTTGTAATGTATTTCTTAAGTGTTGTGGGAAAGAGGAGATGGATGGAGAGACAACTATTTTAACTGTTCTTCAGATTCTCTGTTAGTGAAACTAATAGTAGAAATAAAACACTGAGATATGTCAGTTAAAATCCCTTTTTTTTTCAAGCTATAATTTACAGTAAACTTGCTATGATTTTTTTGTCCTGTAATTTTATGCACAGAATGTTATGAAATATCAGATGGAGGTTCAAATGAGAATGAAATTTTTAAAATATTTGGTAAATTCTTACTTTGTAAAGAGTTTCTGTCTTAAAGAATGATGTTAGGAAGTCACATCTGGGGCACAAATTTTCATCTATTTGAGAACAGAATTAAGTTTTCAATCCATAAAACAATTAAATTCTGTTGGATTTTATTATTTTTGATTGAAGAAGTTAGGTAAAAGTATATTTCAAATTAAACAGAAATTGCTATGGCAATGTGTAAAATAGTGCAGTATAATATAAAAGTATTTTCATACAGCAATGGTTAACAAGTAGAATAATTCTGACTTATATTCTGAATATTTTTCTGAGCAATGGGTTGGTGAACTTGCCTACCAGTTTTTGCTGGGTTTTTTGTTTGCTTTTTTAAATGTATGTTTTTGTTGCAGATTTTGATGCTTTTGTTGGGGATACTCCCAGATTAGACACCAGTGCTCACAAAGCAAAAGCTCAGCTTGCTTTGAAAGTAAAACGCCAGCCACCTTCTCGATCAAAGCTGAAAGAATCTCTTGGGGGTGGACAACAGACTGCAAATCTGCAGGTACTGACACTGATAATCATGTGCTCTGGATACTGAACATGTGTTGAGTTTTATGTCTATTTGCAGTTGTAAGTGTTCTCCATGCTTCATTCAGGCTGTGCCAAAGCATCCTAGTTTTATGCTGCATCAAATGAAAAAACCTTTTAGGGTTCATGACATACATGTGAACTCTGGAATGTATTTGTGGCACAGTTAATTTGAAGTTAGCAAAGAACTATGTGAGCTTGTTCTGTGCTACTTCTGCTTGCTGAAAGATTTTGATAGGTGTTATGTTGTGAAATATACTCATTTATCTTGTTACGCCTTCATCTGGAACAAGTTAGTTATCAAATTTCTTCAAAAACTAAAGAATTCTGAAATGCTTCATTATTCCATAAGTCATCATTTGAGTTCACAAAGAAGCGTGCCAGTAAAATGTTCTCATGTTTTCTGGAAAACAGCTGAAGAATTGAGGTATAGATAGTCAATATATGAGAGAGCCTGTCATAGAAGGAGGACACTGAACTAATTCAGTGAGACTGAAAACTGGCTGCGTTGAATTGGAATAACTAACGTGTACCAGAACATTTCTGATTTGGCTAGAAAAAGTTTACTTGGGACGTGCAGAAAGATATGTATAGAGGTGATTCAGATGGTATCCACAAGTATGTAAGTTTAGAAAATTTCCTGAACTGAGGAAATTTGCTTAGCACATCCTTCCACCCTGGTAAAAGAACAGATGATAAATGTGTATATGTAATGTTTATCAAAAAATAACTTCCAAATTTATTGAAGGATGAAGATTCAGAAGACCATGTTCTCAACAGAGAATCTTCCAGTATGTACCTAACTAAGACCTTAGAAACAAGTGAAAAATTACCTCTCCCATGCCTGGATGACACAGATCAAAAGAGTGAAAAGCCTGAGAAAAGAGAAAGCACAGAAAGTCCTCTAGAGTCAAGTCCTTCTGCTTCCACACACTCTTCTCCAGTACACAAACCAAACAACGACAATAGCACAACCACCACTCGTTCACCTCCTCCTGAAGGGATGACTCCAAATTCTCCTCAAGGGTATCTCAAGAATGTTAAGCAAAGAGAAGCAAAAGGGAAAGGGAAAGAAGCCAAGGGTAAGACTTAAGGGTTTATTATTATTTTAATTCTTCAGGATTTAAGTTTTACAAATTTTAGATGTAATCAATAAAGGTCCTAATACATTTTTGCAAAACACTAGCCTCATAAGTGCCAATGTATTGGAGAGTAAGTCTGACGGATTTCCTGATTCCCAGAAAAGTTCATTGTTGGCTTTGTGCTTCCAGACATTATGCAGTGTTGAAACAAGATACAGATTCTGAGAATTGTGGGAATTACCGCATTACTCATCATGCCCTCTTAGGATATTTGTCATAGAAGAAGGTTAAAGGTATTATAATCAGCCTAGTCACTACTAGTTATTGTTTGATAGGAAACGTTGGCATTTTTCTTACAAATAATTGAAAAAGGGATCTAATATAATCTTTTCAATGTTTGATAGTTTCTGTAACCAGCTAGTACAAATGTATAAAGACAGATGACTTGCTGTCTTTGCCCTACAGCTCAGACAAAACCATTCATTTAATACCCTGAAACAGGATTTGTTTTATACTGTCCTTATTTTGTATGTGTCTATAAAGACTCAGACAAAAATACTCTAAAACAAACCTCACTTATTAAGACACATACCTAATACATCTGTGATTTTGCTTTCTTTTCTACAGTTTTTTGTGATGGCAGAATCATTGTGAACTTATTTTTTGTAAATTTGCTGTGGAATTGCTAATTAATGCAGTACATGAGGATTGGAAGTGAAAGCTTGCTCTTTGTGAACAAAATAACACTAAATTCTGTTTCTGTTAGATTATTGCTTTCTAACTGTATTTAAATGTTTGTCTATTATTGTATTGAATTAATCCTTTCTATTACCTTTTCACCCATTCACGTATCAGTCTGTATTTTAACCTACTGTGCCATGTTTAAGAAATTACGTCTTTCCTTAAAATACTGCCTCTGGAAGTAGAGGTGGAAACAAATGTTAGTATTAAAAGTAATTCTTCTGGTTTTGTATTCAAGTTGATAGAAAAAGAACTAGTTTGTAATTCATCAGAGCAAAATACTGTGGTAATTTTTACCTTTCTGTAGACAGTATAGAATTACTCTTTATCAAAAGGAATATTTTTGAGTAGTTGTCAGCAAATGTTATGTCCCCATTTTTCAATAGCCTGGGCCAGAAAGAATGCTAGGAAGATGCCACAGAAAATAACTTAGGCTGGCTGATATGGCTGTAGTATTTTTAGTTACTATCTGTTTGCAGGAATGGGAGTTTTAACACTGTCACCCAGGTCTTAGATTAAAAGAATCATCATTAGTAGCTGAAAATTGCAGGTTTTTTTACAACAACATTTTTATTTTTCACCTCTCCATAAAAAACAGAAGAAAGGAAAAATGAAGACAAGACAGTGGAAACAAATGAAGGAATTCCGTCAGGAAAGTCCAAAAGGAGATTTCCAGATTTTGGGTAGGATTTTACTTATGTTCCTTTGAAAATAAGTGTTGTTCTGTGTTATTTTTGAGAATATTATGTTCTCTTAAATAAAACAATGTTGAGGAGTCCAGTAATGCTATTACATAACACCTTTGAAGATGGGGTAAAGCTTGTTGAAGCTAACATTAAAGACTTAGGCTGGTGCTGCAATAAATGCATCATAGTGTGTAAGATAAAAATCAGCTGATTTCACACACTGATAATGTAGTTAGTGACTTTGCTCAAGTTGCTGTGCATTGCTTAGGAGCATTAATGTAGCAATAAAACTGTGGTTTTCCTCCTGGTTGTATCCACTATATTCTAGGCTTCTGTAGGTGATTTCTGTATTTATTTTGGTTATCTGTGGCTTTGTAATGATTCTTAAATAGAATATGAGTGCCAGAGCTTTTTTAATTGCATGCATAATCTGCAAAATTATGCTTTGTGTAAGAATGTAAGTGTGGCTTTTTGTAACTGTTGAAGTCAAAATGAAAACTAACTTGCTGATTTAAAGTAATGTAAATGTAAGTGCTTTATGAAATTTGTGTTTTTTCACTCCAGTGGATTGCGGAAATCTGGGGGCAAGGGTAAGAAGCAAGAAAAAGAAAATCTAAGAGGTTCTCTGGATAGCAGGTAATTCTTTTGTTAGTACATACATACATGCTGCATTTCTAAAATTTGTAACATAAGGATTTCTTTAAAACTGTCATTAATGTTTCATCTTAAAGTACATTCTGGTATAACAGTGCCAAAATTCTGTGAAGATTTAATGATAGAGATGAGCTTCTAATCTCACAGAAGAGAGTAGAGGAGACAGCCTTAAAACTGTATTTTGGTAAGGAAGATGAATGTTGAGTAAATGAAGTTAGCAGTTACTTGAAATTATTAAATTGTGTGAAATACTGCAAAAGTTTGTGTTGTTATATAACTCATTATTTTGCATGGATATTTAAAGACAAGTATCAGTTTTAATTTCAAGTGTCAGTTGTGCTGTGAAACTGGTAAAAATAAGGGGTGTGTTTTGAGTTTGTTCTTGTTTTTAGCAGGTTGGTTGTGCATTTGAGGGATTGGATGTAATTTTTTGCTGTGGTTATTTAAACACAATTTCATCTGCTTATTTTAGAGGTTCCCGAGAACTTTTGGATGACTCTGGCAACAATCTATCTGCATCAGATTCAGATTCCCCTGTTCCTACTTGCATGCCTTTCTCTTGGTTTGGAGACAGCCACAAAGAGCCTCAGGTTTCAAGTAGCAGTCTGCAGGTTACTCAGAGTGGGCAGGATGGTTGTGAGCATGGTCAAGACAAGAACAGAAGCAAGGTAAAGATGACTAATTTGTGCTTTGAATGTTTAAGTGTTGCATTTTGGTAAAAATATCAGTGGTTAGTGTGTGGAAGCCTAATGACTTAGTCCTTGACCACATCACCTCTTACAAACGTTGCTGGAGAAGTTTGAGATACTACAGCTCTTACAAGCAGGAATTGAGTGTTCCTGTTCCCTCCCTCCTTCAGTTGAAACATCAGTAGAGGCTATTCAGGCTGAAGTAGCACCTAAGGAAGAATCACAGGGCATGCTTTTTCACTGGATGGTCATGCCAAAAGTAGTGCTAGTTTCAGGAAAGCATAGTTTTAAAGGTCTAATCTGTTTTCCAGACTAGTTCATGGAGGAATTGTGCATAAGTAGAGGTCAGCTGTCCAAACAGTTGGCCAGCCAGTTCTTACTGTACTGGAATGTAGGGTTGGAATACCAGACAGGTGGAGGAACAAAGTATCCTAGTTTTCATTAACAAATATAGTATTAAAAGCCAAGAAACACATCTATAGAACATTTTCTTCCAGGCTTCTGAGTAGCTAATAATCTAATAATTTAGAGCCTTTTAACCAGATCTTGAGAGTGAGGCTACACAGTTCAGTCTATAACCACACTTACCATCTAAACAGTTTAAACTATTTGAAAGAAACAGTTTTAGAAACTAAAAGGTGTAATATGTGTGCTGTCTGAATATTTGGTAAAACCTTTTTCAATTTAACATTGTTCCCAGCAATTTTACTGACTGTATTCTTGTTTCCTTTGGATTTTGTCAAGTTGAAAATTAGTTATTTGAGTAGGTGGGTTTATTCTTGAGTTTTACACTTTCTCTTCACTTGGATGGCTAAAATACCCTTTCATGTTTTGCTTTTGTTCTGTGCTGTTAGAAAGAAATGAGTTGTATGTCTGGAAGAGAAACTTACCCAATTGTGGTCCATGAAGTCACTGATATGTTGCAGAGATTGCAGATAACAAGTTTGCTTTCCATGTTTCCAGATGGTGATTGCCCTAAAACGCTGTTGTAATACCTTTTTTAAAATACTTTGTTTCGCTAGTGTAAATCTACAGTCCCTGTGATAGTTGTAAATTGTCTGCACACATAGTTTTTATTTAAAAAGTACAGGAAGTAGTTTTAGAACCATACAATCCTTATTATAACACAGGAACTTAATAAGAGTAGGAATTGTTCTACTCTGAGGTAGAACAGTACTGCTGCCCAGTGTGCATCAGTCTCATGTATTTACAGCTCCTGCACTGGTTGCTTCTCTTGGAGCCTGCAAGAGCTTTTGGCCAAGATCTTGGCCAAAAGATGTTTCTGTAAATAACCCAACAACTTGGAAGGTATATACATATTCTTGAATACAATTTTTGATTAAATAGGAATGCATGGTTGGTCTCTTGATAGGCTGGTCTCTTGATAAGCTGTAGTTGGTCTCCTAATAGGCTGTAGCAAAGCTATGAAGAGATGTTTCCTGTCATTGGGTTTGTCTTTCAAAGTCATTGATTCAGAGGAACCTGTTGGTCCCCTCTTTGTTGCTCCTTTCTATCTGATTTGAATAAGTTTTCTAAGCATAGTAAAAGTCCCACTGCTGCATTTCTACCATAAGCGCCCATAATGTGCTTAAGCAGCACTTAAAGTTTTCATATACCTACCATATACACCTACTTTTGGCAATCAAAAAGTTACAGATGTTACCAGATGAATGCTCTCTTCCTCTCTACATTGTTCTGAAGTAGTAGTCTTTTTTTCTTACTGGACTATACTTCCCAAGATGATTACTGCATCAAACTTCCAGCTGGTTCCTTGCCTACTGGTTTGGGGTTTTTTGTTTCCTTCTCATGCTCCAATATGTAATTGTTGTTTGCTGCTCTCTTCCCTAGTTCCAGTTGCAAACCAGCAGCTGGAAGATTATGCAAGTCTCCAGCCATATTCCTGCTTTGTAAAATGGTAGAAAACTGATCCCACTGAAGAACAGATTCTCATACATTCGTAAATCATAAAATTATACTTTTCCTCTCCAAAGTCAGGCTGTTTTCACTTTGCAATGTTTGGGGTCTTTTATAAACATGGTAATGTGACAGTGGTTGCTGCTTCAAGTGAATGACTAATTGTTGTAGATCTGACCTTAGGGTTGATAATTACTTATGTACAGTAACAAGGCTTTGGCTTTTTTTGCTGTGAAAAGACATTAAAACTAACAAAGAAATGTGCTTGACCACTCGAAGTGAGTCTCGTTACTAAAACAATATAAAAGCAAAGGACAAAGTCATCTTCCCAGAATTCAAAGGAAGAATACTCCTTTTTGTTTATATTAACTCAAAATTTATAAATAAATATATCATAAATATAGCAATAGCATTTATTCCTTTTATATTTGTAGTATCCCATGTTATCATGTGACAACATTTCTTAAATAGGAGGTAAAAGTAGAAAGCCTAAAATAAGAATTTTGTAATGTAAAAAATCTCTGTGGAACCAAGTCCCTTGCATTGTGTATAATTTATGTAGTTGTGTTTTAGCATTGATGATGCAAGGAATATAATTATATTCTTTATTACCTGGTTTCTGGTTTTGCACAATTTGCCTCTGAAAGTTAGTACACTTGAAATGTTTTTATTTTCTTAAAACGGTTCTGAAGTTTGACAAAGTAGTGAGTCAACTTCTTGATCCTTGTGAAAACAAGAAGCACGGGAACCAAATCCTGTGTGCTTGCAGACAGTTGTTAAATTAGTCCCTTGGTGTAAATCTGTCCCATTCTCTGATACAATGCATACACACACAGAGTGTTTATACTCATTGTTTTTCCAGAATACTGCTTAGCTTCTGTAAGCGTGTGTGGAGCATTTCATTTTCAGTGCAAGGAAGAACAGTGTGGTATAAACTGTATCCTAGTACTTCAAATGGTAGGAAGCATACCTATAAAACCTCTTCTGTCCAAATTCTATGCTATTCAAGAGTCAAAATCTTTCCAACTGGCTCTAAAGGCTTAAAAGGAAATTACTCCTAAAATTAGGAGCAGGGGGAAGAGAAAACATTACAACTGGTGCTCAGATGCTTTACTTTTGGCTATGTTTTTATTATTGTATCTTTTAGTTTTGTTTGACTGAGTTGCTCTTGATTTCTCTGTAAAGGAAGAAAGAGTGAACTGAGAGTATGGCTCAGCCAATGGATATGGCTAAAGAAAAGCTCTTAAATAGATTTTCAGCTTGGGTTGAAGTTAATTTGAGAATAGGTTGATGGACAAAGTATTCAGCTGTTTCTGGTATTAATTTTTACATCTGAAAGACTGAAGAAGACCCTAAAATTTAATGTAATTAATAAAATAATCTACATGGTAATTAGAACACAATTTCTCAGTCAAGAAAAGCACTACACGGAGGTAGCAAGAAAATTCAAGTTGTGGGGGTTTATGTTTGTTGTGTTGTGGTGGTGATGGCTTTTTTCTTGAGCTTTGGTGTGGTGTTTTTTAGACTGAAAATGTGTATCAATAATTTAGAGTATAAGGGAGTGCACTTACAAAACAAAAATAGAATCCGGAAAACTGGGAGTTCAAGTAAAATTGAAATCAGAGCACAAATACAGAAGTGCTAAATGAAGGTAACTGCAAAAATGTAATTCTCTTATATAAGCATAACTAACTGAAGAAAAATATCCTTAAGATCAGCTTAATTTAGGATCTCAGGTTATTTATGCACATAGGGATGCGGTATGGCATCCTTACAAAGTGTAATTAGTTGATCAGAGACTTAGAGAACATTAGAGAAAATACTGGTAAATAATTAATTACTGTTTGTAGGCACAAAGACTAATTTTTAGAAAGTCAAAAGCAGGAGCCATATTTTTGGCAGAATTATTTTTCACTCACTAAAGCAAAATATTTTCAAGGTCGCAATCTGAGCTGGAAATCGAGGGAATCAACAGAACACTACTTTCTGAAACACATTCATAGTGTTTGTGGAGGCTTCAGTTTAATGAAAGTTCATCATGATTAAGTCCAACAAATGCATTTTAAATTGCTTCTCCCACAGTGTGGTATGCCTGCTGAAGAAGTAACTGATGCACTTCCTTGTGTATTCTAACACCATTTCAGGTTATGACCAATTCTCTGCATAAGTTGCTCTTATTTGGGATATTGTTTTAAATTCATTACTGCATTTCTAAATTCAGAAGTTTTACAAAAAACAAGACGCTTGTTACAGTTAGTACATTTCATATGTGTTCTAAAGGTAACTGAGTCATATTAATTTTTTTAACCAAAAATCAGAATTACTAGAATGTCACCTAATGACCTGCTTTTCCAAGAAGTGAGTTAATAAAACATTATTTCCACTTGTTTGCAGAGTAGAATTGTCATAGATGATACATACCATAGCAAGCCAAGTTGTGAACTTTCAGGGTTAGTGACAGAACCAAATCTGTCAGGTCGTTCACACACTTTAACCTTCTCTTCAAATGAGGTGAGTTTCAAAGTGTGTATATGTGTGTTGTTGATGTTGTTGTTCACACTACAGCATGTTTAATAGAAACAGATGTGTGTGATGTGAAACTAGATGCTGTTCCATATTTGAATGTTGAAGAGCACTATAAAGAAGTTGTTAAATGAGCTAAGGATGTGCACTAGTGGATGATATATCCTGTGTGCTCTGATCCTAGTTATATCATAAAAATCTGAATTAACTCACTAATCAAATCAAAGTTTTTAGTTTTAAATATAATGCTGTTCTGTTCCACTAATTTAAAGCAAATTCCTGGGTGAATGAAAGCTGCAAGATTTTTGACCTTGCCTTCACACCTTGTGCAGGTTTGTTTTACGATAAAATTTCAATGAAAACAAACAAAAGAAAAAAGGAAAAAAGTCAGAACATGGTGGATCTGATATATAGGTAGAAATTAGACACCTGAAAGTATGTTCATTCCCCTGGAGAACTAATTCCTTTGGCTTCAGCTGAAACCCAAAGTCCACACTTTGGTAGCATTCTGAGATACTGTCTCATTTGGTGTTCAACTGATGGACATCTTAATAAATTAAATCCCTGAGTTTAGGAAAACTCATTAAAAACAGAACATCGTTATCTTATGTAAAATGAATTTTTTCAAGAGGGCTTGCCAGACTGGTAGTTCACGAATGTGATGGGATTTTTATTAGCTGTCTTTAGTCAGTCCTTGGTGAAAATCCTATAATATCCCAGTAATATGTAGAAACTCAGCGCAGTCTTACAGACAATGTTATAAATTCACTAACATAAAATCTGAGGTGTCAAAAATCATACAACTAGTTTACAGGTTGCAGTAGTGGATTAAGTTTTTGCAGAGCTTTTTTGGAGATAATAGTCTTAGATCTAATGAAAACCAGAGGAACACCAGTTAATAATCTATCTTTGCAAGTACTCCCTGCAGTTTTTTTGAATGGAATGCTTCTTGGATGGAATATGCATTTCTAAAACTTTCAAGGAGTATAAATTGTAAGGCTTATTAAAGTTGTCTTCTTGAGTATTGTTCCTTGATAAGTATTACAAACTTTCAGTAATCTTTGGATACTAAAACTAAAATGAAAGCAGTTTATTACTAATTTTCCATGTGTAAAGTGATGATTTAAGCCTCTTTTTGTTATAGATGAGTTCCAGTGTTCTGTCTAGTTCATATGTTGCTTATTGTCCTGGTTTTGCATGACCAGTGAAAGCTGTTTGGATCTTTTCAGTAATTACATTGAGTATCAAGGGTCTACTCCGAGGAAAACAAGGAACAAACTCTGAACTGTTTCCTCATTTGGAAAGCAGTATGTGTAAAGAAAAATACATAGTTCTATTCTTAGGGGGTTTTTAAAGTTTGTAGTCTAGGTCTGGGAAAAGTAATCAATCTTACAGCAATTTAGCGTATTTCAGATCACAGAATCTATGAGGTTGGAAAAGACCTCTGAGACTAACTCCAGCCTATGAGTGGACTTGAACACCACCTTGTCAACTGGACCATGGCACTGAGTGCCATGTTCAGTCTTTCCTTAAACACCTCCAGGGACAATGACTCCACCACCTTCCTGGGCAGTCCATGGCTGTGTTTAATCACCCTTGCTATGAAGAAAGTCTTCCTGATGTTCAACCTGAATCTTACCTGGCTAGCTGAAGCCTATGTCCTCTTGTCATTGGGTGCCTGGGAGAAGAGCACGCCCCCCCACCTGGCTACATCCTCCTTCCAGCGGTAGAGAGTGATAAGGTCCTCTTGAGTATCCTCCAGGCTAAACACCCCCAGCTCCCTCAGCTGCTCCTCATGGGATTTGTGCTCCACACCCTTCACCAGCTTCACTGCCTTTCTCTGGACTGTTCCAGCACCTCAATGTCCTTTCTGAACTGAGGGGCCCAGAACTGGACACAGCACCTGAGATGTGACCTCACCAGTGCCCAGTATATGACAATCACTGTTCTGGTCCTGCTGCTCACACTGTTTCTGATACAGGCTGGGATGCCATTGGCTTTCTTGGCCACTTGGCCACACACTGGCTCATGTTCAGCTGCTGTCTACCAGCACTCCCAGCCCTTTCCCACTGGGCCACTTTCCAGCCACTCTGCCCCCAGCCTGCAGCACTGCATGGGGCTGTTGTGGCCAATTTGTAGGACCCTGCACTTGGTCATGTTGAACCTCATGCTCTTGGTCTGGTCCATCGATCCAGCCTGTCCAGATCCCTCTGCAGGGCTTTCCTGCCCTCCAACAGATCGACACTGTCACCTAACTTGGTGTTGTCCACGAATTTACTCAGGGTACACTCAATCCCTTCATTCAAATCACCAATGAAGATACTGAACAGGATCCTTAAATTAAGCTCTTACTAGTTTCTGCCTGATGGTTGTTGCCCAGATGGGTTCATAGGTATACAGCAGGAGTCGTGCTAGCCAGTGTTAACTCCAGCTTTCAGAGGAGTGGGCTTTTGCACACTGCCTTATAAATCCTGGAGTTGTTGGGAAGCTGGAGATGGAAACACCTCTTAGACACTAGATAGGGACAGCACTGAAGAGTCTGCCTCTGCTGGACAGGTGCTCACAGGCAGTGTGGGCACATGACTGCCTGGTGGGAGTTCAGATTTTAGTAGCCAGCTAGTTACAGCAGAGGCACTTCACTCACAGATGGTTAGCAAGCTAGCTGGGTAATCCTTCTAATGTCCCTAATATGTTAAATGGTGTGATGGCAGTGGTGTTTTCTTGGGCTTTATATTTTTATCTCCAGAGCCTTTATTTGCTTTCTGAGTCACATGCATTTTTATGCAGGAGCACATGGCTTTCTCATGTTTCCATACCTTAGAAGTAGTTTTAGTTCTGCTTTCTGAATTTGCAGCTGATCTCTTTCTTGTGTGTGTAGTGGCTGTTTTGGGGACTCTTAACTTTGGTGTACAAACACAGCTTGGCATGTTCCTTCTGTCTCTGAATGGACATTTGAGAAAAAAAATGATGCAGAGGTAATATGTAATGACCAATAATCCTTACTCAAAAATTGGTGCTTTTCATCTTATTCTTCTACAGTTTTCATTTTCCTGTATTCTGAAAAATATTTACAGGTGCTTTCCCTAGTGTAGTAGTGAAAAATTCAAATTTTATAGTATTAAATGTCTGTGAGGAGATGATGTCTGTGTTTTAACACAGATTCAGATGTTGCTACAACTTCTCATTTTAGGGTTCTGTCTTTACCAATGTGAAGTAGAAGGAGTTTGTTAGCAATTGATGATGCTGCAATTTGTAGCTAAGCCTGGAGACTCCTCCATAGTGCAGTCTGTTAGATGTTCTAATCTGTGCTGCTTGGACAAACTGGTTTAGCGAGCCCTCAAGGTTCTGTCAGGGGACAGCGATTCTCTGACAAAATGAAAGAATCTGAGTCCCTCAGGTACTTACACTCTGAAATTACAGAAGACAAGTTTGGCTTGCACAGATTCAGCAAATCTAGAGTGAGTTCTAATTGGAATAAAACACTTCACACTTTTTTTCATGTAAAGGAGATATATAGATACACACACCCACCTCAAATGATAAAAGTACATGCATATGTTAAAAAATACGTATGTAATAGCAATATATTTTAGTATTTCTTGTGGCTGAAAGACTACACCTGAGATACAGGTTCAGCTTAAAATGCAAAGTGTTTCCCCTTTTTTATGTACTATTCATGAGCACTTTCTAGTATGAGACAAAGTTGCCAATATATTTTTTTATCACAGTATCAGGTTGGGGAGTACTGTTATGTAAAATTATGTAAAATAAATGTGCATTTTTAAATTCCCCTGGTAATTTATCCAACTAATCTTCCCTGTACAAAGCATCTCAAGCTTAATAACTTGGATAGAAGATTCAGTGCTCCAGTTGTCTTGATATAGATGCTGTACAGAGCACTTCAAGCCAATCCTCTTCTAGAGCCCTTTGCTGTTATTTCATGCAAATTGCTATTCTTCTTTTGCACATCAGTAAGGCGGATGTGTTCGCACTTGTAATATCTACATAAGCATTTTGATTTGGATAAGGAGTTCATTTTTGAAATAAATATTCTGATTGTTCCCACTTCCTTACTTTGATTTATCTCAGAAATCAAATCAGATGTGCTCCAGCAGTGATCCTGCTATGTTCCAGCTGCTAGTGGCCATTGAGTGTTTGTGATCAGACTCGGGGTATTTGGAAGTGAAAATCCTTGAAATGCTTGTAGTGTGGATTTTCAGACCTCAGCACAAACTGTTTGGCCCTACAAAGTCATTCCTAGTTTCACAGACCAGGGAAAGCAAAACCATTTCAAATTATGTGTAGTCCTTCACTACATTGGAAATTTGAAAATTCTGTGTTTCCCCTCATACGTGTCTTCCATACTTCGTGGTCAGATCCATTGTGCGGTCTGATCAGATCATGTGGCAGACCTACATCTCACTGTCTTTGACTTGTAATCACCACAAAAATTATGTTACATCAATCAACTCTCCCAAACATTCCATCAAATAAACTGGATTTTTTGAGATCCCTTTGGCTGGCAGCTGTAGTTCACCTGTGACTTAACAGGATCATCTCTCAAATCCATAATTAGAAAACTCCTTTTTTCCATGTTTTCTGTTTACAAATGCATGTAAGGCCTGCTGGAAAAGGGGAGCATATTTTCTGCTATTTGCAAATATCTTGGATGAGCTGTCTGCAAGTCTAATGCAGCCTGTACTCAGTCATGAGCTTGGTGAGAGATGATTCTGGATAGTTAATAAAACTTCTGTTAACTGATGTTACTGATTCGAGTACCACACTGGAATTTCTTCTCTACAGACACTGAGCTCTGTTGTGTAGCTTTTCTTTTGTGATGAAGTAACAGTGCTTCAGGACAAACCCTTTTCCCCTCAGAAGCAAAATTAAATTGAAGCAGGATGCCTCAAAAGTTCTGTGAGCTGGCAAAGTGTATTTTCAGTGGAGGTCTGCAAGGTGCTGTGTTTCTTAAATGGTCATCTTCTATTTGGGCAGACCTTTTAAAATGTCAATGTAATAGCATTAGTTCAAAGAACAAACAGTCTTCTCTTCACAAATGTACAAAATGTAACAAAACTGTACCTAGAACACTCACCAGATTTACTGGCTACTAGAATTGCTTTTATTTTGGATTTCCATCACTTAACAATAATAATAGAGGTGAAATGCTTGATAATTCTCCATACATTGTAAGGTAGCATCTAACATTAAGATAGAGCTACCTTAACCAACTAACTGAGGAAGTGTGTTCATTGTTTGGATAGATCCAATTTACCATTTATGTTCTCTGTTTCTGACTTTGTGTTGTATGTTGAAGTGTCTTGTTTAAAGTAAATTAGGCAAACTGATCTCAAGAACTTTACTTTTGGAGTAGAGCATGTGTAAAAATGCACTTTGTTAACCAAACTCAACTGACAACTGGAATTCAACATACAGTCAAGTAAAATATTACTTACAGTGACTTTTCTCAATTGGTTAGGCATTGGATGATGAATTTACAACAACAGGAAAGCAAAATCAATGGCACAGTAGACCTATTTCTGAATGGACCACCCAGCAAGTATGCCACTGGTTAATGGGAATGAATATGGAGCAGTATATTACAGAGTTCACAGCTATGAATGTAGATGGACAGCAGTTGATGCAGCTCGACAGTGAGAAGTTGAAGGTATGTGTACAACATGGGAAGGATTTATAACTGTTTAGGTTTCACTCTTATTTAGACATATTTTTAACCTACAACGTTCAGTTTCCTGGTTCTCTGGCTTTTTAAGGGACAGAGTTATTTGCTGTTGTTATTTTGAGTTGCCTTTGAAATACTTGGAGCCTGTATAGTTAAGTGGTAATTAGTAATTGATTGTAGAATTAAAGGCTGTTTATAGCCAAAAAAATAACAAATATTGCTTTCTTGAGGAAATGAAGGAAGCATACATCTGTCACCAATCTCAGTATAAGGTCATACCAAAACAAGGTCTGGTCAATTGAAATAGAATTGCAGGATCCAGTTTTAGAAATCTGTTTTTTGAACATTTCCTCTTCAAATGGGAAGACTTCAATTCTATCTGGTGACATTTTAAATGTTTCAAGTTTTTACTCCTCCTGAAAATACTTATTTTGACTATTTTGAGCCTTTTCTTGCCATTTTTATACCTGGAAGCTGCAATATATATGTATCCCTTATAGTTCTGGTAAATTCCTGCAGTTTTTCTTTCTTGTTAGATTATGAGACTGCATTATGGACAGGCAAGATGTGCAGCTAGAAGAGGTTCATTGGTCTGCTCTAGCGTAAGGCAAATTTTTATTAATGATCAATAGCAGAATTTGATGGGCTTAGGGAGAAAAAAGGTGTTATATCTTCAGTCTCCAAAATATGCCTGCATTTTAAACAGACATGCAACACTAAATGTCCTGTATTTTATAAAATTTCGTGGGCACAGAGAAGATAGCAGTGACTGGCCTGTCAAGTACTGTCTCCAGCTGAGCACCTCGAGCTGCCCAAGCCCAGCGCGCACCCGGTGCCCTGGGCTGAGGGAATCGCCTGCTGCCACCTGCCGCTCGCAAATGGAAGCGTGCCGTCCGCTCCTGAGCACTTCCACTTCTTAACAATGCACCTTAAAATCCTTCCAGTTAAGGAGCTGGTACCGAGTACAAATTCCTCGTGTATAAAAAGAGATAGAAAAAATCCGGAGACTAATACCAATGATGTTATTTTCTGGAAATTCTCAGGGATTTATATGTTTGTAAAATGCAACACACAATTCTTATCTCACAACTGAAGAGCTGGCCTTGGTTTTCTTACCTACCTTGTTACCCAGATGATTATCTGATTATTTTTGAGGCCTTAAGTCTTACTTTTCAAATAAACAGACTATCTTGTCACAAAGGGAATAACACTTTCTTTTATTGTTAATGCATAAGCACTGTTAGCAGTGCTGTTGAAAAAAATTACTGATGAGGTTTTGTTTTGTTTTCCTCCTCCAAAGGCTTTGGGAGTTTCCAGTCAAAATGACCGATCAACAATAAAGAAAAAAATTAAGGATATTAAAAAAACACAGGAAAAACTGGAAAAGCAGAAGGAAAAGGTTCAAAAGAAGGAGAAAGAAGTTCGCAAGACTGGCAGAGTTGTGGCCACTCTTGAATCAAGCTGCTAAAATGACCATTTTATTTTAGTGCAGACTTGCCTAATCTTGAGGAAGTTCAGCAGATTTGTATATAATTGTACAATTGAGGGAGGAGGGAAAGCGCAACAGTTCAACGTGGTAGGTGGTTTTTTACTTTTTAATTGTGGTCCCTCCCCATTACAGCCCAATAAAATGAAATAATGTTTTCAGTATTTTTATTTCTAGTTGACTCTGCCTGTACTAATGGACAATAATTTAACTTTCTGCCTTAAGTAATATTTCTGCTTCTAAGGTGTCATATACCCTTTTCATTGATGTTTGTGAAGAGTAGAATACTGTATTAAAAATCATTCCAGTATTAGTCAACTAGCATTTGATAGAGTTGAAGGTGATAGAGGGACAATAGAAAAATCCTGCCAACAAATTCAGTCTGTGACAGTCTGTTTTATCTGTTGCCACTAAAGATGTATAGTAAAAAATTAAGTTTAAGAAAAGGTAATGTCAAATTAATTTAAAAAAGAAAGCATGTATTTCAAATTTAGGATTATTTTAATTCTTTTACTTCCAGAACTTCATTCAAAGTTCACTTTAGTAGCACATCATTTTTCAATTCTATGTGTTGCAATTTACTGAGAAAATAACAAGAAATACTAAGTAGTTTTTACAAACTACATATCCTAAGCATAATACTAAGTTTTCTGTACACTACCCATATGGTGTTGGGACAAGGTTTAAGCCTATAAATAAGATCCTTTTTAACCTATTTTTCCTAAATAATACATAGTTTTGTAGATTTATGCTATGAATAAGATCAATTTGCAATACATGTATTTCTCTTTTCTACATGCAACAAGATTTTTTGCGGACCAAATTTATATATTTGCTAATTTTAAACAATACTGTTTTTCAGACTTAAAATACTGAGGGGAAAATTGTAGGAAAAATTATCACTGACGCCCTGGGTTTCTACCTTGTATTTAAATGTTCAGTTGTAGACTACAGATTATTTCTCTTTAAAGGAGGATTTGATTCTTGAAATAGCTTAGAACATGACTTGGTGTTTTGTATATTTACATACTATTTTCTAGAGATACTACAAGAGCACTTCCTTAATTTAGATTATTCCAGAAACATAGACTAGATTAAATATCAGTTCCACCCTAGAATGGACTAGAACAAAACTTACATAGTTCGTTAATGTGGACCAAGTTCTCCTTTAAATCTATGGACTGTTTTTCATTTCCATTAAATGAATGAACTTCACTGTTGGTGTTTCACATTTATTATTTTTTTTTGTATAAATGTCTTAAGAATTTCAGCAAAAGGACTGTGTGGAAATGCTTCTGCACACCAAGCATTTCCAAAATAAAGTTTGAAAATCCTGGTAATAAATACTTTTTAAAAAGAGATTATATTTCAGTTTTATGCATTCTATGGTCAAGATTTAACTTATTTACTTTGTTTACAGTAGCTTTGAGTTGTATGCCAAACTTACAGACCTTGAACGAAAGAGGAATGCTGCCCTACTGAGGAAAGAGAAAGGAATTAGAAGTATGGAATCATCAAATGCTCAGGATCTCCCATGTAAAACCACCATTTAATTAATTCAAGAAAGTTGAGTGTTTTCACACTAGCACACAGAATCTTGCTAGAACCCCAATATTACCTTTTTTCTTTAAGCATACTGTTGCACCCTGGGAAGAGTTTTCTCTGGAAAGAGACTAGTGGAAATGATGGTTTCAGAGGTTTCCCTGTGTGCAGAGCTGTTACAGGTAAGGAGGGGCCATAGCAGGGATGATAAACTCCCCTGGCACCCAAGCATGAGAACTCTGATTATCAGAGCCCACAGTGTTTAACATCTGGCAGATGTTGAACAAGAAGGCTGGATGCACTGAACAAGCTCAGTTCAAGCTATACATTCACCCAACAAAGTTTCATTTTCACAATAGTTTTAATGAATAAATGCAGCAATTATTTCAAAAAATGACACAAACCAATATTAACTTTACAGTGCAAGACTGCGCTAATTTGCATACAAAACTATTAACCTCAGTATTTTGATAGTATACTACTTTTCTGTAGTGATCACTTCAGCTTAACCAGTGTGCTCGCAATGACTTCAGTATAGTAATGAAAATACTAAACACAAACGTTGTCTTCTGCACTTCTATTTAAAGCAAAAGTTATCAAAGATCAAATTTTTAACTAGGATTAAATATTGTAAATCAAAACATAGTGCATTTGTGTTTTCACCACAATCATTTGGGGTCTCAGGCAAAGATAACTACAAATATAATTATACAGCAAGTTGCTCTGGTAATCAGAATTCAGTTGGTAGTTAGCTGAGAACATGAAGGAGACTTTATTACAGTAATAGCTGAAATACTTAATAGACTTTGTAGAAAACAAACTGTTAGCTTTTCTTCAGAAATACCACTTGTAGTTGTCCGATGTTACTAAAATCAACTGAGCTAGTTAAAAGATTTAAAGGCTAGAATGCTCAGCTTCAGACCTGATTTTTTAAAAGCCCTTGCTGTAACTTTCAGCTTTGCTTTAGCAAAAGCAACAGCTGTGAGTGTGTTCCAGCATTTATACAGGCCCCATTTTACACTATGTGGCATTTCTCACATCCTGTTTCAGGGCCAAAGAGAACAGCTCTGTTCTGCTCACTTGTAGCCCTGCAGATTGGAAGGTGTGCCAGTTATCGACTCGCATCCTTGTAAGGAAGAATAGGGGCTGCAAAGTGCCCACAAGCTTGAGTGGAATAGGTAACCCTCCTGTTCTGGTGGCAATTAAGACACAATAATCCTCCCTCGGCCCGTCAGTTTAACTGCATACAGCCCAGTCTGTAATGCACTTCTGTTAAAGTTATCTACATTAGCTTAACCAGTGTATAAAACCATTTTGTTGTTTTGCAGAACTTGGCTGGGGAGGTAGCTGGTGATAAATCTTAAATCTTGCTCAGCTACAACTAGAGTAGCATGACTTCAGTTTCCAACATCCTACCTATCCCACTCACTTGTGATATCTCACCTTCTGCTCTGCACAGAGATAGTGAAAAAGCAAAAGCTAGGCTTATTGTGTCTGAGATGGATTATGCATGTCTGCTGCAGAACAAAACCCACATACAGTTTAATTAACTGAGAAAAGGATTAGTTCTCAATGGCTTTAACTGCATCACTCCAAAAATGCTCAGGAATGACAGGGATTGAGGTACAAAGCTGGTACAGTAGTAGGCATTAAGACTGGAAGGACTCAGTATCTGAAATGTAAGATTCATTCCCCTCTCTGTCTTTCCCTGTATATTCTGATTTGTCTTTGACTGATTAACATATTCTGGTTAGCATGTTTATGTTATAGTACGACTTCCAGTTAGTACAAAAATGAGGCCAGAAGCATATAACAAATGCAAAGGTATTTTCAAAAACTGTTAATTCCACTTATTCCTATTTACTCCTGAGAAGGCAGTTTATACTGTCAAAGTAATAGAGATGCCCTATTACAGACAAATTTTAAGAATCTGTTTATTAAAATAGTTTCATTTACAGCTGTATCTGACATACCCAAGTCTGAGATCTTACAAAGGCTAGAATGTTGATACTGCGTTTTGGTATGACCTATAGAAATACAGGCAAATGCAAGACTAACATTTCTCTACTGTACACAAGCCAATGCTGGTTTTTAATTCACAATGATCAGGGCAAGGTAAGTTTTTTCACATCTCTTATATATTCACATTACAACCAAAGAAACAGAACTGATGCCACATACCTGAGATACATTATACCAGTAGTAGCAGTTAAAAATGTTTTTTAAAAATTTTTATCCCTACAGAGGTGTGATTCCTATAGCTGAAAACACCACCTTGATGTAGGCAGTGTATGCAGGCAACATATCTAACTTTGCAAAATTAAGCTTCAGCATGCTTAAGATAAAAGAAAGTGCCATACAGTTGCAAAGGTATAGCAATGAGCTCGATATTTCTTACACAAGTTTTTCATTAATCTGTAGAATTGTATAATAGAATATGGGCTTTTTTAATTGTTTTTCCAATTGGCTTTTTTAAGTTTTTCTAATAAAATGATTTTTAACAATACAAATTAATACCAGATATGATAGGGATCGATGCAACAGCTATAAAAACCAAAATATTGTTCCTTTGACTTAGTTCTGAAAGCAGTCATAAACAGAAAGTGAAACAAATGAAGTATGACCTTTTTTATAGGTGCATGTTTGGAGCTTTTGGTGGCTGTTGGTTTTTTAATTTCAGAAAAGCCTCATTACGCTCAAATTTAAAATTACTTTCACATATCAGAAGTGGCTCAAGATCATAAATCAGGTCTTCTAAATTCCATTTACAGACGAGCCTACTTAGGAGCTGCTGAAGAAAAAGCTACATACTCCGGAAAGTGGTCATGTCCTTGGGCTCACTGCTTGGCACACACCAATCATCGGCTTCATGGTTTGCTTTATAATGTTTCCAGGCTGCTTTGTTGTATACAGGGAGTCTTTCAATTGATTCTGTTGATAAGGCCTGTAAGGAGAAAAGGTTCTAGCTGATGATTCTTTTTAGTTGAAGTTACCATAACAGAAGAAGGAGTTCTATTAGCAGTTCAGATTAGAGTTGCTGCTAAAATTAGAGTAGAATGTTCCATCATACCTTGATGTAAATAACTGCATCCGTACCATAGCCTTCTAAGGAATACAGTTTCAGGTCTCCTTGGAAGTACTGTGCATACAGACGTGATATGGGTAAGCCATAACCAAATCCAGCCTGATCAGGAGAAAAAGTATACTTCCATTAATTGCATTAATCAGTGGCATTTTCTGTTTAAACTTAATCGGTAAAATAGACAAACTAAGCATGATGTTTGACAGTAAGTAACAGGAATTCAGGTGTTAACTATTAAGCTCTTCCCAAAGCTGTTATATACCCCAAAACCAGAAGAATGCATGAATTATTGTGATTATGAGAAAACTGTTTGACTCCTTTGTCAGGCAGGGCTGGCAGGTAACCCCTCTTGCATTATGGTAGCTGTTTGAAGAGATGCCATTGGAGAAAACTCTGCTGCATGTCTGCATCATGATTCATGGAGCTGCTAATCTGAATTACTCAGAATTGTTAAGTCAAATACACATCATCATCATCAATATATATAAAAAAGGTACAAGACACAACGTCTATGACTTTGCAGCTCATACTGAAATTCTATCAAGCCCTGGCTGCAGTAGCAGGACAGAGCCCTGAAGTGTTAAGTGTGATTTTTTGTTTAAATACTAAATATTGTGTTTAAATACTAATTTTTGTTTAAATTTTAGAGGTAATCTCTCAGCATACAGAACACTCCTCTGTAAAGATCTTGTGTTTAGTAAGTTGCAGAGTCATCTACATGCAGAACTACATATAATTTTAAATTATGCAATGTGGGAGAATAAATACAGGAAAGCTGTTCAGAGATTCTAATTTCTGAGAGCTTAGGCTTTATTTCTTGTGCATTTATTACATTCACATGAGACCAAAGTGGATTTTGCATATGCCCTGTCACGTCTCTGTACCTTCATCCTTGCTGGGGGTTGGTACAATTGACTGCACAATACAAATGAACTATGGCCTTGATCTAAAATCACTGCTATAATTATTCCTTTCATTCAGTGGCTACAAAAATAATTCTGAATCCTGCCCTCACTGCAGTATGTACAGCATAGCTAAGTATTCTGCTTGACATGGCTGATCTTTAGAGTTAGTAGAGAAAAAGAGAATCTTGAACAAATTTAAATAATTTTTTTTGTATTTTATGCCATTTTTCAGTTATTTTTTGAAAAATACTTTAATTAAGCTTGAATTAAGTAAAATTCAAATATTACTCAGTGTAATATCTATAAAATCAGCATTTCATAGATTTAGCTAAATGGTTTTTGGGACAGTTAGACCTATCCATGACGCCATGGTATAAAAGTCTTGCATACCAAAGGTGTAGCTCGTGATGTCTCAACACGAGGACGTGGTGCTGTTGAATACATATAGTTGAACAGTCTGTCAATTTTCCTCATAGGAACACCACCACCACGGTCACTCATCTGGAACAAGAAGGAGCATTTAGCTTTATATCCCTGAATACATTTTTATAAAAGACAGTTTCTCTCAAACAATAAGCCAGAGAAAGTTACAATAAAGTATTATTTGAAGGTGTCCCTACTAAGTTACAGATTTTCTTTAATTCTCACCTTCAACAATGACCAAAGAGAGATGAATCCTTCACTTTCATCCTTTATCCAAACCATTAAATAAAATACTGCCATAAGAAGCATTCATAATCTCTTGGAGAAAAGGAAATTCTGCTTGAATTGTGCATTGCTTTTATCTTGTTCATCACACACTTTTGTCTGAAGTCACTATCTATACCTTTCAGCAAATGCTAGGTTCTCTGTGTATTTTATCTTTATTCCTCAAGAATACTGACATTTAAATATAATTTTACTAAAACCTATTACTTGAAGGAGTAAGTCAAAGGAGTTGTTTTACTACAGTTTAGTTAGACCTATGAAAAACACTGCATGCAGCTGGTCTTTGAAATCAAAGATGGATGTTTTACAGAAAAAAGAAGCTGCAAACTGTACTTCAGGAGGTTTGTTTTGTGTGGAATATACAATATATACTTCCCTTTCTTCAGTTGTTTCACACCTGTTCACCTCTGTCATTGTCACTTAGAAAATGTTGATGTTAAAATTGTATAAAGGTGCTACTTCATTTTAAGTCATGGTTGCTTTTAAGCTAGGCAAGACACAAGCAAGTACAGGATGCTGTTGCAGAGCCCTCAGTGTGACTGCAGCCTCTTCATGAGGCAGTATGTGAAACCCCATAAGCGTTCTTTACTTACATACATCATCACATACAATCTACTGATGGAACCAGATCACCAGCTCAAGTTACTAATGTGCTGTTCATGACAGGAAAAGAAAACCCTAATCAAAATAACTTTCAGAATAGTAAAAAAAGAAAAAGTAGTACCTTCACAGTTAAATCCTCATTTCCCAACGTGATGTGTACATGAATTGCAGGATAAATGCATCGATCAGCATGATGTTCCATGGTGGCTCTCATTGCATTCTGTAATTTTCAAGTACAACTTAAATCCTATTCACTTTGTATATTAACTTAAAATATAATTTAGTAGTTATTTTAATCATGTATTTAAGAATCAGAACAAATGTATAATGGTTTAGAATGGGTTTTTTATATTCCTAGTTTATTCACTATCAATATATATTTAGTTATTACAATTATGAGACTTCAAATATTTAAGTTTTTTAAAGGAAAAGTGAATAGTTTAATGTACAGCATTTGTGTTCTAGAGTTCTTTATAATGCACATAGTACATGCAATATGACACAAAGTCCAAGAAAAGTCTAGGACTAAACTGCTGGAGAAAAGCTCTGGAGGACATACTACATATTTTACCAGATTTGAAAATACACAATTTATGAGATATCTTATTCTCACTTCTTTTATTAACTAATGTCATCATACATTTTAAGATTTAAACTGTTTATTCAGAAGGTATTCAGTGGCTAGGTTAAAGAGGTACATCTTCCAAAGCTGTTCATTTTCTATGCAGTTATTGTTTCTCTAATAGTACAGAGTAGCTGTGTTGCTGCAGTCAAATGGCAAGAAGTTTGCACTTGCAAAAACATGCTGTGATCTAGAAACAATTTGAAAAGTCAAAGCAATGCAACCTCAGTAAACAAAGACGTATGAAAGAATTGTGTAATTAATGGTAAGTGCACAGACCTTGAAAAGTTCAAAAACCATGTGATAGAGATGTGATGGCACATACACCACTTGCATAGGCTGTCCTGGTGATTTAGCTGGAGAGAAGAGAGTCTAAATAACTAAATAGCGAATGAGATGTCTTTTATTCATTCCCACAGTAATTGAAAATGTGAATTTTTATTGTTAAATTTAAAGAAGGAAAATTTGAACAGAAATCCTTTGAAAAAATTTATGTTAATCAAAATGATGATTAAGATTTTCAAATGTTGCTTGCTGCTTTAGAAATTAATGTTAAAGCCCACTATGGGATCACTGACTAGGGCATATCGTAGTTCTTTCAAATAACCTCCTCATAGGTATCACAAAGATGGAATACAAAGTTGTGTATAAATCTTTAACATGTCACAAGAAATGCAGAGAGGGTTAGATGCAGTAATGACATTGAAATCTTAGCAAGGGAAGGAGCCTGCTACAATTTGTTATATCAACAGCTGTAGAATCAAAAACTTCTACTCCTGTCAGTTTTCTGATTAAAGGGAGAAATGAGGAAAGCATTCTGTCAGATTTAAAAAACCCCAGTAGATACAGAGAACACATGAACTAGGTGAAAAGCAGAACATTTCACCACCAGCTCCTTTAAAGAAGCCATCATGATGTTCAAGAGCATGCCTTGTCCACATTCACTTACAATTCAACTCTTCAAGGATAAGTTCTGGAGAGCTCATGTAATATAAATCACAAAGTGTCTTGGCATTTTCATAGCCATCTATAATAAAAAACACAGGAAGTTACATTTCCCCCTCCCACTTTTTTTCTCCTTTAGAATCTGCCACAAAAAATTTCTGAAAGTACTGTGCACTGTCAGGGAGATTTGTACTTTTCATAAAAACTGCGTTTATAAGAAAAAGAAAAAAAGGTTGTATTTTGCGTCAAATAAAACTCCTGCTCCTGGTAGGCAAAAGAAAACAATATATGCATATCAGGATGTGTATTCTACTCTTAGTATAGACTCTCATGTAAGTTTTCAGGATTCTTATCATCTGAATTTACCTTTAATAACTTCAACAACATTGCAGTTAGGATCGATGCTTCCAATATGTTTTGGATGAGCTGGATTAATTTTCCCACCAAACAGTAAAGCTGCCAAAAAAGAAAACATCATTTAATATCCAGCATAACTTTATAATGTTAATTTGTGTCTTCTGTTTTGCTAAATAAAAAATCTATAGGCAATTTATAATTTCAGTCTTCACCATAATGAAAAGCCTACTATTAATAAATATTTTAGGAATTGTATTAAGAATGAGTTATAAATGGCAAGGCAAATAGTATACTCCTAAGTGGCACCTTAGTACATATTAAGCACTTAAACATTAAAGGAAAATACAGCTATCATTTCCCCTCCTTTCGACACTTACAGTGTTGATTAAGGAGCATTCTGATTGAAATGCGGCTCATGTAGAAGCGGTCTAAAAAATACTGCACGTTCTGAGAGGTCACTGGATCAATGCCAAAGCTTTCCTTGTATTCTATTACTCCTTGAGCCATCGTAGGAATTACATCATTGTGGCGATTCCGGATTTTTATCACGGTATCTGTAAAACTGAAATGAATACTTTGTTACTATTTCACTTTCAAGGGAATTTAATCCTCCGGCAAACAGTGCCTGTCTACAAAAATGAAGACTTAACCAAAATATCACATCTGCCTATTGCAGTAAGAAGGCAGATCAATCTTTACAGCACATTCCAGGTGACTAGCACTGAAACAATCAGTAATCCACTATTCTGACTGTTTATAAAATTATTACTATTTATTATCTTGATTCTGCCAAGAATCAAGATTATAAATAAAGATATCAAGATAAAATTGTCTTGATATCTGCCAAGAGAAAGAAAAAACTATGCCAACTGTTTTCATGCAGAACAACCCATGCCTGTCAAATGGCACTTCAGGTCAGCCAGCACAGACCACAGCATTCTACAGAATGACATTATGTTGAAGTGCTTAATTTCCTGTTTTAATGTACCCTCCTTTTAGAGACAGGGGATGACATTGCTGCAATTCTTCTGTAAAAATTTGAGATAGGAATTTTTTTTTCAGCTATTGTTTTTTTGCCAGTTCTCCAATACAATATTAACAAGATATATGTGACAGCAAAGCATACCTGTGAATAGCCCCTGCATCTTCTGCACTTTTGTCCTTAAAGTCAAGAATCTCCTGAAGACTTTGGACGTACCTTTCAATGAAACAAAGAAGATAAAGATCAATTCTAATATGCCTCCCCAGATCTCTCTGATTAACAATTTGTGGTCTTCCAGTGTTTCGTGTTTCCAAATCATTCTACCTGTCTCCCTGTGAATTTTGTTAGATTCCTTTGAATCCATTTATGATGTTTTCTTCCAAAATTTCCAGAGCAATGAATTCCACAATTTAATTAGAATGCATAAAATATCATCTTTCTGTTTTAAACCCAGTAGGCGATCACTTATTTGCAGCCCCTGCGTGTTCCTGTTAGTGGAAAAATCTTTCCATTTGTGCATCATTTAAGTATTTCTGCCATCCCTTTCCCCAAGCTGAAGAATTCTATTTGGTTTCTCCTCACGTAGAAATTGTTCCAACCCTTTGATTATCCCTCTTGGTCTTTTCTGTTCAGGATGGAGCTGCATGCAATTCAGGGTAATAATGGGCTAACATAGTGGTACAATTATATTCCTACCCATTGGTTATTTAGTTCCTAATACTACTTTCCTTCTGCCATCAACTGACATATGCAGAAAAATATTCCCCGTAGCAGCAACATTTCTTTTTCCATGGTAAGGAAGCAAGCACACAGGAGAGGAGGTTCTTCCCTGTGTTCTACTTTGCATTTGCCCAAATGGAATTAATTTCCCATTTGATCAGTGTCATCTAATATCATGAGAATGTAAGCATTTGTGTTTCAGTGAGAATTCATTAAGCTGTCTTCATTGATAGTTCTTTTCATACTCAGTCATCTAGTCAATCCCACTTACTGGCAGATTTTGGCAGATAACTTAAAAAACCTTTACAGAAATCCTTGTGCCTTTAGCAGTTGCCAAAGAATCTCTTTGTTTTGCTTTCATCTTTAAAATTTTATGCCTAAGTTTCTTACTTGGAAGCAATCTTTACTTTTCAAGTAATGTATTTTACTTTAATACCTTCATGTTCTCTCTGTTGTTTTATGTTTTGCCTTTGGGAACCTTCTATTGCTTTTTCTTCATATTTTCTATACCTTTACTCTCTGCAATAACCTGTTTTGTAAATGGTTTCTGCTATGTTTTGCAAACATTTTGGACCTTAGTTTGCTTCTGTTGTTTTCTTCAACTAGCTTCTTCACTGTTAGGTAAGTTCCCTATTAAACACTCTTCTGCTGGATTTTTGTTTTAAAAAAAAAATTTTGATTCCTCATACAGGTGTGTGCAATACTTAATGATTTTTTTAATTCCCTTGGGGTTCTCTAATTGGTCCTAAATGCTTTTTTCCCACATCTGTAAATTTAGTTTCTGATCACACTGGTATATTTAGCATCTCAGTATTAATATGCAATGTTCATGTACCAAGCCTATGAATGTCCTTTCAGTAGAAGAGTTTAACTTCCTCCAACCTGTGTATGTGCACGTCAGCCTTAGGAATGGAATGTCACTGTTCTTACCAGCTCTGCACCAGCTGAACTGAAGGTGTTCTTAGGAGGTTGTCTGGAAGCAAGCTTATTTCCTTCATTATGTTTGCCAATCTCACAGGCAGCTCTTGGCGCAGAAACATAAATGAAGTCTTTTCACAAGCATTTTCCGATCCTAAGACCAATATGACATCAGAATGAAGTCAATACTATGGTAGAGAACTGCACAAAGTTACTTTCTTGCATGAGAGGCCTATACCTTGATTTCAAAGCAGACTCCACCAGGCTGGTAAGCCAGTGTTTCATGACAGTAGCCCACTTGTATTTCAAAATTTATCACATACTGAAACTTTCCTGTTGCAGTAATGAGAATCATCCATATACGAACAGAAAACAATGCAACAGTGACAGACCTATACTGTTCAATTTTAAATATGGCTTCTATCCATGTATATTGTTCACTTTATTTGCAGCAAACTCTAACCAGCACTGATCAAACAGTGTCACTCTGAGCACATCAGAGAAGCAAATGAAACCAGCACAGGAAATTATTTATGAGAAGGATGCGTGAGAAAGTATCACAGTCCCATACACTCTGCTTTTCATCACTGATTTAGTGAATTATAATAACTCATCCTCAAACACTTTCAGAAAATAAATTCAGTAATAGAGATCTCATTTTCAACTAAATCTGTTATAGTTTAAATTCAGTCTTACAGGAACAGAAGTCAGGTGAACGAACTCACATGAAGAGTGAGAAAGACATTAAAGCAGGACAGCTACTCTGCTTAGCCATTGGGATACTAATACATTCAAATGTTTACATTTTTAAAAGCTAGAAGTGAAAATACTCCCTCTTTTGATAACCAACCAGTCCTTTTGTAAGAACAAGTGTCATCTGTGGGGGTGGCAATTAAATGTGGTTATTAAAATCAAGACCTGCTTTTACTCCCACAAAGCTTGTTTTCCTAGGTGAGAAAGGAGGGTGCAGCATGGGAAGAGACTAAGAAATGCTGTACCTCGTTCTCAGCCAGACTTCTTTCTAGACTTAAAGACTGTCAGGTAAACAGCACCTGAACTTCCTAACCTGCCCATCTGCTGCAGTGAAGCGTACTCTTCAGGTCTGGTGTTTCACAACACGTGTCTCCTACAAATTAACTCCTGTGTTACTGCTCAGTTGACTCCTTTCATTTGGCAAAGGGAAGTTGGGGAAGAAGATTAACGGAAGGGATGAGGAAAGAAAAAAGGAAGCTGGGACTGCCTTAAACATGAAAAATCTTCACCACATTGAAATAGAGCAGTTTACTTTAAAGCATGCAGATTCAGACACATAAACTACACTGATGAAAGAATGTCAGTTAACAAAAAAGTGAATAATTTACAAGAAATTCCTCCACAATGGCACTTACCAGCATTATGCACTGTCTACATATGACCTCTGCCTAGAAACCTTTCATTCTTCTCCCCAGTCAGACTGCACAGGCATGACTGTTACTGGCCTTTCCCTTTTCTTGGGTAAAATTCCAAGAACAAATCGGATCAGAGGTATTAAAGTGTAAATATAATCGTTAAATGCCTCATATACTCAAAAAATTACATTTCACAAAATAGTTTTTGTATTTGAAGGCCTTATCTTTGCAATCAAATATGGAAGGCAGTATAGAGCAGGCAAATTGAACAGGCAAATGACTCCTCCCATGTGCAGCTACAGTCTATATCTAGGCAAAGAATGAGCAAAACTCCTACAGAAAATACTGTGGTCTTATAACCCAAGACTAGACCTAAATTTGCTTACAGAATATTTCATTTTTTTAAAGTTAGCTTTACCAGATTTTATTATTTCCTCTTTGACTGTTCTCACTCTTGCAAAAGCAGCAAAAAAAAAACCTTAATGAAAACATCATCAGATTATAATAGCTGCAGAATGTCTTATAGAGAAATATTGTCTCTGTCTTGCAGTCTTTTATTTCTGTTATTAGTTTTTACTCTCTGTAAAGATTAAATCTGTAAGGATTAAATCCTTAAGCAAAAGAGAGGAAAAAATACTGTAGAAGTTTTCAAGATTATTTTTACCTTATGTTCAGGTACTAAGAGCAAAAAAAGTAGCCTATCTGTTGACACAAGGAAATAGTGTGCCTTGAAAATAAACGTTGATTTAATGGTAAGCATTTTATCAGTAGTGGTTAAATAATGCAGGTCAAAGCAAACTCTCAATTGCAAGCTTCTTTGCTTAAAAGTACAGTAGCAACAGAACATATGGTGGAGTGCCTGTAGGAATCTGGCGTTTTAAATGTCAGATACATTTCATTGCCACAAGTGAAACATTAAATAGATGGATGAAGTGATAGCAGATAATTGAGAGAAAATCTTTATAAGTCTTCCTGCTTATACAAAGTTTGAGGTTCTAAGATTAGTTCTCACTTAGGTTTTACTTGCAAAACTATAAAAAAGCCATGAAACTATTAACTAGTTAAATATATAACATGTAAACATGTATGCACACCAAAGTGCCTTGGGTACAGAAACAGAACATACTATAGAATGGCTCCAACCTCAGGCTTTGAAGAGGTGTCTCAGTGTGACTTACACAACTTTCCTCTATGTGGTCTTTGCTTTGAAGCATAATAGAACAATTCCGGTGATCATTTTGTTTCCAAGCTGACAGTCAAACCTGGAAGCATTAGAAGTGGTTTTGGCACTGAGCGTAAGATTGAGTATCCTGTTACTGATTTACTCAATTTCAAGTCTAGCTTCCAAACCCTCCAGGATGGCTCCGCGTGTCTGCATCCTGTTCCTTTTCTCACACACCTTTTAAAACGGCAACATTTGGCTAGGATGTTTCTGCAGGGCACAGGCCAAGTGACTGAGCGGTGATGACGGCTCCCTCGGTGCCAGCTGAGGCTAAACGCTTCACGTGTTTGGAAGATGCCTTTAAAAGGCTGCCTGCCGCTCAGCGAAAGCTTAACCAGTCTCACCTGTCTGAGTCACTGCTCTAACGCTACCAGTTGTCACAGCTGTTCCTATCCTCTCCCCAACACCGCGGGTTCTGCAGGAAAACACCCGACTAGCCTGGTGGTGCCAAAAACTGGAGTTTCCAGCTACATTTCAACCTTGCCATAGTCGCGGTCTCCGGGAATGAGCCAGCTGGGCTCCCTTGCCCCAGAAGGAAGCAGAGCCCTTTTCTGCTAGGAACAGCGTTAACAGATGGCAGCAGCCGGGCAGCGCTGACGGGGTGAGGGGTCGTGGCCGTCCCGCTCCTCACAGGCACCTGTGGGAGGAGGGGCAGCGGTCGAGGGCGGCTCGCCGGGGACTCACCGAAGTCCAGAAATTGCTTCATGGAGAGCGGCGAGGGCGAGAAGCGTGAGTAGAAGTCCACCTGCTGCGGGATGTTGCCCGGGGCAGCGCCGCGCAGAAGGGCGCGCAGCAGCCTCATGGTGCAGCTCCGTCCCCTCGGCTCAGCCCGGCCCGGCCGCCATTTCCCGCCGCGCCGCTCCCCCGGCCCCTGCCCAGGCCGCGGCCGCCTCCGCCGCGCCGCCGGGAGGAGGTGCCCGAGGGGGGTGGGTGTCTCCGCCCGGCCCGGCCCCGCCGCGGCGCGGGGCGGGGGAGAGGGCGGCTCTGAGGCACAGGGGCGGGGGTGCCCGGAGCTGCCCGGCGGCGCCTGAGGCGGACGCTGGGCTGTCCCCGGCGCCTTGACGGCTCGACGGGAGGAGGCGACGCTCGCTTCGTGGAGGAGCCCGGCCACGCACAGGTACGCGACGTTAGGGGTGCCGGTGCTTGCCCGGAGAAGGGCCGCGGGTGCGCCCTGCCCACAGGCGGGGAGCCGTGAGGGCTGTGGGCGCGGGGGCCGGGACCGCGACCGCGGGGGCCGCGGCGAGGCCGAGAGATGCCCGAGCACTCTTGCTTGGCATTGCGGTGCCCGGGGCTCGGCCATGCGGGCTCAGCGCTCCCGGGGCTCCCCCTCGGCCTGGGATGGAGCCGTGGTGGGCGGCAGGGACTCGAGGGCTGGGACGGGAACTGTGGAAACTCACAGAAGGGCCGAGCCTCACCCAGGCTTAAACAGCCGCGTGTCTTCTCACTATCGCACCTGTGTCTGCCCAGCTGCGGGGTGCGCTGGGGTTTCTTTTAGTTACCAGAAAAAAGATAATCAAACAAAAAACACGGAGGAAAAATAGGGCTTCTGCCTTTACAGGTACACTCCTGATAGGGCAGCAATGAACACAATGTGTCTGTGTTGGTAGAAAATCACTTGGACTGTGTGTCACAGTGAATCACTTAGCTGCCTGTTAAAATGCAACATGTGGGGTACCACGCTGTGTATTGAATGGTTTATTCTCCTGTTCTGTTAGGAATATCTAGAATACTAACCAGAAAGGCCATTAATAGTGATTATAAGCATTTCTGATAACTTACTGCAGTATAGATGTTAAAGACGTCTTTGACATTCGACTCTTATCTCCATCAGATCTATCAGCACAGATAAAATTTGATACCTGGTAGCTTGAGCTAGGTGCCTCAAAAGAAGGAACCCTAGACAAAGAAATTCCTGGGCAACTATTATTACAGTCTAAACTCTGCACACAATAGTGTGGATCAATAGCCATAATAGAGTCTGGGCCCTTGACCTTAATTGCTTTGCTGTTTTGTTACCAGGTGTTTGCCACATGGTCATTTTCACATCCTCTTAGGTCTGTTTCTGTGGTAATTTCAGTCAGTTCTGTAGTCCGTGTTATTATGTGGTTGCTCCAGCTGTTAATTTTTGAGTAATATTTAAATTGCAGTTTTGTCTATTCTAACTATTAATAATGTTTAGGCTGTTAATTCCAGGTTTCACTGTGATCCATCTTTGACTAATGCAACGTAGCCACATAGCTCAGTTTGCTATAACAATTCTAGCTACTTATGCCAAGCAAGCACTTAGCTACTTTCAAATAATAGAATTTTTCAATAATACTACCCTTGTTTTGGTAATCATACCTGCTTCAATAATTTAGTATTTGATACAAGTTTAACCTCGTGCCCTAGCAGAGTTTGTAGGCAAGGTTCACTCTGTTAATTACTACATAGGCCATAATTCACATGCAGGCACAGAGGTGTGTACATCTATACCTGCGTACAAAGTGGCTATGAAAAGTTCCCCTTGAGTTCACTGGAATGCATCAAATCCATTTACATTTTTCAAGAGTTGCTCCTTGAGGGCTGTAGGAGGATGGCCTTTCCTGTTTGGCAGGATTGAGGGTTCATGGTCACAGCCTGCTGGGATGTGGGAGAGTTCAAAGGGCCTCTCTTGGTACTGCTCTGTATTGGGTCAGGAGATGCTTGACTTTAGTCAAAAATATGTTTCCATCCTAGCCATAAACCAAGTTTTGAAGCAGTGGAAATTTTGGGGGAGAAAAGTCTAGTAACAATGGTGCAGTTTCATTTGCACTGCAGCTGAGGGTGATAGCTCCTGAAATCATAGAGCAGGCCTGAGCAGCTGTGGGAGGGAATGCACCACCACAATTCCCCCATGTCTGAAGTCAGTTCAGGTGCTCCACGGAGTGACAGGGTGGTCACCTCTGGTTACAGCTATGTTCCAGTTCTATTGGAGGGAAGTTTTTGGTTACATAATTATTATGGTTTTGTTAAATGTTAATAATATGTATCAGGAACGCCTCTTTAACAGTGCCATCCATCAAGTTACTCTCCACACTACACCATACTGAAATACTGTTCAATAAGAAGCTTTATCCCAGTTTACCTTTTGCATTTCAGTGGGCAAGGTGCCCTCATGACCTTCCCTTATAATTACTGTTAGCAGTAGATTTTACCCACAGTGAAGAAACATATAGTATGCAGTGTGCTATAGTTACCATATTGATTAAAATAAAGAAAAGAAGTGGAGGTCTCCAGCCTGTGGGAACTTGCTGATGTGTGAATGAAATTTGGTTCATGCTGGCAAGGGTTGCTCCTGTGAGAAGCATAAGCAATCTTTTGATGGCTAACCTGATCTCCAGTGGAGATACCAATGCTGGTATCATTCCCAGTGCCATTCCTGAAAAGAGAAAAACAATATCAATAGTGGATCATGCCCTGCATTCATTTGCTTTTTCTATTGTGGATACTAGTATTCGCCCCATAAATTTATTAACTAACTTTTCAATATTGATTGGTTTCCTGTGAACAAACCTTGTATCTGTGACTTGTCTATGACATGATAGTGGGGATGGATATCCTGTGGCATCCACTAGAGCAGTTCTGATACAGCAATCACATTAATCCATTCAGTGCTTTGTTGGACTCTTCCCATTAAGGTTGTCTTATTTCTTGTTAATGTTGCATTGAAATACAGAAAATATTTTGATTCAGTCAGCCTACAGATGCAGCTTCCTGGTGCATTTTCCTGAACTGCACCAAAAGTATGTGAGAATGAAGCAGGATTAAACTGCCTTTTTCATCTGGTTTGTAATCCATCCGTCCCTTAATCTTTATCCTGCAAACAGAATGGTTTGTTCTGCTCTGGCCAGGGACTTGTGGCTAACTGGGCAAACAGACAGCTTGTCTGTCTCTGCAAGACTTCTACAAATGCAGCTTGTTGGCAGGTTTTGCTTTTTGCAGCTTGTAGGCCACTCCAGAAACACCAAGGTGTAGCTCATGCTGCTCAAGTTTGTACTAGTTTGGAACTTGTACTTGAGAATTGCTGTGCTCAAAACCATTTTATGATGGCCTCTCAGCTGTGAGCCAGCACATGTTTAAAGCAGTGCCTACAAGCAGTACACAGAGTCTTTGTAAACTGCTGCAATTTCTTATGGCTCTGGATTGGCTTCATCTTTTAGATCTATATATTACTGTGCTGCTGTTTTGTGTTTCAGCTTTACAGACATGCCTTAAAAACTGGCCTTCTGCCTAAACTTATCTTTGGACAGCAGTCCCCAACCACAAGATATGGCAAAGGGTGCCAGAGGTTAAATAAAACATTGTTCATTGTAAGCTAGGGACCATACATAGTCAGGTAAAGCACTTTTCTCAGAAAAAGTCGTGCAGGATGAGCAGTCACAGAAGTAACTGTGGATAAAAGAATGGTGGATAATTATTTAAATGCTGTGTTCAGAGAAGAACCTCTCTATTTACCTAATGGTGTTTTCCTCATCTTGTTTAAACAATTGATCAGATCCTGATCCATGTAAAAGTGTTCTGTTAGAGCATTCAAAATTTTCTCCAATATTCTTTCTCTCCTAAAACTTGTTTCTCTCACTGATGATTTTCTAGGGGCTTGCTCTGATGTGATCCAGTGTGACACTGGCCAGAGCTCTAAAGTACTAATTTCTGTAAATTCTTATGCCAACTAAAAAGGAGAAATGTATTATTTTCATTATTTTGCATTTTTCCTACTCACAGTCATGCTTATTGGTGTTGTTGAAATTCTGATACATCTGGATCAATAATTTAAATGGGACAGAACAATTCAGACCTCAAAAGAACCGAAAACACAATGTTTTGTTGAATTTCAATTTATTTTTTAAGTTCTAATATTGCAGGGTGTTACATAGAAAGAGTTTCTTGTTTGTTAAGGTGTTATGGAAGTCATCAGTTCTTGGGTGCTGCATGTACTAGTACGTTTTTCCTTTTCTTTAAGGTCCTCCAAACTAGGTGCAAGTCAGATTAAGAAAGGAGCTTAAGTTGCCAGGTGTGAGTATCCTTAGAATATTTCTTTCTTTCCTTTCAGTGGTTTATATGCTTGGCTGCAATGCCTGCACGGTCACCTGGGACCACACACCATCTAGCCAGCTTGTGTACTTAACCTGCACAAATTGTTTGTTGTTCTTAGGTTTGTCTTCATTCTCAGGTTTTTGTCAGTAAATTGAGCTTTTGCCATGCTACACAAATTCTGAGGGTTACACTGGTTTGTGTGGCTTTGGTCTCCTTCTTGTGAGGAACTATGACCCTTATGGGGCTTTTCCAATTTGAGATACTCTTATGGATGACTTTTAGATACAGGAAAAATATACTACATAGCTACTGAAGTTAAGCATTAACATTTTTGGGGAACAGGAACAGCAAAGTATTTTGCAGACATTGCGGACAACTCTCAGCAGCTGTCAGAGGTGGGCTGCTGGTCTGGGCGGATCTGCGGTCAGTTCCAGGGTGGCTGTTGTCATGTTGTTCCTGCTTGCTAAGCTGGAATTGGTCAGAGTGCCTCGTAAGCAGGCTGGCAGTGATGCACTTCTTGGTTCTGTACTGGGGTACCCTGCTGGACCCCTCCACTGCAAGAAACCAGGCAGTATCCTACAGACATTTAATTTAATTTAATTTATCTGTTGCATTATTTCATATGTTCCTAGCAAAAGTATTTGACTCCTTTGTCCCTTCCTTCCCTATCCCCCCAAGACACTGGGATTAAGGGATAGAATACATGGTTAGCATTGTGTATCAGTGACAAAGGGGATTTATCTTGGTCTGCAGCAGCACGGACACCTCTTGCAAAAATCTGTTCTCTGTGTTTTCTGAGATATTTGAAGCAGGTAGGGCCCTGAAAAGGTGCGGCTTGCAAACATTTTGCAGAACTAGAAAAGGAAGAAAGGGGTCTTTCTTGCAATATGAAAAATGCAAACTGCAGGTCCCCAACCCCTTCATAGTGACAATGTCCCACCTTGGCTGGGGTTTAAGGCCCGTTACAGCAGCAGTCTTTTGGGATAAGGAGTTTTGTGGTGGTTTTTTTTACAAGGCTTACAAGGTTAGGACTCAGCAAGGTTTATGAGCCTGTAAAAGTTGTATAGTATGAATTATGACTCTGGGGCCTGGAAGGATAGACATTGAAAGGTATCTGAGGACTGGAGTAGAAAACTAAAGCAACTGGTTACACAATCCCTACAGGGAAACACACTCACGCTCTTCTCGTGCCACACAGCTGTGCTGCCTGCTGAGCCAGCTGCAGCACGCCCAGGCGTGTGCACAGCCCGCTGCTGGCTCAGAGCACGGGCTGCAGTTGCCTGGTTGTTTCATCACAGCTTGGTCTCCTGGCCTCTGCACTCCAACTGCTGACACACTTGATTTGTGCTGGGAGAAGCTGCTGCAGTGTTGAACACGAGCAGCTCTCTGGTTCTGTGCAGTCTGTGGAGGTAAGACACTGCAGCCCTTGCAACAAGGATGCTTTATGGGGACTGGTGGTTCAGTGCCCCTTTCAGAAATTTCCTTTTACCCCATGTGCTGATTCTTGATTGGTGTCCAGCTGAGC
Organism: Passer domesticus; assembly: GCF_036417665.1. Taxonomy (NCBI): domain Eukaryota; kingdom Metazoa; phylum Chordata; class Aves; order Passeriformes; family Passeridae; genus Passer; species Passer domesticus. The sequence goes on from NC_087483.1 coordinate 23,210,928, forward strand.
ACCCTGTTGCCTCTCTTTTTCCACATATAACTCTCATGGACAGGTGGCTACTGGAACTGAGCTGTGGTGGTCCCTTAAATTGAAAGGTGTATTCTCTTATAAGTTGTCTGCTGTGCCGCAGCAGTTACACATATGGGAAAGTACTGCAGTTCACCAACATTCTATTTCTGTACTTTGGACAATACAGAGTGTGTATATTTTTGTACAGATATAAAACACACACTATATATAGTGAACATTGTTTTATATATCACATATTTGCATACATCTTGTACACATACACTGTTAAAGTGCTGTACCACTGTATTATTGTGTAGACTACACCTGCTACTATTATGTATGTGTATGGTATGTATAAGCATACATAAAAAGCCAAATATGATAGATTTGTTCAAAACTTACTATAATCAGCTACTTAACTGTTCTGCCAGTTGACATTTTGTCTTCTTGTAGACAAATGTTTGTGGCCATCATGTAAAGGAGAGTAATTGCCTAATAAGAGCAGGTTGAGTTCTTATCTTTGAGATGCTCTGAAGGGTCTAGTTCTGGAAGCTTCTTGGCCTCAACAACAAGGAGTTGCCTAGCATATATCCAGCTAACCTTTTTCTTCAGGCTTTGTTGCACCAAAAGGCCTTTCAGCAACAAGGAGTAAAAGCATCCTATGAGGGCTGACATCTTAGAGGTGGGGCCATATTTTGTCTGTTGGGTTTGATGGGACTTTTTCCCCTGCATAATTCTGGCTTTTCCATAGGGCATTTTTGGTGGACTCAAAACTATCCTGAATTGTGTTATATCAAATTTCCACTGCTAAATACAAATAGGTATGCAAAGTCCTTGACCAATTTTGGGGGATGTATTGCAAGCCTGAGACTGCTTAGCTCCTGCTGCTCCTCATCTGCCCCTTGCATGGAGCAGGGCAGAGAGCTACAGCAGTGCTGACAGAGAACTTGTTAAAGCCTGCCACTTCCAGCCTGTTCTTCTAGGGAACTTAGCTGTGGCCACCTCAGTTAAGTATGGTAAAATAACTATTACCAAGACCATCTTTAATTTAAAAAAATTTATTTCACACTTCTATACAAATATCCACAGGTAACTTCTAATCATGGAATGATGTAGCATTCTTAGCTGGTATAACAGAAGTTTGAGATAAAAATATACCAGTGACGTGACTTACTTTTCAAGAACTTTAACACTGCTAAGACATTCATGTTCTTAGATGAGGGCCACAATCTGATTTTATACTCAAGGGTATTTCTCAAGCTTCTTAGCCCCTGATTAGCCTGGCTTCTGATGCTGCTGAGCTTTTAAGCAAATAAGCTAGGATTCTAAAATATATTAATACATTATTAATTATGTATTAATAACTAAAGATATTAATACATAATTATTATGTAAGCACTCATTAAGTCAGGGTCATAACATACTGAGATTATCTAGTTTAATAGACTCATCTTAGTTAATACTAAAGGTAACTTTTTAGGTGACCACACCTTCCAAGAAGGTACATTCAAAGTTAGCAGTAAAAATAAGATATTTGACAACTGCCCTCCTAGCAGGTTTTTACCCTATAAAGGGAAAAAGTACCAAGAGGTTTTTGCATAGTTCATAGTACAAGCAATTAACATGCATACTTTTTGAGCAGAATCTTGTTCCACATGGAATACACAACTGTGAGCTAAATCTGTTCTTAAATAGTACCAAGGCTTTAGAATATGGGTAAAAAAGTAAACTCTTTAAATCATTTTCTCAGTTATGTTACAATAACCAAATTACTAATAACGTGGTTCTGCTTTTATCAACATTCAGGTATTCAAGATGATTCAGTAGTCTCAACGTGGATCAGCTCAGATCCCGACAGTTAAGGTGAGTAAGGCTCTGTAGCCTCCAAGTGCTATACAACAGTTGCAGTAGTCAAGGCCTTTTGCCAACCAGGAAGTCCTTATGAAGCTGGAAAGAGGTTTCCAAAGGACTTTTCACTTTCTTGCAGTGAGTATAAAATGGCATCTAAAATATTACTTCAGTTTGGTGTCCAAATTTGTTAAACAGTCCACAGTAATATACAAATCATGTTACAGGACCTGATGTTACAAGCATCAGGAAAAGAAAGCACCCATACACATCATTTGCATAAATATTTACATTTTAGAAAGCATTGGCACCTTCAGTGATTTATTAAAATGCAGTAAAAGCCTCAGGTCTCATAATCTGAAGTTCAAACACAGAAACACAAAAACCAGAACAGTGGATTTAAAAATTCAGTAGTCTTCAGCCTACCAGTTAGTCAGACAATGATTTAAAATAAAAATAAATACAAAAATGACTAAAATATATATATACAGAAAGTACATCTAATATTCAAGCCTCTCTTAAAAAAACCTGTGTGTATTTGGTGTGAGCAAGAATCACACAATCTGATCTTAAAAAAAAATAACCCAAAATCAAACAACATAACCCATTGCACGTGTAATTTAAGATGATGCTTTTGTTAAGCCCTAACTACTGCAGCAGGCAAAGGTTATGACTAAAGCAGACTCGCAGGTCTTCAGTTATACTTGAACAAAGTGTGATAAGGCCACTGTGTGTTTATAAAGCACTGTGCATTGAGGGAACAATGGAGAACTCATCTTGACCTTAATCATGCATGCCTTAAATAACTAGGAAGAAAGTCAGGAGCATGGGAGGATCAAAAGGTCTGATGTAGTGGTTTTGCTTATTCTGCAGAAAAGACCCCACTTCAGCATAATATTTTCTGAAGTGTGGGTTAGATTTAAGAGGGTGTAGAGGCAGTGTGGAAATTAAATAAGGCAAATGAAGTCTGTTGAAGCCATTTTAACTGTGCAAATAGAAGGCTCAACGTAAGTAGTAATATCTACAATCAAATGGTGAATGTCTGTAGTGTTCACAAGTCTAACTCCATCAGTATTCCATGAATGAAAACCTTAACCTCTACCTGAACTTTGTGCATGAACAACATTTTTGCCTAAGAGTAACTTTCATTTTCATTCCATTTGGTGAACCACTGTTTTGTCTCAAGGTCTTGGCTTTTCCCATGCTTGATCTGTCGCTCCTCTTTTCGAATCCTTACAGCGTGATAGCGGGGGACACTGTCTTCGTACCTGGAACGCCGGAAGAACCCGCACTGCCACAGAAGGAAAGGAACGGTTTAGCTGTAAGTTGCTGCCAAAGTACTACAACTGCAGAGGCAGTGAATTCTTCCTTCACACAAATATACAGGTAAGAAAATTGAAAAAATAATGTAGCATATTTAGCTGTAAAAATGTGAGCCAAGAGGTCTGCATTAGCTGTTCAGCAGCAGTTAAAGACAAAGGGCATGCTCTGACTATCCATGGTAATCAAATACCTTAAAAAGACTCCCTCCAGTACAAAGCTGTTCATTCATCTAGTAAGGACATTTACTGCTACACACAGGAAAGCTGCTTCTCCTGAATCAAAGGGAGGTATGTACTTCAGTGTCTTCCTGTATGATGACATGATTTACCCTTAAGAACCTACAGAAAGATTTCCAGAACATTCAAAGAAAGTCACCCTAAGGGCCTTGGTTCTCAAAGCACCATTTCCACTTCAGTCACCTGAACTAACTACACCTATCCTGTATTAGAAGTATGAGTCTTGCTTGCCATGGGAAGTCACCCTGGATGAAACCTGTAACACTTATTTGCAATCCACAGTTTTTATTCAAAGCTGCTGTAAAAACTGATTGTGAGTATTGAGGAACGGACTAAAATTAATTTCCAAAACAAAAGGGAGCCATGGCCACAATATACAAAGATAACGACTGCTACACACTCAGCTTTACATCCTTATGGATCACAGATCATCCTTATAGACCAAGATTCAGGTTGAGACACTGTGCCATCCAGCTGACATTAGATACTGCTGGGGGTAAGAACATGTTAAAGCAAGAAAGTTTTCTTTCATAGTATTTAGGGTGCTGGATTTTCTGCTTCCGTTTGGTCAATGGTTTGGAGTTTTTTAATATTAGAACTGAATTTTAAAAAATTACAGTGAGCAAAGACCAAATCTTTAGCCACCTCATAGTTTCATTAAATACTATTTTGAAATAATTAATGAAGAATTCCTCCCCACTCCTTTATCCCAAGCACGCTTATGGATACAATGTACATGCATGTAATGTCTTAAGTGGAATCAAGGTTGCTGGAAGCATAAATCATGCATCTTCTAACTTTAGCGAAGTGTATTCCTAGAAAAGTACACCTAAGAACTCAAGTAAAACAGATGTTTCCACAGCAATAAATTCTCATTATGAAAACCCCTCTCCGATGTAAGCAACATGTACAGCATGCACTAAAGGTTAGTAAAGCAAATTTATGTATTGTTGCTGTAGTCTTATCTTTCCATCTTAACTCTACAGTGTTGATTTCCATCTTGCAAGCTTAAAGACTTACTTGTAATGTTAAAGCATAAATTAAAAAAAACACTGAAGCCCAGATCACCATGGTTTTTGAAAAAAAAAAAAAAAAGAAGCATTTTAGACCAGGGTAAACCTCTGTGTGTTCACATGCACCAATAGCTGAAAATCTATCAACAGAAGGAGCAAGCAAGTATGATAGCTTGAAATCCAAAAGTTAATAGAACTTATGCAGAAGAAGCTTCACAGTTAGCCACTGCAACCATAGCATGTGCCACAGCTAGAAATTAAAAAACATCATCAGTTACCAATTACAGAAGTAGATCAGTACTATGCATCAGAAGTAAGTCTCTCTTTATCAGATGGCTGAGTATGGATCTCAGCCTTGTGATATGTGGCATCGTAATGATCTTTCTTATTTCTCTTGAAGAAACCACACTACAAGGAAGCAAGGTATTTAGTCATTTTTTGTGGACTGGAAGAAGTCAAACCTATTAAAACTGACTTAAGTTTGTCAACTGTCTTCCCATTATCCCTTCACAGGCCAAAGAAACAAAAATAAAAAAGTCATCACAAGAACTCAGCTGTTTCTAGATCTGAGAACTTCTCAGGCTAACTTGATCTATACAATGACAGAATAAAATAACCTGAGTTATTAACAGACTAACCTGAGAATATTATTTCAGAGACATTTTGATAAATTTGTAGAGAATCTGGGGTATTTTTAAGAAAAGCTACAATAAAGTATGTCCACAGCAAGTGAACGTGGCTGTGACAGAAACCTGTTTGTGGACTAGTGCATGGGACAGACAAAAGCACAGGGTGTAGAGGAAAAGCAGGTACTGCTTTGGCCCCTTCAATATAAGCTTTTGTCTTAAACCAATGATGTATCTGTCTTTCCAGTACGATGTTTGTCCTTCATAGAACATCACAGTCTGTGTCATCAAAACCAGCATTTTTCACTGTGTGTGCATGTGAAAAATGTTTGTTATTTTCGTGCACAGTAGAACAGTAGTAGCTAGAACCTAACAGCCCACCCAGTATACACTCATCAGGAGTATTTACAGGAGCAGCTGGGAATTTTTTTAGAAATAAGGAAAGCAGGACTATTCTATAGAAAGTAACTTGTAGCAAATAGCTCCTCAAAGCTAACTGGTGCAGTTTCACTGGAAAAAAAAAGTGACAGATGGGATATTCTTCACCTCCTCTTCCTTAATAACCTTCTGCTGTCCTGTAACAGCAAATACTAACTGCCTACACCTATAAAAACTCCGAATAAAAGGATTGCTCTGTTATACTTGGGACCACAAATAACTGACATTTTTACAAAGGTAATTAGAAAAAAGATACTTGACTTTTTCTTTTGCAAATAGTTAACCATTTGTTATACCTCTTCATTTCTTTAAGGTTTCTGATACAAAAAAGCAGTAATAAGAAGTTCACCAGCACACATGGCTATGTATTAATACTGTGCTTTTGGTTATTTCTATTTACTATCAGTTTAATGGTATTTCTGATGTTATGAGAACAGCGCACTACTAAATCATTTGTAAATAGCTCACATGAAGTTTTACACCTAACTGCAGAGGTTCCCAATGGTTCCATCCATCTGCATCAAACTATGGCCTCTGAACATTTGTCTCAAGTTTTGTATGGAGCTCAAAATACTTCCTTTTGAGGATGTGAAAACAGAAACATTATGTGACAAGTCTGCCTGTACAACCATTTTCATTCCAAGTGTTGCAAAACTGAGAAACTGATAATGTATGATTTGTGCAGTTTTGCCCTATTTTGAGTCCCAAATACTTAATTAGTTTGCTATCTTGTCAGTTATAGACCAGAAAATAAAAAATAACCAGCTTAATAAAAGCTCACCTTCCATAGTAAGAATACCAACAGTGCAAGCATGAGTATTCCAGCAAGGATAGCCACTGCAATGATCCACCATGGAACTCCTGTATAAAGGGCTACTGGTTTTGCAGGAAACACAGTAACACGCACCTGTGGACAGAAAATGTGCAGGTGAAAGGAGTATTTCAGAAGGTACATGTTTCATTAGAAAGCTGCAATATAAATAGTCTTACCTCTCCTCTAACAAGATGTCTTCTACAAAATGCTTTTAAAGAAAAAGTTCCCTCTGGTATCATTTGATTATGGTAATGAATTTTTTCAACCCCATTAAAAGGTAAAAATTATCAATAATTCAAAACTCAGTTAAAAAGTTAAAACTTTTAGCTAGTTTTGTTTTAAATTTTTGTAATTCCTGGTCTTTGGAGATAAGATTAGAACAACCACAACACGTGGTTAGCATTAAACACTGAACCTACCTGAGCAACTTCATTTGTGAGTTTAACATTCTTAGCTGCAGCAGGAACACTGATAGAAGCCCTAACAACAATGTCAAGGTAATTCATTTTTGAGTATTCCTGTTCCAAAATAAAACACAAATATTAAACACAGAACAGGAAAGAACTCTGACCTTTCAAAAAGGGCAGGTAAGAGGACTCACCTCTAAGAAGGTGCTGTTCCACAGCCTGGAACGCAGCACAATAGATGCCTTGCTGTCAAAACCCTTCAGGGGACACTTTATATCCACACAGCGTGCATTCACATTGCAGCTCTGCAATTACAGATTTCTACATGTGAATAAGATCAAGTCTTCACAGAGTGTTTAAACCTCATCCCAAGGTTAAAGATTGGATTATATGCAGCATACCTACATGCAAGAACCACTATCTGTTTGTACTGACAGCAATGGGAAAATATAATGAAGATGTTATTACTTGCTTATTTCAAGGTAAGTAACTATGCAGATATTCTCTCCTAGTTCTTCCTCACAGTAGATGATCTAAATGTTCAAATTTTAAAAGCATCAATATTTGGATATAAGATAAAAAAAAGGGAAAGAGAATTTCTTTCACCCCGCCAAACTCAGAAAAGCCCTCTTTTGAGGGCCAAGGGAGGTATCTGACAAGAATACAGCTGTTGCAATATCCTTACCAAGGTCTTGTATTTTCTTTCTGAAAATAAAGAAAATGCCTGGCTGTCTGTAATCTGCTTCTCTGCAATTTCACGTTTTCTTCTTGAGTTATGGGATTCCTACAAGGAAAAAAAGTAAAAAGCTAAAAAGCAGTTTATCCTAAGAATTTTTTAATTCATACAAGCACAGAAACTAGAGCTCAGTGTTTTCTTCTTCCAAAATCAGCACAACTGACAGCATTGTATATCCCTACTTACCTACATTTACTGCTAAGAATAAAATTTGAGATTACCAAAAGAAAGGCCAACTGACTATTTTCTTTAATAGGGCAAGCGGAGGTTTAGATTCATAAAGCTTTTAATGCTATTTCCATTTTTATTTCTAGATAAAGGGTATTAATGGTACTCTGTTAAAAGAGTAAGAATGTGCTAAGGTCAGTAGATACAGTTTTTGTAACTATATACTAATTACACTCACTTCAAGTTATATTAACTAATACAATGATCTGACAAAAACAGGTTTGTGTGCATGCAGTTTTAATGGTGGAAAATAAAAACTCCTCCCATATAATCTTAAGATTATATGAAGAAGGCAAAAATGCAGCTTAAGTTTTAGGAAAAAGATTTTGCTAGATAGGCACAGTCCAGGGCTATGAAAATTGCTTTTTATTATAATTGTTGTAAATAAATAAATTTAAATTCAAGCCCCTTATCTTCAAAACAAGAACATGGAATGGCCCTAGGTTGGGAAGATATTTGGTTATTTATTGTTTTTTGAGTAAGAACTCAGCTGTTTTGAATATTGAGCAGTTTTCAATAATACTGATGAAATTTGTTAGAACAGTCAACAGTTTCATCCTGTATGAGAGCCTATTACAGCAGTGCCCATTGCAAAAACAGTCATTGTGTCATAGCATCTGTCCTTCAGCACATCAGCTCATTGGCTGTTATGAACTCTCCTGACAGCCTTATTCACGGCTACACTGGTCATGTATTGTGCTTGTGAGCTGCTTCAGATAAAAAGTAACTCCTTCTAGAGGCAAGCTCTCATGCCTCACTCTCACTTGCTGTGGGGTGCTTCCATGTTGTACCAACTCACCAACAGAAGACAGGGTAACATACCGCAACATGCAAACTGTTGATTTCATTCTCAGGTTGACAGGAGACTTTTTCCAAACCTTTGGAGTCTATTTTCATCAAATAAAGCAGCCATTTGCCATTACTAATTTCTTTTGGCCACTGGATGTCAAGGGAAGCAGTGCCAAATGTTTTCAGTGGTCGGCCCAAGTTAGTTACCTGTTAAAAATAAACATTTTTTAAACTGTGAAATACTTTTCAGAGGGATTTTCTTCCTGAAAACATTATTGACTTGGACATGTTTTAGTTGTTGATTTTTAGAAATGGATATTTGTGTGAAATGACAACTCAAATTTAGAGTTAACAAATCAGTCAGTTGCGTAACTGAGGCAAACTGCAAGTTTCTGATGAACTCTGACACAGAGAACAAGCTCCTGCTCTTGTAAGTCTGGAAGTTTTTTCCCAACCTCTTTTTTTACTTTATTAGTGTTACTGATCATGCTATCAAGGTCTAAATCAGCTATTTTAACTGCTGCTGCTATAATACATGGACCAGGTAAAGGAAGAAGTAAAGGACTGACAGAGATGGACTGTAATTTCTCTTAGTCACCTCCTTGTGCTGGCTCTGTGCTCTGCCTGCTCTTGCTGCCTGTGTGCACCAGCCAAACCTGGGCAGGCCCCAGGCAGGTTCTGCTTTCACTTTGTTCCCTCCCTGCAGGGGTTTTTATGCCTTCCAACTGAATTGCATGAATGTGCATGAACTGCTCCGAAAAAAAGTGTGCAGGCAGCCTCAGGCAGTTCCTCACAATATGATCATAAAATAAAATATTAAGGCCTAAAGAAGCTTTAGCCCGCAGTCAAGCTGCATGTTCTGAACAGGAAGTCAGGATTTTGGGACAAAGAAAGCAAATTTCATTATAGCAACTTTTTTAAGTGTTCATATGCATGAAGCAATAAGCTGTGCATTTGATTAAAAACAACTGTTGGCATTAATCTAAATTACTCACTCTGAATTCATACTCTATGAGGTTCCCAATATCATCTTCAGATTTCATGGCACTCTCACCAATGATGTTACCTCCAAAATATACCTGAGAAGGCTTAGCAACTCTGTTCAGGTGGGGGTGGGAAAGGAGAATAATCAGATTTTAATGAGGCTGAAGCACAACTGTCCCCAGACCCCCCAATCTGTCACACTATCCTCACTTACCCAGTGAGTGATAAAAGCAATTCAAGAACCACTTTAGCACTAGCAGTAATTGGAGTCAAATTAACTTGAGTGCTTGTTCTACAATGAAAAGGAAACAATGGTGTTTATTTTACAAATTTAGTTATTTTAATTTAGTATTAAAATTATCTCTGTGAATCAAACAAATAAACTCAAAATGTTTACAACTATATATCAAAGCAAAGTGCAGGTGCATGCACATGAAGAAAACTTACGTTTCCAGTTTCAGGTTAATGTCTAAATCTGTTGTATCAACATTAACCTTAGTGGTACTTAAGATCAGATAAAAGGTTACCTAAACAAGAAAGAAGATAACGAAATACATGAGCTCTTTATAAGATATATTGATATATTAAATTTTATAGAAAATTTCAGTATTAAGTTATAGAGTTAAAAAGACAGATCCAAATTAAATTTCCAGTTGCAACACACAGGACCTTTGGATGACTGCAGTCAGTCAGAATGAGATTGTACAACTAGAGTAAAGTGCAACTTACATTAGAATTTCTTTTGAAAGGATTTCCAAGTTCACACTCTGCTTGGGAACCATTTTGGTTAGCACCACATGTTAGCTGTTTTTCCTGATTAAACAGAACACATTTACAAGTAAAAATATGCTGAAAATATTTAAAATTTTTCAGTATTTTTTTCTCTTAAAAATACTTACAGGATAACCCCTCATCTCTCTGAATGCAGAGTATGTCAGACTATCTGGGAAAGTTGCAATTAGTTTAGCTTCATATGCATCTTCACCATCTTTCTGTGGATTTTTTACATCAGATGGATTGTTTGTCACAGTTATTTCCAGGGCAATATCTTTCTGGTCTTTTAGAACAAGCACTGGCATGCCATTTTCACTACAGAAACAGAATGTACAGGGTTCTATGCATTAGGAAAACAAATGTGTATGCAAGTTTGCTTCTCATGATTGTTTATCCAAATACAATTTCCTCTTATTAGGGGAGAATTATAGTAAAACTATGAACATGCATAGTCACAGCATTTTTCCCCACGCCAGTATTTCATCTGACAGTGGCCAGTAGTGAAGAGGAAGAACAGGATGATAAATCCCTCAAGTAATGAGTTTATGGTATTTCTGAACCATTTCTGACTTACGTAGTGATGAATTTTCTCCAAATCAATCTACTGACCTGCTTCATTCTTGTAAAGCATACATGGGTTTGGCTTCCGAGTGTGGCACTCACTGCTAAAAATGTCTGCTGGCAGTAAATAAACATTTGTTTGTTTTATCCCTGCTCTAATTTCACTGGCCCTCCAGGAAGGAGGGATGTAGCAGGGTGCTGGGCATGTGTTAAAATTAAATCATCACTGCATTTCTCTGTAACAACTTCTCTTGGGCTATGAGACCATACTCTATCAAGCTGTCATACAGTCAAGTTTCATCTGCAAAATAATTAACCGTGTCACACAATAAACTACTGCAAGGCTGCTTTAGAATGTAGTTTCTCCAGGTCTTAAATTGGTTTGGTTTTTTTTTTCCTTTTAGCCCACCCTTGCACTATTATGGTCACTTAGTATCCATTCAACTCTGAACCACTTTTCTTCTCAAGCTCTTCCCCTCTGCCCCATTCCTCACCCTGACAGATCAATACTACTACCAAGGGCTGTGTTTGCCAGACACAGAAAAAAGCTGCTCTCTTTCCCAAAATCCTCTCCTAAAAGTTCCTTTAAGGACTTGTTAATAATCTGAACTTTAGAAGTGCATTAATCAAGACTTACAGTGGTAAGTAAGTAAACCTGTCTTCATTTCCCTCTCTTGTACAAAACCGGTACTGAAGCTTAAGATTGCTGTGACATTCATTGTCTTCTCCACATCCTTCTTTTAAGAACTCCACCTAAATAAAACCAAACAAATTTTACCGCCTGACACACACAACAGTAGCTTAAAATGAGCTTTCTAAGCACACTGAATAAAGCAACCACATGGAACTCACAAGGCACTTTCCTGGACAGAGTTCAGATTTTAACCTGACTTAATTCTTGCCTGTTGTTTTGCTTTGTGAGATACAGCCCTTGATGCTGGTAGTTTAGAACTGTAAATGTGACTAAAAAGGAGAGTTGGATATTCTAAATGAGAAGTACACTTCTTATGAGAAATACATCTTTAAGTCTGATTCTCCAATGAACATTGAGGAAATGAGAATTTTTAGTAGAGATATTCCCTCCCTTCTATGTCACTGCTGCAGTCATTGCTCAAATGATATTCCAGCATCCTAACAGTGGAAGAATTAAGAATGTACATTATCTTGTTATGTTGGACAAATGTTCCCAGCAAGAGACAATGAATTTTTATTTTTAATCAAAAGTACATTTCCTCCTAAACTTACTGGGGAGAGGGAAGAAACCAAGGAGCTATACCATCTTCACTTTTGATGCAGAACACCGCACACAGTTCATAACATGTTGTAACAAGTTCAGAACAAAATATAAAATAATAATCCAATAGTTACATGTCCAGTGCCACCCCAGTTATTTCCTTTGGACATAATTTAGTTTTCTACAGTCTTTAAGTTATTTGTAGAAGCACAGATTTTTGTGAATATGTGATACCAAAGGCTTACTTTTGTGGTCTCTGTTTCAGATTCATTTGCATTTAAAATTGGTGTAAGATCTGGAAGTGCACTCTCTTTTCTCCTGGATGGTGATTCCAGGCCAGCAATTTTAACACTGACTGATATTGGAATGGGACGTAGCTTATCTTTAATTTTTTCCTGTTAAAATATTTTAAATTGCATCATTAGTATACAGTGCAGAGAAAAAAAAAAAACAAACAACACAAAGGTGAGCTTTTGTACTCTATGTAAATTCAGCATTTTCTAAAATCAGGAACACAAAGAGCCCAGCGCTATTGTCTTTTTTTCCCTCTGGTTTTCCAATCTGAAAATTTCTCTCACCAATAAGAATTCCTATGAACCACTGACAGTAATTCAGGCAGGTGAAATTCACACAGCTATAGTAAAATAACAGACTGGAACAGGTTTGAGTAACATGGTCTAGTGAAAGGTGTCCCAGCCCCTGGCACAGGAGTTAGAATTAAATGATCCTTAGGGTCCCTTTCAACCCAAACCATGATTCCATTCTATGAATTAAAGTTCTTTAATCTGCTGTGATCAAAAGCAGCCATGGAGGCTGGCTCATTCTGCTGAGCCATGGAGAGGGAATCTGTTCAGCCTCTGGAGCAGGACCACCTCTAGGCACCACTACAGCAAGTCAAGAGAGCACATACCAAGCTTCCTTGCCTTGCCCATTTGTCCACTCTAAAACCCTGGGTTAAAATTCTTTTCCTGAACAGTCACACCATAAAATTCTGTAACAATTATCTCTGTTGGAAGCAGCTCTCCGTTTTTGGAACTTAGTCCTTCTCTATGGTTCTAAATTAGTTCAGCTCTATTGACCTCCAGAGCGTGATGCACTGGCTACTAGTTTTTATCCATCCTTTGCAAGAAAGACAACAGGAGGAAGCAGCATGTGTGCAGAGAATAGTAAACTATAGTGGGTTTTTATTTTTGAAGTCTTTATTGCACATGACTTTGAAATTATATACAAAATTATACAAAAAGGTTCCTTCCATGAGGCTGCCAAAAAAAGAGCATTCTTTTGTTTTAAGTGCATCTAAATGAAAGATAAATAAAATACTCTCCCCTACCTGCAGTATAAGCTTTGTAGTCACACACTCCCAGGAGTTCTGTCCCCTGAGGGTTGTACTTGCAGTGAACTGATCAGAGGAGTGGTCATTGAAGCGCACCCTGGAGGGCAGGCCCAGCTGCCGCCTCTCGTTTTCCACTTCAAACGTGTAATTGATCTCTATGTGAAAAAACAAAGTAGGTCACTGTAAAAAAAGAATCATTGCCATTTTAAAAACAACTTTAATTTCACAAGATATGATCTCTCAGCATTATTCTAGAAGACTGTTCCAGACAGTGCTGGGCTTCATAAACTGTTTTCAGTCATTTTAAAAAAACCTTCCTCCATGTCAGTTTTGTCCTGCCACACCTGAGGTCCAGGTACCCCGTGTGTGAATCTAAAGAAATGTTCTAAACCAAGTCCTGTTATTCCCTAAGTAAACCGTTCCTTTGGGCACGCGGGGCTGTAGTTGCTGTACGGAGCCAGCAGAGGGCTGAGCTACCCGCTGCAAATACCCCAACTGCGCTGTAGGGGATTCCTCTTGCGTCCCAAATGGTACCTGAGAGACAGCAGGATTCGGTCAAGATACACTGGTAATTGGAACACTGAAAGCAGAAGTACAACTAGAGCTGTCCAGTTGTGTGCTGAGGCATGTTTTCCTAGATCTGAACTTGGTGCATCTTTTAATGATTGCTTCACCGAGCTAATTCAGTGCTGCACAGACGGAAACAGCGCTGAGTGTGCCAAAGCACTGAGAGCTGCAAGCTCATCATCTGCTAAAGGACCAGCAGTCATTTGGGCACAGCCTTTGGATTTTAAAAATAACTGAGGAACTGAAGATAACACAGGAGAAAAAGGGTCATTGGGCTTAAAGTTCTTCTATTTCCTCTCAAAATCCTACACAGTTCTCCAAGAGGTAGTAACAGCAGCAGTGTAACAAGTGCTTTACCTCTTTATGGCACAGTCTTCCAGTCTTCTCCTATTAATGCAGACTTTTTATTTCAGTTAATGATTTGCACAAAACCATTTTCATGAATACAGGATACGTTCATAGGGTAAGCCTCCAATAAGAAATAATGCTCACTAATGATGTATAAAATTGGCCTTAAAATAGATTTGCGATTCTCTAAAGAAGCACTAACCTAGAGAGGCAAAATGGTTTGGGTCTGTATAGAAGCCATTTGCTCACTGGCAGTTATATTACTTAGAAAGCTTTAGTCTGTCATCCATAGAACAGCTTAACACACCAGCAAGACTCTAAATTCAGACTGTGCAACAGCTGAGCTTAGCACTGAGTCACATTTTAAATTTGTCAGTCACTGTCTGAGATGAGTCACTATAATTTGAGTAATATGTTTCCATGATGAACTCTAAAAAAAAAAAAAAACCCCAAACCATGTGACAAACAGATCAAAAATATTTATCTTCAGAACTTACTTATTCTTGGATTTAAATGTCTGGGGTTTGCAGTATATTTAAAACATGCTTTCACATTCATCCTGTAAAAAGTACCAAGAAATTAGTATTAACTTTTATTAAGGCATGGTCCAACAGAATGAAACATTTTAGCTGATCAGACTTAGGACTGTGGTATTTACTGCTTACTAGACTGAATTATAAAGCAAGAAGAAAATGTTAGTAAGCAATTAAGCATTTGCTCTTATGTTTCTACTCAAGACAAGCTGTTCAAGCCAGGATATTTGGCTTGTGTTAGAAGTCTGAAGAGGCAAGGTGACATTTATTTTCAAAAATGAACATTATGAGAAGGACATATCCCACACCTTGTCTTTAGCACAGCAGCCTGAAGAAATTCAGCAAGACAAAATGAACATATGCAGATGCCTTTGCTTAACCTGCATAACTCTCATATCCCTTCACTTAAACATATCACTGACTGAATTTTAACAGCAGAAAGCTCAATATAAAGGCTTCTGATAAAGTAATTTCTTTCTTCATTTACCTGATTTCACCATGGTCCTCAGGGTTCTTTTTCTTTAGATCAATTCTATCAGGCTGTACTGTAATGTTTCTTCTAATGCTTATCACAGGCCGAGATCTTCATTTGGGGGAAAAATGGGGAATAAAAAGAAGATGTAAAAAAAGAAGTAGTTTCTGTTAAGATTAATGAAATAATTAATGTGAATATCAGATTCCCTCCACACCCGCATTGATTTGCAACAAAGACACTCCAAGAAACAGTTTGGCTTTGACACTGGTTAGAAAAAAACCTGAAAACTATTAAAAGCTAAGCAAAGGTCACCAAGAACAACTACAGATCCTGAGGGGGAAGGAGGCTACACTAATGTGATGTTGTTGTCTATACACTTATGAAAAACAGAAAATTCAGTGGTGGTTTCTACCACCAGTAGTAATTCAGCTCCTGGGAACAACTATAGGTTCTACAGATTCATGTTCACAAGAGCTTTAATTTTTGTATTTCCTGCTTCCTCTGTATATAGGCTGTAACCATACTTCTGCCTGACAACTTGTCTTTTCTCTTTAATGGAAGTGAGAAGACATTTTACATGAACAAATGAATGAGCCCATCCTGTTCTCATTAAAGCATCGAAAGGTTGTTTAAAATAGCTGGTAAGCCACCTCCTCCCTTTAACTGGGCCACTCCTTTCACTGTTTGTCACCAGAAGAGGTTTTTGTTCTCACCTTGATAAAAGTTTTTGTCCTGCCTTTATCAGCAAAAGATTAAAGCTCCTTTTGAGTAAGCAGAATGCTAAATAATCTGACCAACTCCTATACCACCTACTCTGTTCTCTGCCACAAGCTTTTCTTGGGCGCTGTTCCAATGTATTTAAGAACATTACTATCATATGCACTGCAACTATACACCTTAGAGATGGGAGCATAAATTGTAGGAAGGGCTGTTCTGCCTGAAAAGTAAAGCCCTGGTGTAACTAATTAAGGTTCCATATATAATACCTGTACACGTTTACAGAATCTGACAGGGAACCAACAGCAACATCGGGGTAGGAATTTTTATCCAGGTCCATATTTCCAGCAATAGAGTAGCCAAAGAAATTTGTGTTTGTTTTTTCGCCATCAAGAATCTAAAAAGCAAACAGATTGAGGGAATTCAGATATTTAAAAGTGATAAAGGTAAAATAAGTAACAAGTGAACATAACTGTCTTACAGCCAGAGACAAAAGAGGGAGAGAGATACAATGAAATAGGACCTGTGAAATAGGACCTCTGTGTTCAGTTCAGCTAAAGGATACTGAAGGGCCAGGATGATTTGCTCTTCTTCCAAGAAGTTACTTGGCAATAGAAGTGAGTACCAGAAATTACTGATCTGCCGAGAGCGTAGTTCATCTTCATTTACAGTATTTATGGACTATGAACACTTGAAACGGAAGAAGTATTCTGCAAAGTATTCAAGCAGTATTCTAGGGAGTATAATGAAGTTCCATTCCCACCCTTGCAAACTGGACATAGTGACCCTCAAAACAAAACAAAACCAAAAAAAAAACCAAGCCAACCAACAACAAACAACCAAACATTTTTAAGAAGGAAGTGAAATAGTAGTAATGAAAGAGAAAACAAAGAAAGTAATTGTTTTCAAATCACCAGGTTTTTTTTTAAACCCAGAATTTATTTATCTATACATCTTTTTCCTTCTGCACATATTATATGTGCCAATGGACAGCCCCAGAAATAAAAATATATATTAATATCAGGAATTCCTAATCTTTCCTGTCAGCAGTGCAATCTTTGAAGGGCCTTGCAACTTTCCTGTGTACCCAACACCCCAGTAATAGCAAGGGAAAGGAAGATGGATAGTAGCCCTGTCATTGCTTTAATTTTGTTCAAGAATAATTATATATAGTAAAGGTTATTTCATTACCTGTGCTGGCTTTGTATTAATTCCATTCTCGGATCCATGATAAATGTACACTTTGCCAAAACCATCATATGGAGCCCCTACTGCAATATCTGGTGAAAATAAGTTGTAACATATAAAATCATTCTTGCTCTTTCTGCAGCATGCAATCAAAGGGTAAGACGTTGCAAGTCTGGCATTGGCCAGACAATCTCACACATTTTAACTGCCATTGTTTTCCATTTACCTGGATATCCATCCTGATTAATGTCCCCAACATTTTCCACTGCAAGCCCAAACATGGAGTCAGTGGTTCCGTTTAGGCGAAGAGGCTTCACCCCTGCCCATTTGCCTTGGCGGTTCATGTAGACGTACACGGCACCCCCGATATCCCCGCTCCTGTCAAAGTACTGCGGGGCCCCAACAACGATGTCCTGCCAGCTTAGAAGTAAAAGAAAAAAAAAGGCAATGCTTTTGTAGAAGAACTCTGAAGAATAACCGCTCAGACTGTGATCTCAAGATAGCTGCCCAGAGAGCTGCTGAAGAAAGACTAACATGTGCATTAACTGGTTAGGCATCCACAGCCCCACTGACACTGCAAGCTGGTTTATTCCCTTGAGAGCATACAAACACCTTCTGTGGTCTTCTTGAGGTATGAGACTAGTTTCTTGTTTCTTTGTTTACAATAATTGTTTAAATAAAACTCTTTATTAGAAAGGTAGATTCTATCCTGATTGATTCTCAAGAGGCTCACCATTTCCTCCAGGAAAACATGGAAGGTGGGCTTTGTCATTCCTTATATTTCTAACGTGAAAAACCAAAGCAGAAATAAACAAGATCCCTATCCTTTATCATACAAGCAGCAGGAGTTAACCACAGACATACCCATCACTGTTGAGGTCCACAACAGCAACATCATAGCCAAAAGAGGAGGCCAGCCCTTCTCCTTCAAACATGTGCTCCAGGGAAAGTGCTCTCTGATTTTTTTCTTTTTTTAGTAAAACAACTGCTCCGCTGTGGTTTGCTCTTGGGGCACCAGACACAAAAGTCATCTCATCCTGGGAGACAATTCCTTTACCAGAGTCCAAAGAGAAACCTTTAACAGAGAAAGAAATAAAGTATAAATTAACTAAGCAACAGCTTACATTGTAATATGAAAAAATAAACATTTCCCCAGCTATATTAAAGTGGTATATGGAATACAAGTTTTGTCTAAAATACAGTGTGCTGTGGCTGGGAATTCCCCATTTCTGTTTGCACTGGTGGATGCGTATTTGCAAGTCAAGACTTTTTTATGTTCCCACAAACATTCCTCCATACATTACAGTTAGTATTTCCCCACAAGACACAGTACTTCATTGCTCACTTGGACCTGCTTTTCACAGACACCAAACATGTACAGCTTGGACACAATTACAGCTTTACCACTTGAATATAGCTTGAGTACTTCACCTCTGGCAAAATGATCAGAAAACCTCCTAAGTAAAGTCAGTATCGTTGTATTACAAACATGCAAACTGTTCTGCACAAGCATTCTCATATGAATGATGTATGCAGTATTTGAGAATCAGCTTACACAGTAATGGTGAAATGAGCAATTTTAAGTTAATGCAGCCCTAAAAATTACATATTCAAATTAATTTAGTCTTACAATACATTTTAAAATATGAAAAACCAAGTTAAAAGACAATACTGCATATACCAATATAGCCAGTAAAGGCCAAAGTAGAAAAATGCCCACTTTGCAAGGAAGGAAGATACCAGCCAGATGGGAGTCTCCCTCTGAAACACTTCACCACTACTATGGAAACTCTCAATTACAGCAATTCACAATGAGACAGTTCCAGAAAAAACTGAGGGAGTCTCAGCTGGGGAAGGATGAGAAGGTTTGGAGAAATGCATGACAAATCAGCATTTCTCTGAAGCCTTCTTACTTTACTGTCTCCCCTTTATCTGAATCCCTGTTTCTTTCATGCTTTACTTATATTTGATATGAGAGGGGATAGAGGGGAGAGGATCATGACAAAGGTCTGGAGATTAAGTCTGACCAGATGCTGCCACCTCAAGTGGTCACAAACCTAAGTAGCTATTCATCATTACATCCACTGACTTGTCCACCTGTATGCTGGGAGGCAATGTTTTGTACACAAACTGATCTGGATGAGTATCAGATACAGCTGTCAAAAATAGAAGACCTATAAATATGAGTGAAAGATTGAAGAGAAAAAAATAGTAGTTAAGCAAAGCACCTATTACCACATTTGCTTACGGTCTAAACAGACAGAACAGTAATGCCTAGGATGAGCTGGCTTGCCTGGAAGTGGTTCTGATTATTACAAATCAAGGCAGCATTTACATTTAGGAGAGAAATGCATTGGTTACATAACTGGAAAAAGTATATGACTGTTCACAGCAAAAGGCATCGGCCTCAGTACTTCTCAATGCTTATTCCACCAGAAGATGCTATCAGCTTGTCTAATCTAAGTTCTTAGGATGATTTTTCTAGTTACCTTTACACCAGTAATTACTGCTGATATTTAACAGAAGTTTATGTTCTCTTTCTCCTAACATATATGTAGCTCTAAGTTTGCTCTCTTCTTGACGTGCTTTTTTACTTTTTACATTAGCAATGCCCTTCCCATCTATTCAGCTTTCCATCACTCACACAGAAATTCCAGTCTCAGGTTACCAAAACTCTATTTGTTGCATATGCCAAAAGCAGTGGATCAACACACCACAGAAATCTGCACTGGAACAGAAGGATTCTTTACACTTAATGCCTTTCCAAAAACCAAGCATAGCCTTTTCAGTGGATCTCCCTGGTGGTCAGAAAGGTCATTGGCCTAAGGACATATTCCTGCTTTCTGACTGCACAAAGAGCAAGAGATTCACCTTCTGCAACACACACACAAGTAAAATATAAACAGTACACTTATATTATGGCATTTTAAAGGTCTGTTAAAAGCCACCGGAGTTTTAAAAATGTGAAGAATAGAAGAATTGCACTTACCTACCAGGAGAGAAAATCTACAACCTTAACAGCAAAACCTCAAATTTTTATAAACTTTCTGATACTACATAGCAGAGACTGTGCAAATAAGGACTACAGACCCATTCATTGTACTGACCCATCACAGTGATTATAATCACTCCCGGAGATTCCATAGGCCCTTGGCACAGCTCTTGGATCTCACATTACAGCAGCAGCTCTTCTAGGTACCTCAGCAGTATCATCTTACACTTAAAACTGGCCCATAAATGTGGAGGGAGGCTGTGAATTATCCCAAAGAGTTAACATGTTACAGGGTCCACAATGGAACATCTGCTCCCATTTCTGATCATCACACCCGGCTGGGACCACAAATGTTTAAGAGACCTAAAGAGATTTACCACATGTACTTAATCCTACCTAAGTAACTGTTAGCTGGAACAGGAACTAGATTCTTATCCTGGCGGCTCTCATCACCAACTTCGTAAGGCCCATCATCAAAGATACCCAGATCATAAAATGTCTGATTCTTTTGCTCTGCACGAACCACCCCTGAAAAAATGAAATGATAAAATAAAAGCAAACAAATGATAAGTGAGAAAAATAACAAATGAATGTTCCCAACTTATATTAATTATGATGAATGACATAGTGACTGCTGTTAAAATGGGACAAACACAGAATAGTGCACTGGCTTAGTGTTTTGTCTCTGGTTCTGTGTGCCAGAAGCTCATGCTGCTCTACAGAGCCATACAAGGATCTGGAAAACATGGGATACTAAGGAAATTCTCAAAAAAAACCCCACTGAACTGGTTGGTCATAAACCACCCTCATCCTGTATTTCTTAGCCTTATAAAGCTTCTCTTAAAAAGGAAGTAAGTACACAGGAATTTTTTTTTAAAAATTACATTTCATTATGACAAACACCAGCATTATACTTAGAAACAGTACATTTAAGAAGCAAAAAGCTATTGTTCAATAAAAGGTGTGCTTCCCTTTTATCAATTGGCATAATTAAGGTTTTGGCAAGCACAAACATGTTTTTCCATTACACAGAAGAGTACCCTTAGGACTGTACCAGCACTTCTCTGCAATTAAACTAAAATGTTGTCTGCACTCAGTATGCTGTTTCAGGTCAGTCAGATTTTGTTGACAGATACGTGGAAGATTAAGTTTTCACTAAAGTACACCTTGTGCCAGAGCTTAACACAGTGATTTTGCACGGTTCATACAGCAGGCACAGGTGTACGAGGGGGGAAAATGCAGTGCTTGGAGGATCACATGTTCTCAAGAGGAAAGTATTTACAGCTGTTGGGGTAATGAAGTGTGATGGGAAAAATTACTTCTAGAGACCGAACTGGACATTTAGATGCTTCTGAATATCAACTAACAAAGAATGTCCAGGGTTTTTTCCCCTTATGTTTTGGAGAATCTCCTAGATGACACACAGTACTTGGCTCTTAGATTATCCATGAAATTTTACATGGACATGCATGGATTTAGATATGAATATATGTAGTGTTGCTGTTTCCTTCCTGCAATCCTTCAGTATTTCTTTTGGACAGTACTGGTTTCCACAAACTTCACAAAGAATAAAGGAGAGAATGTTGTAGAATAAACAAAGAGTTCAGCAGCTATCTAACATTTGCTCAAATGCAGAAAAAGGGCTGGTCAAGTAACTCGTACAAATTTAGTAGTTTGTTCCTGTATGGAAGTGTCCAAGTAAGCCCTCAATCCTACTAATAAGGGAAAAATTTGCTGTACATATGTGCAAAGTTCCATTAGTCATAAATACACACAAAGATACTTAAAGAAACTTCAGTAAATGTTGATACAGAAGAATTTTTACATTATGTAAAAACAGTGTAAAATCATTACATCCCTATTATGTCCTCTCCCCTTAAAAAAAATAATTGAAACTCTGGATTCAACCTTTGAGAGCAATCTCAGAGGAAATGGGAAGGGTAGGCAGGAAGGAAGCCAAGTCATACCTTTCCAGTTGTAAGTGCCTGGGGCACCAAACACAATATAATGATAGTCTCTAGTAAAAGTAGCAGCAACACCTTGCTGACAGGAACCAAACTTCTCGTGGCCTCTTAAACGACCATCACAAAAACTCCACACTCCATTATCCATATCATCCTTAATAGTGAGGTCCTGGCTCAGCACATAGCACCTTCCAATGATATCCCGGGTTTCCTGCACTGTGTTTACATACTGCCTTTTCTCATAGCGATGCGCACACGTCTGCAAGACAAGAAATAACGATGATGTTTCTGTGTGTGGGACGCGGGGCACCACAGAAGGCAGGGCTCCTCTAGCAGCCCCTCCTGCTACCAGCGCTGTAAGGCACCCTGCTGACACACCTAAGTGCAGAATCCAATGTTTCCTACAGGCAACACACGGGAAAGGTTGGACACCTACAGATGCAAGGAAAAGCAGTCTGCTTCATGGGCAAGGAAGGCCACAGGGTTAAGTCCCTAAAGCCCTTCCTGATTTCAAGAAGTAAGGAGAAAACCACTTTCTCTCAAAGAAAGAAGTGGCTGTTTCCCAACAGCTCCCAAAGGACTGACACATCCATGCAGGACACTAGAAGCTGGTTTAACTACCATCTACCCAAGACTATTCAGAACTTGCCCCTTACAGAAAAGTGCCACTAAGCAGAGGCTGAAAGCGTTTCCAGTGGAGGAGAGGGAAGTTGCTCCTACTTCCTCTGCTGGATGTTCCACTTACAGGGTAAATGTCACTGGAGCAGAGCTGAAGCACTAAACACATCCTGTTCCTTATCCTTTCAGACTACCCCTGGGAAAAGAATTCTCATCAAATATTTAACACAAAGGATGAACAGCCACTGGCTAAGCATTGTAACCATCAAACCATTGTAAAAAACGTGAACAATCAAATGCCTTTGCCAGCAGTGGTTGTGGAAGACTCAGATGTAGCAAGTTGTGTGAAGAGCACAAGCAAAGTCTGTCTCAGCTGACAAACCTTTTCTATGGTTCCTATCGAGGCCTAAATGTTATGCAAACACTTGGCTGCTCCACAGTAGAGCACTGCAGTACTGTCCTGCTGCAGTGACCTCCAGGCTGCTCACACCTCATCTAAGAGGTGCACCCCCCACTTACCATGAAAAGACAAGATAGCATTAGTTGATGACCAGTTACTCAGTGAACAGGACTGTTTCCATGCGTTCCTTCCCACTCTGCGTTCTGAGGCAGACCAAAGCTAGTTATTACTGCCTCTAAATGCTTAAATAACCAGATTCACATCCTGCAGTCACCTGCCCCCAGGTTTGGAAGCAGTGACATTAACCTCCAATTAGATGAGGAAGCTTCACTGCACACCTGTTTTATGATGTATGTGGTATCCTGCAGCACCATGAGAGGTTTTTATTTAAAACTGAGAATGTTACTTTTAAAACTCTTTCTCTCATAACTCCTAAAAACCTTTTCTGTTTAACATAAAATAAAAAGTAACCAATGTATTGCATAAAATAAGAATAGCAAGTAGTTTTACTGCAGTGCAATCTACTGCAATACAATGACCACATTAATTCACAGGAACTACTCAATGAAGTCACTACTGAATGGAAGTTCCTGATAAAAGCTGAAGTGAGGCTCATCATCTTGGAAAATAGGTTGGTGATAACCTGTTACTTTTGCAGCCTTACACACTATTCTTCCCTATTCCTGCAGCTAGTAGTATTTAAAAGAAAAAATGTGTATATGACAAAAAAAAATATCAATGGACCTCTTGAAAATAAACAGGCCATCCTAGACTGTTAAAAAGGTTATAAAGAGAGGCTACCTCATAGAAAAATAATTTAAAGCTCAAGGAGACATTTAAGTCCTTACCTACAAGAAATCAAAGGAGTAAACTTAGGCAAGTTACCTTTCAGCAAGCTGCACAGAAACACAGACCACTCAGAACATGTACTGTACACCCCAGACATTTTTGTAAGTTAGTCCTTTAGCACTTACCACCACATTTCCTCCAGGCCCCTGACTCTGGACAGTTACACCCATCCATTGGTCTTCTTTACTCTCCATCCTTGGGTCAGCTGCAAAGTATCATAAAACAGCTTCAAATATTAACAGTTCACTACATTTTCTTTTTTTTGTTTTTTTTGGGGGGGTTTTTTTTGGTTGGTTGGTTTTGGTTTTTTGTTTGTTTTCTTTCTTGAAGCCCATGTCAGGAGAGACTCTTCATATACAGAACACCAGCCAGTCTGCAGGTGGCAGTGTCTGTACATTTTATCACTAACAGCATCCATTTTATTAAACTTCTATTACTTCATGTTACATCAACTTACAAAACAGTATGAATCTGCCAAGATTAAATATCTCGTAGTAACTTAACAATTGAGCTACAACTTACTATGATGCAAAAAGTAGTTATAAATGTATAAATCCCTAGAAGAAACTGTGTGATACACTGCCTCAGGAAAGGACATCAAACAAGAATGATCAGACAACTGTTTCAATTCAAAACAAAAGCACTGAAGAACTTACTCTCCTCATCAAATTTGACACGCAGGCAATTTGTATTTGGAGATGCAATGTCACAGCTGTACAGCCCTCCTGTTCTGTTGGCTTGTTGGGCTGGAAAGGCCTTTTCCCGAGGAGCTCCAACCAGCAATCTGCACGGAAAACAAAATAATTTAAAGGAGTATGTAGAAGGACTACTAGAAAAGAGAAAGACGACAGAATCAGGAAGTGTTTTCACCATGTTGCTAAAGGTTTGATATGCCAACATTTGAAGACGGATGAAAAACTACACCACAGCACTGCTCTTTTAAAGAGAGAAAGGGGGGGAGGGGAATGAGAGAAGCTGTATAGCTTCCTACAATTAATAGACCTGCAATTATTTTTATATATACCTGCAAGCCAGTACCTGTATTGTTATTTGTGTTGTTGCAATATTCACTGAGAGTGGCTGATAAAAAATAGGTGTCTGGCAGTTTTGGGAAAATCATCTTTTTATCAGGACATCAAGTGGGGTATTTTTTGCCTTACAAGGAATCATTGATAAGGGTGGACAAAGTCACTAAGATGACCAGAAACCCCCAAAATAGTAAATACAATTGTTCTCAGGCTGTCTTCTAGTTTTACACCAGTCCTATGCCACAGTTTGCCTGAATTTAAAGGCACCTTAGTGTCTCAGACCAAAGCAAGATCCTGGATAGATCCAGGATCAAGGAAGTGTTCACTGAACTGTTCCAGGCTCTGTGCAAACATGAACTCCCCCTCTCCACTCCTTTGGCAGATACTTCATTTTTAAGCTGAAAATGGTTTGCTTCAACAAATCAATTATCAAGAACAGGCCACTCCCACAAAGGACTTATTTATCCTATTAAACAGCTACTCTAACAAACTCTCCTTAGACACTGTTCTGGTAGCCAAATGCAAAGGTTCTTATTTTAAGCAGTGAGTAAAGCAAATTTCCTTCTGTACAGACTGCACATCATGAGTATTATCACAAAACCACCAGCAGGCATATTTATTTGCAAAAGGAGAAAAAAAATCTTGCATTGTCCATTTCTTTGTAGCGTCACACACACAGAAGCACAGCTGCCTCTCAGGCAGCTGACTGAAATTAGCAGCAAGCAGTGTGCAGTAGTTTGTGGAAGAAACATCACACTCAGCTGAAACACCGACAACGAGAGAACAGTGTGTGGGTACGTGCAACACAGCAGGTGGGATGGATGGATGGATGGATGGATGGATGGATGGATGGATGGATGGATGCTGAACCAGACTGTTCTTCCTGACCCCAGGACATAAACCTGAAAAAAAACTTGAAAAAATATATCCCTGATATCAGAGTGTCAAGTACAGCAAAGCTGGGACTACAGTTGGATCCACAAGTCTCAAAGAGGACCTCAAACCCTCTTTAATACCCAGCTCTAGTTTTGCTTTGTTGTGGCAGTGGGTCAAAGCACACTGCTGTTCCTCAGAAGGCTATTTTTACTAAAAACAAGACTCACTTTTCTTCATGTCCAACAGTAAAGACTGGATCAGTTAAGATAATATGTGTTTTTTCTTATTAAGAAAATGTTTATTCACTGTCCCTAAAGTAACAACTGGAACAAAATGAATCTATGTGTTATCAGAAAACATGCTTTTTTTAAAACACAAAATTTTATCTGTATTGTGAAACAACCAAATTTTCACTACTTCTATAGAACTAAATTCTCCCACAATCTGAAATTTATCCTCGTCATGAAGGTAAGCCCCCTGAATGCTGAAACCTTCAGGTTAAGTATTTGCCTTTGGACCATACACAGGCACACCATGTGGGTGGGGTTTGGTTTAAAAGGTTTTCTAGTTTTCTCTCTTTTTCAAACATTTTTTCAGAAACATAGCAGTCATCACAAGAGTTTGTAAACGACTGTGATCTTAGAAAGACCATCAATAACTGAACTTTTTAATGTTAGCAATGGTACATTTAACTGTAATCTCTTAAGAGTAATTCTTCTGCAAAGCATCTATTTCTGAGTTATTCCTTATGGCAAAATAGATACATTTTCTCCTCAGTTCTGTTATTGCCCAGGGAAAGACAGACTACTTTTTTTAAACATTAACAACCATAACTTTAAGAAAGCAGAGGTACTGATTTCCTAACTTAAAGAAATTTTTATTACTTCTACTTTCTTATTCAAAGTTTTGGGGGGTGGAAAGATGTACTCCACTTACAGAAATTAAAAACCTTCTGTTTCAACATTGTGAACAAAACTAAAAGCTTCTCAAATTTAAATACCTAATTTGTTTTAATTCATCCACCTCCATACTACTGGCAGTGTAGTACAGGGAAATGAACCCTGTTCTTTTCTACAGGATAGTGAGACTACGTCCCTCTCTCCAGCTGAATGACCTTTTACAGCACACCGTGATCCTGATGGCAGGAAAGGACCTAGTGAAGCACTGGAGGAATAAACAGCACAGCCAACAGAATATGGAGTGGGAAGATGTGCCACCTGCTGTAAAATGCTGCAAACATTCAATGCCATCTCAGACACCGCTGAGCTCAACAGCGAAAAATGAAATTGTTCAGCCTTCTTTAAAAATGTAAGGCGTCCATCCAACATGATCCCAAAGGAAACGGGCAACCTTAGATTCTTCCCAATGCCCACACCCCCCATCCAAATACGGCCTATGTTATTTTCCAGAGTAAACAAAGAATTTCAAAACAGACTTATTTAAAACCTTCCAGATTTCAAAGAACTGTTACCAGGAATCCTGTCACTAATCTTCAAAGCTCTTCAAATACAAAAACTTGAATTTTCTTAGGTACTTCACTGTAAGTCCTTACCACGCAGGCCAAGAGAAGCACACACTGTGAGTAAGTGCTCCCAGAGGATTAGATCAGTTCAAGTACAATACTACAGTAAACCCTGAAATGTACTTTCAAGTAGCAACCAAAGATCCATTAAGAAGTGGCACAACTCCTTTGTACTTGTTTACTACTTTTCTGCCCTAAAGAACAGAGCAGAGAAGACTAAACCTATGCCCCTGGGTTCTGCCAGACAGGTTACTGAAGGTGATGATTATAATCATTATGAGGATTATCAACGCTATCAGAATCCGTGTAAGAAAGCCACATGCATCTAACGTTGAATAAATCAAGCAAAACAAAAAATTCCTTTCAAACACATTGTCATTCTGATAACAGAGCTGCTGTTCAGCTTGTCTACCATTTAAAAGGTACATCTGAAAATCAAAATTGTATTATAAAAGCCAGATTACTTAATTTAAAAATAAAAAGTGTGCACAGAACTACAGAAGTATGACATGAACCATGCATCAGTGTGAATTTCAGTGTGACTGCAGTAATACAAATGAATCAGCTCATATACTGAGCTGTGCTACGTGCTCAGCAGAGTCCTTCCAGATAGAGGACACATTCCAGTCATTACTCTGTGGCTACTTACTCAGCTGTGATTTAATAAAAGAATTTTAATCAAGTTTGAGCTCATTATGCCAAAACCAGGTTAGCTTTTTCTGCAGCTATGCATGTTCCATTTTAGCTTTCTCATTGGCAAGCAAAACCTCTTTCTGCAGGTCAGAGGTAGGGGCAGAGTGAGGGGATGCTCTTCCAGCTATCATCATCTCCTTATATTGGCAGATGAAACACGGACACTTAAAACCTAGGAGCTTTTCCTCCTCTGCAAATGAAGAGTGACAAAAACAAATTCTTAATTTCTCTTCACCCATGCTCACAGTATTATTCATTTTATTCACTGGGACTGCTCCCTGAAAGTCTGTGGACATGGTCTACTCTAACTACTTTGAATTAGGGTTGAATGTTCAAAATCATGTTCCAGAATGCATATTCAGATCACAAAATAACACCCCAGTGTCAAGAATGCAGAGTGGGAGATGCAAATCCAAGACACTCCAACATGCAATTTTACTGATTCTTCTATCCCCGTGGTAGGTGTGCCTTGTTACTCTACAGAAAACAGAAGCTCAGCCATACAGTATACTGAACATGAACATCTCTGAGCATCAGTTCCTGTCAGAGGCTTAGCTTTTTATTATTTGAGTTATGATGACTTAGTCGCTAATGTTTACCATGAGTCCAACTCAGAGAAAAGCAGACAATTGCTATTCCTCATGTCAATTACAGAAACAAATGATTCTAACTGTTAACGTGAATCCTGATTTTCCCCACACGTCTTGCTTCAATACATACTATAACCTAACTGGGTTTTCCTGGGGCCAATCAGACTGCACAGGTGTTAATCTACAGAAATGTAACATCGTAAACAATTAATATAATTTAATTTAAAATAAGCATCTATCAAGTGACAGTGCTGGGAAAAAAAACCATCTGAATTCTCTCATACCTTGGCATAAAACTACAAAGTTATTATAATTAAAACGTGTCTTCCAATTTCAAACTGAAATTCTGACTTTTAACCAAATGAATCAGTCCAGTTGCTCTATCAATTAGAATTTTCTCTTAATTACTTCTTGAAGATACATGATAATAACTGAAGTCCCACTGCCAATTATGAGCATCTGCTGACTTACAGGAACAGATTTACTCCCTCACAGCCCCATATTCATAGCCAAATGTAAGATAATCCCCTAAGATTGGAGCTGCAGGATTGGTGTGCAATGTTTAACTACCTGACCTTCCTGAGAGGCAGGCTCAGGTGGTGCTGCCTGCCCCGCACAGACACCGGTGACCCCGGCTGTACCTGCGTGTGCGAGGAACGCAACAGGGAGAGCTGGCCTGTGCTCTCAGAGCACAACAGGGAGAGCTGGCCTGTGCTCTCAGAGCACAACAGGGAGAGCTGGCCTGTGCTCTCAGAGCACAACAGGGAGAGCTGGCCTGTGCTCTCAGAGCACAACAGGGAGAGCTGGCCTGTGCTCTCAAAGCACAACAGGGAGAGCTGGCCTGTGCTCTCAGAGCACAACAGGGAGAGCTGAGCTGGCCTGTGCTCTCAGAGCACAACAGGGAGAGCTGGCCTGTGCTCTCAGAGCACAACAGGGAGAGCTGGCCTGTGCTCTCAGAGCACAACAGGGAGAGCTGGCCTGTGCTCTCAGAGCACAACAGGGAGAGCTGGCCTGTGCTCTCAAAGCACAACAGGGAGAGCTGGCCTGTGCTCTCAGAGCACAACAGGGAGAGCTGAGCTGGCCTGTGCTCTCAGAGCACAACAGGGAGAGCTGGCCTGTGCTCTCAGAGCACAACAGGGAGAGCTGGCCTGTGCTCTCAGAGCACAACAGGGAGAGCTGGCCTGTGCTCTCAGAGCACAACAGGGAGAGCTGGCCTGTGCTCTCAGAGCACAACAGGGAGAGCTGGCCTGTGCTCTCAGAGCACAACAGGGAGAGCTGGCCTGTGCTCTCAGAGCACAACAGGGAGAGCTGGCCTGTGCTCTCAGAGCACAACAGGGAGAGCTGGCCTGTGCTCTCAAAGCACAACAGGGAGAGCTGGCCTGTGCTCTCAAAGCAGAGTGCCACATCCCTCCACAGAACCCTATGGCACAGCGACCCCCACCCTACCTCACTGCAGCGTTACATTACACCCAAACACAACAGCTGAGGCAAGAATATGGGGCTGTGAGGGAGTAAATTTCACCACTTAGGTCAAGCACTACTCAAGTACTAGAAAAGGTATCAAGACATCTTACTGACTTTATCTACATCTGGAGCAGACCTTTGGAAAAGCGTGTGTAGAAAACATGCTTCATAAACCCACATATCTCCAAGAAGAGGAAGGTAAGAACTGACTGCCCACATTCAGGTAGGCACCTGCTGTTGACCAGTGTTGCAAAAACGTAACTACAGGTCTGACTCCAGATGCACAAACAGTCTATGAACTGTAGGTTTGGCTGCATTTAGAAGAACCAGTCAGATTCTGGAACAGCATGATTTATTGAATACAACATGCAATGTTCCTCTGGACTGAGGGTGAGAATGCATTAACTGCAGAGCGGCTACATACAGTACAGCACTATCAGTGCCATTGCAATCACAAGCTTAATGTCCTAGGTCAGCGCTCAGCACAGCTGAGGACACAAGGCTTACCAAATTAATCTGAGTCTCTGCTGGGCAGGGGGCAAGGAGGACAAACCTGTCCGTCTGTCCCTGCAATTTCGCTCAAGTTCTCATCCCTCGTTGGAAGCAGAAGTGGGGTACATTTATATCTTAGTCACTGCTACTGCGCTAAGTGCTGTGGGTGGGACTGCAGTCAAATCTTCTGTTCTTTGTGAGCATATTTGCAGAATATGTCTTGGTAGGAAGTGTGCTTGGTTACCACAAAACATTTCTGGGTATCAAGCAGAAGAACGAGACCACAGGGCCTACGCCTCACCTGGCATTGCCACCCCCAATGCCACAGCAACACAAACCACAAGCCCTCCAGGCAATTTCCACACTTGCACCTAGAGGCACCATTGCATATTGAGCTTTGCACTTTCTTCACTCCTTCACACTTGTAACAACCAGTATTCAGCAACAGCAGTTAGGTGAACACTGAGAAGAAAGGGTGTAACTTTATTTAATCAGATGTGGCCCAAAAGAGTAATTAATATCCAAAGTAAAATACACAAGCTTTCCATTTCAATACATACTACAGAATATTAAGCAGTAGGGTGCAGATTTTAAAACCCTCCCTGCTTTAGTTGGTAATTCTTGAAATGTTTAGTAGGTAGCTGTGGCTCCTTCTCAGCTAATGAAAACAACAGTGAGAACTGGGAGTGGTTTCTGCTCACAGCTATCTGAACTCCCTCCAATACAAGAAACTATCTTGGTTGCTTCCAAAAGGAAAGTCAAAGTTAAGATGTGAAAACCATATCAAAAGCAATTCAGAAATCGTCCAACTTCCTGGAAGTATTCCCTCACTCCACAACAAAATTATTTTCTTCACTTACAGCCTGGAACTGTCCAAGGGTAACATATGATTTTTCACAACATACTTCAAAGAAAAATTATCACCAATTCATTACAGTTCTATTTTGGAAAAAACTCTCAAATCAAGTAAAGGACAGAGAAGAGCTTCAGTGTTTATTAGAGTAAATATCCTATTCATCAAAGTAAGAGGCTTCCACTGAGTAAATTATATTTTGATTTAAACAAATACAAAAAATAGCAGAGTATCTGAGTTCGGTGCAGACTGTGATATCTCCCAAAGTTTTCTTCATTCCTTAAATTCTTTCCTTTTCCATGGTATCCTTCTACACAGACAAGGCACCACATCTTTGCCAGCCTTTCTTTAAAAGTAAAGGCAAACACATCTGCAGTGCCTGCTCTGAGCCTTAACAGACTGGAGTAGAAATCATGAAAGTGTTTCCTGGGTAAGAAACCATTAACTGCTTCCACATATAGGTGACATAAAGTGGTCACTGGTCTAAATAATTTCCAATTTTGCAAGCTCCATTGAGCATAAGTTTCAAATTGAATATTGCTGTTCTCAGGCTACAATGCTGCCACTGCAGACTTTGCACTTCATTATATTTTCAGAAAGACTCCACAAGGGGGGCAGATTTGGAAACTGGCAAAGCTAAATGCCATGAAATGGCTCACCCTTGACTGGACAGTTAGACTCCTGCATCCTTTCTCTCTCCCAGTTCCAGTGCCCTCTTGGGAAAGAGTTTCACTAGATTAAGCAAAATGAAGAAAATAGAGCCACTAGCTCTAACTCAATTTAAATTTTACTACAAAATCACCAGTCACAAGTCCTCCAGGCAGAGACCCCAGATCACAATGTGGGCATCTACAGCCCTCGACCTGAGCTGCATTTTCACTCCCCTGCAATGATTTGGTCTCACCTGTTTTTAACAAACACAGAAGATGGATGCATTTACCACCATAACAGTTCAACATAACTGAAGTTGGTTAGTGGGACAGACACTGTATGTGAATATTGGTGGCACCACCCCTGCTTCAGGCTTGGATTTGCCATTCCATAACAGAAACAAGTCGCAGGACAAGAGCACCACAGACTAATTAGCACAGAAAGATTGTCCCTTCGTACACCCGGGCTGCTAATGGGAACTGGAGCTGAACCATGGGCTCCTCCAAAAAAAAAACTTTCCCCAGCAAAATACAACCAGTAACTGTGTCAGCAGGGAGCTTGTCTGTGATGCTTTTCACAGAGACACCCATCACGGTCAGAATGTTATTAACAGCTATTTTAAGTGACTGAATATTCTCCGGATCTGCTACTCCACAGCTACATTTTGGAACTAAGTGCAAAGCCGTGACCAAGCACACCATTAATCTCTGTTACCTGGAGGCTTGGCATTTAAGGATTGCAATTTTCATTTTATTTCTTCAGCCTTTTTTAGGAAACGGATTATGATAGAAGCTAGGAAAAGAAGCCAAAAGCAGCACAAGGACTGGGGCAAGCTACTACAAAGCAAAACTGGAACTACAAAGATACCTGTTGTTCTGGAAAAGCCTCTTATTATTGACTTTCTGAAAGTCACATGGAAAAATAAACACTTTCCCATCACAGTCCAGAGCCCAGCCTGTCTGGATTTGCAACAGTTTTTGCAGATCTCATTTCCATTGGTACAAAGCATTTTTCTTAGAAGAAATGGTACAGTCTGCTCCAAGTTTGTGTTTCAAAACCCAGTTTTCCTCTTCAAACACCACTCTCTGGCTTTACTCAGCAGATACCTCATAGTTTTCATATTTGGCAAATACCAAGTGCAACCTGTATACTACTTACAGGTTTAATTTCTCCCTTACAATCTATACATTTTTCAGATTTAAAAGAAAGAGCACCCGAGCCAGAAATAGACCTGACTACAAACTGGTACTGCAAAATATGTATCAGACAGCTTCATAATTTATTTATGATAAACCTACAGGAGAAATAATGTTAAGGGGATTTTCACTCAGGTTTTCTAACATGGCAGTGCCTGGTACAGCATGAAATCCTCTTAAAACAACATGCAGTTTAACTCAAAAGTGACAAGAAACATTCATTTCAACAAACATTTCAAAAAACTAACTTGGAAGCCTGAGTCCTGGCACTTCTAGCTCAGCGCCTGCCCCCAGTCACCGTGCCGGCACAGGAAGGACTGAACTACAGAGTCCCACCACAGCCAGCCGGGCACAACCCAGCTGCTCTCCACTGCAGATGCACTAAGCTGCAGACAGCAGCAGGACAAGCAAGCAAGGACAGCTGCAGCAAAGCAGCCGGGGTGAGCCAGCAGTGCCCAGCTCCCTACAAGCACAGAGGGAGCGAAGTGCCCGTCCCCGCGGTGCCAGCACCGCAGCCCTGCTCGGCTGCCAGCAGCCCACACAGCAGGGCCCTCCCTGGCCACGGCCTGGCCCAGCGCCGCCCCCGCGCTGCCGCACAACGGGCCCTGCAGAAGCAGCTGCTGGACCATGGCTATGATCAGGGTCTTGTGGACATGGCTCACTCCACAGGCTTAAGTAAACGACTGCATAACAGAAATTAGCAATTACTGTCTCCTGCACTTGGGCTGCTGGCCATTCATACCATAGAAAACCCCAGAATTCATTTAAACCTCTTCACATTAGCAGGACTTGTCTTCGTATCCCCACAACACATGGCATCTCTATTAAAAGTTCATGAAAAATTAAAAAAGTATCACATGATATATTAGCTACAGGTTTTAGAAAACAAACCAGAAAACAAAAAAAAAACCCAAAAACAGTTGCTCACTTGCTTTTCTTTCTGTGGGGGTAGAGGGGATCTGAAAGCAGTGCACCCAGTCAGTATTTCAAGGCACTACTTGTTTGAGAGGTAACAACCTTAACAGGCATATACTGTTCACTCAACGTGCCAAAAGCCATGTTAAAAAAATTATAGTAGTTCTAACTCAGCACAAAACAAATATTTGAGTTGAAATGTCATTCCTCTATTTCCTTCACAGAATGCAGTACAGCAGTTTCATTTATCGCCATAATTAAACTACTAAAGGCATGAAAGAAGAAGTACAGCAAGAGGGATGGACATCTTACTGCAGAATCAATGTGTGATATAACACACTACAGCAACTAATACAGCCCTGCAGAATTTGAAGAGCAACTGCTCCCCATGCTAACCCAAACCATAGTTCCTTTACTTATACATCCAGATTATGAGATTCCCCCCTGCTCCTCCTTTTCCAGACTTCCCCCATCTCCCTTTGAATTGTAGGGAGAATACCAAGACAGGTAGAAACCTCCTACACTAGATATACAACCACATAAATTCTGCCTGATTCAAGGTCTGAACAGAAGTTCATCACATTTAGTTAAAATATACCAAGCAGCACCCCAGGGGGAAGGAAGCTCACCCACACCAGACCAACACCGGCACCCCTGAGCTGTGCCATGCCCAGTTGCCAACCTCAGCCTGTGGACTAGAGGAGGACCCCATGGAGCGGGCTGAAGAATTCTGCACGCGCAGAAGAAGCGTGGACCTGACCTTCCTGATACCTAATCCCTAATAAGAGCTTCCCTAATAAGAGCTTCCGAGAATGAGTACATGAACAGCCATCAAGCACACACTTCAACAGCCCAAAGGCACTTGCATGCTAAAGCACATTCTAAGTATTCCTTCAGTCATAAAGCATCATAGCCCCAGGCTAAATGCCTATAATCGGATCCACAGTTTGAGTAAGACTTTTCTTTAGGCCATGAGCTTAATGACAAATGCAGATGTGTCACTGGGTACATGACGCATTATGCCACCACACCTTCCAATTAACTGAAAACACAGGCACTCAAGTCACTGGAAAGAACATCACTCCAATAAGGTATTTTCCTAGGAGAAACAGGTCATAGAAATGCCTGCGCAGCTGGGATGCTCAAAGAGCCCTTTTTTTATATTCCATGCAGATACTCAAACACTGATCAATAACAGATCAACAGAACTAAATGATACATTCACAAGAAACTGCTCTTTATACACATCTGTGGAAGAAGAAACCATTGTATTTTACTAGGAATAGAAATGTTCAAACTGACAATTTCAACCAGCTTTAAAAACTCACAAATAAGATTTTTTGCAAAAAAACTTATGTTTGAGACTATGCCAAGAAAGCCACTGTATTCTCTTACTCTATATATAGCTACTCCTCCACATTCACTATACCTAATTTTACACACATCCCCTCATACATACGTGGGGTTTTTTTCGCCACTCCCTACATTCTCACTTGAGCAGAATCTAGAATTAGTTTTTTTCAGGTATTTTTAACACCCTCTGTTCCTGTAAGCTGTGTACAAACAGTATTGCAGCTACTTCTAGGACTACATCTGATCTGACAACAGAAGTTTTCTTCCACTATATGCAGGAACACAGTTTGGTTGGGAAGAGAAGAAACTTACATCTTCAGCAATATTCATGGACCACACCACATAATAATCAAACATTTCTCTAGCAGAAAAATAAATTGAGTGGATAAAAAGTTTACAGGGACTTGCAAAATTACAGCAGCTACAGGAGTTGGCTGCATAAGAAAAAAATTTCCAAATTTATTTTAGCATCTTTGGCCAAGAAAACACTTGAGGGTTTTTCACACTACACAAACACGGATAAT
The DNA here is from genome assembly GCF_036417665.1 of Passer domesticus. Lineage (NCBI taxonomy): Eukaryota > Metazoa > Chordata > Aves > Passeriformes > Passeridae > Passer > Passer domesticus. The sequence continues at coordinate 23,247,080 of NC_087483.1, forward strand.
TAAAATGGCTTTCCACACACTCTGCTAGACATCACTGACATCTAAGAGCCAGCAGACTAAACCATTATGCAGCTTCAGCTGCACTGATGACAAAGTGCAAGGCTAACAAATCTTTATCATTCCCTTAGCAGAATATTGTAAAAAGAGCAGTAAGTAAAGGACACAAAAAAATTCAACCTCACATGATGATGGTGTCTTTGCTATCTGCAACAGCTGGTTGCCACTTTTGACCACTTCCAGGATAAACATGCATTTCCTTCAGACCTTTGACCCACGCATGTGCTGCTGAGCAAACAACCCCAGGCAATACAGGAGTGAGTTGTCTCCAGCATATTCGCAATTCTTTGTTTTTTAAAGATATATTTTATAGATCTACTTTTGAGGAAGGTGACAATGACAGATGTAACATGCAGAGACTAAGCACATAAAGCTCCATTTCCAAAAAAATGGCATCTTCACTAAAAAGAAAGTAACATTCAGTCTAAAAAAATTCTGCCATTCCTATCAACATTAGCTGTCAGCAAACTCAAACAATGCTGATCATTCCTGTCTGCTGTTCTCTATTTCTTAGATGACCTCCAAACACCTTGAAAATAGAAAACAAATGCATGGAACACAGCTTAAAAGTAGCCTAGAAACTGACTAGCTGGCAGTGCAATCCAGTGCAGGATCTCTCCATGTTACTCTGGAGGGACTGGAGTACTTTTTTATGCTGTAGATGGCATCTTGACAGGGCCCATCCCATAAACCCCTCCTTCTTTTCTCCTTGATTCAGCAGACCTTCTCCCTTCCTAACACAGTCTAATCATCCTCACACACATTATTCAACTCCTTGAAGGAAATCTACATTAGGAAATTAAATATTTTAGATGCATGCAGTTCTGTAAAAGGAAACAAGAAAAACAGCCACTGCTCCAGCAAAACTGATCAAAAATGCACACTAGTAAATGCTCCAAAAATCACAATGCAAGAAGCAGCATCTTTTGCATTTTGCTGTTATTTTGGCACAAAAATCTGTCACAGGTGCCTCACAGCAGAATACATGCAGCCTTGTTCTTTAAGCTAAACCAACACAACTGCACTCTTCAAGAGTAACTGCTGTGGAATTCTCAAAAATAATCTTAGAAAATGTGATCCTCACAATACGTTAAACCCAAGGGAAGTGCATTTTAACAAGAACACAATACGTTTGATGCAAGAGCTGCAAAAGGAGCCTTATTAACCATGGTACAGTTCATTTACTTTTAACATACAGAATGATTCCCTTAAAAATTGAAGTAAAACTTTTTGTCTATGTTCATGCTTGTTTTCTAAGCTACATTCTTCTCCCATTACTTTCAAAGCGGCAACTTGCTTATATATATTGCAATCAAAAATATTTAGTGCTAATAAAGGAATTATTCAATATTTTCCAGACTACTCTGCATAGTTGTTTCATCAGATATTCCTGTACTGTTACCTACCCTTGCTAAATACCACAATAGGGTGTTCATTTTCCAGCTAATGTTTCACAGTACAGACCACCATCTGCCCATTCAATAATATGGATTTTTACTTACTTGCTCTTAAAATGACACTTGCCCAATAGCCTTATCTCAGTCTTGTCCTTTCCACAGAATATGCCCTCAAAATGTGGCATTTTTACAGTTATGGCCAGAATGACTCATTTAGATCCAGGCTGGTTCTGAAGCATTTAAACAACAGCTGATTTTAAATGCAGTTCTTTCAAAATGAATGTGCTATCTCCAATGAGAATTTACCAGAATGCATTCCTTACAGAACTTACAGTTGCTCTGACACAGGCAGGTGGAATTTAACACAGGAAAAAAGAATGGTCCATGCTGGCTAGTGAACAATTTACTGCTGTAACATGCCAGGCAATGTTGATTTCATTTATTCGGTGGAGAAATAATACAGCAACAAATTAGATAAGTAATCATTCTTCTTTGCTTGTTAGGCCTTATGAAAAAAACATTTATGAGAAGCCAACCTACCTGTCTGGCTTTCAAAAAAGGTAGCCTGCTGCATTTTGCTCCTCCTCTAACAACTACACACCCCTTATGCAACATAAATTTGTCTCACTTCTTTCACCCATGATATTATCACAATGGATCTTTCTTGAAAATCTGTCCCTTACCACTACAAGAAAACTCTTCAACTACTCCTCCTTCCCAACTTCATTTGATCCTGACCTTTGCTACAGGACATCTATCTTGAACAGAAACTTCTCTATCACTAAGAAAGCAAATAAGCATACTAAGCAGGCTATCAGACAATAGTTTGCATAGACAAAATCAGAGAGACACTTAAGAGAAGAAAATAAAAGCAGCAGTGAAACAGTAAAATCACAGCCTAAGAAAAAAGGATTTGTAATAAATGTCCTTTCTTTTTTAATTGACAGAAGCACTAAGGGCCATGACTATTACAGCTTTTAAACCTGAAGGTGTAAACATGCATTGTTATTACTTCAGTTCACCCGAAGTCTGAATTACACTACACAACCTCTGCAAGCAGAAATTGTCATCTTTCACTGCAGACCAGCATCATCCAGCTCTTTGTTGCTGGAGCAAAGTGTCTCTGAGCCCAAGCCCCCAGAGAACACAAAAGTACTGGCCAAATGCCACTGAGGATGCACTGCAGCAGTGCAGCAATGCCAGCAGACCTGCTGACCTAAGACAACTTTGTTATGTGTTGATATAAAAGCTCAGAGCAGAAAGCAGTGTCAGCAAAACCTGTGACAAGTAAAATTTTCAGTAAGACACTGCAATTTTTAGGATTTTATGGCCTGTAATGGTCACTGCAGTCTTGGCATAAAGTGCCTATCCACAGCTTTCAATACAGCTTTTCAGCAGATGGGAGAATCCTGAATGTTAGCAACTACAGTGTCTTCCCATTTCTGCTTTACACAATAACAAGAAGCCTACCTGAATTCAGTTCCATGTATCTACTGAAAATAATATCAGAATTACTTGCAAGTAGATCTTTGTGGGTCCCTTGCAAGTCAGGATAATTTGCGATTCTATCATTCTAAACCACAAATAAAACCTGACTAACGGGTGCTAGGTTCACACTTAGACTGACATTATGGGTCTTGTCCAACCCAAGTGATTCTAGGACTCTATGATTCTATGAAAGTAATATACAAATTTAGATATTATTGATGTTTGTGTTTTAATTCAAGATGCTTAAATCACGGTGAATTACAGCCAAACTGGACTGGATTTGCTGGACATCTTACATGGAGTACACATACATACAGATCATATCTCTACATATTCTATAAAATTACATATATGTGACTGCATGCACTACACATATAGTGAGTAGCTAGTAATTACACTTTTACTCTATAGTAATATAACATATAGTAGCTAATAAATGCCTAATCAGTGTAGTCCTCATCTAGAGATGCTGGGTACACTCACATTTTCATCACAGGACCACTTATATTTTAACCATGTTTCTCCTATAGCTGTGCCCCCAGTCTCAGACCCCTGTAAGTTCCAAGCCTTCTTCCAGTCTGTAGATGAAATGTGCTGCTGTCGTGCCACCACTCTCCTGCAAACCAGAACTCCCTTTCATCATACTGATAGATCAAAAACAGAATAAACCTACACAGGGCAATAAGCCTAGCTCCTTTAGAGCTCCATCAGCCTTTTCTGCTGTCTGATTCACCATGCTTGACAATGAACCAGAACCAAACACAAAAATCCAGGGAAATTGCCTTGGAACCTCCAACTTTAATGTTCCTCAATGCACATAAAGTTTGCATTCATCTGTCTTCCACACCGACATATCATTAGCAGTCCACTTTCAGCCACTATAAACCAAAGCTTTTCTCCTCTCCATCTGACAAACTTTCCAACTCTTCTAACCTGAAGACACTCAAAACCAATATCTTGTTACGAGTCCATGGCTTTATACTCAGTACCATTTACAACTAATGTCAAAGCAATTGAACAGTCATCTGTTCATAATGCTGAAAGTTAAGTAATTCATTAGCAAACATGGCATTTGTAGCTAACACTAATAAATTAATTTGCCATTCAAAGCTAATATGAAATCCACAGTATTCTGTGACTAAGAAAAAAAGATGGTCAAAAGCAAATACCATGTTTAATCAAAGGCTGTTTCAGCTGTATCTGTATTTGTCACACTTCCTACACATTCTCCACCCTCATCTTTACAGAGGATTATTGTAATGATTAACACTGAAGAATCCTGTGTGAGGAAGAGGGAACCATTTCACTTAACAAATGCTTAAGTGAGGTAAGAGAAAAATTACACATAATTACATTTGTTTTACCAAGCCTTGCTCCAAGCCACTAGCCGTTGAATACACTCCATATATTTTACCTTCTGTCATTTTCTTGTTTTTCCAAAGATGGACTGATCTTGCACATGTCTGTGACAACCCCCCTGGAGGGGTAGAAGGGTGCTCAGGCTTCTTTGAAATAAGGGTCCCTGCCAGATGACATTCCAAGTATCACTTTTAATTACGCTTCAGCATGAATTGGGAGTTTTTGTATTTTTGGCAACTACTTAACAGTGTTCACACTCTAAATGTAACTGAGTTTTGAAATTAGCATCCATTCAAGAAGAAAGGGTAAAATAAATACTTCTTTCTGACAAAGAGATAGCTGTACAAAAATCCACTTTTGCAGCAGAGGTAAGACAGACCAAAATGCATCTGGGAATGCAGAGGTGTTGCACCCCTGAGTCCTGCTGTTACAGGTAACAGGCAGCATGAAGGCATTAGACATGACTCTTTCTCAGCAGCAGACCTCAGTATGACCTCTGTTCCCATAACTTTCTACCTTCCCCAAGTATCCAGACAGCAGATACCATTTGTCCCATCTATGAAGAATCAATCAATTTAGAAATTGCATGAGGTTTCCATGGAATAGACCACACAAATCCTTCGGTATTAGCTCAACCTAGCTCATTTTTATCTAATATAAAAATGGAGCCTAATATTGAAGGCTTCTCTTCAAGATTCCCCACCAAAGCTCCTGCTTCAGAAGACAGAACACACACAAAGTGAGCTAAACACAGCTCAGTCCCTAAGATAGTTACAGTTCAGCATATTTAATGTCTTGTTCTCTTAAAGCCACACACTACTACTCTTACAGACACAAAAATGATGTTCAAAGTGACTACAACATGCCTGTTTGAAATAAAAGGTTTCATTCCAAGCATACTACCCAGCAGCTACCCAGGGTAGCATTCCAATTCTTTATGCTGAAACTCGTGGATTTGAAGAATAGCCAAGACACCTCATACTCAGAAGCGCATGTCACCATAAAACGCAGTTTGTCTAGTCTGGTTTTGTCTCTAATAGAAACCCTTGCTTCTCATGAAAGCCTGGATTCAGAAAGCCATGTCAAGGCAGATAGCATCTGGCTCTGCTCTTTCCCCACATTGGATTGCCCGAGGAAGCACTTACTAGACATACAATACAGAACTTTCATGCCAATAATCTCTGAGGCATTTCAGCCAAATAGTACATACCAGCTTGAATACTGTGACTGTCCTTGTGTTTCTGCTGTTTCTTTCTTCACAGTAATTGGCTGTCTGCATAGTCCTACACACTCATTCTGCCAGGACTGACAATACAACAGGAGACTAACAAGCTTCAGGCATTGCTTTCTTGTTAGTACTAAAATGAGACCTATGCAAGCATAATCCTGTCAAGAATTAAGATAAAGACCTCTGGAAAGGAGCTCACAGATTTGCATTTCATTCCTCAGGATGTTATGGGTCATTTTATCTGCTAGATGGAAGATGAAACATGGGTGTACATGACTTATACTCCACACACTGCAATTTTTATGAAATCACAGAAGAATGCAAATGTGAACAAAATGAGCCCACAGGATTTTTCAACTTACCACCTAACTTTATGAAGAATATTATTTCTTTCCAGCTTCCTCCTCCCGTTAACTCTATATGTATAATGAATATATCTTGCCTTAAATTAAAACTAAATATTTGAGGAGGGGGCGCTTATTTAACAACAATACTTTACACTCACACTCCATCCAGCGCTACTGGATAGGGTGGGGTCCAGCACTGCTCCGCTATGGACACAAAGCAGCAAGGATGCTGAAGATGTATACAGGATCCTTATTTTGCCTTCGTAATTTCCCAAAAGAAGTTTCATGCATATACCACTAGCCCCGACTTATTTTTCCTAACTTCTTTTTATCACCTCTCATCCGCACTCCCGGTCAGGGTCTGTCTCGAACAGCAGTCCCTGAGTTGCCCGAGGCCGGGTATGCCCAGGGCGCACAAACCCGAGGGGCTGGGCAGGCTCCGGCGGCGCCGATCACCACCCCGGGGGCAGCCTGCCGGCGCAGGAGAGCGCTGCGGCAGGAAGGGCTCCCAGCGGCGGCTCTCGCTCGCTTCCCCTTCCTAGCTCCGGCTCGCCACAGGTCCCCGGGCCGCGGGGGCGGCCCCTCGCTCCGCCGCTGCCCCGGCTCCGCAGCGCCCCGCAGCAGGTGCTGCCCCATCCCTCCGAGGGCCCCCCGGCGGCCCGGCCCCGCTCCCGCCGCCGGCCGGACACCCCGCGGGGCTGGCAACCCCGGCCCGCCGCCAGGGGAAGTTTCCCGGCGGGGGAAGGTAGGAGGGTCCCGGCCCGGGACGGGGCCGGGCGGGGCGCGGTGCACTTACAGCCGTTTCTCCTGCGGCTGCAGCTGCCGGTGCATGGCCAGGGAGAAGCCGAAGAGGCTGCCCGTCTCCCCGCTCCAGCTGATCACGTTGTCCGTGTCCAGGTTGAAGGCGCCGGCCAGCCCCGGCAGGAGGGGCAGGTAGAGGACGAGCAGGGCCGCCATCTGCTCTTGCCCGGCACGGGAACCTGCCGCCAGCGCCCTCGCCGCTCCCCGCGCTGAGCGCGCCCGTTGTGCCGCGCCGGGCCCGCCCCGCCCCGCCCTCCGTGTGCCCGGCCCCCGGCACTGCACAAAATGTCCCCGGGCCGGGCCCCTTCCCCTGGGAGGGGCAGCCGAGGGCGTAGCCCCGCCCGTGAGTCGCCCACCGCCTCCCGGGGCCCCCAGGGGGTTCACCGCCTGCCGCACCCCCGGACTCGGATGTCTTTGCCCTTCGCGACGCTAAATGAAGCCGTACCGAGGGGCGGGTCACGGCCGCAGGTGAGGACCGGGCCGTGGCCCGCGCGCACCGCTGGGGAAAAGCGCAGAGAGCTCCCATGGCGGGGGCCGGGATGTGTTTGAGACATCACACCGTGTCCCCTGCGGGGCTGATACCGGACTGGCTGCGGCTCAGCAGCATCAGGTCGGTCCGGGTACCGACCACGGGCATAACACATGGCCCAAGCGTGCTAAGGTTGATCCAGACCTATGGACAGCATGACCCCAGTATTCACTCTGTATTCCCCAAACAACACATGCAAGAGAAGAAAAAAAAAAAGTATCTCTCTTCCAGATTATTCACAGGTCACATGAGAACAGAGGCTGAAGACTAGCTGAATATCCTCCTCCTCCAGCATGTCTTATCTCTGAACGCATCTGAAAATTTCTTACTCCTACCTTTTAATTGTTCAAAAACAGTATGTGGGTTTGGATACCAGGTCGTTTTCTCTTATGCTTTCACCCATAATTCCAAAAGGTTATTTGCCAGCATACCTTATCAACTTAACCCACTCCAGAGAAAGAAGGAGGTTTTGGGTTTTGAACAGAATCTTGGTCTAGTGCTCTGGATTAGGGAAGCAGATGCAAATTTTAAAAACCTCACAAATTCCAAGCAGCATAACAATACTGAGTTGTTCTTTTGTACTGCTATCCAGGGTACAAAGAGAGAAGCTAAGATTCCAGAGAAACTGAGAAAGAGCAATTGAGACAGAGCACTCAAATAATGTTGATACTCCTGAAACAATACTCTGCTCCCATGGAGTTAATTCAAGCTACTTTTTCCAGAGTAATTATTCTAGGATAGCTCCGTGTATAGACAAGTCTTTGGCTCAAGCCCAAAACACTCTTGATCGAAAGAGGGGAAGAAAATGCACCAGAAATGTGTCTCTAATGTGGAAACAAAACATTTTGTTAAATTAGGTACCCAGATATTTATTGCTAATAGAGTCCTTCCCTGCTTGCCCCTCCATGCCCAACCCCTTCAAAGTCTTAATCCAGTGTTCAATCACTGCCACAGCAGAAAACTGTACTGGCATAAATTCTGCCCTAATTTCACTAAAGGGCCTGTAAGAGGGAAGGGTCCCAGACTAATTACAAGCTGTTTTTCTACAATCCACGTATTTCATAGTAATTAGTAAAGATTTGAAAACAAGTCCTTTAAAACAATGTTGACATCTGTACCAAAGTCTTAGCAGTTTGCCTTGTGGAACAATCAAAACTTGCGTGCTTCTAATACTCTTACAGTAACTATAGTTACTTTTTAAGTAATGCTTGTACTCAACAACTTGCAAGAAGTCACAGAAGTACTTTCATCCAGAGCTTCCTGAATGATACTGGCACATTAGGTTTATCTGACTTCTCCCCCTCCCTCTAACCAGCACTGCCTGAGCATGTTGTACCTGTTTGTTCATATCCACAGAGATTGCTGAGGGGAGACAGAATTTTCTCATCTCCAGATGCAGTAACAAGCATTCCAAGACACAGTAACGTTAATACTTGTCTCAAGGGACCACAGCAAGAATAACAAAAATAGAGTGTATACAGGGTGGAGCAAAACTGCACACGAACAGCTTAGAATTACCTTGGATGGTCTCTCATCATTTCGTACTATTTTCATTTGCTCTAGATGAGGAGAGAGGGGAAAAAAAAAGTTTTACAAATATGTCAGTTTCCTTCCTTTGCTCTTCCTCCAAAACAAACATGCTGTGAGTTATCTGTAGCTAACACATACTTCAGGAATTCCTCTTTTATACAATCCTGGTATAAAGGGGGACCATATGAAGATTAGGTATGATGGCCAATTAAACATGAGCACTCTGTTATGCATAATAACACAGCGATTCTAAGAAATGCAATGGCCAGATCAAAGCAGTTTCTCTTTTTTGTAACAAACGCTCTGCTCTTGCTGAGTTTTCAAGCTGTCTGCTTATTAATGGTGTGTTGATACTCAGCTGAAGGGCTACAAGATGTTGGCATGTTGTGTCTACAAAATGAGCAAGCCTCAATGTGTAGACACAGGTATTACTGTCAGCAATACTTTCCTCCTCTATGCAACCATGTAGCTAATTACAAAGTTTAAAAAAAATTCATTTCTGGAAAATAAAAGAGGTGGAATGCAGAAGCTACAGCTTGGCAAGACATTTTAAGGGTTTCCCTAGAAGAAAGGCAAGGCACAATGTTTTACATTTCTGAAATTCTATCCTTTGTATCAACAATATGCTACACAAAGAAATACACAATTTCTGGATGTTCAGCTGTGCAGCTTTAATGCAGCACATCAAATGGTCCTGAAAAGACAAAATATACAAACAACCCCATCTCATTTCCTTTTAAAAAATTGCTTGATTTTGTAATCTCTTAATTTATGACATTCCAGATGAAAAAAAATTATACAACCAAAAAGGTTTTGTTTGGTTCACTACACAAGTTCCAAAGTAGAGCATTGTTTCAATTCAGAAATATAAACTAGGTTTAAGTGTTAGTAGCCTGAATGGTTGGATGGTTTCTCCTGAACACAATATGCATACCGTTTCTAGAACTGCATGCTCTAGAAAAATAATTTACATTTATTGAACAGATGCATCTTAACAGCTACAAGAAACATCTGCATTTTTATGCAGCCAGGTTATCAGACTATCTTTGCCAGTATATCCTCATAGCTGTTCTTGGTTCCCTAACAATCGCTAGAAATAGCAAACAGCAGCACAGGAGATAAAGGGGCTTAGAATGGTAAGTGAAATAAACTGCTCAACACTATGTAAGCAAAATGTTTTGCTTTAAACAATCTAAATCCAGAGCATTAAAACAGTTATATTTACACACTTGTAAATTGTATGTACACACATTTATAACAGAATGAGGAATGTCTTCGTCTCTCTCTCTTTACTATCTTTTCAGAAAGGTTACCAAAATGCATCTTTTTTACTAGTTGCTCTATTTAAACTACAGCTCCAAATGAAGGTGTTACTATGTTCCTATAACTTTGTTTTTTCTCTTTGATGTCTAAAACAACAAGATGACATTCTGCCATCCTTTACTTGCTTGTAATGTCAAAATATTTTACCTTGGTAGACATAGTATTACACAAATAAAAATATGAGCCAAAAGAAATATTTCAGTCCAGACCTGGAATTTTGGTGAACACTGAGACCAGTGTATACAGCAGTTCTTTCAGTCTTTTACATCTAAAGAATGTTTTTCCACCCAAGTTGTCAGGTACATTCCTTAAGTAGTTTTAGAATGACGAGAACTGTTTGGAGAGTAAACATCTATGTAAACATACATGGAGGCACTTTATGAGCATAGCTGGGCAGAGATCAGAGAAACACTGGTGACAAATGGGAATCAAGCAGCCATACTTTGGATTTCTATGGGAGGAATTCAAGATACGCCTTCAAAATTACTTATAACTAAGGCATAAAATTACAGTGATTTTGAATGTATGCCTGTGGTTTAATTCACTAGTAACATACACCACTATGTAAGATTTGCCCCACCATAAGGTAAGATGAAGCTGAAACATCATTACACACTTCACAGGCACCTTTGCAGCCCCATTCTGTGGTTCTCTCTGAGAGACATTTATAACCCCAAAGTTCTTACATTATCACAGCTGAACCTTGTATCACTGACTGCATCCCAGACCCATCTACACCATTCATGCTTTCCTTGATCTGCTATATGTGTCCTGCAATGCAACCTTGCCTCTCTTGGAGAACTTTTCACCAGTGTGGAGAGACCTAACCTGTTATCAGATACTAACTTTTGTGTAGTTCTAGCCAACTCTCCCTCAATTGCATCTTCCAACTAATTTGCACCACAGCAGCCAACAATGGCTTATAAGGAAGCAGAGGAGATCCAAAAGATAAACAAGGTATTTCTTGGGTAGGTTTTGGCAGGGAGGGAAGAGAGAAGGCTTACAAGCAAGTTATTCACAGGATCTCCCTGGAGATTTTCCCCAGCAATTTTGAAAGCAAGACAAACCTTCACAGGACATATTTTAACCCCATCAAGAACCAGAAAGGATTATTGTTCAGGACACTTTCACTCTCCTAGCTCACACAGACCTGACTAAAGAGTCTTTGGCCATCACCCAGAACACAATTCCACACAACCTTGATAGCACTTACCTCCAAGAACTGCACTGGGTGTGGATGCTGATGCTGGACAGGACCTGGCCCTGGGACAGAACCTGCAAGGCACAAGATCAGGAACTCCAGTCACTCAAGGACTCTGGTCTCTAGGTCACAATCTAGTTTATTGTAACAGCACAGCTGAGACCCCGAGTGTCTCTGGCAGCAAACAAGGGGAAACAGCTGCTTGGTCATTTCCACACTTGCTACACCTGTCCTCCCATCAGGTCCTGGATCAGACCCAGCTGTGAGGCCAGCTGGCTGTTTGGCTTCCATGGGGGAGGTAAAGCTCCTTCAGATTGCACAGAGGCTTCCAGTGATTCACAAGCACCATGCAAAGAAATCCAATTTCTTTTTTTTCTAATAGATTTAATTTTTTTCTATAGCCACTGTCTTTAAAAATTCTACTATTTTGGCACTACAGCCAGCTCATTTACATGTGCCAACCAAACTGTGTCTGCCACTGATTCAACAGGACCTGTGGTCAAGACATGTTGAAACATGGTGTTCAGACAGCTGCAGGCAAAGCCAGCAAGGGCTGCTTCTCTGGTTAAGGTCTAAAGCTAGCAGTCTCAGAAAGATACTACTTCTAATTCCTTTACTTTTTCTTTGCTAATAGAAAATGCCTTCCTTTTTTTTTAACAAAAAATAAATCTAACAAACATATTCACTTTTCTCTTTAGATTAACATCCTGATTTCTGGAAAACAAACTGGGCAGGACAGACTAGAGCACCACAGGAATCTTTTTCTAGTTCTTTTGGATCACCACCAGTTAAAACTATTTCTCTTCTGGAAAATTTATTGTTTTAATTAATCATAGTCTTTTAAATCAATCCATAATGAGTAAATTCAATATTTTGTTATATTAAGTCTCACTTGCTAACATACTCACTAACAATGATGAAAATGTTAATTATGCAAAGGCTGTTAAAAAAATTACTAAATGAAGTCTTTAAAGGCCCAGTCCACTCAGGATCTGAGCTACTGACTGAAGGAAAAGCAAGTTGTTCTCTCTCCCTGTTTTGCCTGGATATGAACATGCAAAGTTCATGTGTTATGTGGAGGCTGAGACACATTGCACTTCTCATATGCTCCCAGCCTTTAATTTCTGGAGTTTCATAAGTTTTCTATAGAAACAAAATATTCTTCTACCCTCATGCCCATCTACCTGTACCATTTTATATGAAAAAACTATCAAATACTTTAACTTTCTCATTTAGTCAAACAAATTAAGAAACTAAAATCAACACAATAAGACAATCTGTTATCCAAGGAAGAATTATTTTAAATATTCCTTTTTTGTCCAACCTTGAACCATTTATAGCTATCAAAGGAAAAAGACTGAGGATTGTCTGCCTATGCAGTATTTTCCAATTACCTGCTTCTGTTTAATTATTAAACAACTACATTAGGCTCAACAGGAAGAATTTTTTTTTTCAGAATAAGACTGCTCATACATGAGTTAATCAGAAACAATTTCATGTTTAAGCAAGCACTACAGAAGTATTCAGACAAAAAATAATAGTTCCTCTGCAATTTCAGTTTTATTCAATGAAAATATTCATTGCATGATGCTACCATGACCAGGCAGGCTTAGTGAGTGAACTGCAAATCTAATCAGTTTGGCAAAGGGTTTAGGGGAGCTCTTGTGCTGCTTCGCTGACTTCAAGTGATTGTTTTCCTTTGCTCATTTGTTGCAAACAACTAAAATCTAGGTCAAGGAAGGAAAGGTCATTCATTAATTATGAAAGTGCAAATTTTTATACAGTATTGGAAAGGTTTCAAAAGCAGTTTTGAATTCTGTATTCATTGTGTATTCTATTTTCTCACTATTTCCCCCCATCTTTCTATATATCTAAATTTTGAGCACCTTCATAGGAAAAGGTAAAATAACTTGTGCCTTGTAGGCAATGAAAATTTAATGCATTGAGTTTTAAACAACTATTTCAGTAACATTATGAATTGGTAGAAGGTTTATGGCACAAACATATTTCCACACTTCTGTACACTGTAACTGCTCTAATGTTTATTTTCAGATCGTCACTTCATTGGTCATCCAACTTAATCCAACTTAATTCTGTTAGGGGTAATATTTTTTTCTCTGGGAGTTCTGAAAGGTTTTGAATTTTCATATAGTAATCACATTTAAATAAGCCCAGTCTTATTTTATGTGATAAGAGGAATTATTCTAAAATATGCATTATAACAACTGTGTGGGGTTTTTTTTCAACTGCAGTCATCAGTCCCCGTGTGGGTGTGCTGGGAGTGCTCTGCCTTGTCTTTCACATGTCTTGCTCTACATGTCTTTCACACCAGAAATCTCAAAGACAACACCCCAAATCTATCCCAGCTCATTCCACACATCTGGGAACATAAACAAGTGAGGAAGGTAAAATGATACAGTCCAGGAGAGATGGTCTCAGTTTTCTTTAGGGCTGTACCTTTCCTATCATTTCCTGCATGACACATATGTATTGTTTTCTTTACTTGTGGATGTGTGTGTTTTGGACACACCAGATAAACACTATGTTTTCTAGCATGCAAGCAAGTAAACTGCTGTGAATTTCTGATCACAGAGTGAAGTACATGCATCAGTTCCTGTTACTCAGCTTCTTCTAGAGTCAATCAGCATCTCCAAGGATCAAAGTCCACTTTTAAGCAATTGAGCAACCTAATTGGCAGGTAGATCAAGGCATGATAATATGCTTATTGACTGCAAATAAAGGTACACTAACCCATTTTACTGTGGAACTGTTCCTAACCTTAATAAAATAAAATGCAGATATTCTACAGTAATGATGTGTGTTCCACACAGAGCATAAAGTACTATCTCAAAGCATTTTTGTTCTTCCCCTGTGACATATAGCACTACTACAACCTCCATTTCCAAGTGGAAAAGACTGACAATCTAATTAAGGACAAAAGAGTATCATAGAGGGAAGCTGCAGCAGAACCCACAGCCAGAGCTGGTTTCTGAATTCTCCTTCCTCCTGTGCCTTAGCAGAAAAATAGCCCATCTAAACCTGAAAATTTGCAAGGTCACTTCTGCACAGTGTGTAATACAGTGAACCTCCTCTTGCTGTTTATGGCTGGTGCTCTGCAGGTTACAGACTTTGTTTGGACATGGGTTCATCCAGAACACTGTATTTATTTAGAGTTTCTAATTTATATAACCCAATTTGTATTTATATTATTGACCTCTACAGCACAGTGGAAACAAGATATGCAAATAAATTGTACACTGTGTGAAAAGGGACTTTCTATTTCAAACTCCCCTGCTCCACTGTCTTTATATGATCAGATGTGAATTAACATTTTATAGTCATCTTATTCATGATTTTATAAACTTCTGTAATATCCCACTTCAATAATCTCTTCTTACACAGAAGTCTCATTGTCCAATTCATATATGAAATAGATATAATTTTAAACACTTTTTAACAGTTTTTAAGTACTTCAGGCACTCTTTATACCTTTATATTATGCCTCTTGAGACAGAATTGTCAGAATACCAGAAAACATTCAAGATAAAGCAAAGACATGGATTTAGAGCAGTAGCATAATTTTACACCCTGCTTCTTATGGTATTCCATTTGTAATTCCCTATTTTTGAATTTCTTAATTCTCTTTCCGATTGCTACTAACCATTGAGATGATGGTGAATTTACCATAGGGAGACCAAGATCCTCAGTGGAACAAGTTAGTACAAAGTCAATTTTTTAACTGAAGCAAGTTTCTTTGTACAATACGAACCATAGTCTTGCTATTGTATTTCTGAGTCATTTATATAGAAACTTTTATTTTGAATCAGCTTTAATTTTGACCCACAAAAAAATTGTATAGAGGCAGTAAAGACTAGGTCTCTAATGCTCACATCACTTCTTAGGCTTTCAAACATGGCAAATGGCCTAAATTCCCCTGGGATTTCTCTCTTGGAGCAATATTAATTCCTCCTATTTTCTTCAGTCATCTCTTAATCTACAAAAGGATCTTCTCTTCATTGCATACCAGTTTACGTTCTTGAAGGCTCAAAGCAACTTGAAAAATCCAAGGTGATTGTGACAGCTGACTCATCTTTTTATCTTTAATGACCAGCAGGGTCATTGCCTTCTTGAAAGAATTCCGAGAGGCATGATGTCCCTTCGCAAAGTCTGTCTTTTTCACATTTTCACTAACACTGCTCTCATTACAAATCCTATTACATTCCTAGATTAAAAGTCAGTTTCTGTAGTTTCTCCCAAACACCCTATTTCAAACTTTCTCGAATGTACTCCCATTTACTCATCTGGTACATGATAAACAACAGTTAATACTCCATTTGGTGGAGTTCAGAAATTTCATAAGTGCTCTCATTCAAATCTCAAGGACAGTAGTAAATCCATATAAAATTCATGATTAAGAAAATCCTGTGTCAACTAATGATGTACTGAGGAAATAGGATGAACACACACCAATTCTTTATTTCCATGCTCATAATTATGCAATTATATCTGTTAGAACATGGGTCATTGCCAAAGCAGAGCCTAAAAAATAGGCAGGCTGCTATCTGTTGCTTATCCCCAGTCTTATCAAGCTGTGATCTCAGGAGCTGAAGGAGCAGCATGAACCCAGAAGTCATGTCTGCCCTTCTGAAGGTTACGAATATTTTCTCCTCCCTTTGCCCCTGAAGTTACCAGCAGGCTGTAAGTCTCCCCAGTAGAAAAGCTGCCAAATGCATCTACTCTTTCCAAGCAGGCTGCTAGTAGCAACTGACTCATTGTTACAATTGAACTGGCAGCATGAAAATCCTTTCAGAGAGCATGAATCCATTAAAGTCTCTTAGTTTTCTTGGGCTCTTGCTCATCTTCCAACAATGGCATTAGTAAAAGGGAGTAATTTTTTCATGCAACACTAATTTTCTGAATTCTCCATGGTTTCCTATGCTGTATTCTACTGTCATCTTGTTTCTTATTTCATGACAACAATCTGGACTGTCCCCTGTGCACTTACTTTTTTTTTTTCTTATTCATGTCACAACTCAGAAGAAAAGCACTTCTCGAACATTTTACAAGAAGACCTATCTCTTTCATGTTAAAGAAGCTGCATGACTACAGTAAGCCAACACCTAAATATTTGTGTGCCCTGTCTCCACATGCCTTCGTTAGAGAGACATAACCTTAGGTGTTATTCATATGAATGCACATTCATGGATATAAAATTGTTGGCAGTTCCCTATTACCCTACTTATACACTGTGTAGATGATTGTTGTCTCCTGGCTGAGCAATAACCTTCCAATGGATCAACCTCTGTCACCACAAAGGAAAGGGATTCTCAGCACACGTTGTGAATCTCTACATTAGCAGGCAGCACTCTGTGCTATTTCTAAGACTAGGCAGGTATTTTCCTTGCACCAAAAGGGATGGCACTTAACCCCTGAAGTTCCAGCATTGACATACTTCTCATTCTAATCCATACTGTCCAACATAGCATTTAATCTAATCCATAACATTCAGAAACCACATCCAACGAAGGAATTTGTATTTTAAGCAGCACAGCTCCACTTACTTGCAACTTACTGCTGTTCCATACCCTGCATATTTAACCTTTTTAAACTTCATAGCATTCAAGAATACTTTATGCAGAATGAAAATTCATTATTTAAAGGTATAAAAATATATAAAGACTTTGTTTAAAAATCTATAGCTCAGAAAGTAGTATTTAACTGCAGAAAACCTGAAGATTTTCCCACAAATTACTAGTGGAAGAGTGGATCTAAACAGAGAGGATGCTTGTATGTTCCTAAAGAATAACAAGAAAGATTAGTTAGGACAGAGACAACAGAAAGTACTACTTTTAAAAGTTTGGGGTTTTTCACTCATTGCTTCAAAGTTTTTATTATCCTGAAAGCTGCAGTTCTAGAACTTCTAAAAATGTTCTTGAATGTATGTTCTTGAAAGGGAACATACAACCTAACCTGTTCTAAAACCTGTTCCAATATTTCATTTGTCAAAATCAAAAATGGCACATTTGGCAAGAATAAAATTCTGGCAGTGACAGGGCTATAGTTATAGGGTTTTGAATCATTAGCTAGATTTCCCTCTTACTCCTATTCCCTTCCTTCTTTCCTTTTTCCCTTAATAAAGCAGTAACGGGTGTGATTCTTGTTACAAAACATAGCATCTTTAGTATTTTACTTTTTTCTAGTAATTCTGTTATTTAGCTTGAAAAAGGAGGGCACAGTTGGAAAGGGACATAAACAATTTAGTGATATTTAAACCCTATTCTTGGAGATGCACATATGCTGACTTTATTACAGTAATACTTCTAATAATTACAAAGGAAGCAATCATTGAAATATAATTAGACATATGAATAAATACATGGAAAACTGAGGGCCTAGTCATTTTCTAAATATAAAATTTAGTAATTTTCTTATTTAAAATAAACATGTTCAAAATGAAACCTTCAGGCCTCTCAGACAAGGCCTGTGGATGCCTGACAATGCCTAACTTCTGGACCACATGGTCCAAAACACCCCTTTCAGACAAATAGTTTGGCATGCTGAATGATATAGACACCATCTTAACTCCTGCAGTGTCCATCATATCTTTTGAGTGGTAGTCATACTAACACAGAAAATACTCAGTTGTGTCTCACTTTCCTCTCCCTGCTCTTTCCCAGAACATCAGTCTGGTGGGAAAATAATCAAAGCAGGTGCTCAGTGTCACTAAATCTGGTTACCTCAGTTAGCACAACACTACCAGTCTGTTGTCACCTTTTCTGGCTCTTGTGTAACTGTGGGACACAGCCTGTGGGGATGAGCAGGTAACCAGAAATTAGGATTTTAAAGCATTTCAGTTGGGACTTTGGTTTATACTACTATCTTTCTTTTGCTCAGCCACATACAGTTATTTATCTTCATTTCCTTAATACCCATTGTTACTCTTTAGATATGAGTGAGGCTCAGAATGACCTCCTCTGAACAAAGCAGAGTGCTGGCCCTTTGATATTTGAACTATGCAGGCTCCTTTTCAGAGCAGGAGAGTGCAGGAACCATATATGCTTATCACCTAAAGATGAAAGGGGGCCTGGTTCTCCACTGCTCAGTTCCAACTGCAAATACTTGTGCCTCAGAAACTGCAGAATAAAATTATATCATGACAATTATTATTCCAAACAGACATTACAATGAAACTCCCTCTAATGTTAACCTGTTAGTGAAGGCCCATTATTTTAGGATTACAACAGCTGCTTACTCTGCATCAATTATAGAATACTTCTTTGATCAGAACTGAGTTCATCCTTCTGCCTCTGATTTAACTTTACTGAATTCTGTTATCTGACTGACTTTGGATTTACAGTAGTACAATAATTTTGCTTTTTTTGTCATCTGATCTCTAGAATAGTGTCTGAATGATTGTCCTTTGGTTTCTGCAACTTCTTTTGAAAGTCACATTAATGCATGTAAAGACCTTTTAAAAAGAACTGTATTGTCATTATACCAAAAAAAAACCCAAAAACCACAACTTCTATTGTGAAAAGTAAGTGATCTTGGGTTGTTGTTTCCTTTTCCTTTCCTGATAACATAGAAATACTGTGAACATCCCAAATGCCACTGTAAAATTCTAAATTTTTCAGAAATTAAATCTCATCCTTGCTTTTATTTTACGAGGCATCATTTCACCTGCAGCTAGAATCAGAGCTGTAATAAATGAAATATTTTTATAATTCTAAGAGGCACAAATTAGAACTAAAGTTTTCACATGTCATAAAACCAAATTGTGAAATATAAAGCAACACTTTACTTTGACTGCTGTATATTAGGGCTACGTAGGGCTTCAATTTTTATATAAGAAACAAAAATAAGAAATGCACTAAAGCTAATTTTCATTCTGTTTATTCTTAGACTCTTAATATTTAAGCTAAAAGTCACAAATGTGGGTTAAAAAAACATACCAGGCCATGAACAGCCAGCACAGGCCACCTCAAATCTTCTCTGCATAACTGTGCTTGGAAAAGGAACACTCTCCTGGCTTGGATAATGAAATTAATTAAATAAATTAAGCAGAATGACTGAAAAATAAATTTAAGACACCAGTTGGCACTCAGTGGAGAAAGGAGAGGGGAGATGACATTCAGCTATTTCTCCTCTTCATGCTTCTTAGTCAGCATCCATTTACAGGCATCACCTCTAATCACAGGCAGTGGTGAAGTTCCCACACTGTCATTTTCTCCTAGCAAACTGAGAAAACAAGGTCTTTTCACCCCTCCTATTTAGAGTGTGGACCAGACCCTTTATCATATGAGAAAACTTCCTTGCAGGTGCTCTGCATCCTCACACACAAACACCCCTTCCCAAAGGGGATCACCAGCTCTTGCTTTTCCTCTCTTTTATTACTGTAATTACTGGGAATTTTCACCTTTTTCAGTAGTGTAATTTAAGATTTCTTCCTTGTCTGTGCCTCTCCAGGCTGGCAGACAAGTTGGGGACTCTCCTGAAAACACCTCTTGCCCCTGAGTGAGCTGCATCCAGGAGAAAAGTAGGGGCTGACTCTGCCGGTACAGAAGTCCCCTGAATAATTCTACATCACAAAATTTCTCTCAGCACTCACCCCACCATCAGCATATACCAACAGCATGTTGCTAACCTTTTCTACCCTGTGCCTTTGGGTCAGAGTGCCCAACACTTGTCTTTCATCCCATACAAAAGCAATGCACATGTGAAAACACCTGATGCTTTGTTCCAGTGCCAGCGCAAGACTTTGGTGCTGTTGGCACCATGGCTGTTCACCACATACCCCAAGTACTGGAAGGCAGGAGGAGAGCAGCGGGACAGAAACCAGTTTGAATGCTGACTTCATGGTCTACAAAGAGGTGGGGACGGGATTAATGAAAAGGAGAGCAGTACAGACAAGACTGAGCAGCCTTGATGTCTGGAAAGTGAAAGCCAGCTAAGAGTGGTTATTTCTCAAATCCCATCCTCATTGCTAAGTGCCCTGTTTGTGGCTCAGAGGTGACAGCAGTCTATTCTGAGCAGAGGAACTGCTCCCAGTTACACCATGCAGGGAGGGGGCACTCACAGAACTGGGTGCTCCAGCTGGGACCCCGCAGTTGCTGCGCTGACAGCTGATAAAAGCACCCAGGCAATCCCTACCAACCCTGGGCTGCAAGGTTGAACTGTGCTGCACTATTAGGGAGCTATTTATAAATACGAGAGTGAAACCAAATGCTTCTGCTTTGCCTTCTTTAAAAGGCCAAACTCAGCCTTCAAACTGGTCTATTTCTAGCCATCCATTCAATCCCTGATTCCAGCACACGTGCTACTCCATCCAGGCATACAATTCCTGCTGATTTAGCAAGGTCCATGTTACAGCTGCAGCAAGATGTGAAACCAGACAGTATGAAGATTTCACAAAATTAATTTTCTTGCTGTTCAAGTCATCCTGTTACACATAAAGTGCACTTGCAGAGCAGTGCCTCACCCTCTAACTCCAGTCCCACTCAATAAATACCACTTCATATTTGATATTCTGATCCCCCTTTCTGCATTAGAGAAGTCCTGAGCAGTTGACTTACAAAAAGCCTCCTTCCTAAGTTTGCACAGACCATCTCTGAGGTCAGGAAGGGTTTGCATGAATACAGAGCAGTGTGGCTGTGAGAACATGCACATAACCACAATCATCCCACTACACATGCACTAAACATGCATCTAAGCATGTCCTTGTAAACCAACAAACACCCAAACCCCTCAACTTAGTAATGATTTAGAGGAAAATTGTTTCTAAAACAGAACAACAACATTCTAAAAACATTCCCTGTTTTCTGAAGCATAAGTAGAGTTTCAAGTCTCCTCATGAAACTGCAATAAATATTCTTCATTATTTTGCCACTTTATTAGCTATTTTGAGGACTGAATCATGTGGAATACTCCACATATAATGTTCTCAGTAGCATATAGTAATTTTATAAAGTTCCAGTACTGTCCATTTTCACATGGAGGTTACCTGTTGCAAATGAAACACAGTAATATTATTGGGATGTAGAAGAATCATCATTCTGTCTGAAGCAAGAGAAACTTGTAAAAAAGCTTTAGAGGGCAAATAATCAGTCTCTGTAACAGCTTTCCTCTTTAGAGTTTTTGAGTTGGCTTGTTTCCTTTCAAGTGCCAAAAAACTCTAGAGGGGAAGCAGTTGTTTCCTGCATACCAAAATGCTTTGCCATTTACCAAAAAAAGCTGCTTAAAATAGTTGCTGACATTTTTTTCCCCACCTCTCCAAATAAATGCCTAAATATGTAAAAAAAATTGGTTTGTCTTCTCCATTCTCTCATTCTCCTTTGATACGGATCAGTTCCCTTTCAGCAGCCAGTGCTCCCCTGGGCAGCAAGACATGTTCTGAATTTCCAGTTCCCATTCCAGCTGCAAAGTTTCTTCTTCCTCCCCCTACTACATTTAGCAGAATATGTTTACGGCTGCTTCTGGAAGAGATGAATTGGCTTTTTAAGGAGTGGCATGGGCCACAAGGACAAAAATGCCCCTGGCAGGAAACTGGTGGTGTAGGGATTGTGTCACAGGATCTCCAACATAGTATCGAGGAGTGATGCACTGAGGGAATTCAAGAAATTTCTCAGCAAAGTGGGTCAAGTTATCTGTTCTCCAAAACCATTGATTTCCCAGAGTAGTGCATTAGCAAGTATGACTGGGTTTTGTAGAGATCCAGAACACAATAAACATCAGTAAAAGCTTTTCTGAACTCCCAAGAGTACCTTCTAGACAACCTGTCCTCACAGAGGTGGGAGCAGCTGCATCTCCCCATGTCAGCCCCACAATTTACCACATCCTCTTTGTCTTCACTACTGTTTTTCACTGTTGATTCTAGATATGTTCACCCACTTATAAACCTTTGCTAGCACCACGGGACAAAGCAGATACAGCTCTTGGAGTTTCATGGACGAACTGTGAAGAAAATGCAGCAGAAATGGAATAACCAAGTACCTCCTGATGTCAGGATACAATATGAAGCCCCCAGATGCCATTCTTCCACACACCTCAGATAACATATGATGTATTGTGGTTTTTATTCCTCTGCTCTTTCTATATGGTCTCATTCTGTGCAATGCTTAACTGGCTGCACCCAGCCCTCACCCTAAATAAAACAGAATTAGAGCCACAGCATCCATCCAGCAGACAGCTGCCAGATCATGCAAGCATGCAAGTTCTTGGCAGATTTTGGAGTCTAGCTGGCAGCTTTAGGAGCACAGAAAAGAATTATAATAAATTGAGATTTTCCAACAGCTACTGGAAACTGCTGGCTGGCATCTTGGGACAAGGACAAAGCAGAATTTCTTGCGGTGGCCACATACAGCGCCATTACAGAACCTCGGGTGACTTCAGCACATTAATGCTGATAATGAGCTTGCGGCAGTGCAGATGATCACACATGGATGAGCATTCAATTACTCACCCTGTGGTTTACACGCAGTGAAAGCAAAGACTACAGCCATGCGGGCCTCCACAACTTTCATTTCGTAAAGCGCCATTAAATCTCCATCAGATAAGGACAGCTTTGTCCCAAAGGGCTGGGACTGAGCAGGGGGTGGCCCATCTTCTTTTGCAGAGTCCTCGGAAAACCAGCTCAGGCCCTCACCCACTGATACAGCGGCACTACCTACTACCACCTGAAGTGCTGACTGAAGATGAAAATATTCTGACATCATTCCCTGACTCAAATATCCTCCAGCCTTAGAGACCAGATGCAGTTTTGTAGTTCAGCCGTCTCAGAAATAAAGAGATCTCCCTTTAAGTTCTGAAATATATATTTTGATTTCTTTCTTCAAGACCTAGTTTGAGGAATTGATCTTTTTTATCACTCAATGTGAAACATTAAGTGTAGTTGATGTGGAAAAATTTTGTAATGGAACAAAATTATTTCTACTACTCTTGCCACAACCTGTGAAGATATATTCAAAAATCAATTCAATGAGGCTCATGACGGTAAACATACTGTCAGCAACAGCTTTGCTTCCTTGTGAAGATGTGTCCGCAGAAAAAGCAGTATTTTCAAGGATCTTTATGTGCCTAAATAGGCAGATATGTTTGTTGGAGATTTTCTTTGGTACTGAAACAGGGAAAGAGTTTAATTACCACTGAAAAAAAGTAACCTTAAAATCAAAGTTATATCCTCAAACAATCAGGCATGTTGTAAAATGTACTTTTTTAATCTGTCTGCATATTTAAGCACCTGTATATATTGAAAACATACTATCCTTGCAGTGTTACTTTACTATATGTGTTACCTCTATTCTTAAATAAATAAATTCTTACTCTAACAAAGTCATTTATCAGAATATTGTGCCCTCACCAAAATAATGATTAATACTAGAAGTTAAAATGCTACTAACTAGTAAATCAGATTATTATTATTTTAAAAAACAAGCATTAAGTAGAATCTTTTCACTACTTTATGAGTAGATTATTTATTAATCTTAAGGAAGCATTTTCTAAAATTATATTTTTAAAAAACCCAAAACCACAACAAATCAAACTAACAAAAAAAAAAAAAAAAAAAAAAAAAAAAAAAAAAAAAAAAAAAAAAAAAAAAAAGAGAAAAAAAAGAGTCCACAGATATTTCTCCTGGGTTCACTCTTTTAGAATTGGTGCAATCCATGTTTAAAATTCTCTAAGCTTTGCCATAAAAATATTTGGGGAGCTAGCAGAACTGACACTTCCAATTCACTTAACTTCTGCTCTTAAACTGTACAGTAAATATTAAGTGAAAACCATTCCCCATTTGGTAAGTGTAGGTGTGCTGCCCTTGCCCTGCTGTAGAAGTGAACCCAGTCACAACACTGAACAGTGACATTTGGTACAAAATTCTGTCATTCAAGGCTTGTTGTTATTTTGTGACTCACAAAAAAGCAGATACTTAGACCAGCCTCTGTGTAACTATTTCAGTGCAGTTTTTGAAAGGGGTGAAATGGTAGATGACAGAACAAAATTAACATTTCCAGCTTCTTGTCCCAGTCAGTTCTGGAACCAAACCAATTTAAGATGAAAGCTTTCAAGGTGTTAAGTTTTTCATGAAAAGTTTACTGCCAAACCTGCCAAACTCAGCCACTGGATCTACAAGGGAACAAGTATGGATGGAGACTTACTTACACTTAAACTCTCTAGGGCACCATATACATTGAAGATTTTCCAGCAGTATACACCCAACACAGTGACACAAAAATCTGCTTTATTCTCCTTTCACTAAAGTCTGTCTCCAGATGACATAAATTGGTCCTTCTGAAGATGAACTGTAGTGCTCACATGCACGCTTATGTTGTGACAAGAAGAAAGCTTGGATATATTGTAGAAAGGATGTGGATCACCTGACTTGGGTGCTACCAAGCAGAACATGCCCATGAGTTTCTAAATTTTTAAACTTTAAAATAAAGAGAAAAATGAGCACTGCAACATCAATTATCATTGGAGAGTAAGATAGTTGCTATGTCCAGTTTTAGAAATCAGTAATGTAGACCATAAACAGAGAACATAACAACATTTCTAGAGAGCAACTACATTGAACTCCAGTTCTCTAACTGAACCTGGGTACTGTTTTTGAAGACAGAAAGGTGCCTGTTCCCCAGCTTGAAGGAGGATCTTCTTCTTTTAATGATGAAAACAGTGTTGTGGCTACTATCATTAATAAACAAACAAACAAAAAAATAAAAATAGGAAGAAAACAAAAAAAAAAGTCTTCAGCTATACACTTAAAATCTGACTTCCTCAAGTTTTGCTGATTTTCTGACTGGCACCATCCCCACATTTGCAATGTCATCTAGAATACAAAAACAAATGTAAATGGGACAGAGGAATCATGCATGACAATCTAAACTAGAATCAGCAGATTCCACCACACACCCACCCCTGCTGCCTGCCTCAATTCAGCGTGAAAAGAAAAAAAAATTATTATGCATTTGCATAAATATATTTTGTATTTGCTGATTTATTTTTCACAGCTTTGCAAATACTTTAAAGTAATAATATTGTCACAACGGCTGTACAACAAATTTGTGCCTAAACAGATAAAAAACCCTACATGCCTGTGAAGGACCCAGCAGCAACCATTCAGGGAATGGATTCCTTGGAACTGAGCATTCATAATCCAGTGCCTACTGTGCATTCACTCCCTTCAATGACTATGGTAATTAGGTTGTCTCATGTTATTGTGACTTACAATCTATCTATGGGGACACTCCAGGGGAGCTCTGGGTCTTAAATCTACTAATTTCACATTTAGAAAGACTTGGGCATTACAACAATGCTGAATTGATATGCAGAACATTCAGATAATTTTAAACACTTGAATCATTGTCCTCACATGTAAAAAGATCAGGGCTTCCCTCAAGCACACATTGTGCAAATTCACTGGGTGTGTCACAGCACACTGAAACGATGTTTGCTGAAATGCAACTGGGCCATGGAAGTGGCAGTCGATTAAGTGGAAAATAAGGAGCCTTGGGCACAATGACCTTTATAAACGACACACAAAATTTAAACTGAGATTTACAGCAAACTTTTCTGGTCAGTTTTTTCTATAATAATAAACCAACATATATGGTTAGTTCCTTGCATAAATTACAACCATCTCAGCAAATGTTGCTCAATCATCTAGCTTCTGGCTTTAGCAATACATATCACTTGATCCAATCCTAACAACAGGTCAGACAAAGCTACAGTCTAGTAGTACCATCATGTTAAATAGTTCCTCAGTGCCTAAGTATTGGCAGTCCTAAATGATTAATAGCATGATCTCACTCCACTCATTCATTGTAGACGAATGGGTAATCATACAGAAATTTTGCAAACAAGTTTCCACTTTAGACCACAGCATCAACCCAGATCAGGCAAACAACCTAGAATTCAAACCTGTATGAGAGTTTTGGGAATCTTCTTACCATCTCCTGAGCTCAAGTCTAACCCAACTGCCAGACAGGTCATGACAAGCAAATATTCTCTAGAAATTTCTGGACATTGACAGATGAGCTCTGTCTTGCAGCAGCTGCTCTTTTAGAACATTGCTAACCCCACCTTCCCAGCCCTTCACCAGCAGCTCAAGTAAGTGCAGGAATCTGGGGAGGAGAGAAGGAAGGCAGAAATACACATTTCCCTTCAGCCCTGACAGAGAATGCAAAGAAAGAGGAGGGCAGACACCTTAGAGTGAAAAATGTCAAAGTGCCTTGTAAGATTTGACAAGTCTTCCACAACTTTTATTAATGCAATAAATTTATTTTGGGGAGGGTCAAAAAAAATTCAAATCACTGCCACGGTGAATACTTAAAATTACACCCTATGAGTTAGATTGAATACAAAGTATGTACAAGTTCTCCACTGAGAAAACTGAATGTATTTATCTTTTTTTAATTGAATCTAGCCATATAAAAATGATCCTGGTAAGTAGATTAGAAATCTCACATACTGGGGCCCCATGTGGTTTGCCTTTAATATTTGTGCATTCAATTACTGTTTTTAAAAAGCAGGAATTATTCATTGCAATCCTAATGCTATATTTATTCAGGATTTAGGCATATTTTAAGATTAGGCTTGACTTAATTGTACCAAACTAGCAGCAATGTTGGAGTCAGACTACTGTAACCCATTATCACATATCTGCCTGTTACCTGCATTCTACAAAAATGTGAAGAATAAGAAAATACTTTCTCTTGCTACTGCTGGAATAAAATCAGAGGATGTGTGGGAAGCCTGAAAAGCAGTTTTATTTAGATATTCAAGTAAAATACTTGGTTTTGGTTAAAAAAAGATGAAACATGAAAGCTGTTTTAATAAAAATATGTGTACGACAGAGGCAATTTACATCTCCCTACATAACTCACAGGAAAAAATTAAATGTAGCAAGAAGGCATTGCAAGAATCCTCACTGTGAACTAGGAGTTCACATCAGCTGCTCCATGCAACATTGATGCAACATTAGAAAGAGATGAATAGTCAGTCATTCCCATCTTTTCCTTACAAGAGATTCACTGGCATCTCGACTAGACCTGCAGGAGGATAGTGCTTAAGGCATCTCAGCAGACATGAACCAGACACTGCCCAGACCAAGGGCAGAGAAAAGCCCTCTCCTCACCATGTAACACCACCCTTCACTTCATCAGCAGTTCCTTCAGAACAGCAGTTGTGTCTGATTTCCTCCTCTCAGCTTTTGCAAAACAAGGAAGCAACTTTGAAAGACTAAAGGAAATAGCTCAGAGTTCCATTAGACTGTCACTATTTCTACATTTATACCTTAAACATCACAGCAAATTGCAACTATATACTTTCTTTCTAAGTCACTAGTTATCAACTTCTTAGTTTAACTATGAGCAATGTAAGCATAATTAGCATATGTATGGACATCTACCTTATTTCTAGCCTGTCTCTTCCTCACTCACATTGCAATTCCTAGGGAGATTTCCACCACAGTTTTGAGAAAAGCCTTCTTAAGCATCATGTTACAGATCTTGCAGAAACCCTTGCCTTGACTTTGTTTTAGGTGTGAAGCACTGCAGAAGTTCAGTACAGCTGCATGTGGTTCCAACTCTGGAGATACACAGATTATATTATTTATCTAAATAAGATGAAATGTTATCTTAGTTTGTAAGAAGAGATTAAAAAACAAGGGCAGTAGCTGCCAGGATAGGAAAAAAATGCAATTCCTAGGAAAACATTTGCTTTCATTAGTCAGAAAACAGCTGTAAATCTGCAGTATATTTGTCACAGGGAAAAAAAAAAAGTAATAAGATAGTTACCAAGAGTCTGGTTGTTTTTCCTACGTTGCAAAAGGATTATTACTTGCAAAATCAATGTTTGATATAGATAAGAGCAGGAAATTAACAACAGCCACCACAGTTTTCAATGCAAGACAATATAAGCTTTCATAATGTAGAATAAAAGCTTTAGTCATTTAAAAAAAAAAAAAGGTATCCATAAATATATAGGTACAGGCATTCTGGACTTCTCTATCAGAGGTGAGTAATGAAGCAAGATAGCCAGCATAAGACCTTACTTCTGACAACTATGCTACTATTATGCATCAACTTACATCAATTTCAGAAAACACCACATTCCAAGCTTCCAATTTAGACTGACTTTTTCTTCATAATTTTTTTCCTGAGTAAACGTATCCTGTACTTGCAATTAAGTTTTATAACAGAACAGAAACAAGCAGGCATTCTTTAATTTACAGCACACAGACAGCACTATGCACAGTACCTTCAAAACCAGAAGGCATGTAATCTCCTAAAATACAATGCCAAGGAATTTCTCTGCTTAATTACATAAACATGGCATTTTCAGCAATTTTTTGTAATACAAAAGATGTAAATGTTTCTATTACTATTTGATTAGAAAAAATAAATAAAAACCACTTGGAGGTGATAATTTCTACCTTACACAGAAAAGATTATGCCAAAGAGTCCAGCAACACCATTAAAAAGTGGGCATTATCAAAAAATAAGTATTGTAAAAACATAGAGAACTCAAATGGTTTCTGACTTTGAAATAGACAATCTGAAATTCTAGTTAGAGACTGAAGTGGGATTTCTTCCTTTGGGATTTATCTTATACACAAAATAAATATTTACTGTGGAATAGTTCTGTAAGGTATACATGAGTCATTTTTAACCACAGTATTTCCCAGATAAACACAACTGCTGTATTTATAATGAAAATTAATTCAGTTACGTAGATAGTTCAGTTCATAAAACATCTGACAGAATGGAAAAGGTATTTGACAAGTCCTAACTGGTATTTTTTCTTTAATCTTTAAGGTGCTTTTTGGTTGTGAACGAAAAAGCAATGAAAAAGTACACACAGAAAGAAAAATCTGGTTGGAAACAAAATCTATTCCAGAAAACGCTGGGTGCAGTTGCAGGGATCAATAAGCAAAATTAGGCAGAAAAAGCCTGATTACTCTGATGATCAAACCCCCATGTATGTAGACTGGGCACAACGGGGCTTACTTTCCTACAAATTACCAACTAATCTATCTCTCTTGTTTAACACAACAGAGGGTCAAATAACACAGGTGTTCATTTCCAGGCGTTTCTCACATATTGCCATTACCTAATTATTCATTCACCTCATTTGGAGAGGCTCTAGGAGTTGGAGCAAATCAATCCTGATCCCCTGAGCTTTTTTAAGAATCTACCCCATATTTCCCTCTTTACATACCCTTGTATGCAAACAGTATCACAGGTTTCCAAGAGGACAATATCTTACCCAGAAGCAGTCACCACCTGAGTCTCTCTGGATTCAAATGGAGCACCAAGGAATGCAGAAACAAGGAAGAAAAACGCAAATTTGAATGTGCTCTTATAATATGATTTAAAAAGAACTGGATTTTTAAGTATAATTTTGAAGGAAAAGTGGGCAGCTAACATGTCAAGACAAAGAATTGAGTTGCTGCTAATGACCCTATCTTCTACTGCTTAGTAAGCTAATTATATTAAAGAAAACCAGAGCAGAGGAAATTAGAGGGCATGTTGATGTTTCTATTCCTTCCAAATCAAAACACTAGCCAGCATGATGTAGGAAAGCCCCTTCAGGTTACATACTCTGAGAAAGCTCTTGTATATAGCTTTGGCAAAGCCAAACAAACACGCTCAGTATGCTTGGGTTTTAATAGCCAAAGGCTATCCCTATTATGGCTGTGCCCTCATGCTTTACATGTGCTCAATAAAGCAGAAATCCACCTTTCATGTCAGACCTCAAAAATATTACAGCTTAAATTGAAGAACAGAAATTATCTCCTGGAGCCAAACATGTTTGATAATCTTGGAATGGGTAATAAAACTCTTCTGCAATCTTATGCATGAGCTTCCAAGAAGTCTTTTGCGAGGAGGTATTTTCTGAATTTGTATCACCAAGCTACTGGTTAGTAGTCACAGTTTCCAGTAAAAAGCTGTTTCCAAGTTCCTATTCCCAAAGCATGACTACTGGAGCTTCACAGGAATTATGTCAACTCTGCTGAAATAGCCATGGGCTCACAAGCATGCCCAGCAGCTCCAAGCAGCTGACACAGCTACTGCTAAACACCCACCCTCCGGCAGGGGGATAGCGGGGCTCCTCCAGAGCTGGATAGTGTAACATGTACAGACAGTGCATACCTGCCCGTCCCTACTTGTATTCCATTCTTGAGCTGTGAGCACGAAAACACCCTTCTAACAGAAAAAAAAAAAAAAACAACCAAACTCCATTATATTATTTTGCTAAACTCTGATATAAAGGATGGAAAATAATCCAGACAAGCCATTAATTTTAAATTGGAAAATATTTGAATTAGAAAAGCTTAGCTCATTTGGGATGGAGGAAAAACAAGTTGCCTTTTCAGCACCAGCTTAGTGGCATTATCCAACCTATGCCTACCAACCTACTAGTCCCATTTTTTCACTGTGCTCCAGAAAAACCTACATCCTGATCCTGTAAGTATCCAGAAGACCCACACTCTACAGTATGCAGTGACCTGACAAGAGATCCTTACGCATTCAAGGCTATGCCTGCCTGCCACAGCTAATACAATATCACAGCAAATAATTTAATTACACAAAGATCAAAAAATTCAGAGAGTGACAGCTCCCAGTCTCATCCATAGTGCTTATCTTAGGCATAAAATCAGCATCAAGAACTATATGTGCAACAAGGAGATTTGTTGCTGCAGACCTGTATATCTGAACGTAGCACTAGCACAGCAGCACTCTGTGCTGACCTCACAAACTGTCAGGTATAGAACATGCAACAGAAACATCTCAATTTCTTGACACAAGCAGAAAAGCAGAGAACAGCACTTCAGCTGCTCTAAGTTGTCCTCAATAGCAGCAGGCCAGCTGGAACACCATCCCCACCTTCCCTCAGGTTTGCCACACCAGGAGACTCCCTCCTGCCCTCCTCAGATCTGCTGGACTATCCAACTCCTCCATGCACTCAAGTGAACTCAGTGCAGCCTGGTAAGCAAGCTGTGCAGAATTTTTAAATTACAAAACCCACGTCCAAGTTTGCCAAAATCAGTGACCTACATTTAAGAGTAAATAAAGTATTTAAAAAAAAAAAAAAAAAAAAAAAAAAAAAGGGCAGGGGGACAGGTTTGATTATTGTTGGTTGATTCTTACAGTTGTTTTGCTTGAAGGTGCTAGTGAAACAGCACTTCACCAAAGAGCTACTCCCCAAAATCATCTGCTGCTGAAACGTTTCTGTCCTAGCTGCTTACTGAAATGCTGCTTCCCTTCCCCCAACCCCACAATCCTTTCTCAGCTCATGAGGGCTCTATTTGCAATGCTACACAAAAGGATTAGTTGTTTCAACTTTTCTGTTTTCCTCTTTCCAAACAGTTTCAGTCATGTCTCTTTTGAGTGAACTCAACAGCATTTTACTCAACACTCTAGCCACCTTTTTTTTCTGGGATGGGGGATGGGGGAGGGTTGGGGGGGTGGTGCTAGGAGGGGAAAGGATATAACCAAGCATTTGGTTTGACATAAGTACAAAATCAAATCGGAATAGCAAAAATATGCATTTGTTTCAAATGCTGCTTTTGTAGTCCTGCATTTCTGAACCAAACAAGCATTTTCTGCACTTTAACCTCTAGATAAGCACCACAGGAAAGCATGCATTAAGCTAGAAAACAACAGGTTTTAACACTCCTAGGTTTACCAGTGCTATATTCGGTGATCTCAGACAAACCATTCAGCTTATACTTCAGCCTTCTTAACTGTAAAACAGGTAAAAATGCATGCTAAACCATCCGAGAATATTTTAAAATCTTTGAAATTGAAAGCAACTTTGAAAAGATTGGCTGTAATACCAACTATTATTTTCATAGAATACTGACTTCACTGCTAAGGGAAAAAATATCCTGACTGCATAATCACTTTTAGAACAGTGGCTCCTGCATACGTGCTAGAGGACTTTCAAAGGAAATGTAATATTTTTAAAATACATGTGCCATACCATATTTAATAGCAAGTCATCCCATATCTTTTGGTGCCATGAGTCTTTGGAGCCTTGGATAAAAGCATTTGGTTTTTTGGTTTTGTATTAAGCTATAATCACTCTGCAGGAGCTGTCAGGATTTATCACATCAAAAATCCATGCACAAAAAAAAAAAGAAAAAAAAAAAAAGAGAGAGAGTGGTTGCCCAAAGAGGGCTTGGTACTTTAGAGACATTAGAATCTATTTCATTAATAACACCTATTTGTGCACTTGGTCTTTGTGGCTCAGTGTGCTCATATTGAAGTATTGCCCATTCTCTCCAAGAAGCTTTTGTTGTGGCACTTCAAGGGCAGATCCTCAAACAACAGTAAGTGTTCAGGAGCAGCCAAATTAGAGAGGCTCAGGTGCTAGGAGCCACATCAAACCCCAAAGCCACTGTGAAGATTTACTCACAGCACATCAATGTCTAGTTGGATATTTTGTGCACAACCTGATTCAGTACCGAGTTGAGAGCATCAAATCATGTAATGTCCCAGGCTTGGAAAAACTGTTAACTGACAACAGGGTTTTCAATGTGGATTGCCAGAGACACCAGCAAAAGACATCTGAGAAGTGTTCACTGACCCATGCAGTTCACAGGGATGAGGCCACATGCAAAGTTGTTTGCATGTGAGGAACCAGCATAGCTTAGTAACTCATCTTTGTGAACATTTATCAGAACAAGACCTTTCTCAATGATTTTCCAATATCTGTTTTGAAATCTACACAGCCCTATTAAAAAAAAAATATATATATCCTTTAATGTGCTCTATACAATTTCTTTTAGATGTCAAGAAACATAGGCTCTTGAGTGATAAATTATTTTCTTGAGGAATAATTAAACCATCCTTTAGAGAAAAACTTGTGTGATTGTTTCTTTAAAATAGAAGGCTTCTGTTTTACAACAGGGTTTAGGCTCAGCACTCTTTCAGTAGGAACTTATACATATAGAATGAAAACTCAGAACAAAACAACTCACCAACAGTCATAGAGAAGAGCAAGGTTTCTGCCCTCTGAAACTACAAGAACTGCTAAATACAACACCATTATGCAAGTTGTATGTAGAACTGCGATCCTACTAAGTGCATCAATAGCAAAGACTGTCAACACACTACTGACAATATTTCAAAACAAATTACAGTATTGGTAAATCACATTCAACTTCCATTGCCACATACACATTTGCCTTGAAGTTAGAGACCCAGAAACAAGGGGCTTAACAAGAAAAGGTATTCAACTAAGAAGGTTAAGTGAAGAACACATAAATAAAGGCAGTGTCCTGAAAAAGCTGAAGCACAAAAAGCAAACAAGGCTGGTTTTAAGTACAGTTCAAAACTGTTGAAATCTGTCTAAAGCACCAAAAGATGGATGGATTTCCGGGGGAGGAAAGGAACAGAAAGCACACATTTCCATTGAACTGTTTCAAACTAAGGGTATTGTACATTTTTCTAAGCTGTAGTCTTAGACTACAGGACGCTTTCATTGAACCCATGGAAAATCCATGCTGTCATGTTACAATATTGGTTTTCTATCCTGTTGTGTATGTTGGCATTTACCATTAGCAAGAATTCACAGTGACATCAAACCAAAACCAGAGCTTTGTTACAAAGAAGATACATTGCTGTGAGAAACCAAAGATGTTGAGTGCAGATCTTCCATGACATGCATGGAAGATATTAGATATTAGGGAGATATCAGAAGTTAGCAAGAGAGAGAGAAAGACACAATCAAGCACTGGTCTTTTCTTGGGGCAGCCTCAGGTGAAATATTAATCCCCCTGAAAGTCAAGTGAGATTTTTACCACTGATTTCAAGGAAATATGACCTTAGTTTCTTAGAATTTGTAGTATCTTCTCTGTCCAGTAAAAAACATAAATTAAAAAAATAATTTAAAAAATCTATATAACCAATCCCTATTATAGAAAAAGCTGATTTATATCACTCTAGCAGTGTAGGCTTTATATTCTTTTACGATGTTACAATTCTGAAACAGTGCCAAGCCAGAAGAGCCAGACTCAAGAGAAAGTATTTTTCCAGAGGTATTAATTTTGATTAAAATAATATCTACTACTCTCCTACATTAAAAGACTTCAGCTATGCAGCTTTCAGAGTCAACTTTCATTTCATTTTATGTTAACACACTTTTCCTTTTGAGCTAGCTGTATATTTTCCTTTCTTTCAGCTATTAATGCACTAGCCCAAGGTTAACTGACAGCCTTGACCATCAGTCCATGAAAGGAAGGAGCTCCTTGCAGAACACAAATGAAATCCCTAGATGGTAAACATACACCAATCAGATGAAGCCAAAGCTGGGCATACTACACATATAAATTCCTTGGCAGCACTGCTGCCATATAAATATGCTTTTGTTTAAAACATTTTTGTCAAGTTTGTTTGAAAGCTAATATCCTTTTTGGTACAACATCTGCTTCTCTAGAGCTCTACAGTCAGAAACACCTTGCAAGGTGGGTTGAAGAAGGGTGAAGTAGGACAGCACAGTCTACTATCTATCTTACAAGTCAAAAACTGTGGGAGGGTTTGTATCCACGTCTGAGCTTTGTGACAATTTGCAATTTTCTGCATTCTTAGATAACAACAGCAAGAACAGTCCAACTGGCTTAAGAAAACCTTTTCCAAAGTTGTTCTGCTTTCCCTGTGCCCCACCAGTCCCTGAAGGAAAAAAAAAAGAAAAAAAAAGAAAAAAAAAGGGGGGGGTGTGGCTGTGTAAGAAAGAGTTTTAAAAGAACCTTAATTCAAATTCCAGTTCAAAGATTTGGATCACTACTTCTCACTCTGTCAACTATTCTTTGGTTTAAAATCCTTAAATATTTTAAAATAAGTCCACTTAGCCACTTATCTCTACTGAGAAGATGTGAGTAACTTGTTCCGCAGTGCGTGAAACAGACTGTGCTGTAAGCAAAGTGCTGCACATCCTGCTATTTATCTCAAGGTTATGCTCAGCGTCACCATCAAACAAGTTATTTGGCCCACATTTAGTTGGATATTATTTCCCAGCGTGGCATTGAGAGTTTACTGACAGCATTAGAGGAGCAGAGCAAAAAAGCCTTAACAGAAGCACTGTATTATCCTAGTCCACCAGTTAAGGAAATTTGAACTTTCCCCTACAACAACAATTAATAACACTACATTTTCAATAAAATTGACAAGACACCTTCACTTCCTAGAGGACCAGATTCAGGATGATAATTTCTGGGTTTTGTTTGCCTCTTCCCACCCATGCCTTTATTCCTGCATTTGAATGGGAGAGTAGATGGAATGGTGAGAAAAAATATTACTAACTTCCCACTTAGCTTGGTTTCCAGCTTCAGCAATGAAAAATCACCAGCTTTTTGATGTTCATGTAAACATTAACATAGACCTGTAACATGATTAAGATTTCAAGCAACAAAACACATGCAAAATGCAACTTCAGGGAAAGAAGTTGAAAATTTGTATCTAAAGCAAGTCCTGGCCCTGCTAAACCAAAAAGCAGCTGGTGGAGTGATTTATGGGCATATGTGAGCTGTACCTTGGTAATGAGCTGTGCTGGAGGATGACTCAGCTGAGCAGTGAGTTATCTGAGCTGGAAAAGAGAAAGCTGAAAGCTGAACTATAGATAAAATTCTTTATCAGAAAAGGCTGGCTGGTTGGCGTTTTTGTCCTTGATTGTCCTTGATTGATTGTTCCTGCAATCTGCTGATCATGACTTTTAAAGTACTCTCAAGATAAAATACTTCAGCAAACAATAATAGATTTTGAAGGCAGTTTTCACCTAATTTAAAAAAAAACCAAAAACAAAAACAAAACCCAACAAACAACAAAACCAAACAAAAACCCCAAGAACAAATCCAGGGACTTTACCAAATTCTAAGTAAGAATGGTGAATTACACAAAATAATGCAAAGTCTTTAGGAAGGTCATTAAAATTGCTCTTAATGCCTTTTATTTCCTATGGGTTTATTTTTAAGCTCATTTTAAAGTGTGCTTTTGAAACCAATAACATATACTGATATAATGATACTTAATAGAACTTTCTCGAGTTGTATCAGACAGCACTAGGAATGCAGCTTTACTGTTGGGTGATTTTGTTCTCCCCAGTTATTCTCAATATGCCTGCTAATATGCTTAATAGCATACACTGAATGTGCACAGTCCCTCCTCCCTGGGCTCAGCTGGCAGCCCACCATCTTCTCAAAGTACTTTCCTTGCTGCCATTGCACCAAGCAAATGATTCTGTGCACTTCCAGTGAGAAGTCAGAAAACTGAACTCAGAATACAATACCTTAAGCAGCAGTTTCAATTCATTATTTCCTTACCTGCCTTGTCTAACTCAGAGCATGCAGGAGTAGTGGGTGTGTACAGAGGTACAAGACAAAATGCATGATACAGGCTTGAGCCCAACTGAAGCTATTTACACAAACGTACTCCAAGACTTGCCAGTCACTTGAAATAGATCATGTGTTAGTAAATGCACTGACATCCAGGACCAGTCAAGTTTTTGGGTGTGAATTTCAGGTAAGTGATAATTAAGCAGTGTCCTGATGAAGTATCTCAGCTATTCAACAAGCATGCTGGACACATGGCTATCACATGAAGTTTAGTCTAGTAGTCTCATAGGCTAATTTTAAAGAAGTCCAGATCAGACAATAGGTAAGGTCCTAACAGGCATGCTTCATGACTCAGATTGCAACCACAGGAAAAAAAAAGAAACAAGTCATAACAGCAGACTGACCTTAGCCCTGAGAAAACTCAAGAATGTTGAGGATACTGAACTAGAGAATTGCATGGGAATACTACTGTCTATCATGGTTTCTTGTAATAACTGCAGACAAAAGACTTAGCAGATGTTTCAGGCTCCGTGCTATCTGTCCCCAGGGGGCTGCAGGGTAAAACACAACTCCTGACAGGTGAAGGGCACAAGGAGGCAAGAACCTAGGGGGAAGGTGTTCAGCAGTCATGAAACATGAGGATCCACCCCTTTAAGCACTGATGAAACAACACAGGATTAAAAAACTCTTTTGAAAAGTCACTCATCAAACATAAGAAAACAAGCAAAAGCAATCTTGGAAAGTCTAGGACTCTAAGACAGACCCAACAATGCTCCCATCTGACACATATCTCTCAAAAAGTGCTTTATGATGGCTTTATGTGATCAAAAAAAAAAAAGCCTCTTAAATGTACAGGTTTTTATGCTAACCTTGTGATTTGAAATCCTGAGTCACCCACTCTAAATATCAGGAATTCACAGTGCTTTATGTATAGGCAACTAAAGAGACATAAAAGTCTTGCAGGACTTCTATATTTTCCAGATATTAATGGTACAAACTTCTAAAATAATTACAAAGGACCTGAGCTACAGTCTAATTTTCACAAGCATGTTAAAAAAACACCCCAACTAAATACAATTTGCTTAATGTTACTTACCACTACATAATTTCATTTATGCAACACTGATTCGTCATTGAGTTCTTAATTTTTTTACAAAGATCAAAGGAAAAAAGAGACTGCAGTCTTATTACCAAAAGAACTGTGCTTCTGCATGAAAAGATCTATCATTTAGCACCATCCTACAGAATAACTGGTTTTTGTCTTTTTGTTTTCATTGCTCCTTGCATGCAGGGTACAGAATTTACAAGATCACTCCATGTTTGCAGTGAGCTAAAGCAGAACATACAACACATTTAAAAATTGAAACCTGTCCTTTTTCCTTCTGTGAACAAACATATACAGAACTCTGAAAGGGAGAAACATGCATCCTATTGTTACCTATAGAAAGAACTGTAAAAAATTATTGTTAACAGGGATAAAATTGCAAAGGCAACACCTGCTAAAAAAGAGACCATTCAGGAGATTTACTGCTTCAGAAATCTATGATGGAAGTAAGTTAAGATAGATAATGGCTAGTCATGGGATGTATGAAAAAGTGACTGATTATACATTGCTCCAAACCACTGGTTTTCATTACTGACATAAATCAAGGTTAGGCAGTAGCTTAGCAAGTCTTAAAAGACAATAAAAAACACCAGTAAAAAAAACTGGCAGTCAGATTTAGCATAGAATGTTGTGTCCAGAAATACCAGATGCCTTTATAAAAATAAAGTATGTTTTGCTAAGCAATATCTGAAAAGTTTTTGCAGCCAAATGGAGCTTGATCTTTAACAGCTGAGCAACAGAGGTCCTTATTATTTAATTAAATACTCGCTTTAGCTGACATCTATTTTAAAACCTAAAATGAAGTGATTTTGCTGCAAGGCAGGTAGGTGAAATGGAAAGGGTTTATTCATATGAGGCTAGGAGTCGTGAATGAAACAATGACTTTAGCATAAAATAATCTGCTGCTAAACAAGAAGTTACTGTGAAACATTACATCCAGACTAGTTGATTTATAACAAAATAGCCTTTTGATTTGAAAATCATTTCTGCACCACACTTATGGAAGGACAGTTTGCTCTTGTTTCTATTTGTGGTCACTACTACTCACATCCATGAGGACAGTGTCCCTCCATCAGGCATTAGTACATCTACCAATAATTCTTAGATAATGGCTGAAAAAAAAAATCTGAGTTGATTTGGCAGGTACACTGTGGACTTTTCAATTACTCCTTTTATTTATACACTGTTCCTCTCTCTATTAAAAATACTGCAACATTCCAAGAAGTCACGTGCTCTTCTTACAAACACAGAAACAATTTTGCAGATAATGGGACTAAGTAGATGCCTTTGAAGCCAACAAGCCTATTTTCTCAAGCACAAACACCATTATTTTTAATGCCCAAGCAAAAACTCAAACTAAGTGCCTGATTTTCCTGAAATCCCTCATGCTGCAGCTGAACCCATCCTTTATCCCTTGTCTCTGAGCACCAGCCATCTGGCTGATGCATGAGGATGAAACCAACCAAGGTAAGCTTGTGGAGGGCAAGTGGGTGACTGAAGTCTGCAAAGCACCACCTGACCCTGACTGGAGAAAAGGCGTTCCCTGGTGAAAGACCACGTGCCTGCAAGAGCACATGCCAGTGGCCATGCACAGCCGCTTCGGGGAGTGTTCCTCCAACTTCCCACCACACAAACAGTGAAGAGAGACCCTAGACATTTGCCAGGCAACAAAGTCTCCTCATCCATCAGGTCTCCACGCTGCCATTTTCCCACAGCGCCCCTGTTGCAGAGAGAAGACACACCAGTTTTTTGGGTGCTCCATGGGGCAGCCGGGTGTGCACAACTGCAGACATGCAAAATTGGCACAATTTCATTTGGAAACAAACCAAAGACAAACTCTGTGGATTATCCAAAACAATACCAGATAGAAACTGGTATACATTTTGGAGTCTCTAAAGAGCATAATTTCATTAAGCATGCAAGACCTAATAAGCACAAAAAGGAAATAACCAGGCGCTGTCATAACAGGAAACATACCAAAGTCCTGCCTAAATTGGAGCTGGCTGGGAAGTGAACAATTGTCAGGAACCCATTTCAGACACTGATATTGCTGATTACCTTGAGCAAGCATGGCATAATGGCCAAAAAAACCCCAAACCAAGGAGAGTGGTTTGTTTATTTTGTGGGAAGCAGATCAGAAACAATCTAAATCTTAAACATGCATATCCTAAAATATGTCACTGTTTCACTAAAGTGGAACAGAAATAGCAATACTTCAAGTTAAAGGATGGTTAGAAATAAGTATAAACACACAAATGCACATCTCTCTTAGTGCACCTGACTGGGGATACGTACACTTTGCTGAGAGCATTGTGGTGTAATTCACACAGGGTACATAATTTTCACTTTTATCAAAGAAGTTTTCTGTCAAACTACTACATTGCAAATTTACTACTAAAATTGCTTTGACTTTTTTTACTTTTTTTTATGTCTGGAGGATGGAACAAGGGATCATTTTACTGCCAGTTAGTACGCTCGTTGACAACTTATGAATGGTACTGGACTTGAGTTGGTCCTATATACGGTGTTTTTTTTCATTATTTTCTAAGTGGCACTGGCATTATTCATCTGCGCTGAACATGCTCAGTTCCAGAAAAGCACTTTCCAAAAGGTTTCTAATCCTGCTAATGTAGTTTCAGTTCCCTGATCCCAGCCATCCTGGAAATTCATGTGTGTCACAGCACACAGCTCCATCCGGCTTTGAGATGAAACTGGGATATCTGCCCACACGAATTTGGAACTGACTTATTTCCCTTCAATGGCGTGACATGGCTGAGAGGCTAAAAAAAACTCCCAACTGCAACAAATCTGAGGCTTCCCCTAAAGGAAAGATAGTTAAAGGCACAGGTAGCACAGCACTTTCTAGATACTTGCTAAACCTCCTCTCTCATTTACCTTATGGCCCTTTTTTCATATTGTGACCATATATCTTCATACTAGAGAAATCCATTCATATTTTGTCTGCAATCTAAGTTTAAAAATTGAACACTAAAACACAAACATATCTGAGCAAATAAAAGCATAAAACTATGGGTATTTCCCAGTATGAGTCAGTGTGGATGTGGGAATTTCTAAGTAGAGACAAAGCAGCAAAAACAAGAACATACCAGCAGAGAGTTGGTGCTGCTCCCTGGCAGTCAGCAGTAAGGATGTCTTTTAGTATTTAGAAACCATTCTGGTTCCATTATTTGGATCTGAAAACTTGCTGTGCAGACTACGGGGCAAGCAGGGAAATCTAGAGGTAGATACTTACTTCTTTCATGTTCCCTGGGTGAAATAGTAAGGCTTGGTGTATCAAAGCTCCATACAGAAGGCTCATTATGTAAGTGACAACTATAATATTAAACTGAATAGAATGATAATATAATTCAAGAAATCTAATTGCTACTGTGCAGGAAATTCATTTTCTAACAATACAAAGCAAAAGCTGTCTCAATCACTAAAAAATTCCACCCCTTATAATTTTCTTTTATTTTCAATTTTATAAAAATGGCCTTAACTCCTCCTAGAGACATCAGCACTTAACTACTCAATCAATCACCAGAATCAATCACCACACCTGCTGTTTCCATTGTTATTCCTTAAAGGAAAGTGTAAGTACAGGAAAACATGTACTGACTAGAATCCACCAGAGGCAAATTAAAAAAAAAAAGAAAACAAAACCAAAAGAGTATTCTAATTACTAAAATTAAATACCTTTTGAAAACTGTAAATGAAAATTATTCCATCAGAAGAGAAAGAAAAGTTGCGAAATTTACAAATATAATGTATTAATTTGGTGAAAAATAAAAATAATTTGAATGTAATATTTATCTGAAAATAAAAACCCAGCTCTCAATAACCCTTTATGTTCATTATTGTCAAAATACCTTGCCAAGGTAACCACTATCATTATTCTTACCTTACAGATGGCAAAACTGCAAAGACCTCAGCAGTATCAGAAATCCTCAAATTAGTAGAAAAGCTGGGAAAGTAAGTAATATCTCTCATCTCTAGTGCAGAGTTTTGAGTTTAGATTTGACCACTGAAACAGTAAAGAACAAAGACCAATTTCTCAATATTCTGTAATAACATCAAGCATTGAATATACACCTATATTCCCAAGTTTAATATTCTACTGTTCTCACCTCTTAACAGAGAAAAATCATCTAAGACAAGGAAGGGAAGTATTGGAGTATTATGTAAATTTTTCTACCAGTACAACCTTTCCACATCTGAACCACAAATGAAAAGAATCATTATAATCATTAATTAACTGTACTCCTGTCTTCATCTGTAGGTTTAACACTTCTTTATAAATATGTCACCATGGACCAGATTAATCTGAGAAATGTGATGATTAATACAGAAATCCCTGACAATATGTGGTGGGTTTCTATTTATTGATGTTAATAAGGCAGAAATTTTCTATGCACATGCACCAGTAATTCTCCCAGTGCCTCTGACAGGAGTCAAGAGTCTGAATCCCATAGCAGCATATCTCCAAAACAGAAGTTACAAGTGCAGATGGCTTTCTATACAGGTGGAATAAAACCTAACACAACAAAGAAGGCAGCACCTCAGCTTTGCAGAATATGCTTGTGAAACAACACCCAAAGCAATCCTTGTTTTAGAGCTCACTGTGTGACATAATGGCATAATTCAAGTTTCGATCTGCAATCTTTTACTAGCAGGATCTATCCAGCTCTGTGAGACAGCCCACACAGGGCCCTGGGACTCAGTGTGCCAGCAGCAGCACCCAGGGACAGAGTGTCCCACTCTGCAGTGAGTTGAGCCTTGCAGGCTCCCACAGGGACTGTCGTGCTGGTCTCCCCACCACCTCCCCAATGGCAGGGATTGATGCAGCCATTATCCTGTATCATGTGCAACTGAGAACAGCAATGGGCTTTTCCACCTCAATGGGCTGCATGGCACCTCATCTTTATTTCATTATCACAGCAGACGACTGTGAAGAAGCAACATACAGCACTTTTAAAGTGAATGGCACCTCAGTTTATGAGTCAACTCAGATATACTCTTTTACAATCTACTAAGCCAGCTTCTTCTTGAAGGAAATAGTTTGTATAATCACATACAAAATAATCTTTATAAAGTATACCACTTTTTTTTTCCATATCCTTACAACAAAAACCATATTTCCCATTAAAAATCCCAAATTGCATAATACAATATCATGCATGCTTTACTGCAAAGTCAATGCAATGGTGCAAGAAAGGAGCAACTCTGTTGCATGAAAAAAGCAGTATCTAAATAACTCAGAAAACATTTCTTTCACCAGCATCAGTTTTCTAAGAGCAAGACATACTGAATTTTTTTTTCATTTCAGCATTTTAATACAGTGCCGTATTTTGAGATAAATTTAACACTTCAGAATATCTAAATTTTCATTGCATTTACCTCTTTGGGATTTTCAGTAGGACAAAAATATTACGCTGGTCTGGTGACATGACATGTTATATGGCAAATCTTTTCAAAGCAGAGTTTTGGTGATTTTACTGAACTACTTTCTACTTTGCCATAAACATCGCAGCAACAACAATGTAGGTGCTGTCTACAAATGGGTAATGTGAAGGTGTTTAATACAATTCTTCAGAAATAAGAAACTACATAGGTAGGTCCAACACCAGACTCCATTTCCCCATGACTCCTCCATCTCTAACCAGGAGTGAGACTGAAGGGCTGCACATACCACTAACTAAAAATGAGCAGGTTATGGGAATGTGTCAGTTCCGCTGGAGGATGCACAAAGTTAGCTGAATTTAGACAACTTTTCTTTTCATGCCAGTGAATGCTCTTTTTCAAAAAACAAAACCATGTCTCACTTCCTGATCCTGCTGCTGGGCAGGGTATCCTGCTACAGGGTGGAGCATTAAATTGTTCAAGAAAAACGCTGGCTGGCAGCCAGTGGAAATTTCATGCACTGTGGATCACGCTTCTATTCTACTATGATTCATCTGCTTCAGCAACCACTGGTGATGGGTATATGTGGCATGTGCACAGAATATATTTTCTACTACAGAAAAATTTGCCTATAGAATATTTTGTTCTTTCTAATGTGTTTAGTCTAGGCTTATCTAGAGACAATAGGAGGTTCTAGCAGCCTACAGCTACTTCAAGGGCAGTTGTGGAGTTAATCTCTTAA
This sequence comes from Passer domesticus, assembly GCF_036417665.1. NCBI lineage: Eukaryota > Metazoa > Chordata > Aves > Passeriformes > Passeridae > Passer > Passer domesticus. The sequence continues at coordinate 23,290,911 of NC_087483.1, forward strand.
ATTAGTGTAACGTGGGAAAATAAACTGCAACTGGAAATTGAGGCTTGGGAGATTCAGGCTGGATATTTGGGAGAAAATATCTCCAGCAAGAAGTCACCCTGGAGAACCTGGAATAGGTTAAATTGTCATCTTTGGAGGTTTTTACACTTAGACAAAACTACAGCAGGCCCAGTGACTATTCTGCCTTGCGAGGGATATAGGACTAAATGGTCTTTCTAGCCAATACCCTATGACTCCACAATTTTATGTATCCTCAATCAGTGTTTCTGATTAGTCTGAGTCTCCAACATGAATAAGAAAGTAATTTCTGTCTTGACTTGTGTCAAAAATCCAGGCAATTTGAAACACCTGCAAGTGGCTACAAGTCATTGCGTTGCGCATCACAACATAATATAAATACAAAATCAATAAATATATTCAAATATTTATGTAAATATTTACATAATATTATATAAACAAATACATATAAAATCAGAGCCTCGGGTGGTGATTTGCAAGGTTTCCAAAAATTTTAACCAGATTAATCAAAATAAATGAGGTGTTGAAATAAAAATGATAGGCAACACTTTGTTCATCTGGCATAATGGAAAAAGACATGAGCTTCTACAAGCATCAGCCTGAGTCGGTGGAATTAATTTCCTTCAACCAACCTTGAAGTCAACCTTGTCACCTTTTGCTTCAGATTACAAGTTGGATTCTTCTCAGTTTCCCTAACACATTCATGTATTTAAAGAGGGAAAATCACCCTCAAAATGAAGCTGTCCTTACAAATTTTTCACATCGATGAGAAAGCACAAGAACAGAAAGAGTGTCACTAGTACACAGAAGAAGGTACTGTGATATTATAACAATGAACGTAATATTAGCGTAGGTTTTCCACAGATATATTTTTATTTTTCATTTTATTCAAAACTTACATTACCTCCTCTTTTATTACACATTTACTCACTCTCCAAGGCTAAGTGAGAAGATGGGGTAGGAAGCCCAACTACTGTACATTTTGTTTTGGATTTATGTGCATATGCAACTTCATATTCTTTTAAACCCAGTAATCTTATAACTATGTGTCATTGAACTTGCTTTCTGTTGCTGAATGAACTTTCTTTAAATGCATGAAGACAGACAGGCACACTGCTGTTCTGACTGAAGTCAACAGGAGTTACCAATGGATTTAAATTGAAGTCGGATTAGGACTTCTGTGAAAAGCTTATATATAGAGAACCATGTACTGTAAAAATGTAATCCTTTAGGGAAAAAAGTCATTTATAAAAGCCTTCCTGTGAAGAAAAAAAAAGCACACTATAGACTTAGGTAATCATTTAACAAGCTCGACAGCTGAAAGTAAATAATTCTTGGGCAAAGTTTCTAGGATGAAAGGTTTGACCTGCGCTTGAATCTAAAAGCAGCAAGCTGATTGACCTTACGATACCGTGGTTTTATTTCAGAAGCTGCCTTCCCCCCCACAGCCCCCTCCCCCAAGCTTTCTTCTGAATTGCATGAATATTTCATTACTAACTGTGCATACCATGGCAGACAAAGAGCTAATAGATTAGTAATTTGACCTGCTATTTATTTGAGGTGCCCCAAACATGTAAGAAGGGAGACTCTGATTTTTCTTTAGAACAATCATGAAACAATGTGGTTGATTCTAGAAACTTTACTTTAGCTGAGATAATTGGACTAGGTGGAAGAGGCAAAGGGTATGGTAAGAATTCACATCTGGGAATGGAAGGAAATCAGTGCACAATACAGTCAGACGTGATAGAACACTCTATCTTAATCACTGCAGTAAAACACTGAACTTCGCTGCATTACCTAGAAACCTTGTTTATACTGCTTCTGCTTTGCTTTAGCAAAGGATTAAAAAGACCCAAGCCAAACAAAATACCCATACTATAAACACTGAAAGAATGAGTTATGTCACATTTATACTGTAGAAGTGTAAAAGAGCTCTTCAACTGACCATTTTTCTTTTCCTGATAATGAATATCAGTTTAAATTGATGGAGAAATCTCTTAAATTACATTCAAGAGTTGCCTATAAAGCAATTCTTGGAAATCATGTCTTCAGATCAATTATGATTGAGGGATCCTGCTAGTGAAAAGCATGAAGCTTTTAGATAAAGCAAAGTGTTTTGGACAATTAGCTAAACATAAAATCTAGATTTCATTATTCCCTTTTTCTTCTGCCCTCTGAACAGCAATCACTAAAAAAGACAAGTAAAGTATTTGATTTACATGGAAGGAAAACATTTAATTATGAAGCCATTTTTATGCATTAAAAAGGTACACTAATTCATACACATAGAGTCTGAAGACAGCATCTAACTGAGACAAAAATTATTTTTAAAAAATCCAAACCCAAACTGTATCACTCCATTGTGTAGCCAACATCCAATATAAAATTCTTTCACAAGTTCTGATGATTAGAATTTGCCAAAAAAGTGGCTAGAAAATGCTGCACCACAACATTTAGAGACACACGTGTGCATCAGCACAGGTGCTAGGGTGACCAGGCAATTTCTAGCCTTAGGTGCCTATTTTCTGTTCAAAGTGACAGGCTCTGAGGTTATGATAGCTGCACTTCAGCCTGTTAGTTTCTTGACTGCTGCATGCTCTGATTGTTAGCTGCAGTGTTTCATTTGAGTTAGGGATGTCAGCCACTCACATTCAAAACATATGCAACTGTGGAACAAGTGTGCATAAAGACCAGAGTTCTGAATTTGGTGAATCTAATCTGCTCCTGCTTTCAGGGAATTTATACAGTTGTTTTTTTTTTCTAGACATTGTTGAGGAGCGGGGGGGGAAAAAAAGTACTATTTGCCACCTTCGAGTAATTCTTCCACAAAATCATTGATGAATCCCTGGTCTGGAAGCCATGTACAGATGGAAGACTCCTTCTCCCCTATTACTTCTGTCTATTTTGAGCTTCTTTTGCAAAGGGATATTTGCACATGTGCTGAAAACACTTTTAGTAACCTGTGCAATTAAAGCTTTTTATTATCATCCAGTGTTACAGAAGTAATCGCTGAAGTCTTTAATCTTAAACTGGAAATGTGGCTTCACAGATACAGCTATTGAGGAGGTGAACAGGTTAAGAGCAGGAATGAAATCTACCCTGAAAAGGAAACTGCTAGACTTTGCTCTCAAGTACCTCTATTAGCCTGCAAGAAAGCAGCTGAAGGTAATCAGAAGCAGTCATGGTAAATAACAATTCTGACACAGTTTAGCTGGTATTTAAATTGTAGCTAAACAAAGAAAAAAAGGCAGCTAAAGCTCAAAGGATCTAGGTATCTCAAACCATTCTGGTTACTACAAGAAAACACTGAGGTCAAGCAGTGCAGAAGGAAGTACAAAGTCCTGAAACGTTTTTCAAATATCTATGGGAAAGAAATGGTAAAAGTCTGAGAGAGGAGATGTCAGAGTGGGGATTGTGCTGACTCTATGTGGGAATTAACGGATTTGTTTTCTGTCTCTTGCTTTACTTATTTCCTGAAGATGGTCATTTCATCTCTTCTCCTTTTGTTCTGTAAAACTGGTATTATACCCTCTCTGGTGCATTTTAAAGGCACAGCAGAGTGAAAGCTGGAAGGAAGGAAGCCAAGGAAAGAAAGAAGTCAGACTGGCCCACTCAGCAGATATGTAAGATAGGGGGAAGGTAAAACTATTTACTCCTATGCGAGACTGGTGTGATCCTGTGGCTGGCTGGAGCACAAGCAGGAAGCTCACAGGCACTAACATGCTGGATGCCTCACCAAACCCATCTGAAATTACAGTGCTGCTATGATTCATTAACACCTTCAAACACCATATAAAATAGCTAGGCAGAGTAATAATGAAAACGAACATTAAAAAAAATTTCAAACTGTCACAAAACCAATCTACTGCATCTCAGATGAAAAGAGAGGTGATTTTTCTTTCTCTGGGCATTACAGTCTTTATTCAAAACAATCCTGAAGCAAACTGTCTCCCTGGATGAAGCAAAATGACAGCATAGTGGGTCATCTTTAAAAAAAACTAGATGTCTGGCTCGCAGACTAGCCACCCTTTTCCATGGCTAATGCCAGAAGCAAGATACCTCAGCAGCCCTTGGTGCTCAGTGTGTTCTGGGTGGCTACCACATATCAAGCAGTTCACCTTTTCCCAGTGTCATTTCACTTTTGACCATCAATCCTTTCCTTCTTGCAAATACTACTAGCTTGCACAGTTTCTGTAAGGAAAGATCTGAGTAAACACTAAGTTCCTTTTTAGCCCCAAGGTCTGTCTTGAGCCTCTCTTTCAAGATACAATATTTGGCACTTCATCCCTCAAGTGATTTACCAATGTCTCTTCCATACCTGCTGAATGGTCTATGGTCTTGACTACAGGTATACATCATTAAATAGACTCATTTTATAGCTGTTAAAAAATATTGAAACCTGTGTATATCCGAGTTTTCAGTGCTTCTCAAAAAAACCAAATATATCAGCTATTTAAATTTAGAGTGCATCACTTCACTAAGCAATTCTCACAAAAACCCAGGACAGCAATATGTTTGTGCTACAGCAAGTCACAAGTTTCTACATTGTCTCAATATATTTAAGTTGCAACTCAAAACTCTATTGAAAAGAGAATTATTTCATTATATAAATGAATTTACATCAGATTATAGCAGTGGTAGTCATAATAATATAATAATAATATAATATAGCAGTAGCACCATGATAAATAGTAATTAATCAAAATATTTCCACAGTCCCCTTCAGCTGTCACTGCTAAACATTCTATAGATTAAAGTAGTAACCCCATCCTTGGCAGGGAAGAAAACTGAGGTTCTGCAGTGTAACAGCATTTGTTCAAGAAGGAGCAGTTGTAGATATCAGACATTTCCCTGTTACTCCCTAACTTTCTTATTTTCTCTAATGGGTTATTATACACACCCTACAATTTGGAAGTTTGATGGTACTTTTGGCTTTAGTAGCTTCAAAGGCTTCAAAAGATCTGTCATGTACCAAAGAGGCATTTAATATCTCAGGCCTCAGGACTAGCTGAAGTCTAACTCCTCCTGATGAGAGGACTTTATAGAGGTGTGTGGTAAGTCAGCCACATATTAAAGTACAAGGTCTGCACTTTGGTTCTTAGCTATTGAGTAGTAAATAAAAATTAGTGTGTAATGGCACAATACCTTCCTTGGGCATGCTTCCAATTCCTGCTACAAAGAGCCTGGAAAACAGCTAAGAGCAGCTCAGGTGAAGAGAGTGAGAGAGTACTCCAGCAGAGTGACCCAGCCATGTTCTTGCCTTTGATCACTCTCACTCTATTGTCCTGGAAATGTGATTGCCTTTTATCTTCTTCTATTTAATCTGCACTAATGTGTCTGAAGCAAAATCATAGTCTACACGTGGATTCTAGATCACCTTGACACCACACTAACATTGATTTCTAAAAGCAGATCTTGGTAATAAAAGCAGGCAGAAACAAACAGACACAGGAGACATTTTTCAAGCAACTAACAAATTCTGTAACTCAGATTCAGTGCAGAGATTTACCAGAAGGCTGAAGGCCCCCTAGTCTCCATCCCTCATCTCCTGCTTGTCCTATATCCAAGCAGTAGTATTACTCATGTTATTAACACTGGACTTAATTTACTTCCTGAAAAGAGAGAGCAGTGTACAGCAGCACAACAGAGGAGCAGGAGGAAGGAACAGCGCAGGGGCTAAAAAGAAACACTGAAATATTTTACGCGGTTGTAACACAGAAACCGCAACTCTTCTTTCAGAGCACCTGTACTTCAGGCAGCACGCTTTAGTTTCACCATGTGACTCCCACAGGGAAGAGAAGGGGTGATGAGGACGTACAGCAGTGCAAATAAATAAGCCCATGTCATTTGTATCAATCTGGAGGGAGGCAAAGCTACAGTTTGACTCAGACATGCAAAGTTTTACATTGTTGAGATTTTTCTTGGGCTTGTGGAGCATTGTCAAAAATAACCTATCCAGCCTTGCTCCAGAGCTCAAGAACTCTGCAGACAGCTTTTGTATTCTGGCAACGGCAAAACTATCCAATAGGCTGAGCTGCACAGGAAGATAAAGATACTATGGATAAAAAAACCACTGTTTCGTAAATCTTGACCTCCCAGTCCAAGTGCATAACAACACATGCAAGCTTATATCTACACGCAGTTACAAAAAATGCTCAGTTAAAATATTTCACTACATACACTTCTCAGATAAAATATTTCATTACATATACTTCTCTCCCTGCAAAAAGAGCATGTGGCAGACATGAACTGGACCACTTAATTAACTACTGCAGGATGATCAGACACAGTAATGATGAACACACAGTAGGAGTCTAAACAACAGAAGAGACAACTTCAGCAAGTTGGTATATTTCATAGTACTGAGAACAGCATTCTTTTACACAAATAGCAGTGTTCAAGGTTTTAAACAACTGATGGCCACTTTACTAGTATTAGGAAACATGGCATTTTCATAAAAGTCAAAATTCATATTTTCCACATTTATTCCCACTCAGAGTTGCAGTCTGAAAATATCAGTCTTTCAAGCAGCACAATCATGAAACACTTTTTGGGTTGGAAGGGAACTTGAAAATCATTGAGTTCCAGCCCTACTTGCCATGTACAGGGACACCTACTAGACCAGGTTGCTTAAAGCCCCATTGAACCTAGCCTTGAACACTTCCAGGGATGAGTCAGCCACAACTTCTCTGGGCAAACAGTTCCAGTGCCTCACCACCCTCACGGTAAAGAATTTATTCCTAATACCTACCCCTAAACCTACCCTCTTTCAATATGAAGCCATTTCCCCTTGTCCTGTCACTACATGCTCTTCTAAAAAGTCCCTTCTCAGCTTTCTTGTAGGCCCCTTTGGGTACTGAAAGGAGCTCCAAGTGTCCCGAGAACCTTCTCTTCCCCAGGCTGAACAATCCAAGTCTTCATAGCAGAGATGCTCCAGTCCTCTGATCATCCTCATAGCCTTCCTCCGGATTTGCCCCAGCAGGTCCATGTCCTTCATATGCTGGGGCCCTCAGAGCTGCCCACACTATTCCAGGTGGAGTCTCACAAGGGCAGAACAGAGTGAGAGAATCACCTCCCTTGATCTGTTGCTCACCCAGCCCAGGACATGGCTGGCTTTTGGAGCTACAAGCACACATTGCCAGCTTGTGTTGAGCTTCTTGTCAACTGACACACCCAAGTACTTCTACCTAAGGCTATTCTTACTCCATTCTTCACCCAGCCTGTGTTTGTGCTTGGGATTGCTCCAACTCAGGTGCAGGACTTTGCACTTGGCCTTGCTGAATTTCATAAGGTTCACATAGTCCCACCTCTCAAGCCTGTCAAAGTCTCTCTGAGTGGTAGCCCTTCTATCCATCATGTCCAGCACCACACAGCTTGGTGTCATCAGCAAACCTTCTGAGAGTACACTCAAACCCACTGTCCATGTCACCAGTGGGTTGACAATTGCAATACCAACCCTTAATGAACACCAGTCGTCACTGACTCCACTTGGACATCGGACTGTTGACCACAATTCATTGAGCACAATCATCCAGCCAATTTCTCATCCACGGAGTGATGCCTCTGCAGTTCAGATTCAAGGATTTCTTGCAGGACAGTGTCAAATATTTTGCACAAATTCAGATTAATGATATCAGTCTCATCTCTCTTATCCAAGGACGCTGTTACCCCACTGTAAAAGGCTACCAAATTTGGCAGGCATGACTTGCCCTTAGTGAAGGCATGTCAACTGTCACCAATCACCCTCTTATTTTCCATGTGGCTTAGCACAGTTTTCATGAGCATCTGCTCCATGATCTTACGGGGCAACGAGGAAAGGCTATCTATCCTGTAGTACCCATTGTCTTCTTTTTTTTTCCCGCTTTTCAAAAATGAAGGTTATGTATCCCTATTTCCATTACATTTTTTAAAATATGTAGCAAAAGCAGAAGACGACAGGACTGAAATTTTATTTCCTGCACATTTACTGTATTACATTCATGATATAGAAATGCCTTAGCATTCAATAGCGGTACTTAGTGTCAAAAAAAGGATTATAAAGACATGTCTGAGCATGTATCATACCCTTGTTCCTTCTAACAAGTCACAGCATCTTTATGACCCCCTTTCAGAAGGGCATCCTCAATCTTCTTTGGTAATTCCCTACCCTACATTCAAAGCATCTATTTCCCCTGAGGACAGCCTCATGCTGAGTTTGGAGAACATAATGAAATCATTACAGTCAGTGCAGTACCTACACTTGTGTCAGAAATTCACTTCCTTTTAAATGCATACAATGTCAGTTAAAACTCCTGTACCTGAAAGGTGTAGGAGAAATATATACTGATGCTCAAGAACAAAGCACTTCATTAGCTCTCCGAGCACAGTGCAATGCAGCTTGTCATTATCCAATGCACTCCTTGCAAGCCACTGGGCGGGGGATATGACAATCCCTGAGGCTGCATTGCAGAGAAATATTATCAACATTCAAGTAGTGCCAGAAACAGAATATTGCCCAAAACTATTTGTCATTGGCATCTCCTTTAGTATGAAAGATGGAGGGCAAACAACAAAAACAAACAGCAAACCGCAGCAACACAAACAAAAAAACCAACCCACTGGTGAAGTGTAGGAATATTGCCTTCAAGTTAATTTAATTTATTGATAAAAGCCACTTATAAGATACCCCTCTGTCTCATCTAGGGCCACAACCCAATAGGGGATATATCCTAGGATGAGTCATGCATCAACATGTTGCAATGGGAATTTCTTGGTGTTAATGGGGAGTTCAAAAAAACATAAAATTAAAAGGTAAGTTATTATAGGTAAGTTATTAATTCAGTTTCCAAAACATTTTCATATTAATTTTTTCAACTGTAGCTGTTCTAAAAATGGTTACATTTTACCTACTGCACAAGAGAGATTTCTGAAACAAGACCCACAGATTTTTACTATAGATAATGGTGCTATATGATGATATAAAGTGATAATGATAACTACAGGACCAAACAGGACAATCCCTCATGCTGCAGTGTAACAAGAGTTCTTGCAAACGAGGTCAGAGTGGATTCAGGAAATAGATATTCAGAGACTGAAGTTATTAACTTGACTCCAGATGTGTTGACTGTGTTTTGCAGACTGATTCCTCCTCTAGACCTATCTGCTGCTATGAACTCAAACACACACCCTCTGCAGGAGTCCTTCTAAATGTACCATTTCACTCTTCTAAAATCTGGAAACCTACAGAGCTGTTTTGCTATTTTGCCCCAGAGTTGGCAGTTGGAAGAATCTACCAGCACTGCAACAAAATGTTAAGTCAAGAACTTTTGTCACAGGAATTGAGGACTTCCTGAGTAACCTTGAATAATCTACATTCTCCTGTCCCTCAGCTGTCATGCAGGATAGCACATTGTCCACTTACAAGGTTGCTGAGAGGCACTAGTGCTCCCAATACCAAGATACTGACAGCCTCACATGGCCAAGCATAAATATCATGGGAGCACCACAGAAAAGCCTAGTACTATGTGCACAATACAGTTCTTAAGTGCTGTAATAGGTTTACCCCAGCTGAATACCAGGCACCCACCAATGCCATTCTGTCACTCCCCTCTGCAACGGATAGGGGAGAGAAAATATAATGAAAGGGTTGAGATGAGGTCTGGAGAGAGCTCACCCACCAAATGTCATCATGGAAAAAAACAGACTCGAACTGGGGAATTTATTACTAACAAAATCAGAGCAAGGTAGTGAGTAGTAAAACAAACTTTAAAATCACTGTCCCTCATCCCTCTCTCCTTCCCAAGCTCTACCTCCTCCCTTCCAGCAGCACAGGTAGGCAGGAAATGTGCATTACGATCAGTTCATCACATATTGTTTCTACCACTGCTCAGGGAGAGGAGTCCCTCCCCTGCTCCAGCATGGGGTCCCTATCATGGGAGACAGTTCCCTATGAACTTCTCTGATGTGAGTCCATCCCACAGGCAACAGTCCTCCAAAAACTGCTGCAATGTAGGTCCCTATTCCATGGGGTGCAGGCCTTCAAGAACAGCCTGCTCCAGCGTTGGTCCTCCAAAAGGTCACAAATCCTACCAAGAAACCAGGTCCAGTGTGGGCTCCTCTCTCCATGGGTCTGCAGGTCCTTGTGAGAAGGCTGCTCCAGCATGAGGTTTCCCACAGGTTCACAGCCCTCTCTCGGGCACCCACCTGCTCTGGCATGGGGCTCTTCTATGGGCTGCAGGTGGATCTCTGCATCTCCATGGGCTCTGCAGGTGGAACTCTGTGCATCTCCATGGGCTGCAGGGGCACAGCTGCTTCACCGTAGTGTGCATCACTGGCTGCAGGGGAATCTCATCTCTGGCACCTGGAGCACCTCCTGCCCCTCCTTTTCCACTGACCCTGGTGTCTGCAGAGCTGTTCCTCTCACATATTCTCACTCTGCTCTTCTCTGACCTCAATTACATCTGTGCAATAACTTTTTTTTCCTTCTTAAAAATGTTATTACAGAGCCATTACTATCACTCCAGACTGCCGTGGCTGTGGCCAGTGGCAGGTCCATCCTGGAGCCAGCAGGCATTGGCTCTGTCAGACATGGAGGAAGCTTCTAGCAGCTGCTTATAGAAGTCACCCCAGCTATCAAAACCTGGCCACACAAACCAAATACAAATGTAAACTACCATTCTTTCAAATACTGCTATTTATCAATCCAGTCTCATTCTTGTCTATTTATTCTGTCACTTTCTGCTGTGCTCCAGAGGCTTCTGTATATAATCAAGTCATACACATGTTTTACTTTGGCTTAAATTTTGTTTAATAATAATTTCCTGAGTAGCTTTAAACAAAACTAATTACACACACACAGACAGGTATAGAGAAAGAAACAACCGCTAACTCTTTTTTTTTTATTTTTAAGGACTCTTCAGTTACTAAACATAAGTGAAATTTCAAAATAATCCCAAGCATTACAAGGTACAGAAACTGTGCCTCTCTAGCACAGAAAACACCCACCTTTGACATAGATCTTCTATCAACAGAAGAGTATTTTTCCTTCATGCAATGTATTTGTGAAATCCTCAGGCATCTTAAAGTTCTGGAAGCTGAGGGAAAAGAACAAGCTAAAGTGAAAGAAGTGACCCACATGTCCATAACGTGTTTCATGACAAGTCAACAGATACAAATAACAACCATGTCCTGCTTTCTGAGAGCCTTGCCCACACATTGAGCCCCCAAGCTGGCAAGGAGGGCCGGCAACCCAGCATGGCAAGTACACAAGGCTGAGGGTGACCTGCCTTAGGGCTGGATGTTACTGGCATTACAGACTGACAGACAAGCTTGTCAGGAGGCAATTCATTCTCCTAAGCTTGAACCATTCCCAACACTAAAGGATAAGGATGGTTACAGGACAATTTTTTCAAACAGCCATAAAAGTTCTTCCCTCTCTCTGCTTTTTAGGTCTAGCAGGTCAGTCTCTCTCTTGAGCATTGTAAATCACTTGCTCATTGCTGGTTGAAGTTAATACCATTTCCATAGTTATCTGTGACCTCAAGATTTCTGCCCTTGCTCTTTCATGACACTAGGGGCACAGGAAGAGGATTTCCTAACATTGAGCCAGAAAAACAGAAACTGAAGCCAAACAGAAAATCAAACTGTGATCTCCCTTCCCCTGCCCATATTTTGTCTTTTCATTCTTTAATTAGTAAGGAAAGCCAAAATAGACCTTTTCCTTCTTTTAGTTGGCTTATGTGTTTGTTTCTGACAGAAGAAATTTGTTCTTCCTGCAGAAGAACCAGCTCCACTCTTCTATAAATAAAATCCACTTGTGTAAATGGAAGCTTGTTGGAGAAGTTTCAGCACAACTAATTTTAAAAATGAAAGGCTAGGAGAGCCAGAAGCAAAATTTGATTTGGTCTCACAAAAGTATTGAGAGCAAAGACATTTATTTGGTTATGTTTTCAAAAACATTTATGAAATGTGAAGCTACTATTTCTTGTACATGAAGCACATTAGTTGACCAGCATAGGGTTAAACCTATCAGAAATCTAGCAAAGCAGAGTAAAGATAAATTTCCTGAAGTGCACAGTAGGACCCTGTTAACCAAACATTGTTCTTTCTTAAATAAATGCTCACATACAAAAATGTATCACCTATTGCTGTGCTATGTAAGCAGGTTTCAACACTGAACAGCCCGGTGATTTACAGATGCCTTGGTCAGAGAAGAGAAAGAGCACAGACGGCTCTTGTCAGCACTATAGAAAAGTTTGGCAGAAGACCTGAGAAGACAGAGAAACTACTAAGGATGAACTAAACATACTGACAGCCCTTTTATACCATTTCTAAATAGGATAATTCACAATGCAGTTTACAAGTCCATACAAGTTCTTGAATTTCACAGGGATGTTTAGTATCTTACCATTTAAACTGTGTAGTCCTGATTTTAAAATTGGAATTTGCATTTCACAGGGGGAAAAAAAAAGAGAATTATTAATCTCCAATAGCAATTGTGCATACAAAAATGTATATAAATATGTCTGTCTCCTTCTGCTTTGTATGAAGGACTTGATGTGCTAAATGCAACTACCCCACACTCTGCTAAAAAACAGTGCAAACTAGACAATGGTAATCATACATTAAGGAAAGTGGGGAAAAAAATCAGTGTCAGAACACACAAAATAGGTATTCACAATGAAACAAAAAGAAAATGAATGTCCCTCAGTCTGTGGACTGATTATAGGTTTGCCATGATTGTTTTTTTCCCCTGAGAGATTATGTCTCTCAGGAGGTGACATCCACTTAAGGGAAAATGAACCACTATTTTTATAAATGTCCATCACTGAAACTCTCTAAACAATTGTAAATATTGACCAGCGTGCAGCAGATTAATTTTGGCCTCACTGGCGCTGGCATATATCATGGATAGCTATTGCAGAATAGAATAGAATAGAACAGATCTCTTACGTTCATATTTATCACATCACTGTTGAATGTGAAATCTCCATCAACAACAAAAGAAGTATTTAATAGTAACTTTGTTTCCCTAACAGAGACATATGCCTTCCTAATAATATAAAAAGACAAGCAAGATGTTTTTCTAACAAAACTAATATATTTTTTGTTCTTATACTAGGCACTACCTATGTAAATAGTATAATCCCATGGTAACAAAATATTCCTCTCCACAAGGAATATCTCCAGTAGATTCCAAAACACAAAGCTTTGTTCTACTATAACCATTTAGATATGGCCTATAATGCACAGAAGCATTTTCCTCAGTTGCAAGAGCTACTTCAGTGTGGGGTTTGTTTTTATTAATACAACAAGTCTTTATATTCAACTGCAAAGCAACTATAATATTTTCAAATTTAACTTAAGAAACTGTCTGATGTCAATTCTTGAAGCAGGGCAAGACAGCATTGAGTTAGGAGCATCCTGCTGCTGCTTCTGAGGTAAAGACCACAAACTCTGCAATCTCCTCACCTTCACAGCTCTCCTTTTGAAACTGCAACTTTACAAGCTTGGAACAAACAAATATTTGTAAGAATCACTGCAAGACATGCATTGTCATAAGACAGGCAGGACAGCAGTATTTGGAACAGAACCCAGCAGAATAACTAATAGCCAATTCTCAGAAACATCAAGTAGGTACTCTTTCTTTTCCATCCAGTTTTGGATGCTCTATACCTGAAAACCAAACCACAAGAGGAATTCAAAAAACAAAAGGAGGCAATGACTCTCTCTTGCTCCCTCTTAGCCACACCCTTTTTGAGTCTCGTAGTTCTAGCGTTATACTCTTAATTGGCATGATATTCAAATTCCCACCTGAGATCTAAAGGAAATGAAAAAGTGTGTATGTGTGTGTGTGTGTGTGTGTGTGTGTGTGTGTGTGTGTGTTTACTAGTGTAAAACAGGAAGATATAGCAGCAGGGAGCTGATAATCAAAACTTTTTTCTTCCATAACGCATTTTAGTTTGTTCAAAATTAAATACCTTATTTTGAACACATTTCAGATATATAAATCCCTGCTTTATTCATTACTTTGCTGCACCCTTTTAAGTGCTCCAGCAGGGAGGAGGAAAGTTGTTGTGAAGCAGGATCATTAGGGACTTACCCTATAATTGTTAGGAGCACAGAGCACAAAGGCAATACTAAGACAAGCTGCCTGAAGCTTTCTTGGCTGCAGGAAATGGCGTTACCAAGGTAATCACTTTCAAACTGTCCAGCAAGACTGCTGAGGAACTTTGTACTGAGAGGGATGTGTTGGCCAAAGCGTACTTCCTGTAAAAGAGAACACAGGCATTCACTGATAATTTGTAGGATTTCCATGTTTTGTCTTACATATGTGTTTCTAGCTTGCTGGAAGTTGAAAAGCTGAGCTCATTGTGAACGTTTAAGATCTTCCCTATCACATCCTGAATCCTGCATTTGATTTGAAAATCAGATGGGGGTAAAGGAAAGCAATTTGACAATCACTGAGATGCTAATCAAATTAGATACAGAGAGGTTGGGTATGGCTTATATACACATTTCAGGGATTAAAGTGCAAGGATCCACACTTCTCCCACATTGCAGATAAATATATTTGCAGACTTTTGCTTTCCTTCACAGGCCCCTTGTAGCACCTCATTTGGTGTGGCTGCTGTGTTTGCTGCAGGAATGCAGCCCTTCACTCAGCTGTGATGTGACATAAATTTGAGCCTGACAGCTACTGCACTTGAGATCCGGACAGAGGCTGTGCTTTTGCTTCTGGAGGTCCACAGTGAAGCATCTGTTCTTCACCAAGATAGCAGCTGTTACACTAATCTGAGGCCTCTGTGCTAATTATGGCAGGAACCAGTCACAGTAGAGCTAACTCCTATCCCACACTATCTAGGTGTTAGATTATCCTGCTACAGAAAGTGGACAAAACCACACAGAGATGGAAGGAGGTGACATGAAAGGAAGGGTGACAGCAACAATAAAAGGACAGATGTAGATTTCCAATCAGTGGCAGAAGAAAAGAGACCCAGTGTAGCAGCAGTGGCCCTGTGCTTTTCACATGGTGGCATGGCACAACCCCTGTCTGCTGGCGGACAGGCAACTGAACATAGGAAGGGGGACACCAGAACCTAGAAATTACTCAGCTGCTCCAGCATCCTGATATGCACCTTCCTTGGAAGGAGCAGGAAGGGTTTTCAGCATACAGCGTTAAAGTGTCTCCTCTCTTTGCTGTGTTTTCCACTTTTGCATAACTATCACACTCATCCCAAGGTATAAAAACAAATAAAAAACCAGAAAGAAAAGATGCAGTCTCATTTTAGACAATATTTAGATTTGTCCATTTTATATGAGTCAAGCCGTGCCACAAAATTGTCTAGCCACTTAAAAGTTTTTAAGTTCATTAACAAAAGTTTCAGAGATCCAGTCTGTACCGGGCCTGTGGATAGTTTTACATAAAGGTGGAAGGACATTTCTCTATCCTAATTCCCTGTATTCAAAGCTGGAAGTAACTCCCTATGCATACATTTTTAAATGTATTTCTATGCTCAGGCTGCACAGCACGTTGGTCAGAGTATGTATTTTCTCTTGCTTATGTATCCTAGCCTCAAGTAATCAATCAAACATTTACCTCAGCACTAGAAAGTACCTAGTAAATAGTTCCTCAGAATTTTTTCATCACAACCAAATGTGAACGCACCATGAAAGGAAGGAAGAATATTTTTGAGCAAAAAAGCCTTTGTTAAAGACATAAAAGCTGCCACAACCTCTCTCTTCACAAATTTATACAGCTGTCAATTTAACATCTCCAATAATCTTAGCTGCCACTATATCAGGAGATACTACGGTATTTCCAGCATTTGTTCCCTATCAGTTATTTGGAAGTTTATATTTTAAAAAATTTAGAAATCATTAAAATGTAATCAAGCAGTAAAGACTTTAAAAATCCACTTGAATATCTTCACTTCCCACCTCCAAAATTCTTTGTGGTTTTGCGGGTGTTGAGGGTGATGGGCTTTTTGTAGGAATGAGTATTGAGCACAGGGTTTTTTTTTCCCATAATAAAGGGTCTAACTCTTTCTTCAAGCACAGCAGAGACAAGACAGCCTGTAAACTGCAAGCAGTCTTCATTCCTTATTGACATCATTCTTGAAAAACTGTAACCTTTAACCTTGCAACATTATTTCTCAGGGGGCTGATTAAATGAGAAGTCTGTTTTGGTCAATGGCAATTATAGCTGCAGACCTCATGGTAACCTTTAGTGTGTATATTCTGCCTTGCAAACAATGCCAATTAAATGTTTGACCGTCGTTCCTTAGGTTCATCTAAAATTACATTATCTTAGAAGATAAAATACTGTCGATGTAATTTATAAGGTCTCTTCAAACTGCTATGCCAACAAAGATTTATTTCTTCCAGGTCAAAAAGGGTTAAAATAAGCAAAACATTCTAAAACTTAGATTTAGGTATTTGTAAAGGTATTTGTAAAATACCTTTAAAATAGAAGAAACGCAGGTTTATGCCATAGGGTGATTTGAGGTTTTTTCCTTCCTTACATAGCAGGATTGTTTGAGTATCAGGGGATTTTCTGTTTTTGTGGGGGCTTGGTGTTTGTTTTTAGCTTCCTGCTAATTATATCTTCTTCTGTGAATCTCCTCTGTACTTCTCTCTTCCCCTGTTGCTCATGTTAAGCTAAATCTCTCTGAGGTTCAGAAAAGAACTTATCTTTGAAATACACAGGATAAACAGTGTCTCAGGACATTTAATGTGCCTCTATCTTGTCATTGTTGTTGTTAAATATATTAACAACATTTCAGCAAAAACTTATTTGCATATTTGTGTCAGAGACAAATTGAAGAACTGGTTTATACAAAGACATTGCTAAAAAGTGAGCCAAAGGTATCACCTCAAAAGCCCCAATTTATGGACTTCTGCCTCTGCATGTAGGAAAGCCTAGAAAGTTTGCATCTGCTTTGGTCTTCCCTATTAGTTTTACATCAGTGAAGCAGTGGAGGTAGAGAACATATTTGTTCCAACCATTTCTAATACCATTTTTTCCTGCTGTTTCTAACAGGAAATTAAAGAGAAGACTAAAGGTTTTTTTACAGCTGACTTTACACTAATTTGAACACTAATTTTGAAGTTCTCATTGAAAGTATTTGTTCTTTACTGTTTAATAGCATCATTCTTTAAAGATAAAGCAGATTTTAAATAGTTTGTGGTTAATTTTGTTAGGCCCTGCTCAACTGTTAGAGAGACTTTAAAATCATTACATTTCTACTCTATTTCCCACTATGAAAAAAGAGATATAGTCTTTTACAAAAAGACAAACTTGTAAATCAAAACAGGAGTCAAAGCAAAGTAAGAAACATTGCATGCAGTACATAGCCCCTTTTTTCAGTACCTCATCACAAATATCAAACATATTTGCCAGTCTCATATGGATTTTCTGCTGCTTTCAGTTAAACTTTTTTCTGCTGGCCTTATTTAAAAAAAAAAAAAAAAAAACAAAAAAAACAACACTTTCCACATTCTGTCCAGTAATGCCCTTTGCTTAGTTGTTTTTCTGTTACTGTTTCAAATTAGGATAATTACACAGCATGACTTTTGTCAGCCTAGAGCAGCTTCCATCCAGAATGCCTTTATTCATATTTTTTTACCTCTACTCAAGACTATAATTTTATGTTTTAAGAATTTTAAAGCCTATTAAGTAGAACAATATCACATAATTAAATTTATCATAACAATCAAAACCAGTGTGAAACATCAAAAATATTTTAAAAGCAAATACAGACAATATAACCAAATGAGACTAACAGGTGTTTGACCACACAATGCTGTCAGCCAAATCTGAACATGATTACAAGCATGAAGACATCTTTTCTATTGTTGGAAAAAAGTGCCTAATTGTTTTAAATTTGTGGGTTTTCATAGTTTCTTCTTAACCCTCATCCTCCCCCAAAACCATCTTCAGTGCTGCAGCACCTTTATTTATCATTAACATAGAACACAGTGCTATCAAGTAAGTCCCCAAAACTTCCTGAAGTGCAGAGATGAAAACACACTACATATATAAGTCGTCTCTTGTTTTGTTGTTTGAAGGAAAGACCAGACACTGACTCTACACTGGATGTGTAGAGTAGTTCATCACCAAATAACACTTTAACCCCATTACAATCCATCAATTTCTATAGATTTCATCTCTTAGCTAGAAGATTCTACTAACAGAGTCTTTGCTTCACTACATGCTGTTTTGACCAGGAAATTAATGGGCAAACATAGGCAATTATAGCACTTTTAAAGAAAAGACTTGTGTTTTCCATCATATGTCAATTTCCAAACACTTGCCAAGCTTGACTGTGAAAGATGCAGTCATATTTAAAGAAGTGCTTTAAGTGTCAAAGATACAACCTTTCCACTGGGAAACTATTTGAGTTGCATCATTAACCACTATAACCTAATGATGTCAATGTTCAGTGGAATTCGATGCTTTTAAATTTTACAGTCCTTTGTAGTTTGAAATACATCACTGCATGCAGATTCATGACAACAAAGAGCTTCACACCCAGGTTATGTCAATCACCAGTATGCTTAGTCCTGATCACACATATATATGTGATTAATCATGCCTTTCAACTTCCAACATAAATTATCATTACATCAACTGCATTTATATTTCACATGATACTCAATCTTACATACATTTCAGTAGAACTGCCATGAATAAATATACAATCAGAAGAATCTCTTGTTTATAACCACACTTGTTTTAAAGGTATTTGAGGGAACAATTTCCCATGCATTTACACAGGTATTCCCAAGATGTTGGTACTAATATCCTAACACTGCTGAGAAAACCTGACATTAATAACATAATTTCCCTGATAGCAACACCACTTGTATGACCACAAAATAAGGAGCACTGTAAGCCATGTTATCATTCTGAAGTCCCCATCGAGAGCAGACTAATAAGCACTGTCCCCAGAGCAGGGGCTGGGATGGGGGCAGGAGTTCCATAGTTTCTGCAGTGACCACCACTTTTGCTCTTCTTCAGCACAGCTCTTTCAAGCACAGGACAGACTCCCTGATTCAAGCTACTCAACAGGAGCTGCAACATTCATTGTGCTGACTTGGAAACTGGTACTTTAGCACAAACATAGGAATATCACAGAGTGAGCATACATGATCAATGAGCCCCTGAACCACAGCTGTAACAGAGTGGCCATCACTTTGGAAGTCCTCATAGATTTTGGTTCCCTCCCAGAACTTCAGAGACTGTATGTTTATTAGAAGGTTACCTTTTCATTCTCTTCCTTAAAATTATCTTATGATCACCAATATACTTTTCTATAAAATAGGCTTACCTGGTTAAAATAAATAAAGTGTAAGAAAGGGCTTTGGCACCACAAAGAATAGCTAAAAGGAGAAGTTACAGCATAAATAAATGGAAAGTATATTTCCTCAAAAATATGCTGGCCAAAAATTTTACTCCTTCATTCAAGTAAAAATATAGCATACATTAAGAAATAGAAAAATAGAAGAATCCACTAAAAATCTTTGAAGAAAATACACTCTCAAAAAACAAAATAAAACAAAAAAACAAGTGCTAATGGCGGTATTTACTGTATTTTTTTCTCCATCTTTCCTTTGGCAGTATCTCTATAAAGAGCTGGAGAAAATTTGGAAATATTTCATATCACTTCATGTCCAGATAAATATTTTCTTTTATGAAAAGTGAAATTCATCAATTGGCTGAAATCACTGCAACTACAACAGCAATTACTCCTCCTCACTAAAACCAGAGCACTAAAACGAGAAGTACTTTAGAAGCTCTCCCATCATGCGGGACCCTCTGACCATAAGGTTCTCAAGCTGAAAAATCTGGAAGCTTTCTAAGCGCACATTAGTTGACCAGGGACAAAACATCACATCTTG
Organism: Passer domesticus; assembly: GCF_036417665.1. Classification (NCBI taxonomy): domain Eukaryota; kingdom Metazoa; phylum Chordata; class Aves; order Passeriformes; family Passeridae; genus Passer; species Passer domesticus. The sequence continues at coordinate 23,310,810 of NC_087483.1, forward strand.
GTTACTACTAAAACAACACGTTGTTCCATGAGCTACTGGAAATGCGATGCCTGGTTTCCTATGGACTGTCCTAGATTTTTTAACCCACTTATCCTCAAGCATTCTGATCAGCCAGACAATTGACATATGGGTCATGATGCTTCCACAGCTCCATGTGTGTCAGCTGTCCGGCCGGTGCAGGATGTGCGCGCTCATTGACCAGCTGGCTGATGCCCAGCAGAAGCGACTGGGAGCCAGGATGTAGCTGCCTTTTCTCAGCAGGGAGCACTAATCGGGCTGTTCTCTTTTACCCAGCTACTGATTTTGGTGAAATTTCTAGGAATAGAAATATATTTCAGATATCTCATTCCCTTGTTAAATTTTGCAGCCAACAGGTTCAAGAGTTATAGTGCACTAAAAGGAAGAAAGAGAAACACACAATGTCTGATAGCCAATGCAGTGCAAACATACATGTTTCTTTGCCATTGCAAACCTGGCAGCAAACATATCATCAAGGTTCCCCACATACCTCTAGCTAATTTTAATTTTTTTCCTCTAGTACATGTATGCTTTCTTTACTCTCCCATAAATGCTACCTCATTCTTACTAAATGTTGCACTACTACTTTTCCTTTGAAATCCTTCTCCCCCTGCTTGGAAGGTATTTCTGTTTCCAGTTCAACCAGACTTGACAAGCAAATAGCAACCAGAGAGTGATAACACATTAAAAACACACCATTAACAGAAGTATGGTAATATATTTCACATTTAAATGTTCTAAATATATGGATTTATACATACAAGATCTATATATATTTCCAAGCAATGTATAGAGAAATACCCATTATTCCTGCCAATATTTAATGACAAATTCTGCACCTACTTCTGTGTTTGTTATCCTGCCACATCCTGAATCACTTATATGGCTACAACTCTAGCATTACAGTATTACTTGCACTGAACAGCATTAGCACAGGAACAACTTGTGCCCAGTTACCACGTTCTGGGGGGGAAGTTGTCAAGATTTCAAGTTCAGTGTGGTACAGGACAGCCTCAAGTCTACCAGTACTGGAAGCTTCTTTCTAGCCCTCATCCATCAAGGTGCAGTTCATGTATACTTTTAGAAGTAAACACCCTAGAATTTAAGGCCATAAGATAAGCCTGTAAAAAACACATTCTCAGATTCATGCCTACTACACAGCTGGTGTTTCCATAATACAAAATGTTTTTAACATTTCCAGCAAATGCAGCCAAGCATACATTTCCAGGATTGTACAAATAAGGGTTATTCTCTAGAGCTAAAAATAAGCAGAATGAGGACTGACATAGAAAAAATTATTTTCTTGTTCAAATGTATGGTGTAACTGAATGCAGCTGCTAGACTGTGTCTAACAACCTCAACAACAGCAATAAAACTAAAAGTGCAGTGACTTTTTAAAATAAAAAAAATCTATGTATATATGAGATGTTGTAACAATGGCAGATTTGCATGGTATTGTCTATAGAAATACTATGACCAAGCCACTTTAAAAAGACTGCAGAATGTCTAGATTATTAGTTTTTAATTACTAGGTCCAAACTGCCTTCATATACCCACTACTCCCCTACCCCCACTGTATAAATGACCCAATTCTCTCACCTCAGAGGAGGAAGAGAGTATTCCTAGCCGTTACTTCTGTAAAGCTTGGACTGGGGTTATGACAGTTCCATGAAAACATCAGCTCACTGCTTGACTACCAGCAGAAACCCATACAGTTATTAAGAACAGTGAACAAAAGAAAACAACATTATGCTGCCAAATAAAAACATTGTTTTCCAGGCCTTAAGTACAGTTCAGACTCATCCCATTATTTCATCAAGAGAAACATTCAGAGAAGGCAATGAGGAAGAACAGAGATATGGGTCAGCCGGGCACGTTATGATTCATCAGCTGAGGAAAGTGATGGCCTCAGGAGCAGGTGGCAAAAGAAGGGAAAAGAGTAAGGAGAGGATAGAAAATGCTCTTCATGGTCTCTTCTGATACTAGAAATAGAGTCTGGAAAATGAAGGCATCAGGAGCCAGCTCACAACCAACACGCACAGCACTTCCTCACAGAGCTGGTCAAACTGTGCCAATCTGAACAAGCCATGTCACCATAACACCATTCAGCCTCACCCCCTCTGGTCCAGCTTTGTCATTCACTATGAACAAAGGCTGATGTGGAGTGGATTAGGAAGACAATTCTTTACAATACAACTCAAATTCATCAAAATTATTTTACTGGTGAACCCAAGAAGTTTTGTACAAACTCCATGACCTGTTGCAGAAATAGAGTGCAGCTGCTACATCCTTCCAGCTGTAGATTGTTTATTTTCTATTATAAAATTGCATGGAGGTTTCTTTTAGGCAGATTCATAAAGCCATACTCAGCTTGTCACTATCCTAAAGCAAGTGCCATAATCTATATGCCATAACCCATTCTATATATATATATTTGATATACAATCCTCATTCTCATGAGGCAAAAATATTACCAGACACAGAAGGAAGACCCAGAGAAAACACACACCAAGAAACCTGTGCCCTAAACTCAGAAATTGAAATTACTTAAGCCTTGACAACCTATAGAGAACCTTTTGAGAAACGCGGAGTGTAGCAGGTGCAGTCAGCACTTGTATGGGAGGAGTTCCAGTTTTCTGTGCCACCATCTGGGCAAGGCTGCACTTCTGCTACACCGTACTCATTACTCACTGTGATGACTATCATAGCAGCTGTGATGTCTGCACAATATCCAGGCCAAAAAAAAAAGGCTATTAGTTCAGTAAGTCATTAGAATTTTGTCAGCTTTAAGGGATGTATAAAACTTCGAAAAATGTATCAGCTGTTAAACTCAGAACTCCTCTGACAAGTTACAATGTCAGCTATGCAACTGACATCTTTGGAACCTAAAATAAAATTTCAAGCTGGAGCATTTAATATTCAGTAGAAGCAGACTACTGCTGTGTCTTCAAATAACAATTTCAGCAGATGCAACATGATAGTCTTCACAGAAAATAAGATCTTGGCTTTGAAATTAGAAGTCAGTTGTGAACATTGCTTTTTGAATGCAGGATGTTATTTGACTTTTATCAAGACTGATAAGAAAGCTGTTTGCCTATAAAGAAATACAGTAGGATGTTGGATTTCAGACTTCGCTGCAGGTGAAGAGCAAGTTCACACTGGCGGAGAGAAAAAGAAAAGCTTTTTGTCCTAAAGTTCTGCTAAACCCACAAAAAGCATTTCTACTTCTTAAAGCATTTCTAATACTATCAGTACTAACTACTAGCTATAAAAAAGCACCTGTATTTCCCTTTGCCAATACCATACTACCTCCTAAGCAGACACACGATGCTACAGAACAATTTGTCCACTTGGTCTAGCAATATTAGGAAGAAATGGTCCAGGTCTGAAAAATCCATTTCTGGCAACAGGCTATGTGTTAGGGAAATCAATCCTACCCTCCACAGCTACTGGAACCAAATACTGCTGCTTTTTATTAAGTCAGTATTTCTTTTCCTTGTTTCTCCTCAAGCAATTACCATGTAAGGTTGACAAGTCTCAAACACTAGTCTAAGGACACAGGTACAGCTTGTGTCCAGAACAGCTCCAAGAAGACAGAAACAAAGTATGTTTGTGCTACCATGGTGCAAATGGACACTCGGCAACATGTATTGTGCCCAAAACTTCCAAGTAAGAAAAGACATTTTCATAAGGCTGTTTTAAGGGGTTCAATTCACACACACTAGCAATGATCAGAAGAGGTTTGATAACAGTTCAGCAATGCTGCAACAACCAACAGCCCACACTGTCACAGACCTGTAAGCCATCTGTTCAGATACAGGGGTGTCCTGCACAGATGTCCTGGCTGCTAGCAAGTGCTGTACTGTCTCCACCACCTGTCAATATGGGAAGTTCTCCTGAACAAGCTGCAAGATTTGAAGAGAGATTTTCATGCCCTGTGGACAATATTAACAGTATGTACACACCACTCCTATCCCTTCTGTTTCAAGTAGGGCAGTAAGTTCCCTATGAGCCTATAATTTCCACTCATCCTACTATATTCGAGCCAAATGTGAAGCTTTAAAAACTCTTATTGATATTGGAACACTTTCCCACTTACAAATCTGTTCTTTGCACAGTCATTGTGATGAGAGGACAAAGCTACCACTGAGGCAGCCAGAAGTAACAGTGTCACAAGGGAAAGAAAAGAAAAGAACACACCAAGGCTCTGCAAAAGCAGCCCAAGAGTTTCTCTTCAAACACGAAGTCGAACCAATGGCAATGTTCATTTACATAAATAGTAATATAATTTAGATATAGGTCTACAGTCTGAGTAATTGGTGGGATAAGCACAGAAAGACAGACTAGGAATGTGTGCTTACACAGTGTACCAGGTCCAAAGAACACTTCTTTCCCAGAACAGCATCCACCATGCCTAGGAAGCTGATTCATCACGACTTATGTGAGTCAGGTTCCCATTATAAAGGCATCATTAATCACTCCTGGGCTCTAGGTCATACTCAAAATGCAAACACAGCACAGGAAAAACGTTCTTATGCCATGAGCAAAGGAAGTACTTTCAGCATGCAGTCACTATTACATTTCTATTTTTTTAAAAGGCTAAAAATAAAAAAAAAAAAAAAAAGAGAACTAAGAAAAAATTTCAAACAAGCTCAGCAATTCTGACTCCTGCATCAAAAATAGCTAATAATGTAATAACTCTCACTAAAAAACAGAAGGAGTCCTCTGCAAAGTGGGTAGTTAGCCAGTGAACCTAACTGTAGTGGCTCAGTGACTCCAGCATTTTCTCAAGCAGTGCCATGGATACTTTTCATTGCTTTCTGAAAGGCGTATTGGCACACTTTCTGTTTCTACTGGACTCATTTAAATATGACAGCACCACTTCCTGGCTACCTTAAGGTAAAATAAACAGGTATTAATAGGCTACCAATGTACCTTAAAGTACCTTAAAATACCTTAAAAGTGTAAAACTCAAAGCCTTATATCAAGTAGGACCAAATTTTATAATGCTCATATCCACCAAAAGAACTCAACATTTTCATATGCTATATCCTATCTTAAGGTCCATACTGTCATTTGATTGTCCCATTAAGATATTTTGGCTATGTTAACCAGCAAGAAAGACCCATGTTCTGAAGGATATACCTCCAATTCTCCAAGATCAGCAGAAACAAATTGCAACAACGTTATCTTTAGTAAAAAAACAAGCTCTCATTTCATTTCAGTACACACTCCTGCTCTCCTAAATTTTTACTGCATTCACCCAGCATAGCAGATTCTCATCTTGCTGGTCTCGTAGCCTAAGTGCCTAACTATAGGATAAGTCCTGACACAGAGGCAAAAGCAAAGAGGTTGTGCTAGTAGACTTCCTGAACATACTACAAGTAGAAACATAAGGAAAACCATAGCTCTTGCTCACAGTGCTGTAGAGCAGCAACCCACACCAGCCAATGATATTTTCATCCCTCTAGACTATCTTCCCTTCTAAAACAAGGAAGTCAGCTCAGTGTGGGGTATTCCAGTCTCCTCAGCAACCATCCCAAGGTGATCCAGGACATGGAGATATTACCACAGCAGGCAGGAATCGGATCTGTTTAGACAGGTGACAGCAGACTATTGCTTCCCAGGCTGTAGATACACCTGGACCCTCAGTGCAGGGCAGTAGCACTATGCAATGTAGAGGAGGAGAACTGACAGGTACAGTAATACTGCTATTCTCAAACCAGGAAGGTTGTTATTTAAGAAGAGAAAGAAGAAGTATGACTCAGAAACTAAATAAAAACCGCAGAGAAGTTTGACTGTGGATGAAGTGTAAATAAGAAGGAAAAAACCCCAATATTTTAAAGAAAATATTTCTTTAACATATTTTGCTACTGAAAAGCTAGGTTTGGTAGAAAAGCTGCAACTACTTTGTGACAATATTGTTCTCCTCCTTGTGGAATTATTTTTGAAACCACATACTAATGCCAGATAATGTTACACCAAGAGCATTATGTTTCTTTAAAGTGTGCCTGCTCCTCCTTCAAGACCTCCTCACTTGGGCTTACCATACCAGGAGATAGAAGCAGTTGTCTCCCTCCTCTGTAGGGCTGGCCAAAAGACTCTGTGTGTGACACTGGAGTGTGAAGGGGCAGCTAGCAGGTGCTAAGATCCCCATAAACGGATGGGCTTCCTTACCTAAATTGTTAAGGTGCAAGGTGCAGCTTGTAGTAAGACAAGGGTTCTATGTCCCAGCTTTCAGATAGTGGGCATAGCCCTACTAATTTACATCAGGTGGTAGAATTTTTCATATAAAGACCAGTTAAATTTCTATGGTTTTAAGCTTCCATGGTATTGTGCAACAACCATAAATGCCTTCAAAAAGTGATTAGACACATTCTTCAAGGGTAAGTTGATCCATAGCTGAATGTAGCAGTTCATGTGGAACATCTCACCCTGGGATCTCTCCAGCAGCTGGTTGATTCAGACTGGAGAACACAAAAGGGGTGATCTGTAATTCCCTCACTTTGTCTTTACATGTTTCCTCCAGTCTACCACTAGCAGTTGCTGGAGAAAGGACTTATGTAAGCCTTGTCATCCCATGACCATTCCCATATTAGTGTTCAGCCTTCCTTTCAGCATGTTCACTTTGCAGCACCAATGGAAACTTACAGCTGTTCACACCTCTATTTCTAATTGCTTCTTAAAGGTTTTCTAAATCTCATTATCCTGTATTCAAACAGCATATAAGAGAAACACCCTCTAAGAGCAATTTTAAAAGACTTCAGCGCCTTTAGTGTGAAGAAAAACATTAAATTGTTGACCAAGATAGCCAGTATTTCCTTACTAATAGCTGTACCAAGAAACACAGGTATAATGACCATATTTAATCTGTATCTGACACTTCTGAGGTAACTCCTTTATCTTGGTAATAAAACAAGGCATGACATCCCCTGGCTTCTTCCCCTTCAGCAGCTAAGCACAGCACTTGCACTCTTCAACTACAAAACAGCCAAAAACTGCATTGAGTGCTTGGGCCATGTGTCAGCTCAGAATGGAGAACCCAGACTCTAACCCAGGTAGTGAGATGGAGATGGCTACCAGTGGCTTGGGCACACTGCAGCAGCTGGGCCTCAACACAGGACACCATGCAACAAGTTCATAAGTAGCACCAGGCCACGCCTCATAAATATGCAACATAAAACGAACTGAAGAAACGGATCCAAAGATGGCAGGAATAAGTACTTTTAACCTTTGTCAAGCAGGGTCACACTTACAGCTAGCAGCAACAATGAAAAGACATAGAAGACAGACCTGCCTACAAACATCAGTCTGGCACTTCTCTCAATCCTGAGCTTGCTGAATCATGAAAACTGCATCCAAAAAAAAGTGAGGAACAAAAGTTGAGCTTCTCAGGGTAAGAGAATGTTTGATAGTTCCCCCAGGCTGGTCCCCAAAAGTCTCCTCTTGTCAGCAGCCCTAATTCATCTTTTAGAATCAATCAGATTAAGTGTCTGCAAAAGTCAGCTTGGTAGGCTACTTCTGAATGACCTTTGTTTCCATACTAGAATGGTTCCAGTTCCTCCATTAAGCTAAAAAAATCTCAGTTGTACTGGGGAACATGGTATACTCCAGCTGACACCAGACTGGATCATCCTCAGTCTGAACTGACAAATGGTCAAGCATAAGAAAAAGGAAGCATCCACCACATCTAGCTTTTGAAGACTTCAGCAAAGAAAAGGGAAGCGTTTTTCTCAGACCATACTAAATACTTGGCTAACTCAGCTACAAAATGGATGGCCTTAGCCGCAAAAATCTTACTTACATAATGCAGGTTTCTCCCAGTATTCACTGCTGTTCAGTAGGATGAATTCTGTTCTATCTCTACTAAATGTAGCTGTGTTAAATATTATTTACTTTTTAGTTGTTAAAAGAAAAAAAAAAAAACAAATAACAAACAAAACCCACAAAATGTGAAGAGGTGCTTTATATTATCATAAATCAAAGGTCTTTCAGTTATGATTCAGAGAGTGGGTAGTGGGAAATGCAATTAATGTTAACACTGAAGGTCAGAACAATGTGCTTGTGCCATAAACACTTCTGTATTTAAGCAAGTACATTCTTTTAAACAAGAATTTCTAACATTATCTGTCATATATTATATGAATATGTAACATTAAATGTTAGATGTCATAGTTAAGGGGTTGGACTGAGTTTACCCCTCATGTGGAGGGATAAGAAGTACGTACTTTCCTCTTTCCAAACTACTCTCTCCCTTTACTTCCAAGAGTAAACAGACATAAAATCCAACTCTTAACCAGATGGTGGTCTATTGCTATTATTCCTCTATTAGTTTCCACCTTAGGTTGTGCAGCAGCTTCATTTCAATCTCGAAGTCTGCTTTGTTACTGGTCAGCAACACTGTTCTTTTAATGATTAACTGAATAAATTAACACCAGAGTCACAGCTGAACATTGTAGAACAAGATCCTATCACAATGGCTATATTTTAAACTATGAGAGTAAACAGTTACTCGCAGCTGTGGTGAACAATGGTTAAGATATAAAAGTTCATGTAGTGTTTTCTTCTTAAATTGAAAAAGAACAAAGCCCAAACTTAAGAAGCTTTAAACAGCTTTAGTACTTAAAAAGCAGTCTTCCAGGGAAGAAGCAGTAAGAGATTAAAGCATACCTAAAAATCCATATAACAACTCTAAGGATAATAATCTGCTAATATACAGTCCAGTTTCTTAAGGGTACCTTGATACACACATTAATTGACATAAGAGTCCTAATGAGAGCAGCCTGCACCAAAACAAGATTCACCAAGCAGCTTTTGCAAACAGAATAAATATACCTGGCTATCTAACATGAAACCTTTGATACACTATTGCAAAAAATAAATAAATAAATAGGCAATGCAGCTTTGTAAATATGTTAAAGTAACTGTATTCATCAATAAGCTATTTACTGATGACCTACACTTCCTTATGTCTGTCCTGTACAATGCAACCACAGTCCCTGATTCCTAGTTGTCAGGATAATGCAGTTTATAAAAAACTTAATTACTCCAAAGGAAGCAGACTTTTCTTGGACATCTTGTCTTTCCTTTAATCACGGTACAGAGCTGAAAGCTGAAGATTCAACTAGAATTTTGTCAATCAATTTAGCTCCATGTACATCCCAGGTAGCTTTCCACCAATGGGCTGGATGCTCAAACTATCCAGCAGAAGTTACCACTTGGCGGCCAACTCCCGCCTTCACACTCTGCCGCATGGTTGGTGCTTCCCAGCTCCTCCCCTGCCTCCTTGCAATCCAAAACACGCTGCTGAAAACACACAGCCTGGCAGTGATATTCAGCCTAAGTGAGACAGTTTGGCAGCTAGAGACGCTAACTGCTAATTCAATGCCTTTTTCTCTCCTCTTCATGAATAGCTCCAAGATGCTGCACCTTCTATCCTTGCCAATTGTTGTATCACTGGAGCAAAAAGGTGGCAGCCTTTCTCTGAACTGGAATCATTGCTGCATACTCGGCTGTATAATTTGGTATGCTTCACACACTGTTCTGTGATCTGGCAACAATCCTGAGTGCAAGCTAATTTACACCTTCAGTATAATGGCTTTTGTATCTTCTGCAATGCTGGAATATATTACATGCTGCTGAAACAGAAGTCCAGCAAGTCACTGTCTGCCATCACCTTGTAAAAAGAATAAAGAACAGCTATGAGAAAGAGATTGTTCGCATTTTTACATAGCTGGTTTTGTTTCCAGTCCTTCCTGAGCCCGTGACAGTGTCCTCTGCTGTTAACTACTCCTCTCCTGCATACCCCTGGAAACAACTCACAAAAAGCTACATATACCAGAGACAAAAGAGATGCAGCATTTCAGTCACAGAAAAATGTTTCTGAGTATTAAAATATCTTCCCTGTTTAGAAAGAGTTTGCACATGCCCTACTAAAAGAAAAATCCATGTTAAGTTCTGTCACTCCAGAGACACAAAGTGCATAGAGTGGGATTTAGGAGCCTAGTGTTGAAATCTTCAAATCAACCCTTGCAGCTCAAACCCATGTTTCCAAGTCACAGGGATAGCAGTGGGGGGGGAAAAAGGCCAATTCTCCCTTTTCTTCCACTTCAAAAATGTTGCAATACATTTCTCAAACCTAAGTCCTATGCCTCAAGCCACACAACTGTCTCACTCTGCTTCCTGAACACACCTTAAGATTTACGTAACTCTGTGTGTGCCAACTGCAGACAGAAATGCACTACTTAAGGGCACCAAGTCTGTCATTTCACTATTAAGCCACTCTGCTGTATGCACAGTTTACCACAAGTACACTTATGCCAGCACTTGAAGGGGTCAGTACAGCAGATGGAAAGAGCAACCAGGACAGCAGGACCACCTCAATCAGACACAGTGCTAGTCCCTGCCAGGTCAATGTGACCATGAATCTGAGGTGTTAGTGTGCAGAGACGAACTTCATCTCATATAATTTGACTTCCTTTAGGGATTTCATAAAACTTTCTCAGTATGCCCAGCCATGGGTTCTGGGGAGAGTTCAGAGGTGAAAATGTGACTGCAGACAGAAAATGTAACTGCAGCCACCCTGTGAGCGACTTCAAGTGCCCCTGGGTCCTATACTCAGGTACACAAGACACATGACATGAAGTGGAAATAAGCCACACAAGATCAGAGAAGTAGATGGGCAATTTGAGGGTGAGCAGCAGTGTGAGAGTAAGCAGCAGTGATGCTGGGAGGGTTAGTGGTCACTAGAAACAGCCCAAGCTGAGCACCTGGGCTATGTCCTGAGCCCACTTGCCCTGCCCTCCCTCACCCCACCTTGCACAGGAATGCTCAGCACTAATCATTACTGATTCAAAGGATAGACATGACTTTACAGTTGCTTAGGCAGATTTGCCCTTTGCAGCACAAACACAGGACTAAAACGTCTGGGGGATCACAGCCAGCTTCAGGATACACTGGAGTGTCTTTGCACCACTAAGCAGTGGAAAACTAAAAAGGAAGAGAAACACTACCTCTAGTGTCTCCATGACTCCAAATCCCCACCCACACAGCAGACTAGCTGGACTTTCAGTAACTCGAGTTGCTGGGTTTTAAGAGCAACAGGCATACTTCTTGCTGCAGAGGGAATATTCTGCCTGCTCTTGATTTCCAGGGTCCCACCTTGTTTTACATGTTCTGAATGACACAGGCAAGGCACTCTGACTGCAGTTTTTACATACTGAATTCTACTGAGACTGTCTATACCATTACAAACTTTTAACAATGTACACATATAAAACCATTCCCAAACAGTAAACATATCAGTCCTTTACCATATTCAGCTCCATCTGCCTCCTCTGCTCCTGAAAAAAACTGGCAGTCCCTGCAACAGAGCAGCAGTTTCCACAAGAAATTTGACCCCACTAGCTATTCATTTCTGCAAATTCACACTGATCAAACCTAGTGTAGCCAAGGATAAGCACATAAAGTTGCACAGCAACGCTGCAGAAAGATGAGCCAAATTCACAGGGCTGTGGGTTCTACCTTTGTTAAAGTATGTTAATTTTTTAAGGCCACGTTGTCAGGCACTGAGTGCTGCTTAAGCGATACTGCTCAAATAACAACAACATGAAACGAATAGTTTCACTCTTCAGAATGAACAGAGCAATAAACAGTATGTAAATTAAGTTCTCCAACTGACAATGGTAGGTCACTAATCTGGCTCCTTGAACCCAAAAGGAGAGATGCAGCTAACTAAATATATCTCCAATTACTGGATTCTATTGGAGGTCTACATCTACCAGGAATCTCGCTGATAGTTGGCTCTGGACAGGTCATCTGTCATATTCCAGGAAGATTTTCAGTGAATTTCCTGGTAAATACACTCTGCCTATTGACTGTGCAGGGAGATACCACATTTTAACAGGAAGCCTCACTATGCTGTCATGCTCTTTTTTTAATACTGGAAAAGTATATAATTGCCAAATAGAAAAATATTTGGTAGTGTGTGATCTCAAAGAAAGCAAACTTTTTCTATTTTCTTTTTTTCTTTTTAATTAGTAATATTTTTGATACTGTCCTCCAACTACAATGTGACTCCCCAACTTTCCTATTGTTATTAATGCTTGCAGTAGTTCTAAGATTCCTTCTAATTAGACTTCATTACACCTTTTATCAGTTTTGTTTGCTAAGTAGGTTGGTAGCTAGATTAAGTGTCAGATAGTGGCCAAGAAAGGTAATAAAATGGTCCCTTTCGGGTTTTATGCTTAAAAAATGAACAAATAAAAATATTAAAAGGAACTGGACTGAACTGGCTGAAATTTCATTACACAACTCTTCCAGCCTACAAGATTTCAGTATGTGGCTCCACAGTTACATCTTTGTTTACAGAACAGACATCCTGGGACTCTGTAACCCCATGTGAGTCCAGGTGCTGGTATGTGGAACAAGACAGAGCCTGCCAGTGGTTAAGCCTGAAAGGCAAGATTGAGCTTGAATGAGTCTACCTTGGAGTCAGCCCCAACATGCTCCAAGACCCTGTGAGTGTGGCATACACAGCTCCTGTTTCCATGACTCTGTGCTTCACCCACTACTCCTGGATAGGCTGAGTAACACAAGAGCAGTAGGAGGGACAGATGGACGGCACATCCAAACTAGATACAGATGAGGAGGAAGATGAAGAGATGCTGCAACACCAACAAGATATCTGTACTTCAGTCAGAGCTGGCAAGTATTCAAAAACTATGCTCTGCAAACAATTAGCTTACTAGACCTATGGTTCAGATTGTCAGTGGTGGTGGAGTAGAATAAAAGCAAAGCTAGGAAAAAATCAGGCATTTCCATACAAGTAGGAAAGGGCAACATGTTAGCAAATATGTTAAAGGGCAGCTTTGGGTAACCAGGCAATACAGGTATTTCCAAGTTCTTTTCTTTCACAGCCTGAGGAAAGGGGCTAAAGTTCCCATGTTGACCCTACTCCATAAATCAGAACAACCACAAAGACACTGGGGAAGCCATGGTATTTACAATCTCTATATTGTATCCCAAATCTACAGTCATGCTCCTGAATGGTCAATGATACCCTGAAATGGCCAAGAATCTGGCCCATAAAAATCAACAGGGAAAGCTGTCATGCATGGCAATCCAAGCCACTAAAGACACTACTATGTAACTCACCCAAATATCAAGGGAAAATGTTCCCTAAAAATTCAACAGAGGAACATTTGTTAAGAAATACATACATCCAGTGTTTCCTGCCCTGCCCCAGAGGACATACTTGTCCCTGACATATGTGTAATTTCAAATTAGCCAAGTCTCTAATCAATCTGCTGAGCACAATTTATCAACTCTGGTGGTTTTTGAGGCGCAATAATTGGGCGTTAGCAGCAAGGGTGTCTAAGTTTCATTGCACTTATAACATACTTCAGCATTGCTGGCCACAAGTTTTGGTGGTCTTATGCTACTGCTCCTCACTGTCCTCTAAGAGCTTTGCTCTCCAACAGTCCTAGCGTGACAAACAGCCCCTTCGTCTCTGCCTCATGTGTCACAGTGGAGTTTAGATTATCAATCCTTTATCTTGTTCTGAGGTGCACCTTCCCTCCTGAAAAGAAGCTCCACTTAAACAAAAACAATTACATCTTAATCACATCAAAAAGGCTGTTTGAGATTGATATACATTTTACAATGTAGATTGTTGCATTCTTGCAACATAAGCCACTTCTCAGAGTCTTCTGTGCTGCATCCATATGTGGGATGTTCAGTACAACAGCCTCATTGTAATCACACAACTTTGGCCTTGTGTTGGAAAAAAATGAAGAGAGCTTCCAGAATTGCAGAAAGATCAAAGGTTGAAGCCAGGCATTAATGACCTAATAGGCAGAGGTCTAAAAGTCAGCAAACCCCTAACCCTTGAGCACAGCTCTTAGTTCACTTGCTGTTGTTTTGACATTACTGCAGATTCTTTGTTTCTTCTCAGTTCTCATTCCACATTTTTGTAGCAGATTACAGATCCTCTTATTTTTTTTAAGTGCAAAATTAGGATCCTAGAATTTTATTTCTTCTCACTTGTTGCTCTTTGTAGTTGTACAGTGACTTCATCTGAGGCTTCCAAAATAAAATCTGGAACTAGTGTTAAAGACAACAGCTGTGGTTGACAGACATTACTACCAGCACCTCAGTCAGCCTTGAAAGCAAGCTTATTGATTGCTGAGTACTGCTTATAAGCTTCAACAGTTACTGACTGACTGGCAGTAACAAAATAAATAAAAAATAAATCAACAGTCTTAACATCCAAACAAAGAAACAAATGCCCTCAAAAGTCTCCTGTGCAGCTGAACTGAAGTGTTCACAGAACACATAAATATACAAATAGTAAATATAGTAAATATACATACCACCGCTATCTAAGTTGTAGAGGAAATAGGAAGCTACTACTATTTTCTGTTGCAGAGCTTTCTTTGTAATACTAATATGTCAGCATTCCTTGCCTAAGATAAAAGGAGTTAATGCTCACTGACTGTGAGCTTTTTACCTGAAAATAAATTTATCATGATCTCTAGTTGTTCTCAGGGTAGCACTAGAGCGTTTGAATGATGGTAAGTTTCCTTAACTTAGCTCCAGACTATTTTGCAAAACACACTCCTGATTTTCCATACGAAATAAAGTGGTTTGGAGAAATTAGTGCTTTTAAGTTTTTATAGCTGAAGTCATTAATTATTTTCTTGCTGGTTTGAAGTCAAGACACTGTTTTTCCTATGCAGACACATATATCACAATCTCTTTGATTCCATTGCAATAACTAAGGTGTATTTGAAGTAAACCTATCATAGAAAGGCACAAGAAAAAGGGGGGAAATGCTATACACCTATATAATAGAGAAGAAGCTACTTAATTTTAAATAAGAGGCTTCTTTTGAATTAAAATATTTGTTAAAAGTGTCACCCTCCAATCTTGATCAAGAACATTTTAGAGGTATAAATCCAAGTAATCTGGAAACTGCTTGAACAAACCAAGTAAGAAGGATAAAACTACTTTATTAGATCTCAGATAGCTAAGTAAAAACAAGTTTAGAAAATTTCTACTCATTGTGGCTTGTGCTCAGTCAAAACTGGCAGTAGCTAAATAGAGCAAGTATTAGTGAAAGTACGCAGGCTCAACAACTAAAACAATATTACACCAAGGAACACAAGGAAGAAGTTAAACACACAGCCATCCACTCACACGCATCATCTCTGATGTCCCAGCCAGTGCTTAGCAGGTCGGTTATGATAAACAGCGTATAATCTTGATACATAATGGCGTAGCCTGTTATTTCTCTAAGTCTTCTCCTCTCACAAGTTTTACACAACCATGAAGCAGTATTGTGGAAAGCATGCTGGCAGCAATACAAAGATCTCACTGATGTGAAAGGCAAAGCCTTTGTTATAAGCTGGGTAGCCAGACTGCCAAGTAATGCTGTTTGCTAATGCTATGCATTACTAAACACTGCTCCTCTGTGTGTGATCTTTAATGTTAACACATTGTTTGATGGAGCAATATGTAATAATAATAGAATATTTTAATGAAGCAATCCATAAATTTATAGGTATGCTCTATCCTAAGAAAGATATGTAATGTGTAATTTCTACTGAAACGTAATTCCTGGTTTATGATATTCAATGGTAGAGATATGAAACAAGTAGAACTGCTACACCCTATTAAATCAAAACAATTTTCATATCAGGTGGGGTCCAGATCTTTGCTTAGCAACACATTGGTAGACATCATACTAGAGATCTGTGACAGTGCATTGCTCTTGCTTTAATTTTACTGTACCTCAGAAGAGGTCACAGCATTATCAAGCTACGGGAGATCAGCCACAAATCATGGAAGGGTTTGGGTTGGAAGGAATCTCAGAGACCATCCAGTTCCAGCCACTCTGCCACAGGCAGGGACACACTCCACTAGTGTTTCTTCACCTCCTTTCATCCACCCCTTAATGTCCCCACAGTGCACAAGTCCCACTGGCTTTGCCACACTTGTTCCCACAGGTCCAGTGCCCTGCCAGGGTGGACGCTGGAGCAGTGGGCCTCAATGAAAAGCAGGAATCATAGCAGAGCTGTCCCCAGCAGCTTTTGGACGGGAGTTTCCTCACTGGCTGCTGCCTCATCTATGCATTCACCCAGGCCAGAGGCAGCGTGACAAGGAGATGAGCCCTAGCAGCACAGGACACCAGCACCTGCGGCTGTACCCAGCTCACAAATTCCCTACCCTAACACCAGAACTGGTTTAGCACCAAAAAAATGCTTTTTGCTCCAAACTATGCTGCAAATGACAGACAACAACAAAACCTTTCCAAATTCTGTATTCAATGTATTGCATAAAAGAAAAAGCTGGAGACCTTTATGCTTTGTTGAGGAGGATTCTCTAAAGTCTTGTTCTCACAGATGTGATACCAGAACTTTGGAAACATCCCAAGAAATGAAGTTTTTCAAGCTCAGGTGAAGTACTAATTCAGGAAACAAGCCATGAGAGGCAGGTATTTAAGGCAACATTTCTGAATCTACAGTGCAGCCAACTGGGCACATTTAGAAAGCACCAATCTATTAACCACCTTGTTACAATAGTAACAAGTTTGTTCAAGAGATAATGCCATGCTCCAGTGAAACACACCAGACACATTCGGTAATTGCATGGTTTTGAAATTTAAATTTCATGCAAAAGAAAGTTCAGACATTGTTTTTTCCTTCAGGTAAGAGTGGAAATTCCTGATGCAAGTAGGGAATTGCCCAGGGATATTTCTTTTAATGAACACAGTGTGTATATTAAGTCCAAACACAACCTTCAGAAAACCTCCTGAAGGAACTGCATTAAGTGTACAAGATGGTTGCTATTCCCTCTGCAGGTTCTGCAAAAGACTGCCACATATTTCCTGATATTACCTTAAATACAGCTTAAAGATACTTGAAAAAATTGTTAAAACTATTTTTCACATTTTTCATGAAGACGGTTGTGGTTTATACTGACTCCAATTTCAATTATCCATTTTCAATAATGCATACTAGAAGGGAATAAGGATGTAAGAGGATAACCACAGTTATTGTAAAAGAGATTTTTCTGCCAGCTTTCAAAAGTATATAGGCATGTTTTTCACCTTCAGATACATCACCATGAAAAAATACTAAGTTTCCTGAATCTCCTGTTAAAATTGCTAATGCAAGCCCCACATTTGTGTATGTGGATGAACTGTGTATTGTTATATACACTGTGTAATTAAGTAACACATGTGTTGCACATTTGTTCTTCACTGTGGTGTGTCCTTGACAACTTCCTTACAGTGCAAACAGAAAAAAAAAGAAAAAAAAAAAGAAAAGAAAAGAAAAGAAAACCACCATATCACCACCAAAAAAACCTATATAAGAAAGAACGGGCTCAGCAACAGGATTTTAAGGTTAACTAAAATTCAAGAGATTATGCATGACTGACTTCCTGGTTTAACAATAGGCATTACACTTATCCAAAACACTATGTTGACTCCATCAGGTGAGCTGCTGTCAAAAGGAAAAAAAAAAAAAAGAAAAAAACATGAGAGGCAACAAGAAAACAGCTAGCTGTCAGACATATCACCTGAAAAAATAAAGGTCCAATTTATTTACCTACCTACAATACACTTAAACAACTGCTGGACAGCATATGAAACAAGCAAGGCAAAAAGGGCAGAAGCTGGCACAGCAGCCTTACTTACCTTTGCTGTCAGTTCACTAAATCATCAATGGCAATGTATTTGTTGCAACTTGGCATTTCTTTGAAGAACTGCTAGTTACAATGCAAAGTTATTATTAAATATCTGCAGAACTCTAAGAACCTTAACTAACTAACTAGGTCACGTAAACCAGAGATCAACAAAAACTCATTTTCTTTTAAAAGAGAGACACTCCCACAAACTCTTTACTTATCTCTATCCAGTTCTCCCCAGAACAGTGAGGACACTTTTAGAATTCAAAAGTATTCAATGTCTTCTTCACACATAAAAAAATAGTTTAATAACAGTAAAGTAAGCTCTGGTTCAGCTTAACAGCAGCTCTCTGGACTTTAAAACACATTGTTCCCCCACCTTGTTTGAGAAATGACACTGCTCTCTCCTTCCCATTCCCCTCCCCAGCCTCCCAAGCATTGATATAATAACAGAATTTAACATTTACAGGTATGTTAGGTAAGTACCAACTGGCAGCCACAACTAGCTAACAGTTAGAGGAATGCTTCCTGTCATACCTATTTTACCATCCCAGAGTTTGCCAGAAGAGGTCTGGCTTCATCGATGGATGAATGAAAGGTGAAAGACAGCATTTTCTTCTCAGACCCCCTAGGGGGCTGGAGTCTGCCTGCCAACACAGCTGTATTGTCACAAACCTAGTGGAAACGTGCCATCTCCTGGGAGAAAAATTTTCCTCCTGACAACATGGCTATGAACACACCTTCCTACCTGTCTCTGCTCCTGGGTTTTTATCAAGACTGGACCAGCTAACCTGAAGGCAAATCACCTGGACATGTGAGAACATGGCACACATTTCCTCAGGTCAGAGACAGCAATATCCAAATCCCCATTACCACAGTAACCTGAGAGCTGCTATACTCCAACCACAGCACCTTTGCAAACAAAGACACACACAAAGCCGAAAGAGTCATGCCATCGTGGCCATACTGTACATAGAGGGCTTGAGATGACATTTCTTATTGCTGCCTACTCCTAACCATTTACAGGGACAAATGAGTCAAATGAGATGGGGAACATAACCTGAACCCACCTAGGGAGCTATTCCATCTCCTGCCTCATTCCTGCCAAGGAATGAGAAAATGAGAAAATTCAACCTCTGGGCAGCTAGCTCTCTCTGAAAAGTTGCACTAATTTCCCCCTTGTGTATGTGTATGCAGGGGAAAAAAAAAAAAAAAAAAGGACAGCAACCAAGGGGACGCAAAGAGTATTATGAAGCAAGCATGCAACCTTAAGCAACTGCTCACAGTTTTTCAATCAGAGCATAAAACAAATCCCCTGTTTGTAAGGCAGCCTTTTCCTTTGCTGCAGCGCACTCAGTAATGCAGCTCATTCTTCCAAGCACGAAGATCTGTACAAGATTCTTGACTGTTAGCACTGCAGGCTCCTTAGAAACCTGACCACTCAAAGTTTAAACAGCCTGGTCGCCCATGCATCAATTCCCAGTTCACAGGTACCTTGTACACACTGTATTGCAACTGCAGCCTTTTGGTTCCAAAAGCACTGTGAAAGTTTTATCTACTTGGTAAATCAGCTTTCATCACTGGAATGCTCCACATCAATCAATGCAAGAGCTGAATAACTAGATCCAAGTCAGGATTTGCAGTCTCTGGACACTGAGTCCCACTGTTTTGAACAGGGCTAACAACAATGTAGCTATAAAGAATTCCTCAGGAAAGCATCAGCTTTCATGCAACAGCACAGTCTTAGTAAAATATGAAGTCCAACCCCTAACAGAGAGTTCCTTATGCTTTATACTTTTTACAAATTTATAGAATGGTTTGGGTTGGAAGGGACCTCAAAGATTATCTAGTCCCAACACTCCTGCTGCGGACAGGGACACTTTCCACTAGGCCAGGTTGGACAAGACTTAGCAGGCTGTGCTATGTCCTGTCCAGCCTGGCCTTGAACACTTGCAGGAGTGCAGAATCAGCTACAGTCTGATCCATCACATACTGTACTTTCAGAGTTTTGGGACACAAATACTATTCAGAAGCCAGGGTGTAAGTTTTACTGCAGTAACCATTCTCTGCACCAGCTTCCTACTTGGATGCATTTATTGTGCAGAACACCTCCCTTCTGCTTAAATTAAACCATATCTAAAGTAATCTATCCTAAGAGCCTACTAAAACACTACTTCTACTTTCATCCCTTAATTTGATGCCACCAATGTTGTTCAGACAAGTCCTTAGATAAGTATGCCACTTTACTTTCTTGGTCAACACACAAACCTCCTGTAGCAGGCTTTTAAAAGTGAACAGAAAACTATCTTTCTGAATAAATTCTCATTCTAGTTTCAGCAACAAAACTGCACTCACATATAATGAATAACTGTTATTTTAGAAAAATCAAGTCTTGTCCACACCCAATCTTTGGAAGTTAAAAGAGAGTTAAAGTTAAAAGAGAGTAAAGCAAGCAAACCAAGCAAAGCAATTCCTTTTTTTCCTGTTCTCCCTCCATCAGACTAGATGTTAATTGGCTGCCCTGACAAATAAGCATTGGAAATATAAAAACAAAAGCTAAAGCCTACAACGTATAAAATAGCATATTTAAGACGTGTCTCAAGCTTTGTACTACAGGATAAATGGCCTATCAGGATGCATCAGCATGGAACAGTGGGGACACCCTGTGGCCACTTAGATTCTTTACACGTTAATGTTCACATTATTCTTAATCCATTTTTCAACGACTTTTGCAAATTACATGCAAAGTCACATAACGACTTAGTCACGAGAGGACCTGAAGGCAATAGAATTTACTTAGTTAACTTCCCACCTACCACTTTATGTCTGCAGTTGCTCTGCTCTCTCAGTTTTCAAGATCTTTTCTTCTTAGATATTTTCTTAGCTTCTAAGCTGAAAAGAAAAAAAATTTAAGCAGCTTGAGCTCCTTAGGTGTCAACAAATTTAAGCAGCTTGAGCTCCTTAGGTGACAACACTAACCCCTGACAGACATGCATACAGGTAAAAAGCAACATTCTAATTTAATTTATTTAGATTGACAGCAGTGTTCATAAAAGGCATGTACTTCTCAGATCTAGGAATTCTGCCAACAGGAAAAATACTATGAGATGAAATACATGTGCAAATCACCTGCCAATATTGTAAGTGAAGCAACCACGAGAAAACAAAAGGCCAGTAACTCTTGTGAACCTGCAAGCAGTTCCTTTCACCCCTTTCCTTCCAAGGAGGAGCAGTTTCAAGATGGATATGTGTGCAGATTATGAGACTGAGCACTCCTCACAGACAATTCACTGCCCAAAATTCCAGCTGTTTCCATATTTACACAACAGACTTCAGCTACACAGCCTGAAGAAAAGGTCCCCCCAGCCAGTTCATGAGACAGCTGTGGCTTCACCAGTCAAGGTCATAGCAACACACTCACTTCTGATCACATTTACTTCACCACTTAAAAAAAAAAGAAGTGCAAATTAACTTCAAAGCAAATTAATTTTTAAGGTTTGTATGTGCATATTTTCTCACTACTGGAAAGAAGATTTTCTTTTAAATTTCCAAGTTTGAGCAATTAATCATTTCTACTTAAGATGCCTACAAAGGCTGGGAAGAGCCAGTGCCAAATCCCAGAGCACATAATTCCCATGAAGAGGCTCTGCAGTTTGCATGGTTCACAATTTGAGTCAATTTAGTGCAGCATTCCAGATGGGAACGTAGCAAACTAGGACTTGTCCCAAGTACTTTGCAGCTGTAAAATCCATTTACAAGATTTGTTCTTGTACATATCTGCTTTAATGCAAAACACACAACTCATCCTTCCAAGCAAGACATTCATGTTTTCCATCAGGAACAGACTTTGTTATTTGCCAGTTATAGGAGGTGTCAGGTCAAACAAGATCCTGCAGAAGAAAGCACACTCCACACCTCAGACAGTTCACTGGCACTACTAATCAAAATTCATCCAGTACACTGAGGTCATTTAGCATTTCTGAGCTCCAAACATCATCGTCCACTAAACTGAACCCTTCAAATAATCACATTTAAGGTAACACCAAAGCAGTCTAGGTTTTTCTCAGTGCAGAAATTTGCTTAAACTGTGCTTAGACTGCACAGGTAAAGGTTGTGCAGATGTTAAAGTCAAGGAAAAATAAAATGTCCTCTATTACCTGTGCAAAACAAGAGCTCAAAATGATACAACTGATCAACTCAGCTTAAATCTGCTCCCACAAAATACGCCTCTCAGCTTCTCTCACACTTGCCATCTACAGCAATATTAGAAATTATCTAATGATTCATCTTGAAAGAATTTTTCATGCATGCTCTTACTAAACACTTTTGTTTCATCTAAATATTCACACACAAAACACTTTCAACAAAGATTTTCCTATTGGCTGAAAAATCCAATTTTTATAGTGCTCAAATCCACTATAAAGTGGGCTGAGAAGCACTTGCCCTGTACCACTTGCCTAGCCTCTGGCCAGTTATCATTCCCACAGAACACTACTGAAACTTAGTTTCTACCTATTCTATCAATCTCATTCTATTAAGGAAAAAAAAAAAAAAAAAACACTTGACAAAACCACCATGAAAAAGCACATAGTTTTTGGGTTTTGTCAGTAGTATTACTTACAATACATCTGGTAAAGAAAGAAAAAACTGAAAACCCCAGAGATGATCAGAACATGTCCAAGGGCCCTAGTGCAGAACAAGGTAGAATGTCAGTCTTAAAGAAGGCAAGAGGGACTGTCTGGGCATGCTCTGCTTTATTCCCAAAACCCACAAGGACTGCTGCTCTACTGCCTTCACATTCTGCACACAGACCTTCCTTCCCACACCAAGCATCTGCAGCAATTATTAGAACCAAGAATGTGCTGATATTAGACATTCACCCCAATGCATCAGGCTGTGCACTTCCTCACCATTGTACAAGGAAACAACTGAGAAACACCTGTGCTAAATAACAGCAGACTAATCCACTATTAAAAGTCACAGTTTGTGCTCCAGTCTGCTAAGGTTTCTGCTGAAGAAAGGTGCTGAGCTGCCAGTGAATCATCACTGAGAAAGATAATCTGAGACCAAGACAGCTTAATAAACAACTCTGAAAGGATTTTACAGAACCCATGTCTCATGTCACACTTGTATAAGCTGTTTACAACAAGGGGCTAAGAAAGGAATCCTCAGGGAGCCACACAAGGGGGCATATTCTTCTCAGAAGAGTTATGTGATTTTTGGAATGAAGTAATCTGATGTACAGATGAATGAGACAATAAACAGTTTTTAGAGAGGAAAATGATAATGCTGGTTTCTGAAACTAAGCACAGCAGGGAGCAAGCTTACAGAAGGGTGTTGAAGAGATTCATACAATTTCCCAAAAGCTGATACACTTAATCCCTCAGAAAAGCAAGACTGAAGTGTTACCGTCACTCTCGAGTGTGACACCGGATTTCATAGGTACAGTGCGAGCATAAACCCTCCTCATGGCTTCATCTGGCACATGGTTTATATTACTCCGCAGTTATTAAGGCAAATAGGACAACACCATGCATTCTATCACTATAAATCCACTGAAAAGCACTTCCCTTAACCACGGAAAGAAATCCATACTTGTTAACATGCCACTGCAGTAGAGACTACTGTCCAACTACTTCTGTGCAATATTATCAGAAATAATAGGCCCATCTCAGGATTCCCACATTCTTGCTGAAGTGAAATGGTTTGGCCAAATGTGGATCCTAATGGGTAAAACAGTACTTAAAAATACAGCAGATTAAAAATTAACCTCATTCTTAATGTTAAGTGCTGTTCTCTTCAAGTGAAACTTGAGATAAAACTGTGTAACAACTTGTTGCATTGATCCTTAGGTTAAATCTATACCACACATATAGAGGCAGAATACCAGCCCTCAAGTGTTTTCACATTTTTCTCAGATGAAGCCTATTTTAGGAAGAGAATCATAGGAATAATAGTTAATAGAAAAATTAAACAAAATATACCAGCCTGGAGTTACCATAGTCATTCCTATCAATCATATACAACTGCCTTTTTTAAAAATAATAAAAAATAATACAAGTTGGAGATGATGATTTTGAACACTGATGATCCTCTCTTGTGTTTATACACACTTTGTTTACCACACTTCATAAACTAAATATGTCCACAGTCAGCATGAGAATGCTTCTAAAACAAACAAGACAACAACAAAGCCAGCTCAATTGTTTTGTTGCCTCTAGCAGTAAGTGCTGTATATTCATATAAACTTCATGACCAAAACTTTTCACCACTGAACTGCTCTGCAGCAAGAAGGCAAACATCCTTCTCCCACGTGCACCTGAATGACCAATGTGTGTAAGATGTACATTTTGAATCATGTAAACATTCCTTCTCACGGGATATAAACAATAACACACGATCTATTACACCAAAACCAAGCAGGATTGCTGAGTATTAACAGCAGGTACACAAAACACTCCTACTCTCCTCCGATTTTTCCCTCACTCCCCAGTCCCTCTGTGTCTCTTCTAATTACCCAGCTGTGTACCATTCACAATTCTCAAAGCAAGGACAAAAAAACAGAATTTAAATTATTAGCTCAACAAGAGAATATGAAAACACATAAACACTGGGCCAGCCTAATGCCATTATTTTTTAAACTCCTGGTAATACTATGACTGATTCAGAGAAGTGTGCTGTAAAACATTCATGGCAGTCACGTTGTCTCTCACCTAAAACAAGCCTTTCTCCATCCTTCCTGCTGCCTGATGTCATCTCTCCCTTAATCGTGCTTTTATTTATACAATTTGGTGTTTAAAACAACAACCACCTCACAAGAGAAGTTCAAGTAACTTAGAAATAAAATCAGATGGACAAGATCAGCCGTGTGAATAAATGCAAAGTAAATAAACGCAAAATAAATGCCAGTGGTCATTCCAGCAAGTCTGTGCCTCCACACAGCAAAACAAAGTTCAGAAACAAAGCTGTAAGAGTTTGGAGCAGCTATCATTTGACAACTCACTTAAATTTGTGAGCCCTGCATCAACTTATAAGGAACAACAAGCACAAGAAAGTCTATTCATATAAGCTGAGGCAAACAAAACAAAATCATGTCCTTTACTTTTTGTACAGATCACCATGTACATGCTATATAGTACTATTTAATTTCATTAAAAAATAAAAATTGCCACATAGCGAGACAAATTCCCAAGTAAGTCCATTGCTTTATTAAATCCTCAGTCTGAGGTGAAGTGTCCTTTCACCTCTGTATTTTTTAAACTATCTCACACACTTCAAAACCTGACTAATGAGGGGGAGCCGATTGCCCTGCTTCTTGCTGATAGCCACCAAAAGCTGTCTGCCAGCCAGTGGCTTTTTCAGACTGCCGGCCTTCATCCAGCGATGGACAGAAAGAGTCCTACAAAGATGTCTTGGGGTCACACTACCGATTGCAGAAACCGGTTTTCCTTTGCATTAAGCACCAGCTTGGGAGAGTCAGCAGCACGAGAGCCGCTGCTCCGGCCCCTCCGCGCCGCGCTGGCCAGCAGGGCGGGCCGCCAGGTGCCGGCGTTACCACGCCGGGTTCTGGGCACGTCGGTTCCCGCGGAGGCGCTCCCGGGCCCACCGCCGCCTCAGCCGAGCGCCCCCTCCCATCTCCCGCAGCCCCACTCACGGGCCCACCTGCCGCTGGCAGACGACCAGGGCCAGCCCCGCGCACCTGCGCTCGCCGCGGCGCCGCCACCCCGCAGGCACAGACTCCACGATCGGGCTCCAGCCACAGTCCTCCTCAAAGCGGCCGAGACCGGGGCGAGGCCGGCCCGGGGCGCGATGCCCGGCACCGGCACCGGCGCCGTGAGGGAGCGGGGCGGAAGAGCGCGAGGAGGGGGCCTGAGGGGGCACGCGCGGGCTCGCGAGGCAGGGCGAGCTCAGGGCGCGCGGGGATAGCCCGGTACGCCACGTACCCCGGCCCCGCAAACAACACGACGGCCAGTATTTTATTTTATTTTCTTTTTTATTACCTTTTAATCAGCTTTTTGTGGCAACATTTGCAGCCACCCTCGCACCAGTGCCGCCTCCCTCCCTGTCCGCGCTGAACACAGGTGAGACTCCCGCAAGGACGCGGCCGCACCGCGCCGGGCAGCGCGGGGTCCTTCTCCAGCGAAAGGAACGCGCTCCCTGGCAGGCGGGGCAGTCGAGCGAGGAAAAGAGGAAAATTACATACAAGAGTAAAAATCAGTTCCGAAGCGCCGCTCGGCGCACCTGAGCCACCATTCCGGCTGCTGCCCGCGGCGCTGCCCCCGGCAGAGGGCGGCCAAGGGCAGCGCCGCCGTGCCCGACTGACAACCGGCCCCGACGGCCTCGGTGCGACCGCGGGCGGACGGGGCAGGGAGACAGGCGGCTGCCCGCGGGTGCCTGGGCTGCAACAGGCGCCGTCGGGGCTGCCGCGTGGAAGGACGTCCCGCGGGCGCCGTCAGCAGCTGCTGTACAAAGCACGCGTGCCAGGCGGAATGTCGGCCCTCCGCGTGTAATGTTACGGAGATTTTACTGGAAAGCTCTGACAAACTGGCACAGAGAGCGGGTTACTGATCTCCCGCGATGTGCACGCTCTCCCGGGGCCACAATAAACGAGAGGGACCCCAAACGAGGCCGCCCATCTCCACCCGCAGTCAGGCGCGCCCGCGTGGGGTTGCCGCTTACGGGGAGACCGATGCGCGGATCTTTGCCCGGGGTTGCCGGCCAGGCGGGGGCACACACCAGAGACACAGCAGGGCAGAAGCGGCCGGGTCAAGCCCTCGCTGGCGCGGATCGGACCGCCCCGTCCAGCCAAAGGTGCAGCAGCCTGAGCCGCACGACGGAAGGTCCCGGTCCCCGCGGCCGCTCGTCCCCGCGCCCGGCGCCGCTCCCGTCCCGCGCTCCGCGAGCCCGCGGGGCGCCGGCGCGGGCGGGCTCCGCATTGGCTGTTGCTAGGTGACGTACGGCGCGCCACGTGACCGGTGTTAAATGCCGTCCCGGCGGCGCGCGGCGCGCAGAGTCCGTCCCGCGGGCGGCGGCGGGAGCGCGGCTGCAGCGCCCCGGGGAGCGCGGCGGGCATGGCGCCGCGGCTCTGAGCGCCTGTCCCCGGTGGGGACGGCCGCGGGGCGGCGACCCGTGCCCCGGCGGGCGGGGGCGCGGGATGACGGGGGTGCTGGAGAGTCTGATGCCGGACATGCACACCAGCCAGATCTCCGCCGGCAGCTACCACCAGCACGGCGGCCTGCACAAGCCGCAGGAGTCCCCCACGCTGCCCGTCTCCACGGCCACCGACAGCAGCTACTACACCAACCAGCAGCACGGGGCAGCGGGCGGGCCGCCCTACGGCCCCGTGAGCTCCTACCCGTACGCGGGCGGCGGCACCGCCCCCTACTCCGCCAAGGCCGCCTACGACGTGGGCTACGGGAGCGGCTACGGCTCCTACGGGCCCTACGGCAGCAGGGCCTCCCCGGCCAACAATGACTCTGGTACGTCCGAGCCCCGCGCGGGGGACGGCTCGGTGAGCCTGGCGAGGAGGCGATCGGGGCTCTGGACGCGGGGTGGGCCGGGAGAGCGCTCGTTCCCGGTGGGTCGCCCCGACGGGGAGGGCGGTGATGCCGAGCTGCGAGCAGGGCCCGAGGTGGCGGGCGCGCCTCGCCTCACTGGGGTTGCCGTTTCTGCCGCAGCAGAGAAGGAAGACTGCGAGCCGGAGATCAGGATCGTGAACGGGAAACCGAAGAAAGTGCGGAAGCCCCGGACCATCTACTCCAGCTTCCAGCTGGCGGCTCTGCAGCGGCGCTTCCAGAAAACCCAGTACCTCGCCTTGCCCGAGAGAGCGGAGCTGGCGGCCTCCCTCGGCCTCACCCAGACGCAGGTAAGGCTTCCGCCGCGGGCCCCGGGCACGTCCCGCCCCGCCGGGGCCTGTCTCCCTCGCGGAGTCGGGTGCAGCGTGGGAGGAAGACCGGCCCACGGCGCCTCGACGGCCCGGGGTGGGAGCGCAGGCGGAGCGGCAGCGCCGCTGAGGCAGCGCCGGCAGTGCTCGGGGCTGCGAAAGCTGCGCGTCCCTGCCCCGTCGCGGGCGGTCTGGGCGCCGAGAAGGCGCCGCAGAGGCAGCGGCCGCCTGACGCCCCTTTCCCCGCAGGTAAAGATCTGGTTTCAGAACCGCCGCTCCAAGTTCAAGAAGATGTGGAAAAGCGGAGAGATCCCAGCGGAGCCGCCTCCCCGCCGCAGTTCTTCACCACCGTCTCCCTCCTCGCCCCCAGCCTGGGACTTCGCTCCGCACCCACGTACCGCGGGCGGCGCCGGCACCGCAAGCCCCAGCCCCGCCGCCGCCTTCCTCGGCACTTACTCGTGGTACCCGCCGGCCCCCGGCGGCCCGGCGCACCTGCCGGCGGCCGCTCCCCTCCCGCAGCCGACGCAGCCCCCGCATCACCACGGCAGCGGCAATATCTTCTAGGCGCTGTAGTAGAGACTTGAGCCCGCGGGCCGCACCGACGTGCAGCGCTGGTGTTTTGCTGAAGCCTGGCTCCGGCCGCGGCCGTCCCGGCAGAGAGGAACTGCTCCGCGCCCCGTGCCGCCCTTTGCCGCCGGCGGCGGGGCCCGTGTACATTCGGCCCCGTGGGGTGCTCCCTCCCTCCCGTGAAAACAGCCAGGCTGCGAAACAAGTACTCACCTCCTCCTTCCTCTCCGTCTATCTTCCTCCTCTTCCCCGGCGTTTTCATCAAACCATCGGTGCAGAACTCTGGTTAACTTTACTTTTTATTTTTTTAAAGTTGACAGGTGCCTTTGCGGATAACCTCACTTTGATGCTGGGGATTAAAAAAATAAAATGATTTAAAAAAAAAAAGATAAATAATTTTTATATGTAGATTTAAAACAGAAGCCTTCCGTGTTTAAGGTATCCGTTTTAGCCGTGAACGAAGCCGTCCGGCGGGGCGGGGGCCGGTCGCAGGCGGCGGTGCCGGCACGGCTGCCGCCCGTCCGCTGCCTCCGGGCTGGTTCCGTGCCCCGACGGGGCTTCCCCGCGTCGGGCGCCAGCCGCAGCGAGCCCTCCTCTCCACCCTCCCTCCGCTCTTCCCCCGCCGGCAACCTAGCCACCGACATGGCCCTGATCTGTTTGA
Organism: Passer domesticus; assembly: GCF_036417665.1. Taxonomy (NCBI): domain Eukaryota; kingdom Metazoa; phylum Chordata; class Aves; order Passeriformes; family Passeridae; genus Passer; species Passer domesticus. Next base: position 23,339,630 of record NC_087483.1, read on the forward strand.
TGTCTAGCGTCGTGGAAAAAAAAAAACAAAAATCACTGTATTTTTGGTTATTTATTATGGAAAACTTATACACTCGTTAATGTTTCTTTTACAATAAGCAGAGAGTATTTAAATAAATTATTGTTTCCATGGTGCCCACGCTGAGTTTTTGGGGGATGGGGAAATTTGAGGGTGTCCATTCGGACCCGGGCGTTCGCTGGGAGGAAGAGACGCGTCCCCTCCACCTCCTCCCCGTTGTAACAGTTGCCGCAAGCCTGCAACTTCCCTCCTCCTTCCCTCTTTCCCGTCTACAATAAAATCTCGCCCCTGACAGTCTTCTTGGCGAGGCCATGAATCACTCAGCGCTGCCTGCAGCAGCCCAGAGCCGCCCCCCTTCCCCCTCTCCCGCCTGCTGGCGCCAGCGACATTTCACCCGGGACAGACTGCTGCCGTCTCACAGCTTCCCATGGCTGTCCGGAGGGGTTTGGGGCAGGGCCATGCCCGGGATTCGTAGTAGTCCTGGAGCTGCTTCTCGGGCGCAGCCCTGACCCAGAGGCATTTCGCCTTGTCCCTCCGGCAATGGCAGCCAAGCCGGTAACCTGCATGGGGTCTTTGCTTGGGCCAGAGCTGGTGGCTGCCCCAAGCCCTGTGGGGTGCTTTGAGCGCTGGAGGCACTGACGGGACTCTCTGAGATGTGCCCCTTGGGGACTGGACCCCTCAACATGTTCCCCTTTTGGATGCAGCCCTTCAGCTTCATCCCGCCTAGCTGAAATCCTCGGGGATGTACCTCGTAAGGGCAGCATCCCTTCAGGCTGAACCCCTTTCGGGGCAGCACCCCCTCCAAGTCGCATCTTCATGGGATGTATCCCTCGAGGGCTGGACCCCTCCAGGATGTACCCTCTGGAATGCTCCCTTGCCCCCCTCTGAGCTGAACCCTCACTGTGATGACCTTTGCTGCACCCTTCGGGGCCGCCCCACTCGGGATGCCCCCTCCCGGCTGTGCCCCCCAGGCTGTAGCCCTGAGGGCTGCATCCCTGGAGACGGAAAAGCGGGTGAAAGAAGGAATCTCTGGCCTTCATCACCAAGAGGACCCCACCATTCTTGGAGAGAACACGGAGAGAGAGCCGTGATGAAGATCCCATTGCAGACAAGAAGGCTCGGGCCAGCTTGCCTGGGGTCGGGAATGGCCAGCCTGGCCGAGGCTCTTCCGACAGGCCTTGGCATGAGGAGCCCGGGCGGAGCTGGAGGAGGCGGAGGGGGGCGGCCTCACAAGGAGACACGTCGGGAGGAGGGGGGAAAGAAGGGGGAAAAGAAGGAGGGGGAAAGAAGGGGGGAAAGCGGGAGGGCAGATTGCTTCTGAGAGCTTGGGGAAAGCTTGGGGGGCAAGGGGAGGCGGGGGTCGAAGGAGGAGTGAAGAAAAGCGAAGAATAACGGAGGCATGTTGGAAGACAAGAGTCGGGTGCAAAGAAAGCGAGAGGAGGGAGTGGGAGAAACAAAGGGGAAAGAGGCAGCTGCCCTCCAGCGCCGGCGCTGACCCGGCGGCGAGGACGGGAACGAGAGTCCAGAGCCGTCCCAAAAAACAGCGGGGCCGACTCGCCCCATATCTTTCCCCTCCTTCACCCTCCTGCCGGCCGCGGGCCGCTGGTGGCAGTGGCCTCAGTCGCCCGCTCGGACCGGGGAGAAGAAACTTCCCCGCTGGCGGACGGCGAAGCGCTGGGGCGGCGAGCGCGGAGCGGGCGGCACGCGCGGCGAGCAGCAGCGCGGAGCCCACGCGCCGTGGTCCAGCAGGAGCTGTGTTCCCGGCAGCGCGGTGTTTCCGCGGGCTACGAAGGGGGGGCGGAAGGGGAGGAAAGTGGGATGCACCCCTTTGGCAGGTGACAAGTTTTGCTAAATCGCTAGTCCGGGATGCATGAGGAAGCCGTCGGGACGGAGATGATTCCCGTTCCCTCGCTGTCCCTCTGCCCCACCGCTTTCACAGGCGCTTCTCGCAATTAAATAAAGCTCCCCACAAACGTCTGCGCCCCGGTCTCTCCTGGCCCAGTGTCTCCAGTCCGATGTAGCATCGCGGTGCGGGGTGTTGCTCGGTTCCGTGGGGTCTGGCAGGATGCCGACAGCTACATGGGGTCCCTGGGACAGGCACTGCCCAACGGGGGAACGCTATCAGCGGTCGGGGAGCAGAACACAGCACACCCAGTACGGGAGCCTCCGCGCTTTCTTTCTGTTATTTAGTAATTTTTATTATACTTATTACTGTTTATTTGTTGTCTGCTGGTAGCAGCCCTCTTTGGGCTGTCCGCACTTGGTGTGTGTGATGGGGTTTTTCGTCCTTCAGCATCCCCGTGTGTCCCAGAGCCCTCCCAGGGTCCGTATTTCCCCCGCTGTTGGCACGCCAGAAGCGGCTCACACCGTGCGGGGGCCGGCGGCGGCGGACGCAGAGGCGCGGTGCAGCAGATGCATATGTATAGAGACATGCGTGTGTTTGTAACCTGTTTTCTTCCGCTCTTTTCCTGTCCCGTGGGACGGGGCAAGCACCGCTGAGAGCCATAATCCCCCTCACAAGTTGCACCGGGATCGGCCTCCCGGAGCCGGCCAAAGTCGCGGGGAGCAGGATACCCGGGGGGCGAGAGATGCCCCGGCCTCCGCAGCACTCCGGGAAGGGCTGCTGAGCGGAGGAGGGAGCCTGGGGGTGGCGGGGCTGGGACGAATCCACCCCACGTCCCAGCGCCGAGCTTCCCCCTCCCGCCCCCCGCCGGGCCTGGTCCCGGCTCCGGGCCGGGGGAGCGGCTGAGCGGGGCCGGTCCCGGGGGGCGGCCGGGGTAAGTGACGGGTCCGCGGCCAGCCCGGTCCGGGAGGGCGGCACGGCAGCCGCCCGGCCGAGGGGGCACCCTCTGCCCCCCCGGAGCACGGGCGGGGCCGGCCGGGCTCGTACCGTGGGGAGGCAATTTACTCATTTGCCCGGTGAAAAGAGAAAGCACGAGAAATTCAATTAAAGCGGCTCTGGCAAAAGGAGTTATTTGAGGCATGAATGTCTCCCCTAAAGCTGCAGCAATCATGTGGCATTAGACACTTCCGGAATCCTATAGCCAACTTGAAAAATCCCAGACCCCTTTTTTCCCTAATTTTTGCTCTGATCTGTAATTTTATCCACATTTGCACTAGTTTGAGCATTCTGGCTCTCCCATCTGAAAGCCTGCAATTACTATATAATTCTTCGCAATTTCACATGTCCTAATATGGACTGTAATTTTTGCGCAAGACAATTTCCTGCTATTTCAAGCATCAACATTGTCAAAGTTGTATGTACATAATAAATGGGAATATCAATGCATAGTTTTTAGCATAACATCTTGACTCCTCGATAATTATATCCGTTCGGAGCCTACGCAGAATTAGCCTGAATTGCATGGTAACTGCTGCTGCTTTAAAATTTTTAAAAATTACTCATAATTTTCCCAAAGATTACCAAGATCTCGAGTGCACAATGTCATCAGCGTAATGAAGAGTAAACATTTATGCTAATAATCTGCAATTTTTTTCATCAGCTATAAAGACAGAGGCTATATAGCAGAAAATTTCAGTCATATTCTGCAAGAGCAGAGCTGCAAAAAGGCTGCTGCGCTCAGAGGCATGTGCATCTCTGGGGGATCTCAATCCACATTTGCACTCTCAGGATATTATTATTGTGCTCGGCTTCTTTTTTTTTTTTTTTTTTTCGCTTTCTTTCTCCCTCCCCGATCCTCTCCCCTCTCTTTCACACTCTCTCGTTCTTCTAACTTTCGTAGCAAAAAGCCGCGTTCGGTCCTTTGGTTTGTTGTAAAGCAAAGACTTGTGCCCAGAGCCTCAGGGACTGAGGCGGAAGGTAAGGGTGGCGACACAGGCTCCTTTCTCGCGGGGGTAGGTGAGTGTACGGGGCGCGGGCCGGGAGAGGGGGGAAGTACCGGCGGCGGCTCCGCCGACCCAGTCTCCCCGCAAAACCTCCCGCCGGCGGCACCGGGGCGAGGAGGGGAGCGGGGCGGCGGGCCGGGCGGCGGGGCTGCCGCGCACAGCCGAGCCGAGCCGAGCCGTGCCGGAGCATCCCGCGGGCCGAGCCGTGCCGGAGCCGCGGAGCGCAGCGCGGGCGCAGCGGCGCGGGGGCACTCGCCGCCCGGGACCGCCGCGCTGCCGGGGCTGCCGGCGCCCGTGTGCGCTCGTTTTCGGCCGTGGTTTCGCGGTGTGCGTTTGTCGGTTCCTTGCGAAGGGGAGCGATACTGCCCGGTGCCGGGCCGGGAGGCGGGGGGAACGGCGCCGGTGCGGAGGGGGACATGGCACTTTTTCACTGGCATGAGAGTGGCGGTGGCGGCAGGAGCGGGGTTAGGAGGGCGGCAGCGGGAGAGCGGAGCGGGCGGCGGCGGGGATTTCTTATCCCCCTCTGTCAAACGAAAGGAGCAAATTCCGAATGCAAACGGGCTTGGGCTCTGATATTTGATTTTTTTCTAGTTTCAGGGGCAGCTCTGTGCTCTGCAATTAGATTGACACATGTACAACATCCCCAGCTATTCAAGGGGGTTCGCAGGGACACTCCAAGGGGATTTTTTTTTTCCCTTTTTCTTTTTGGGTGGAAGATATTAAAGAGGTATCTGTTGTTTGGCAATTTTGCTAAGTCTGTCTTCATTACTTCAACATTGTGCATTTGCTAATTTGGAAGCCCCTTCCTATTGACAGCTCTGCTCCATACACCTGCAAGCAATTTGCAGAGCTCCAATATAGGAGAATTGCAGAGATGGCAGCTCGCACCTATTTTATTTTTTTTTCTTCGCTTTTCTCAATGCACAGCAAATTTGGCTTTCAGTGCGTTATCTCTTTTGTTAATGCAAAAAGATTCCCTGGGCGAAAAAATTGCTCATAATTACCAGAGAGATGGGGAAACTGCATTAGAATAAATAAACCTGAAATTACTGTAATTATGTTGTGTTTGATGGGCTCGGCTTGTAATCAAGAAGAGAATACAGTGAAATGATGCTGACCCTCTTGGGTTTGCAGCTGTACGCGCACTTTGGGGTCTTTTTTTGCAGAAAAGAGTCATTTTGATCATCATTAAGCTGTGTGTAACCTATTTCAGAAGTGTTTGAAAATGAGGGGCACTTTTTTTTTTCTCCCCAACAAGGAAAAATATATCCCAAAATTACATTTTGCCATTTACGAGCACATCCATAAGGTTGTATTTGCCGGGTGACAATTGGTAAAGGTATAATATTCGAAATCAGGGCTTAATCATTGTAATGAGGTATTGTTTCAATATAAGCACCTTTGGATTATTCATAGTTTAATTAATATCCTCATTATGAAAATCTTCGAATCAGATATTTGATGAACTACTTGTCAGCAACAAGGCAGAATTAATTAGGCCTGTATTGAGATTAACATTTTCAAATGTACAATTATAATAGCCTCTAACTCAAGACCGCCTCGCTGAGAGAAAACTGATAATTTCTCTATTTGAACTGTTAGTAAGACGTTATTAAATTAGGAGAAGCTGATATATCTTTAAAGCCCTTCGAGCTGCTTGACCACCCCTCTTTGGCCCGGCCAAAGACGTTTGGTCCCCGGCAGAGCCGCCGCAGGAGCCGTGTGGGTCCTGGGGCGCTGCGGAGACTCGGGCCGTGGCACTGCGGGAAATGCGGAGCTGCGGCGCGTTCGCCGTGTGGCATCGCAGCCCCGCGGGTGCGCGCTCGGGCGGATGCTGCGCGCCCTGGGGAGCGGGTGCGTATCGCGGGGCGAGCGAGCGCGGCCCCCGCGGGCTGCACAGCCGCTCCCCCGCGGAGCCGGCGCGCAGAGATGCGCACGGGCAGCCGGCCGAGCGCAGCCCTGCGGGCTCCCTCCGCTCCGCAGCGCGTTACCCGCCCCAGCAGTAGCCGCGGGCTGCGCCGGCGCTGCGCCAGCCCGGGGAGCGGGCACGGCTCAGCCAGGGCGGCATGACCGCGGCGGTACCGGCACAGCTTCGCCTCCCGTGGGATGCGAGGGCAGGGGACGGGGGCCGGGGCTCTCCCGGCTTGACCACATCCCCTTCCCGTCCCGGCAGCTGCTCCCGTTTCCCCCCGGCTCCGAGCGGCGCCTCCGCCGAGGGTCCCCCGATCCTAACTGGGCCCGCTGGGCGCACGGGGGACAGCCTGTCCTGTCCGGGCCGCGTCGCTCCTCCGTGTCGCCTCCCGGTTCCGGCCCCCGCCGTCCCGCCGCGGGGCGCGCCGCTGGCCCGGACCCCGCGGCCGGCCGCGCTACGGGACAGGGAGCACGCGTGTCTCTTTTTCCAAACCATAATTTTACTGTCTCAAAGAAACTTTATAACTTATGTACAAAGATTTGTGTGGATTGTTTTTTTTTTTTTCATTTCCTCCCCCAGATACAAAGCAATAAGTTAACATTCTCAATATAAAACTAAACTTTGACATATAGAACACTAAACACAGCCGAGCTCAGTTTATCACATTTTCCGAATTCACAAGTAAAATGTCAAGATCTCAGTACACAAAGCATCATGTTTTACAGCCACACGAAACAGAACAGAAATAATAATAATAATAATAATAATTAAAAAGGCTAAATTTGTGCAACATGTTTACAGAACAATAATAATAATAATAATAATAATTAAGAATAAAATATGTACAGCGAGTAGCTCCTGCACGTCGATTTGTGCATTTCAACTTCGGGCCGACTTTGCGCGGGGAGGCCACGCCGGGACAGCGCGGGTGTGCCCGCCCGCCCGCCCTCCCGGTGGGTCCCCCCCGCCGCCCTCCGGGCTGTCGTTCCGTCCTCTGCGCCTTGCTTCACCTCAGCAAAGCGCTGGCAGCTGCTGCAATTCCACTTCAGAGTACCAAACAATGTGCATTTATTTCCTTTGTTAAATACTTGAGAAATGCAAATCACTCGGATCAAAATTTTCCACACCAGCGAAGTATAAAAGTTACTGTAAAAGTTAAAATCGCATCCTTCCCTCGTGGTGATTTACTCGGGGAGAAGGAGGGGGGAACGGGACGACGGACCGTCTGTGGTTTTGTTTAAACTGTGCGTCCAAGCAGTACACTCAGCAAGCTGAGTTTGTTTCTAGCACTCTCATAGTGGCAATTTAAATCAATAAATAAACCCCCTGTCTTCCCCTTTTAACAACAACAAAAAATATACAGATGGACAGTGAAAGGTACAGAAAATGTCGCGGGAAAGAAGCTCTGGTAAATTGTACAGCTTCCTTCCCCCTTGCAATTTAAGAGACGGTCAGATCGGGGTAGTAAATAAATGACCTACATTTCAACAGACACAGACAGACAGACAGGACAGAGGAGAGGGCTTCCCCGCCCCCCAGACATCTTTTTCTGATTGTCCCACAAAGCCGCGGCCGGCGCTCGCTCTGCTCCCAGGCTGTTGTGCGGTGCTCGGGGCCGCTCCGTCAGCTGTCAGCGGTGGGAACCGGCCCGCATCACATCTGTGCTCTCCTGCACCGAGCTACCGTGCAGCGTCCTAATGGCTGGATGGGCAAGAGACCTCCTGTTTGTTTGTTTGCTTGGGTTTCTTTTGTGGGTTGGTTTTTTTTTTTTTAATTTTAATTCTCTCTCTCTTTTCCCCTCATTTTTTTTTCTTTCCTTTTATTTGACTTAGTTTCTTTTTTTGTTTTGTTTTGGTTTTTTTGAGTTTTTTTTTCCTGTAATAATTTTAATTCTTTTCGGGACCGAGAGTGCTTGCGTTAGGGGAAAACGTATATATAATCACATCAGTTGCGGCTGCTGCATAGCTTCTTGGTGGGCCGAAGGGTACCACGACGTGTAGCTGGGGATGTAGGTGCCCGGGGTCCCCGACGAGGCCTTACCGGAGGCGGAGGTGGTATTCCACACTGGAGGCACGGGTGGCGAGCTGCCCGAGAGAGCCCTGCCGTTGGTCAAGGCGCTGCTCTCCAGGGCGGCCCCTCCCTGCTTCATCAGCTTCTTGAATTTGGAGCGCTTGTTCTGAAACCAAATCTTCACCTGCAAAGGGGAGCGGAGCAGGGTTCAGAATCCCTCGGTACGGTCCAGCATCCCTCCATCCCTCCATCCCTCGCAGGGCACGGCGGACCCCCGCACCCGGCGGCCCCCCAGCTTCTCTCCCTCATTCCCCCCCCCCCGTGCTGTGTTGTTTTGTGACACCAAGGCCCCCAGCGGGAGCCCCTGGGCCCACTGCGGCGGCCTCTGCGGGGGCTTCCACAGCACCGGGAGCCCCGCGGCGGGACGGTGCCGCCCCGGGCCCCGCTGCCCACGGCTGTGACCCGGGCGCGTTACGCGTGTGGCCTCCCACGCTCACGGTGGGGACACGGAGGGGACACGAGAGAGGGGCCGACTCAGTCGGAGCTGTACCTGGGTCTGGGTGAGTCCCAGAGAGGCTGCGAGCTCGGCTCTTTCGGGGAGAGCCAGGTACTGAGTCTGCTGGAACCTCCTGTTCAAAGCCTGTAGCTGCAAACTGGAGTAAATAGTCCTGGGTTTGCGGATTTTTTTCCCTTTCCCATTAAAGCGAACTTCCCCTCCTTCTACCACAGTGCTTTTCTCCGATTCGGCCCCTACAAACAACAAACGACGCAGAATAAATAATAATAATAGCAGCGATAGCAATAATAGCAGTAACAGTAATAGCAGCAGCAGCAGCAGTAACAATAACAACAGCAACATCGACAATAACAATAATGAGAAGGAAGAAAAGTGAAGCTCGAGTAACGCTAACAAAGGCTCCGGGCGATTATGGCAGCCCAGGCTTCTTCCCAGCGAAAGTTTGCTATTTTTACAGGCTGCAGTTTAGGTTTAATTACCCTTAATTGCATACATTGTTTATAGCGCTACGCAATAAATAATTACGAAGACTAATACGTGCACATCTGGGTTGGTTTCTTTTCCAGCCAAGCATTGTGTGCTCTGTGTATTGGTCCCCTGTGATTCTCAGCCTCTCTTGACTAATATTTTGTAATTTAATTTAATTTTTTCCCCCGATAGATTTTTTTTAATACAACACCCTCCCTCCCTCCTTGCCTTCCCTCCTCCCCTCCCCCCCTCCCCAAAGCCGAGTGCACCTACCTGTCTCCTCTAACCGGGTCTGAGTCAGGCTGGAGCTGTTGGGGTAGGACTGCACTGAACTGATGTAGGGGTTGGTCGAGTGGCTGCTGACCGAGTTCACATAGGGGTAGCCCAGCGGTCGGGAGAAGGACGAAGCTGTGCTGTACGAGCTGTCAGGCTGAGAGTGGCCCGCGGAGTGTAAACAGTGCATGGAATAGTGTCCGTGGGACATGGGAGAAGGAGACATTTGCTGGCTGGGCGGCCCAAACTCCATAAAGACAGCCTTCCCTGAGACGGGGCTATTTAGACTCTCTGGCATGGTAGTCATGGTCATTTCTTGTCGCTTGGTCTGTGTGTGTGTTCTCTCTTCAGCTTGCCTTTTTGGGGTCTGTTGTGTTTCTCAGGACAGGAAAGAACCCAATTTAAGCGAAACAGGGTTTTTCACTTTCCATTCATAAGAAAATGGAATTTGTCTCTTTGAAAAGTCTAAGCATGATGCTGTAGATCTACACAAACTCGCCTAAAAGCTTTGACTCAGCCAAGTCTATGAATATTCATGAGACGGCGGAGCTGATTGGTCCGCCGTCTTGCATAATCGCTTTGGATTGGTCCGAGGCGCTCGGGGCTCGCCCGGACCCCGGTGAGCGCGGAGAGCCGGGCTGGCAGCGCCGCGCTTGCCCGAGCGCCGGCGGCGGCCGCGGCGCGCCCCGCTCCCGGCCCGGAGCCCGCTCCCATCGCAGGCCGCCCGCTCCCGCCGCCGGACTCCGAAGGCGCCGAGCCGGACTTTGGCGGAAGGCACCGCAACCCCCCGCGCCCCTCGCCGCGGAGGGGACCGCAGCCGTGCTCGGCCGGCTCGGCGGGCTGCAGGGGCTTTGCAGCTGCCCGCCCCGCTCCGGCTGAGGCGGCGGCACCCGCGGACAAAGCGAGCGGCCCCCGCCCGCCGGGCCCCGCGGGAGCCAGGGCTCCCTGGCCCGGCCCGCGCGTCCCAGCGCCGTCCGCAGCTCCAGATCGCGCCGCCCGCCCATCGCCGTTCTCGCTTTAAAGGGAAAAAAGCCATCCAACCAAACAAAGTCCCCCTGAAAGGGCCCAACGGCGCATTTGAGCTTAAAATGAAAACTTCCGCGTGCGTGAGCGGTAAATGAGGTGGGACTTAGGAGATCCTCCCCAGAAAGCCCACGATGAATCCCAAATTACTTCGCTAGATAATTAGAAAGTGTTGATAATTATTTCTTTCATAATTCTGCGGTGTGACTGTAACAGGAAAATGATCTTGTGAAAGTTCACACGTGCAGATGTATTAGTTACTGATTCATTTGATTAAATGCTAGTCTCAAGTGCTCTGATCCACAGCTGAAGGCGGCCCCATTAGCATAACACTGATGTTTAATTTTCATACGCATAATTAGCCATATATTTAACACTAATAGCAACATGCAGCCTTCCAGCATTAAACAGCCTGGGATTTGATCTGGCCTGGGCTGAACTTTCCCGGTTACACCTAGGCTGTCTAGGGTGCGCAGTTATCACTGCACTACATCTATGTAATCAAGCACATTTTGGCAAAGGGAGAACACCAATAAAAATGAACATTCAAAACAAATCGCAGTGTTGATGTCGTTAGAGGTACTAGCGCCGGCAGCGGGGCTTGGGCACCCCCGACGGAGCCCGCACCGTGTTCAGGCTCCTTCGGGCACCGACGGCCCTTGAAGCAGCCGGCCCCTGACTGTGCAAAGCTGGCACAAGCGAGCCCCTCTGCTCCCTTTTATTTTTTTCCTCCTTTCATTAGTGGCTCTGTCGGTTTTAATTGCCCGTTTCCTAACGACGCTTTTACCTCCTTTCCCCCCCCCCCTCCTTTTTTTTTTTCCCCCTCAATGTTTTGGTGGTTTTTTTTCTTTTTTAATTTGCTCGCAATGCGCTAAGTTCATTCCCACTAACTCTCCGAGGCTTGGCGCAGAAGGGGCAGTGACGGTGTTTCCGCACGCACACGGTGCCCCCCGCCAGCCAGCTCTGCCCTCCTGGCCGTGGAAGTGACCACCCGAGGCGGGTCAGCGAGCTTGACCGGGCAGGGAACAGGGCGCCCCGGCAGCTCCGGCAGCTCCGCCGGCCTCAGCCTGACAACTGCACAGAGCCGCTCCGCGTCCGCCGGGACTGCCGAACTCTCTGATCGGCCGGACACAGGCAGTCCCGGGCGAACCGCAGTCCCCCCAACCCCGCCAAAACCCGCGGCCGGTGAGGCTCTTCTCGCCCCCGTCCTGCAGAGCAGGGCCCCCGCCCCTCCGTGGTGCCGGTGAGCGCGGCTCCGGCGGGCGCCGAGGGGCCGCGGCCGCAGGACGTCCTGACCCCGCGGGAGCGACCGCCACGTCGGGGCTCTCATCGTGCGGGCCCGGCAACACCTTCGGCATGATGGGCTTGTGCGAGGCGCTGGCTGTCCCCGAACAGCCGAGACATCTCTTCAGTCTCATGGGTAATTAGGATTACAAAGGTGCGCTATCAATGCCTCCGGCTGGCCGCCAGCGCTCCGCAGCGGCCGGTAGAACTCGCAGTCCCAGCAGAGTTACCGGCGGGACTTCAGGGCTCAGTGATTACCAGGAGCTGCCGGCAGTCCCCCTGCGATGGGCTGCGGGGGGTTCCCTGCTCCCGGTTGCCCCGTTCCCTCCTCACCCCACGCTGCGGTAAGAGCAGGACAGGGGGCAAAGGGCAGACGATGGTGAGAAACATGGCACATGCGGTGCCATCCAGGGGCTCCCGGCGTGGCCAAAATCCACGGGAAGCACCTCTGGTGCGCCTCCCGGGACGCGGCGGACACCCTGCTGCTGCCAGCGCCCCTCAGAACGGGCAGCGCGGCTGGGCGATGGAACGTAAGGGAACAAAACACACGCCCCTCCAGGCAATGCCGACCGTCCTTCGCACTGTTTAATCTCTGCGTATTTGTAAACTTGGCTGCATCGTTTGTTTTGCAGGTTTTATGGCCTTCCAAGCTCCTCTCGGGGAGGATGAAGCTGAGTGGCTGCCCCGCGGTGTTAGCCACATTCAGGGAGGGGGATCCCCGCTTTTTGAAAAGCTGCTGTTAGAAACTATTAGAGCTGAGAGTTCAATGTACTTGAATGGAAGTAAACAGCAGAGTAGAGCTGTAAGAAAGCAGCTTACTTCTGTCCAGGACCACTGAGAGAGCCAGCACTGAGCCACTCTGGTTGCCTGAATGTGCAACTGGCCAGCCCTCAGCATGCGACCCCCTCTGCCTGCAGTGAGGGCCAAGTCACTTGTACCAAACAGCACAGCACCACTGTTGCCATAGGCCTGGGGAACTTCTGGAAGTCCTTTAATGATCTCCAAGGCTACCCCACCTTTCACAGGCCCAGGTCCTGCTCTGGTAGCCTCCAAATATCAATGTGAGGCTTGTTTGGTGCCACGGGGCAGTCAGCAACTGGCTAAATTGCAAATCAACCCCTGCACGGCTGGCAGGCCTGGACAGGACTGCAGAGAGCACAGGGCCCAGTGAGACCGCAGCTCGTGAGGTCCATTGGTTCCAAACTCCGTGCAGGAGTCAGGACTCCTCTTCCAGACTGCAAACTCCTCTGCCTCCATAAAATGCTTAAACTGTAGAGTGCCTCTCCCTTAACCAACATGGGCACCACAGAGCAGTGATTACCCCAAACTGGCTAATTTTTCAAGCAGGGCAATTATTGATCCCCGGAGAGGCATGCTTTGCATCTCATTTTTAATCACTTTTTGTGCTGTGTAAAAGGGGGCAAGAAGCAGGGGATTGCTGCTGGGAATGATGCTGGGAAGAGTCTGCTCCCTCTGCCTGACGCGCTCAGGAAACTTTTTTCCATCCTAGTAGAAGTTACAGCCTGGGAAACAACACTGTGTTAATCACAATGAAGACAAATTGACTCTGTGCCTCATCTATAAAGGGAAAATGCTATGTTTCTCTGTCCTCTCAACTGCTTAAAGACTGCATCATCTGATATCTATTTGCTCCACATAGGATTTGGAAGAGGGGGCACCACTTTCTGCCCCTAACCCCAAATAACCCAGATCCTTTGCCACTTGCAGACTGGGCATGGCTGCTCCTAGGGTCACAAAAAAACTAAAGACTTTTATTAAATACTCACCAGGTAATATACAGAAAGAACTATGCCCAGAGCCAACCCCTCAAATTGCTTTTTCTGTCCCCTGGAGTGACTTATGCAACAGCCATTCCCCTCAGAAATTACAGAAACCTCTTCTCTGTCCCGAGTGAAACTTGAAATTCCAGAAGTACAGCAAGTCTCTCCACTTCTTGCTCCATCTTTAGGCTTCTTCCACCAGTTTAGTGAGGATTTCTGCTCCCTCTGAGGTAATCACCAGGGTATGTTCAAATTGTGCCGATCTGAAATTCACATTTAGCAGTTATGAGGGGGAAAACACATTCACCATGCCTGGAAACTCATCTGCTTGGGTTTTTTTGCCTGTCAGCGATGAGTTCCATGTCTTAGGAAATACCAAAAAATAAAATCAGGCACCTTTTATTGTCTACAGAAATTGCAGTCCATTTGTCCTCCAGAATCTTAAATTCAGGGGATCCTTCCATTATTATTGGCTCTGCAGCAAGAAAAAAAAAGTATTCTAAAGTTAGTTGCACTCCTGTATGGATTGTGAAACAACCAAAAAGAGGGGGGCAGGTAGCTCCCCTTCCACACAGGTCCCAGCTCCCTGGGCTGGCATTCTCTTGACACACTAAAATGTGAACTAAAAAGGAAGACAAAACAGCAAGGTAGGAAGTTGCCCATTTCTCTTTTGTAAAAGCATGGAATTTTAATCAAGCTTTAATTAAGACCGTGTGGATAATAACCAAAGTACCAACCACATTTATAAACAACAGATAGTTTTAAATATTCGAATTTTTAAAACAGGCTTAAAATGTTCATTAAATCAGCAAAACAACAATTTTCTTATTTCCTTCTAATTGCCGCGCCATTTAGCCACACAGTGAGAACGAAGGCTTTTCCCCCAGCAGTTCTCCACGACTGGAAGTGAGCACGATCAGTCTGCGGGGCGAGGCTTCGGCTGGTTACCGCCGCCGCAGTCCCCAAACCCAACAGCAGCTCTGGAAGGCAGCGAATGACTAAATGCCACCAGGCTGCTCGGCTTCGGGGACACGATCGCATCCTTCTCACCCTCCTCAAATCAAGTGTGCCGGCAGAGTCGCTGCCTTGCCAAAAATAGGAGTCAAATATTAGCAAAATTGATAATTAACATTTCATTCTTTAAATCTTGTAATTTGAAAATTATTTAATCCTAACCGTTTCTAATGCATTTTAAAAATTATATTTTAATCTATTTCCTAAGAGGTCAATCTCACCGACGTCCCCCTGTCTGCACGGTTATTTCTATATCCCAATAAAGAAATGTTACAGATCTGGGCTGCTCCGTGTGTGCTTTTTAACAGAAAACCATAGCAGAGAGTTACTAACCTATTGTGAACGCCATTCCCTCTTCCATTAACAAATCACTGTCATTGGCTACAAAAGAAAAAAAAAAAAACCGCGTTTATGCATCTTGGGTCTTTTTTTTTTTTTTTTTTAAGAGAGCGCAACCAAGCCCTTTGTTTAAACCCCTTTTTAGCTCGCAGGTACTGTGCAGCCGAGCCCCGTTATGAGCCGGAGCACCCGCCGAAAGCGATCCCACCCCGGCCGCAGAGAGACCACCCCGACGGCGGCTCCGTCCAGGCCGGGAGCGCTCACGTTTTAGCGGAGATTTTCCTTTGCCCCGTGACAAACTTTGCCGGCGCGGCTCGGGCGCGGGCGGGACGCGGAGCGCGGGACAGGGCGGCTGCAGCGGGCGGGAGAGGCGCTCCGGGCGCTCAGCTGCCCCGGCCACTCCGTAAACGAGAGACTTGTCCTCATAAATACCCACGCGACCCTCAGAGAACGAGGCCGGGGATGCCCTCCGGGTTCCCAGCGATTTAATCTCCCCACCGGCAATCCCCCGCCCCGCCGGCCCGGCAGCGTGCTGGGGGTGTGTGTGTGTGTGTGGGGGGCTCTGCTCGCTTCACCGCCCTCCCTCTCCCCCTCCCCGGAGCCCTCATCGCCCGGGCGGAGCGGAGCGGAGCGGGGGAAGACGGGCCCGGCGGGCGGGGGCCGCTTACCGTGGTGCCACACCTCGGGGTGCCCGTGAAAGTACGACCCGATGCCGTGGCCGACGAAGAAGGGGCAGACCTGGAAGCCACCTTGCCATGCCAGGGAGCTGTGGGGGCAAAGAGGATCTGTCAGGGTGCGTGCCCCCACCACCATCCCCGCTAGACGGCCCCAGCCCCTGCTACCGCGCTGCTACCGACACCGGGTCACACTTTGCCACCGTTCCGAAAGAGAGTCATTGAAGGGAGCACGGCTGAGCCATTGTTAGGTTTCAGAGTTAACACGCCTGCCAACAGAGGCTGGTAGCTCCCGTGCCAGCCCTGCTAAGTAAAACGGCAGTGTGTTGTCTCCCTGCTCGATGGAGGGTAACCTTTTCCACAAGCACACTGAGAACTCATTTTAAGATGGCACAGCTGAAGTTGCCAAGTCGGGCAGCCAAGGCCTCAGCACAGCACCAAACCACAGCCTCTGCTGAGCTCCCTGTAAGTGCAGAGTCTGTGCTGGGCTGCATACCCAAGGGCCTGCACTGGGTTTCCTGCAGGAGAAGAGGCTCCTGCTGCCAACAGGGAGAGTTAAGAGCCCTACTACTTTGCTTTCATAATACTTCAAACATTTAGTATAAAAACATATTGAAAGTTCAGCAAATAGATGTATGCTAAATAACAAGGTATTTCTAATGAATCTATTGCCACAGAGGCAAAACCAAATAATAACAATTACAGTATTTCAGTTCTGCCTGAGAGATCTGCCCTGCCTTTCATGGCCTGCCTCAGGGAGAAGCATCTCTGAGAACAGCCTACAGGACCATGGCTGAGCACTGATCCCTACCCATGGCAGGAAAGCAAATTCCTATCCCAGTTCCCCAAAACTGGAGGACCTGGAGATACAAGGGGTATGCTCTGGCTGCTGCCCACCACATGTCTGCAGGCTTCACTTTCAGGGTCTCGCTGTACTCAAGCAGTGGTGGAGGCAGTGGTGGACACAGTGATTTGAGGCAGCTCAGCCAGGAGGCTTGCCTGTATCCAAACCAGAAAAATGCAGAGATTCACGAAGATCTGGAGATGGATTAGAAGTGACAAGAAAGTTACCCTTGTCCCTGCATATCACCCCCATCCTATTTCCAAAATCAAACGGGAGCAGGACAGGAACGCACTTAGCCTGAAGAGATTTTGCCTATAACATTAAAAGCTTCATTTGCTCCTTTGAATTAAGGTAGGCACTGAAGAACTTCAGGAGTGTCTGTATTTATATCTTAGGAAATGCGCTCTCACAGTTTCACTACAGGTGAAAAGCTGGAAAAGTTAGAAAACTCAACTAAAGGTAAAGCTGTTGCAGAAATTAAAGCCTGTTAATCCCCATGGGGTAGCTTTTATTCAGGTGCAAAGTGGCCTCAGCTTGCTGTACAAAGTAATCACCTTTGCACACCAGGCTCCACAGACTCTGCAGTGCTGGCTCCAGTGCCCATGGGTCATCGTCCCAGAATTTAATGCCACTCAATTGAGGGACATGCTGCTCCACCACAGTTAAATGGCAATGAGAGAGTAGAGTTGGTTAATGCTGCAGTGTTCAGACCTTAGAACATATTTTAACAGGATTCGTATATTACCTTCTACCTTTTTATTGCTCTGATAAAAAGACTCATTACATTTCTTCATTAACTCTGGAGAAGAATAGAAATTTCAGGTTTAGGTACCCCCAAACTCCAAAGTACTGGCAAAGAGGATTACCGATAAAGCTAGAAATTGGGGCTCAATTTGTTTGCACTCAAAGTCCAGGCTTTATAAATAATTTATATACACATAAACTTTATACATCAATTATTTTGAAAAAACTCATGAAGGATTATGCAATGAGAAGTCCTACTACAGACAGAAAATACTTTCTCCCCTGCCTTTCATGTTCCCCATATCTGGGTCAGAGACTTGGCTGCTGGCTATGATGCTGCTGAAGGTCAAGCAAGAAGTATAGGGAATGGTGATGAGTTACAAAGCCAGATTCCTCAGAAACATACAAAAAATCCAAGATCTCCAGTGACCAAGCCCAGAGCAATGCAGATGATGATTCCCATATGAGTGAAGTGATTCTCTGAAGAGAGATGGGAGAAACCATTCATGCAACATGTGATAAAGTTTTCTTTCATCTTCTTCTGCCAGTCTTTTTGCAAAATCATAAACTAACTGTTTATGTTAACTAATCACACTAACTGTTCAGCTTTGCTGATGTCCTTACATGGGATCCCTGACCACTTACAGAGCATGGTCATTTTTTTTATTACTACAGGATTTTTTCTTCCAGAAAAATCCATGTTCTGTAGCAAAACAGAAATAGTTTCTCTCTGTGCATCTGTTCTTCTGAGCACCATGGCTGCATACTTTCCAGTGAGCAGGGGAAGCTCCAGCCTCAGCATTCAGCTGCTGCCAAGGAGGGTGGCAGTAGCAGCAGGAGCAGTGTGTTGGGCACACAGAAGGCAGTGTTACAACAGTATCCTCTCCTCATGCAGTCAAAGAAATGGTTCATATGCATCTCAACAGTGAATTCTACCACTTTCTTGCCAAACAGCTTGAAAACAACTCTGTTAGCATCAGTACTTCAGTGGTTACTGTCTGTGATCAAAAGAGGGGATCCCAGAGCTCACAGGGCATTGACATCTACACTGACAGACACCGTGCCCCTCCTTCTGCCCTCTTTTTTACATACAGAGCCTTGGTATTCTCTACATAAAATGTAACATGGTCAACAGACCTGAAGTAACACACAGAAAATAAGATGCAGGTATGAAATTCAGCCATTTTCAATCTGCTTTTAGTATTTGCATGCGCTTCAGGCGTTTCTCTCCACATCTACTAGCTTTACTTTGGAGTTTTTAATAAATCCCAGTGAGCTCTTACATCCTTGTGGAGTTACAGTAAAACATGCAGCTTTCATAAAAAACCAAAGCTGCTAATCCTAGCTACAACTTGCACAGGTAATCCTGTAAATGTACATGTTGGCTATAACTTGGAGACAGCTCTGAGAAGAGTGAATTGAACTAGTGGTCTTGGTTAGCCTCTCTGGTCTCCAGGATTCCCAAGCTGTGGAATCTGATTAAAAAATCAAGATGCCAGAGAGTGGAGCTTTTTTGCACACATTTACCATTTCTTGCTGACAACAGCTCAACATTTTGGTCTCGCTGTCTCACTGCTCAGCTCAGGACCTGTCTGTGGTGGCCTTTCTTTGCAGCTTTCCCATAAGACAATCTTACAAGACTGCAGCCCCAACTTCATCAGCTGCTTCTTGCAGACAGGCAGTGTAAGCTGGAGGAGACAGCTGGAGGAGCCCTGATTGCAAGTGGGGAAGCAGTGAAGGCAGGAGGCAGAGGCTGGCATGGCTGAGCTGGGCTTCCTGGCATCTGCTATAGGAAAGGATGTGCCAGTCTGCCAGTTCCCCTTAGGATGAGGTACACCCCAGCAAATCATTTCCAGGGGCAGCAGATGTACACCTCACAAGATGGCATCAAGAGAAAAAAAACGTTCCTCAGAATAATCACTGTTAAAAATACCCATTGACAACATTTATTATCACACATATTGATCTTTGTTGTATATCTGGGCAGAGGTGAATTGGGCAGGATTAAAACACAATTATTTAGTGAGCCCAGTAATTGGTTTTATGTTTTGCTGCCATGTGTTCTAGCGCAGTGGCTGAGGAGTCAAGAGTAGCTGCAGTGCTGCTTTTCTTTTGCTGATGGCAAAGCCAGGCCAAGTGTCTGGCATTGGCATGGATCAGCAGTGAGCCAGCTGGCAAAGGAACATCACCGAGGGCCCAGCTATCCTCCCGAAGCCATTGGCAGAGCCTGTCAGATGCTCGTGTCAGCCTTCAGAGAGTGGAGACAGGAGACATAGGCGTCAGTTGCCATCTGAGCATCCTCTTCCCATGTTGCCAGACAACAGCTAATTCTCTGAAAGGAGGGATAAGTGTGGAGACATGCATTGCTGTCCTGACAGCAGCCTAACAGGGAAATTGCCACAAAGGAGGAACAGGCAGGACTGACTCTCTAGAAAGCTTTCCCCTATACTCAAGCTTCCCCTCAAAGGAGCTCTTGGGTGATAAATCTCTCCTGTTAAGCTGAAAAGCGGGTTGAAAGAATTTCCTTAGGGAGCTGTGCTGTGTAGATACCCTCTAGGTGCACCTAGAGGAGCATTTTCCTTTTTTTACCAAATTTTGTCACTTTTTATCAGGGTAGATCTGATCTAGTATTCTTAGCACTCACTGAAGAAAAAAAAAGTGAAACAATCCAATTTTCAGCATTGATTCCTACTGCTTCTCTGGGCTCTGTGGTGGCACAAGGGAAGAAAGAATTTGACTGATTGGACAAGATGGCACAGACTGCTTTGCTGCCAAGGATAAGCATCCTGGTGAACTGATCCTCAGCCAGGGATGCTTCTCCCACAGTGCCAGCTTCTCTTACCAGGGATGAAACCTTATCCAAAACAGTCCTGCAGAGTAGCATGACATGAATGGCTGAAGTTGTTAAACAAATTTGTCTTACACTTCTTGGCAGTGAATATACTTGAGAAACACTGAAACTGGTAATAGCCCCATGATAATTGTGTTCTTATGTAGGGATCTGATTTTTTTTTTAATTAGAAGTAATCATGTTTGTCTTAGCTATATTAGTAGCAAATTGGCTGCTGAATGGCATACTTGTTTTTGTTTTTTTTTTAAAGCATTGACACCAGACTCATCCTAAACTATATTTAATTGTGATAAAAACCCCTATTTTAAATAGTACCATAGTAGTGAATTTGAGAAATTACAAAATTCTACTGGGAAAATATTCAAGTGGGTTTTTTTTCTGAAATAGTAATCCTAGACTGAGGGAATGCACAAGTTCAGGGATTCCCTGTAATGACAATAAATGTTGAGGTATAATTAGTAATATTTTTGAAAGCCAACAATTGTTTTTTGAAAGAGAGGTACATTTTAGTTTCAAACTGGAACACAAATTACTGTATTTTTCTTACAATAGTGCTGAACTTTTATTTGAGGTTCTCTGTTTCTGAAAGCAGACATGATGGATTGAAATAAAAGATAATTTATTGCAATGCTTACTTTCAAGTGCAGAGAGAAGCAGTGTAATTGTAATTTACAGTAGCTGTCAAGGAAAATCTATCACAGATGACATTAAAATGACTTATTTTGCCTGAGCCACTTATTGTTTAAATGTGCATAATCTGATAGAAACAGATTTTTTTAAAAAATCTGCTTTATATTGTTCTAAATTAATATCAAAACATATACTTACTAGTTAAACATTTTAAACCATTTATTAATACTTTCATCACTACTATTTTTTGCAGGAGCTGAAATTTGATTTATTTAACAACATCACTTTTAAGTTCTTTAGCTCTCTACACCCATAACACTTTCATGCACTTAGACTCACTGTCTAAAAAGCAGATTTCAAACTAGATATATTTTTGTCGGAAAATGTCAGAAATGGTAGAAGAAAATGGACCGTAGGGACCAATTCCATTTACACAGGAACTGACCAATAGCTTTGATACGAGGCAAGCAAAGATCCAAATTTTTCTAAACAAAGTAATTCACAAATCCATGCAGTCTTTTATTCACAACTTGTAGCCGATGGAAGAACGAACTGCTATCAGTGAAATACTCAGTGTCAGCTATTGAGCTTCCATGACAAAGATTGTGTTCCAATATTGACTGCAAACTTAATCTGAAATATAATTATTCTGAAACCTACTGTAGAAAGGAAATATTCTCATTATTTGTGCATAAGATGCATTCTGGATATGACTGGAGCACCTTTACAGAAAAACTGATGAAAGAAACTTAGACACATTTCCATTCTGTTGGACCTAAATGTTTTCAGCTTGTAGGTGCTTGTTCTCAGGCATTTATAATATCTAACTCTTGTGAAACTTGAGATTTTGATATATATATATATATATATATATATATATGTATTATATGTCTGTCTGTAAGCAAATGTCAAATGACAAATAACCTGAAACACACAGCTTCACCAAGCCAAGGTGAGCTTTCAGCAGAGGGAGTGTTAAAGTAGTTCTAAACAAATCAGCACATTTAAATTGTCAACACGATAAAATCTTGAGAAATAAAGTTAATGACCTGCTATTACGTATGCAGTTTTGAATAGCTACTAGCTTCAATTAATCTGCTTTGCAAAGGAGACACTGACTATATATTTACATTTTGCAAGGAAACTGACCTCTGCAACAACACAGCAAAAATCCAATGTCACATTCAACTCTGTTCTTTTTCTTCTTCCTCCCTTTTTTTTTTTTTTTTTTTAAAAAAAAAAAAAAAAACAGCTAGAATTAATGTAGTGAATCTGTAATGAAATGCATTATCCTGCATGGAGATTTATCAGATTTTCCAACTGAATGCCATGCTTTGCTAGCACTAGCTGGAGTTCACCTGCATGTTGGTGTGGCGTGTGGCTCTTTTTTGTAAAGAGTTAAGTTGAACACAAAAAAAGGGAACAAAGGTCAGCACCCAGCCGCCACTTGAATGTGAGATTTTTCTTTTTATTCCCCTTGATGTATACTAGGCTCTGTGTTATTAGTCTTAATGATGGAAAATTGTAGTGTTGATACAAATCTTTTTTTCAAAGTAGTAGGCGGGAGCTCCATTTGTTAGTAAGTTTTTTTGTGACTAAAAGCCATGGACAGTACATTTATGTAGCAGTAAAAGGCCTAGATGCTCTTTCCATAGCAGAGCTAATTATTCCTACTGTGACCTTACTGATCTACCCTGTTCCTAGTACATCTCATCTGCACGCCTGTTCCTCTGTGTAGATGGTGTCAGAGAATATGAAAAACCCTATAATGAAACCATTTTCATGATGGAGAAAGGCTACTGGAGTTGCACTTGCTACAAAGAGGCTCAATTATATGAGTAATTGTGATAATTTTCTACATTCATAGCCTTCAATGGGGAAAAAAGAATGAGAGCCACAAAAGAAAATTACTTTAACAAGAAAGTACAGAGAGTAAAAATGGAAGAAGAGACAAAAAGGGGGAAAAAATAACCAGAAAAAAAAGTTTAAAAAATAGATCTGGAGGGAGGAATAGCAAGACAGGGAGAACAACAGAAATGCTCAAAAAGCCTATGTGCAGCTGTGTTGCACAATTAAATTGAATTTTTTTTCTGCAGTTGATGAATGTGACTACTGCAAATGTGCCTCTGTAGTTAGCTATCATTTGTTGTTCCGTGACAGGAAAAGGATAATTACCTCTCAGAGAGAATCAAAGGCTGACATGCCCTTTAGACACAGCCATGAATGCAGAGCTCGATAGAATGCTTGAATAAGAATCCAGTGTTCTGTGCCCCCTTCTACTCAAGAATAAATTTTGTTAAAATGCAAGAGCACCACCAGTAAATTTGTTGAACCCTAGGTGTTCAAAAATATGAGGTGCATCTATCGACTCATCCCATTTGCAAAAATAAAACTACATTTTGAATTCACTTCTATTATATTCATGGACAGTAAGATAGTGAGATATGCATTAAATTTCTTTTCCCAGTAGGGGTCTGATTCAACATTTCCTATGAAAGAACAGAAAGACACTATCCTTTTTCTCCAGGCTAGTTAGCCTATAATTTAAAACTGTCAAAAACACAATTTTATACAAAGTCTTCAATAAAAGCTTCTCAGATATAACCCAAAGAGGTTTTACTAAAGTTTGATTCAGACTCTGTTACAATATTTTTAAAGCTATAAATACATCTAACTGATATTTTGCCGTTCTCTTTTTTTCTTAAAGTATTTGAAGATTTACAACGAAAAAAAAAAAGCAGCATCCTTTCAAGGTGACTAAGCCTTGCAGCTTTTAAGTAATCAGAGTGAATTCAATAGCTTGTTGGGACCATTAGCAGTCCGAAGAAGTATTGCTTAATGAAATGTATATGATATATGTCTATTTCTTTCTTTTGGCAAACATTTTAAAATAATCCATAGGTGCCTTCAAAAAACTAAGACACATTTTTATTTAAAGCCATCAGCAGAAGAATCATGACTGCATTTATGTGAAGGTTAGAAGAGATGCAAAACAGGGAAAAATCTCTGAATGTCAGCTCTTTTTTCCCTATGACGTTAGTAGGCACTGCTCTTTGTAAGATCAGAAGCTCTCGAGTTAAATATTTTTGTAGTTTTTAAACAAAGAGCTTATTTATGTTGACTAATTCCTTTGTAACAGTCAATGAAAACAATGGTTTCTAACTGTCTTACACTGTTAGACAGATGTGGTGTAGTGTCACATACAAATAAAAAATAAACAAAAGCCCACTGCAAATTACATCTGTTAATTTAAATCTACTTTATGAATATATTTGTCTTTTTCTACAGTTATCTTTGCTGACCCTAGTGTAATTCACTTTAAAAAAATACCTCTTATCCGAGGAACAACATTATAGCTTGGCAGTTCACATACTGATATCAGACTGAAATGATGGTTTTGAATCATAAAACATGTCATCAGCTTTATACCAAACCACCAATAACCTTTGTCCCATTTGCCAGCCCTCCTTTTACTTGTCAATATAAGGCTTACCTGATTGTGTTTCCAATTACAGAGAAGGGAGCCCCTGGTCTGCAAGCTGCAATTGCTTCATCTCTACATTTCCTGGCAACCTCCACTAACTTTTCACCAGATTTATCCACATTGCCCACCAAAAAGGTTTCAGAAGTGTCACCATGGTAGCCATTGTAATACACCTAAACATATACAGAAATGCAAAGACATTTTCTCATTTTGCATCCAGAAACAAATCATTGTCTTAATGAAATCCATTCTTTCTAGGAACAAGCTGTATTTTGCAACAGATAGACAGGTAAGTCATATTTGCAAGACTGGAAAAGCAAAACATTGCAGAGGAAAAAAAAAGACTGCAAGGTGCCTAAGGGTTGCCAATGTTGCCAATTAAAAATTCAAGAAAAGCAGAAGCTGTGGATCAGTGGCCAGCAGCACACCAGGCAGTGACACTGCTCAGCCACGGGACATGAGCATAACTGGGCCGCTTGGGAGAAGATGTGTGGGGGATGTGAGGTGGGCCTTAGGGGCTGTTGGGTGCCCACCCATCCTGGCCCCCCTGCAGCCAGGGACCTGCTTGCACCCCAGAGGGGCAGGGACTGAGCCCCAGCGCTGGCCCTGGCCACCAGGGAACCTGTTGGTGGCTGGCAGGGAGGTGAAGGTCTGCAGGCAGCAGCCCCCACTGGAGCTCTGAGCTGAGAGCCATACCCTGCTACCAACAGCCAGAGTGAACCCCCCGGACCAAAGCCACTGTCAGCTCTGGCAGGTTTTCTTTAATCTCATTTTTAAGCTACAATATGGCATTAACACTGGATTTTACTTCTGATTTCCAGAGATGAATTTTGAGAGAATAAATGTACTACTGTGGCACTGAAAAATTTCATGTTCTGAAAATGGAACATGCTGTTGAATTACTTCCATATTGTTTTTTTAATTTTCTTTTTGAAATTTTATAGGTTTTAAATGCTAGCCCTCCTGAAATCCTCTGTTGAGCGCAAGAAATCTTGGCTATGCACTATAGAGATCTGCAACACACCATTAAAATGGGGTTTGCAGCTCTGCACATGGCAGGCAGGCCCATAATTGTAAGACCAAGCAATATTTCCCTACAAAAAGACAAATTATAATGGTGCACAGTTTTGATCTTCTAAAACATTTTTTCTCCCCCAAACAGTGGGCAACTATCCTTCTACAACTAATTACTCACCGAGCTCGAACCACTGAACTTTTGCCACTGGCAAGTTATTTGTGAAAGACAGACTCACATTCTTTTTGGTTCCAAACAAAAAAAAAAACCAAACCCTATAACCCCAAAAACCCCACACTACAGACAGCTTATCTCAAGGCCAGGTTTGTCTTCAAGTTGATATATAAAGAAAATGCAGGCTATTAGGAGCAAGGGGTATTTTAAGGAAAGGTGAGTGCCAGCAAGGGCCCAACTGTGTTGCCACTGCTCTGGAAAAAACAGCTGCAATACTCTGCTCTACACCTTCCTCTGCCAGTTCAGACTACCACAAAATATTTTTTTTTTTTTATTTAATGCCCATTGGGCAGGTTTTACAGTAGATAGTTTATATTTAAACTAAACTAGTTTGTTTTTAGCTCTAGCAAGGAAAACACACAAACCCCCAACATTAAGCATCATAATCCTGGAAAAGCAAACACAGATTTAAAACACAGGAGAGTAAAAAAAAAAACCAAATCCACAAACAACAACAAAAAAACTCAACAACAAACCAAATAAGATTTACTGCAGCCCATCAGCTGCAATTACATATTTCTGATGTTAATAAACTACAACCACAGCAACTGTAACATACTATTTCCTTAAAATTCAGTGAAAGAACCAAGTTGTAAGAAACATTAACCTGGTAACAATAGGCTGAAAATTGCACTATGCTGAGGATCCAGTAATGGATAACACTATTGTCTCTATACTAAAACACATTTTCAAGTCCACATGATTCAAGCCTATAAAATTTGTATTTCATCTATGAAATGCTACCATCTTAACTGTGCTAAAATGGATTTTTTTGTTCAGATAATCTGTACACAGTGCTAGGTATTTACACTTAACAATTTGAGTATTATTTAATTACTTTATAGAACCTGTACACAATTATAAACAATTTGTTGTGCAATATTTACTTTGATTTTTATTCTGTCCAGCTGTGAAATGTCCCAGTTTTGCTCATTAAAAATGAGCTAAAAGATCAGTTAATAATGCTGAAAAGTAGCATTTTTTCCTCAGCTGTTTTAGACCAAGCAATTATCACACACAGCACAGTTCAGTTTTAAGTGATTAAAAAAAAATCTTACAAAGACAGTCAGCAATTCCCATCCTTGCAGGAATCCTTATATTCGCAGAAATGTCAAAATTTATTTTCTTTTATGAGACTAAATTAAAAGGAAATAAATATATGTCTGCAAAAAGGCCAGTAACATTTAGTCAGACATTTGTGAAGCAGAGTGGACAAGATAGGCACACTATTTTAATATAAAAAAATATTTAATTTAGTTTATCATGGAAAGTATCTGTGGTATGAATCGATACTTTTTTAAAATCTAAGGTATCATTATCATCCTGACAGACTGAACAAAAAGTAAAATGAACCTTAAGGAGGTACAAAGAAATATGGTTTAAATGCTTAGTTGTTGCAAACTGATTTAGCTTTATAAACTGAGCAAAGTGAGACCACTTCACCAAAGTTAACATGAAGGCCAAAAAGAAAGTTTAAAAATGCTAGATTGCACTGTGTAAACCTGATAGTCAGAATTCTACGATTAGAAAGTATGGAGATGGGAAAGAATATAAAAAGATCAAAACCCCAAGCCAAACCAAATCCAGTTCTGGATCACATGTGAGTATGTAGTGGGAAAAAGGTCATTGACCCTAATTTTAATAGAAAAAATATTTTAGAAAGCTTGAATCTCATGCTCAGAGGTAGGTCTGCTGAAGATTTCTCCACTCTGCCAGTATGAACACAGTATCAAGTTACCAATAGGTTCTTTAATGATTTAAACCCCTTGTTTTTACAAGATTCTGCTGTCTTGTATGTGACATATTATTGCAAAATAATGGAGGGATTAAAAAAATCTGTGTTCATACTAGAAATAAACAGCACTTCAGAAAAATAAAAATATGCACAGCAAAAAGAAAAAAACTTCTGCAAGACACAATTTTTTTTTTTTTTTTCATAAATGAAATGAGAATTAGGTTTCCAGTTCCTGTGCTTTCTTGCTCCTAGGAAAACCCAGCCTGTGTTTATTTAAATAGCTATAATTGATGATTCCCTGGAAATATTAAGTACGGTTATATCACACTATTTCTGTTTCTGCTCAAAAGGTTCAGAGCTTCTATACCAGAAATGGAACACAACACTACCTTCGGGGATTTTAATAAATGTAGGGAACACTGCTAGCAAAAGAGTTGCTGTCCAAATAGACTGACATACCCAGGCCAATGCAGCCTCTAATGACAGAGTAAGATAATGTCAGGCCCCACTCAAAATCAGCAGGAAGAGGAAGATCAATCTTGGCAGAGTGAAGGAAAAATGCTGGCTTTCTTCATGTTAGCTCATCTCATACATATCTATCTTCAGCTGCTGCCCAGTACTGTGGTGCTCTGCATTAACTACACAGTGGATCAATAACAATTACACCTTCTCAAAAACATGACACATAGCAGGATTGGGTTGACATTTCACTTAGGCCAACATTGATCTCAGTGCATCTGATTCCAGTCCTAAATTCAAGTCAGGCTTGAGTCTAGCTGGAATAAACACACAGTTAAAAACAAAAAAGGAAACCAGCTGCTTGTGCCTTGGCTCAGAAGTAAACAGCACATCCATCTGTGCATCCCCCACCTCCAATCCACTATTCTTCCTGTTGCTACTAGTGATTCTAAAGTTGATCAAAGACTATTTTTTTATATGAATTACTCACCGTGACATCAATGTTGATAATATCTCCATCCTGAAGAGGTCGACTGAAACATAAACAGAAAAAAAAAATAATGGTGACAGACAGTTCCCAACAAAGGGAATATAAGAATAAACACCTAATGACACATACATAAAAATCAAGGGGTAGATATTTTGTGATGGAGGAAGGCAGAAGCAAACAGAATAACCATTTTTAATGTTCAGCTCTGACTATTTAGAGAACAAGTATAGCTGAATATAAAATAATGAGAAACAACCACCAGAAAAACATATCAACACCTGAAAAATCTACCATTATATTTATTCTTTTTCTCTCACTAGGGTTCATATTTTACTTTGTGAGTAGCTGAATGTATTGAGAATATAAAAAAATCCCACATAAATTCAAATATATTTATTCCTTAGCCTATACTTATTTTTCTGGATAAACAAAAAATCAGACCATACTGTTTTTTTTTTTTTTTCTCCTCACACACACTAAATTCAAAATGCAATATGCTATTTTTCTTTAAGTGTCTGGAAAAACAGGATTTTTTTTTTTTTTCATATTTCACATATATTTCTGTAACAGCTATCAGAATCACAGGGTAACATGTCCTACATCTACAACACGTTTAAGTACGACATTTAGTTAAGCTGAAGTACATTCAATATTAAATACAAATTACTAATTCCAGTTTAACATTTTAATTTCCAGTTGTAAAATGTACATTATTGAGGAAATACCTGTCAGGAATACCATGACATACCACGTTGTTTACAGAAGTACAAACAGATTTTGGAAAACCTCCATAGCCCAGAGGTGATGGATAGGCATTCTGTCTGATTATTTCATGATGAACAATGGAATCTATTTCTTCAGTTGTCATGCCAACCTAAAATATCAAACATAACATCCTGTTAAAAAAGCAAAGAGAGTTTCTCATATTTACTGAATGTGATTGCAGCCAAGCTTCAATGAAATATTGGGTGTTTCAAATATGCTGCTTTGATACAAAACACTATACTGCCTGATATACTTTATTGATATATGGATGTTGGTTTTTTTTCTGAAAAACCCTCCAAAATACAGATTTTAAATAAAGCATGCAGTAGAAATAAGCACTCAAAGGTTCCCAGAAAACCTAAAATCCTGTCTACTTCCTTTCTGTTCTCTTTTCCACATCTACTTTCTCAAAGACACCAATTTCCTATGTCATCATTTCAGTAGCTACTAAAGAAATGTCTTGTTTCAATGCTTTCAGTCCCTTAAAACACAACATTACTTTCCCCTTTTATTTGTAAAAGAAAGGATATTAAGTCTTGTAATTACCCAGTACATTCACCATAATGTATTTAAGCATTTTAAGAAACTGTTTTCCTAAAATTTAGGTATTCCTAAATTTTATAAAACATTGAAATATTGAGACGCAAATTTTAAGGATATTTTACTTAGAGTTGCCATAGCCTGGATGATCATAATGAATCTACAAGTGCTGACCCATTATTTTTAGAAATCTTCATTTTTATGCTTGATGTCTTCTAGATTCATCTTTTCCACAAGATTTTACATATTAAAAAACCCCTCTCATAAATCAGTCAGCCATTTTCTGGGTATCCATGGAGTGCAAAGTGCACATGTTTAAAATAATATTATTCTTGCTTTTCTTTTTCTTTTGGATCAACTCTGGAATGTTTAGAGCTGAAATTTGGTAGAGAAACCTCTCTAACTGAGAAGTACTTTTGAGGGTTCCTCTGTAAATTAATTTTGCTTTGAATGAGTTTCGAGCCTTTGAAAATCATACTTTGTAACGAGACAAGTATCATTCTTGGCACACTGAAGGAAATGTCACAGTGGCTGTGATTTTGAAGTACCATGTGGAATACAGGTAGGCTGTGGTGCAGGAGACAGTTAAATATTGAAATACTGTGTGGCCATGCACAGCCAATACAGGAGAGTGCACTTGTGTACTGTGCTGAGGATGAAACCACGTCTGTTTACTCAGCTGAATTTTTCTCAGCACAGAAACGTTGTTGGGCAGGTGAGGAGCAATGAATGTGGGTTCAAGACCAGGATTTGGGATTACTGCACATGCCCCTGTTTTGCCGCTGCAGCCTTGGCAGGCTCTCTGGATTGGATATGGCAGCGGCTGGCTCTGGATAAATACAGGTTTGTTGCTCCTGCCTCTGCTCAAACATCTTCATCTTTAGCCCACAGACAAACTGAACAGCTGTGTACCTGACCAGCTGCTGCCTACAGCTTCTCTGCTCAAGCAATTTGATGTGGTTTTTGGATACTCAGCAGACAGATCTCTGGTCTCTGCATGGCTTACACTCTGTGCAAAGTTCTGCTTTTAACAGTATGTGCTTTACTTTTAAAGATACTTTTGCTAGCTGGGCAAGTTAGGGGTGGCACCTGCTGTGCCCCTAATCCTTTACTCGGAACAGGGCAATTCAACAGTATAGAATAAAGTATTTTCATGTCATAGAATCTGTGGTTTTATTCCCAAATCTGTAACTCAAACTCAGGAAAGCTATCATATATAACACTGTATCATAATTTGAAATCCCACAGGTGGTAATGGCAACATCAAAACCACGTTCAAACTCTATCTCTCTGTATCCATGGATTATAATGCACCTTTGTTATATTGGGGGATCTTGACTACCACTAGCTAAAGCACAGGCAAGAGCCAGGTTGGAGGACTGCATGCAAGCTGGGTTCAGCAAGATAACAGGAACAGGTGGAGGGATGGGACTCTTCATGTAAAACAGGAATGTAGTGTTTAGCATATGAGATTAGGCTAAAAGAGCTTGGTTTGTT
This sequence comes from Passer domesticus, assembly GCF_036417665.1. NCBI lineage: Eukaryota > Metazoa > Chordata > Aves > Passeriformes > Passeridae > Passer > Passer domesticus. The sequence goes on from NC_087483.1 coordinate 23,370,077, forward strand.
CAGGCTGGTGCACAGCTCTATTCCTGCATGAAGGGGAAGATTCACAGAAAGGCAGGAAGCTGTTTAAATTAAAGAGCAGTGCTGGCACAAGAACAGATGGGCATAAAGCGACCACATGCAGCAACAAGCTGGAAAGCAAAAGATGCTCACTGTCAATAAGGGAAGGATTTGGAGCATCCTCCCAGTGAATGGAGTCTTGAACAAACACTTAATCATGTAAAACAGAGCTCACCACCAGTCTGTGACTGACCTGGACCATGGTCTTAGCATTGCAACACCAAATACCAGCTCTCTCCCAGTACACAGGTCCTGGTTATGTAATTATTACTTTATACACCTTTTTGTTCCAAAACATTCATTATACATATGTAGTATTTTGCTTTATGTATGATTTGGCACATATTATGAACTGCATCATAAAGTACACCATACTGCATACATGTGTATTTACACTTGATAACAACCAAAGAGTATTTGTGAAAAATTGCTCTCATTCAAAACCCACATTGCACTCTGATCCTTTGGAAACATGTATATGCCTTCAACTTTAAATGAGTAAGTTTTATTGTGCTGAAAAAACAATTGAACATTAAAAAGTTAAACATGCACAAAGCTATGTAAGATGAAAGCTTCAGGCAATTTTGTTATTTGCTATTCCAGCTCTGGAACTATACCTTTGTGAAAGAGTGATGATAGCTGAAAGAAAAATCCCCTTTTAAGTCAATGGCATTGACCTACAGTCCCCATCTATCTCTGCATCTCATACCTACTCAACCCATTTCACCTTATCCAATATGCTATTACATGAAATACCAAGGCAAGGCTAAAAAAGCATTTCTTCATCTGCAAAACCTGGTAGTGGGCTCCTCCCTCTATATTTTTTCTTGGGAGGTATCCTAAAAAGCATACTCTAGGAACATTTCTGGAAATCATGAAGCTTTACTATCAATGCACTCTGGAAAATTGTGTAGAATTTGGCAGCTGTTTATTCCAGCGGCAGCTCTACGAGTTGTATTGGATCCCACAGGACTGTGAGGGCTGAAGGATGGACAGGAATGGAGAAGGCAGACCAAGTGTGGACTTGTACCCATGCAGAGCTGGAAAGCATGACATATGAGGTAGATGGGCCATGAAATGAAAGGAAAAAATGTAGCATGTGCCTTAGGAGAAGCTCACATGATTTGACACAATCTGAAGAGAGGGAGATGACAAACACAGAGATATTACACCAGAGCCAGTAACTATGCACTACATAGGTCCAAAGCACAGAAATAATTAAACTGGCATATCATGAACTGAATAAAAAGTTAACAAATCCTTATTTTTTCAGGATCAAACTTAAAGTTGGATGCACATAATAGGAAAGTTAAAAGAACAAAAAAGTAGGAACAAAACCCAAATAAGTGAAAACATAAAAATCACCCAAGCTGTTTTGGGACTTCTGTAATTGTTACCTTTAAGCCCTTTCCAGCCAGAAGCAGGACATGACGGGCCAACTGACAAGCCTGACGAAGCCCTTGAATCTGATCTTCATTCTTAATTTCTATGTCGTCTCCCCAGTCTGGTACAATGCCTGTCGTCACATAGTCTGGCTTCTTTATGTGCTTGGAGAAAAAGGATTGAAAATGAAGATCAGAAAACTGAGCATGACAATGGGATCATTTTCTCAGATATTGCCTCCTGCTTCATGGCAGCTTGCCCTTTCTGTCGTGGTATCGACCTTCCTAAGCCATCAGGGCAAACCCTCAAGGCTGCCTCAGTATTTCTTCCACTGCCCTTTTGAACTTAACATTGCCTGTTACTACTGACTTACACAGTCTGTTAGCCTTCCAGTGCTGAAACCCAGATACTGCAGCTGACTTCCAGCACAGACAGTCTCAAGTTAAGAAACTGGGAGAAAGACTTTAAAACTCTTCATTTTCTTTTGCAAAGAGGGGCGCTTTCTACAAAAGGCATCTAAACACCGGAAGTGATGGGACAAACATACAGAATTAGTCTCAGAATTAAACCTGATCAAATCCTGTGTTTCTCATTCAAACAAAACTCCTGTTGAAAAATCCATGAGACTGCTTTTTGACTAAGAATCTTAGGATTTAACTGATTTTAATTTAGAGGCTTTTACACATTAATCTAGTTCATATGCTGTGCCTAAATTTGTCCATCTACAACACTGCATAAAGGTATCCCAATTTGCTATGTCAAGGGAAGTGTAATAAACCTCATTTTTTCCACACAAGAACTTCTCAGCCCTTGTAAGAGGTGAAATTTAATATCTGATTTTTTAAAATCCACAAACAACTTTTTAAAACATGAAAGTTAATAAGAACAGTAATGCCTTGCACAGAGTTGGAAATGAACTTTCTCTCAGAGGATCTTGAGCTGTTTCCCTGGTTGTGGAAGAATCCCTTTGCCCATGACAGCCAGGCTGATTTTCTGCCATGCTGGCCACAGGGTGAGTTTTGCACTGACTTTACAAAATACAGTCAAGCTGGCAGGCAGAAAACAAAGTAGGCATTTTGGCTGCACACAAACCAACCATACAGCAACATGGGTGTAGGAGTAACAGAGTGGGGCAACTGACAAACTCTATTGGGACTTTAAACAGGAAGACTACTGTTACTGTTCAGGTATTTTATGACTAATCTGATAAAAACTATGAAATTATCTTCAGCAAACTTATGTCAACAGAATTTCAGTTTCCCATTTTTTTAAATTAATGCCATAACAACTGTAACAACATTCTACTGCAGTAGTTTGGGCCTTAGTAAAAAAAACTAAAACCAACCAAAACAATGCCATTTGTTAGATTAGCAACTCCATACACAGCATCACCCTCACTTTCCCCTTGGGGGGCACTCACCTATTAACTGAGACATGATCCTACTGACCTCTAAGAACTGTGAAGGGAGAAGCCCAAAGCAGAGTACATACAAATATCCATGTGGACAGTTTCACACCAACATCTTAAAAAACACTTCAATGTTAAAAATAACTTCAATGTGATTTCTGCAATACTCTGAATAAAAAAAAAAACTTTGCCCTCAACCTTTCAAAGTTAATAGATGTGGACTGATTTTTATATGTCTCAGAACTCTGATCTGGGAAGCCAACTTTTCATTATGACAACATATTTCTTCCTCTTTATCCTAAAAAGAAGCATCTAAATATGGAAAATAAAGTTTTTTAATTCTGTGATTTTAAGCTTTTGAAAATATATAAAGCATGTAACCCTATGTTCTCCCTGCACACAACCTCTTAGGGCTTAGAGCCCTACTTCCATCATTCTTCTCTGTTTTCCTATCTAATAACTTTTTAGTATATCTGGCCCATAGAAATGCCCTATATTTGGAATAAGAAATCTCTATTAAAATGAGAAACAAAACTGTAAAAAGTACTAATGTACATCCGGTGGAGCACTGTTTAGAAAGAGTAAAGGAAAAGATACTAAACAGTTAATCTGTATGCTGTAATTAAACAGAGAAAAAAAAGAAACTGAAAAAAAGGAAACAAGAAGTGAAGCACATGTTAAATTTGCATTTGCATCAAAAAGTCCCTTTTGGCTTTAAAGTAAATAAAACCAAAAATATATGTTGCAAGGAATAAGAACACTCAGGCACAAAAAAGACAAGTTTAAAATGTGCAGCAGGGTTGTGGGACAGCTACCAGCAGGTATTGTATGTTCTCTTTCTGACATAACCAACGTATAAAATCATCAGCAAAATACAAGCATTTTTATAATTAGCTTGCTAGAGATTTATACAGAAGGGGACTCAGATGATCATGAATTATTCCTACTGATGTCTGGTAAGACAGTCTACCATTGCTCCAAACAAGAATCTGGACCCAGAATTGTTGACAGATGATTACAATACTCACATTTATTCTCCTATAACTAAACAAGCCCCAGGTTTGAACTCCCTCATAGCTAAATACATCACTGTGTTTAACATGGAAGACAGCTGGACATCAGCTCTCCTATTTCAAATACCAGAACAAGCAACAGGACAGTGATCCCCAGCTGTTGGACAACAAATACACTTGATCATGACTGCAATCAAATTCTAGACTGGCTGAAGAACAGATTAGGTAACAGAAATTGCAGTACCTTAGGAACTTGGTGAGCTGGAGAAACCACGGCTGGCCAAACTATACTATAAGCAGCATTTCTTTGTCCCTGAAAGAAGAAGCATCTTTGCTGATGATTGCTTGAGTGTCTGTGCAGGTAGTTATGATTGCACAAAGAAAAGATTATATGGCAGCCAGTCACAGAACCTGTTAAAAGATAAATTTAAAAATATTAACATTTTTTCCTACCTCCACACTACAAAATGGAAAATATGCAAAAAGAAGGGCATAATGTAAAATAAAGCACAGAACTCATGTCGTTGCCGAGGGTAATTCAAATCTTGTACTGTTTAAGAAAAAGCAGAAAGAACAAGAAGATATGAGAACAAGAAACTTCCCAAACAATATTTTGAAGCTTTATAAAATATCAAATCTGTTTTGGTTTGATGCATTAAAAAGCAGTGTGGGTAAATTCCCCACAGTTTACAGACAGGAGTGATGTTCTAACTAGCCTCTGCTTGGAGCAATTTGCACTGTTCAAGGCTTGGCAAAGCAGTTAATAAGACACAATAGCAAGAAAAGAGAAGACAAAAAAAAAAAAAAAGAAGACAATGTTATTTCATACAATATTTTCAGCTGTATTTTTGCAGAATTGGTCACAGATTTGAGCATAACAAAGGTAATGTTGCTCTTTGTCTTGTTGCTCAAGACACAAAGAATAGTTCATTTTGTTCAGGGGGCAACAGAAGAAACTTCAGGAGATATTTTTAATCTTGGCCACAAGTAATTGAAGGGATTAAAGGTGCAATTTATTTGGAGTATTTCAATCAGATTTCCATTTAATTCACATGGGAATTTGGGACGAAAGTTTCATAGCTCAAACTTGGTTGTTGGGCAACTATGATAATGACACATTTTTCCTGCGCAAAACAAGAAAAAAGGAAAAAAAGAAAAAAGGAAAAAATGGAAAAGAAAGGGCAATTGAGGCCCAAAGGCTCTCAGAGACATCAAAACCAAAATAATTCACCACAAAAGACAATGCTAGCATCAAAACCAGGAAATTCAAAAGGATTATTGACACTGCCCGATTACATTACAATTACACACAGTGTGTATTTCCACTACTCAAATGTTCTACAATATAAACAGGGCTCTTTTCTGAAACATAAGTTTAACACAACAGTTGATCTGCTTCTGAAAAATGTCATTATGTATACAAATACAAGAGCAACCTTGTGGCAAGTAATCCAGATGTATAATTATTCTTCAGTAAAAAGTTTTTGTTTAAACAAAAGTAACTAAACATTTTTATATCACAGAAATTAAGAAATTAATCCCCTGCGTATTTTGTAACTATGCAAAAATGTTTATTTCCAGAAGAGTTTCTTTCACATCTTTCATGTTTTTTATTCCATTGCACCTTCCTTCCTTTCTTTTGGATGCATTTATCATGTTCAGATGCAGAAATTATCCTTCCACATGTGCAATCTTTCAAAGACAGCTCTTTTACAGTACTCTATGACATACAGAAGATTTGAGTTATGCACTGTTTTGGAGCCCCAAACCCGACTGAAATAGTTTAATCGGGTTTGCATTAGAAATGTTTCTGATTGTCTCTTTGCACTGATCAGGGTTACATCTAGGTAGCAATATCTGAAAAGTTAAAACCTAGGTGTAGAAACTTTTACTCAAGCTGATTTTATTATGTTTTTTTTGTTTGGTTGGTTTTTTGTTTTGTCATTGGAGTTTTTTTTTGCGGTGGTGGTGGGTTTTTTGTTTGTTTTGTTTGGGTTTTTACTTTGGTGTGTTTATTTGTTTGACTTGTTGATAAATAACAAAGTGAAGCTGAAGGGTGAGATTCACCTCAAGCTCCCAGTATAACCTAAGTACCCAATGGAAGCTGCCTCCTTCAAAACAGAAGAAAGTGTCTCCAAGGAAGTGGAGCTGCCCAGTTAACAGAGGGCTGGATTGATGTGGCAGTCCATTAACTAGAATTTGAACAGCAGACTCATAATCTACTTTCCTAGAGTCTCCTTCACAAGAAAAAAAAATCATTGTCCAATTAACAAAAACAACCTAAATATACAGAAAACCCCAGAAAGTCACCTAAACTGCAACTGTAAGCATGTCCGGAGAACCCAAAGCATCCTACAAACTCCCTGTCTGGTTTATTCTCATTTCTGGAATTTGGAAGCACAGAATCTGCTGAGGCAGCAACTTTTGGGCCATCAGAAGTAGCAATCAGTCTGACAGTGTAAGCCAAGTTGCCTTTTTTACAAAGTGCAGTTGAAGTACCTTGCTTTTAGCACAGCTAAAGGTACTGCAAATATATCAAAATCCCACACTCACTGATGTGGTTAGCTAAAGTCCACATGGATATCAATATGTGAACGTGCATTTTAAATGCTCTCCTTGATGCCCAGAATGCTCCCTGGGCACTTGTTGATTGTGTCACAATTTAACTGGGGAAGAATAGGTGCAATTGTGCTTGTCATTTATTCCCAATGCGCCCCCCCAACTCCACACTCTTAATACATTAAACCATATCCATGGGTGCATGTCTGTTGGCTAGCTCACATTCAGAAGGGATACCTTTTTATTCAGAATAAAATTTTTACCTCTATTCTCCCAAAGATACACTGCAAGTGTTGTCACAAAATAACAGGATAATAAGGTACTGTAGCCTGTTGTTATTCTACTAACTACTCATTATAAAACAGATGCATACAAAACTATCTACTACTTGAACAGATGAAATGAGACAAGCAAATAAGTATCACCATTCTAAAATACAATTCCTAAATTATATTACAATAATTATAAACACAGGACAACTAAACCTTTATTTGAAATATAAAAAATTATAAGATAAAACATTCTACTACAATGTAAAAATAAAATTAAATAAAATGGCATTAAAATACAATGAAGTTACTAGTCTATAATGAAAATCTGGACTCCATCCACACACTTCCTTCCTTAAGAAGGCCTTCTAATGCCTCCACAGTGCCTTTTATTTTTCAAGCTCCATATTCCCAGCTAATTTGATATAGCAACATCATCAATCACCTGAGACAGGAACAACTGTCTGTATTCTCCAAGTCTGGCTCAGAGATTCCCTCCTCCCCACCCCTTACACCCATCAAAGCTTTTCTCAGTGCCTTTATTTACTTCTGCAAGAGTGATGCTCAGGCACATCTTTTTGTTAAGCTTTCTGTGTATACTAATTACTGTAAGACAGTTCATACACGTGGCATTTATGCATCTTCCAGCAGAAACTGCAGCCACGGGAGAGCATGGCGTGTGAAGCTGGCTGGGCTGGTAACAGAGCAGCACAACCAGGATACAAAGTTGACCCTTTATGTGTTTATTCAGTACCCCAACAGCAAGGCTACGTCACCTGCCACGAGCAGTAGAATATTTGCTGTCAGCTGCACTAAGGAGAATGATCAGCAGCGTCACTGAATCCCATCAGCATCGAGCACAGCAAATCCCTGCCAAGTGCTCCGGGAGCCGCCAGTGAATCCCCTGTGCAATCCGTGTGCCGCTGGGCTCCTCAGCACACCTTCCAGACCTTCCTCTGCATGAACACTATAAATATGCACTGTGAGCTCTTCTGAATTACCAGATGAATTTATCTTGTGTGGAAATTACATTTCTTTTCTTTTTAAACGAGTCAGTCAGAGCGGCTGAATATTGCATTCAAGAATTATGATGGGTGGGAGCATTTTTAAATGACTGATTTTGCAGCACAGTGTGCCCTATATTTATTAGCCTTTTACTCTAGGGCTATTTTAATTGTTATCTGTTCATGCATGTTACACTATATAATGAAATGCTCTCATTTCACTCCTAGAGTGGAGAGTTTTTTATGTGTATCTCTATTAATGACCCTTAATTAAGTTGATTTTAGTAATTTAAATGTGATTTTCCTCTGGTCAAGAAGTATTTTTAACGGGAGATGTTGAAAATGAACTCTCACATAAGCCCTTTTCTAATGCTTCCTGTTTAACAGTTACAGCAATTTATCAAGCTATGTTTCCAATTAATGAAGTGTGGGGTAGCTGGGCAAAAAACTGCTAATTTACATGATTCATCAAATGTGATTGTTAGCAACCATTTTTTGGTATTTATTCATGAAAGATTTCAATTTTCCAAGCAATTAACAAAAATATTACCAATGGATAAACTTCATGACAGTTCTGAGTTACAATAAATACAAGGGTGCATCTTAAAAGAGACAAGAAACAAATTAACATATTTTAAAATAATTTAGTCATAGTATCAACAGAAGCAGAGTACCAAAATTATTTAGGATTACAAGAATTAACATTCAAAACTATTTAGGAAATAAAATCAACTTGCTCTTGATAAAGTTAACATCAAAAGCATTGTTCTGAGAACTCTTCTCAAATTATGTGATTTAATCTTTCTTTTTAAACTGAAAAAAAGAATGACTGTGGTGATTTTCTTAATATATATTCATTTGGAGGTAAAACACTACAGATCTTTCATTTGGCTTGTCAGGTAATTTTAATACTCTAGTATAATTTAGGTTCTTGTGCAAATACTCATTTTGCTGAAACTTCTGAGGACTAAAGCTTAAAATGAGGTATTAAAAATCACTAAGGGGAACAATATGTGGAATCCAGCCAATGCAACTAGGTAAGAATACATAGCTTCTTACTGCTAATTACCAAATGTTCCCATTTTTCAATCCAAAATAATGGCTGTGGTTTGAAAGACCTTTACTGGTAATTGTAACTCTAACTGTCTAATAAAACACTGACTTTGTAACCCCCCTGTTGCAAAGGTATGTCCAAGCTTCAAAAATAGGATGGGAAAGATTAAAGGTTCTTTCCAGCTCTGTGTAACCTGTGTAGCAGAAGACCAGCTCACATTTCACATGCAATAACCTGCGCATTTGCTAAAAAAAGGAAAAAGAAAGAAAAAAGGAAAAAACCTCCAAGAACAACATAGGGAAATGCCTGAGGCAGAAGTTGAAACTGATTGGGCAAAGTAGAAGGACAAGAGCCCTTGAAATTAAACAAAAGCAAATTCATTCTGTTGACAGATGTTGATTACATCAAAGCCATGAAAGAACTTTTTTTTTGTTTCTCTTTTTTTTCCCCTTTTTTGCAACTAATACCTTCACATTTTTGTACATTATGGATATAACGTATCTTAATCAACATAATCCAACACATGATAATTCTCAAATTTGGTAAAATTATATTATAAGAAGGTCTTAATGACAGGCTTCTCCAAACAAGAGTGTATTCACATGGCCATGTCTGCATACCCGTGCTGGTCACGCCATCATCAGCCCCTTACTTCCAGGGGTTAACTGCTCTGGCAGCCAAATAAAATACAGAGAGCGCTGTGTAATTATGGAGACAGTCAAAGGGCAGACTCTATTTTGAAATCTATTTGCACAGACAAGGTCTTCCAATTTCGCTTACAGGAAACAAGCTGGTAAAGGGGGTCTCCTCCTCTCCAGATGCTTTCCACACGTTTTTCCCACATCAGGAAATCGTGGACATGGACACCATGCAGGACTGTTTCCTGGATTGCAGAACTATGTCATTACAAGGAGAAGAGCAAGTCCCTGCTTGTGAGAAATATTTCCTCCTAATTGGATGTATTAGGGGAAAGCAAAACCCATAAGGACTACTGAAAATGTGACTAGCAGCAATTTGTAAACAGGACGCAGCCACAGCTGTCACGATGGTACTGGAAAAGAGAAAGCAGAAATGAAAGGGTAAAAACACTCTGTTTTTAATAGCATGATTGGGGAAATGAAATATTCATCAGGATAGATGTGACTTCAGTTACAACAGCAACACATTGGTGAAAACTTCAACAACAGCATGCTTATGATCCTACCCTGATAAACTGAAACGCAGGCCAGTATCTTGCAAACATTATATTCTAATTGGTATTGTTTTATTTAATTTTTCTGGAAATTAACAACAGAATTTGTTTAGTTAATAGAGGCATTAACAGGACTGTTCTTGTTACTCTCCTAAGAGGCAATGAAGCACAGCAATGGTCAAATGGGCACCGACTCCAAGGGAGAAGAGTCAGCCCCTCTGCCAGCATCACCGTGACTCCCCCAAGTCACTGAAAAAAGTCTGTTTGGCCCTCAGTTATGCTCCTTGCTAATTACAATTCTGCCCTTACTTCATGCAGAGTGGAACTGGGCAATTTGTTGGCTGTATGCCAGTATAAATGAGTTTGTAAATTTATAAACTATATGGAAACAGATTTTGTTTTGCTTTACTTACTATGATTTAGTCTAGACTAACAGACTAAAATGATGAATCAGTGCCTTCTGGAATAGTGCTGTGCTTCTAATTCATTATTCAGTCAAACTTAGGGCCAACAAAATAGCTGTTCTGCAAGTTGGTAAACTGGGAAACCACAGAGAATCAGAATCCCTTCTATTTACAGGAAGGATGACAGCCTAAGGGTACTTCATCCCAATAATAACAACATTCAAGTACCGGTGCCCAGGTCATGACAAGCCATGACCTTCCCCATAGCTCCTTCAGGAAGCTGGCTTGATGCCACCTTTTATCAGCAGCAACTGACAGTGCAACTTTAACAAACAAGAAGAAAAAATTAGTATTATATTCTTAAAATCTCCTTTGACCAGTTGAGCACTTACAGCTCAACTGTATATATACACACACACACACACGGAGTCACACCAAGGCAGTATAAGAAATAAATTAACTGACAGAGTAAAATTCTGGTATATTAAACAGCACTTCCCTCTTTTATTATAGGACTTAATACTGAGTACAATCTAACTATAGCTGAGTGATATCCATGACTATACCAAAGGAAATGAATTGTGTATTACAGAACACGGGATCAAACTGTACAGACACTGGGAACAGAGCATTGCAGTCCTCCAGCACAGCCTTCCATCCCACTGTTATTTCTACTACATTTTCTCCCTCTGACAGAAAAACGTAAGAAGAAAATAAAAAGACAGTGTTGTCTAAAGCAATAGCACTCCAAAATGAGATAAGTCCAGTACAAAAGCTGCACAAAGCAATATTAAGGGTTTCAATCACAGTTACTATCAAGGGAATTTAGGCTCCAGATCACAGCATCTGGCAAGTTTCAACTTCTCTGACTAGCAGGAGAAACATTCCTCTTATGTTACTGCATTCCTTTATTGAGTAAATTAATTTATCATAAAATGAATAAATTAGAATGAGAAACATATCTGTTCAGCTTTCCATACTTAAATACATTTTCTAAGTACTTTCTATCTATCTTTAGATTTTTTAAAAGATCAGAGAAATTACTTTTGCTTGAAAGACTGGTTATTGTATTCATGATTTTGATTTAGTAGGGAAGAAACAACTATTGCAACAAGTTAGTTTAAAAAATAGCACTTGTTTCAGATTAAAAAAATCAGCTATTCAAATAGTCCTTATATACAGCACAATACTATATCTTGTTGTTTATATGCACCCACCCACAGCTCTAACATTCACTGAATCCTACTGGGTTAAAATTTTTTCAGGTGCTCTGTGAAACAACTGTTTTTCAGCTGGCACGTTTATGTCCTATATACATGCCTGACACAATATTAAATGTTAAGAATAAATCCTACTTTAACCTCTAAAATTTCCACCTGAAATGGAAAAAAATACGTCTGGATCACCGTTTTCCACCCCTTCAGTAGGTAAGCAACATTGCTGAAATAAGAGTAATCTTTGCATAGGAAATTTAGGAATGCTCCTGAACATTGTATCAGGATGTTCTGTGTAGCCTGACACATGGGAAGAGAACAGGCAGTCAGTCTTTTTCCTGCAGTAAGTATTTTCCATACACCTACAGCCAAATCTCTAAGGACACAAGATGATTTCTGAATCATAGGTCAGTCTTACCTCAAAATTAAGGAAAAAAGTGCACATGGTCAACAACTTTGGGATGAATACCTTAATAAAATAAGATTACATTACTACTTCTTTGGTAAAATTGACAGCTAGTAGTATTTCTTGCCTTGTGTTGTTAATTACTTGTATTGTCCTGTTTTCACTGAAAACACAAGTTATGTTAGGACAGTAAGTCTTGCTGAGAAAACATGTATGCTTCCTTTGCTAGAGTGATGAGTCTAAGGTTGGGGAATTACATCCCATAATCCAGATTTCAAAGTATAGGAGCAGAGAGGTCTAACAGTTTACAGCTTTCTCTGCTAAACTGCCGTGGTGGTGGGAGAAATAAGCTCTTATTTTTATTTCAAGAAAATGCTCTGCACAAGAAGATGTACTAATCAAGAGCTTGCTGCAGACAACTTGTAGCATCCTGATTAAAACATTTATTTTTAAACCTGTCAGTCATTACCCTGTGCTATTAATGCGTAACTTGGAAGCTTATTCATAAATATGTGACATTTGGGTCACTGAGTGAATTATAATGATAGAATTACGGATCAAATTTGGAAGAGTACAGTAAAATGTTTGGGAGATGTTTTAAATGTTTTTTAAACACCTTTCATTTATCTCCTTGCTTAACATTTACAAAGACGTCTTTTTAGCATAAAAATCCCTGTTTCTCAAACAGTGATACAGGAAGAAGTTGTTTACATTTCAGAAGTACCAACATACATCACTTATGACAAAAAAACCAAGCACTCCATAAGAAATGCTCAATCACTGTCAATCATACACACTAAAATATACATAAACCAAAGCATGTGGTATGAACTGTATTAGATTCAAACTGAACACAGAATTACAACTATAACAAACAAAACCCAAATAATTACTAGTGACTCACAGGCCTATTTACACATCTCACCAAACTATTGGAAAGGTAGGTAACCATAGAAACCTGTCAGCCTAAATTCAGCACTTAAAAATTTGTATTTAGTTTAAAATGCTGACAATTCTGTTTCTATTTGACAAAATTAATATTTTTAAAGGCTTCAGTTTTTGCTTTGGTACTTAAATAAACACTTTAAATTATTTCATCTATTAGTTTCTAATAATTTGCCTTTTACACAACCAAAAATTGCAGTTTACTCTCAGTAATATAAAATGTTAATATATTTTAATATTGCAAATTATTTTCTAGCATTTCTTTAATGACTGAAATTAAATAACAATATAAAACAAACACTTCTGCACTTACTATTAAATGGTTTGCATATGGACTTTTTTAAGCTACACACTAGCAGAAAAAAGAAATTACTGAAATTAACTGTTAAAGCTGAAATGCTAATAGCCTTTTCAACTTATACTTCTTTTTCACTGACAATTGCAATTTGCATGGCTTAAAATTTAATACTATCATTAGTCCTAATGTCCTATATTTTACTTCATAATCTAAATGAGTAAAATATTATTTTTGCAGTTCCCTGGCTCTTATACTTAGGCTGTAATGTTCAGTGTGTATTTCATTATGTAGATGAGCAATGGAAGTTGTCTAACATGATTTAAATGGGTCAACAGTATTTTCCTATTCCCATTAATCATCCAGACAGCCACACACACAAAAAAATAGCCTTGAAAACGAACCTAGGAAATCCTTTTTTATCGGCGGCTCTCCCCAGCCCTCCAAGAGCAGCACACCCGTGCTGCAGGAGCCGGGAGCCGCGGCCGGGCCCCGCTGGCCTGGCCCCGCACGGCCCCGCCGCTGCCGCGCCGCCCGCGGCCCCGTGCCAAGAATGATTCTCGTCCTGCCACGCTCAATGGGAGCTGTGTGTTGACAAACTGAGCAAATGTGAATCGGCAAAATTCATTCTTGGCACGGGGACACACAAGTGTGCTGAAAGGCCCGCTCCGCTGCACTGGCAGCCCGCGTCTTCTGGCGCACACACACTTGTCAGAGCTCCCACGGAAGGCAAAGGACACAGGATGAGCCCGTTTATTGCCAATTGTTTATAAAACACATCAAAATTAAGGGTTCTATTCTCAAGCCATGTAACTACCATCTACGGCCCACTTCATATACAGCGTATGGCAAATAAAATGGCAATTTATAAATAACACAGCCCTTCTGTAGAAAGGGAAGTTGTTCTAATAGATGATAAAGGGGAAGGACATAAGTATAAAACAGGCAGAAAATAACAGAATTGTTGTGTGCCAAACATTCAGACTAATTTATTTAAAAAATACATTATTAAGCTAAAACAACAACAACAAAAAAAAACCCAACAAAACAGATAAACAAAATCCAAAAACAAACAAAACCAAAACCACAACCCAAAACCTCATTTCTGAACTATTTTCACCACATTATACCCATACTTTGTATGGTTTATTGGACTATTCTACTGTCAGATTTTCTAAGCTAGACAGAGTAAGCAAGGAGTCTTTACAAGAAATTAGGTCTCAAGCTCCTTTTTCTAGACTGGAAAGGGTTTACACAGCCTTTTCTCCTCAGACAATAAATCCATAATAAGAAAGAAATGTTTTGTTCTCCACAAGGTGAAGATAATCTAACTTGTGAGCAAAATATGACAGGCAATTCTCCTGAGCATGTTTAGCTACCTTGTCTGCAAAAGTGGGCAGTAATCTATGAAATTCTATATAGGGACATCTATTTAATCAATTACTAATCTGTGAACTCAACTCAGAACTTCTAGATCCAGTCAATTACATGCTAAGAATCCTGCTGCATACTTTTTTCACATGGAAAATGTGAAGTCTGTCTCAATCTATACTCATGGCCTATTGAAAAGTGATGTGACTGTGAATTTGAGTCTTACAGCTCCGGCCACAACTTCATAAATGTCAAGGCTCCTGATCTCTACTCAGTAGGCAAAGAGCTACAGTGAAGTTGATTCTGCTGTGGCTGTTCCCCTGGCAATGGCACAGCCATTGGAAGTGTTATGCCCATGCCTGGGCCATGCTTGCTCATCCTGTAGTGGTTGGTAGTCCATTGTCACCGCTTGTCACACCGGAGGGGACATGAGAGAACTGCTGCCTTTCCCTAGACACCCCAGCAGGTTATTTTCATCTGGTTGAATTTTCAGCTGCCAACACCTGACCAGTTTGCAACACCCATCTGGTTTCCACAGCTGGGGATACTGTTGCAGCAAGCTCTGCCAAAGCCTTTCCATCAGCTACCTCACTCTATACCTGATTTTGTGAAGCAGCTTTTACAGAAGAGTTATTTGGACAAAACAGCCCCCAAATGAACAAAAACAAGACTGTATTTATCAAGGAGATTTTAGAAGCAGCCACTTCTGCAGTCTTTGGTTTGCTCCGCAATTACATTCTTGCCAGAAAACATATATTAGTTAAGGAGAGTACTCTACAACTCAAAACTCTTAGACAACATAATGATACTACTCAGGAAGCTGCTGGTACAGTTATACCAGCAAAATAATTCTTGCTAGTACAATTTGATCTTTTGGAGCAAGCTTTGATTTAAGCTTTCTCAGAAGAGAACCATTCTCATGAGATGAGCTTCTGCTGATTTAGCAAGGTGTGTTAGAGCATGAATAAATCTTTATAAACCCAGACAAGACCCACTACTGTATTTACTTCTTCAAAGAACACCCATTTCTACCATGACTCACAGAATTATGTTAATAATAATAATAATCAGTGCAGAACAACCAGAAATGGCTTGGATGCCACCAAGTCACCTAGTCACCTCACAGGTGTAGTTCAAAAAGGACATGACAATGACATTAAGCCTTGTCATCACCTACCACTCCATTAACAAGGCATGAGCGTGATTTGATGCTCAGATCTCCACAAATGACTATGGGCAACACCTCCTCTCAGTGTCAACCCAGCATGTCTTTGTGAGATGCCAATCCACTTTGTCCAGTGGAAAAGGACCTCAACTCAACAGCTCTAGATGAGTTTACAAGCACACTCAAGAGCTGAAAAGTCAAGCAGAATACAAGCTGATCTCCAGTAACTGCACCATTTCTTACATAAAGCATCTCCATTTTATATGGAAGGAAGCTGGAACTTTACTGTGGCTTCTGCCCAACTCCATCTTCACCTGTGTCTTTCAGTAAATCTGAGACTGAACAGCTGGAATTTATATGAGAAACAAACTTGCCATTTTCTTTCAATGTTATGCCACATCTGTTGACTTTCTTTTAAAAAAACACATAAGGCAGGATGCAATTTAAATTTATGTACAAGAAAGCATGAAACAGATAATCTGAGAAGTGTATAAAGTTCTACACAGAACATCTGATATGCTGTAAGTATTAATGTATGAATTCAGACCGTGTTCTTACTGCAATAGTTCTTCACAATTCAAAATGAGCTTAATCTAAAATGAAACATGACTTTGAACAGCTTCTAACAATGAATACCTGAACATAAACATCTTTAAAATATGAAAGCTGGAGTCTTTCTAGAGCTGTTTAGAGTGGCTGGTTATTTATAATCTAAACTCAAAAGAGAACAGTGCCACTTTCAAAAACATCCACAGAAGTTTTCTCAGACATACGCTACAGAGTATGTCTGCCAAAAGACCTCCAAGGAGCTCTGAAGAGCCCTTTATTCTCCCTTCTAAGGCTTCCATGCAGCAGAGCAGCTTGTTGAACACTTGGTTTTTAACATTCCCCTTTTTCTTCAGAAATTACAAAGGGAAAGACATTAATGATTTGGAAAGGCCACAGTCTCTAAAAGGACAATGAACAAACTTTCCATACCTTCAAATCATACAAAGAGGGTAAAAAATTACCAACAGAGAAGAAAGCTTTATTATACAACAACACAATATTAATGTTTTGAAACAGTTCCTTTAAAAAAAATCTTCTAGAATCTCTTTTCACCCTAGATAACACTAAAGGCCAGTGGTGCGACCTGAACTGGTGAATACAAAATACAACTTTTCTTAAAGGGAAACTAGAACTTGATTTCATACAGTGCCTTCATACTTAGTATGTTATAAATTGCCTTAAATACTGGCAGGCAAACAGCCATTATGCACTCAAGAGCTCATATGTAATAATACTTAGCATTTTGATAGAGCTTTTCATCTTCAAAGTGCTTTACAAACAACTCATTAATCTCAACCAATGCACCCGCAAGGTAGATAAATATCTGCCTTGTAGGTGGAGAAAGACACAGGAAGTTCAATGACTCATCCAAAGCCATGCACACTACCAGCCCCAAATACCCCTAGCTCCTGGCTCCTAGTGCCATGAAGGACCTGAGCCCCTCTGTGTGTTGAGATCATATCTTCTCTTGAGCCACAGAGCTGCAGGAGAACTTATTTTACTGTGAGGCAGTGCAGAGTGCCAGCCTAGCTGGAGACCCTCCTTTTTCAAAAGGTGGTAATTTCCAAGGAGTGCTAGCTCCCACCAGGATCACCAGCCCCAGGAAGTAGGAAGTCCATGAGATCCCAAAGTGAGACTCATAACACAGATTCCCAAACTGATTCACCATCAAGCAGTGAGCTGGAAAAGTCTCTGTGCTGGCAGAAGCCTTTGCCTCTCTCCCTAATTGTTTCTAGCTGCTGCAGAGACTCCAGAGCAGCAGATTCTTACAAGTCAGACAACACAACACTGAAGTCTCTGGCCTCTGAGTACTGCCAAGATTCAAGAAAACAGCTTCACTCCTCTGGTATTCTCTATTAAAAACTTGTCATGAAATTTTGCCTTCAAGAATAGTAATTCTCTTTCCTATAAGTGACTGGAAAAGAAATCTTAACGTGATTATGCTGCATGATTATACTTTTAACTTTCTGAGTTTTAAAAGTATCAGTTATGATTCTTCTTAAACCTCAGAAATACCAGGAATGTCAAACCTGGAGCAGATGAGAAACGTGGAAGGTGTAAACAATACAATATATGTACTGTGCTACAGCAGACTTTATATTCCCTTACACAGAGAAAATGAATAATGAACTTTTAGTAATGACATATTTATTTTAGATGTTTATTAGTCACTAGATTAAAATATATAAATCTGACAATCCTTATCTGTTCATTCTTCACATTTGTGAGCCCAGAGCTTAGCAAGTTCTCCAGCCACTGTTGTTCCTCCCTGGGTAAACCACTCATTTTTAAAAACATAGGTTAGTCAGACAAACTGTTACAATAACAGAAAAACAAATCCCACTTTTTCTTAAGATATCAAAGAAAAAAGTCTCTCTACAAGTAATGGTATATATAACATGTTAGTTAAGCAAACACAAGCAGCAAAAGATAAATGAATGGCAAAAATGTAATGTAGCTAAAAGAGCTCTACCAGCCTACCCAGCTGACTTGAGTATAAAATGCAAAATAAGAAGAAAGAAGCAGCCTTTAATTATTCTTTCCCACCTTAATGTTTTAAACTTATAAAGAAAAAAAAACCCAAGCCCACATAATCCAAAACAACACGAAGAAACAACTCATGATCATTAAACAGAAACTACAAGTTCCCCACATTTAGAAGACTTTTAAGCTTATTATTTCATTTATTTAAAGTGAGCTTGTGTCTGACTGCCAACACCATGCTTTTAAAAAAGAAGTAAAATCTACAACTCCCAATGAAAATAAGGGCATATAAGAGCAAACTAAAAATATAACATACAGGAAATAAAATTAGACTTAATTACATTGAACATTAACATTCATTCTGCAATCACAAAAAAAAACTCTAAAATCATTTTCTAAATTAAAAACTCCACCATAATATTCTACAACTAAAATAATATGCAATCTTTATATAATGTAGTTTTTCCAAAAGAACAAAACAGATTAAAGAGCAGCATGCAAGAACAAAATTTAAATCTGCAATTGTATCCACTAAACTCTGCAAGTCTAACAATGATGATGCAGTAAAAAATCACCCAATGTCTCAACAGTAATGCCACAACATTTTTTTGCTATTTTGTTTAATAACTCATCACTTTATTTGTATGCAGTAATGAAGAGATGTCACAGCAACTCGTGTCTGTCTCTGTGTGCTCTATTCTTTCCTGCTTCTGTTTTCAGGGTAGGTTAAAAAGAATATTTTCTCCTAATCACCAGCAAACCAGTACCAGATTTCACTTGTGGTTAAAGTATGCTACCCATCAGTACAAGGCAATGCTCCATAAAAACAACAAAGAAAATAAAAAAAGCAAGAGGCAAGGTCTGAACACATTTTTCTTTCAATTCCCTTGGGAATCATGGTTCTATAGGTCTTGAATTCCCAGGCAGAGGGGATCATGTTCATCAGTTACAGCAGCTCCTCTGGGCCTAAGTCCAGGTAGACTGCTTGTCTAAACTTGATGAAATATAGGCGCCATCAGGTAACAGCAGTGGTTGGGGAGACTCCAGAAATGTGTAACTGAAAACTAAAAAATGAAATTAAAACAAGGCTGTAGCCGAACAGCCTCTTTCTACAGGATGCAATAACTGTAAGGCAAAGAGTTTAAAACATCCAGACTGCTCCTTATATATGTTCTTTTGCCTCTTCACATAGATAATATGAAAGATGGATTGGGCAGACAAGCATATTTTAACAAACATTGATTTTAAGTAGAAATGCTTAGGAAAGAAACCACTGTGACAAATACAAATGGTTTGAATAGACAAAACATTAAAAAGAAGTCATTGCCCTGTAACCCACTCTCCCTCCCACTACATTACTTCAAAATATTTTCAAATTAAATTTTCATGCTAATAAGTATTGCTAGATCAACAGCACTGGGATGTGGTGTCTAGAAGCACTGCAAGCTACCCATCATGGCACATCATCATGTCAAACTGTCAAAAGAGAAGAGAAGGCAGCAAGGCTCTCACTACGTGTGCATTTTGAAATGCTATAGGAATCTGCTTGTTTGGGAGTGGGGAAGGAAGGAGGAACCAAAAAAAGGAAAATTATCAATTCCCAGTTGATAAGATCATTGTAACTGGGTGTCCTAAAGGTAGTTTTAGCAAAGAAAAGGCCTTTTCAGAATGCATACATGATCAAGTACTACTGTGAAATCACAAATTGCAGTGGACCAGCAGGATTGTCACTGAAGAATGCTCAAAAGCTCCTAAGCTTTTGTTTAAATTTCCCCCTGATTCACAACTGTCACAATCAGAACATCATATCTACTCTATGCAAATATGATGGAAAAGAAAACCAGCTTAGATTTCATGACACAGACGTCCACTGCGACTTTAGCATCAAAACAGGTTCAACACCAGAAGTAGTTTGTCTTCAAGTTGACTTCAGCCAAAGTCCACATCTCTTCAGAATAAAAAAAAAGAAAATACCAAAATACCACAGAAATATTTTTTGGTATTTTCAACCTTACACTCCAACTATAGCTATACATGGAAAGCCACACATGAAATGAGGTTAAGTGTGCCAAACTGGGTTTCCCCTACACAGCTACAGAACACCCACAACACACAAATCCCAAACTTTACAGATATGTGGTATTTTGGTTTTATATGCACCTTAAATTCAGCTTCTGGTCTAGGTAGGGTAATTCAGTGCAAAAACTTGAATAAAAGAAATTCTGTATCTAAATTTAGAAAGCACTTTACCTATGTCCACTGCTAAACTGCATGTTTGCCTGGTAACTTAAAAGCAGCAGGCACCAGGGCAGGCTCAGGCCCTGTTTCATTCTGCTGGTGCTGCGCTGCCACAAAACCCTTCAGAAATTACTCCCTCAGTGCTAGAGTTTCTCCATCCATCAGCTAGTGCTCATGATTTCAGCCCCTTTTGTCTGCTTAGCTATCTGCACTGTGAGCTCTCAGAGGCAAAATAAAATGTTTTATTATATGTTCACAGGACATTTGATCCTGTGATTTTAGGGAGTGAAGCTATCTGCTCTAAAATAAAAGGTAATTCACTATTTGAGGTCCAGAATTTCTTTAGGAATGATTCAATCCTTCATTCTTTCTCCTCAAACACTATACATTACTCTAAACAAGCTTCTAGACCTGTCATATACTCTATCACTATTCTTGATGTTTTAAGTAACAGAACATGCAAGGCCCAAGTAGCCTGACACTTCACAGTTTGATCCTGCACGTAGCCTCGGCAGGGTCAACTTCCAGTATAGATTTTAGGAGTCTGTATTTTTCTTCCTTTTAATTTAATCTCTAAAGATTGTGAGGTGGTATCCTTTATTTCACTGATTTGCTGTAGGAGTATAGAGGAGGTTAAATCAGTTATTTGGTTCTTTGCAGAACAACACAGAATTTGTGTGTCTTGGTTAGCATTGCATTTGTGAGCCTGAAGAGTAGAAGACCGAAGCAACACCTAAAGGAGGTACAAAGATTGCCTTCTTTGCTGCCCAGAGGCAGTACTGAACTGAGGATCTTGAATTAAAATCACAGACATGACTTTCCATTTCAGACTTTCTACCCTATTACATGGTATTATGTTGAGCCTTTGTTTCTACACCTGCAGCCAGGTGAGGAAATGCCAGAGGACAACAGGCTCTGGCAGGCAGTGTGGAAGTTGTGCATGCCAACAGTCCTCACTCCAGACATCCCCATGTCCATCTGTGAAGACAGAGACAGCACTGCAAAATCCAATTTGGAAACACAGCAGCAAGACAGCTCCCTACAATGGGGCATCCCACTTTCTTGCTAGAGTCATTCTCAGAGCTTCATGGTATTTTCCTTCAGGGTCAGTAGCCTCTGCACAAAGCTGGACAATGGCCCTTCAGTGAATCACCACACCAGGGCAGCAAGCTCCTGCAGATGGTGGAAAAGCCTCAGAGCTCTGCCATAGGAATGCAAAGAGGAAGTAGCTCTTTTCTGCTTAGAGAAAGCTCCAGGTGAGCTTTAAGGAGAATTCTGCAAAATTAAAGAGTGCTACATACAAAATAAATTTCCAAACAAGGTCAATTTTGCCTGAAGGATTATGGCTGGGCTCACTTTCCTTAACTTCTGGCTCATGAAAATGTACATGTGTAATACATTTATCATAGACTAAACACTGGCAGATACAGGACAGTACCAGGACCTGGGCACCCAAGATACAAGGCATGCAGAGCAGGGAAAGCATTCACAAAAAGCTGAAACTAAGTACTCCTCAGGAACTCATCATTAACTTTGTCTCCATGTGGGTTTTAGCTGTAGCCACAACGGTGATGCTCTGGTGCCAGGGCAACGGGCACCTTCCTACAAAGGAGAAAGAACTTAGTCTGAAATGAATGGCTACAAGAGTAGGTGTGGGTCACTAAAGCTGTTGATGTGGCAGAAAATGTTGGTTTTCAGCAGCTGTCCAGGACATCTGTTAATGACTTTCCTTCATTTAAAGACAACCTTAGCTAATGCTGAGAAACCTAAGCTCACAGAGAAACCACACCCTACACATCCACCCACACCCAGAAGTGATGGATCTCGTAAGAAAGAAAGACACTGTGTGCTGCCAACAATACATTACCTCTCAACTGAGAGAAGAGAACGATTAAACACTTTATTGAAAGGGGAATATTTTTCTCTCATGCCTCAAACCATGAAAGTGCATGTCTTCCCCAGAGCTGCTGCACAGTTGAAATGGGAATAATTCCTCGCCTGCCTGATTATTTTCCAGACAGGGATGAAACTACCTTAGGATCATTTAAAAAATGTTGAAAGTGTACTACAATCAAATGGTTTGAACTTCCACCATGCATCACTTGCAGCTCATAATGCTAATGTTAAATTCTGGAGACATGAGTCTGTCTACAAATTAATGGAAAATGTGAATTAATATTTTCTTCCAGCTAATTGCCCAACTCATATATTGCACAGTGCAGCTAAGTACATTAGATCTTGAAAACTCTCTTGCACAAGTCTTAAACCACTTTTTCTCATTTGCCAACAACAACAAAAAAAAAACAGAATTACAGGACATATTTAATTGTAAGGCTGGAATACCAGGAAACAGTCAAGTCTCCCCAAAACTGTTATATGTATAGTCTATGGTTAATTTTTTAAAAAACATTAGGTTAAAAGTACTGGAAGTTACTATAGGTGAGTATTAATTGTTTGAGTTGTACATTTCTGAATTTCTTTTTAACAGTGAGAAAAATACAAAGTGATAATTCTACCATTTGAATATAAATAGTGGTAAGAAGATTTATATGATTCATTCTTAACATGAGAATGGTACCTAATATGCTGAAATTTGTGGTTAAATATGCTTATCAAATAGCAAGCTATAATAAAAAAAAGAGAAATATAGCTCCTGTTTCAAAATGAACCACCAGGAAGATGGAAACAGACTGATTCAGTAGCTTATGGCAGCAAAAAATAATCTGAAATGAATATTTTCATTTCAGGGTGAAAAAAAAAGAAAATAATCTACTTTTGAGTCCTTTTACTTCCTCTTAGAAATACTGAAAAGTTTGAATTTTATAAAATCAGGAGCATTACCAAGGTCTGCAGATTAAAAAAATGCGAGAAATTAGCTGTATCAGAAACACTGCCCAGTAAAAGATTCAGTAAAGCAGGTACTTTATTTATTTAATCACTTCCCAGATGGAGACCCCACAGCACACTTCTGTACAGTAACATGCAGAGTCCAACATAAAATGGCAATTTAAAAGTTCATGACCAGTTTTACCATCCTAAATGTCAAAGCCATGTCTGACCAGAAAGAAAAACTATGTCAAATTACTTGTCTGCACTCTTATCTAGAGCATATAAACCAGATCACATTGCCTCAGTTACTTGCTACACCTTCTTTATTAGTCCAACTAATGTTTGTAACTTGTGTAGTGCTTCAGGATAGTTTGATGATTTTCATATAAATACCCTTCTGGAGAAGAGTTTATTATTGCTTTAATATACACTGTTTTGGCTAACCTAACTATGAAATATAGAAAATACTCAACCATGCATTACTGACAGGGCTTGTAAACCAAACTGGTGACCTACACAACCCAAAAAAAGGGGGAAAAAAAAAAAAAAAAAAGCAAATCCCAAAATCCCAACTTATTTCTAATGACACTTGGCACTTCTGGGCAAACTTGAAAGTGTGAGGCCTTGAAGCTGTACTGTAACAGAATCAACTCCAGCTATATCACTCTGTTTCTATAAAATAAAAAATATGTAGGGCATTTCCTCCTCATTTTACTCACAGTGGGGAAAGAGTAACATTCTCAGAAAAATTTTGAAAACAAACATCTCCGAAAGGCTCTATAGTCACAGAAGAAGAAGGATCTCACAACCTCTCATATTCTGTGATGCTGGAGACAGATATAGTTCTGGTCAGGTGCAGTTTCCAGGTTCCCCACTGAGGAGCCTGTGGACAAATTCCCAGTTCCACAAGGGGCTGAACAAGGCACTCAGCCCCTTAGCAAGCAAACAGCCAGCCTGGGAACACAAACTACATATGCAGGGATGTATCACACCCCACCAGTCTATACTGAATTGACTTTAAACACCTGGCCCAAAGTAAGTCACACGGCTTAGCACAGAATTCTTATTCTTGCTAGGGAAGCAAGATCAGGAATCAGTTATATCAGTATGGAACACAAAAGTAACTCAATTTACATGGGATGACTTCTCATCTATTATTTCCCTGTGGCTTGAAACCCTGAAATTTCATTATAAGAAATCAGGGGTTTCTACTCTACAATAATTCACCTGTATAAAATAAATAGATCTGTAAGAGATTACTATGCTTTAAATCATCTAAGATATAACTGTAGATATCAATGCAGTTCTTTCATGTATCCTACTTTATTGCAATAAAGTAGCACAGATTCAATTACGGTCATACCTGAAACTGTGATAATATCTAATCAGAGCATTTGCAAGCCAGTGAATCAGCACACAATCCATACTATTTCTAACTACAAACTGTGACAGTGACAGAGCCTGTGCTCTGGGTGCTTCCTAGTTTTCTTTTACAAAACAGTAAATTCAATTCACAGTCCTGTGCATCACCTGTAAAATTTTTTTTTGAATACTCTTCAAGAAAAGGTGACTGCTAAATTGCAGTTCAACCCACTGCTAGTCCACTCTGAAATGCAGCATTTGAGCATACAGAATTTCACAAAGATTTGTGGAAACCACAAATGTGTGCCTTCTCCTTGGGTTGAAAGGGTTTGAATTCTGACATTAGCAAGGCAGAGACTATTCAAATAACTTCCCTATACATGAAAAGTGCTTTTTAATTCCTTAGTATTTTTAAGTCAATTTTCTTTTTTAATAAAGGGTTTTTTTAGGCTAGCCTAAGTCCTTCTGATATGTGGATAAAGCATTTAATCAGTACACAACTTCCAAGATCTCTGCTGTTCAAATGCATTTATGCAGAAACAATTCCATAATAAAGAAAACTTTCATCATTTATAAAAATGTAACATCAGATATATTAAAAAGAACATACATAAGAGGCTATAAAAAAGTAATTTTTGTTCAATTAAGGTAGAACAGATACCCTTAGGTGAACAGAAACCTAATTTAAATTACTTTTGTCTTTCAGTATTTGCAAATTAAATTATACTGAACTGTCCAATTCGGGGAAAACTGGATTTCGTTTAATCGGTCTTGTCTTAACTGTGACAGTTTCACTTTCTCAAGTCTCGGTAAAAGCGTATCCCCATGGGAAGCTGAACAAGGGCTGATGCCTGAACGGAGGGTGGGAAGGCTTAACAAATGTAATTCGCTGGGTTCTTTTAAATGGGTGACGGACATGGGGCTTTTAAGTGCGCATGGGGCTGAAGACCCATGTAGGACACGGGCACACGACTTTAGCTACTTTAGCTTGTGAAAGGTTATGTGGTAGAAAAGTGCTCGTCGGAGAACTCAGGGCACGGGGACAACGGGCCTGACAAGCCATTACACAGGCGGGCGAGCCAGCAGCTAAGAAGCTCTGCACTTGACCGGGCTGGTAGAAGAAACACGTATACTTATGTCAGATTACTTCAGCAGCAGAAATCACCACAGCAGAAGTAGAGCAAAACATTCCCACGGCCGTCCCCCGCCGCGGGGTCCCCGGGAGCGGCCGTGTGCCTGCGCCACGCCGAGCAGAGCGCCGGGGGAGCGCGCCTCAGCAGCCGCCGAGCCCTCACCGCCCCCCGCCCGGGCAACTTCGCGCGCCCGGCCCGGCGGAGCGCTCTCTCGCAGCCCTCGGCAGGCGCGGCGGCGGCGGGACCTTTCGCTCCTGGATTTCAAAGCGAGCCCCGACTGAGCAGCGGCGCGGCGGCGGCCGGCGGGAAGGGCAGAGCGGCGGCCGGCGGGAAGGGCAGAGCGGCGGTCGGGCCCGCGCCTCACCCCGGCGGCGGCGGCGGCGGCGCGCACTCACCTCCGCTCCGCAGCGCGCGGGCGGCTCTGGGCGCCGCCATGCTGCCCATGTGAGGCGGTCACGTGGGCGCGCGCGGCGGCGGGCCGGGAGCGCCCCCCGCCCGCCCTGGGCCGGTGTGAGGGCGGCGGGCGTGAGGGCGGCTGGTGTGAGGGCGGCGGGCGGGCAGCTCCGCCCGGCCGCGGCTCGCTGTGCCCCGCCGTGCTGCTCTCTGCCCTTCCGTACGGCCCCAGCTCACCATCCCCTGCGGGAGTGCTCACTGTCCCTCCGCAGCGGGAGACACGGCAGCGGGACAGAGCTGCCGAAAGTGGGACTCGGTCCCGCGTGAGTGCAGCCATGCTACTCCATGAGGGCTGGAGCTATCTCATAATTTCTTGCCCTTAAAAAATAAACAAAACCCAACCAAATAAGCAAGCAAATACCACCACCTTCCTCACAACTTGTACTTTTGTGAATAAAATATGAACTACTCTTTATGAACTAATTAATGCAAAGGAATACCTCGAAGGCAGGTGCCAAGAGGACGGTGCCTTTTCCAGCTGTGCCGAGTGACAGGATGAGGAGCAATGGCCGTAACTATAACACAAGTTTGATATTAACACGAGGAGTGTTAATATGTTGAGGGTGGCAGAGCACTGGAGCAGGCTGCCCAGGGAAGGGCTGGAGTCTTCTTCTCTGGAGACATTCATAATCCACCTGGATGCATTCCAAAATATGGAAGTAATCCTTCCTTACATCCTCGTACACATGTAATGGTCTCTGTGTCCTTACATACATTCATGTGTACACACAGAGTGGCAAACTGCGGAATAAGTAAGTTAATTGTCAAATTAGAACTCGGGCTGTTTATCTCCAGATTTATTTACCTCCTGGTACAGCCATTAGTAGTTTTTAATGTCCCATGTACAAGTTTTATGATTTAGCTAAGAACAGACTCAAAGCCCAAGGTGGATGGGAATGCTGAGCATATTTATTATTCTAAAGCATATGTGCTTTAGAAAAGGCCCCCAAAAAGTATGAACTCAAAAGTTACACTTCAAGCATTTCTGATTTTAAGGAGCAAAGTCCAAGCAGGCTTTGATTAAAAAAAAAAAAAAAAAAAAAAAAAATATATATATATATATATATATATGCTGTGATCCTCTTAAAGTTTGCTATAAAAGTGCATCTCTTAATCAGCTGCCACGGCATGATAGGTAGCCTATCATATAGCTTATATCCAGACCACACAGCAGTTTAAAGATCAATACAATACCTTACACTGCCTCCAAAAAATAAAATATTCCACTTCTTATAGCCACATGCTGCATGAACTGACGTGTTTCATCATCATTGTTCAGTGAAGGGAGAATGGTAAGATTTTCACAGAAATAAACATAGAGAAATAAATCTAGAGAAAGCATTGCTAAGCTGATCAGTTACACCTCGTGAGCACCGCTACCCACTGCTCACTGGTGAGAGCCATGCACACATTTCATTTGCAGGGCCAGAATGTGCACGGCTTCACTTTGCTCCTAATTCTACCACATAGTATAGTCTTTTAGGAGCATAATTGTATCCTCTTTTGTATCTCAGCAAGGCTTTAGGAATCCAGACACTCAACCACTAGTTCTGTAACATCAATGTGCAGTGTAAAGCAATCACACATTCTGCTGCTTGGCCTAAGCAACTACATATACTCTTGAGTGGGTGGGTGTCCTTGTGTGTGCTTAAAGAGAACAGCACACTTCACATGAAAGTATTCATGTATGATGAGTAATTAGCCACGTTTCCCTCAACTGTCACTGAAGGAGAAAACCAGAGAGCTCTAAGGTAGCCTAGTCTCACCTTTCTTATTTGAGTCAGCAAGTATTTCCCACTCAGTGGAACGAGGCCACTGTTAGAGAAAATGAAGTGAATGCTTGGTTTTTTTTCTGTATGTGTAAGCCCTAAATTCCTTATTGTAACAGCCTGAAAATTGGTTGATGGCATAAGAAAATGGAGGCAATTCTAGTTATGCTGCTACAAGATTTGTAATTACCTTGTCCTTAAGTGTCAGGCTATTTCACAAATACTTGTAGGTACTGACTAGTGGTTAGATTGGACCAATTATTTTTGCATGCCAGAAAATAAGAGGGGATCAATCAAATTACGATCAATTACATTTCAAGCAAACTGTGTAATTTCTGCAGTCTCTGGATGCATCTTAAGCCTAACAACAGTCATTATTCAGTAGTCTCTAATTTACGCTTAGATGCAGGTTTTCTCCTTTTGCTAAGAACTACAAACAACAGCTATCGTTTTTAGGACCTTTAAAGCAGTAAAACGAGGGTGAGTATCTCTGAAAAGAGAGACATACCCGATCCTAACACAGCAAACCTGAAAAAAATCATACTCCACTGCGTTCAAGTTGTCACCAAAAGCAAACACATCTCTTTCTTCTTCATGTGTATAATTGTCTTTTGGTTACAATTGACAAATCCCCCTGAAATGTTTAAGATGGACAGTGATGCCTCAAGATGGCCTGAGCGTCAGGTTGAGAGGCAGTTTTGGAGAAATGACTTTTCAGCCCAGGGTTTATTCAACACGTCCTTGAAGAATGTTTCACATCCCATCTCACTTGCATTGGTTCTGTGCTGTGAAAGCCACCAAGCACTAAATGTAGAATCTCAACTTTATTTCTTCCCAAAATTGGGCAGGCTGATATTAAAATAAGCAAAAGTGTGCTAAAGAAGACAAAGCGAGGTTTTTACATGCAAGTTTCAAAGCAGTCTGTAACAGCCGGTCAACAACAGAGTTGTATCTTATGCACACACAAAATCTTTTAGAGAGCAATGTAGAAACACACTTCTAGTTTAAGTATAGAAGCTTAGACTTTCCTATCCAAGACTGTCGTAAAAGATTATTTACTTCCACAACAGCTTTTGCTGATCTGACTGGTGCTGTTTGGGTCCTGCTCTAATCACAAATAGGTGTTTGTTGTTTCAGCAATGATGTTAATCTGATGCAGGGTGAGAGAGTTTGGAGCCCTGAACTTGCAAAAACCCAGAAATCTCTTACATTAGTGATACAATATATATATATAACCAGATAAAGCTACACTAAATAAAACTTAAATTACACCTTGAGGGAAAGAGAAATAACATATTTACAGGTCCCCATCATATTAAATTCATTCTAGGCAAAGATTTACTCTTTTCTATGAAACTGAAGTTTTAAAACATGAAAACCCCATATAGCTCAGAGAAAAGCCTAACTAGAAAAAAGGGAAGCAGCTAAAAATAGCAGCTTGAACATGGAATATCTCCCTTATTGCCCTACCATTTAGAAACAAAAAAGGGATGTCAAGCTCTTCCCATTGATCTAGATTTTCTTTACATTTTATCTCTTCAGCTCAAACTGTGCAACAACCACAAATGGAGCGTATACCTCCTGTGTGAGGAATGTTTACAGCATTACATGTTCTTTATTTACTGAAGAAAGAAGCTAGTGCTACTCAGAAAAAAAAACAGTGCACAGTACTGCTCCTGCTATATAGATTTTTTGTACAAGCAAAGAGGGATTTCTGAATCCTCTTCCCAAGGCTTTGTCTTCATAGTGTCGTTACCTGAGATTGCTCCAGTTTGGGTGGGAGCCTTATATGTGAAATGAGCTTTGAGGAATCAGTGTAGGACATTTTTGCAACCTTTCTCTCTGCCTCTGGTTTGGAGAATTAAACATATTTTGAACATGGAAAACTGTTAGATTAATGAGCCTTTGTACCTAGTTTGCACCATTCTAGATCTAAAAGGAAGCTCAGCTACAGTGTGTAATCTTGTTTCTCGCAACGTGTATTCCTGAAGGCTTTAGTGTAAGGAACAAAGAACCTGGTAAGCATGTATTTGAATGAGTAGCTATGAGCAGAAACTGGTAGTTGTATTTTTTTTCTTATTTTGTAAAAAAAGATGAGTGATAGGGAGGTAAGCTCATTCCTACAATTTTCCCACCAGTTATAAGCCAGTATGATGGCAGATAGCATGCCCTGCCTGAGCCAAGCTTGCACCTATTTGTACTGCTTTGTGTAATAGCCTTCCATTTTTACTGGCTGCACTAGATTTTTAGCCTCACAATTTCAAATATTGTCACTGGTGTGGTTAACTGCCTTTTGTAAATTGAGTGTTTTAATAGAAAGAACTCAGGGTTAGACTGAAATCTTTCTGATCATTGGAGAAAAGAGATAGCACTGTAAACCAGCTGAAATTACTGAAAATCATGAATGAAAGCATAGGGAAAAATATTTTGATGACTTGAGGCTCATTTTTTTCAGAAAGTGGAAATATCTGCAACACATACTTGCTTATGAGATACAGATGTTAATATTTATTATGCTGTCTTTTTTCCAACTTCAAGTTCAAATTAGCCTAGCAAGCAATGTTTCACAAAGCAGTAGCATTACAGAATAATTTTAAATTTGAAAACTGAAACTCCAAGATTTTATATGATAGGCTTACCAATGTAACAGGTATTTTGTAGTTCCAACAGTTTGATACTGAAGCAAGCAGATCAGAACTGACACTGAGAGGAAAGGTAAAAATGGCAGAATATGCAACATAAGATTTTCAAGCTTTGTAGTGTCTGACAGCCATAAAAAATGATAAAGGAGAAGCATAAAGAACAACAAAGTCTCAGTGAGAGACAAAAAAAGGAATTGAAAAAAATCTATATAAGCACACAGAAATCCTTCATACAGACATTATGGGCTGCTTACCCTCCTGCTGCTATTGCAGAGAGAGACAATAGGTCAGTCTTGAATTGCCTAAACTGCCACATAGCAGCTTTGTGTGCTGGTTCATAGGAGGCAAAGACACTTGCTGCCCAAGACACTCCTTCAGCAACACACAGACCTTTATTCCTCCAACTACAGCACTTAGTGTCCTTCAAGTCCTGCAGATCCTGGCAGTTTGCTTTCTCAGTTCTGAAGCTATAGGTATTCTGTTGTATTTCTTGAGATTATTAGTTGTTGAACAAGTTGTTTCCTACTATCTGCAGTAGGTAACTTTTATGTTTCAAAATACCTGAAAGGGAACAGTTTGACCCAGGCTTCTGAACACAAAACACTTCTCAGAGCTTTATTTACCTCTTAGGACAAAATCTTGTATTAGCACTGTTGACAATACCTTTATATTGGAAGAAAATTTGTGTCTGTCAATTGAACTAAATTCACTATTTTACTGAATTTTTTGAAGTAGATTCACTGTTGACACAGCTGGATTTGTAAGTGATAGATGAACATACCAACATCCTGATGCCAGAAGCATCTACAAAGAAAACCTTCATAAATATACTCAGAGATCTTATGAACATTCTGAATATTCAAATGTAAAAAAATCTCTAAAGTGCTTTACCAGTATGTTGTGAAAAGTTTCACTTGAAATTTGAGAGAAGTGATTAAAGAATCTGGATTTTATCAAAATGCAGAAAAAAAGTCACATAAGCCTATTATTAATACAACTATTATTAGTGTTTGCTTTAAGTTTCTGTTAGCTAGTAATAACTGAAAAGAACAATAGTGCTTAAGAAACCTAGAATAACAGATTAAGTATTTGAACAACAATATTTTAAATCCAGGATTACTTTAGCATCACATTGTGCCCAGAATAGGAGAGGGCTCCAATAGCATTCAATTTCAGCTATCCAATTCTCATGCCCCCAACCTAGAGTGAAAGAGCTGCTACTAAGCCTCAGTGTTAATTTGTCAGCTCACAAATCCACACAATTAAACTCCTCCAGTACTTGCAATTCCATACAGACAGCTGTTAGTAGCTCACTGGTCTTCTCAGCACACAGAAGTCAAACAACACTAGTGTTCTACACCACAAAGCATTTGTTTAAATATAGTAGGAGGTTCTTGTTCTTAGTTATGTTAACACAAAAATACAAACATTACGCAAAACTTACTAAACTTTTATAAACAGTATTACACTTTTTAATTTCACAATACGACTCACTGAACAGCTGGAGTTGCTGCTGTGTGTACTTCTGAGACAAGCATCCTGCAGTTCACTTGTAGGTGAAGTTATCCTGTTGAAAATTATGAACAAAATATCCAGACTGGCAAGCTAGGACTTTGTCCAGCAGCATCCTGAAATGTGGGTGTTTAGGCAATTGTACCACAAATGCATAGTCTCTGAAATGTTAGCTCAAACAGATGCACCCCACAAGCCTACTGAAGGAAACTGGCATGTGCCCCCCAGCAGTGTCAGAAGAGCTGTTGTAGCTTTCTAGCTGTCCAACAAGATTATTGCCTTCTTTTCTTTGCCAAGGGAATGGATAGTCCAGACAGTTAAGACCACTTCAGGCAAAGTCAGCGGGGCTAGTTTAATTTGCTGATGAAGATTACTTCAGATAATTGGCTTAATTTACTGTAATGGATTAGGGTGTACTGACAAGGTCTTTCCTGGCAGCAGAGCTGCAGAAGCTGTAATCTGCTGCAAGATGGAAGGATTCAGTTTCTAGACCTCAAGGAAGTAGTTTATTCCTATTTTTCATGCCAAGAAGTTTTGCAGTTCACAGGCACATCCCAACATCTTAGAATGTTCCCAAGACCATACTGGAATGAGAAACCACTGAAGGAACTGGAAGCACTAATTCAAACTCTTTCAACTATGTCAATGTAAAGACAAAACCAAAAATATGTTGTGAAAAAATGAATCTGCCCTTGTCACTGTGTGAGAGAAGTTTCACTATTTATGAATAGCAAAAGGAAATTGTGATTAACGAAAGCAATTTTGTGCTTTTTGGCTCAGTAATTTCTAAGTGGGCAAACAACCCATTAGGCAGTGTTTCTTCTTGTCAGTCCTACAGTTTCTTCAATGGCTTAAGTCATGGAGTGTTAGTGCAGGCTGCCCCAGAAGTACCAGAAGTATCCTGGACCTCTACACAGGAACCAAATTTAAGCACAATTCTTCAGTTCAGCTTTCCCACTTCTGACTTATCACCAAGATCTGAACGTGTTCAAAAAAAAACAAAACCAAAACCATCCACAGAAAAAAAACCAAACCCCAAGTTCCCCAACTTAACCTCAGCCTTTGTATTACTACCAGGAAAGGTCTTTTAACAATTGTTATTACTGATTAATAGATTTGGATACTACAGTAGATGAAAGATGTATCGTACATCTTTCATCCAAGATACCTTAATTTGGAATTAAAATTTCTAAAAATCATTTAATAGAAAATACAAAAAAATCCCACAGATTCAAAACATGCAAAAATTATTTCACTTCCTCCACATCACATCAGATAGTGGAGAACTGTCAACCTACAAGCTCCAGTTTTGAAAGCTAGACCTGAATTCCACTAGGACCATCAAACATGGTTAATAAATTTCTTTTTCAGATTAAATCCTCTAAAGCCTGAACTACCAGAAAAGGTAACAAAAATTAATTCCTTTGAGGGAGGACAGACAAGATATTAACGAACTAACCTCAGGTCTGAGAAGTAATGGATAGCAGAACACAATCAAGGAACTATACAAAGGAAGTTGCTTCCTACAGATTTATGTTTCTTTCACTAGTAGAAGGGTTTTTGGAGTCTTCACAAAGACTTGGCTGGTTCCCCAGCTGTGAGGTTTCTTCCTGAAAAATCAATAACCTGAAAACTTGGGGGTTTGAAGAAGAATGTCCTTGAGGCACTTTAGAGGCTTAAACAGAATGGGTCTGTTTGCTTTCAGCAGCAGGATCCACTTTTACCAAAGCATAAAGAGTCTGTACACAGGAAACACCCGAGAGATCACAGAACCAACCTTGTCACCTGTTCATGACATTAAACCTGCACAGGCCTTACACTGTACAATACGATCCACAGAGAACAGCCTGAGGAGAATCAACTTAGGAGAAATTTGAGATTGCTTAGATTTATATATTAAATTGCTATTCAAGTATCTATTAAGTCTTGATCAATACAAAAGGGTAAAAGAAAATTCATACAATTGAAGTAACACTGTATCTGAGAATCTACATTTTTTATTTCATCAAGTGCCCCAAAACCTAAAGTATAACATTTTATAATCTACAACACAAAAATAGAAAATATTCAAAATGCACAGGAACACAAGTCACCTTTAATGTGATTAAAACGTCACATGAGATTTTTTGCAGTTAAGTGGCAATTAAGGAAGTGTTTTACAACACTGTATAGATATCTGCAAGTCTCCTGTACAAGTAGGATCCTCATGCTTGTGCAAGTCGTTCTAGGACTCTTCGGTAATCTGAAACAAGTTGTTGGAAGCTCTCTTCTAACTGTTCACGTTGCAAGTTTAGGTCTATTTGGTTCAACTGATTAGTCATCTCCTCTGGTCTTAGACACCTTCTCATCTTGGCAAGTTCTCTCTGTTTTTTCTAAGCAATCAAACAAACAGTAGTTTGAACACAGCCAGTAATTATCAAGAACATGGTATTTCATTACAGTGTTTCATTGAAATTTATTCTATTTCAGTATCTAGTTCTTTAAGACGTCCCTAATCCCAAGAGAAGCAGTAACCATGTTTGATTAGTACTACATTTGTTGTTGTGTTAAAGTTTCTGTATTGCCAATGAGCTAGTGAAGGGAGGAATGGTTTCAGATTAGGTCTAACAGTACACCTACTACTGAAGACGTATGGCACAAAAAACCCGACTGCAGAAATCTGACCACGATATTTAGTCCTACATTAACATTAATTACACTGGTGTCCCATTATAAGACTATTCAGCCAAATAATTTCCCTATAACTGACCATCAAAAATTAATTTTAAGACTCTTGTACACAGAAAAAGTTTCACCAACTCTTACAAATAATTCAAGTTACCAGGGACTAGCAGTAACAGCACTGAAAAGCAGTTAAGATTATTTATAAGCATAAACATATTTGTAGAGGAATATAAGTTGTCCTTGCTCTGTCACATGTGATTTTTACCTGTTTCTTAAAAACACCTCAAAATAATTTTCTATTTTCTTTTCCCAGATATACTTTCATATAGGTGATACCTATTTCTGAACTATTCAGTTCTTCAGGTACTTTTCATTCTTCAGTCTTCTCTAGCTTTGTAAAAGCAGAATATCATTCAACACTTCATTTAAAAAAAAAAAAGTATTATGTATGCCTGGTATCGTATAAATAAATCTTTGCAATACCTATGGAATCAATGTAATAAAACAACAAAATTCCACCAAATTATTATATTTCAAACAGTCTCAAAATCAAAGTCCTTTTGTTCCCTAATTTTACACTTATCTCTCGAAGTATTTGTTTTCATTCTGTGATTGATGCTGAGAGTCAGGAGGGAGGAGTGGAGACTAGAGTGAAGTGTAAATGAGTATGACCAGAAAAACTTTTACAGTATCCTAAAGATACAGATAGGCAAAGTTCAGTTCAGAAAAAGAGGTTCTGTACTTAAGTCCTGGTGAGGTGTTCAAGCACATTTCTGGCCAATAATCAAGAAACCTTTCCTAGCTGAAAGGCTGTGAAAAGCAGCACAGATGTTTAAATTTTAGATTCACATTACCTCTGTGTAGTCAAAATTAGTAAGGTACTCAAAACATATAATGAGCTGCCCAAATGAAAATAGAGATGAGTATCTTCTGGCCAAGCTTCTGTCAGTAGAACAACCAAAACTTTATTCTAGAATTAATTCAAAGTCGCCTAATTAACAGGAGTGTCTGTTTAGATTATATACATTAGCTCTGAAAAAAAGGTGCCAGCTTTTAAACGCCCACTACATCTGATACTGTACCACTAGGCCACCTTTAAGTTCCAGATTCCTGCTAAAGAGCAAACTCTCTTTGCATGTTTCAGATAACCAGTTGTTGCAATATCCATTTCCCCCCTCCAAATATACTACAAGCATATCCAGGTACACAAGATTTTGAAAACTGCCATCAGTAACATTTTACCTGGGCAGCTTCAAGAGGATTTTTTGGGAGCAAGCTGTTGGGCTGGGCAGAAAAGCATATTCAAGTAGTAAACAAAGCACTACAATTACAAAAAGCATTGCAGCAGTGATAACTACTTCCAAGAGGGATGACATGAAGAACAAAGACATGACCAAGGAGCTATGTCTACCAGCACAATCTACTAATAAAATGCAGTTTGTCAGAAATGGAGAAGCCACAGTGAAACTGGAATTTCACAAGCTGCTCACCCTTTAAACTACCTTGCAGTGATGCCCTGTTAACTAATATACCGAATTTTTTCTTTCCTCTATTAGCACTACGTATACAGAGAGCAACACACCCTGCTGCACCTGTCATCCCCAGCTAGTCATGCCATATGCATAAAGGTCTCAGTATCTTTAGCAACCACCTCCTTGCTAACCCAATGACTTCAAGGGGAATAGATGTATTACATGTTTTTCCCCTGAGGTTTCTGCATATAGTTTTTTTCACTGCTACTGTTAGCCAGGAAATAATTCTAGGATGGAATACCATTTTTATTAAACTAAAGTAATATCAACTTAGAATTATTCTACATCTGTACAGCACTGTTCAAATGAAGCTATCAAACAGTTTATATATAATAAAATGACACGAGTATTAGAATATGCAGTAATATTCCTGATTATATGTTTATGAAGTTTGGTTCCCCGTCAAAATTGCCCTCTCTATATTAAAAGTTAGTTTCATTATATTTCTGAAAACTTTTTGAAAATGGCAGTGGGGCTAAAAATTATTGGAAATTGTTTAAAGTGAGTGTATGAGTAAGCTACTTACTAGGTAGAACTACCATGAACAAGATGACGATATCAGAACATAAAATTTAAAATCAGGGCAAAAAAGGAGTTAGTTGCTTTAAGGATTATTTTGAATTCACATTGAAATAACAAAAAACTAAAAATGCAATGTTCTAAAGTAGCAATATTGCGTATTTAGCAATACAAAATCCATTCATTATCCATGCACTTATTGTGTGCAAAGACTGAAGTGGAAACACCTGCTAGAAGCACTAGAATTGAAGCTGCTTATGAAATTTTGGGTTTTGCCTACAGGACCTCAGTGATGAGGGAACTGAAACCATGTAATAGTAATGAAAAACATTTGCTGAAAAATCACCTTATTTGTAGTTGGCACTGAGTGAATGAGACAAGATACACATGAAAGAGAGCGTGTTTTGATTAAGGTTCTGGCATTCAGCATGACATGAAGTTATCACCAGATCAGATAAATATTTAGTAAATCAGTGCTGGCCTCTCCTTTCTACTAATAGCCCCTGTAAGCCCAATGTGACTACAAGCTAAGTTTTACTATTTGGTATAACAGGGTAAATGCTGCTTTAGGAAGGTTTTCAAGCTAATCAAGGTACTCCTCATGCTCTGTGTACCTTTATATGCAGGATTTTGGTGTGCTTGGCAAGTACTTAATTGACAACAGTAGCTAACATGCTAGTTACAGCAACATACCTAGATTTATTTGTGGCCTTTTTGACTCTTGATAAAAGACTGATGCCATTCACAACTAAGATATAATTTTTTAAATCCGTATCTCAAAGGGTCAGTTTATGCAACACAGACCAACCACACTGAACATCCAGGATGCATAAATAATAGGAACTAAGAAAATTACTAGGCACTATGTTTAATACTTGTTTGAATTTTACTGCTGGTATTATTTTATATTCCATCTGCATGGGGTTAGTCCTATGTTGACATGATTTCATTACTTCTAGCAAGCTGTTTTCTTGCTTGAAAACAGACCTAGCAAACAATTAGAATAGGAATCTAAACTATACCTAGTCTGCAGTGTAAACTTAACCTCTCTTCAAATTTCTGCTTGTCTATTTAAGGTATGTTTTTAACCTCTTCGAGAAATTGACTATTTTCCCTCCTTAAACTTACCAGGGCATAATGCCACTTGTAGCTAGATAGCCTAAGTTTAATAGTAACCTCCTGTGGAACTGGGCAGGAAACAGACAGGAGCCAAACACAGGATCTTCAGTGCTGCTACATACCAATGTCCTCTGCATCTGTATATATGTCAGCTGAACACTGCATAACTAATAGTAGTTGATTGGCAACATAATTGGCATCAACTACATTTATGGAAATTAAAGTAAAATCAAGTATAATTAGTCTAGAAATAAATATTAAATGGTACTTAAGTCATATACACCTTATAGGGCCCAATCAGTCTTCTTTTAACATCCAACCGATAGCTTCTGGACTGTTCTGCATCACCCATATTTGTTGCGCGCAATCGGAGAATTTCATAAACTCGTCTTGTGTGTTGCTAACAAACAGAAAGGAGAATAAAAACCACATCTGAGTAAGGAGGTCACTCAACAGAACTGCAAGTGCAAAAATACTGAATTATTAGAGTAATTCTTCATCTGATCAGAAAATGGGGCAAGGATAAATCTGTCCTGAGTTCAGCGAATGAACATTTTTCTTTTTTCTTAAAAACCATTTTCTTCCATGCACCCAGTGTCTGATCTCTCAAGTGTTGCACCAGCCGCAGAGATGCTTCAAGGACTTGCTGTAAGTGAACAGCAGAAAGCCCAGAAGCCAGAGTCCAAAAACACTTCTAAAGACAAGGACTGGAACTAGAGTGACGTGAAGCAATACCAAGCAGCATCCACTTCACTAATTTTAACAATCCACATCTATCTAGTGTCCTTCAAATGGCTCCCTGAAAGTTATAAATATGAAAATGAAACAACAATATTTAAACTTTTCTGTTTACTGGGGAAGAAAATTAATCAGTAAATGGAAAAACTGAAGTGCTTTTGGTATGAGATCAGAAAATTTTCTCCCCTGATGTCATACTATGTTGCTACTATATTAGTCTTAACTTGCATTTAAGACCAAGTATTTTTTTTAACAACACAACAAAAATAAAGTGGCTTGTTTGCTACACTACCACATGTTTATATACTGTTAAAAAACAAATGAAATGTATTTATTCTTTCATATTTAAAATACAGAAGGCTGCAGATGCAGTTTCCTTATATAAGCTATACCATTTTCATGAACACATCTGAATATGGTTTACACTGCCCATCCCTCAAGGTTTAAAGTCTTCAGTACATCACACTCAAATTTTTAATTAAGCAACTCTGCTATTTCACTACCATACTCAAAAATTAATTTAATAATTCAAGATTGCCAACAAATTTAATTGTTCAATTTAACTTTTTCATTCTCCAAGTGTTTAGAGCTGCATTAGTAAGTTGTTCGCCACTTTAGCATTCTGCATTCCCAAAGCAACACTTACTTGCATATTCTTAAAAGAAATCAAAACCATGTCAAATTCTATTACAATAGAATTTGTAGGTAAAAAAGGCATTTATCTAAAACCATGAGCCATGTATCTCCTGATACATCCTTAACAATTGTCAAAATAGAGAAAGGTACTTACACTTTCTGTTAAGTTTAAATTGTATTGTACTAGTTTGATAAGAGTATATCCAACTACAACTGTACTGATTTAATACCTTATTTATTTTCAATTTTTGTTGAGCTTCCGTCACCATTTCTTGACTGAAACCTTGCATTAACTTTACTGGGGAAAAGCAAAGCAAATCTTGACAGAGCTTTACAAGAACAAAGTCTCTAAGCTTCACATAGTTCTCAGACGGATCTTCAGCTAGAAAGAATAAAAAAAGCTTATCAGCATTATTTGTTTTGTCATCTCTGGTATGTAATTGGAAAGAACTATGGAAAACAAAAGCAGATGCAGTATTCATCAGTATATAAACAACTGTGCTTAATTGCAAGCACTGTTGTCAAAGGTTTTGATGTTTGACAGTAGACAAACAGGTCACATTAAGAGAAATTTCTAATATTTTGTGTATGCAGTGCTGTACATATTGTATGTATGTATTGTGAAATGGACTTGTTTAAATGCATTTAACTCCTTGGGAAAAGACTAGCCTATAAACCTTTTTTCTTGTAGCTTTCTATATTTGACAGTGGTAGAATTACTAAAAGACAAACAAGAGGGAAAATGTGGAACAAGATAAATGAAAATATCCTCTTGTATACAAGTAAACTAGTTGAAGATATGCACTGAGCAGAAGTTAGTCACTGTTAGCAGGGAAGGCAGGAAAAGGTACAAGAAGCCAAAGGACAAGATTATCCAAAATTAAAAGGCTGAAAGGACCTAGGCAAAAGCTGATCACAGTTTCAAGTTACTTCCATTTTACTTAAAAAGAGAGCATAGCTATCAAAACTGTTGCTATAGAAAAAAACACTAAAATGGAGAAGTAGCCACAGTTAAGATCAACATGAGCACATATGCAGCTATTTAATGCAGAAGGAAAATATGTACAACATTGTGAATATATTTATTTTTTTCTTGCTTTAGACAAAGTCACTACAAACAAGTAGCAGGGTCATGCTTCCTCTTCAACACTCATTTTTCTGGGAGCTGGCATTGTGGAGTTTATTGCTAACCAGCTTACATCCCAGCTGTGTTTTCCTTTAGTTTTGAGGGACACTGTAAATAGTTAAGCAGTTTTAGGATGATCAAAAGCAAAACAAAGCTACCAAGAAAGACTGGGATAGAAGCATTTGCCATGTAGTGTATATGGCACCACACAACTATGGCACCACCAACTGTTTTTCTGGGTTGGGTTAAAATGTATTGTGTATGAGTGGCCTAATCTTATAAGGCTTGCCATACAAGGTATGACAAGGTATAAGCAGAACAAAATATTTGCTGCAAACATGAAACTCAGAAGTAATTTTAATTAGTAAATCATTCATTTCCTCTTTACAGAAAAGTTAAAGGCTTTATTTCACAATTTTAGTTTATATGTAACTAAATATTCTGGCTATATTAAGATAGTCCAAATCCAATGTCCCCCTCAAAAAGGACAAATACTTCTCTAAGAGTCTTAACTTTCATAATCTGAGCACCATATAGAATATTGCAAGCCTTCTCCTGCTTCATTCCACAAAAAAATGGACCAATGTTTTAGTGCACATTTACTGTTTGCTACAGCCCTGCACTTAAGGCACTGAGCCATGAACATGCCATAGGATTTATGCAGTCTAAGACGTTACTCATCCTCAATTATAAAAGCTACATAAAAGTTTGTACTATTAAAAGGAAAAATGCATCATGCACATGGGTTCCTGTTGCATGAACTAAGTTATACTTTTTTAGGCTCCCACAAACTGGACTGAAATGATGAGGTGGATTATTTTGTTACAATGATCCAGCAACAACGCATTATGAAACAAGTGGTTTATTGGGTTTTAATTAGAACAGAGAGTTAGTTATAACCAAGATGAGACTACATCTAAAACTGAATGGTAAACATGTGTTTGAACTGCATTTCTTCCTATACTAGACTTGAAACCACAGGACTGATGTCATGCCTGTGGCAATTTTCCATGTTAGTTTTGTTATGCACGTGGACCCTTTATCTGCCATTTCCACAATCTTCTGGTTTTAGGTATTTGTGCACACACATCTAGTATCATGGATCAGCCAGCAATATGTGCTCCTAGAGCACAAGTTCTCTACAAACTCTTACTGCCTGTGAAATTTCAGCTTGCACACTAATATTAAATATGCTATTTTAGTTAGGTGTGTTGTGTCTCCTGTCGAGCCTGAGTTTTGGCTAACGGGTAAGTTGAACAAAGAATTTGACAAAGCTTGATCTCTTGGCAAACTCAGCTGTGTATCTCACAATAAAATGGTTAATTAGCTGGTAATCCGTTCATGCTAGGGATTGAATTTGCCTGGTGTGCTGTTCTCTGAGTTAAGTGTTTAAGAAGCTACACCATATACACTTCTGTAAACCAGGGTACCATTAATCCTGAACTGAGCAGAAGCTAAATCTTCAAAAGGCTTTAAATTCACACAAATGAGCATAAAAGTTAGCTTGTGGGCTAACAACCTGTAAAGTTCTTTATTAAAAATTTAATACAAACCTGTTATATCAAGTACTGTAGGAGAAGACATATAGTATCTATGAACTGTTTCAAGCAGCTGAGCACCATGGCCTTCTCCTTGGAATGGCGGCAAGATCAGCATCTGGCTACAGACAAAGGAATGCATTTTCAGTTCAAACACAAGCTTTTGGAAACATAATGCAAAGTCTTAAAAACAAAATAGTATTTCATTTTAGACTAAGGTATGTGCAATCTTCATGTTAAAACGTAATTTTTAAATCTTAAAATTGTTAAATATTCAAAACTTGTTTGAGATTCTCTCCGCTTCAGGAAGCGAACAATGAAAAAAAATCAGTGCATAGACAGCTAATAATGGGGATTTTTTTAAACAAATCAACACTATTATAAACAAGTATTGGGAACTTCAGCAGTTCCCTCTTCTGAAATAAAAGGCAAGGCACGAGTTACACCGCCAATTACCTTACACGTGGCCGGGTTTTGTCTGGGTACACATAGTAATTATAGACTGTCATGTAGCCTACGGTCGCAAAGAGCGTAGCTCCATCCTTATTATACTTCTCAAATCTGCAGATAAAACAGAAAGCCAAGCAGGTCAATTACAGTTGCGCTCCCATGCAGTGTCCATTTTCTTTTCCATTCTCCAACTGAATTTTCAGTGTCAGCAAGCTACTCTGTGAGGGCCCAATGGGTACACCTGCTATGTTCTGAATGTACAATTCACTTAATTGGTGTGCAGCAACTTGGATAAATCAGACCTCTTTACAGCACTTCAGTGCACTTGCCTATTATGAAGATGAATAGGTGGCAAGTAAAAGAAAACACAGGCAAAGCTCATTTTACTGTTTAAGCCTACATTCAGGGCTCTAACGGACAACAGCATTTAATTCAGCTCTATTCTCAAGCTTTCCCAAAGCATAATGGAGGAAAACTCAAGCCTCATAAACAATGTTTTTTCTTTCCTGGGAAAAATATCATTATACTGCTCCAATAATTGGCCAGCCACAATTAAAATGCAGGCTTTGTGGAGGTAATAAGGTCCACTGTTGCTTTAGAACTGTACTTACACTAGAAAGTAGTTCCATCTTTCATCATCTACATCAATAAAGCTAGCAGTTTCAATAAACCACATCAAGAACGTCTGAAGCCTTTCATGATATTCTCGAAAGCCTGGACATGTCATGTCAGCCTAGGGAAAAAGCCAGGAGAAGTCAGGTGAAACCTATCACAGATGCAAGAGGAAAATCTATGCAAAACCTAATTAAATTCTCTAATATAAAAAAGCATGTTAATGATTAACAAACAGATAAAATTATAGTATTTATACACTACAGTTGAGTCACTACAGAAGGTGCATCTCTGCAAAATAAAATTGAATTTGGTTGCTCAAAAGCAGAAGTTTAATTTAATTTTTCATACCTTGTATATCTGATAAGTTATATCTTCACCAGCTTCCTCATTATGGATAGAATATGTGTGTAACAGCATTCCAAAGGGCTTGAAGTTGACCTCTTTCTCCAGCAGAGACACAAAGTCATCTGTGTTTGTGCAAAAACCAGGCGGAATGATTTCTCTAATTTTACTTTCCACATCATCTGCCTGGAGATTACAAAAAGGGGAAGGATCAGTGGAAAATTAGAAAAAGACAGCATTGATGTCACTGTTGTATTTAAGAAATGAATGTATGAGACACACTGTATTTACCAGTAATTTAAAAAACCAAAAAGGAAAGAGAAAAAAGAAAAGGCAAGCATTCTTGTTGTTCATTAGTGATCTTTCAGCAAGTAAAGAAGCTGCACTCATGAGATCAGAAATGTCACAATCCAGCCTTTCTAAGCATCAAAAAGCTCTTGGTTACAGCCTAAGTTCATGAACATTTTTATGTTTAGAGATTGTTATATTGATTCAAGCTTGACTAAGAGCATTGGTAGCTATTCTGTAAGCACAGCATGTTCAAAAGCCAAGACTTTCAAGACCGCAATTCACCAAGACTATGGTATGCGACACAGCCTTGCAGAACTCAGGCTCCCAAACAAGCAGCTTACAAGAGGTATTAGGTGATGCAGAACTAAGCAGAGAAAAAGGGACAAAGACCAAAAACGGTAGCTCCCAAATAGGAAAGTGACAGCTAGCACACTCTGCCATTCTTACGGCCCCCTGCTTGAAATGCCTGTCTATAGAATCAGCTGCAAAACAGTACAAACTCAGACAACCACATCCTGCATTCTAATAAAAGAAAGTTTTGAAAACAAAGTTTGACATAAAATAGTACAACTTATGAATACTGTCAGCAAATCTGACCTGTAGTCTAACATACTGTGGAAGACAAAATATTCTGACACCAAAATTTAATTCAGAGATTACTCTTTTCAGATAGCCAGAGTTAGAGACTATCAGCTGAGCAGACTTCATAATCCTTTTCAGACCCCCAAAAGACCACTTGATTGAATACATTTACTACTTCTTTTTAACCATGAATATTTGATGAAGCTTCACAATAACGTATTACTGCTTCTCACCAGGCAATAAAACTTAATGAATTGGTCTCAACTTAACAAAACCATACTCCTCAATACAACCCCTAAAAGCCTGACATTACATTCAACAAAATGAGCTTACATTCAATTCAAACTTTCCCCTGGACAATGAATCCAGGTTTTTACTTAATGGAGTTTGCCGTGAGTTCAGCTGTAATGTTTGTATTGTATCTATTTCCACAAGGGCGGACACAAGAACACTTTGTGTTAACTTACTAAGCAGCTCTTTCACACCGTTTACATGCATGATGGGTATTAGTTCAAAACCAAGACTCTTGCTACTTAGCATTCAAAACAGGGAAATTAAGATGCTTAGAACAAAATACACTACAAAAGGCTAATAC
Organism: Passer domesticus; assembly: GCF_036417665.1. Taxonomy (NCBI): domain Eukaryota; kingdom Metazoa; phylum Chordata; class Aves; order Passeriformes; family Passeridae; genus Passer; species Passer domesticus. The sequence goes on from NC_087483.1 coordinate 23,415,033, forward strand.
AACATGCTACTAATTCCTGTTCTTTCAACCATGGGCCCTTAAGCAGAAGCAATGCACCTGCAAATGAATAGCACTTTATCATTCAGTTACATTTTGAGTGTAGAGAAAGATAGACTTAGTTCAGCACAAACAAGTTTTATTCTTAATGGTTTGGTACTACCAACATTTATATTTATATTCGGAGAGAGCTATTAAGCAGTTAACATACAACTCTACAGTACTTGGTGTAAGAACTCCGTAAAAACGTGTACAGTCTTTACACTCATTTCATTCTCAAAACAAAGATAATTTGTTGGTGCCTTCACTATTCTCCATAAACCAATATTAGCTAAAATAATTTTTCTTTGCACTTGTTGATTTAACTGGGATTACACAAAACCAGCCACTTCCTCCAAATCAAGAATTACATTAAAAAACATATTTATATGGAACACAATTTAGAAATGCCTTTTTAAAAATTGTGCAAATGCATTGTTTACACAGCTCTTACTTCTGCACTACTGACAGAGCTGTAAGAAATGACAACTAAGAATCTGTAGCAATTTGCATTTCATACAGCTGAATAAGCATGCAAAAATAATCTAGAATTAAAACAGTATTTCCAAGCAACAGTACAATAACTCAGATGACATGTGGACAACATCTACAAAGGGTGAATATACAGTAGGAAGTACTATACACATAATATTTAAGTAATTTTTGCTTCCCCCCACACTTCTAAGTTTCTTCATTAGAGGTAAGAAGGAATCCACACTGTGACCTGCACAAGCGTAAGGTAGCACATCCATCACTGGCTGCCACCAGAAAAGTCTTGTTTTCAATACAGCAGAAAGAACTAAAATATGCCAGAGACTTAGCAAATGAAGCACTAGATGATACTTCTTGATTCTACATGACTACAACATATCTTCACCTATTGCCTCCTAAAAATTCTCTCCCCTTGGAATGGGGTCTGACACAAGAAAACACAGTCTTCAGATACTTTTAGGGCTAACAGGAGCTCTCCTACTTACAGAGCAAATCCCAGAATCCTCAGTCTGAGCAGTGGGAGAAGTTTAAGCCATGTAATTTTCAATTTTCTGAAACCTTGGAATATCAATATATCAACTGCATAAAAAATAATTTCTTTCACGAAAACCTATACTTTTAAATGGAATTCATTACTTAGTACATCCTTTTCAAGCACTTCTCTCTGAGGTGCCCATAATCCAAGGAGCTACCAAAATGTGTTTACTGCCTTCCCTTGTGCCTATCTTTGATATTGGTGAAAGGCTAATATTTTTTTTTTATCAGAGCAAGACACTCATATCTTACAAACTGGAATGGATGCACACAAATTTCTCTTTAGAAAAACAATCCTGTTGACTACTACAGCAATGTTTAACATAGGCAAAGCAAATGATAATGAAGCATGCAAAGATCTGAATTAAGCCAGCCAGCCGTTGTTAAGCTTATGGTCCATGGAAGTGCTGCCTGTAATGTACCACCTTCACAATCAGAATCATGTGAGGTGATGACAGGAAATCTGGTATAAGCTTGTAACTACACTTGATTTGTAGTAGGAATGCTTAAGTGGGTAATGTCTCTTTGTACATCACATTTGACTCTAAGTAATTTTAATTTAGAGATTATTCTGGTACTAATAGGCAGCCATGACATTTGCATAACATGTAGATGCTGTTTTAAAGTGACTTAATTTAAAATAACTATAGAAGCATATTTGAGAGATTAATTTCTCTAAAAATTGTATGCACATACTTCAGAGGCGAGAAATGGAGTGATCAGCAGTGTTACATTATAAAAGTGCCAAATACTGAAACAATACTTTTTAATTAACTTTTGTATAAAGCAAATGCACACATCAGACTCACAGGAAGATATAGACTTTAGTGAAATACGTTACCCCTATCCCATCATAAAATGTAGAAAAAAGGTAGATACTGGAACAGCTGCAAATCCCAAAGCAGCAAGCAATTCAGGGGCCATTGCTATTAATATTTACACTAGAAGAAAGCAGTTTCTCTTCAGTTATTTGAAAGAATTAATGTCATTCAAGGGATAAATTTCATCTACTTTCACTAAATGAAGTGCCAGCTTCTGTTCAAAACATGATCATAATTTGCTGAGGCTTCCCCAATAATATAATTTCCTTAAAGATGGATCTAAACTATGTTAAGATGCATAAATATGACTGGAGTTCTGCCTTTTGACATTTCAGGATTGTATCTCTTCCTTATGTTCAAAAAGATCTTGGAAAAAAATAGTGGTATTGGGATGAACATTTCTGTTAGTCCCTAACAGGGATAGCAGCAGCTGCTTTAGCAATAATGAAACCAAAGTCAATATTACAGAATAAAACCAATTGCTGTTGAATGAGCTTGGATGGGTATTTGGGTACAAAATCCTCAGCTGTGAATAACTTTGTGGAGCATTGATACCAACTTGCTTATAACCAGTTATGGTAAAGGCAGAACCTGCTGTCCTTTCCTAAATGCCATCTATTCACAGCACAGGATTATCCGTCATGTGTGGCAGATAGTCTGCACTTAGTATAATTATCATCAAGGAGGAGAGAGCAGCAAATAGTTAACTTAGAAAAATAAATGTTAATATGCATTCAAATCAACATTCTGCTGTAATGACAGCTTATGGTTTAACCTCTGCAAATGCGTTATCTGAGGGTGGATAAACTGACAGCAAATACAAGTGCAGAAGACTGACTACAGCTCTGTATTTTTTCCTACATATATATATACATATGCATATAAGCAGCTTATTTGACTGTACAGTACTAGTAAAATTAAGGGAAGCACAGGGTAAACAAACACGTTCTTCCCCTTCAGTCAAGGCACGTAAATGCTCTGGAAAGCTAACACAAGTGCTGCTCAGAAAGATCTTTTTTGTGCCCATCCCAGTCCTTAAAGGAATTGGAGGAATAATTCAGTATAGGAAACAGGCCTTGAAAAAAAGCAACCATTTTGATCAATCAAAAAATTGCAGCTTGCATAGGGCAAGACAGACCTTGTTTAGACCTCCAGAGAAGTAAACTGGGTTTGTCATTTGTACAGAAAACAGATGAAGGAACAAGGTGCTATGGGGCAGATTCCTGCTCTATTTTGAAATTATAGCACTGTAAGATTGTCCAATTTGATTTTAATATGTTTACTATATGGCCAACAGCCTTTCCTTTTTTCCCTTATTTCCAAAAAATCATTAAGATTGAATAGCACGACTTTTTACTCCTAAGACATGTTGCTCTAGCCTCCAAATATTTCAGACATGTCCAGGAACTTAGCCTCTTGAACTGAGTATATTCTAATACACTTTCAAAACAAGGAAGGACAAATCTTTAAAATCATTTTAATGAAGTAATTACAATGTATTTCTCCTTTTACAATACGCCTTTCCTTGAAATTATTTAAATAAACTCCAACGAATTTGAAAGTAGTAACTTAAATGCAGTCTGAAGTCATATTTGGAGAACATATAGACAGCAGGAGAGGAAAAAAATAAAACAGCTATTCGACAAGCATTTTATAAGCTCAGAAAACCTGCATGAAAAAGAAGAAACAACCAAACAAAAACCCTGCAGAAATTGCATTACCACATTCCTTTAAGAAAGATGTAAAGCATACATGATGCCCATACAAAGTTTATAATCTCTTCCCTACCTGTTCTCCATGTCTAGAGAGACACAGTCAAGCACACCATCTCAAAGTTCTCACATAAACCGCCTTTTCCTTCTCACTGATTCTCTCCATCATTAGCCCCACCAATACTAGTCCTCCTCCTGGTCACAGTTAATATGAAAATATAGACTTGCCAAGTTGAGGTTTCCTTTGTGCAACTGGCTTTGGCATCACCACCTCACACCTGGGTGTTCTGTTTGACACAATTTTGATTGCACTGTCGTCAGGGAATGGGAAATGAAGTTCAAAGCTTACTAGCTTAGCAAATGGAAGCTTTATTTTTTTGCTTTTAATTTAAACCATATCTAGGTGGGCAAGAACTACACCTAGAACTGAAGTAAACCTTCTCAATGTTCTGTTAAAGACAAAAGCAAACCTGCACTCACCTCCACACAGTCAAACTTCTCATTTACTCTTGATGTGTATTCAATGCGGAAGAGCGTTGACAGGTTTCCAGCAATGTAATACAAGAGGATCTTGAGTCCCTTGTAGCCAAAAGCAACTTCACTGAGAAAGGAGAAAATAACAGCCAGGAACTCGATACGAAACCAAACATTCACATCACAGTGGCTTCATTCCATGTGACATTCACATAAACTTTCCTGGTAAGGTAAGCTTCCAAACAGGAAAAGGGAACCAAACTGGATGTGTGCTATAGGACAGAGATAATGCCTCACACTGCTTCTGTTATTTCACTCCTCTAGTGGAAATATTCTGAACTCAGTAAGGCAGTGCCTGTGTCCGTGCTGTGACAGCTCAGGAGAGAACACCTGAAACAGTTCATACAGTGTTTATGCTTTTTCAACACCTTTAACTCATTAACAGTTATTTACATTAATTGATTGCTAACATTTATTAAAAATTACTTTGCAGCGTAGAACAATACTTTGGAGTAAAGTACTTCGCTCTGTAACGTACAAAGCACAGACAACCAGGTGCAGCAATTTGTGGAGTTCTTAGTTGACAGTTTCTGTTTAGTTATCCAATCTAATCAGAAATTAGTACATGCAAAAAGAAGTAGAGAATACAAAAACCTTTTTACAGTTTGAAAATACGAGCTGCCTGAACACAAATTCTATACTCTTATGAAGAACAGAGAATATAATTATTGTCAATGATAGCTGCAGTAGATGTCTATTAGTGTAACTAATTTATTACATTTAATTTGGGTAGCTCATTCGAAGTGAAGTACTTAGAATGCTTTCAAAAGGAAATTGAAATTAAGAAACACAACTACTTAAAGAAGTCCGCAGAAACATGGAGGTGGATTCTCCTTAGGTTTGTTTGGGTTTTTTTGTTTGTTTTGTTTTTTGGTGGTGGATTTTTTCTTTTTATCTATGGCCAGATTGTTGAATGAAAATACTCTACTGAAAATAATAAATGACACTTCAGCACTAATTAATTCAGCATACTCAAAATAGAATAGACAATACTTTTCTACCTAGACTTTAGGAAAGGCTTTGATACCAGCATTCTTCTGGAGAACCTGGCTGCTCATGGTGCACTCATCACTGTGTGGATGGCCATGCCAAGGATGGCCATTCCCCAAGTGTGGGGAACGCAGTCAAATGCACCTGACAGCTGTTCCCCTGTGGTGCTCCCCAGGGCTGTGCTGGGGACAGTCCCATTTCATGTCTTCAGCAGTGATCTGAGTGCTCCCTAAGTCAGGCTGCAGTCAACACCAGGCTGGACAGGAGTGCTGATCTGCTGGACTTGGCTTACAGCAAGTGACAGGCTTGGGGAAGAGCAGCTGGAAAAGGAGCTGGGGTTGCATGGGACAAGTGGCTGAACATGAGTCAGCCTGTGCCCAGGTGGCCACGAAGGCCAGGACACCCTGGCCTGTACCAGCAAACCTAGCAGCAGCACCAGCCCACCACTTCTCACCTTACACTCACTATCAGCAATTTTTTTTGGTTTTTAATGATTTGGAAACAACTTTGCCCTTTGGGACCTGTTAGTTTAATCTGGAAACTTTGACTTACTCATCTCCAAACACTTGATGGCTGTACTCTGGATTAAACGTTGTGTTCTCATCCTCCAAATCCTCAGGAAAGCGAACTGAGAAAATAAAAAGAATAGAGCACGACCAAGTCACCACCTTTCATCTGCTTATCCACAGAAGCCCCACCAGCTGTTCATGTTCTGACTCTCCACTAGAGTCAGATAACTCTAGTTAAGAAACCATGTGAGAGTGGCATACAAATGAAATCAAGGCACCCTATACAATTGAGGTTCCTTGATCTACGAGTATCAAATCAGTAATCAGACTAGAACTGAGAAACTGACACAAATGTATATATCTCACAGGAAGATACTGGAATACTTCAGTATCACTTGTACAATATTAAAAAGTGGCATTACCTAGCTTCAGCTGAATTGCCTCATTTGTATTACACTTGTATTCAGCCAGCTTCTTCTCCATAGCAGTAAGTCCTGAAAAAAAAGGTTTAAGAGTTAAGAGATATCTAATATCTCTGTCATTATTACTCAAAATATATTAGAAAAAAGCATCATAAACCAAGAAAAAACACACAACACAAAACCACTGAACAAGAAAGATTAGAAAAGCCACAATATACCACAACATATCAATACAGAGGATAAAGAGATCTATCTCACACACTCTTCTGGAAATAGAAAACACACAAGTATCTCTTTTTAGTTTCTGAGAATTAAAGTAATTGCTATAAAAACATTAAGTATTCTAAGTTACTAAACATATTTCACGTGTTACTTATAAATTGTTATACTGAATAAGAGCTCAATATAACATGTTATAAGTAACACGTGTCAGGACACTTCAAGTGCTTGCATTAAGTCATTTTCATAAACTGCTATTACTGAACTACAGTGGCACGTACACCACCAGCAATTATTTAGCCAGCACTACTCTTCCAGAACGGATATGAAACAAAAATGTAAATAAACTGCATTTCATCTAATTTCCAAAGCCTAATCCAGGCCAGAAGACACGTTTCACCTCCGGTATATTCCAAATGCCTCACAAACACAGCCCTCCTTCATTTCAGAAGTACCATAACAAACTTCTCCTACATGTTACTTCAGGCAGCAAACTTTACGCAAACACTTTCGGGTTTTTTAACTCGCTGCCCAGGTTTTTAACTTGCTGCCCAGCAAACTCATGGCCAGGGACACGGACTCTGGTTTGACACCAGCAGCCCGCGGGAGCCATAAGCCCGAAGACAGCAGGAGCAGGACCACGGCAGCCGGGCGGCAGAGGCTGCCCTTCCTCACAGCCGCTTCCCCGCCCGCCCGCGCTCCGTCTTCACCCGCCCGCGCCGCTCCCGAGCTGCCGCTCCCTTGCCCCGCGCCCCTGCACCGCGCCCCTGCACCGCGCCCCTGCCCCGCTCCCGGGCCGGACTCACCCGCCATGTCCGAGCCCAGCGCGCAGCGAATCAACCCGCGCGCCCGCCCGCCGGAAATGCCAGCGCGCGCACACGCTTCCGCTTCCGCCCGCCGAAACGCGGCGGGGAGCCAATGGCCGTGCGCATGCCCAGCGCTGCCTCGAGCCTCGCGCTGGCTCGCGTGGCCGGCCCTGTCCCGCCCCGCCAGAACGCGCCTGCGCGGTGGTGCTCGCACCCTCAGGGGCGGCGGCTGCGCGGGCGGCTCTCCGCGGTGCCGCCGGCCCTGAGCGGCCCCAGCGCTCCCCTGGCCCGGCAGCCGCCTGTCCCGGTGCCGCCTCCGCTCCTCCTTCACGCTCGGGCCTCGCTGCTCATTGCTGCAGTTCCGCTGTGGCCGAGCGAACAACCGGGGCTTTGTCATTAGTAAAAAACAAAACGCTCTATGCCGAACCGCTTGCTGCAGCTGCTGCGGGAAGGACCGTGGGGATTTCTGCCATTTTCCTTCAAAGGCCTGGCTTTTGATGCACACCGGTACTTGCTGTGCTGGTTTGGCCTGGGGTAGAATTACTATTCACAGTGTGGGGGTAGTGAGTTCTGTCTTTGAGGGTCCCTTCCAGCTCAGCTTATTCTGTGATTCTGTGCCAAACACAGCGTGGATAACACAGAGATGTTTCTGTTATTGCTGAGCAGGGCTTACAGTGAGCCAAGGCATTTGCTGCTTTTTGTACTGCCATGCTGGTAAGGATATTGGGGCTGAATGAAAGGTTGGGAAGAGACACAGCTGGGACAGGTGTCCCCAAGTGACAAAGGGATATTTTTGACCAGATGGCATCATGGTCAGTATATAAGGTGAGGAGAAGAAGGGAAGGGATGTTTGGGATGATGATGTTTGTCTTCCAAGGTAACTACTACAGGTGATGAAGCCCTGCTCTCCTGCAGATGGCTGAACACCTTCCTACCCATGGGAAGCAGTGAATGAATTCCTGTTTTTGCTTTGCTTGTATGTGTGGCTTTTGCTTTTCCTATTAAACTGTTTGTATCTCATCCCATGGGTTTATCTACTTCTTATCCTTCCATTTCTCTCACCAGTCCTGCTGGTGGGGGAACAAGTGAGTGACCGTGTGGGTCCTGGCTGCTGGCTAGGCGTAAACCATGGCACTGCAGCTAGCATGTATATATATGGAATTGTTGAACAAGGTGCTGGGGTGGTCAGATCCTTATCAAATGGGCAGATTTCTAGCAAAACTGTTCCTGCTGTCAGCTGGGACATAGGCATATATGTAGTATATGAACTCTTAAGTTATATGCAGAAAGTTTTTGACGACATATAACTAAAAAAAGTTCACCAGAGAAAAGTTGTTTTAAACTTGAGTCATTGTTTCATGACCACCATTATAAGCTACCAGTTGTAGTATTGTATTTTAATATCTCACTGTGTTATTTGAGTAGTACCAGATAAAATACACTTTGTTAGGCCTTCGAAATAGCACAGCAAGACAAAATACACAGTATTATTTAAGTCAGGTTTTATAAGCACTGTGATTGAACTGCTGGAATAAAGTATAAACCTTCCCTTCCTTAAGGCTTTGGCCTGCGTGCCTTTCATTTTGCAGTATAACACATATATGTTCTCTGCTGATAAAGGATTATAAGACCCTGTCATAAGTTATTGCATTCCAGCCAGATTTTGAGCCTCTGGTTCTATGTTTGAAATACGGAGCTGCATCCGACTTGCAGCCGATCTGCCATAACCTCGGTCTGTGAACAGTTTCGGCACTTGAAACCAACAGGTACACACACCTCTGCTGACCTCAGGGGCACGGCTGCATCTGTTACGCCGGAAATGAGATTCAGCAGCATTTGAAGAGGCTCCGTTTTGCACTGCGGAGGCGCTTCCAGCAGGCCCCCGGCACGGCCCCTCACGGCCCTGGCGGGGCAGGGCGGGGCAGGGCAGGGCAGGGCGCTCGCCCCTCAGCGCAGCCCCGAGGCGCGGCTGCTGCGGCGGCGCGGCGGGCGGCTGGCTCCTCCTCCTCCTCGGCGGGCGCAGCATGGCGGTCAAGGTGACTCTCCCGCTCCGCCGCTAGTGGCAGGAGGAGCCGGGCGGATCCCGCGCGGGGCCGGGGGCAGGCGGGGGGAAGCGGCCGCCGCTGCTGCGGGATTCCCGCGGGGGAACGGCGCGGCGGGGGCGGCGATGGCGGGGCGGCCCTGGGGGAGCGGCAGCGCAGCCCGCGCTGCCTCCGCCCGCCGAAGTGCCCCGGGGGGCGCGGGCCGGGGTCCCGGGGGCGGCGGTGGTCGGTCTGTGGGGCCGGGGCGCCGCGCCGCTCGCAGACAGCCCGGTGCTGAGCGCTGTCACCGGCGCGGAGCCCCGTGGCGTCCCGCGGCAGCGCGGCGCGGTCGTTGGGCCTGTGGGTCTGACAGCGGAGCCCGTATTGCCGCCTGCGGCGGGCTGTGTCTGCGCTCTGGCAGCAGCCCGGCTAAGCGAAGCACTCATTTGCTTGTGTTTACAGGTGCATTCGACCAAAAGAGCGGATCCTGCTGAACTACGAAATATTTTTTTGCAGGTAAAAAGATCTAATGTTGTTTGAGTGTCAGACTTCTGTGTTTTGCCCTTTCAGCAGTTTGCCATGGCATCAAATTCGTGTGGTGCTGGTGGGACACTTAGAAGTTCACTTTGCAGGCGTAGTGTATTGATGGGGGTGTCAGACATTGAGGAGAAGCTGCTGCTGGAAGAAAGTGTCATAACCATTTCCAAATTAAAATATTAAATAAGTTCCTGAATTATTTTCTAATTTTCTACAAAGCAAATAATTATAACGAAGTACTGTTTGTTTTTTTTTAATACATCTTTACAGAATCAAAAATAATCCCTCTTCCATGACTGTATGCTTTGTCCTTGGGGTTTATGTGTGTTCGTACAAATGGTTGGACCACTGGAAGTGTTTTTAGAACTTAAAGTTGATTTCTCAAGATTTATATATTTTCCTTGCAAGGCCTTAGAATTAGCATATATAAATAATAGTATGAAGGTTTCTCCACTCCCTTAGTTTCAGTAAAGCATGATCAGAAAGGAAAATCCAGTCAATCCTAAAACTTTATTGATAAGGTTTGAATCAGTCATGTGGAATAATAAGAAGAACAAGAACTTTAGGTCTTAAATAGGGCCACCAATTTTCAAAATGGCTAAAATATGTTCTTTCCCTAATGTTGAGTGTTACACAGTATATTCATGAAGCTTTTCTCTATTAAAAAATTAGGAGTATAAAATTAGAGCTAATACTGTAAATAATAAAGTCTGTTATTTAACTGTATGTATCTTCTGGTTCTACTATACCATCTAGCAATTTCTGTATATGATAAGTAGAGAGAGCTTTGTGCCTGAGAGAGAGGAGTTATGTCCCAGCCATAATTTTGGTGGCCTTTTCTTTTGCATACTGGATTACACTATGACATTGCTGGAGTGCAAACACTTGGAATGCTAGCATCAAACTGTAGAAGCGCAACATTTAGTTTCCAGTAAAAGATACTCCAACACAGGTTCATTTTTGGTTGACATGGCATTCAGCTTTTGTAGATAAACATTACACTAGAGTCTGTTAATAAAATTAGCAATATAAAAATATTATATTTTAAAATATATATTAATACAGTATAAAAATGTGATTCTAGAACATCTTTTTCCAACATTTGAATGAAAAAAGTGAAAGGAGGTGTGAAAACACTATTCACTTGTAAATGTGAGGTCTTTATGATTCTTGACATCCAGTCAGTAGTAGTTCTTGTTTCTGGAAATAAGTAATTAAAGTTCTTGATAGTGGTCATACAGACAACAGTGGAGAGGAAGAACATTGAAATTTTCTTCCTGACAGTACATGTTCTCTTGACTTAAAAAGCAGACAGTATGTTTAAAAAAATGGCTTTTTGCACTTCCCCATGTCTGTCTTATTTTCTTCAAAGAAACATGCAAATGAAGGTGTGGATTGTTTGATACTCTGAGGAGTTAAAAATTGAAAATTGAAAAATGAAGCTCTCCTGTCTTTGAGTATCTGAGATTTTGCAGTAAAAAAAAGTGTAGAAAAAAGAGTTTGTATTTCTTCTGTGTTCTGTTGAGTTTGAAATTGTTCTTTTTTTAATGCTTAGAAGTCAAACTTAGTTGCTTAGGCTTTAAAACAAAAGAGAATCATTCTTTTGAAGACTAAGTTGCAGAAAGTCTTATGAAATATTGCAAGTGTTTAGGGGTCAGATATGTTGTACTCCTTGCTGAGAGTGCTGGTCTCTTCTGTGAACTTCAGCTAAAGGTCGTGCATTCCTTCCTAAATTTGGCTTCCCTTGGAAATGGTTAGAAGGGAAGATGTGAGCTCTAGGCCTCGTCACCATCCACCTTAATCATGGAGAGTCTACTTAAATTTCCTTCTGTTCATGTCTTCTAACAGGATACGTGCCCTCTCGCCATGCAGCTTACATTGTATCCTAAAGGATATTTAATATATACATTTCTCTTCAGAATTTCTGAAGTGTGCTGCTTCTTCTAACTGTTTTAAACTGTTAAAAAGATAAAGTTTGATTTGCATTAAAAAGATGTGCTATTTCTCTTAATCTTGTAACTATGAAATGCAGGTATTGGAATTTCATGTCTGTGCACCATCAAATAAGTTACCTCTTAGGTGTTTGCTAACCACAGACGTAACAACCATAAAAGAACAAATTTTCTAACAAATTATCACAGAAGGGTAAAAGAATTGGATGGAAAAACAGTTACCAGATTTCTTAGTGAACCTTCATTATTTTGCTTAGACAAGACACAGTCAGCCTTTGGAAAATATTCTTGGATTTTTTCCTGCCTGTTGAATTCAAGTGCAACCTATTCAAGCAAGGTGGAGAAGGAAACAAAAAGAGATTTCCAAAACATTGGTTCTGAAAGTGTGGTGATACATAGCACCAGCTTGTAAACTAGAGTAGGTTGTATGTTTGTCTTATGTGAGGTTGCTTAAAAAAAAGCGTCATGGAAATTCATCACGTGCTTACCTGAGGCAATCTACAAATGAATACTAAGAGGTTTGTGTTATAAAGTAACAGAGTTCAAGACTGAGAAGAACAAGGGTTTAGTTGATGTGTTATGTTTTATATTCAAATTAGGCTATAATTTAAAATTGCCTATTTTGGGCTAAAAGATTCTTGACTTTAGTCCTATGTTTGCACCATATAACTTATGTATTTACATGCTTAGCTACTTGCTAAAAGATTCTTGACTTAAGTTATATGGTGCAAACATGGGACTAATGTATTTACATGCTTAGCTACTTTGTCAGGCCTTAATTTATTGACTTTCTGCCAAACTTTTCCAAAATGCCATGACCTTCTCATATGGAGCTCAATGTATCTGTCAGTTAATTATTTTTGTCTCAATATTTTTTAAGAAAACTTCTCCCAAGCAGTTTTTATTGTAGAAGGTAATATTATAAATTATTATGTATGATAAACTCAGAGAATTTGGTGTCTGGAGAAAAAAAAGATGGTGTTTAGATTTTGACTGGCTTCAATATGCACTCTTCTGTCTGTCAGCTGACTTCAGTGATTCTTGAAGATATGCTCCATACTCTGCATGTTTGATGGGCCTTCATACATAACATTTTCTTTGGATTTTATGTCTTGCAGCAGGATTGTGCTTCGTAGGGCATTTTTCAGTCACTTGTGTGTATGGCTGAGAAGAGAACCTTTCAGAGTTGATTAAAGGAAGCCACAGTTTGCTTGTGCTGTCATATTGGCAGCAGTGCTCAGTTAGGGGATTCCCGTCCACTGCTTTGTGTTCCTGTTTCAGTGGAAATACTCTGTTGTAATTCTCCATAGATGCAGTGATGTGCTTTACACTGCAGTCGTGCAAACAGCTGTCATCACAGCTGTAGGGTGGAAGAGGAAAAGGTGATGAGGTGATGTGAGGGGCTGATAGTGTGGAAGAGATACACAAGGTGCTGAGGCAAGCATTGTCTGTGTGTGAATTTTTCCTTAAAAACATTACTTTCGGGATAAAAATGAATCTGAATATTTATTTTTCACAAAAAGAGAGAAGAAATAATTTATGTTTTCCAAAATAATTATAGTAAAGATCAGGAACAGTTATTCAGAATAAATCTGCTACTGTAAATTGTAAGAAAATGTATGTGCTGTGTTTTCAGTGTAGCTGCAAATGGAATGCTATACCATGGTTGTAATTTCTGTGAATTTTCACGATTACCTGACAGTTTCTGAAATACATATTTTTCTTTTAATTAGAAGTTAATTGGTTCACCAATAATTAGCATCTAAATGGATTAATTTTTGTTTGTGTGGCTTTGGGTTTTCATTTTTACTCTAGTATGCAAGCGTTGAGAAGGATGGTGAGCATTACATGACCCCAGAGGATTTTGTGCAGAAATACCTAGGACTTCATACGGATCCACATCACAATCCTAAAACAGTGCAGCTGTTGGCTGGAGTGGCAGATCAGACTAAGGATGGGTGAGAATTTTGCTTTCCATTTGAAACTTGCATTGTTAACTAGTGCATTGTTAAATGTGTGAGTGCATGAGTTTGATAAATTCATCTTCTAAAACACATTATTTATTTTATTACACTTTTTAAAGTACTTATTTAAATGAGATTTTTTTAACAAGTACAATGGACTAAATTTGTGAAAACTGAGAAAAAAAATACAGTGTTTAACATGTTTTTTTTTAAGCTGAGATTTATTTTGATTATATTTTGTTAAACTCTACAAAAGCTGAGGAAGTTGAACAGCAGGTAAGTTAAATGTAGTATGGTTGCCTTAGAAAAGTTCTTTTCTGTATGTCCACATCCATCATCAGGTACTGTGTAGAGCCTTCAGTACCTGTAATTAAATACAAAAATATGGAAGAGCTTTCTTATTTCTGTCATGTGCAATTCAAATCCAGCCACTGAGGTCTTTTAAAAAGACTGACTATTAGGAAAGGGAGACACTAGTGACTTTATGAAGGAGGAAGTCGTTTGCCTAATGAAGATCAGGTCACACCACATAAAGCTTTTCCAACTCTGCTTACGGATGCTGCTGCTTGCTTTTAGACAGTTCCCTGAAACCACTTTACAAAATGCCTGCTCTGCTGAGGTAGTGCCCTCTAACTCATTTGCCTTCCAAGGAGCCTTTTCTTTTGCTGTATATAACTAGGCTTCTAGTTCTGGCCTTGGATTGTGGTAGGAGGCCCAGACATTGTTAATGTAACATGAGAAGGTTAAGATGGATCAGAGAAGAGGTCAAGAGTGCAGAAGTGAATGGTTATTTTGTTGAGAAGAAAATGCTGTTAAAATAGTAGACAGTACATTTCTAAATATGTAAATATAACTTTCCTTTACTTCTTTGGTTACTTAAATTTTGTTTTCATGCATTCTACTACAGAACATTTTATTAGTTTGTTTAGTATCTTGAGCAGCTTGCACAGTATCTGTGCAATGGAAATGAAATTGTATGTGCTGTATACTTCTTACCCTAAATGACAAATACAGGATTTCCTGTTTGATTTAATGCTATATTATTTTTCTTTTCCTAAGGCTGCAGCACTTTGATAATATTTTTGATTATACATATATTTGATAAATGTTAGTAACCTGTCTCTGCTTCCAGTACATGGCTTCAGTTTGTTGTTTTATTATGGATTGAAAAGGTAATTTTGTATGTATCTGTTCAAAATAGTTTAATTGATAAAGTAAACCAACATGCTTAGCATATTGTTTCTCTGAAAGCTGCTGGTTATCTTTTGTGGTGTGCAGTTCTTCAGAAAATGTCTTATAAAAGGGTCTTTCTTACAGTAGGAAATCAGTTTGTTTTAATGCTATAACAGACCTTTTAGGTATTGCTTTTTGTTACTTTCCCTGTGAATAAGATTTTTTGTTGTTTTTGTTTATTGCTTTTTAAAAAAAATCTGGGTAATATTTAAAGTGAGATAATCAAGTATTGGTAAGTGTGCTTTACCACCTTCTTTGTGGGAAGAGTGGGATTTTTATTTTGCACTGCTGTATCATTCAAGTGTAAAATGTTCATCTGTTTGAATACTTGTCTGAAACTTTTTTCTAAATGTTTTACTCAATATTCAATCTATATTTCATGTGAAGAATTTGTTACAGCCCCATTGTCAACATCAGGTTTTTTTTACATTCACATTCTTTCATTTGTAATGAGCTGTAATCCAAGCAAAATCCAGACTCTAATAGCACAAATAACTATTGTAGCCTTAAACTGAATTCTGGAATGCATTGCATCTTTCTAAAAATTTACTTTACAAAGTCCAAGGACATAGCTGTAGTCCTGTACTTTTACATTAAATGACAGCCCAATGTCGTGCAGCAAGTCATTGAGAAGCTTTGGGTTCTGTTACAAAATTTCATTCCTAGATCTGCTATCATATTCTCTTAGTCTTGCTTGCCCTTGAAATAAATACTCAAAAGTGTTGATGGTTGCTTCCATTATTAACATTTTTTTATTTCTTTTAGGTTTAAGTTTGGCACTTTACAGAAACAGCACATTTTGGACCTGGCTCTCTATAGGCATGCATTTAAAAAAAGTTGTTTTCCTTTTTTTGTCATGGTAACTTGATCCTTACTTAACTGTTCCAGAGCACTATTGCTTTCTCCCATTACTGCTGTACAAGACTGGTTTGCTTTAGTGGAACTCATTAAGGTAGTTCTTAAAACAGCTGACTGTTCATTTCAAAAATGTTTTTTCCTCATTGTTACAAGTGTTCCTAGAAATTTATATGATGTCCTTTAAATTAGAATTTGCTTTAAATTGCTTGTTATCTACTTACTACGACAGGATTTCACTGATGCTGAAAGCACTCCTGTGTCTCCAGACTGCAGGCATTGGTTCTAGGATAGCATAAATACCCTCTCTGAAGAATATACTTATATATATATGTGCCAAAACCAGCTAAAATATTTTGATTCCCCTTCAAACCTACAAAATTTCACAGTAGTAATTAAAAATTCTTCATTTTAACTACTTGTTTCTGGGTACTGTTTTTATCAGTATATCATTCTTAGAACTGGAAATGTGTTCTTAAGTGAAGTCCCCAAGAAAGAGTTGATATTTCACCTAATGGAGAGTCACAGCAGAGCTATATATAATGTCTAAAAAGCTGTGTTGTGTCAGGAAAAATTAGGAAAGACTTGCAGTAGGAAAACAGGGAAGGAAAAGAATTGCAAACACATAGGTTACTTTGTGTGCTTTTGAAGGGTAGCAGTACAGAAGAAATCAGAGGAAAAGAATTTTTTTTAAATGTTGCAGATAAAATGAAAGGTGAGTGATTTGATATTGCTATGGACTCTAATGCAGTGGGTTCACTGGATAATACCTGAGTAGTGATTGGGTGGGGAGCTTCATCATTCTGTTTAATCCAGCTCCTGTTATCTCTGCCCTGGTGGCTGATGGAGGATCACAGAGGCTGCCCCTGCTCTTAGGCACTGCAAGTTGAATATGTGGGGAGGAAATTGGAGGTGCCTGTCTCCTTTTGCTGTAGGCACTGTTATAGTGAGACTGCTGAAGATGTCTTCTTTAAAGTTCAGGCTTCTATGAGTGCATTCTGCAGAGATCAGCACTTGATTTTGTCAGTTATAGAGCTACCTGGTTAGGAGTTAATTTGTGTGTCAGCTTTATGCACGTATGTGAGCTATATTTTGAAATGATAATATTTACAATTATTTTAAAGGAACATTTGTTTCTTTGATACTAACCCGTTATTTATCAAGATCATCCTTTGGATGAAATTGACTTTGCATGTGAAGAGCCATTCTCATATCTCTGATTTTTCTGGCTAAAATGTGGTAAATATGATAATTTTTTATTTTCAGTATCTTAATTATTTTCAAAGTCACTAGGTTTCTTCCTGTCTTTCTTGTGCAGTGTATGTATACAAGAATGTTAACATATTTAACCTTTTTAAAGTATCTCAATTCTGCTTCATGTGTACTTAGACAGAGAATGTGTACTTAGACTAGATATAGTAATGAATAATGTGAATCTTGTGATTTTTCTTCTTTTTTTTTTTCCTGTGGGGAATGGTCTTTCTACTTGTCTCTTTAGCTGTAAGCAGTAATGCTTGAAGTAATCACTATGAGCTAATGATCTCATATGATGAGTACTAAGTTGAGATCAATTATATTCATTTTCTAGGAAAATTTCTAGGGAAAGTGATATTCTGTGCTTTGACAGCATTTACAGATATATAGTAAATTTTTTGTTAAATATAAAAGATGTAATTGAAATTCTTACTTCCATTGATTACTTAACACTAAAATACATATCCTGCCATTTATCCCATTATTTTCTTGTGCCAACATTATCCTTTATCTACACACTTAGCTTCAGGTTTACCTTTCTGCAGCAGTTCATACACACAGCATTAGGATGCCTTCTGAAGAGGTTTTTTTGTGTTAGTCAGAATAAGCAGAATTCCTCTAGAAAAGTTACTTACTATCATCCTAATAAGGTATCTGTGTGTGCACTCAGGTCTGAGCTTACCTGTGGTTGGATTTACCTGTGCAGCCCAAGGTGTGCACAGTGGCTGTCTTGCATACACACCTCAGAATCTTGGGATCTGCCGTTACACTCACATCCTTCCCTGCCTGGTCATGTCTGTCCTTGAGGCCAGATGTTTTGTGTTTGGCCCTGAGTTCATGACTTGGTGGTTCATGTTATTTTTGGAGTGTAGTATTCTTCCCGTATGGATAGTAAAGTGTAACTTTTTCTGAACCTGTTTGTGTTTTATGAATGTTATGTTTTGTTTTAAGAAAATGTATGTTTTATGTTGTATTCCTGTGCTTGCATTACAGTACCTTTCTTAGTGGAAATACATATGTAATAATAGAATGACAGGCCTGTAAATGTCATGTGGTTACGATTTTTGTGGTGTTTTTATGTCTTAATTTTCAGGTGCTGGTTACATTTATAATTAAAAAGTAATAACTTGTAGGTGTTCAGTGAGAATTCACTTGCTTCATAGAGGAAGAAACTAAGTTGCATAAATGTTAACTACTTACATGTGACATACTTTTCAGCCTCTAGAGTGTTAATTATCTTAAGTTAGAATTTTATTTAATACTTGGATCACATTGTTTTCTAGAGTATCAAATGTAAATTATCATTGCTATTGTGAACAATTAAAAAAATCTTTATAACTTTTCTGTTTTCCTTTCTAGGTTAATTTCCTTCCAAGAATTTTTGGCATTTGAATCTGTTTTGTGTACTCCAGATGCAATATTCATTGTTGCTTTTCAGTTATTTGACAGGAATGGCAATGGAGAAGTAACATTTGGTAAGAATACCTAAAAGAAAAACAGTTTAAAGAAACTGATTATAATAGTGTCTGTTATAATAGTGGTTCATGACCACAGGTGCATAGAAAGGCATTTTGTGCAGTACTGTACTGTTTTTCTAAGACTCTGCATGAGTAGAACTTTTTTTTCCTCTCTCAATTCAAGCTTAAGAAGTACACTGAGAGAAAATATGTTTTTCTCTGTCTTCTGGAATCAAGGTTTTTTGTTTTGCTCAAGTAGTAGATAAATGCAGTGATGTTCAGTGTCATCCTAAGTAAAATTCTGTATCCTGGACTTCAAACTCTTTCAGCCATGAGGGAGTTTTAAGATATGTTCTGGACCTTCACATGTTTTTGAGTAATTGTCATTTCATACAGTAAGAGCTCAATATAGAAATTAAGGTGATCTAATAATTTGATTTCTTGTTCCTTTTTTGAGGAGCAAATCTCACTTTAATGTTATGGGTGTAACTTACAACTAGATTATATATTTACAAAATTAGGAAGAAAATCTGGCTTTTGGTTTTGTTACCTAATCACATAAGTTAGTAATTAGACCAAAGTCTTGAGGCTAACTATACTGCTTTGTGATATTGCTAAATAGCTGTTACTAACATTGCAGTTTAAGGAGGACTAGGCTTTATTTTTAAAACTTCATGTTTATGAAAATTAGATAAATCAATGGTAAGAATTTTAATAAAATGGAATGAGAATTAAATGTTATTTCTATCCAAAAGAATAAAGCACTCAATAAAGAAAATACAAACTATGCTTGGATTTGTAACCACTTGCTGTTTGTACTATTTCATTATTATGAAAATTGCTATAACTTGTTGGGGAAAAAAGGCAAAGGTTATTTTATGGAAACAAATTGTTTGACTTATGGTTCCTGTTAAATTACATTGTTAACTGAAGAGTCAGATACTAAGCAGTTCGGATGCACAACATCTTGAAAAGAAAATGTTTTAGAATTTAAATAAAGGTGAGGTCTGTAAATGCAGTCATTAGGAATTGGACAAACTACTACAATCAGTGTGACCGTGTTAATGATGGTTTATTTGATCATCTTGCAAAATGGGGGTTTGAACTTGGTAACTCTCATGAGCACACTTGAAATATCTGATTCCATAATTGAGCAATAAGCCATTTCAGATTGTATACAAATTCCTCAGTTAGACTGAGAATTATTATTTTTATATAATTAAAGTCTAAAAGAAAAAGCAAGAGAAATTGCAAAACAGAAAATTGGTGGGTTTTTCTGTATCTTCCTTGCTTATCTTTTTGTAAGGCTGATAAATCTTGAAAAGGAAATTCTTGAGGGAATTTTAAATTTACTATTGGTTTCTTTGGTGTTTTTTACAAAATTAATTATATTGCAATTATTACTATATTTAACATTATGTTACTAAGGTGACATGGTACATATTTTTTGTCCTGCGGTTCCCACATTTACTGCTGCTTTTTTGTCTTAGTTTGTTTTTAACATGGGTTACTTACTTTTACTTCATACGTGTAGTGTACACATTAATACAACTGTGAAAAATGTCACTAGTGATCTGTGACATCTTCAGAATATGGTAACCCTGCAGTCAATTTCCAAGTCAGTCTTATGGCTGTTTTCTAAATGAGACTTGCACCCATTCATTTTCATACCACATAAACAGAAAGGCACAGAGTTTAGTTTCATAAAAACAGGACACTATAGAAACATAAGTTTTAAAGTTGAAGGTTTTAGTAAATTATTGGAAATATACTGAAGTGGAGTAAGTTCAGCCAATTGGTGTGAGACTCACTATCAGACAAGCCAGGTCTTTAATAGACTGTGTGATGTACCAGTCTGCAGGTATACCGTGTTGGTTATGACAGCAAACACAAGATTTTCTAGCTCACATGAAATGCTCTGTGGATGTGATTGCATTGGTGCCAAAGCTATCTCAAACCACCGAGTCTTGCCAGAAGCAACATGGATTTACTGAGGTTTTCTGCACTGTGCATCCAAAGCAAGGGACAGAATCAACTTGGGTCTGTTAGACCAGTTACTAGAACCATCACTGGCCTTGTGTGAGATAACATGTTCTCAGAAAATACTCTTGTCTACTCAAATTTTCAGTGATCTGGGGGAAGTTAAGTGTGCTTGTTGAATTTTAGAGCTGTCTGTTTTTGGAAGCAAGCTGCTCTAGTTGGATTTGTTTCTGTTTAGGATTTACTTACTGACATGATTTTGAACCATTCTCAAGCACTTCAGCATTTTACAGTCCTCTTGAGCCTCAGTCTGCTACTTGTCTCTTAAAATACTTAGCTTCCAGCTCTCCAGTGATGAAACTATTAATTGTGTCACAGAAGAACTTAGAAGAAGACTTTAGAAGCTATTTTGTAGAAACACTTGTATGCTAAGTTAATCAGTGTCTTTGTCTGCCATGTCATATGTTGAAACATGAAGCCTTCTATCACTTTAATGTCATCTACTATATTCTTACTGCTTTGGGACGCTTTTCCAGGAGCTTTGGACATCCGGAAATCCTGTATGAATGACTGCCATAAATGTGTAGTTGGTATTCTGTAACATTTGTAAACTAGGTCCATTGCAAGAACATGAAACTGGACCTACTTTACCCGAGCAAACTGCACAGCATGCTCAGTACTCTCTACATGTTTCAGCTGCACTGGACTTGCTGTCAGCTCGGTGAATAAAAAGCAGTAAAATGACTGTTTTAGTAACCCATTGATACAAGTGACAGTGTAGTTTAAACAAGTTTTTAATCATGGAGAAATAGAGAAAAAGCATGTATTTCTAACCAAGTGCTCCTACATCTTCATGAATGCTTCCTAGGTGAATATTTTATGCAAAATGTGTTGCTGCTGAGCCCTTACAATACCGCATTATCCATAAAATAATTAAATGCTAACAGCTAAAGCTGATGAAGACAAGCGATTTTTTTTTCAGGTTGCTGTCTGTAGCCATAGAAGACTGACAAGTGCTTTGCTCCTTTGATTATGGGATGTATTGACTGTGCTACTTAACATGAGTGAAATATTCAAAAACACTCCATAAAATTAATACTGTTGTACTAAGGAGTATTATTTTTGTTTCTATTCTGTGCAGATCTTCTGACCTGAATTCAGGTTAAAGCAAACCTGAATATTAAATCTGCTCAAGCTATTTTTTTTCCTGATGTTGAAGCAGATAATCTTTACTGTGTTTAAAAGGTAAAGTCTGTGATTATCTGCGAAACTTCTCTGAAAAAATAGGTTGTCTAACTGAAAGTAAAAGGATTCTTTGTAATTTATCTCTCTGGCACACCATACAATGATCTGGACTGCATCACTTTTAATTGGAATATACAATTTCAAGGCATTTTCCAGCTGTTCTTCCTTGTAGAGTCACCACAAAGAAAGCCATTCTGTGATAAACTGGAGAGTTTCAGAGATGCTTTTTCAGTTAAATACACATGCTGGTATGGATAGAAGGATAGAGCTAAAATGTGTTTGTGATTCTTCTGTATTCAGAATTATTTTGGAGATAATTGGAAAATATTTATGGAACTGAATTTAAGGCTTATAAAAACATCCTGCACTCAAAATCTAATTACAAAGTTTTGCCAAGTATAACAGCTTCTTCTTCAAAGGCATTGTGGGGAGGAAGGCAATGCAATGCCTCATAATGCAGCTGTGTGAAAATAGTACAGTATTGATGAACTGAAATAATAAACATCAATGTAATAGTTGCAGAATTTGAGTGTACAGGGATACTGAAGTTTTGCCCAGTCTGTTACTTTGACAAGTTTTAATCTGAGAAAGTTCAGATTTCCCTTAATCAGGACATAGAGTTTGAGAACACTGGAAGAAGATGAGCAAGAGAAAGGAGTTGAATACATGTTTGTGCTTTGCTTATGAGTATTATTTCTCAGGCACCAGGGATCACTTCCAGTACTCACTACTTCACCATTTCTAAAAGGGCAGCTGGGTTGAAAATGCTAGGATTTGGATTGAGACTTAAAAGTTCTGCTTTCAAAAATATTACTGGCAACCATAAAGACTGGAAATATATTTTAAAATAAAGAGAAAAATACTCATGATCACATGACTACAGACATGAGAATATGAGGGAAAAATCCATGTTTTCATCAAGTGCTATAAGCCAGAGCTGCTATTTTTTTTTGGCCTGTTCTACTTTAGTTGCCTGTTTTCAAAGTATCTTTTGCTTAACAAATGCAGATAACATTGGAAATATCACTGTTAGGACTTTCTTTTTTCCTTTTGTTTCGTGTTGTATATTTTTTTCAGGCTTAAACTACAGTTTTGAATGCTTGTGAGCAATGCAGAATGGGAACCCCTCTTACTACTACTACTACTAATTTTTTTCAAAACCATGGTTAACTAGAGGGAACAGAAAAAGAGAACTTCATTTTAAGATTATATGTATTGACAACTTTTTATTATGGCTGTCATTCATCTTTCAGTAGAATCAGTAATCCTTTTAAAATAAGAATAGAAATAAAATGAAACTGTTTCTAGTTAAACTTCCTCACATTAAAGTAATTATTGTATTACATTTGAATTGCTTTAATAAGCTTCTCCTGCATCAGGTGCTGCAAAAATGTCTTTCTGCCCTGAACTGTGGTTCCTTATTTTATCCTTCCAAGTGAAAATATGCTGTTAGCAGAAATAGTGAACAACAGCAACATATAAATATTAAAAATTTTTATGTACATTAGGCATGAAATATGCACAAATTAGACAGTAGATTACTGAGTAGATAGATCTAAAAAAACACAAAACAACCCTGTTAAACAACAAATCTTTACCATACTTATGCTGCTGCTTAAAACTTAACACTGTTTTTTTTTTTTTTTTGTCCCTAAGAGGTGTGATTGCTTTTTATCACTGGTGTGAGGGGATGGCAAACTCTGTTAACAGGTTGATGGCACTAGAATTGTATGAGCTTTCCACTCTGCTTCTTAGGGAGCTGATAAGTCAAAATAAATAATAGGTACTGCTGCAAGGTTTACTTGGAGTATGGAGCTCATCCCCACAACAGGCCACCAACGAGACCGCATAGTGTTTATAATTTAAAGTATTCTTCCTCCTTATATGAAATTGATTATTGCCTAGGATCTTTGGGGTTTTGTATCGTTTTTCTGAGCCTGATAGGTAACAGTGTTTGATGGAAGTTGAGCCAGTCATGTGTGTGCTGCCTGCAGATAGCTGCTCCAAGCATCTATAATTTGTTTAAAATGATTGGGTGGGGAAATTCTGAAGCAATCTTGTGAGAATGTGTGTCGCCTTGGAGGTAATGTACTAGTACACTAGAGTAGTAGGTTTATTGTTCCTGGGGCTGATGGTAAGTTGAGTATGTCATCAGGCTGCTGACTTGTATGCCTATATGAGAGGAAAATGCATTACAGTAAGCCTGGAAAGAAAGTTATCAGCTCAGTAGGAAAGAATTCCACTACAGAAAGGTGAGCAAAGAGTAGAAGACATTAGTAAATGAGCAACATGTATTGACAGGGACAATGAATGCGTTCTGTAAAATGTCCTGCTAAAATGAAAGGCTTGAAAAATAATTTGCTGTTTGCCCCCTGCAGAATAGCTCCGTTGGAAATTTGAAACACTTGTAGTTTATCTTAATTTAGAAGCATTACTAGGTTTTGACTGAGGAAGATGAAAAAAAAACCAAACAGCAAAGCCAGCATCTGTACATTAATGTTGCCTGTTTCCTTTGTTGTCAGTGCTTTGCTTCTGCTGTGGAAAAAAAAAATCAAAGATTGGGCATTTGTTGATAATTCAGAGTGGTGAAAGTGTAGGTGATGATCACATTGTGTATGATTTCTGCAATGTGATTGGCTGTTTGCTGCTTCTCACCACACAGGTTGTTAGCTGTGGTGATGGCTATTTCCATTAATGTAAAAGAAGGGTCTAGAGAATTGGATTATAAAGGTATTGTTGATAAGCTGTGAAGAAAGCACCCCTGCTCTTGGGTAGACATAGTAAGTTTTAGCACCTAACAGGAGGTGTTTGAGAATCTCAGGTGGCTTTGGCAAATGGTATTTAATGTTTGCATGGGTTTAACTGGGTCAGTTACTTTGCTGTGGGGGTGGTGAGGCAGTGGCATAGGTCTCCCAGAGAAACTGTGGATGCCCCATTGCTAGAAGTGCTCAAGGTTGGACGGAGTTCTGAGCAACCTGCTCTAGTGGAAGGTGTCCCTGCCTCTGTCAGGGGGGTTGCAATGAGATCTTTAAGGTTCATTCCATCTTAAACCATTCTGTGGCTCAGTGTTTTTTTCAGAACAAGTGCCCAGTTTTGCCTCTGTACCCCAAGTGTCATAAACCAAGCCAATGTGGAAGTAATTAGGCATTATATACTAGAGCATATATTCAAACCCAGACTACTGTAATACAAGCAGAATATACTGTTTATTAAAGCTAGTTAGCCATTTCTGGAATTCATCAAGTATGAATACACTCGAGTATTGAATGTAAATTTATTAGTTAATTTAATATTATTTTTATATGCTGATATGCTGATGAGTCTTGAGATATTTTGATGAGTAGTTATAAATGTTTCTATGAAGAAGAAAATTGAGTGTAGGGAATTGATTCTTGTTTTTTAAAGTAGTATACAGTTAAATGCTTGAGGGTTATGAGCACACCAGGGGCTTAAGTCTCAGTAAAAACAAGTGAAAAATCTGTGTCAGTGAACATGGATGAATAAGAAAATAAATTTTTTAAAGAAAAATATGAGGCTTTTTTACTTTTCTCTAAGATTAAGATAAGCAATTATGAGAAACAAGTGAAAATATGATTGAAGTTTTCTGGCTGTTTCAGCACATTCTTTTCTGAGTTTTCACTGGGGCAGCTCAGTGTGTGTTAGCAGTCAGGTTTACATGCACCTGAGCAGTAGCCAGTTGGCACCTGTTTGTGCATTAGTAGCTGAGCCAATAGAGCCAATGAAGCCTGCCTGTCTTCTGCTCTGTTCACGGTTCATTGCCATTTTTCAGGCTCCATAATGAGCTGCACTGACCTGTTTGTGTTTGTAGGGCATGGAGACTCTAGCTTGGCCAGAAGCTGCAGTGAATTAGTGGTAAGTGGGGAGTTTAAATGTGCATACCTTGATTCCGTGATCTGCACCTATGATGAATAAATCTGCTGCAAACAGAACTTTCAGAGGGAGTATGACAAAATAAAATAATTTAGCACTATGTATTTAGTGCTTGCTTTCTTTTTTTCTTAACCCTCACCTTGCATATTGATACTGGTGAGTAGGTATGAGTAGACAGTTAGAAATGTTCAGAATAGTTTTTTCAGTTTCTTGTTGACCCTGACAAGTCCTGTAGCCTACCTCGCAGGGGAAGCTGGTTTAAACCGGTTTTTAGGGTTTTGACTCTTGTGTTTGACCTTTATGTAAGGGTTAATCACTAGCCATAATCTGCCCTGAGAATATGTAATCTCAGTCTAACTGTGATGAAGGAGGTGATCTAGCTGAGGAATCTGACTTCATACCTCTTTTGAGACTTACATTCTGGACATTTCCTTTCCTTTTCTCACTGAAAAGGTAGAGATGTGTAGTGATTTCCTAGATTTGCTCTAGAACTAATAGACTACAGAATTGAAACTATGAATGAATCAAGTAGTCCTTTAGTATAGAGGAAGCAATACATTTACTTCCATGTAAATATGTCTTGATAGAGTTACCAAATTATAATTAAGGTTCTTACTGCATTTTGTCTCATAGAACTGTTTAAACGTATAAAAGGTGTGTTCTCAGCTGGAATATTTTGTACTTTGTTTTAAATTTTAATTGTGCCACGTTTTATTTTGCTGTTAACAGATTCTGGGCTGATAAACAATTTCAGGTACTGTGAGGGAAATTTTGAAAAGTGTTCATGTGTTATGGGTAGATGTCCTGTTACACAGTTCATGTGTTTGATAATCTGCACAAAAAGCAGGCTTGTTTTGCAGCATGGCAATGCTGTGTATGAATAATGCATGCTGTTTTTCAGATGAGGTTTTTGCCTGAATTCAGATAATATGTTTAGCATTGAGATTTCAGTACATGTACAGTATACATGTGGAGAATTCCATCTGAAATGGCAGGTTTTTTCTTTACTTCATTTAAAGGAGGACATCTCTATCTTCACTTATCTTAAAACATTTTAATAACTGAGACTACCAATTATGTTTTATAGGATTTGATTTTTGTGCTAAGGCCTTATCAAAAGCATCTAATAACGTGCTTTCTGCTGAGTTAATGATATGTTTTAGATGTCATTTCTTATACCTATCTTCAATAGCCATATTCAGACAGTGTGATTGTAATAATCAAGTTTCAATCAAACCATACTTAGTATGACAAATATTGCCTGAGATTGTAGTGCAGGTATTTGTGCTCTTGATAAAGGGCTTAATTTGACTCCTGGCAGAGACAGAGAACCACTATTGATTTTTATATCAGAATGCAAAATAGCTTTTATTTGTCATGTATGAGGGAAATTGCTTCTTAATTAAAACTAAATAAAACACTCACTCCATGGTTTTATGCAATAATACAAAAAGTATCATTTGTGTCTCAAATGTGTTCTTTTACAGGTCTGTAAAGGTTTGGTTAGCAATTATTTTTAACAAGCTAAAACACTTCTTAAACAGCTGCTGAAATCATAATTTTTTTGTATTCCTCCTGGAATGTTTGTAGATTTACTGTACACCAAGGCTCACCTGTTGTTTTTGCCTCCCCAAAGCAAATGTCAAAGAGATATTTGAACAAACTCTTATTCATCTTCAAATCCCGTTCAACTGGGACTGTGAGTTTATTCGACTGCATTTTGGACATAACAGGAAGAAGCATCTTAACTATTCAGAGTTCACTCAGTTTCTGCAGGTCAGTTATTAACCTTGTTCTAAATCTGGAACTGAAATTCATTTAACATTTAATAATATGCTAATACCGTTATAAATTTTGAGCTTATTCTGGTAGTGATAATCCTTATCTGATACTAATCCTGACAGCTAATGATGAACAGTTATTTCTCCATACTGGTTGTGTAAGCAGTGTGTACTCATTGTGCTGTAATTTGAATACCATCCTTTAAAAGAATGGGACAAAACATACTGTTTATGTAGTTAACTGTTTTAGTGATTGTTGTTAAACTGGGTTGAGGGTCTGCTTTTTCTGTCATAGGAACTCAATCGCAAAACTAAATTCTTCCAGGGAAAGCTAGCATTCTGAATATGGCCAGTTATTATTGACCACCAAATCTCCCCTTTAGAGCTTTTAGGTTCTGTACCAGTTCTTTATTTTTATAAATATTCTAATACTTATCACTTTTTTTCTCTCACGGGCATGCATGCTACCTCACATACACTGGGAGTTTGGTCTTAAATGCAGCCAGCTTGCAGGAGGTAAAATCTGATTTCCTGTGATGTTGCTGAATTACCCTTTAGGGATTGGGCTTTAAAGAATTTCACTTGTTGAACTGCACTTTGTGCTAAGCCAAAAAGTTACAGTTAAAACCTGTTATGAATTGAACATTATACTAGTAGGAGGGAAAGGAAAATGTCATCTCTAAAAGATGGAAAAAGAGCAAATTCGGAGAAATTTACATTGTAATTCATGGAAAGGAAGTTCACAGTGTTGTTGATAATTGCACTGAATTCCATAAATTAACATACAATGACCACCTTGTGATATAACTTAAAATTGCCTGTCTAGGAGATGGGAAGAAAAATAGATTATGCACTCCTAGAGCTGCCTTTGATGCAAGAAAAGTTTTGTATGTATTGTCTTAAAAGTAAGGAGTGATAGATGTGCTTTGACGTAATCTGTAATTATTGCCAAAGATAAAAATATCTCACAGGATATTTTGGCTTGTAAGGGACGTTTAAAGGTCATCTAGTCCAATCCCCCTGCAATCCGCAGGGGTGTCTCCAACCAGATCAGGTTGCTCAGAGCTCTGTTCAACCTGACCTTGAGTGTTTCTAGGGATGAAACATCTACCACCTCCCTGGGCAACCTGTACCAGTGTTTTACCACCCTTGTATAGTTTAGAATCATTCCCCTTGTCCTGTCACAGCAGGCCCTACTAAAAAGTCTGTCACCATCTTTCTGATAAGTCCCCCATGAGTATTGAAAGGCTGCAGAAAGGTCCCTCAGGAGCCTTCTGTTTTCTTTTCCTCTCCAGGCCAAACAGCCCCAGCTCTGAGCCTTTTCTCATAGTGGAGGTGCTCCAGTCCTCTCTCATTTTTATGGCCCTCCTCTGCACTTGCTTCCAATAGCAGAATGATAAATGTCTGTTCTAGTTAAATGTTTGGTTTTCCAAGATACTGTCATGTAAGATAAAGTAGCCTCTTACTGTCATGGTATGATTAAAATCCTTAGTAGGGAAGGCTAGTATGGATTGCAGTAATTTCAGTATGTACACAATTTGGATATTTTTATCCCTTTTTATATAAGATTGTTTTTCTCTTTTGGTCTAACACCATCTTCTGGGGTTTGGGGCTTGAATCAGAGCACGTTTGTTGTACCCTGATCTAGAAAACGTTGTTCATGAGGTTATGAGAGTTGAGAAATTACTGCAAAGGTGATATAAGCTAGATGGTTTGCCCTCTTCTTACTGTCTGTCAGAACGTGCTTATTTTTTAGCAGCTTCTAGAGGTCTGAATGACAGCTGAATGGGCTTTATTGTTTGCTTGAATAGAAGGAAACAACTTTTTCTGGACATAGAATTTACAACTATCATTATTATCTTGAGGTTAGGTTACCACAGTGATCTTTGTATGAAGGTTTTTACAGTTTGTATGGGAGTTTTAAATTGTCTGAAATGAGTGACCATTTGTGACATTATGGGAAATAGCTGTTTGGGGCAATCTAAATCCATATTATATAATTTTCACTGTCCTCCTGTTTATTTTCAAGTACTTTCCAGTGAGTTAGTATATAATAGCCCAGTCATATTTCATCTTGGATATGTAAGAGATCATCTCATTTTGTGCCTTCAAGATCAGTATCAGAAGTTTTTTTAGCACTTAAATATTTAATTAAGGAATAGATAGCAGGCAGCACATGGGTATGTGAAGTTCATTTCTTACATCATGTAGTGAAAGTGCATATTTCCTTACAGTTGAATTGAGGCTTTTCTTTGACAGAGGAATGAATCTGTGGGTAAAATCAGTATGCAGACTTCTTATTTCAGTTGAGCTGGCCATGAAGTTTAAACTGTAGTTATGCTATGTCTGTATGCACAGACCTGTTGGAGCGTAAGAATATGAAATCAGTGAAAGTTTTGTGAAAGTGGGTTACAGAATCTGCTTCTAATCTGCTATCTCTGAATATTCATTCTAGGAGCTGCAGTCAGAACATGCAAGACAAGCCTTTGCATTGAAGGACAAAAACAAAAGTGGTCTGATAACTGGGCTGGACTTCAATGAGATCATGGTTACCATTCGCTCCCATATGCTAACTCCATTTGTGGAAGAAAATTTAGTTTCAGTAAGTGTTAAACAAAAAGTGCCTTGAAT
The DNA here is from genome assembly GCF_036417665.1 of Passer domesticus. Classification (NCBI taxonomy): domain Eukaryota; kingdom Metazoa; phylum Chordata; class Aves; order Passeriformes; family Passeridae; genus Passer; species Passer domesticus. The sequence continues at coordinate 23,444,909 of NC_087483.1, forward strand.
TCAGTGTTTAATAGCTGTGATGTTTAAAGATGAATGGCTTCTCTCCCACTTTGTCTTCTACCTGTTTATCACTCATTGCCTCTGTGCTAGAGATTGTCAGCTTCATAATAGAGTGGGCAGGGTGAAACATGGCAGCATTCCTTGGCTGCAGTAGTGAAAAGGTTGGCAGTCTGGTTTGCATGTTTAAAGTGCCATTGGAAGCAGTTTGAGTTAGTCTACTATACTTTCCACCAGAGCAGGGCAAGTACTTGGTACAGAAATAATCATAGAATTGTAGAACCATGTAGGAAAAGACCTTTAAAATCATCAAATCCAATGGAAGTTATTTAGGGCAAAGGCATCCGGTTTTTATATTTGAATATATGACATCTCGGGAGCTGGAGACTACTTACAATTTTGTCCTTTTATATACTCTTGCATTCTTTTCTTTTTCAGATCAGAGTTTGGAAAATCAGTATGTAGATTCTAGAGGTAGAATGGTTACAGCCCCCATAGTTTGGCAAGATCTGTAGGTAAAGTAATGACATACAAGTTATAATCTGAAAGTATGCATTATGAAAATTACATAAGAATGAAATTTATAGAAGATAAAGTAATAACTTTTATCTTGCCATCTTACCTATAAATCTTGCCTTCCCTTACAAATAAGGCATACTGTCTTCTATAAAATTTAGAGAACTAACTTTAGACTTTGAAGTAAATGGTCATTGATGTATGTGATGCAAAAAATCAGTTAGTGCCTTTATCTAAAGGCATTTGCATTTGCATACGTTTTTCTTTCAGAAGATTACTTGGTGGCACTTTTAATGTGTCTGTCAGATAACTTCAACAATAACCTACTTGTATGATTATTTCCTAATCGTTTCCTGGTGTTCAATCTTTACCACAAAAATAGTATCCTGTTTAATAATTCTCCCCTCATGTTTCTATTAAAAATATCGTAAAATTACAGGAATAGAAAGATATCTTTAATTCTCTCATAATTTGCTCAAATGAGTGTTTCTGTAATTGTAATAAGATGTTGTAAAAGTGCTTAAGGCACTTAACTGTTTTCATTTAATTTTTAAAGGTAGCTGGTGGAACTGTATCACATCAGGTCAGCTTCTCCTTTTTCAATGCATTTAATGCCCTTTTGAATAACATGGATCTTGTTAGGAAGATATACAGTAATATAGCAGGTACAAGAAGAGATGTTGAAGTCACAAAAGGTAAGATACATTTCCTACAGTTTGTTACTTTTTTAATTCTGTCCATTTTGTAATTGGTGATGCACATGGGTTAAGGTGAGTCAGAAGTCAGTTTATGGGCACTGAGAAAGTGTTTTTTTAGCTGTGGGTGATTTTCATCCTCACAGGTTAGTAAGTATTTTCAGTTAGCCCATTGAAGAGAAGATTCTGGCAGGAGTTATTGTTTGAATGAGTAACTGCAAGTCAGTATAATACTGAGGATTTTACAGCTCCTTGAAAGAGAGGCATTGTTGCTTAGAGATAGGAAGTTCCTAGGGAATGTGGTGGAATGGGTTAAGTTTGAAAATCTGAGTGGTTTTATATATAGATTGTGCCAGTTAGTACATACAAATCCCTGTGCGTGTGAAAGGTTGCTGTATTTCAGTCTTGTCACAGACTGAAGCAGAGTGCTTTTGTAGCCATTTCATGACAGATTTTATCACCAGTTTTACTACCACTATGGATGGGAGCAGCCAAACCATTGTGTGGTAAAAAAGTCATGCCAAGTTCTTTTTATTATTTTTCTTCTTCTTTGTTTAGCTTATATTCATATGCTCTGCATATTTTTCCCTAAAGGAAAGTATAAAAGGCCTCTTCTCATCCTCCAAATTGTCCTAACAAATTGCCTAGCAATGTGTTTTGGTACAGATGCATAAATACATGTTGCTTGGATTTGTACTGAGAGAAAAAGCTGCTGTGTTTTTACTGCTTAGACTTGTTAACTACAACTTGCCAATTATGTCATAAACATGTTGTGTGATTTGGCCAGATGAATATCTAAGCTTGGAGTCAGTCAGCTCTGAGAGGAAGAAGACTGGACATGATGGGAATAGATGAGTCAGTTGCCCTTAAAGCTGTGAATAATGGGCCATTTTTCTGTTATGTTCCGTTTTGCAGAAGTTCAGAAGCAAGAATCACAAATTGTGGGTGTCATTTTATTAAGCTTGCTAATTTGAGCAAGCTAATTTAATTTTATTAAGCTTGCTAATTATTTGTGTTTGGTGAATATTTACCATAAGTCAGAGTTGTGGGAGTCAGACTCTGTGTTGGGAAGGCCTGTTTCAGGATGGGTGTTCTCCTAATGATACCTTTGCCCTTTGCATTATGGATTTTACTTCTAGGTGATAGACTTCATTTTTATGATGTTAAAGTTATTTGAAAGGATTCAAAGAGGAAATTTGTCAAATAACACAAATGTTGTATTTCTCTTTCCCTTTTAAATCCAGAGGAATTTACACACTCTGCAATCCACTTTGGACAAATTACACCACTGGAAATAGATATTCTCTACCAACTTACAGACTTATACAGTGTTACTGGGTAACATAATAATGAATTTTATCATTTTGCAATCATAATTTTTGTGGGTTTGGTGTGACCTCTTATTTTTGTCCTAATTTTCAAAAGTTTTGTGTTCTGCTCTATTTGTTACAGTAATTCGTTCAATATAAACTGATTTTTGTTGTGTCCATGGGTTTTGTAAGTGAATTGTGTATGTCAAGCACAATTATTAATTGTATTATACATATACATATGAAGTAGCAAAACACAATACTCCCAAAAGGCTACAAATGCACTGGTTGATGTTTGACGTGGATCTTTAATGCATGCAAAATCTTATGTAGAAATAGCTATAAATGGTTTCATTTGTGTATTCTATTCCTTATTACTAGTAGTGAAGAACTTCTAAATAATTCATGTTCCCTTCATCTCCAAGCATTCTTTAATGCAATGTAGCAGACTTCTTAGGTCTGCATTAAGATATGACAAGTGTCTTTTTTTAAACTCATATGTAGTTTGTGGGGTGTGGCCAGAAATACTGTACTTAATATGTTTGGTGCTTTATCTAACCATAATTTGCTTTTCTCTGCTTTGTGTAAAGGCGCTTAACTTTGGCAGATATTGAGAGAATAGCACCACTGGCTGAAGGTGCATTGCCTTATAACCTGGCAGAGCTTCAGAGGCAGGTGGGTAGAAGAAAAAAATTGAAATTAAGTGAATGTTAACATGTACTTGCAAATGAAAAATAAGAATAATGTACTTTAAACAGATTCGTGACAAGTGGAACATGCTGTGTGTATTGCTGTGAGGATAGAAATAGGGCAGGCTGTTAGATACTGTATGTCTCTAGACAAGGTATGAGATGTCAGCATGGCCTATTTAGATATGAGCACGTATGAATGCTTGGATTCCTTACCCTGAGTCCATTTGTTCACTCCTGAAAAGCCTTTTCACAGGGCACAGTCCTCCATGAACTTCTCCAGCACGAGTCCTTCCTGTGGAGCCCAGTGCTTTACAAACTCCTGCAGTGTGTGTCCTTCCCACATGGTGCAGTCTTTCAGGAATACATTCACATGGGTCCTCCATGCAGTTGCAGCCTCCTTGGGATGCATCCACCTGTTCCTGTGGGGTCCTACAGGGAATCTCTACTCCAGTGCCAGGAGCACCTCCTCCTGCTCCTTCACTGACCTTTGTACCAGCACAATTGTTTCTCTCATATGTTCTCACTCCTCTTAGCAGCTGCCATTGCACAGGGTTTGTTCCCCCTTCTTAAATACCATTATCCCAGAGGGGCTGCCACTGATGGACTTGGCCTTGGCCAGCGGTGTGTGTTGGCTCTGTCAGACATGAGGGAGGCTTCTGGCAGCTTCTCACAAAGCCACCCTTGTATCCCCCACCCCAGCTTTGCCACACAAACTTAATACAGGTAGTAAAAAATATGAATATTAAACGTAAAGCTTACAAATGTGTTCTTCGTACTCACCTCTCCGAGTGGACAAAATACTGACTTCACTCTCCAGATCTACCTTTGTAGCTTGGTACTCTTCCAAAATGAGCTCACTGGTAAAAGTTTCCCTCATCACTAGAACAGAATACACTCTTTTTATACTCTTGAAGTAGTACATTATATTTTCATCTTATTCCACATTGTGTGTTAAAACCAGACACCAGAAAGCAAAATAATTTTATTTTTTTTAGTTTATAAGGAATAGTCTTTTATTAGATCTTATCCAAAATGAACAGTAAATAAAGTGTATTGACAAAATGAAAGATATCAGTTCCTGAAGAGCAGATATCATCTCAGTGTGGTCCAGCTGTCCCTGGGAAATGAAACCAATTCTGTAATCGGTTTTATATGATTTAAAAATCCCTTTGTAAAGAAAAATCTAAATTTTTACATAAAATCACTCTGTATAGATTTAGTAGAAATGAAAATTAGCCTGCTTTCAACCATGTTTACTTTATTGTCAATTTTTTTCATTGTGTAAGATTTTTTTTAAAGCTTAGCAGCTGAATATCCTATGGGGATGACAGCTACAGTAATTTTCTCTTTATAAATATTCATGATTTGAAAGCTATAGCATTAATTACATTCATTTACATATCCATCTGAACACACAAGTAAACTGAAAACTTTGTGAACACTTATTTAATAATATAAAAGTGACATTTCCTTCAGAAAGAATTTGATTTTTAACATTCAGTGATGCATTCACTAAGATTAATGTCTAAATGCAATGATTGGATTTTGATGAGAACCGTGTGAAGCTTCGAGAAAAAAGAATAATCTTAAACCAGCTGAAAGGCAGCAGGTGTGCTAAGCTAGGAGAAAATTTCAGTGGAATGAAGAACTAGTTCTGCTTCTAAGGCTTTTTGGGGTATATTATTGCATGTGTCTTTTATTTACGTGAATCAAAAGAAATATATCTGAATTTTATAGTTTATTTTTGTGGTTATTTTGGTTTTATTATCCTTTGAGGGTTTTGCATGTGGTTTTTTTGTGGTTTTTTTTAATAGGAAAACATAGTGGTTTTACAATAATGAGGATATTCTTTGGATTTATTGCTTCTGTTGCTTGTAAAGGCAGTACATTTGGTTGATGCTTTTTTATGCTGGTCTGCATGTTCAGTGTGTAATTTTGGTGCTACCTAGAATTTCTCTATTCTTCTCTGTTAAGCTATATTGTGGGGGAGGAAAGTGTCTTGTGAAGGCAAGTGGTTTTAGCTGTACCTTTTTATTCTGTGGAAAAGGGTATCAAATATAATCCATGGTTTTTTACAGGTAATGAACTCATTTTGAGCTCTTGGGCTTCTGTCCTGTGTTGTGTGTGTACCGTGTAACACTTGTGCAGTGTGGGCAGGTTCTTGCACATCCAGTGTCCCACCAGCCCAGAGCAGCTTGTGCTGAGGCAGGCACTGTCCTGTGGTGCTTCAGTGAGCTGAGCTCCTTGGCTGGGTAGCCCTGGAGAGGGAGCTGAGAAGTGTGTGTGTGGTAATCTTTGTGAAAATTCCTAAGATGCATCTGTCTGGGGTCTGGACATTCCAGCTGTCCTGGCAGAAGCACATCTGCTAACAGTACAGGTTACTTTTAGGAAAACCAGATTTGTGTTTGGAAAGTGGACTTTAGTATCTGCTTTACTATGGAATTCAACAGTTAATATCTTGGCCTCTTAGATAGCCCAGCCAAGTTATACTGCATAATACCAATTCTTCTCTAATTCTCTTATTTATGGTTGGATGAAACTTTGGCCCTTCTTACATAATTTACAGTGCAAGTTTGTGAACATGTCTTGTTAACCAGTTCAGTTACCTTGTTTCTAATAGCTATTTAATAACATAATTATGAGTCTCTGCAGATATTTTCTGTGCAGACAGTATTATTTAGAATACCTAACACATTTATAATAGTCTGTGTAATTGAAAGAATTGAAACTGAAAGGAGGTCAGCATTGCTCTGTAAATTAGCAACAGCATGAAGAGTCTTGTCTTCCGTTTTGAAGACATGAAATCTTATGCTTGTGCTACACATTAATGGATATGTGATTTTAAATTATGTTCTGTGCTGATAGAGCCTGTCTGTGAGATACTATGTGAATTCCTTTTGAAATACTGAATTTTATTTGAGTCAAAAGGGAGTTCCTTGCCTTACAAATTCAAAGGCACAGAATAGAAAATAACAAAGTTGTTTAGGGTTTCTGTCTTCATTTTCTTGAGCATCATTGTTCTGGTTATACTGCTGGACTGGTTTGGCACAGCTAGGAATATGTAAGGAATATTTTCTAGAACAAACATTTGGAAAACGTGCTTCATCCATTAGGCACAACAGACATTATCTACTAATTGCTTTTTCTTCTTCCTCCTGAACATAAAGCAATAATTTTTATCAGATTCTTTCTGTACCATTGTAAAAGCAATTCACAGATGCCTATTTTCCTGTGCAGATTTTCAAGCTTTTTTTCATTTCTTTTTGCCTCACACAGCAATCTTTTGGAGAATTAGGCAGACCTATTTGGCTCCAGATAGCTGAGTCAGCTTACAGGTTCACTTTAGGCTCAGTTGCTGGAGGTGAGTAATATTTCTGCTTTCTGTTTCCAAGCTTGGGGTACTTTAACACTGTTCTGCCAGACTACTTGATCTCATCTAAGGTGGATGTCTTGGTTATACTTGTGTAAAATCAGATGTTGGAATCATTTTGGTTGTGCTATTCCCTTCTTTCCTTATCACTTGGGTTCTAGAACCCCTCCACAGTCCTTTGAAACTACACCAGTAACAAGTTTCCTTAGTGGTAATTCAGATATGTGTTCTTCATTCTGCACCCCTTGTTTTATGTAACAGTGTAATCCATTCTCCTTGAGACTTTTTTCCTTGACCTTCATTATTGTTCTTTCTTACCCCCAGCATACCAGAGGCCTTACCAGCTTATGTATTCTTTGTGTTTAAATAAATGCTGTAGAAAATCATCACAATAATTATATTCTACACCAACAATGATGTTGCAGAAATAATCCAGATGCTTTCTTACAGCTGTTGGTGCTACTGCAGTGTATCCCATAGACCTGGTGAAAACTCGTATGCAGAACCAGCGCACCACAGGTTCAGTCGTAGGAGAGTTGATGTATAAAAACAGCTTTGACTGCTTTAAAAAGGTTTTGCGTTTTGAAGGCTTTTTTGGTCTTTACAGAGGTAAGTGAATTAAAAATATATACATATATATATAAAGTCAGTAATTTTCTGTCCCCCTTTTTTTTATTTTAATACCTCAACAGCTAGTTTCCTAAAGGAAAATCGGAATACTTGATATCATGTCTAATTTTGCTTTCATTTCTGAGCTCAGTATTTTTCTTCCATTGCATACCCTTCATCATAAACAATTGCTGGGAAAAACTGGGCTTTTTCTTGTTGTTGTTAGTGATTTGCTCCTTGCTGCTTAAGTAACTTAAAGACCTAATTTTTGGGGTGTAAGTGTTGAGGATATAATTGTAATCTCGCAAATTGAGGACTGCAACTTTTGCTGGCAGGAGCATATTAGCGTCTGAGGAATAAAGGTTGGTTTTGCAGCAAATCGTCTTTGTTAAGAGACAAAAGGCAGTAACTTGGAAATGTATCTGTAAACTGGATGCAAGATCTTATACCTCATACTTTTGCAGGTAGTCGGACTTGTTTTATAATTTTATCTTGTAAATATAAGTTGCATCCTTCTGTTGAATTATGTTGCTCTGTTTTACTTTAAAATATCATCAGTGAAACTCAGAAAATTGTAATTTTGAAAAAGAATAAATCTCTAAGATACAGGTTAAGAATTCAGCTTTTTATCAATTAGGCTGAGTTTTAATCACTTTGGTAAGGTGACTTACATACAAGCTACATGCTTGCCAGCCCTTTGAATAGATACTTAGTTGAATTTTCTATTTTTAATTCTAATTTCCCATAACATTATGAAGTTCACAGTTTTCATAAGGATCAGCAAGGTATTTAGTAATTGGCACATCTGGTTCTTTAGCTGCAGCAAACTCATGTGATGGCTACAGCATTTTGATCTGCTTTGTGATGTGTTCTGGCAGTAAAGACATTGGGCAGTAACCTTTATGGACAGTGTCTAAGAAATTTTTGCGTGTGAAAGTCTGTGTGTTCTGAAGAGTGTTTGGTGGTCTTTCAGGATTTTGCTGTGCAAGTAAGGGAACGAATATATTGATGCAAAGTTAATGAAATAGCTGTAGTCTGTGTAAATTATGTCTTACTGGTAAATTGCTTTCTTTTTTTGATGTTAAATCTTTCATAAAAGGGAATACTTGAGTTACATCTATGAGATTGATTCTTCAGTGCTGTTCTACAGTACTGTTTTCTTTCTCTTGCCCCCCACCACTATTTTTACAGAGCAGCATTTAAAATAACTTGTTATTTTATTTTTGTTTCTGACCTTACCTCAAGCACTTTGAAATCAAGGATGATTCCATTGATGAGTTAAAATCAGTGTTTCATACTTGGAAAAAATACTCTTCTTTGAAAGCATATCAGTTTACTAAAGTTTTTAATAGCCTGTTTAATAATTGTTTTTAAGATTGTTTAGGATAAGAAGTTAATGTAGTTGTTTTGACACTGTTACAGTTAATGGTCAGCATGTTGCTAAGATTTGGACTCGGAGATTTTGATGGTCTGTTGGAAGTATGTTAAACTAAACAGCAGAAACACTTATGGAGTTTACTGTGGGTCTGTTACTGGGTTCTTATATTCCTGAGCTGGATTATCCTAATTGCATTGCAATATAACAATACATCTATGCCATAATATAGTGGTACGATGTAGTTGTTTCCTGCAGTTCAAAAAATAGAACTGAACACAAACTGGAAATGTTATAATTCTAAATAAAAACTTACGATTTTTGGTCAAGAAAATAAAGACACTTTTGAGTCCTGGCATCGAACTTCAGAATTAATAAAGTTTCTTCTCAGGTCCCTTACTAGCCCCTGCTGTGTCCCAGGTTCTCTGGCACACCAAATGTGTGTGCCCAGTGAGTTCAGCTGCAGAAAAAAAGGAAGTGGGGGGATTGTCTTGTGGTGTTTTGTCTGATGGTTTTGTTTCTTTTAAGTAGTATAGGCATTGCAGAACTGGATTGTCTTTTCATCATAGTTGGATATTCAGGCTGGGAGGGCACCATTTCTTTTTGTTACTGTCAACCTTTCTTTGTGTTTAATAGCTACCTTTCCTCAGCATAGTAAGTCTGTAAATCGCACAGAAAGTACTGTGTTGGAAGAACACACTACACTGCATATATTAACTGCTGCACTTTCTATTAAAGCACCTTTGTTCTGAGCTTCCTTTTCAGGAAGTAGCAAAAAAATTCTGCAGAATGAGTTCTTCTGGGAATTTTGAACATTTACCATTTTTAGCTATGATTTCTCTGTACTTAACAAATAATGGAAAGTGGCATCGATGCAGTTTTGTTGCTGTGGGGTTTTTTTGTTGGTTAACTGGCAAACACTTTTGACAAAATTATGTTCTGTAACCATGGAATAACATTAGGAAGTGACCATATCCAATAAAAACAACTTTCTTGTAAGTTTTATGATCTATACCATTGCCAAAATGACCATGGAGAAAATGGGTTTAATAATAACAGCTGCTGTTGTGATGTGTTATGTTTGGAAGTTAAGACTGCCATCTACTGATTTTTTTCTTAAACCTATTAGGTCCTAGAAAAGTGCACATGCGTTTTTCAAATGACAGTTCATTTTCATAGTAGCTGTTTTCCAGGACCACGGGTTTTGCCAAAATCAGTTTCTGTCCACTAATCCCTCCTCTTAGTAAGATTAAAAAATGCTCATTAGTTATAGGGTTTAAAGAAGTTCATGCTACCATGTTGAACTGAATAAGAGAAAAATCCTTCTTACCCTTAGTTGACTTGAGTCTTCAGAAAACTCAGGTTAGTGAGTCAAGTAGAATTGAGCATAATTTATCATAGTCATGTGTCTATCTCACAATTACTATCCCATTTTAAAAAGTGATTGCAAGCTTTATGGGAAAATGATGCTAAGGGGCTAAAAAAGTCAAACAAACTCTTATGTAGTAGACATATCCAAGCTTTATGTTGGATCCTTTTCCATCTGTACAGCAGCAGCATCAGGCTTGAGTTAGTAGAGGAAGGCAGATCTGGTCACACATTTCATTATAATTTTCAACAGAAATTGTAATATAAGGTTATACTGGTATCAATATGCAGTGCTCTAGCAGCATCCCATACTTTAATGCCGCTCACCTTAAAGGATATTCCCTGTGCAGAAAGGCATTTCTGTACAGCACTGATAAAATACTATTTTCTCTATTAGGAAGATAATGTTGCCTTATGATGTCTTTGTTTCTATAGGCTTGTTACCACAGCTGATAGGTGTTGCTCCAGAAAAGGCTATTAAGCTAACTGTACGTATCTTTTTTTTTCTTTCCTCCCTGGCATCCTTTTGTTTGTTAACATGCACAGGATTTATTTCCTAAAATGTGTGAGAGATGACCACTTAGAAGCATTCTAACATATATGGCTACAGATTTACTTGATATATATTAATAAGGAAGAAAAGAACTTAAAATAGTGTGTAATATATTGTATCTTTATTAGGTTAATGACTTTGTCAGAGACAAATTTACCAAGAAAGATGGTTCCATTCCATTCCCTGCAGAAGTCCTTGCTGGAGGCTGTGTAAGTATCTGTCCTGTGTTCCTAGGAAAAATCGATTCTCAGTTATGCCCAGAAAAGTTGGAATGACAGTTAATGGCTGTGCTTTGTTGATTTGAGCAGGAGTGTTCTTTTTTCTTCCAGTCCAGAACTAAAACAAGTACTTTTTCTGTATGGAAAGCTTAGCATGCCTCTGAATTAAGTTCTCTTGGAACCATGTGCTTGAGCAACTTGTTTTGGCCCAGTTTATAACTTTCAGTTTCAGCAGTGGTTTCATTCACAAAGTCCAAAGAAGAGGGTGCCCTGTTCTCCCTTTCCATATGTTCTACTGCTGCCAGTCATCATTAGTTTGGGAAGATACAGGTAGTCCTTGAGAATGGATTATAGGCGTGATTAAGTTTCCTTCAGGGGAGGGATGGAGATGTCTAGAATGGTTAAAGGAAATCTAATTCTTGCTGAAGGTTTTAAGAAGGAAAAGAAATGCACTCTTCAGCTTGCTGTATGTGAAATTTTTACTGTTTTAAAAAGATGGAAAAAATTAACAATGTAGCCTTACCTTTCATGTAACATGTATAAGTGCATTGTCTGTTTAGATGACTTTGTATGAAACACAGCTATGTTACTCCAGATGCTAATTACATCCCTCATCCAAATACAGTTAAAAAACAAACCATGTATTTGTTGAAATTGAGGGCTGTAATTCAGTGGATGTTTTAGCAATCTGTAAGTGGTTTGAATTGATATTGATGCTGGATTTCTTTTGGTTTTGCACGTTGGCTAATTTCATTTGTGGGATTCCCTGACAGTTGTTAACCCTATAATATGTTTAAGGCTTGAGTTGGGTTTCTTTTGTAGCAGAGAACACTAATGACTTCCAGTTGAGTAGGCTGACAGGCTGGTATAAAACCTCCTTGGCTTACAACAAAACCTGGGGCAGAAAGGTTGTTGACCTCTGCAAACTTTTAATTCAAAGAAACAGCCCTGAAGGGAGACTGCTTATAGTTCTGCCTGATTGAATTTGGCAGCCTGGTACATGCTTGAGTCTTCACCTGTCAGTGTACAAAGTTTATTTTCTGAGAAATGTGAGAAAGCAGCTCTAATGCGTAGCTAGTGGAAGAGTAACCTTTTTCTGGAAAGCTCAGTAACACAGAAAGCAAATACAGGTCATCTGTAATGGCAGAAAATAGAATTCATTTCTGTTTGTGTTGTGCTTAAATTCGTGATTAAAGTCAAACATCTGATAATGAATTTTATTATTTTACATTATTTTGTACTGAAATATATAATACTAAATTCAATCTATGTTGCAGCGTTTTTCACTTCCTAGGTACTCCTCTTTCAAAATAACTTGTCTTACTGTAGTGAACATTCAAAAATTGGGGAGAAATTGAGTTTCAGATAAGCTTTCAGAGATTTGGGTGGTTTTTTTTTTGAAGATGAGCAGATCTGTAGTCTGTCTAAACACAACACCTTCTAGCTGACTGTCTGAACTGGTATTTTCATCTTCTTTTTCAAGATAATGTCAATCTTACTCAATCTTGGAGAATTTTAAACAAAATTATAGAAGTGTTAGTCACAGTTTAGCAACCTGAGAGGTGTTTCTTTGTAGCTTCCTCTGGATCATGTGATATCTTACCAGCTGAAGAATTTTTTGTCTCTGCTACTGCTTAGTTCAATTTTAGCAATTCCACTTTCTTCCTAAATAGCAGAATCTTTGTTAGCAAGCCTATAAGGTTAAGAGTCTAAAAGTGCTGGTTGGCTAAAGCAGGGGAATTAGACATTAGTCTCTATTTTTTTCGTCCTCAGACCTTTTCATTTTTATTTTGACAGCTCTTTTCTGTGTTGACTTGCTTGGAAATAATGTTGGTCATCGCGCTTCTGTTGTTACTGTGTTTTGTTTTTCTACAAAATATTATGGGGTGCAGCCAACAATTCCATCCAAGGAAAGGCCACAAGTAAGCTTAGTCCACTTCCTTGCAGGGGGCACAAAAGGCTTTGTGTTTAGGTGATGCTGCCTTTAATTTTTCCTTTATTCTCTTCCTTCTCTCTCTGTTAGTACAAAATGATGGGTTAATGTGGGAATGTTTGGATTTTATATATGCCAAAATTATTTTCAGCATTTAGATTTGGGTAACTTGGGTTTTTGTGGCTTTTTGTTACTGTTTGTTACTTAAAACACTTAAGTATTTTGCTATAAATATAAGCTAAAATAAAACCATACTTTTTTACCTTGTCATAACATCAGAAGAAATAGCATTATGCCCACTTCTCAGAGATGGACTCACTACTGTCTCTGTCCCTCACTTACCTGTGTTTAGTGTTGAACTATCTCCTCATTAATAGGAATAATGCAGTTTTGGATCATGTCTGGTATGGAACTGCTGGTGGATGAGCAAAATGAGCAAGGCATATTTTCAGCCATTTTACAGAGCTTACAGCAGAGACCTTTCATACTTTTAAAAGCCTTCCCTCTTGCAAGATACACAAAAGCACATTGTGCATGCCACAGTCCTCAAACAGCAATCAAAAGGGTTCTTGTGAGGAAGTGGAGGCAGCCTGGGAGAGGTTCCAGCAGACATGGCAAATCCTCCTCTCTGGATGGCAGTGCTGTAGCAAAGCTTATGTATGGTGTTACAGTCTTCCTTCACATAAGGACAGGTGAAACCTTTGGCATTAAGGCAGTGGTGGTTCTGGAGACCTGTGTAGGCTGGTCAGTATCCTCAGCTCTGGAATATCTGGAAAGAGTGCTGCACTGTCCAGCAAAGGGGCCACTCACAGCCATGTTCCTCCTCCAGAAATGCTGACACTGAGAGACTGAATCACTTTGGCCAAAATCTTACTTCTCAGGCTCCAATCATTCTCAGCTTCTGTCAGCTTAAGGAGTAAAGTGGCATTCCCAATAAGAAGAAACATTGTCATTCTCACAGCAGTTACCAGGCAGGGCCTGTTGGTGTGGTCAGCTGCCTGTCTGTTGTCTTTCCTTCCTTACTGCAGGGCAGGGACCTCCCACAGGCAGCCCGTGCCCTCTGCTCCTCTAAACCTTCCTGCTGGCTGCTGGGCAATGTAAATGTCACTGGGAAGTGCAGGGTCTGCTCTGTCAGAGCCCAAATATTCCCAGCTGCTCTCAAGCTGGAGCTGTATTTGAAAACTGCAGAGCAGCTACGTCGGGCAGCTCAGTTACAGCAGTCAGGTCATACCTGTCAATGAAAGGGCTCTTGTCCCTGATGGATGAAACTGATACCCCATCTTCCTACCTGCCTGAAGTATGCTGGTTTGTTAATCATTAACAGCACTATCCATATTTAAACGCGTTCACAGCAAACAGTTTCTTTCCCTACTGTTACTGTAATTAATTGAATTACATTCTGTTATAATTCAGTGATTAACCTGCATTCCTGAAGTTTTCAGCTGCCATTAGCTGTGAGTTGCAGGGAGACAGAGTGAGGCTTTGGCAATGCTTTCCTCTATCCCAGCAGAGGCCTGGGAAGCAGAGAGTGCATGCCTGATATGGACAGTGCTTCCCACGCATGGCACATGTGAGTACATCCTCAGGGCAAGGTGCTCTAGGGAGCTGCTCTTCCTCACATGGGAAGCAGTGCTGAAGTAGACACCGAAAGCTGTGTAAATGATCCATGGTTACTGTTACAATAGACAGAGATACTGTGATTTTAGGCTGTAATTCCTGTGAGATACACAGGAATAAATAGGTTCTTCCCATCCTGTGTGTAGTGCTTAACATTTTGAATGGATAAATTGTGTTTCATCAGAAAGATGTTTTGCTTTATGCTGTAGGAGGAAAGATGTTGTGGGGTGCCAGGCACAAAGTACCTTGAGAACCTTTGGAGATGTAGGCAATGCATCTGTTGATAATTCGAGGCTGGGATGTGTGTATGTGTGTTTGTGTTTGCACACAGAGAGATTCAAATTTACTACTGATTTTGAAGTTTGATAAACATTGAATCTAAGGTTCAGTCTAAATATTTTTGGTATACTTGTAAGAAATAATTTTCATACATATTTATACATATATATTTATATATACAGAGACACAAAAATGCATATAGGTGTATGAGGCAAATAGGAATGTGTCAAATATTTAGTTTGGAGAAAATAATGTAAAATCTTAATGGTTTTGTATAACAAGAAAAAAAATACAGAATTACAGAATGCTTTTCCTTCAAAACCCTGAAGATATGTTACTTATTATACTTTAAAAAATAAAGTTAGAAGCAGAATTAAACTTTACTATTTTATCTTGGTTTCTACTGTGGACATTTAAAATCGGGGAGAAAATGATTGTTTAATAAAAGAGACAGTAAGCTCACTCTAGGTTCATGAACCATGTCAGCTTTGCCTAGAGAAAGAAATGCAAGTTCTTTTGATGTTTTTACACAAGACTGTTTTAAGTAACATCTTATTTTAGCTGCTTCTGTGGGACGTAGTTGTGGTCCAGGATGTGGTGGTTTCTGAAAGGAAGGAAGGAAGGGCTTGAAGTAGGCCTCTCCCCTTTGGAGCATTTGCCTCTCGGGTGGAATTGGAAAGGGCAAGAGGTCTCATGTTGCAGGGTCATTTGTGTATTTCCTTCAGCCTTTGGCATGTCATGGGGCGTTTGCTGTGGGATCTCAAACTACATCTTTTCTCTCATAACCTTTGCTGTCAGATTTAGTTCCTTTATTTGCTCCTTGTAGAGTTATTTTACATGACATTAAGGTTAAGTAGAAGCTTTTATTACTGGTATTTTTGATGTGTATGAATAACCTCCATTCAGAAACAAATTTGTCAACCTTTTTTAAAGTGTCTGTTGCAATTTATGTGTGAAGCGAGGATTTATGAGAGAGCAATCTAGATTTACTGCACCATCTCCAAAAGCAATTCAGGGAGTGCAATGTATACCTCTGTGTGCATATAAGCTTGCACATGTATTTAACATACAGAACTGACAGCTGAAGTAAGAGACTTTGAAAAAGAATGATGCTGATTGCTAATGATTTGCACAGGAGCGTGGAGATTTGTACTGCAAACCTACATGCTTCCAGTTCATTTTTATTTGGAGATCCTTTGTGTCATTCTCCTCTGCATCCTTTTCTGCAGAGTGCTCTTCTCCTCCCCAAGGCAGCACTCTCCTCTGCCTCACACGTTCTTTGTCACATAGATAGCCACCTTTTACTTAAATAGGAAACACAGACAAACTAAACAACCATCCTTGTGTTCATTCTTTAAAAAATACACAGTGAAAATGGGAGTTTTCTTGTGTTACACATTCTGTATTAAAGCCAAAGCCTGTCCTGTCTGTGCTTGTGATCCACTGGGGGACCTAACTCATATGTGCCACTCCACTGAATGCTGTGCTCATCTTCCTGAGAATCAAATCACTGCTGGGCAGAAAAGTTTGCCAAGCTCCAAGTAAAACAGCCTAAGTCAAGGCTTGGATAGAAGGACATACTGCTAATAGGGACTGTTTAGCTGGGTATCTAGGTAGTTACAGCTTTATGAGAAAGCTGCCTGTTGAGAAGTCTGCCAGCACTGTAAATACTCAAAGTGTTGATGTAATTAATGAGCTTTTCAATGGGTTTTCTACTGATATTGTAAGTGTAGAGGTTTCCTTGTATTTTATTTTGCTTAATAACCTGACCACCAAATAATCTTCTAATACCGATGGAGTACATAATTCCACTTTTACTATATAGAATTTGTAACATTGAATTTCTAATTAGTGTTGCTAGTAAAATATTAAAATGTGTTGTGTTCAGTGTCTTTTGCTTTCTGTATCAGAAGAGGGCTATGGCTGATTTTAACAGAAAGGTAGGCAGCTGTGCACCTAGGAGAGGAAAATGTTAATTGCAGGAAGAGTGACTTCAAGTTACAAAATTGAAATGTTTACAAATTGGCCTATTTGTGTTTTTGTGGTGGGTGTTGGGCATATAGGAAGAGTTATTTTGGCTGCTCTGCAGGGTGTGCTAATGTTTAACATTAAAAATAAAAAATGGAATTTCACATATACATGTAAACAAATAATACATATTTAATAGGCAGGTAGCTGATATTTGTCTAGAAGGAATGAATTTCTAGCTTAGTGTTGCAGTCTAAAGTTACTTTTTTTGTGTGGTCCATTGTATTATGTACTCAGAACACATTGCTTAACATTTTATCTACCAAAATGATTTTTTAAAAAAAATCCAGGGAAAAGGTAAACATTTGAAATTGGTTATATGCTTAATGCAATACAAACAAACAAAAAGGATCACAGAATTTGCCAGATGCAAATTTTATAAATTTCATTTGGGTTGAAAATTGCTTAGCAAGACAACAACAATTTCATCTTGCATGCATAGGTGTGTATCAACTGGAAAAGGTGACATGAGAAGTAAAGAGAGTCTAAGGAATGCCTTTGGGCATATGAATGGTGTCAGATAACTGAGTAAACACAATGCAGTAAGTCCAAGGAACATAGAAGATGGGAATCACTTTGGCTTGTGTGGGAGTTCTTGTGATCTTCCTCACAATTGCAACACATGACCACAAAAACATAGGCTTTGATTTGCTTTCAGAGAGGTGAAGAAGTGAGTGAATAAAATTAAGATGAACTGTATAGACTCATTATTTGAGTGGGAAGTGTTAAAGACAGTAATTACTACAATGGAAATAATCAAAAGCAGTGGTTGATCTCCCACTCTTTTGGTCAAGGTGTTTCAGCAAATCTGTTGCAGTGATGATTTTCAGTGTCAGTGTTGAGGAAGTAATAAACAGGGCTTGCAGTAAAAGGCTATCAGTCCTCAGTAAAGGCTCAGTGAAGTATGGGATGCTGAAGGTGTTGATGCTGCTGGAGGTTGCAATGCTGTTTTGTCTCTACACTAGAATAATTGAGATTGCCAGCTTCTAAACTGTGCATCAGGGCTAATCTCAGATTTATTCTGCCTGCTGCTGCAGAGAGGAAGATTATGCTATATGCAGAAATGTTTAGTGCTCATCTTTTGTCAATCAATTAGCAGAGAACACGATGCAGGTTCTTCAGGAGATGCTGTAGCAGACTATTGACTTTACTTCACCACACCCCTGTATGCAGAGTCCCCTCCCAACCCCCCAGCATCACAAACAGAGTTTATTGCTTGGGCAGTTTAGAAGTGGTAGAAAGTTTTAACTGTAGATGTTCTGCATCTGTTTACTTCATTAAAATTTGATGGGTTGGAGGAATCAGTCAGAATTAGGAAGAGCTTTTATATTGTGCAAAAATGCTTTTTAGAGTTGGCTGTATTCAAGGGGTTATATGCCACAATTTTTAAGGAACTGGGTTTAATTTTTAAATTAAAAAAGGTGGCTTCGGAAGAGGGGAGCATAACAAGCTTAGTAAAATGTAGCTGGATTGTGATGAGCCACAAACTTCTTCAGAAGTGAATGGTAGTATCTACAGCAAACTAGGGAGAAATGTAAACATGTCATTCTAAAAAAGTTTAAAAACTCGGAAACTGAACTGCCAGGTTGCATCTCTCTCAAACCTAGGACACAGTTCTTTGAAAGTCTTTGGCTAAAGTAAGAATCAGAAGCAGCTTTACAACACTACTGCTAGGAAGTTTGCAAGACAGTCCTTCAACACTGCCAACAGAGTATTTCCTGCAAGTAAAATCTGTCATGCCCAGTTCAAAGATATGACTCCTGTTTCTATCTAGTGTCATATTTTGAAATATTAGTCTTCCTATTTAAAATTTATATTTTGTTTCCACTTAGGACTATTACAGGCTGCTAAACAAACCTCCAAACACCTTTTCTAATAATTTAAAATTACACTGTTAAATGCAAATTTACCTTTTAAACAGCATCACTTCTAAATGCAAATAGCATGTCTACACATTGGTGATGGATTATTATTGAATAAACATAAGGTCTTCTTTAAGTGTATTTGATGCTCTAGTAGCACAAGTGTAATGATTATTTTAGTTTAGTATTTTCTGTAATATCTGGTAGACTTTTAAACACAGCAGTGACTTCTAGAAAGTGATGTCGAGGAGAAGAGCAGAGACAAACTGAATTAATTCACCTCAGGGGGCTTTAAAAATATATATGTAAAAATCTGTTTTTACAAACCCATGATTTCTGATCCAGGTCTTTTGACTTCCAGACAGGTGCTTTATTAAATCTCTCTCATATATTTTTACATGAGAATATCAGCCAATGCAGTGAGAAGTGAAGGCACTCATCACCTTGCAAAAGTCAATATGTCACCACATGCTCTAGTAACACAATTTACTTTCTTTTTCCTTGGGTTTGCAGGCAGGAGGTTCCCAGGTCATCTTCACTAATCCTCTGGAGATCGTAAAGATTCGGTTGCAGGTAGCAGGAGAAATCACTACAGGACCCAGAGTCAGTGCCCTCTCTGTTATAAAAGATTTAGGCTTTCTTGGTCTTTATAAGGTATGTACTTCTGCTTTGAATGCCTTCATCATTTTATGCTAAACTTCTATACTGTTGAAACAAAAGCTGTTAAAAACAAAGACATCTTTTGAATTTAAAACCAATCTCTTCCTGCAGGGCAGCCCCACAGTGGAAAACTGAAGAAAACTCACTTCTATATTAATGGCAGTGGGATACAAAAAAATACTCCCCCATTCTATCCTTTGGGCTTTTATGCCAAGCTACAGGGAGTCCTGTATTGCAGACCTGCTGGCTTCTGGCACTGCTCATTTCATTTGGTGGGGTTTTGTGAAAAGTTTCTTTAGCTTTCCCTGTGCATTTTTCTTATATTTATTTTGAGTCTCTGTATCTCTCTATTGTTATCTTTGCAGCAGGATATTCTCTTTGTCTTAATAATTTGATGGCAGTGAAACAGTAGTGAAGTTTAGTAGGATTCAGATTTTTAAGAAGTTAAGTGGTGGGATTTGTCAATAAATTCCACTGAAAAAAGCCTGTTCTGTATGGTACTTCAGCAAAATGCCAGTCAACAGATTCCTTCCCTGCAGGTATACTTTACTGCCATCATTACAGATCAGGTGTAATGGAGCAGAAGCTATTAGTTTCCTTAAACAAGGAAGAGTGTTTCTTCCTGTATCTTCTGCCAGTGCAAGGGGTAATACGTAAATTCAGCAGTTATATTAGCTGTGCACTTACAAAACATTGCTTTATGTGATTTGCCCATAGACCTGCAATAATGCTATAAAAATGTGCACATTCATTTTTAGAGCTGAAGATTTTGTTTTGAATTTGGTAGATGAGATTTGTGACCACTGTGTTTCCTTATTAAATTGCACCCAATTTGCAGTGTTTTTTCTCTTTTTGCTAATCTTCCAGTGCAGCTTGTTTGGTGAAACAGATGATGATCAGTGTGAGGTCTTACAGTGCTCACTGGTATTTTAGTAGTGCTTTTGTGTTTGGTGGAATAAAGGCTGGCAGGGACTGTCCTGCTGTTTCCCTAGTTGTCAGAAAGACATAAAGACTGATCTCTGTCACTTCTTTCATTGCCTTTGGACACATAGTGTGTAAAAAGTATTTCTCCTAAGTATTGATGTCATGTATAACTTACCAAAATTATACATGAACCTTGAATTTTCCTCATTCCAAACACTTAGTTTAGATATGCTTTATTCTTATTTACAAGTTCCCTGTATCATCTGTTTCCTGAGACATTTTATTTTCTGTGTTGTTTATGTGGTAGATCAAATGAGTTTGTACTTTCAGGGCTCAGGCTGCTTGCTGGATATCAGTTTTAGCCTTATTTACAGAATTTATTTCCTTTATGTCTCTCTTCTTTGTGTCAGGGTGCCAAAGCATGTTTCCTCAGAGACATTCCCTTTTCTGCAATCTACTTTCCGGTTTATGCTCATAGTAAACTGATGTTTGCTGATGAAAGTGGCCATGTGGGAGGGCTTAATCTCCTTGCAGCTGGAGCCATTGCAGGTAATATTGCAGAATGTTTCCTAAAAGTAATTTTCTTTTCTTTTAGTGAGTAATATTTAATATTCATTCAGTAGCCCCATATAAAGGAAGGGTACTGTACCATTGTATCTGATTTAATCTAAATTTGATCACTGTTATCCTTAGTGGGAGGCGATGTAATTTTGATGAGAGCTAATTACATTTGCATAATGTGGATAAACAGCGTAATGCAGCTCAACAACTTGTAGTCAAATTTGATCTGTCTGTCTCAATGGGGTTTTACTTGTTACTGAGCTCTCAGAGTTGAAGGCTAATTTGAATCTTTGATGAACATAAAATGAGAGATCGTAAGAGCTAAGAAGAAAATTACTTACCAGGTTTGGATTGTGAAATAACTGAAAAGAAACTTTGTTCCAATGTAATTGCTGAAAATAGGGCATTAGTTTGTAAAGAAGCTGAAGTACCATACTCTGAAATTTAAAATATTTTACAGTATCTCAGACAAGTTTAGTATAAAGACAATATGCAGCTGTGATGAAAAGGTTTTACTAAAGGCACAGGGTATAAAAATAGTAGATGTAAGAACTGTAGTGGTGGATATTTAAACATGCAGATAGAGATGGTCAGATTCTGCACTGCCAAGGACAAGCAGAGCAGATGAAAACCAGGTTTCACAATTGCACACAGCCTCACTGTGTGCTGTGAATGATTGTCAGAATCTGCAGTTCAGAAACAACCACTGGGCTGAGCAAAACCCTTTGCTACTTGTTACAGTTGTAAGGAATCACTATATATCACTATATACATCAATTGTGAGCACCTGTATGTGAATAGCAGTTTCCCACATTGGACTTGACACACAGGCTTGGCTGCACCTTCTCCCTGTCAGTCAGTGTGTTCCTGGTGCCAGAGGGAGGGGGAACCACCTAGGAAACATCTAACAGCTTGGTAGCCCTGTTCATTCTTCAGTATTGCAGAGCTGCCAGAAATGGAAAATTATTTAGCTTATTATACACATACAATACTCATATATATTACTAATTTGTATCTCCTATAAGACTTTTTAGACTGCAAACTTCAGTTTCTCTTTGTTTCATTAGTGTTTCTATGTTGCTCATACTAAGGGATTAACCCTATTAAAAATGTATGTAAATTTCATAGGCCTAGTTTTATAGCATGTATAGGAATCTGCCTCTCTGAATTGCAAATTTCACATTCTCAATTGCTCACTCAATCCTGGTTACACGTGCGCAGCAGGCAAGAATACAGTCTGAAGGGATCTGCCTGTCAGGAAAATCTGCATATGATTGCTCTCTAGGTATGCTTGCAGGCTTAACTGCAATGCTTCTGGTTTTTGTTTAAAACTTCCTGGATTGACCAGTGACACTTCACAGTTTATCAGCACCTATGCAGTCAGTTACTTGTTAACATTTTTAATTCAGTGTTAACCAATTAAAGTTTAACAGAAGTCAAGATTAATTTCATGATTTTAAGTCAGAAGATGGTTCCTCTTTTTAGGGGGATTAAGTTTTTATAGTATTTAGAAGTATTCAGAAATATCTCAGATAACACAGTTATATACTGTGGAGTACATTTCTGAAAACTTTCTCCTTTCCTTTGACTAGAAAGCCGAGAGTGGTGCCTTGGAAGTGGAGATTTGTTCTTCCATCACTGTTGGCTAATATCACGCTGTTGGTACTAAGCAGACTTGTAAAACACCTTCATTGTCCTCAGTCTTTTTATGGCTTGCCTACTGAAGTAAGCAGCATCTATTCTCCTACAGAACAGTCCAAACTGCAGTTTAGACATATTTCTATGGAATAGGGGCTTTAAGCAGTGGTTTTTCTCATC
Source organism: Passer domesticus (assembly GCF_036417665.1). Taxonomy (NCBI): domain Eukaryota; kingdom Metazoa; phylum Chordata; class Aves; order Passeriformes; family Passeridae; genus Passer; species Passer domesticus. The sequence continues at coordinate 23,467,294 of NC_087483.1, forward strand.
AACACCTTTAACAAATGGAGGCATAGGATTCAATTTCCAAATCAATCATCTATGTAATTTGCAAAATACATTGTAGAGTATAAACAAATACAGTAAATTTGCACAACTAATTTTTATCTATTACATATGTACAGCCAATTTTGTCTTGTTTCAAACTATTGCTACATCCAGACCACTAGAAGATGCTGAGAATGGGTTTTGATAGTTTATTTCCTTTACTACCAGTTTCACCCTTTAAATTTAGAAGAAAGTCAGAATGATTATCTCAGGCACGGCAGTTTATACGAGCATCAAGAGTAAGAAGCTGCATTTTTTTGTAATGTCTAGCCCTTGTAAAAAATATGAAAGTTTGCACTTGTATTTTTCACTTGTAAGTGTTTCATCTTTTACAAGATCCTTTGTGCAAATTAAATGTGGTTTTCTTCTAAAAGGTGTGCCTGCTGCTTCTTTGGTAACCCCTGCTGATGTCATCAAGACAAGACTGCAAGTGGCAGCTCGAGCTGGTCAGACAACATACAGTGGAGTTATTGACTGCTTCAGAAAGATTCTAAGGGAAGAAGGCCCCTCAGCTTTGTGGAAGGGAGCTGGAGGTGAGAAAAAAAATTTTTAAGGCTGACCCCAAATCTGCAAATTAGCACTTGCTTTGTTAAGGACTCAGAGCAGTATTTCCAAGGTCTGATTGTGAAAAACATATCTTGTTAAAAATGTTTAGCTTCTCTCCTGAGGGATTGTTTTATTTGTTTAACACTATGATTTCTAATATTTAACAGCTCGTGTGTTCAGATCTTCACCCCAGTTTGGTGTTACTTTGGTCACTTACGAGCTTCTGCAGAGATGGTTGTATGTTGATTTTGGAGGCCTGTAAGTCAAGTATTTGCTATTTAACTTGCACAAAACAACTGCCAAATGTAAAGAAAAAAACCCAAACTTTTTCATGCATAGGACCCATTAAAACTTGAGCACCTGTACTTAAAATTGCCCCTTTATATATGAGGGAAACTTGCATGCCACTTCTAGACAGATGAGGAGATAAGAGCCATTTAATATTTATTTCAGTACAGTAATTTGTAGTTCCATTGTAGCAAGATAGTTTTGTCCATTTTCCTCGTAACACTGGAAGCTGAAAGAATTTACAAAAGTATCTGTAAAAATGTAACTTCGGTTTTGGGTTTGATTTAAAATTAAGTAGTGGTCTGACCTCATTCACTTCACCATAGGAGTCAATTAATCAAGGTCAGCTTTAACAGTCTTCCATATTCAGACAAAAGACTTAAGTATTTAAGCCTGAATAAGTCTATTTAAAGTTCTTTCTTATGAAATCTAAACTAATAAAATGACCTTTTTTCTTTGTTCTAACAGCAAACCCGCTGGATCAGAATCTACCCCAAAAACACGAATTTCAGATCTTCCTCCTGTTAACCCTGCACATATAGGAGGATACAGACTTGCTACAGCTACGTTTGCTGGTATAGAAAATAAATTTGGTTTGTATCTTCCAAAGTTTCGACCTTCTGCCACCACCTCAGCTCAAGCACACAGTAGTAGCTGAGTCCTGAAAAGAGGTTTCAAATGAACAAAGTGATGCAGTGGAAAGAGTTCACAAGAGTACTGCTGTATTATTTTCCAGTCAGCTGCATGTGTTCTAGCTGAACTGAGCTTGCAAATATAATTGCTCCTTTCAAATATTCATACATACCTGCATTTATTTATTTGCACACAAGGAACTGATTGAAGCTGTGGTTCTCTGCCTTGTTCTAACCAGTGGCATGAAACTGTAGCCTAGACTTTGCCTTGCACAGCTTGCATTTAATGTTACTGTACATATTGTACATCTTTGTACAGAGACATCAGGGCATCTATACACGTACATTTATATAATGGGTATTGCAGTTTAAAATAGTTTGAAATGTACAGATGTTTTGAAGGTGTTTTGTTAACATCGTGACAATAAAATGTTTAAAAATGCTTGCGTCAGTTTGCTTCTCTGAATTTCTAGGAAGTTGTCTGGTATGATTGTTTTTCCCTCCACAGAGGAAATGTGAAGATCAGATGCACCCATTTAATGAATGGACAGGACAGAGGAATGCCCTTCACTGCTAGTTACAGCACAGGAGTTGAAATGCAGTGTGCTGGCTTGTAAGTGTTAGAGAACACAGTAATTAGATGAGCTCATGCCGTATTTTATTTTGAAGCACTACTTTGTGACAAGCAATTCTCTCAAAATTCATGGCAATACTAAATGTGTAATAGATATTACTCCTATGGTAGCATATTCAAAACACAATGAGAGACTTGCCAGTTACTAGCACACTCAAGAATTTTTACAGGGTTTACTACTCAGAGTGCCTTTTTTTCCTCAACAGAGAACTTGTTACAAAAAAAAAATTGAAAGCATTCTCCTTCGTTCTAGAGTGCTTTGAATACCTTGAAATTAGGTTATTCTGTGGGGGGGTGAAAATCTACTTACTTTTGTATTATTTTTATATGCAAAACTCATTGTTTGTATTTACAGATGAGTGGAAGTAAAAGGAGAAGAGAAAGTGAAAGGTTGAACTATTTCCCTGGTGTGATACTGAAATGCAAAAATGTCAGAGGAAATAGGGGAGCTGAGATTCCTGCTGTCGTGGAGGAAAGTTAGTCACACCATCCTTGCAGCCAGAGAGGAGATAGGTGGTTTCCAGCCTTGCTTGCTGAAGGTTTACATGTTTCTTACAGGGTTAAACATCCTGGAATAGAGCATATCCAAACCATATAAATTTAGGTGACAGCAGGCCTATCAGGGATTAAGTCAGTTTATGAAGAAATGGCTCATTGAGAACTGAACACTACACAGAGCAGCCTTTCTCCTGCTCTAGCCTCTAAAGAAGCTAAAAACTATTTTGGTGCTAAATAATATTTAGTGAGCCAGAGGTTACAATACACTGACCTTAGAAGTTTGATCACTATTCTGCAATATGAATATAGATAAACCCAAGAGAAGGCATCCTTCTTTATTTGTTGCAGTTAAGGAATTTCTTGTTCCGTTTTCTGGATAGAGACAGGCTTCTGGGAACTCTCCTGTAGCTATGAATTTTGTCTTGCACTTTTCTAAATAGAGAAAAAATGGTGGGGACCCCCTGCATTTAATCTTAGGCACAGCTTTGTTGACTGCCTTGATCAAGGCCTTAGGAGAGCTGACAATGCACAACAGCATTTCTATTTCTTGCAGCTCCAAAACTGGACAGTTTGATCTCCAGAACCCTCATTTACAGCATCTAGCATCACTTTTGGTCTTAACGTTGCAGGTATGGCTTTTGCATTTCTAATCTGTACTCAGCTATTCTGTGAGGGAGGACCACAAGCAGGAATAAAGATAGGGTAGTATTAAATTTAATCATTGAAACTACACAAAACTAGTGCCATATGATCTGCATGTACACAAAGGAAAACCTTACCTACTGGACTTCTGAAAATAAAAGTGCGAGGGAAATGTATTATTCAATGAGAAGTAATCTTGAAAAACCCCTTGAGAACAACCAACTAAAAAACCCAAGCACCCCCTCCCTTCAAAACCATCAAACCACAAGAACTTCTGCTTGTTAAGAATTCTTCTGCCCAAAGGTACAAACCACCTCATGACGTGCCTGTTCCTTCACAGTTCAATGCTCCTCATGTGAACAGAGCTGCTGTTGTAGGGTTGAGGAGAACACACAGGATAAATGTCTGCATACTGAGCAGAAAAGGGAGGGACACAAACTCTTGAAATGCTGACACCAATGGAAGCCTAAACACATTTCACTTCCAGACCCACCAAAAAAGAAAACTTTCTGAAGAAAGAATTGCTGTTACTGCTGTGTCTCCACAAGCTGCTCATAATAACAACACTAAGACAAAGAGAAAAGAAACCCCAAAACTAAACAGAAAAGTTAAACGACAAAGAAACAATGACAATACTCCTGGACACGAAACTGATTGAGTCATATAAACCCATTTCCTATTTTTAAGCATATAAAAACAGCTCTTCTGACAAAACAGTAAGCTTGTAAGAGATTAAGAACTAATGTAGAGTCCTAAATTAAAGGCTACAAAACTGATTTAGTGCCTAATTAGTAAAACTCACAGTATTTATTAAAAAAAAAAAAACAGCCCAAAAGAAACAGCCCCTGTGAAACCCACTGTGATAGAAAACTTTATAATGTGCTATGAAAAAAAGTAACCTTTAACAGAAATTACAACCATTCTCTTTCAAGCCATTAAGAAGTCTTGTTTCGATAAAAATGTTAAAAATCCATAATAATAAAAATCTTGAACTTAGTACAGAAAATTAGTAGCAAGTCTGTAGTTAACAGAGTGAAAATCATCATGGTATCGAAATTAAGTTAAAGTCTAGTTCCTTATCCTTTGGAAAAGAAAAATTTGATAACAGGAGCCTTTTTGCTATTGGCCAATTGCCATTGCAGAAAGGGGTGGCTGAGGGTAGAAAACAAGACTGTGGTGTGTGTAGTAAAACAAAAGGATCAGCTCCCAGAAGCTTTGAACTATTGAAGGGACACAGATTAGAGGTCAGGGCAGCTGACAAGTGCTCTTATAGTATTTATTTATGAATCTGTCTCACCTTTTAATGCACCAATTCAAACAAAAGGAAATAGTATTAAATATGTATTTCATTAATTCAGGTCTAATTATCACATAAGTTTGTAACTACAGACAAATTTTTATTCACATATATTACCCACTACCAGAGTCTGAGGCTTATCTATATATAAACAATGAAACTTGGAACATATGCATGCATATCATGGGTAATTTGAAGAGCTCAAAGTAAAGAATGCTTCAGAGATTTACTGCCTAATGAAGGTTAATCTGTAATACAGAAAGTTTTAGGAGTGAAACTTTTCCTTTTCAGAAAGATACTGTTTCAGATTGGACTTTACAGAAGCCAAGTAGCAAATTTATACCAGGTTAGTGTTTCAGCAAAAGAAGATCCCTGCAAAGTTAACTGTATTAAAAGTTACACAAATCCGAGAATGTACCTGTAATTAATATATAAAACAAAACAATGCAAGATCTGCTTTTCAGTGATCTTAATACGTTTCAAAGTCCATTGCTGAATCCATATATTCCTCCCTGTGCTGGGATTAGCAGTGCCACCCTGGGGTTGGCATCCAGTGATTCCCAGTGATTCCTAGGCCGGGATGCGGGTCGCAGCCTCCTCCTCCGCGTCCGCTCTGTTGGCGTTGATCTCCGCCAGCGTTCGGCCAAAGCGAGTCCACTCGTCCCCGCGGGGCACGGCGATTTGCTGTGACACACAGAGACTTACTGACACCTCCTGAGAAATACAGCTGGGCTCATTCTGAATGGCACAGTGCTTAAACAGGTTCAGAAGAGGTTCCCCTTCCAGATAAGTTTACCTTTATTTTAGTGTAACCATCAAAAGCTCTAACTAATAAAGAAGCAGAATTTGAGACTCCTGCACTGAAGTATAAAATGATATTATTATAAGCTTGTGCTATGTATCTCCACCTGAGAGACTGCCTTCAAAGGGAATGCTAATGCTATATGCTCATCCCATCCATTAGCCAGGTACTATGGCAGTACACATGCACGAGCAACTGCTTCTGTCTAAGAACAAAATCAAGGCTGCTCCACTGCAAAATTTTTTGTTTGTTACATCTCAAGCTAGGATCAGAATTCATATGTGCCACAGTTACACAAGATAAAATTTCTGTTAGAAAAAAACATTGATTTTTATTTCAGCAGACTAACAGTAAAGCTTTTTCTTTTTGACTGGATGACAGCATGCTAAAAAGTTATGCTAGAACACCTTAAATAAAACACTACTAGGAAATACTAATTCAAAAATACAAATTAAACCTAATTATTCTTCCTCTAATGACAGGAGAAAAAATGAAAAACAAGCTGCTAAATAAAGAAACTCAAGTGCTTGCAATATACTTTGCACAATGCATGACATACATACCTCTCCCACGTCATATATAACTATCTGTCCCTCTGAGTCACCTACAGCAATCTCTCTCCCAGAATGTGTCCATCTCACGCGGTTCAGAGCAGGATTGCCCTCCACAGTGATGCTTGCAGTGGGCACCTGCACCAATTTGAAACACATTACTAAAAATGCATCAGGCTGGCATATAATCCTACAACTTTCTTCTATATGTGGTTTTCAGATGGTGAAATTTAAGTACTAAGTATCTGTCCGGTTCCCCCTCTGATTTTCCTCCAGCAAACCTTGGAAAAGGTGAAGTTTATAACCCACATCAGAAAAGGAAACATTCAATTCACAAAGTTAGAAACAAATGGCACTTTCACTGCAGTATTACTGTGGCAACAGGAGCAGTGGTGGTGTGTGCTAACAGGCTTGTTCACACTGTTGAACTGCAGGCTGACAAGGTCTCAGGGTGGGAGGTCTATAATCACTTTTACAACATGGATCAGTGTTACACCAACAGACGTTTTGCTCTCTTGTTATAGGTAAAACAATTTAATTACTACTGTTATTCATTAAGAGGAGTCATTTGTAACCCTGTAATCAAAGAATGCTATCTACTACACAGCAACTACTGGAACGACAGAATATTTAAAAACAACAACAAAAAAGCTATGGTAAAAAAAACTCCACAAACTATGGTAAATACCCAACTATTTTTTAAGAGTACAAACATTTTTCCAGCTGCATTTAACAGTTAACCTGACTTCTCACCTCAGTATCATTGTTGAGATTCCACAGGTCAAGCCTGCCCATCCCATCCACACAGGCAAACAAGGCAGGGTGAGTTGGAGACCACATCACATCATAAACATAATCAGAATTGTCTTCAAAGGAGTAGAGAGGTTTGTTATTCTGCAAAGAAGCAAAGAGAACAATGCGATACCCAAACCCTACATTTCGAAATTATAAAACTAACAGGTAAAGCAAAATACAGAACTTCAACAGTATTACCAGCAATAAGTAAAAAGCAATTTGCATTTTGACTTGCTTAAAAAATGCCACTGCACAAATCAGCCAAAACCTAATGCTTTTTATTATTAAAGGTCTGCTTTCCAAACCATGCAGCCATTTTTCTGGCTGCTACTATAAAACAATCAAGAGCAAGCCAATTTTAAATTGTAAATTTAATGCTTTAAGAATCTTGACGATCAAGCCAATGATAATTCAGTGACTATTACACAGAGATTTTAACTGTGCTTCCTCTGCTTTGCATTCCTCAGGGCATCAGACTAACAGAGAAAAAAGTAATTCTGGCAATGGAAATGACAGATATTTCAATTGTGAGCCTCATCAAGTTTAATTGACATCAGTTTTGGTGCTGTCCCTTATTCCTCCACAAAATTGTAGCAAAACATTTGCCTTATGAACATATGAAGTAATTGACTTTATAACATGATTTACATTTGATTACATTGTAATAATTGTTGATAACAAAGGGCAAAATTTGAAATGAATGGATCAGAACTACACAAATGATGTGCAAGCTGAAAGCAAAGTTTTATGCTGTTAATCTTAGTTCTGCTCATCAGCTGTCTCCTCTTTGCAGAACTGCAGCTAAGAACCTCAGAACTTCACACAATTTGACTTGAGGCTTGTGAACTTCCTTAAGTAGCTTACACTATAGCACCACCTTGTGTCAAGGGCTATGAAGAAAACCACTGAACTATCTAAGTTACCTTCGTTGTCCAAAGCTTTACTGTCCAGTCAAAAGAAGAGGTGACAAAAAGATGTGAGAAGTCTACAGGTCCAACTGCTGCATGGCAGTTGATACCCGTGATTGGTCCCTGGTGTCCTTCAAACATCTCACTGATTCCAGCTTTGCTGTTTCAGAATATACAACCAAGGTTAATTCATTTGGAAACCAAACATCTGCAGACAGAGATAGCACTGAAATGCAATTTAAATACAGCCACAAGAAGATTATGCTGCCTTATATGGATGTTATCTCACTGCAAAAGGCTTCACCACAACAGGATCACAGAAGAACAGGCTTGAAAACAGACCTTAAGTTCAACTAACAGTAAAACATGTTGGTTTTCTACTAACTGTAAGTGCCAAAACATATCCTAGGGACATGAGACTCATTCAGGTACCAGACCACACATTTAACTACGTTGTCCTCCAAGCAGTAGCTACAACTTCAATTCATACAAAGAATAAAATCCAGACTCAGGAATAAGCATGAAACTCCTATTCAATTAAGAGAAGTTGCATATACTTTAAGGGCTTGAGGTTCAGACATAAACCAGTAACAATATATCCCTAATAGCCTCCTATCAGGGGTGATGAAAAAGGAGGGAAACAGATGGGAAGGATGTTACACAAAAGTGATACAATTTTGGCTATTTTGGAACTAAAAAAGCTGTGCAGCAAGGTGATGTGTATTTGAGATGAAACCTGGACACTCAATTGTATTTAAGAAAGCAATTGATAAGATACAGTCAGACAATTTCAAAATAGATTGAACAGCAGGAGAACAGCCAGCCAATTGAAGATCTGTGCGTGATGTTACTGTACAATTATCTACAAAACTGAAACGAAGTTTGGAATGTTCTGCTACAATTCAAATGAATAAAATCACAGTGACCTATGCTGTCCTCATCAACACAAACAATTCATAACACCAATTCAATATTCTAACAATTTCTGTTTTTAATGAAGCTCTTACTCAGGAAAAAGCGCACTGGAATTCAGAGAGAGATACTGTGAACTCCTTCAGTGCAAAGGAGAAAGTATGAACTTAAAACTGAGTGTAAAGCATGCAGCAACTCATCCTTTCACTATTTTTATTTCCTTTGAAGAATTAAAAGTTGGTATTCACCTGCCATGACGGCATGCAGTGTACACTGAGCCTTCTTCACTGCCAACAACGAAGTTGTTGACATCTCCAATAGGGAAAGACATGCAGGTAACAGCCACAGCCTTGGACTGTTTGTGAACCAGCTCCATGCTATCCTGTAGTGAAAGTATCAGCAACTTACTTCATAAAAAGAAATATTAACACCTACAAAATTTTTTAGATTTCACAACAGAAGCAGAAGGCTTTTCTTTTTATTTTACTTAGATACATTGGGCAGGAATAAGGAGGTTTCTTACTACATTTGTGTTCATCACTAATACAAGTACCCCAAAACTATACAAAAGAAACAACAGAAAATATTTTATTCTACAGGTGGGGAAATATTTTATCAAATATCAAGCCACCTGTGTTGGGAAAGTGTTGATTAATGTTTATGAGATCAACTGAATTTTTCATAAAATATTAATCTAGAATAGACATTATATATATATATATATATATATATATATATATATTTATCAGAAGTTATCTTACCTGTGGTTGGGAAAGCATATCCAAACTCCAAGAGCATATTTTCCCATCAGTTGAGATACTAATCAAATTATGAGCATTCTGGGTCCCAACAACATTTACACAGTACACTGGGTGCTAAGAAAAAAAATATTATCAGAAAATAATTTAGAAGTAATAACCAGTTTTGGTATAATTATTGTACAGTAAAATATACAACTTCACCATTTAACAAAGCACAAAAGATTGACCCCAATCAAAAGTACAAATTATACTCCCTTATATAACTGATACTTGTTTTTTCTGACACACTGATTTTCATGAATAGCCTGGTTCCTAAGTGTCAAAATATGGAATAAACATTTAAGCACTGCCAATCAAGTGCACTGGACAGGATTTCCTAGACATTGAACACATGTGAACAGGGCACAGCCCTTGAAGACGTTTCGCCTCGTACCGTGTGAGCAGCAGCTGACAGCGGTGTTCTCTGCACTGGGGTTCTCTTATTGCTGCGATTATCCCACAGCACTATCTGGCCCGAGTATGTGCCACCAACCACCAGGTTGGGATGAAATTTTGCAAATGTGGCTGACATCACTGCAGACTGAAAGGAAGGAAAACAAACAACAAAATACAGGAACGATCATTCAGTGACACTGTCTAAAACTAAAGGGAATGAGGCCAAATATCACAACAATTTCTTTGCCTAAATTTATTCAGTACATTATTTCACCATCCAATTACTTAAGGATTCACCACCCTTTGTAACCTCTCAACAGTCTTTTTGTTTCAATTTATAATTATAAAATGAAGTTTTCCTCCTCTTTTCTTTCATATGCATACATCTGTATTCCTCCTAGCATAGTTTATTAGCAAAGGAAGGCCCAGTAACACACAAGATTTTAATAATGTTTTGCCACATTCTGTAGTCATTACTTCTTCGAGAATGTAGAAATACATTTTGATATAACAGAGTTACTTTTGCAATCTGGGCTTTGACAGTAATGTGACAATGAGGTTAAATTTTGATTCAACTGTGTAATTTTCCAAAATGATAGGAAAAACGTGGATATCTTGGGCTTGGCATAATGGAAGAGATTTGCATGTTTTTATCTCTCAGAAAACTACTAGAAAACCTCCATCTGCCTTTTACTTGATGCATATGTTTCTAGTTTTTATCCTTGTTCCATTTCCTCAGACTGTCTTCATTTTATTCAGTAAAATTAGCTGTAGTATACAATCCCATTCAAGCCTCTTACGTACAAATCTTTGTGGTTCAACCATTACACAAGAAAGTTTTCCTGTTTTTTAAACCAAAAAAGTAAAGGAGATCTCAAACAAGACTGAATTCTGACTGATGTCAGAAATTCTGGAACAGTATAATATTTCTCAGCTGAAGTGTCTAGCTATTAACATCTGTTGGCAAATAAATGTGGTTAAACGAAATGCCAGCCCAATGAAATTATTATATTGACAAACATAACAAAGGTACTTGTCCAAATTCATCTACATAAAATCCCTCCCAATGCAGAATCATACCTGGCAGTGAAAGACATACTCTGGGGTAGTTTTCTTGTACTTCATATTCCATACAAGGGCCACCCCATCAGGCTCATGAGGTGCATCCTCATTGTTGTTGTAAGAGGCTACAAGTAATTCTGGATACTGCATGGTAAGTGAAAAAGACTCAAAGTAAGCAAGATGACTGGCTAATGGTCCAGACAATCCTAGAATCTTTCATTTATTTTGCCAAAATAGGGTTAAAAAACCACCTTGCACCATAAAGGCATGAAAAATTGTCAGTTAAAACTGCAATTGTTGCTAATTTAGCTCCAACATCAGCATTAACATACACTTTAGTCTTGTTCTCTCATCATAACTCTTAAGTCTAAAACCCATTTCTTTTAAGTGAGCTTTCTTTTCAGTGAAGCTGAGTTACCTCTACAAAGCAGTCCATAAACCAAAACCAACTTTCTTCACAATATGAACCTTTTGCTGCCTTTCACAAAAGATTAACAGCTCTGTCTACTTTTTACAAACCATGGAGCACATAAGAAGCACCTTTAGAAATACAGCCTGTATCAACTGTGCTTTTAGGGGAATCAAATGCACAGAACTACAACAACTTACAAAGTCAACTTTAAGTTTACGTTAAGCATTGTTTTTTACCTGAGATGACCAGTCCAGACAACTGACAACACGATGCTTTGACCAACGCTCATCAAAAAACTGCCTATTTAAGGACAGTTTTGCTCCTGCTTGAATCTCTCTACAAAGACAGTTAGGAGATATTAATCTTAGATACTTTTTCAATTAAAAGTATTGGAAATCACAGAAAAGTATTTAACGTTCACATTACCCTTCTTTGTCCTCTAAGTCTCTTCCACTGTAGTCAAAGAAAATGTTGATTTGCTCAGAAAGGGCTCTTTCAACAATCCTTGTGGAGTGGTCAAAAAAACTTAAAAATTCTTCAGAATGCAAAATTTGTTGCTTTTCTTCCTCTGTGAGTTCATGAGGGGCAGCTGAAAAAAATTTATACAGACATTTTCTGGACTGCACGCTTTCACCAATTATTTTCAAGAAAGAAAAACAGTATTTATCACGATTTTTAATAACTTTTGCATTCTATGTTTTGCTGGCTAATTAGTATTTAACAACAAAATTATTTTAAATTAATAGAACAAAAAGTTAAAACATGTATTGATGACTTTCTTTACAGCACTCAGAATGTTGAATTGAGATGAACTGTACCTTCTTCCTCCTCTTCTTTTTTTAATGTTTTTTCTTCTTCAGGTTCAACTAATGGTTTTGGTGCAACCACATCATCTTCCTCCTCCTCATCTAAGGAGAAACATTATGGTGAGATCATCAGTGTTTCTAAAGGGGAGCAGTAACATTCCATATGAATCTCAAATAAGCTGATGTAAAATGGTATCGTGTAGCTTAAAATGGTTGCATTTGTAAAATGCAGTCCCAAGGATAACATTATCATAAACCAAAATATCATTGGAACACTGTCTCCACCTGGGTATCCGTTGCACTGAGTTATGTAGTTGCATAAACTGAAATAAGAAAGGCAGGAAATTGTAAAGAATCCAAAGTGGAAATCTGTCTTACAGGCATTTATGATTCCACACAGAACCATGCAGTGGATGTGTGTTCTGTGTAACACACTGACACATTAATGCTGCGGAATAAAGAAAAATCAAATGTCTAAAATAGTCTACAGAGCAGCTGCTTACTTATGATCTGAAAGCATCAGTCTAATGGGCCTGCACATGGCATGAAGATGGCTTACATTAGCTTTCAGGTTGCTATTCTGAGAGGAAAATTTTGCTAAAGATAATAGCGGAGAGATTACATTTTTTCTGTCATTCTAGATGCAAGTCTCATTATATGTATCATGTTTGGCAATGAAAACTTTACAAGAAAATGTGTTTTCCCTAATTGCAATGAATAACATAAAATGTTAATGTTCAGGAATACTGACAAGGCTTACATCACTTTCTGCATTTCTACATTTTATTCTTTGAATACTGTGAGCCAGAAAATACCTTTAAATTACTCAGAATTGTGGGATATGCTGGCTTTTCTTCATCCACTTTCTAGAATAAGCTTCTGAAAAGACTTGTTTTTATTGGTTAAACAGCTACGTTATCTGCTTATAAGGGAATGGCAGCAGGAAACTGCTGCATGCCTCATCACAAGTAATGAGACAGTATTCAACAGGGACTAGGATTGTTTGTTGCAGCCATCTTCCTGACCCATGTTCAAAGTTATCTAACACAAAAAGTAAAAAAAAAGCAAAATCCACATGCATGCACAAAAAAAGAGTGAAAAAAAAAGGGGTGGTCAGGGGATGGGAACCAGCTGCCAAGCCATGGTCCCAGCAGCCAGGCCAGCTGACTAGATAGCAACAACCAGATGGTACTGCAAGGATTGTCTCTCTGCTATGAGGTGGCAATGGGATGGCACAACATTTTTCTGCCTGACTGCTTCCAATCATGTCTTTCCCCAATGGCAAGCCTGTGCAATTACCAGCACTCCAGGAGGTCTACAGACAAGCCTTTACCCTGCAAACAAAATACAGCTTGTAGGCCATACCAGCTGCCAAACCACACACATAGTGATAGGTTTAAAGAGGTCTGAAAATCTTTCTAACTCCATAGTATAGGCAATAAAAATATAACTGTACCTGCAGGAAAGAAAGCTTTAAATGACACTGTATAATGCACACAATAATACAAACTCCAACTTAATCAAAATGATAATGACGTATGCCAATCCTACATTACTTGAAATTGAGCGATTTTTATGTTCTGACAAGTTTACAGAACTAGGATAAATGGCATGAATGATTTCAATATATGCTCATACTTTTGAACCAAATGGTGAAGGTTAAAATCTTTCCTTTCAAGGGCCTCAATCAGCCACAAAGGAAAACAGTAATCACTGTCTTTTCAGCCAGCCCAACCGCATTTGTCAGCCCTTTCTCCGTCAATGCAGCCAGAGCAATCAACCTGCCAAACATTCAGAATGGAAAAACAATCTGAAAATACAGGGTATAATGCACCTGCCAGTGAAAATGGCCATTTCAAGAAAAGCTAGTGATCTCAGTGACCCTGCTGAGGAGGCGGTGGTGCAAAGGGGAAAGAACCCGTAAAAGAATTCTTAGTGATCTCCACTCTCTTGCACATTGACACTTCCTTACAAAGCATGCCAATTACAGCTTTTGTGCTACTTAAAAAAAATGAAAGCTTTTTTGGGCAAAATAATCACGCAAAGAAACAGAAAGACACTGCTCCTTTTTCGATGGATCCGCATGCACTGCGGACTGGTAACCTGAAAACTGTATAACCTGTGGCCATTTTAAAGAGAGAACTCTTACTGTCAAATAACTAGAGGTGTGAACAATGATTAATTAAAAAATGCAATATGAGTCAATACACGTGACTTTGAGAACAACACATACAGGATCATGTATTCAAATTATGGCCACTTGGATAAAAATCCCCCTCTTTTTTGCCCTGCCAATCAATCTTGCAGAATTAAATGATGCCTTCAAATTTAGAAATTTGGTTTTGGGTCACCCTGTATACATTATTCTAGCTTTGAAAGTCCCAAATTAGAAATTTCAGCCCAACCCCCCATTAGTCATACTACACTGATTCTAAGTACCATTTTCAGTGACAGGAGTCAAATTCTTGTCAAATGTAGATGGTCAACCCCTTAGTGCTATATGACCTTCTAATCTACATATTTTATTCAAAAGATCATATAGTTGATTGCTCCTGCCTTTTAATGTTTGAAACATAAATGGCATATATTATACAGAGCTCTAAATTCCTTCATAGTACTTTCACTGCATACAGCCAGCTGATACTACTGCATTTAAATGCAGGATACAGCATTTATTTTAATATTCTCAAAGTATCAGTCTTGAAACTGAACATGTCATCTCACTGATTTATCTGTAACTGCATAAATCTAAAACCTTCTCTCTAAAGAAGAGGCACATTCAAACTTTCTTATTAAGGGATCTGGAGAAAAAAAAAAAAAAACTAAAAAAAAAAAAATTCCCACATATACAAGTTCTTGACCTCAGTATCTAAAACTAGAATTCTTTCTATTCCAAACCCAGGATGCTTTCTCACAATTCACAAAAAAGGACCATTAAGGTGTTGGACTAAAAAAATGAGGTAAGAAATGTTTGTTTTAATTACTTTTCCTGTCTCTCTTTCATCTTGAATTTATTTAATAGCAGGACAGATGCCAGAATTTGCAAGGAATTAGCATAACAATAATACACTCCCCAGAAAACACTGAAACATTGGACATACTATTTCTGAAAAAGTTCCAGACTACTAAGTCAAGAACCCATGATATTGTCATGCACTGAATTTCTCTCAAGTCAGCTACCTGAATTTGAAACCTTAAGGGCACTCCATAACTGCATCCACCTTATTCACCATTGACTGTACCTACTGGCATTTTAAGCCACTTCAATTGTCAGTGTTCCAAATATTATTTCAGTTTTAAAAAAGGCTGCAAAACTTGGAAAAGTCACAGGGCCACGAGGACAGGAAATGGGACTCTATGTCACATCAACATACTGATGAATATTCATTGTAATATGCTAAGGGATTAACTCCTTGTTGTTTTTGACAGGCAATCAGGGGATCTAAGGTTACAAACTGAGCAGCAAAGTAACTGCTATTTTTATGCAATCTTTAATAGCAACAAATATCTTGCCAATGAATGCTAAAAACAGATTTAATGAAGCACCGAATTTTTACTTTGAGTTAACATCAAAATTGTGATGTATTTTGGCAAGACAGAAAGAAAAGCAGTGCTGTAAATTAGGCTGCACCTAGCAATAACACTGTAGAGTGTAGTTGCAGTTGTCTGAGTAATCTGTTGCTGTGGAGTAGGTTAATCAAAGTTAAATCACCTGTGAAATGGGTGGCTTTTGTTAAGCCGAATGTCTTCACATCAAGTTTCCTATCTGTACTTCTGTACATTTAAGGCGTGTACTAGATAATGCAGAATCACAGAATATTCTGAGTTGGAAGGGACCCACAACGATCATACATGAATATAAAATGGTCCATTATTTCTTTGAAAAATATTAAAATGCATAAATCCTGCATTCACTGTACCAACAGCCAAGAAGCAAATCCTATACATCTGATTTTTATTACTCTGCTTAATATTTTAATTCTCTGTCCTGGAGATATTAGCAGACAATTATTCCTCAAAGAGTGGAGTTAATGCACTAGTACTGTCTGCAGCCAGCTGTGATTCCACATGCACAGTATTGTATAGCAGCACTAAGCAGCAAGTACCCAGGTAGTCCTGGAAAGCCTTAACTGTGACAGCTGAACAAAATCATATTCCCCTATCACCCATCTTTCTTTGGATTGACTGATTTCTAGGAGAGATCCCAATTTTATTCTTTTATAATATATAAGAATCAATTTTCCTAAGGCAGTTTCTCAAATACTTTGAGGTCATAATAAATCAACATATTAGTATTGCAAAAAAATAATGGAAGTTCTGAGAACTGTTAGAACACCAAATGCCTTCATCTCCTAAGGAAGCTGCCACATTTCTAAATTAATTTAACTGTTACGTGAATCCAAAACAAGCATTTCCAAAGGCCTGGTTTTATTTGAGGACATGAAATCTCTCCTATTTAATTCACTTGGTATGTATTGCCACAAATATTTCCAGAACAACGAGGAATGGTTTTAATCTAAAACTAGTTTACTTCTACTGCCTATCTGTCCCACCAGGCAGCCTGGCTGTAGTTTGAATGTTTCTTAATTTAGCTTACAATGTAACTACATAACCAGTGCAGCACACAGAACCGGAACAAAGAGAACTATTTAATTTGGTGTTTTGCTGTGGGTTTGCTGGTTTTATTTTATGTGCTGTCCTCCCCCACCAAATCAGGCATTTGCAGAAGTGGACCTAAACAAGCAGAATAACAGCAGAGCATATCTAATAAAAAACTGCTTCTATTTTCCTTTTTCAAAAGCAGAGCTCCAGCAGCACTTTAAAATCTCAAAACATATTATGAAGGGTCCAGTTCACTTCACTTTATATGAAGCTATGAGCACTGAGCTAACCTAGCTCAGATGGAACTTGCTGCTGGATAAGGGAGCTACTGCAGGTGTAAGTTCAGTTGCAAGCTCCACTTTCAAGTGTACTTCACAAGGTTACTTTTGTTTACAGTATATGCACCCAGATAGGCACAACTCAGACTGTGAGACGAAATAAGAATCAATAAGATATCTTTTACAGAATTCAAATTTATCTAATTGCACCCATAAATTCAGCACATTTCTTTTCTCAGTTGTTTTAAAGAGTTTAAGATTTACCAAGAAAAATATCCAACCTAGTGACTCCTTTTTCGTATGTAGCATGATTTATTCTTTCTTTTTAAACCTATGTCAGATAGCATTGTAAAATGGGAACATAGAGCTTTATTATTAATGTATTCAGGAGGTCTTAAGATAAACCTTAAAAAGATCTCCAACACTGAAATTATGAAAAGACACCTGCGAATTTTGTGAAGCATATGAAATAAATATATTTTAAAAAATTATGATGGCTTTCAAGAAATCAGTATTTGTAAGGTGGAATGGATCATTGAGACAACTTTCTGGTAAATGCAGAAATAGAGATGCCCACTGTTCCACTCCACTACAGCAAACCTCAACTACAGCCTATCTACTGTGAAACTCATATCATACAATCCCAAGCAATTTCTACTGTCAGCAGGCAGCAGAAGTAGAACTCTTCAAGTACCTAAACTGTGATCTAAGTCTTCAGATTCCATGAACCTGACAGAGGGGAGGAAAAAGACCTGAGGGATTAGAGAAAGGAAATGCTGAGGGCATGGGAGAAATGAAAGCAGGAAAACGCCAAACACCTACCTGTGCAGGGCAACAGATAAAATGAAGAATAGAAAAGAAACACAGTTAAGAGAAAAATCATATCCTCTGGCTCACTGAATAATGAAGTTAGAAAGATATAACCTCGCATAAACACCCAAAAGTTCACATACCAAAGAGCAGGAAAATGCAAAATTATGAATGTAGAAGTTGCTAAAATTGCTAACATAGACACATAATCAAAGTCAGTCATATTAAACAACCAAGAGATTTTGTTGTAGAACTGCTGTAGTCACTCCATGTAGAAGGCCACTAGGTTGGTCAGGCAGGAGTTGCCCTCATTAAAGCCATGCCAGTTGCCTCAAATCACCTCCCTGTCCTCCATGTGCCAAGTTACGTGTGGATTCTTGAACATCATAAATGCAAAATATATCCCATTTATTTACCTGATGTCAGCTGATTAAGCAACTTGGTGTTAATCTGAACATATACCAGCAGTGTGAATGTACCACATATTAGTAGCAAGAGTGATGTCACAAGAGATGCAGAGCGACAGTAACAGTTATGCAAAACCTACAAAAATGCAGTAATAGAATTCATATAAACTATCTCGTACATCAACCTTCATTTACCTTACTAAGTTTCCAGACCACAAGTGCTAGTTCTAATTCAGCCAGTCATCATTATTATATTAAAACAGACAAAAAATAACTTTATAGTAAAAAATTAACCATTCACCTTCCTTGGGCTGAGTCATGACAGGTGTTTGTGTCTCCTTTGTGTAGGTAACAATTTCTCGAGGAGGAAAGTCAACTTGTGTAATTTTAGCCATTCCAAGTTTAACAGGTCCACGTCTAAAAATCAGAAAAAACCATTTAATTTTATAATTTCACATTTTGCTTAGAATAATACTCAAATCATTATATCACAGCACTGCTTAATCAAACTTAAATCCAGTGAAAACTTTGAACAAGTCACACAATTATGACTACTATTTTATCATCATTATTTAAAAGCAGCAACTGTATATACATCTGTGAGAAAAGGAAGATGTGCACATATAAATATCTGGATATAACCTATAGTTTAAAATTTTTGCTCTTTGTGCTTGACCAGAATACTGCCACATATATGACATCTGTATCATCAGGGGTACAGATCTACTCAGAAGTCATGCTTGTACAGCAACAGTTCTAGAATTATAAAGCTTGAAAACCAACTTAGTTATACTGAAGGAAAAAGCATTTCCTAGTCTTTTAACTTTGCTGCCCTTTTTTGTCCACCTCTAAGATACTACCTAGAATGCAGAACTGCCAGGCTGACCTGGAACTCACACTGACAAATAATTCAGCCATTATACTTCGTTTCAGAGCACAATACTGAAAAGCTCTGAGCTTTCTGACTTTAATGAAGGTAGATACAGCTAGCATCATACAACACATAATATATTCCAAAACCTACACAACATAAATTCAGGCATTGTAGCCTTCTGTAAAACCTAAGTGCAGTATGTACTGTAATAATACTGCAAGGATCCAACAATTTACCTATATCAGATTTAGTTTCTTATTATCCACTCCTCTCCTCTCATAAAAGCAGAAGAGTAACTCCTTTTGAAACGTTTTGGTGGGCAGAATCATAATTCTTAGCACACAATACAGATTTTAGTTGGTGCTTATAATGAGCTACAGTTTTTATAAACATATTGGTAAGAAAAGATAGGAGTTGCTCCGTTTTTAAATACAGTCATGCTAACCTTTTTATTTCAAATAAATGACTTCTTAAAGTTTATATTTTTCTCAAAGAAAGACTCAAAGAAAACAAAACTTGTGTTTATTGGAAATAAGCATCTACTGTATATTAAATTATATAAAAATTTTCCCAATGCAAGCAAACCATGCTAAGTCTAGGAACAGCAAATTTCTATTACTTACAAAATAGTTTCTTAACAACAACAACAAGTCTTAAAGGAAAAAATGCTCATACTTATTATCTATAAGCACATGAAAGAGGGAATATAAGAAATCTATGCAATACCCCAGATCGGAATCAGAGTGGAGCTGAAGAACTGATGGATCAGTATCCCAATGCAGCGTCCTGGTACCCCAGGTTGAACAATCATGCAGCATTAGCAAAAAAGGCCAGAGATTAGTGAAGCAAATATACACTATGAAATTCTAGAGTTACAGCAAGCTTATAGTTATTTTATTGTTCACAAGAAACAAGGCAATGCAACATCAGTTAAGAGAAATTCAGCAAACATTCAGTGCAATAAAACATGCAGTAAATACAAAAGTTAAGAAGCAAACAGAATTCAGAGCTATTAGCAAAGAACTAAATTATTTTAAAGGTTGAAAATTAAAGGTCTGCAAACAAATGCTGCCTTAATGAAAGGCAAATAAAAGTATTTTAAATACTGATAAGAACCACTCAAAACTTGAAATTTCTTTTAAAATATGTTCAGGTTTGTTCAAGTAATATGAAGACAGATTTGTTAACAAAATGTAAACTTGCCCAGAGCAGTAAATATGTGGAGGAAACTGTCATATTGGTAAAGGAAATGAGTCAAACACATAAGCCTTTTGGTAGTGGGGCAAAAAAAGCATTTCCACTGGGATAAAGAACTGCTAGAGTTTCCAAGATGTGACATTGCAGTAATTATGGGTTAAGCGCTGCCTTGGGCTTGTAAGTGTCATCCGAGTTAGAGCCAACTCCATCTAAGACACTTAAAATCTCTTATAAATTGTGGGCTTTATATTAATAATATGTTTCAAATTCACATGGAATAACAAACAGAATGGATCCATTTCAAGTTGTACTAGAAGAAATAGCAAGGGGGAAATCAATATTCCCTCTACCTTCATTTCTAGCCTTCATCCCCTCTTCTGAAATTTTCATGTAGTCTACTGGCTATCAGGTTTAGGCAGAATTTTAGAAACACACTTGTAAGAGATTAACAGATTAACCTGCTTGGTTTTTTCTGACATTCTCATATGTTATCTGCATTTTTAAAAATAATGTTTCTGAATAAAAAAAAATAAAGAATATGCAATATTTTACTATGATAAGTCAATAAAAGATAATTTTACGTTTTCATCCCATACATGGTAATTTTCTATTAACTAGGTGCAGAATTCCTAAAGTTAACATTGATCTGAAAAATATATACGCAATGCTGTAAAAGCTCATATATATGGGTGTGCCAAGCACTACCTTGTTCTAGTGGAAAGTGTGCATTAGGACTATTAATCATAACTTAATTAGGAATTACAAATCCACCATCTTCATATACAGCCAGTCAACTGCATCCCCAGCAGCAGATTAATACCCAAATCTCCAAAATCTTTTCATATCTTTTGTGCATTAGAGAACACATCATTTTAGCCTAAAGTTAATTATGTGGAGCATACTTATTCATTAGATCTCTGCTATCTTTTTTGACCAAAGAGATTTAAGCTTAAGTGTTTAATTTGGTCCATGAGACTTGAGGCTGGGTATTGCTTATATGTTGTACAACCATGAGCAAAACCAAAACACCATTCATGTTGCAAAGAATACCTTAGCTTCAGATACAGATGCTGCATCACCACAATACCTGTCCAATATTTTCTCAACTTTTCAATCGTTTTTGAGAGGAACTTGGGGGAAAGGCTATAAACATAAAATGCTCCAACTTCTGCACCTGTTTAAGATTTAGCCCTTAATGAGGTAGCTTTCCTGCTTTCAAAGCATTATTTTAATTTTCAAAAGCTGCTTCACTGGGACCAGGGAGAGTCCTTTAAAACAGTTGAAACTAACAAGTAGTACAGGAGATAGAGTTAACTACTTCTCCGAGATACTCTTTTAAAATAAAGGTAACATTCTAAGGTGAAATCCACCTTTATATATATGTACCAAAATGATGCAAAATACTGTTTTTGTTTTCCAGTTTGTTTTGCCTTCAGTCAAATGAATTTATCTACAAGCTTCAGTGAACAAATTTCCCGTTCTTCCACAAATGTCCAGGTTTCTCTGTATTCAGGTACTTTCCTAACAATTCCTATATAGCTAAAAATATTTTCTGTTTTTAAACTAATTCTATGAAGCATTCACCAGCCTAAAAGTAAACCAGCTGTATTTTTTTGACTGCAGGACTTGCACTCTTGACTGAGGAAAAAAGAGAAAGAACCAGAATCAAACTAGGAAACAAAACTCTTTACTAATGACAATAAAGCAAGACAGATGGAAGTAATAACAGGAGCACAGTCTGAACACTGCTTTACTACTTACTAAAAGAGTTACTGACAAGATTCAGCATCACTGAAGAGGTGATGAGATATATTTATAATGTATCTCATATCAGTAGGAGTCACCTATGAAATGCCACGTGTAACACCAAGGGATACAATACAGTCCAACTTTCATGTTCAAAAGGAATGAACTTGTACTAATAAACCAGGATGTGGACACCCATTACTGGGGGAAGGGAAGAATCCACTGGTGGGAGAACAAGCAAGGGGACTCCAACAGGGACTCCATAATGCCTTCAATTTAGTTGTACATTCACACCTCCATGCCGTAAAGATCACAATCCTAAGACAGATTTTGGTTTAAAGTTTGAAAATGCATGAAGCTTTTGAGACTCAAGATATGGGTTTTCTTAAGGCTTCATAAGAAAATGCATACATACACTATTGCATTACTATGTTTGAGAACACACAATCAGAGTGCAGTGCACCAATGAGGTAGAAATAAATGCAGTACACAACGTGGCATTCCATTCCAGGTATGTGGCCCATGCATATGGTTTCATATTGTATTTAAATTAGGTGTGAATGGAAAGAACATATTTTCTTTTAAAATGTCATCATCAAATACTTGGTTTTTTTTCTTCTACTGAACATAAATACATATAAAAACATATTTTTTGAAGACAATTTAATAAGCAATAAACAACAATTTAAGATAATTAGAATTTGCTTGCCACTCAATTAAGGAATGATTATATTGGTTAATTAACACAACAGGCAAACAAGATCATACCTGAGCACTCTTAACAAAAAGTTTGGGTTCAAATCTGCTGCCTGATGTATTCTCTGTTTTAACTGAACGATTTCTATTTAGAAGTAGGCACCATGTAACCTTTGTTCAGGTCATTAGTCTCTTGAATATTTTCAGATTAAGATGCATATAGTTATTTATGCATAATCCATATGCATACAAGATGTTACTGCAGTCTTTTTATAAGATATTTCAAAGTAGTCCAAACTTTGACTCCTTTTCAAAAACTACTACTCATACAACAACAGTGACTGATAACTGCTGCAGTTACTGTGCTTTAACTAAACTTCAGCCACCATGTATACTTCCTAAATTTCAAGTACATAAACTTCAGTTGCTGAGAATATCTTACCAATATTAATAGGCAGCTACTGCTCCTGTTTGCAGACTCTGCATGGGAAACAGTAGAAATACCCTTTGGAAGTAGTGTTTTCCTGCCTTATCACTGTTATATCACCACTTAAAATGTTTAAGAGAAATATTTATCTGACTCTTCTTTAGAGCAGCATGTCTCAAACCACCATGCTCAAAGAAATGGTCAAACAAGTATGACAAGTACTGGCACTGAAAAAAGACCAAAACAACAGTGGCTGTACTAAGATGAAGTTGTTTTGATAAAATAAAAGATTGCACGGGCTGAAGTTGCACTACACAGATGAAGTAAAACAATGAGAAATATGGTTCTGAGTAAGGGAAAAATAAATCAGAAGTAATGCAAAGTTTGTAGACAGTACCTTTTATTAGATCAACTAGGTATGGGAAAAAGCAAATAATCTATCATCCATACCCATCCTCTTTTAAAAAAACTGTTAAGAGTGCAGAAGTTAGACTTTCTGAGTTTGTTATTGTCCCAAGACACTAATTTTACTTCAAACTTGCAAGTTTAAACAACTTCACATTAATGCTGGCAACTGCAAATCAAGAAGTGTAGTTGCATTTCAAATTTTAAAGTAAAGTACTTCTGCAAAACAGTTTTTGACAGATTCAACACTGTAACCTCATAGTATTATAATCAAATAATTAACCATGATTTTCTTCTAAAGCTTAATTATTCAGAACACAGGTACTGAGCAAAGGAACACGACAAGGAAAGCGACATACCTGGATCCAACAGCACCATCCCCCGAGTCCTGGCTCCCAGCCTCGCTTGGCGTACTCACGGATTTGGAGGACGGAGAGGTAGGAGGAGGGACTAAATAGTGAAACAGACAGGTATCCGCTGTTACTACTCGCAGAGGGTGCACAGCTTAGGATGTTTGCAAATTAATTAAAAATGAAGTATTAAAAAAAAAGTGATGGCGAACAAAAAAAAAACATGGATGAAAATGAACAGTAGAAAGAGAGGGGAAAAGACAATGTTAACAATTCATGCTGGATTTTCATGCAATTGTTTGGCATTTATGCATCTGGAGCATACAAAAAGACATGGAGGGGAAGAAAATGAGTTGAAAAAATATTTTTAAACTGAACTTTTGACAAATGATGACACTGATTTTCAAAGGGTAATTTCCACTGACTCATGTTGCTTAAACATAGGAAAGATAGTTGCTAATACAGCTCTGACATTAGTCTTTCTTAAAGATTAGACAATGAATGTGTTTAACTGGCAATGTTATTTCAAAATATATAATCACCAAATTGTGGACCAGAAAAGTGGCTGTGTCATACAGCATTCTGTTATTTTTGTTCTGAGTTGAATCAAATCAACATAAATCTTGTGTATTACAAAGTTTCTAGTATTAGGTCTTGAGAATGACTCTTTTTTTTTGCTTGACAGTAAGCAGTCTAGTACCACTGTATTTAAACTTCTCAAGTGTCAATTCTTTTCCTGCTAGCAGATGAAGACTGCACTTACCACTTGAAAAGTAACACTCTTTCTGGAAGTGATATATAGTGAATTATATAATGCAATCTGATACAAATACAAAGCTACTTAAGTATTTCTTTCAAATTTGTTTTTTAGAAATTATAATTTTTTAATGAAACTTAGGGTTTAATCAGAAGAATTAGGGATGTTTTGGAGGTCCTTATATGCTTCATTTTTCAGCAATATGTAAAGCATTTAGTGCTTAGCAACCCTTAAAAACCCCTTTAATCAAATGAACACAAATTATTTATGTAAACTGCTGCCTACTCTGTCAACAGTTAAGCATGGGAGAACTCTGAATTTAGGTCTGCAAGGTTTCTACAGAATTTCTTGAAATCACAAGTATATTGTGAATGCTAAAGAATTTTTCTACCTCATCTCAAAACAAAGCCATGGTTCTGATTTACAAAAATTCTCCCTTAATTTCACCAAAGTAACAGTGAATTCTTCAATTTACTAAAATTTCATTCCTCCTAGTGGAGAGACCTTTTCTCTAGGTCTTGAGTTGTATTTCATAAATTCATACACACACATTTAGACTTATATAACTGGGGGTATGTAAGAATATATAAATTCGTGAACTCATCCCTGCAGGTACCGGGTGATCTCCAGCAGAGGAGCTGCCCGCAGGCCTTTGCTTTGCCATCCGTGTGCATTTTCAGGGCAGGGTGAGCCACTCGCAGGGCTCAGCGCTGGTGCTGCAGCGCTCTCTTGTGGGGACAGCGACTCGGGAAACCCTGCCCCAAACCGAGGGCAGCCCCACTGAAGGACCAACAGGCTCACGAAAAGAGCAGATGGAATTTCACCTACCCCAGAGGATTCAACTGTAAAATCTTTTTGAAAATTATTCAGGTTCACTGACCGAAGGCTTCTTTTACAGTAAGTATGGTAGATATGATATGGTAGATATCAAAACATACTAACACTGATACAGTTCACTCTCGAGCAGTTAACAGCATAGGAATTGCCTCAGGAATTAACACAATTTTCTAGGAAATAATCTAATGTCAAGCAACGCCCCTCCACTGATAGTGTGAGCACAAGCTACCTCAGCTGCACACCAATCAGCTCAGCCACGAGTTAGCATCAGTTCAGGCATACAATCCCTGTACCTGCTGCCATCCAGTCAGCAGAAAAGGAGCTTGAGCCCTTGGCATGCCAACTGCAGGCAGCAAGTAGGACATTTTAACTCAAGGATCCATATCAGACCTGGTTATCTCGAAAGGAGACAGACTGAATGCCCTGCATACACTGAAGGGTGTGATTAAGTAGCAGCTCAGTGGAATTAAACACAACATGCAGGGGTGTGCCCCACTCTTGCATGTCAGCACCTCTCAGTTTTTGATTAACACCTACTCTGATCATGTACATTAACCTGCTTTGAGCAATGGCCATTCTGTGGCTTTCAGATTCTCTGCCAGCTGTGAAAAAAAACCAACAACCACATACATTCCTACAAAAATTTCATCAACTGCCTTAGCACAGTATCATGCAAGGGAAGTGTTCAACTGTTAGTCTAGCAAAGAAAATCTGTAGCAGGTCAGAAATGATTTCTTAAACAGCTGCACACTGGTACTAACACAGCCAAATAGAGTCTCTCAACTATTAAATTACCAAAATGGTAATTTACTGGTAAATTACCAGTTTGAATTACCAAAAATGACTGCTGGGGCTGCAGGAATCTGAGCAGCTATAATGCTGTTCGCTTTTGAACACTTGAGTATTCCACAAAAGCAATTATAAAAGTATAATTGCAGCTATATCTGTAAGAAATTATTACTATTTTATTTACAAACCCAGTTGAATAGAGCCTCACCAAGAAGCCAAAGTGATAAGCTTTAAACCCCTTTGATTTCAGAGTTGGAGACAAAAAGCAGAGTTGCATTATCATATTCCTTGCTTTCATCTTCCATAGGGATGTGCCTAAGGCAAAAAGCAAGAGCCAATATGCTAACACATCCAAGAGCTGCACAGGCACCAATCATCACCCTTGGAAGCTAATTTTTATACTTAGTGTTGCTATTGCTCCATCAAAATCAATCAGGTATTTGAGATAAGAAAAACTAGGGTGTAACAGATGTGGAGAGGAAACAAGCTAACTCCACACAAAAATATCAGCATTAAAATTTGGCATTGTGGAAAAGAGTAAGGAAAAAAATACAGGAGAATAATGAGCATGAAAAACAGGAGGGAAAAAGAAAATGCATACATGATATTTTAACTAATATACTTCACATAATCCACTAAGTGTAAATGGTGTTATTTTACAAAATAATGTTATGTAATATGTACTGAAGCAAATCATTTGACATTTATAACAGAACATGAAGGACAAAATAGTATAAAACCCAGACATATATAACCCCCAAAAAAGTGTCCAGAGAATTATTATGTTAGTTACATAAATACCTCAATCTTAACCAAAAAAAAAACAAAACCAAAAACCAAACCCAAAAAAACACCACCACAAAAAAACCCCAAAACAACACAAGGCCCCAAAAACCACTTCACCTAAAAAACAGACTAAACAAAAATCTCCCAAACATTTACTTCAAACAAACAGTAACATTCCTACCAACAGGAGACTCGGGTGTCAACCCCATGCTCTGAAGCAATGCTTCTGCTTCTCTTCTCTTCTTTTCAAGATCAGATTCTTCTTGTACTGGAAGAACATCTTTCTTCTGGTCAGTCTAAAAATTATTTAATAATTAAGTTACAGCTTTTAACCTTTCATTTATTTTGATACCACACAGGGTGGTAATACTGAAACCTATCAAGTATATTAGATATTCAATTTCAATAATTCCGATGGTTCTTTTTGTAGATAAAATGAACAGAGAGGAATAACAATGTTCCAAAGCTTTGGTACTGTCTTCAAAGGACATATATAAACATGCAAAAAGTGTCTGTGTATTTGCCAAAACAACTAACACTTCATAAAATTGAGTACCTTTTTTTACACCAATCCTAAGCACTGTAAAATGCAAATAATGACAAAAACATCCTGTACCTGGGTGTAAAAGTATTTTAGAGATAGTCATGTGGTTCCTATTTTAAAATTACAATAACTGTGTCAAAGAAAAGTAGTTTTCTTTGTGTTATCTGCTAGATATAACAGGATAGGTGTAAAAAAATACACCCCCACCCTCTTTCATTTAAAATAGGGCAAGCCCTATTGCAAAAGATGCTGAACACTCTGTATCCTTCTACTCTTAGTTAGCTGCTTTTTTAAAAAAGCAGTTCTGGCAATACACTGCTCCAAGGTCATTAGGACATAATTTGAGCTATTTCTTTCTCCTTTTTGTCTGAATCATGTGGTTGGCAGCTGTGCAGCCTTCAGTCATATGCTGATTTAGAACACCAACTAGATCAAAACCAAAACACAGAGAAGTAATGAAAAAGTACCCAAAACATACCAGTAAAAGTTTCTTTTATGAGATACAATTTGCATTCAGGAGAAACAGTAATCTGTCACTGATTGTCACATACTCCAGCAGCCAGAAATCCAGAAGACTGTTAACAAACTAAATGTAACACACAAGCACCACATACATCCTGAGTGCTGCTCATTTCAAAATTCAGCCTGTAGACAGGCCAAAGAGCAGAACATTGTTTGTACAATGATAATACTGACAGTCAGATAATTCCTACAGACATCTTCAGAACCATACTTCAGAAATGAGCTCTTTACACTACACCTATCACAAGTCATTAAGCAGAGCTTTCAGGCAATGGATCAGAGTGATGTGATTCATGATGTCACATGCACAGAGACAGTTCTAGAAATCTGAACTTTATGCTAGTGCAAGAAACTAATTTTTAATTTTTTTTTAATCCAGCTTATCATACAGACAGTTGAAAAGAAAACAGTAGGTGTTTACATTATTAGAAAATGAAAGTGCTATATTTATATTAGCACCAATCATTAAACAATCACTTCCTGAACAGGACACAGAAAATGACTGATAGATTATGTGAACCTACTCTTTCAATTTTGGGCAAGTAACACATGCAAGTCAAAGTGAAAATTATTTCTTACTTCTTTCTTCTTTCTTTCTTCCTCCTTTCTCTTCTTCTCCTCTCTGATTTGAGCTAATCGTTGCTTCTTGCGCTCCAACTCCGCCTTCAGCTCGCTTTTGTCAGACATGGCTGAAACACTGATCAACAGAAATCATGTCACTCTTTGGCTTTTGTTTTGTTTAGGTGTTGTTTTGGTTTTTTTATATTTTTTTTAGATAGCAGCTTTTCTTTCCAAAAGCCATCTGCAAAGAAATTACCCTAGCTTATTGCCAGAACCAGCTCACCAGAAGCCTGAGTCAATAATAATTGAAAAAACCCACATTCCTATTTCTAGTTTTCTTTCACTTAACACATTCTCAATACTAAAGTGATTGATTTAAAACAGATAGAACCATGATATGATGACACCATCCATTTCTAAGGTAGGTCTGATGCTCTGTGAAGGAACTACTTTGAAAGAAGCCTTAGGCACTGAAGATGTGAGTATGTGATCTTGCCATAAGATTTTTGCAGCTACAAAACCACTTGCAAGACTGAAAAAAGCAAGAAAAGCAGCAAGCCAATATTTTTCTTTCATTTTTTCAACTCAACAGCTAAATATTGGCATGCTATGACTTAACAGTAAGTATACAGACCATTCTATGATTCAAACTTTCTACAGACCACTATATGATTCAAAGTAAAGATTTATTAAAGCATTTAGTAGGATTACTATAAATGATAAAGAAAACTGTAAAACATAGGCATTATAATTTGTTTTTCAAAACTCTTACACTGTTAATAAATTGGTGGATCATTTAAAGACAAAAATGCTACAAAAAGTTGTGCTATGTAACTAACTCAAATACAGA
Organism: Passer domesticus; assembly: GCF_036417665.1. Taxonomy (NCBI): domain Eukaryota; kingdom Metazoa; phylum Chordata; class Aves; order Passeriformes; family Passeridae; genus Passer; species Passer domesticus. Next base: position 23,496,770 of record NC_087483.1, read on the forward strand.
CAAGAAGGTCAACAACAAAAGGTGGAAACCCTGTAAGTTTAGAACTTCACAAAGATTCAGAACACAGGTAAGAAAAACTGGATGAAAGGGCTAGGTGAAAGAGAGCTTAATTTTACTGTTTTTAAGTAAAATCAAGTCAGCAAAGAAAATGCACAAGTGGTCCTACAACAAATGAGACAATTATAAATGCTTTTACAGTAAGTTTGACAATAAGGATACAATATTCAGCGTTAGTAATGTGACTATGTGCCAATTCAAAATAAAGAACACTTGCAAATGTTTGCATAGCACAGCTAAGCACAGAAAGGGATGCAAAATGTTGCAAGCCTCATACATCTAACTTCACATCTTAGCAATACGTATGCCGGAGTCAGTGTGTGTATTCCTTCATGTCGCCTGTTAGCACTAAGTTAGCCAATAAATAAATAAATAAATAAATAACCTACAGTCAGCATTTTCAAATGGCACTCCCTTTAAAGAGCGCTAGGAAAGCGCGCTGTCACACCATGGACTGCCGGCCCGGGGAGGCGAAGCAGCACAGACCGAGCGCAGACCCAGCGCAGACCGAGCGCAGACCCAGCGCAGACCGAGCGCAGCCGAGGGAAGGGGAGCGCACCCCGCCGGCTGGAGATGCCCGCGCCACGAACCTGCTGCGGCCTGAACGGAAGCCCCCACCCGAGTCCCGCCTGGCCGAGCGCCCGGCAGCCCGGACAGCGCCGCCCCACGCCCCGCGGCCCGGGAGAAGGCGGCACTCCCGGCCCCTGCACCCAGCGAGCCCCGCCCGGCTGCCACAGCCCCCGCTGCTCGGGGCGAGGCCGAAGGACGGCGCGTTCCCACCGGGCGGCAGCAGCGCTGGGCGCGGCTCGGCCCCTGCGCCCCCGCCCGCGGCTCCTCCCGCCGCTCCTCCCGCCGCTCGGCCCCTGCGCACCTGCCCGCCGCTCCTCCCGCCGCTCGGCCCCTGCGCACCTGCCCGCCGCTCCTCCCGCGGCTCCTGCCCCGCTCTCGCCACCCTCGCCCCGCGCCCCTTCCGCCGCCGCACAAAGGCGCCGACAGCTGGCAGGCGGCTGCCGACGGCAGACGCCGAGGGTCAAACCAGCTTCGAAGGCGTTGCGGAATGCGCGGAAATCTACGGGAACTGCAGAAGGACACTGAGATCTGTGCAATAAAACACCCAATGCCCCACTCATCCGCACCGTAAGGGCCGGCAGTCGGAAAAGAATTATACACGGAGAACGAGCGCGAAGCGACACAAGAACAGGGCGGTTCCCGAGTCCCGGCGCCACACCCCTCCCGCTGGTCCCTGGCGAGCGAAGCCAGCTGGAGAACAACGACACCCAGCATGCAGCGCGCACCGCTGGATGGATCTCGTCGCCGGCGCTCCCCGGGCGTGGCCGCGCGTTGCATGATGGGACTCGTAGTCTTTCGGAGTGGGGACGCTCTAGCAGCCTGTGCTCGGTGCCCGCAGGGCGCGGGGAGCGAGCGCCTCCTCCTGCCGTGGAGCGCGTGCGCGCATGCGCGCCGTGCCCCGGTTCGCTGATGGCGGGAGCGCATCGAGCTCCCCTCACGGACGGCTCGGCAGCGGCCGGGCGGGGCAGAGCGGGCCGAGGCGGCATCCCAGTGCGGGACCGCGCCCTCGCCTCTGCTTTGCCTTCCGGGCAGTGAGGGACGATCCACGCTAGGCCCCTCCCGCGGCCGAGCGTGCAAACCAGTCGTGTGGGTGGAACTGTGTGGTTTTAAGCGCGGGGCCCTGCGCGGCCGGTAACCACAACCCCTGCAGTGACCGGGGATACCGAGTATAAAGGCCTGATGCCGTGTGAGCGGTGACAAAATGGCCCCCGCAGCCGCTCTGTGACAGACACACTGTGCGTGTCAGCCGGTGGCGCTGGCTGCCCTGGCGACATCACAGCTCCCATGGTGAGCGTGGGGCAGCAGTGAGCTTGCACAGCTCCTTTTGATACAGCTCCGAACTGGCAGCAAGTGGCTTTGCTGTTTCCCAGTCGTCCTAAACAAATAAGTGTGCTGTGATTTGTATCCTGTATCAAAGTCCTGTGCCTGTTTTTGGTAACTGCTGGGCAGGTGCTGCTGGCCTCTGTCGCAGTGAGGTGCAGGGTCCCCCAGCCTGCTGATCTGCCAGGGCTGTGCTTACCAAAGCAGAATTATGGGGAAGATTGCTGTAGTTCCAGTGGAGTGTGTGCTCACAGCACCCTATGAACAAAGCTTTTAGAGGCAATAACTCCAGAGCAGGTTAAATGTTCTGCTATTACAGAATTGGAATAATTTACTTGCAATGACTGGATCTACAAATAGTTATGCCTGGTGAGTGTATTTTTGAAACTTGTCCTGACAAACACTGGCTTTGTAGCAGTCCTGTGAGGTATAATAACCTGAACGGGTTGGTTGGTACTTTACTAGGATAGCTGCTAGGAAAACTTCAATTGCTGCAGTAATCAGTGTTGATTATTTATTCCACTGTAGCGTTCCATGTGAGTCGGGGTTCATACTGTACCTTAAAAAGTTTAGAAAAACCCTCTGTTGTTTAGATGGCTTCTGATAATTGAACAACCTTCATACATTTTGTAAGAGTTTCTCCTCTCTTTCCTGTTCCTGCTAGATGGACATTTTTCTTTTCTGTCATGTCAAAATGAGGTGATGATGAATGGTGGGTCCTTTCTGCCACGAGAACCCTTTTGCAGTCTGCTAACCTTTAGCACAAAACATCCACTAGTGGATGGTCCAGCACTTGAGGGTGATTCCCTGCCAAGCACTATAGAAAATACATTTACCAGCTGAAAATTTCCAGGTTCTCCCTCCTCAGTGGGGTCTGCATATGGCACTCTCAATTTTTTTCTGTTACGTGGTTGAGACAGGAGATAATGAGAGCTTCTTAATGGATACTGTAATTCACCAAAACCTGCACTGTTTGAGAGGGTTTATGAGCACTGCCAGGAGATCAGCCCAAGGGAGATGTATTGTATGCTAGGCTATATTCTGCCCTCGTTTGTGCACCTGTTTCCCACTGACCTTAAAGGAAGTTTGTGTACTCATCTAAAGAGGAGAATATGTTTGGATATTTGTTAGGATGACAACAGATTCTTTTGTATGGATTATGTTAGCATTACTAGCCAAAAAGATCAGAGGGTAAATAAGGAGACAGAAAGTGTGCTGTTTTTTTTCTATTGTAACTGTTAGCTCTAACAGTTAAATTTTAGTATTTTCACATTGTTATGAGCTTGGTTGAGTCACTGACTCACAGCAGCAGTCAGCTCTATTCAATAAAGACTGGGGCCATGGAGTCATTTTTCTGAAAACAGAAATAGAATTTGTTCCTTTTCTAGTTCTTTCATAAGAAACTTGCCAATGTGTTGGAAGAAGCCCTGAAAAATTACATGAATTCAGATTGCAGCTAAACTATGAAGCCAAGACATAAGCATCAATTTTTCATATAAAATTTTTCTCACTATATCTCCTACTTCTTAGCTTAAATCTTTGCTTTTAACATAAGTTGATAGTTGAAAATGCAGTTATTACTAGCAGAAGCCAAGCTCCACATTTACAAAGCACTTGAGCAGAAAGGAGATTTGACTCAATGGAAAGATGAACACTAACATGTGTCAAGACCTGTGAGATGACACCTATGCTGGAAAGCATTTATTGAAGAAAAATTTGGATTTCTTGACTCTTAAAACCATATGTGATGGGAAACATGGACACTTACTTAGGTCTATACAAATTCACACACACACACATATCTATATACACATATATTTCTGCTAAAGCTATGTGGTTTGATATTTGAAAGGAGGTCTTTTGAGTGGAAGGCACTGTGTATAATTTGGAGTGTTGCTAAAATCATATCTGCATGGAATAGTTCATGACTTTCATCCTAACAAGGAAATGAACACCTGAATCATGCCTATGTGGTTTCTGAGCCTTTCTTCCTGCCACATTTCAGAAGCTGACAGTTATCCTTGTGACACAGGTGTGAAGTAAAGGTGACAAACACTATACAGAGTTTTATAGGAGTTAACTCAAGATCAGTCACAGAAGTTCAAGTGACGGTTAAAAATTGCCCTTCCTTCTCTTAGTCCCACGATCAGTTCAGAAGAAACAAGTCTTCTTAAATATCAAACAGTATTTAGAAGTAAGCATTTTAAGTGGAGGCAAGCTCTAGATTTGTGAAGTTAAAACATGACCTCGATAGGGTAGAAATTATTATGGGCCGTTGTTTGAACTCCTGATATGCACTAAAGCCAATTTCATATTTATTTCCATGGGGAAGGCAAACTACTTTTCATAGAAAAGGATCAAAAGCATCAGAGTGGATATGCTGTGTTAATAATAGGAGGTGGGACAATGAGGGTAGAAGAACTGATGGGACACTTATGGTTCAAAGAATTCAGCACTTTTCATTTATGCTGGAAAAAATGTAAATTATGTCACCCTCGCCTCCTAGTGCAAAGTTATCAGACAGACAATCACTTAGTGATACTGCTGACATTAAAATGGCTGGAATGTTATTTACTTCCATTTATTTCTTTTGGAAATCTTACAATATCTTATTGCAAATGAAACAAAAATCCACATACAATGGTGTAAGAAACAAAGGTTTGTCTGCAGTTTCAGTGCTGGATTATTGTTCTATCTCAAAGCTAATTGAAATCCAAGATGTTTGTATCACAGCTGTAATGAGACACTGACAAATACCTTTCTGCCCCAGTGGAAATGTAATCTTTCTATTGAACATTTTGTCCTGGTAAATTCCATCTGCAATAGGCACAGGCATTTTGCATTTGAATCAAGAAGGTCACTCCTTTGGATCAGATGATATAGTGCACACTCCACTTGCCTTTAGATGAAATTGATCCTTTACTGCATTGAACATAAGACTGTGCATTTTTTACACCTAATTATCTTATTGTTTCATCTAAATGAAATTGGAATGCTAACATCACTACCCCTTTTTGATCTTTGCATGTATCAGTGAGACAATTCTCTGAAAAGCCTTATTTCTTAGACAGGAATGCTTTAAAAATATTCTGTTGCATTTCTTTGTTAAATAAACCAGAATAAAATCAGTGTTTCATTTATTGATAGAATTGAATATTTGATAACATTTCCCTCACTTTTGCAGCAGTAACACATAGTTCTATGTATAATTACTCAAACTTGTTTAAGTAATCTTCTCTTACTTCTAGTGAGTACATATTCAACATTTTGGTTGTTTTACTCATAAATAATGCCATTGACTTCAGTAAAGAGAGGCATCATAAAACTGAATGGCAGTTGCACTCTGTTCAGTCTTCAGTGTTAAAACTTTCATTACCTTTGGAAATGTGACCTTTTTTTGTTTTTTTTTTTTTTTTTTAATATAAAGTAAATTGTACTGAGTGTATGTACAAAAGCATGTAGGTTATTTTTACAAAAACAAAGGGAAGAAATCTCTAGCTATGGAGGGGCTACTGTGCAATGCATAAAAAGCAGCTAGGTCTCTGCAGGTTTGAACCTGTTCTTATTTAAATCAATGGAAATTTCACTGCTGGCTGCAGTAAATGCTGTATCGAGACCTGCAAAAATCAATTAAATGTGTTCTTAATAGGCTTTCATGCCTTTGAAAATCTTTCTCTAAATTAAAGATGGAAACCAATCAATTAGGCCTTAGAGTTCATTTTATTAAAATAAATCCCACAATATTGTGCAAAATGAAATATAATGCTTAGATTTACTGGCTTTTATTTGTCCAGAAAGATTAAGCAGTATCTGTGATTGTCAAACAACCTTGTTTTATTTGCTGGAACAAGTGGGACTCAACAGAATGCTGATGTGACTCTGTATATTTTTAATTGTTTCTGCACTGTGAAGAACAGTGCTGGTACTAGGAAGTTGAGCAATGAGAAATTGTTCTGTCAAGACATGGACTAAAATTAATTTTAAATAGACTTTTTATGTGATATTGTAGCAATTGGAAATTCTGATTTAGTGTCTGCTAAGAAAATGTTGAAAATGCTTTTAGAATTTTCTTAACTAAATAAAGTTCAGTAATAGTGCGTGCCAAAAATGTAATTACTAAGGAAGATTATTTTTAGTGTAAAAAAACTGTGGCTTGTTCTGATTTGTATTAATTTAGAATCTTTAATTGTTCACAGGAGATCCAGTGACAGCTGAAGAGTACCTGACACAAGCTGGCAGGTGGTACAGTGTAAGATTTGCATAAAGCTGATTTCTCCATTTCTCCCATCTTCATCTGCTGACATTCAGGTGCCAAAACTCGTTTCCTTAAACTGCATTATTGTGAAATGTATATTTATCTGTATCACCATGAGGTCATAGCATATGGGCTCTATTCACCTAGAACATATTCTGTGAAACCTTAGGTAGTTATACTGCTTTTGTAGATTTAAAATGACAGCATTAACATCTATTTTGTGTTTTGTAATTTGTAATTAAGCTGTATTTTACCATGATATGAGACAGCATCTTTATTATTACAATTTTTATATAAACTAAAATTATGTAATGTAGGTAACATAGCAATACTTCATATAGTATGCATGTTACCTTTTGCATAGTTCTTATAGTAAGGATATTGAGGTTGTCATTCATTTTATTTAATAAATCCAGATGCTGAGTCAAGATGCTCTAAATACCTTAAAGCTGTTACAAAACCAGAGAGAAGATAAACTTCAGGAGGAATTTCAAAACGAAAAAAAAATTCAAGTGGTGTTTGAGGGCCTATTATAGTTAAGAGGTAAATATTTTAAAAAGAATAAAAATAAGGAATACTGCATTTGGTAAGTATTTAATGAAACCAGCTGTATCTGCATACTTGAAAGTGTGATCCTAACAAATACTGAGTGGCCCCCTTCAAACTAAAAACAGAAAAACGTGTGACAGCCTGAGAACAAGCATGATAGTCTGGAGAAAATTGCTTTGAAAAGTTATTTTAAGCTAATGAGAAGTTCATAAAAGAAAAGTGCCATTTCATCCAAATAAGTGTAATAATATCAGCTAATGTGGAAACACAATCTGGGGAGAAAAAAAAAGCATTGCAAGGCCTGGAATGGCCAGTATGGAATACAGAAATGTGTCCAAGTGAGTAAGCATCAAATGAAGGATTATCCCTACTTGTGGAGAATCCATTCCAGCAAGTAATTGAACCGTGGACTACTGCATCTCAAATTTGTAGGACTCCCCAGAGAGCTAAAAGGGACTCTGCAGATTTTGTCATCAGTATGCCAAAGATCTCTGCTCTGCACTGTAGTGCTGAAAAGTAGGTGTTCCCCAGATTTCCATTTTTAAAGGACTTCTTCCAGAATACTGATCAAACCTTGGTGTTCTGAGTCTTTAAAGGTACAGTGAGGTTCTCTTTGCTGTTGTTTTGCATGTGAATACAAAAAAGAAGTTCTGATTAAGGTTCTAAAATTAGAGCAAAAATGTTGTTACATTCTGAAGTAGCTTGAAAGGTAAACGGAAGGCTACCACGTGTGTAGGCTAACCACAGAAAAAGAGAGGGGATAAGCATTTAAAGAGAAATATTTTATTCCATACTTAGCTTGAAGTGAAAAGAAACTATGCCAAATAACAGAAAGACAGCTAGGTGTGCAAAACTAGGTGGCAGGACACTGGGGAAGTGTGCAGGATGGAGCTTCTGAGACTGCTGAATAAAGATGTTAAGTACAAATTAGAACTGATTTTGTACTGAAGGGTCTGCCAAAACCATGATGCTAGAATACATTGATGCAGGAACATCCTAGGTATATTGCATATATCTCAAACAACTTCTAGAATGTCATGCTAGACCACACAAGTGTCTTTTACCAGGATGCCTGTTTTGTTTGCAAAAGGATTGCATATGAGATTCTGTATCTGAACTCGAGAGGTAATGGGATCTGCAGAACCAATATTACAAAAGACTTCACAATTTTACTGGATTTTTTGAACTTTGTGTTTTGTATTTTTCCTGCCACGTGTTCAGATGGAAGGCTTACTGCAGTATGTTAGACTTATCATACCATCAGGAAATCTGTGTCACATTTTAAAATGTATTTTACAAACTCAGTTCTCTCTTAAACACTGTTCACTGATTCATTCTGCAAGATTTCTTAACTTGATTTTGATTTGATTCTGTGTACAGCTGCATACAGATAGTGGATTAGGGTTCATCATACACAAAACTATTCTGAAGAGTGAAGAGATTTTAGCAGAATCTGCCAGCAGCCAGAACTGTGCAGCCAAGTCCAGTTAAGATGTGGTTAAATGCTTTTTGCCAACCTTGAATAAAAAATACTGTTGCAAAACTGACAACAGCTGAGAAACATAAGCATATATTTAAATCAATGAAAACTAATTGCATGAGCTCTCTGTCATCAAATTCAATGTTATTTGGTTGTCTGTCTGGAAAGGAAGATTCATGTTTATGAAAACTGGATTTCAAGTGACACTGCAATGAATTGAAGCAAGTCTCTAGCAGTGCTTCTTGACCTAGTGAAACATAAAATATTTTTCATTTTGTTTATTTTGTAGTAAATGGCTACATGTGTATGACAATACTTATAAAGTGTATTGACTTGTGGAATGCTAAGCTCACTTTCTAGGTTAAGATTTTTCATTATTTCAAGCAACAAAGAAATATTAATAATTTTATCTTTGGGTGGATTTACAAGAAGAATTTCTTTTCTTTGCAAATCATGGCAAATTGAGGCTTGGTTTGGGGTTTTACATTTTGCTCCCCTGCTTTTAGAGTGGAGTCTTGCCTTGCTTGGGAAATTCCCTGCATTTTGATGCAAACTTTTTCCAGTACCTCAAAAAATTGCATTTTCTGTGGGCACTGTGGGTTAACAGAAGACAACTGTCTGCCAACTGGCTGTAAATAATTTCAAGTCTGCCTTATAAGCAAAAATCTTTACCTCTTTAAATGTCTAGAGAAGGTAATTGAAAACTGTAGAATGTGCAAAAGACTGTACAGAGAATGAATTGCTAAAATAATTGCAATGATGCACAGTTCTACACTCACCTTTTTCACTTTGCTGAAGGATACTGCATAGAAGGCAAATCTCTGCCTGACAGATTCTGATGAGAGTTTTTGTTAATTACACTTACGTTACAAGGGGCACTGTGTCACTTCTGTATAAAAACAGAACATTGCTTCCATTATAGCTGGACATTTGCATGAAACCACAAAGTTTTCTTGCTTATCTGTGTTCCTGGCTTGAGACCAGCAGCTTTCTTGCCTTTTATTAGTTGGAGCATAATCTAAAATAGAGGATGAATAAAATAATTGACCAAGCATATAGCTTCAGATATTATTGTCTCTGGGCCCTCTCTGTCTTTCCCTTTTGTGCCTCTCCCTAAGGGAAAAGCAGTTATCTTCCTTATGCTAAATCCAGTTCCTATCCACAGCAATCGTAAATCTTGGCATCAGTCTCACAGCAGAATAAAAAGTCAGATCAGCAGGAAGCTTCCACATAAGAGCAACAGGCAGCCCCAGGAGAAGGAAAAGAAATACAAGAAAAAAATCTTTTCAAACTCTTCCATTTATTTTCTTTCAAAAATCAAAGGGTTCTACTCATTAGAAACCCTCAGGTTTTCTTGTATTTTTAAAGATAATATGCCTTCAAAGAATGACAACTCATTATTCAGCCAGCCTTTCAAAGTCTTTTATTTCAAAGCTTCTTTCTGAATAAACAAATCTATAAAGAGAACAAATGGAAGTTTCTGCTTTTCCTATGTTTTACATAGAGGCTACACAAGCTGTCTTCTCTCAAAATGAGTCAGACCTGAAATTACAAAGTAACCAAAATTGTTGGATGTAGCTGGTGGAATTAATTTAATGTATTCTATCTACAGATTGGCTCTAAAGCCACAAAAATATTTTTAATTGAAATTCAAAATTTTAGATCAAAACCCCAAGGTATTTTTTATTATGGTTATTGTTTGCTTAGGGATGTTTAAATGTTTAGAGATAGGCAAAGGAACACTAAGTATAATAAAAATTACTATCATAAACATGGTGACAACATAATAAAACTGGCAGTAGGGTTTGCAATATAATTTAAATTTGTACTTATTGGGCTGATGTACAAAATTTGTACTTACTGGGCTGATGTCTTTGTAAGCATTTATTACATTCCACAAGAGCTTACTTCAGATTGAATCAGTCCTTTAAGGCATGAGGAGGAGCTGTCCTACTAAGACTGAAGTGAACTACCCTCCCCAGGATGAGAGATTGATTAGGTTTTAAACCAGAAAAAAATATACTGAGAAATATAAAGATTTTTTTGCTAGAGCAGAGATTCAGGGAATACAAAGATAGGAGTAAAATGTTCACAGAAGAACAGGAGAAAGGCGTTTGGAATAAGAAGGAAATGTTAATTAGTGAATGGAGCACATGTACCTCAGTGGCTTGGAAAGCATAATGTTAGAAAGTGAAAAATAATACAGGTTGTAGGAAAATGTGCAGAAATGTCTGAACTCTCACAGGATTGTAGTTACCTCTTCACTTAGGAAGACCAAGGCATTGCTGTGACGAGCTCAAACCGTGTGTAGATTCCTTGATAGAGTTTCCTATAGTTAGTACCTGAATAACCATTGAAAATAAGAAAAGAGGTTCAAACAGAGTACACAAGACTCCATGATGGCTGATGTAGGCTTACAAAGGAAGAAATCAAAAGAAGCACTCCATGTGATTCTGTGCCAGAATATTTGACTTCATATTGAAAGCAGGTACAAATGGAGTACAAGTGCAGTCAGAGACTGGAGTAACAGTGAACTTTCCTGTCCCTGAAGTCAGCTAAAAACTCTGGAAGCAATTCTTACTTAAAGATACCTTTTTTTCAAAGTGAGGTAACTCTGTGGAGGGGTTTTGAACAACTATTGTATGTGGGAATTGCTGACTGCATGTATTGCCTGTGAATTTTCTTGCATTTATTTGAGCAGAGGAGAGCAGTGCTTAGGTCTATATGCAAACTTGTTTACTCAAATAGTGCTTGTGCTTATACAGTTGCTTGTCTCATGGATAAATTCTTCCCAGGCTTTTGCAGTGCCATCATTAGGTTTCTGCTTCTTGGTAGCAGAGAAGAGTTCATCCAAATCCATGTATAACAAATCGTGCCTTCTTTTCAGAGCTGCAGTCTTTTTTCCCAGCTGCATAATTGTCAGTACAGACCAAAGAGCTAGGAAAACTTCTACTGCAGCATTTTGAGATCTGCCACAGTTGTGTTTTGCTAGGCTCTTGTAACTTCTGCTTACAGTATGGAATAAAGTGAGGACAAGATTTATCCGATTTATCTGATTTCAGATTTATCGCTGCAGATTTTTAAAAAAGCATACTTTTCTACATGGAAATGCATGTTTCGTACTGCTGCTCTTGTTAGGAATGGAGACCTGTGAAATGATGGCATCATTCAGTAGAATTGGAAATGCAGAAGAAAAAGGTGCTTTATTGTTGTTGAGTAACTGTCTGGCAAATATCTTTGTTCACTCCATGCACCTCATCCATTGTTTATCTGTTATAACTAAAATATAATTTTAAGGCTTTTAAAGCAAAGTACTTCCATAAAATAACATGAAGAGAACAAGTAGTTATAAATGGGGAAGCCGCTGTTTGTCTACAGCAAATACTTCATGAAGACTGATCTACCCAGTTCACAGTACAGGCTGAACATGCAAGGTTGCTGGCAGGATGCAATGAGGAATGGCTGGCAGCAGGGCAGGCACCAATTGCAGGAAAGGGCAAGCAGGTTCAGCTGCTGAAGCAGGTTGACAGTTATGCTGGAAAGTCAATCCACAGGTCATGCCAGTATCCACAGTAGGTCAGGTCCAGCCAGTATCCACACCTGTAGGTCAGGTCCAACCTGACCTACTGAGGTCGGAGTCCTGTGGTCACTAGGCAGGTGCAGGGAGATGGGACCAGGCAGAAATCAGACCAGGAAATCAGGTCCAAGGGATGCAGGCAAGCACTGGAACACCCAGATGGAGCAGGATTAAAGGCCCTGGACTCATGAGCAGGAGTGTGGGGGTTGAGGCTCCCAGGTGAGGCTGGTAAGGCCCACTAAGACTTATTGTATTCAGGGTCGTTATTATCCATTGTCAGGCTTGCATTGAAACAAATTAAAATAATAACAGAGGCTGTGCCTTACTGAACTTTGGTTCAAATTCCTCATTACAAATGCAGTAATCACAGCAATGAACAGTCATGTAAATTTTCTTGTACTTTTAATCTCCGTCTCTACAACCGATCAGAAACAGGAACCAGACAATATTAGTGCTCCCTTTGCCACAGTAATATATGAGCTATTCCTTAACTGCAACAGCAATTATGTTTTTAACAAAAATGTCAAGCATTCAAGCTGCATTGCTAGGGTATTTTAAACTAGTATTTCTTCTAGGTCTAGTAGTCATAACAATAATGAGAGCAATGTCCTGGAGAATCAGAATTACACGAATTTTGCCACTTTATTGACCTAAACACGAATAGCAAGCTTTGTGAAAAACCACAGTGCCTTGTCCACATCAGTACTAGTTAGCCATAGGAGACACAATAACTTCCAGTGTGGACTGAGAGAATGGGTCAGCAAGTAAGATCAAGCAATAGCACTAGCATACCATGTAAAAATAGCTTTAGTAGCACTGAAACTAATCTGTTCAGTGGAATCGATCAGAAAACATCATCAGGAAACAAGCTGGTATCCACAGAGAGATTAAATTAAGAACAGAAGCTGTTAGCATGTATCTGATGGCAGCATGTACTTTTTTGTTATTTGAAATTGGCGCTCATGTTTACTTTTTCAGGATCAGTTTTTTTTTTTCTTTAGACTTCAAGGTAAAATGGTAAAAGTACTGGAAGTTCCTGTTCTTTTCCTATTTCTTGCTACTTTCAGATCTTGTATATGAGCTTATCCCTAAACTTTCATGCTTTTCTGATCTTGTTATTGTGTCTTTTAACTAAGCTTGGATTTGCACAAAAGTTACAAACAGAAGTTTAAGAGCTCGGAGGTGGAACACAATAAAGAACAATTTCCAGCACCAGAGGTGAAGAAATACTGTATTCTGAGTGGGCCCTTGAAAAGAGAAGTGAATACATAAACTCTGACATGACTGTGTGTTTTTTGACTACTAACCTTGTGCTTTTCCTTTTGAGGCAGGTGACTCATCATGCTGTATCACCTAAAAGTAAGGCAGTCTAGCATCTGCCAAAGGCCGTTTTGGTAGTGCTTGCCACCTAGTGGATTACTGCTTATATACACATATGAGCAGGATCATCTGCCACAAAAATAAACCATCGCACTATTAATCAGACTAATATTTGGTTACATCCTGCAGAATTTGAGTACTACTTAATGGATTTTTAAATTTTGTTGGAATTAAAAGCCTGTGAAAATTGAACTACAAATTGCAAACATTTTCAAAACTTTTATATGACAACTGTATTTGCAACTGTGACATGACTTGGTGACCAGAAAAATATGAAATTTGAGAGCCAGTAGTAAGTGAGTAGTCAGTGTAAGTGGCCATGGACTCAGCTGTAAACTCAAGCCCCATGCTAACATTTGTTGGCTGAGGCTCTGATGAGTGCATTTGGTGAACATAACTGAGCTTGTTGAAATCTATACCCATTGTTTCTGCTTCTTCTGTAAGAGTTTTCTGGAGCCCTGTCATTTTTTTAGGTTTCTGGTTTGTATATAATAGTAACTCAACATTACCTCTTCTCTTCTCTTAGCTGAATTGCCTGGAATAGTTGTTATCCATTTTGTTGACCTGGACTTGAATTTCTACCTGACTAATAGTTTACCCCTCATTACTGCCCACTAGTCTTACAGAGATCACAAGTGTTGCTCATACATAACACAATGCAAAGATCTGTATTGTAAGTTACAAGGGTTCCATCGACTACTTAAAAAAAACCAGTTTTTCCACACAAATGACTCCTGTAAAAATTTGAGTCCCCTCTTTCAATTTTAAATGCAATTGAGCTTTTACTGCATTTTTTATTAATCACCATATTTTAAAAACATGGACTGTTTAACCAGAATTTTCCCCAACACATCCAGCCCACAGGCAACAGTTAAGGGAAGTTCTCAGCAACAGGGAATTGTCAGGTTTGAATACAACAGGTTTTCTGCGACGTTGATGTTTGTAATAGTATTTTTTATTATTCCATGATGATGAAAATGTTGGAAAATTTTAGCCAACAGCTTATGGTATTCACAAATCATTTATGCTCTACACTTTCAGGATAATTTCCAATTAAACTTATTAAATTCAAGAATACCTTAATTCTTAGTTGTTACCAATACGTTCATACAGATGATTTTACTTTTATAGCATTTTATGATCATTAACCTATTTATGACTAACTTGATATGCGGATGTTGAATTGGGTAAGATTCCATGGGGTCTGTGCTTAGTGTGGCTGTTACTTATCTAAGGGTATTTCAGTCTTACAGTGCATAATGCATACCATTATGTATCAGAATTCTTGATCTTCCCATATTTGCGATCGCATTCTCATGATAAGATAGTTTTGGTTTGTTTTTTACTTCCCTCTAACTGCTGTGAGGAACTTCTGTTACGATCAGAAGATGAAATACGAATTGTTTATACAGTGAATTTTTTCACTTTCTGTTAAATACTATGTTCCTAAGACTACAGAGTACATAAATTTCTTCATAAAGATCATCATAAATAGTTGAAATTAAGACATGTGTAAGAAACTTTGTACAACTCTCCTCCTGTTTTTAAAAAGTAATTTACAAATAATTTGATCTTTATCCAAATTTAGAAAGTTATATGACCATAATAAAAATCTGTACTCAGTACTCAATATAGTACCATAATAAAAATCTGTACTCTGTACTCAATATAGTACCGCAATAAAAATCTGTACTCAGTAGTATCACAAGCTCAAAAAATCACTTTTATTAGTACATAAAAAAAAGAATAACAAAAAGAGACATTATAATTAAATATTTGCTCTCATCTACAAATAAGCACTTTGGATAATAAAATAAATTTTTAGGTTCTTGTGAACAGTTAGAAACAGAGGAAGGAATTTTCTGAAATAAAAGCAATAGAAAGAGACTTCTGAAATAGAAAATATTTGGCAATATCTCTTAGTCACTCAATAAAATATCCATGTAAACAAGTAATACATATTTACATTATCATATGCAATATCCTTGGTTACATGTAGTAAGAAGTACACATGTAATTACATTCAATTTATAATCTAATTTGCACCATCATTTCTCAGTTCCTTAATGTTGGAAAAAACACTCTTCTGCTTCTGTGTATAGTACTGCATGACAGCATGTAAATATAGTATTTTTTTCCCAGGCATCTTAAGATAGCCCTTGTTTGTTAGGTTTTGTAAGTTCCTGGTTTTTATAGGAATCCAAACCTGGAATGTAAGCCCTACAGTCATGTTCCTGTAAAAACAACGATGTATATGATTTCCAAAGATGCCTAAAAATACCCATGAAAAAGCTAGAGTTCTACCTTCCATTTGTATCTCTGAAAATATACTTTTTTCATTTCCTATGTTACTACTGTATTTATGTTACTCATAAATACAGGTAAGAAAATTTGCATAAAAGGAAAGTTAATGGAAGGCTACTTTGAGGAGCATGTTTAGACTCTACAAATACCTATTAATTTTTATTTAGCGTTGAACTAACCTCATTTTTTTTTGCAAGGATACATAGAGGCCTTTTTAATCAATTTAAAATTAAGCCAAAAGTCTATAGTATGTTTTATCAGTTTTAAATTGCACACACCAAGGTCGATCAAGGTTTAGGAGATCACAGCTACTGTATCTTATGGGGACCTTCCAAAGATCAGAAGCCAGAATCCCACAGTTCATGCACGTGAGATATCAATTAGCACTGATTAACAATTCCCCAGACGGAATCTTCCAGCTTCCGCTGAGTTTCTACTATCATATTTAACCTCTAAGTTGAAAACCAAAATTGTGTTCTGGGAGGCTCCCCTCAAAAGGTTGCTAATCCTTGATTTTCAGTGGAATCATAGAATGGTCAGAATTGGAAGGGACCCAAAAGGATCATTGAGTCCAGCCCTTAAGCAAATGGCCCATATGGGGTTTGAAGCCACAACCTTGGTGTTACTCATACCTTGCACTTAATGAGAATAGAGAAGAAAAGAAATGCCACCATTCTTTTTTCAAGTAGCACTCCCCTTGAACAGTACATGGAATTCAACGGAAACCAGAAGGAATGCTGGTTATTTAACAGCATATAGAACCAACCACCTAAAAGCTGTTCATTTCAATACATTCAACTCAGTGCTGTAACAAAAGAAGTCATAGATTCTGTGTTTTTTCCGGTATGCTGTTCAGTTACTTTCTTCCAGAACAATCCCTAGGCAACTGACTACCTTCCATACAAACATAAGCTTTTATTATGTGACCTATGCAAGGATTGAGTGAGCTCATTTTCACAGGTGGATAAGACACAGTAACAGGCCAATACATAACAATTTAAAATGTTGTTGCTTGTGTGAGTGCAGTATAGAAAGCTGCATAGTAAATTACTGCAAGTGAGCTCATTTATTCACTTCCTCTCTCATGCTTCACTGTTTGATTCATTGCACATAGTGGGACTGGAGAAGTGCTCACACATTAGTTTAGCAGTTTAGGTTAGTGTTCCTTCTGTCATACCTGAATTGTACTTTAAAAGCAGGTATTTTCTGCAGTGGAAAAATACACTAATGTGAGGATGGTCCCAGTCACCCACAAACCTATAAGTGAAATTATAGAACTCTGGGATGTAGTCCTTGAGTACCAAATGGTACAGCAATAAAGTTTTTTAAATATTTTATTATGCTAGCTTTCTACACTGCATTTGCCAAAAATCAAATAACAGGAACTGAGGTACTTCTTGTCAGAGAAGACCCAAAATAACTCATGTCCAAAATAGTTAGTACAAACACACAGTGAACTACAAAATTGGCGCATTTGTTGAAGGGTAATGTATTCAAATGTTTTTAAAAGCTGAAGTAGATACAAATTTATGTAGTATTTAAAAAGTAGGAAATTATTTGCTGTCTGAAACTATCTATATTCCAACATGAACAGTGGTTAATTTGTATTTGTAGTGGGCTCTGCAGCTTTTACAAGAGATAATAGAATGGCTCATCATTTTGGACATGTGCAGTCCAAATAATCTACTATAATTATTCTTCCATAATAGTAAAAGTATAAATATTGTCTGTATCTGTGAAATTAATGAATGAGCATAATACATTAATACTTCAATTACTAGAAAGAGCTATAAAAGTAAAGTGCCAGTAGGGACTCTTCATTATTTAGAGAAAATTGCATTATTTGAAACAATAATTTCAAATTAAAAGATCATAGAGTTTGTATAGATTGCTTACATACTAAAGCATGTCGTCATGCCTATGATAATAATGCTTTTGATGTCAGTGTGGAGATACTCAAATTGGCTTTCAGTTAAAGGTAGCATTTGAATAAAAGAGCAAAGCTCACCTATGTGTTAGAGAAAGTGTTTCTCACTTGAAGCTATTTTTTTTCTGTGAGACTGATAGCAGATTTTTTCTGGTTTCTAACCTCCTAAATTCTAGTCTAGTACCATAAATCGACAGAACTGTGCAATCAAATAAAGATACTAAAATGCTGCCTTCTGGGATAAAAGGAAGACTTAGTTTAAGTGATACATTTTTCTAAGTGTGTTTCTATAGGTTTTCAAATAAGACAAATTCTGCATTTGGATGTCTTAACATTTCTTAGATTACACTAATAAGTGCACATAATTCAAAGCCAAAAATTGTCTGTATGCAATGTATTTGGTAGAATCTGTTGAAAGGCCAACAGATACATTCTGATTTTTAGAAAACAAGACCAAAAACTCCCAGAAGTTTCTAAAGGAAATATAACCTTTTATATCTAGCAAACTTTTCTCTTTTTTTTTAAATTAAAAATTTTAGAATAAACATTTTTATGAAGCAACTCTGTAAAGTGCGGAATTACCTCAAATCCCATCGAACATAGCAGCCAGTGAGGGGGTTAATCAGCTAGAGAAAGCAGAGCTTTAACAAAGTGAACATTACCAGGAAATTTAGGTGTGACAAACTAAATTTTCTGTATGGCATACTTCATGGCTGATTCATAACCTGCAAAAGCACTCAAGAGCAACATTTAGTCTGAATCTTGTTAAATTTTTCATGACTATAAGAGATGTAAGCATTAAATTAAGAAGTGATATGTAAGAGAGTTTCCAATTATGTGATTTTCCCATTATATGATGCTCTTGTTTTTTAAACAAGGCATAGACTAGTCATGGACCAATAAAATATGTTTGGGACTTCCAGGAGTTTAAATCCATATGCAGAAAACTTGAGTATGTTTCAGCAAGCCATACTAAAAACGAACCCACAACCTACTTACATATTGATATAACTACATTAGAAGGACCCTCACCTGGGAGAAATTGGAAGTATAATAGTACTTTTATTCTGTGCATTTTCTTTACATAGTTGATCTTTGTCCTGCTTCATCAAATTTGATGTTTTGTTTTCTGGCTTCTTCAGTATTGCTCCTCAGATCAGCTTTATCTGCGTTACTACTGTTTGTCATTGTGGATTCTACTTCTGTGCCTTCAGGATTTGCTCCAATGGGGCTCAGAATTTTAGCATTCTCTTCTGGGGGCCGCTTCCAGTAGGGCCTGCTTGCCATCCACAAAATAATTGAACCAAATATGACAAGCAAAAGACCAAGACAGTTGACCAAAGTTGCTTCTGGTGGGGATTCACTGTATGCAGGACTGCTCCTTTGAAAGGGGAAAAAGAAAGAAGAGGTCAGAAAAGATTGTTTTAAAGACAATCCTGGTCTAAAACCAGCAGTCTCCTGCTAGTTTGGTCTTTTTAATACAAACAAAACAAAACAGTGTCCCAGTAATGGATGCTTATTATTCTGGGCAAATGGAAGTATATTTGCAATGAATAACCTTAATAAAGAAGTGGAAGCAAATACTTACAATCCAAATATAAGTTTTTCTGTGATTCCCATGAGAGCTGTGGCAATCACTGTTGCAAAGATGGTAAGACCTGAATAAGCATGTATTGGCATGACAGCTGCACGGAGATGAGCTGGGGCAAACGGGAGCAGAAAGACAGCGAAACCACAGAACAGCTACAACCAAAACAGATTCATAGTTAGGGCTAGATGGAAAACAAGCTACACTTCTCAAGCAGAACAAAAATAATCATAAAATTCCATTCTGAGATGTCTTCAGGTAAAAATTTGAAAGTAATTGGTATTTCTATTTTTTAATGTGTTTCCTATCAAAACCAAAGCAAAATCTGTATTAGCACTTGGAAAGCAGACATTAAATATTTTATAAATCATCCTACACAATATCAGTGTCCAAACTTACTCATAGTGCTAAAACTCCAACCAAACTAAGTACTGAAAACACAAGTTTTCAGTGTCACTTATTCACTGATATAGTAAAGGTGTGAGGAGCCACATTTTTACAGGCTCATCAAGTCCTGTTCTCTGCTCCTGTTGCAGATTTGCACATAAAGGAACATCAGAAGGCAGTCTAACCTTCTGACTTGAGTAGATTAAATAGTTTTATCTTGTTAGAATTTCAGTTACATTTAAGTGCCTATCTTTAGAAGAAGAATGGTCTTTCAATATATTGATCACATGGCATTTACAGAGTGAAGACATGTATGGGTGGCATCAAGTTATTCAGGGGACATTAGTCCTCCTATTAGCACTAATTCTGTGATGGCAAATAACCCATCATGTCCCATGGTTGCATCCACAGGCTTGCCCAGTCATGCTGAGGTTGCAGCCCCTCTTTAGTTTATTTTACCATTACTCACCCCTACTGCTAAATTAGACACAGTGCACGAATTTGTATTTCATCCTGCTTTAACTCAGTCCTTGTTTTATCTTTTCATAATGGATTAGAGAGCCTAATATTTTCTCCCTGGGAAGCTTTTTAATACACCATAATCAAATCATCTCTTAATCTTAGATCTGCTAAACAGCTGGAGTTTTTAAAGTCTTGCAATGGAAAATAGCTTTTCCAGCCCTCAAATTACTTTTCCAGAATTTCTTTGCATTTGTTGCTTTTTATTTTTCTGATAATTTTTTAAAATTAAAAAAATCCATAATATTTCATATTAGTTTTGCTAACGCCATCTTGTTTCCTGTTGTCACAGCATTGTGAGAACTCATTTAGAGCTTCATGTCATTTTTGAGTTCTTCTTTCTAGAGACATCATTTTCCAAGAGACAGTCTCATTTTACATTTTTGCCCCATTCATAAATTTATGTCAGTGTGCTATACTGTATTAACCTGCATTTGGCTTAATTACAATATAGTTACAATCTGGCAGGCAGAGTATTATGTGAGCCTAGGACTGACATGCCCCTTCTGGTAAGTGCCAAGGGTCTTCTCTGTTAACAAAGATACTGCTTTATGACTATTCTTTATAGTGCTCAGTCACGTAACAAACATCAGTCTCTGACTGGAGACTTACATCCCAGATTGGAAAAAGGAACACCAAGGATCTTTTGATGTGACAGGCAAGGCATTAAGTACCATTGATCATGTTTATAGTAGCAAAATGAAAAGTAGAAGTAAGATTTTAGTCACAATTCTTCATTTAACCATTAGAAAAAATACTGATACTCAGTGTAGTGGCAGCACAGACTTCCTTGAAATAACTACAGTATTAGGACAAACTTAATTTTAACATTGTTTTTTCTTATTAATTCATATTAATACTTATTACTTTGTTCAGCTGTAGAGAATATACTCAACAACCCTGCAATATGTTTTCTTTTTTTTTCTAAATGTTAAAAATACTATTTCAACACTATTTCCTGTACCTCTTGGCCTGAGCAATGAAGAATAAAGTCCAGAACCCAAATCCCTTAGCTGAGGCTTTTCTGTGCTTGATCATAGATATTTTAGTGTTTTCAGTGAAAAAAATATTTGAAGGAACAAAATAAATTTCCATACTGTTATAATGCAGTATAGGGAGTTCAGCATGTATATGCAGAAGCATCTGTATGTGTTCTGTACATTTCAGGGCATGGTTGCTCTTCTTTGCCAAATGCAAAACACATTAAGTTAGCTCATTTTACATTACAATAATGCTAATTCTCTGCCAAGAGGAGCAGTTAAAAGCACGCCCACAAACATCTATCAAAGTTCTGCTGATTCACGAAAACTGGTTAGCCACTAGTAGCTCATTCAGGTGTCAGATCCTTTACATCTCTACTGCTCCCTGATGCACTTGTTCTGCTGATTAACAAAATTCTTGAGGCCAAGAAGTGACTACTTAAATTTATGATAGCTGAAAAAAAAAAAAAGCTGTTACTTCATTTGAGACTTCCTTAATAAATGCTCTAACTATATTTAAATATACTGCCAACAAATCAAGTAACTTGCTGTAAGTTCAGGAGTTAATATGGCTTAGAAACACACTACTGTGCAACTGTGTTGTAGGTTAATGGCCATTATGCCAGCAAATAAACAAAATAGGCTTAAAAATGCATTTTTCTTCAAAGTTAATGATCGAGCATTTGTATATTTACATGATAATTTGCCAATTCAGAGTGTAAAATGGCTATCCCAGTAGTTAAAATGTACTAGCAAGAGCCTATTGTGCCTGAATTAACTAAAAATTCTTCAGATGTACAACCTGTTTATAAATATAGTTAGATTCTGACCTGGAGAGCATAAAATATAACAGCAGTCAGCCCAATCCAGCTGTGCAGACTGTACATGTTAGGAATGTTCCGAGCATTGTGATAATCAAACGCGGCTACCATAGCAACAATTGCAAGAATCATAGCTATGGTATTTAATCCAGCATGTATGAACTTCATTAGGAGTTTGCTGCACTTCCAGGTCCAGGGCAATCTGTACACAATAATAGCTGAAGAAAGAAGAGAAACAAATTTAGGCCTTATAGAATAATTTCTTTCAGATGTTAATAATTACACATAATTCACAGAGTTACATGGTAAATTACAGCAAAATCCAATCTTAAGTACTCTAAATAGTCTATTAAAAGGGTTTTTTTCATACACTTAGCATAGCATACTCTGAAAATACAACTGAGGCTTAAATATAGCTTTTTAGGGATTTCTTCTCAATTATAAAAAATCCCACAAACTTTAATGTGTTTCAAAAAATACCCCAGTAAACAACTTGGTATCATCTTTTCCTCAGTCATTAAATTGATTTAACAGGGATTTGGCATAGGATTTTGATTTTTCTGTTGCTAGTCAGATTGGAGCAATATAGCCTGATTCTTGTTGAGAAAGCATGTAGGATTATTTTATAATACTTATTCTCTTTGCAACTTTGGATAATACTATTCTCTAATTGCATAGATATTTATAAGACTGTCTATTACAGTGATATCAATAAGTACTTTGAATGGGAAAATGCTCTTCAGCATTAGGGAATCATAATTTGACTTTAGAGGCAAAAGCATTTAACAAATACAAGTCTGCCACCACTGTTAGATGAATGTAGAGAAGCTTTGCCTATACTTGAATTAATAACTCTAGCAGACAGTGTTTTTTCCAGTCTGAACAAAACAATAATTTCCATTGCTCTAACTTCAGATGATCCATAAAAATAACTTAACCTAGAGCTGCTTCTTGCTGAGTTTTCTCCAAGATCCCTGCTGCCCCTGTCACAACTGTCCCCTGTCTGTCAAACAATCCAAATGCTTTCCACAGGGGGCACAAATGGGCCAGACTTTATCACTGAAGCTCAAGGTACATCTGATTACAAACTAGATAGTAAATCTGGATGTGTGACAGCACATAAGTATATTCACCTAACGGGACACAAATTTATGAGGACAACTGATAATTTGAGCAATAAAGACTAATGCCCCCATCTATAATGTCTTGCCTGAGCAAAGTCTGAACTCCACTCAGTGATTCATCACATCCTAATTTAAGGCTTCTGCTTATGAAATTACAGTGAAAATTTTATATATAATTAGCTATAATAAAAAAGGAATAATAATTTATGTAAGTTTTTTTTTTTAAATCCTGTTCCAAACATTAAGAAACAGGAAAGTATTATCTAAGTGATTATCATGTACCCTACTCATTCATTACTTCTCCATAACCCCCGCATTTTAGGCAAAAAGCATAGATTATGGAAAATAAATAGAATATTATCTCTGCATGTTCTGATGAATAGTAGTAATTGACAAATTCTTTTCAAGTTCTGTTCACACTTTTCTCTTAAACTTGGATGCATTTCAATAAATACAGTACTACACTAAATAATTCACAAAGAAAACCGTTTACAAGTCAAATCTCCATACTATGATCAGATTTTAAATCAATGTATGCTTTTACATGCTGTGTGAAAATATAATACTGGAATGAAAGCGTTCCTTAAATATATACAGCACTTAGGTTGGTTTTGGCTTTCTACTTTAAAAAGCAACAATAGTAAATCCAACAAAATCAGGAAGATAGAAACCTTCTTTGTAAGATGATTTGACTGCCTTAAAGTAATCTATTACAGAAATATGATTCTGCACACCAAGCTTATCACCGCCAACAGTTCCCAAAGTGACTTTACATGATAATGTTAGAATCATAGAATCCTAAATCACTAAGGTTAGATACCTCTAGTTTAGTTACGTCTCAGATACCTAAGGTTAATTACCTCTCAGATAACTGAGTTTGACCATTAACCTATCACTACCACATCTACAATAAACCATGTCCGGAGCACACGTGTGTTTTTTGAGCACTGCCAGGGACAGTGATTCCATCACTTTTCTGGGCAGCTGTTTCAATACCTGACTACCATTTCAGTGAAGAAATTTTTGCGAGTATCCAATCTTAACCTCCCCTGGTGCAACTGGAGGCCATTTCCTCGTGTTCTCTCACTTGTTACTTGGGAGATGAGATCAATCCCCACTTGCTATTGCCTCCTTTCAGACAATGGTACAGAAAATAAGGTACCCCTGAGCCTCCTTTTCTACAGGCTAAACACCCCCAGCTCCCTCAGCTGCTTCTCTTCAGACTTGGTGCCAGACCCTTCACCAGCTTCACTGCCCTTCTCGGGACCTGTTCCAGCACCTCAGTGTTTGTCTTGTACTAAGGGGCCAAAACCTGGACACAAGATTTGAGGTGCGGCCTCACCAGTAGCAGATGCAGGGGGAACAAGCAGTGCCCTGGTCCTGCTGGCCACACTGTTTCTGATGCAGGCCAGGATTCTGTTGGCCTTCTTGGCCACCTGGGCACACACTGGCTCATGTTCAGCCAGCTGCCAATAATATCCAATAATATTAGACTATTATTAATCAACTTAGTACTGATGAAAATTACTTCTAATTTTGTAAAGCAGATGTTTTAAAAGTCCCCAAAACAAGTTTCAACATCCAATGAGGATATGCCAAATATGTCCCACAATATTGTCAATAATTTATTCATGGTGCAGCAGAGTACTGGACTCTGTATGAAGAAAACTTAATGAGCATAGGTCCTGGTTTCAGTTTTTAAAAAAGCCTTTGATCTCAGAGGGTCAAGTCTGGGCTAAAATTTTTATATAATTTTTTTTGTTGTCATCTAGCTGATTTAACTTCCAAAAGCACTGTCAAACTCCCTAGTCATTTGTCCACGTAGTCTCAGATCTCTGTTTGGGCCTTGAATTTTCTAAGTTGTTTCCCATAAACATTACAATAGGAAACCAAGGAATAACCAACTAATGCTTTGGCCAGTTGTTAACAATACCTTCATTACCATGTTACATGCCACAGCCCAATCTGGGGAACAAAGGGGAGAGAAGGAAGATTCACCTTTCAGTGAGTACAAGCTCTTAAAAACTTACTCAGATGTGATGTGTAATTTCATGTCATAATTAAAACAGCCTAGGTTAAAAGCACATACAGAATTATGGTGATGTTTGGTGATGACATGGTAAAGCAGCCTCATGAAGAGCTTTCTCAAGGCAGAGCATTTCTAGGACTGTTAAGAAATTTGACAGCCTAGACACCCTGGCCTGAGCTTTTTGACTCAGACCTTACTCCTGTTTTGAGCTATGATTTTAAAACACATCACACAGGGCAGAGTTACCCTGCAATATTTTTATATGGCATGGGACATCTGTCCTTTTACAAATGTACAGGGCAAAATTCTAGAGTTATTGACCAACAAGACAATATTTCCAGCCTTTGTAGAGACTATTAAACTCAAGAAACAATTAATTAATTTATTATTTAAAATCCTCTACTCAAATTTAACCAAGTTTTTTTTTAGCTACACCTTCCTACTTTCAACTACTTAAAGACTTATCTTTCTTGTATGTGTTCAAAGAGGTATCTGATTGCTCACTCTCATCCAAATTGCTTTGAATTCAATGGCAGACTTCCATCAGCCAAATTTGAATCAGATTCACAGTGGTATCTTATCTGTTGTTGTTGCATCTGATTTACTACAATACCCCTTCAGTCTCCAGCTTTGCTTTTCCCATTATGTAATAGGACTTCCTAAATTATGCTGTATTATTATTGAATTCCTTGTATGCATGTGGTTTCTTAGCTGTGGTAAACTTCCATTGATTTTACATATATCCTTACCAAAACAGAGCTTGGGGCAACCCCCTTTCTCTGTATCACAGGGAAAAAACTGAGTTTGAGAGGAAAAAAAAATAGAAAATACATAGGAAAAAGCTGCAGAAAGCCTCTCCCTATTTTCTTCAAAAGTTCTATGCTTATAGATATATAAAAGTTCTATGCTTATAAAATAAAATAGGTTGAGCATATAACATAGTATAGATCTTAGTAGTGAAGTTAACAGGTGGTTTTTATTGCTTATTTATAGCCTGAAATGACACTTCCTGTTGAGCAATGTTATGTAAAACAACTTCAAAATATGGTTTATTGCTCAACACTGGTTTGCAGTTTGAAGCCAAAAAGAAGCTGAGAACAGCCCCACTCCCAGTGAAAAACAAAAATTTACAGTGTATGTTCAAATTGCAATGTTCTCTTCATAGCCAGAACAAGGCAGCCTTCAGCATCTTCCAGCCTTTTGACTGGCTGGAAGTGTAATGGGAAAATGTTAGTCCATGGCTGAACTCTATGAAATCCAAAGTTGATTCATTTAAGAGATATGCTTTACAAAACAATTCATCCTAAGTCTAGCCTGAAGAACTGCATTTTTAGTAGTGCTGGTGGTGCTACGTTTTCTGTAGCAAAAACCCTGCTCCTGGATCAAGTTCTGTGATACTGAACTTTCCTTTCTCTTCTTGGGACATGGAAGAGAGCCTAAAGAGAAACATTCCTAGGGCAACATTTCTGCCATTTCGATTTTCTACTTGCATAAGTTCCAGCTGCCTAGGAAAAACACACCTCGCAGGCGTTACTCAAAGTGCACGGCAATCCCCGGGCCAGGATAAACAAGTGGTTGCCGAAAAAAACCCCCAAAACAACTCAAACCCCGTATGTAGCAATTTTGGCTTATTACAAGGCACTCTTTGTCCCTTCCCGGGCGTGCTGGCTTCCCTAAGCTGCGGACCGATTGCTGCGCTCCCGCGGTGACCCGCTGTGGCCGCGGGCCGCCCGCCGGCTCCGCCCGGAGCCTCCCGCAGCCCCGGCCGCGCCACCCCGGCCCCAGGCAGGCCCGGCTCCCCCGCAGCTCCGCGCCGGCCCGGGCCCCCACGCACCGATGCCTTGGATGAAGACGAAGCCCGTGACGATGAGGACGGGGTGCCAGTTGAATTCCGCCGAGCTGCCGTCCCAGCTCAGCCCCTCGCGGTAGTGGAAGACCCAGACGAGGGAGAGGATGACCGACACGAAGCCGACCAGCAGCGCAGACGCCAGCAGCGCCAAGAATCGCCCGTAGCCCTCCATCTTTCGAGCCCCGTGGCGGCAGCGAGCGCAGCGGAGGAGAGGCGAACCGGCGGCCGGGCGGGGTCGGACTCGTGCGCGGGCTCGGGTCCGGCGGGCACGGCACGGCACGGGACGGCACGGCACGGCACGGGACGGACTCAGCAGGGGCGGGAGCGGGGCGGCACTCCGCGATCCTCCGCGCCCCTGCACCCTGCCCTCTCCGAGCGTCCCGGCGCGTTCAGAACTCCGCCTTAGAAAATAATTTTCTGTGTCAGCCTGTCCCCTGCCATGGTGGCTGTCCGACTGTGCTCCCCACGGCAGCCAAGGAAGGGAGCGGGTGGTCACGGGTTTTGTGCCGAGAGGCTGTCGTGGAGGCTGGGGAGTTCACAGAACCACCAGAAAGATAAGCTACCACAGTCAGAAGCACTGACCGATAAAGTAGGAGTGCTGTTATGAAGAAGACACAGCGCACACAGAAAATGCAGAGGAGAAGTGCACTTAAAGACACCGATGTACTTACCTGGAGCACAGTCTTGCCATCATGATCTCACTGGATTCATTGAGTCCTCCAAATACAGTACAGATACTAAGCAGTTTCACATGTGGAGTCTGGCCTAAGTATGCAGGAGGATGTGGATATTGTTCCGTTGAATAGCACAAATATATCAAATATCCACTAGCAAAGAAAGGGAATGCATAAAACTTAGACAATTGCAATAGGTATGGAAAGACCCATTGTAGGGAATTTAGAGAGGAAAACTGAAGGAAAAAAAAAAAACAGAATTGCAAAAGAAACAACAGACCTGACAAAAATATTACATGATAGATTAGACCAGTTTGGTCAAACCATGTAGTCAGCAGTTACCTTTTGTTTCGGTGTAGAACATTCAGCTGGCTCTGAAGCCTGTCAGCTGTGGTAGGAGGATATGCCTCAAC
Organism: Passer domesticus; assembly: GCF_036417665.1. Classification (NCBI taxonomy): domain Eukaryota; kingdom Metazoa; phylum Chordata; class Aves; order Passeriformes; family Passeridae; genus Passer; species Passer domesticus. Next base: position 23,524,573 of record NC_087483.1, read on the forward strand.
ATATATTCAGCACCAATTTTCTGGTATTTGATTAGCTTACTTTTAAGGTATATATAGTGTTGAACCACATATGAATTAGAAGTTCATTAACTGATTGAGAGAAAAAAAATACTATGTATTCTGGCTAACATTTGATCTCTCTGGTATCTCACACTTAAAGTGAGGCCTAGAAGATGACAGGAAACGGTTTTATGAAACTTAAAATAGTTTCAGTAGAATACTGCCAATTCAAACACTATACTTACTAAAGTGTTGGAAATATCTGCATAGATACATGAAGACCAAGCCAGATTGGAGTGGGATGCAAATATCTTTCTTCATTGTTGTCTTTAATCTCCTAAAAATACACACTGACGTTTTAAAGAAAAGCTTGAGCAACACTTGTATAAAGATATTTAGCTTTAGTTTGCATGGATTTGGTGTGACCTGGCCTCAGGATTTAACTGGTTACTCATTCTACTCACAATGGAAAGTAGAACACTTGTATTGTTAAATTTCATAAATGACAGCATCTAAGAGCAGATCCAAGCCCTAAATCTTCTGCTGAATGCACTCATGCATAATCTTGCCAGGGTGCCAGATTGTCATTAGCTTATGAGGCACACAGGTCATCTTAATATTATGGTCAGAAAAATTATTGCCTGCTTGGTGCAAATATCAGATTGGTGCAGAATCAGAAGTAATCCATAGCACAGCTACAATGTCTGAGTGGATTTCATGTTTACTTTGGGATGGGAACTCAACACGATACAGTTGACTGCTGAGGGCTGAATGACGCACTTGAAAATCTGTTGGAAAATAACCCCCCACAAAAAAATGAAACTACCCTTTATGGGGCTTTCAAGTCTCCTTGCAAGGATGCAATAAACACCTGGTTTTGTTAATCATTACTGTGGATAGTTCATAATCTCTACTCTTTTCCAGAGCTTCCTAGAGACAATGATATTTTCTGGTACATTGCCAACTGTATCTGTGTGTATTCCCTCTTAGCAGTTCTGTTGGGACATGATCTAACATGCACTTCTTTCTTTCGGTTGCTGCATTGTCAGATGTAGGATAACTGTGACTTCAGACCTGGAAGAACTTCAAAATAGACAGACAAAAAAAGACCTACACACAAAGGTTCACAGATTATTTTGAAGAGGTAACCATGGATTCCTGCCAGTGTTATGTGTATGGTACTTGGCAACTGCTGTCATCATTGCTATACCATTCATACATTTTGAGAGCAGCAGCCTAAACTTAAGTGTACATAAATGCCTATCAAAGCAACACACCATGTCACCATAGGCCATTATTTTGTGCTTGTGATGTAAATTTTTAATACTGGAAGTGTTTCTAGTTTCAAGTGACCAATAACTGACTTGTTAGAACCGTACTAGAATAAGATTAGAGTCTCTTTTATCAGCTACAACTTTATCTCTTTTTCCATGCTGGACAAGTCATTTAAGATCTAAGCCTTAGACCTGGATATTCCAGAAAAATTACAGTATCTCTTAAAGCATTTGGGTGAGTTTTTCAGAAACCTGGTGGCTGTTCATTTTGTAAACAAACAAAAGTGCTGAGATTGTCCAGTCAGTTTTGTTCTGGCAGCTAATTTAACTGACTGTTGTGGAAGCTTTAGAAATACCTCTGTAGAAGTTATCATACCAGGAGTAATACAGACAAAGAAGTTCAAGTAATTAGTGTTTGAACGGCACAAACAAACCAGGATGATCCTTTTACTCTTTTTGGTACTGAGTTCCATGCCTAAGCAACAGAACAGTTGATGTTCTCTGCTATTGAGAACATCACTAATTTGCCTTTGCAAATTGTGACTGTGAAGCAAGACTCTTCCAATAAATGATTTTTACTTATTCTCCACCCTAGAAGGAGCTTTTGCTGAGATAAAATAAAACACATAGTGCACTTTTTGTCTAGAATCTTATACTGGTCATAGGCCAGTCATTGTTACCTGTGCAATGAAACTCTTTCAATCTATAAACATTTTGCTTCTGTGAGTTGAAGGATGTTGTTATAACAATTATTTTGTAGAAGCTTTTTGAAGTTGTGAAACTGTGGGACAATAGTTGGACTTGTCTAAGCAAGATTATAAAGTTTTAACTGCTTTCAGTTTTTATTTGGCTTATGCTTTCTTATTTTCTTCCCTACCACTCACCAGCCTTGCCAGTGAGTCTGTGCTCAAATAACAGGAGAAAGGTAGGACAGGATGTGCACTCTTTTTATGCTCAAAGCAATCTTATCAAGAGAAGTCACTCCTTCATATATTTTAAATTTCTAGGCTGGTTAGAGACCCAGTTCCACCTGGGTCTCTAAACAGCTATATTTATCAAATACAAATAAAGGGCTAGCATTTTTGGGATCCCATTTTTGCTTCTCTGTCCTCTCTCCAGTCATTGAGATGTCACAGTGAAGTGGAAAATCAAAAGTGATTTTGTTGAAGTAGAAATGCTGGAAGTATGCTGCTTTGGTCCACAAACCAAAATGTTCCTAAGACAGCCAAAATCAAGCCAGCTTTCAGGCAGTACAAAGAATAGGCAGTGGCATTACAAAGGGCTAAAATAGGAAGAGCATGGTGTTAACATCCAGGAGTTTCTTAGATTTCCATTGTCCCAGACAATGGAGATGTGTACAACCATGCTGCAAATTGCATGTTAGAGGTGAGCAACATCTGAAGTTGAGACTAACTGCAGATACAGAAGATAATAGGGAAAATTGCCAGTGTATGAGTCTGAATATGGAACATCTAAGTAAACACGTTAACAGAATAATTTTACTGCCTGTCTTCTGGCAAGCAGCTGTTACTGGGGACTGTCTGGAGAGCCTGCAAGCCTATCATGTGGAATGCATTGCTTTTCCTGCAGCATCTTAAGTAAGCCAGAGTTCTTGAGTCACTTTGTGGAGTAATTCCAGTGAATTTTAGCTTTCCCTACCATGTTTCCTTTTTTCTTCCTGAGAAGAATGTGCCCTTACTCCTCCCTAAAAATATTATGTTCTCAACAACACTATTCCTTTTCCACTCAGGCAAGAATATAGCATTTGTACTCCCAGTTTACTAAATGAGTTACTAAGCTATACCAAGTGGTTCTTAGCAATCACATTATTGTAACTCTTCACTCTGCTAGGATACCTAGTTCCTTTTATTAAAAAAATCACTCCCAAAAAAAGCAATCTATTTTTTCAGTTGTTAATCTTTTATTAGCCAAATCAAGCACTTTGACTACTTTATTAAATCTATACATATTTGAATACACTGACATAAAATTATTTTCTATATTATTTCTAATTCTTTCTATATATAATAACCCAAAGATTTTGGTCATTGTTTTGTAATTTCAGTAAAGGAGAAATAAATACCATAGTTGTAGAAATGCCAAGTCTAGCAACCAGAGAACTTCAAGTGATCCTCTCTGAATTGTTGATACAAGTCAGTTATTATTGGTGAGGCATTGCTACAGACATATCAGACCAAGTCCAGAAAAAACAAGCTCTCTAAAGGTTTTGCAGTGTAGTAATACTTGTCAGTTAGAAAATAACTCAGTTCCTGTTCTATATATTCTTTTGTGGTTCAGTCTTAGAAAACCAGTTTTACTACTTACCCTTTTTTGCACTTACCATTTAGGATTTGCTCATTCTGGCAACAGCAGAAAGGTTGTTCCAAACAACCTTTGGTGAAATCCAACATGAATTCACTAGTCCATGGCCTTTTTAAGTACTAGACCAACATTTTGCTTTTTATAGGCAGAGTGCTCAGAGACCGTGTTTTAAGCAGCAAATAGCAGTTCCTCACAACTGTTCTTTCAGAAAGGACTCGGCTTACATGCCACCCTACACAGGTGTCCTTTCTAGCACGTATTCCTTTAAACAACCTTTATTATAACTGGGAACCAAATTAATTTATTAGCTGTTCCATCTTGTGGGATAGCTGTTACAGTTCCATAAGGAAAAAAATTCTTGCTCTTGAGTTTTTGGCAAACTTCAGTTACTGTTAAATAATATGAAAAGTCTTTTTCTCAATAACAGGAGGAAAAAAAAAAGAAAAAATGAGAATAAAATGAGCAAGAAACTGTGCTGTTAAAGTAATTGAACATAAGAAAGAAACATTTTTCCACACTGAAAATGCAGAAAGTTTGGATGAAGTTACTTAATTGTGAATGTTGGCAAAATTGGCTAAGATCCCTTCAACTCTATGTGTGAAATTCACATTTGAGAGTCTTTCCTCACATTAAGAGTTCACTTGTATAGTTACATCTCTCTACATATGTATATATGATTGTTTTCCCTTGAGCATCTAGTGCTAGTGAAAATAATGGAAGCATAGGCCATAAGCCTTTCAGGTTTGATCTTTTAAAGGAGGCACTTGAAACTGCATTTGATATAATTAATTGAGGCTTTATCTGTGTACTTTGTAATTAACTGAGGCTTTATCTGCATACTCTGGAAACCATGGCATGAGTGCTAAGCACCCGCTGAAAAATCACAGGAAACGAATACTCACAGTTTCATGCTAACTGTTCCTTAGTATGATTTTTGTATAATAAAAACCTCTCAGTAAATGGGTTTCCTGATCATAAAGGAGTTAGGTACTGCCTATGAGAAGTAAAGAAAATGTTTGTCTTCTCTTACTCTAATTAATCTAATGCATTAATTCACATTTAATATCAATTTGACACTACACAACAGTATAACCCTGCCAGCAACAGTGACTAAAAGATGTTTGCATATGAAATCTCTTGGCAAAGTAAAATACTAGCTTTTTTCCTGAATTTTGTTTAGAAATTTAACTTGAAGTAAAAGCAGTCAATTCAGGTAAGCTGCCACCAAGCATGCAAGTATTTGTATTTGGTACAGATACAGTCACTTTAAACAATTTAAAAACCATTGGTTTGTGGTCAGCAGTTTCCTCCCATTTAAACACAAGTTTATTTTTAGAATTTTCTGGGTCCCTGCATAAGTACAGAAGGTAACTCACAGCTTGAAAAGCACATACCATGAGCATTTAATGATTCTGCTTCTTTAGTGTGTTCCAGACTGTAAGTAGGATGCCAAGACACTCAGAAGTGTTCAGGGATACTTTTTTGTGATTCTCTGTTCGCAAATAGCTTTCAAGGTGTTTTAAAGTAAATAGAAACCTCTTCTGTGCAGCAACACATTTAGAGTGATAGAATTTCTTACACAAGACCCAATCTTCATCAAATTCTGGGTTGCTTTTGGTCATTACAAATTGCTACATTAAAAAAACCCAAAAAAACCAAAAACAAAACCAAAAAACCCTGATGTACATTTATAGATGTAGCTGACTCTCACTTTGTAAGTCTGCCAGAGCTTAAAAATTAGGCTTGTCTTCATGACTGTTCATATGAACAGTACCTGCACTATTTAATAAATGAAATTTCAGTCTTTCTCTGGGAGGAACTGCTTCAAAAAGCCAAGCAGCAATAAGCATAAAATTTAGGTATCTGCTTAAAAGTTGGGTATTCTGTTTTAAGAGTACAGCTTCACATATTACTGATATAGTTACTTATAAAATAGCAGGTAACGGACAGGTGTTCTTTCCCAGACTCAAAGTGAAAAGTTATGGAAGATAGGGTAGAAGTTGGGTGTTGCTGCTGCCCTTTATTTCTACTGTTGTTTCATTATCTTGTTAAATGCCCTTTTTTTTTTTTTCTATAATTGTAATTCACTTTTTATTTTGCATTACATTTTCTTTAAAAACTCACAACAGAAAATTTTTATCATTTTTCTAGAGCTCTTCTCTATTGCATCATCTAGAATGATCCAACTTAATTAGTAAAGGCCAGAGCAAAAATAAATATTTGCATTTAGAGGTACGATGCTTATGATGACAGTGGTGATAATGAGTTCTGCTTTAATGAGCTATGCTCCTGAGCCCATCACCATGAGGTCTACAGCCTGTGTTTTGTTCTTGTGGGTGCTTTTTAATTTAAAATGAAAGCTTTCATTCTGCAGATTCTAAATATATCACATAGAACTCCAATGTATCAGACAGGCTGCAGGCAGTAATAAGAGTGGACAGCTGGGAGCTTTGGCTGAGACTGAACAACTCCTGAACCTTATCAGGGTCAGGCAGAGAATTGCTTGGATATACATATATATGTAAAAACATATAAAATGTATTAAAAAATCAGTAAAATACATAATTTATTAATATTTCTCTTTAAACCAAAACATACACAGCCAGGAAACCTGAGTGATTTTATTTCTCACACAAAACCAAGAGAAGGATTTTGTCTAAGTGGTTTAATGGTAACACTACAATTTTCATACTACATACAAAATTTATCCTAGATAGTTTTACATACTTTGATTAATTAACAGTTTGTATTAGAGATGCCTTAAGTTTTAGCTTCCATATTTTCCAGATTCTGTACTGCACTATTATATAACTCCGAACTTCATACAAAGTGTTAGCAAGTTCTCTTCACAGTTTCATTAGACAAAACAATCCTTTTCCAGCCTGAGAACCAGGGACACTGTTGCAGCTTCAGGCCCAAAAAGTATAAACAACAGTGAACCGAGGAGAGCAATCTGAGAGGATGGGACTTCATAACCTGAAGCTGTAATTGACAATTAACCCCAGTATGTAAATGAACCAAAATTTAGAAAAGTGTGAAAATGTGTGACCTGTCATCCATCTTGGATGGAGCCACATCCAAGCTCCAAGGTACTGCCCAAGGTGTATCCTTTGAAGGCCTTTTTATAAATACCTACTTGATTCCTTTTACACTGTCTAGCCTCTGTTTTAGGTAGCCTCCTAAGGCATCATCAGCATTGCATAGGTAAAACTATGTAAGACAGATCATGGCAGATAGTACATAATAGGTACGTCCACGTCTTTCTCCTTGATGTCCAGTATTTCAATCCTACTGCTGAAGAGAAGCAATAAATGCTGCATCTAGCGTTAATGATGAGCTGGTGAATACATGAAAAGCAATGATAAACTACAAGCAAGTGTCACAAAGGAAAAAAGAAACAAGACCTTATCTAGTAATACAAAATGTTAAGATTAAATTCAGCCAGAAAAACAGTAGTTGACTACTATGTACGGAGTCCTTAAATAGCATCCAAAATTCTCTGTAGCTGGTGTTTATGGCTTAAATATATACAAAAGTTCTCCCTCCTTTTTTTACAAAACACTTTCTGGTTTATTTTATAGCATTAAGAATCATCGTCTCTTGCAGTATCCTTAAACAGCATCCAAAATTCTCTATAGCTGGTGTTTATGGCTTAAATATATACAAAAGTTTTCCCTCCTTTTTTTACTAAACACTTTCTGGTTTTTTGTATAGCATTAAGAATCATCATCTCTTGCAGTATCACATACCATTTGGTAAACATAACAACTGAATCTCCTATTAGGCTTCTGTTCTATATGTAATACGAGGTCTTTGTCAAAGTAAACTTCATGACTGTAAGTCTGAAATGAGAAAAAAAGAAGTTCAGATGATTGCAGTCTCTATTTCCACAACTTGCTAATATTTGTATCATTTTCCACAAGGAACAAAAAATATTTAACAGTGGTGAACTCCATGATCAGGCAGAAATTTTGTGTGGATACACAGAGATTACTCTTCAAAGATAAAGGACAGAATTTGATAACTTTGAGAGGTTTCTCACATCCCTATTTTAGGAATCTAAGTTCAGAGCATCTGATTTAAGATCACAAGTTGATTATGCAGTCAATGATAAAAGAGGTGTAACAGTGCTGAAAATTTCAGACCATCTAGGTTGGATGTCCACCTAAACGTGCACTGTATGAACAGCCCATTCTATCTTCCCAAATATATATACAGTGAGGTGTATGCTTCATTTTATGCATGAGTACTTCAAGTTGAACTAGGGAGACTCTTTACAAGTTGAAAAGTTAGTCTGACATAACTAGCCATGGAGTATTTAAGTTGATAAATACTTCAGAAATAGATTAAAGACAACCCTTTCACCAACCAAAAATCCCCTAACAAAACAACCAACAACAAAAAAACCAATTATTTCAAACAATGGAGATTTTCAGGTAAATGAACTACTGTCTGATGGAGTACTTAGAATATTAGAGTTGTAATTATTCTTTTATGCAAATCTTATCCCTTTGCAACATTGCTTATATATCTGCTTGAAATCTGAACAGAAGTGGTATGTGAATGAGTATGGGGACAGTGGGAACAAAAGACAAGAATTTTCCTCACCACATCCCAGGACTCCTTTAATGGAATACTCTTAAGTAGAATCCCGTGTTCATTGCAATGAAAGTCAAGGTGAGCTCTTCCATCAGCTCCTATCTGAGTAACTGCCACAGTGGACAATAAATCCAATTCATCTTCATAGTCCACAATTTTGAAAGTCTTAGAAAAAAACAAAACCTCAAGTTTACAAATCAAACACAAACTCACATTCCCCTCTATGTAAATTGCATAGCTATTTTTTCTTCATGTGAAAGCAGTATTGGGCAAATTCTAGTTCTTAAGTCTTCTGATCTGAAAGAAAACTTTGGGAGCCCAGTACCCAACAGGCATTTTTCCCAACATGAATTGTCAGGGTATTTCAGCAAAATTCCTTAAGCAGGAGAAAATGAAATGATGTTCTGAAAAATCCTAATGTGCAAGTACATGTATTGTATATGTAGCATATAAGAAATAGAAAATAAGTACTTCTAAAGTGGCCAAAGAAGTATATTTAGGTTCTTGAAGCAGAGATGCTAATAGACAGTGTAGCTTTAAGCCATCATTGGTTTTGAGGAAATGGGTACATTAGAGTAATTCCATGAATATCTGTATGTTCTGTTCAGATCTCTCTCTTGCTCCACAGATTATAGGTCAGTGAAGAACTGACACCAAAATTAAAAGATTGTGAACGCCCTTAATTGCGTTTATCTCACTGTGACATACTCAAAATTCAAGCCAGTCCTTTTCTTCCATAAGGTAAAAACATTTACTGGAATCACAAGTGAAGTGTGAGAGCAGGAAAAAAATAGTGTGCAATTACTTTTATTATGGTTAAAAGAAAAAGTGAATAGAAATAAACTGCAGACCCTTAAGGGTTATACTGGACTGTGCTGTATTTTTACCATAGTAAAATCTATTTCCTCAGAATGAAGAATAGGAGTGACTGCCAGAAACTGATGAATTTTACTTGTTGTGCTTATGTCAATTACAGATCCAGCTCTAGATAGAGAGCCCAAAAATATTTTCCATAACCTTTTAAGACTCAAGTGGTATTTTCAATCTCAAGAAGTAGTTACTTAAAGGAAAAGTGTTAAATACCTTATCCTACAATCCAATCAAAGTAACTGGGAGAGAAAAATAAAGTTTAGAAATACTATAAAAAAGACAAGAGGACAAGCAGAGGGAAAGAAAATTTTTCTTTCATTTAATAAAATGCCTTATAAGAAATGTTCGAAGTAGATATTTAAATGGAGAAAAGAGTAATGGTTTGTCACATTAACATATCTTTTCTGTGCCATTGAAGTCACATGGAATTATGATATTTTGGGGGGGATAAGATCAGTTCTTGAAAGAAAAAAAAATTACAAAGCTCAAATGTTGACCAAGGAGAAAAGATAATAAACAGTATGTGAAGCAACTGGAAGAAGACAAAGAGAAGACTAAAGAATTCAAGGATATACACAGCAATGGTTACACCCACTGCACCCGAAACAAGAAGGGCTTCTGGCTAGCTAAATACTAAAGCAATGCATGAAGTGCTTTCACTACATCAGTTACCTCTTGTTCGGGGTCATCATCCAGCAAGGCAAAACGCTTTTTCACCACTCGACCAGAAGCTGTTACAGTAACATTGTTGTTCACCTTTGGAGAAACATAAAAAAAGTGTCTCTAGACTTCGGAGCAATGTTGTTTCTATCAATTTGACAATGTATCTGTTCCACATATTTTGCTTTCTGACCTTGTTTTACTCATCAGCGACCAACAGCCCTGGTGCTGCTGTTTTCTTTATGATTTCATGAACTTGGTGACTTTACCTGAGATATTATTGCTGCTTACTCATATTCAGAGGTGTCCCACAGAGGTGGCAAAGGTTCTAAGCTACCGTAATTTTTTGAACAGAAGTGACTAGAACCAAGATGCTGGAATGAGAATTAAGACTGCTAAATCACCACTGATTTTTTTCACTGAACTTTTACTTCCAGAAGATGGGTGAAGTAGCATCTTAAACCACCACAGCTGCTTCCACTGGGCTTCATTAAAAAATATTTAAAAATTTATTATCAGTGTCTTAATAGAAGTCAAAAGGAATAAGCACAGCATAGGCAGAATTAGAACTCATATTTCTTTCTTCTTACTGTAACAGAAGTTACCTACACAACTCTCAAAAAGCAATAAGGCAAGTTATTAGATGAAGATGGCTTTTAGTTTTTGAATTCAATACAAGTTTTGTTCTGGAGTTTGTGTAGATTTTTTAATACAGAAACCCTTTTTCCCACAAAAGCTTAAAAAATAGCATCACAGATTTGCACGTTTTACAGTATTCAAACTATAAAAACTTGCTTTTAGGTAAGACATAACCTTGTCTGCTGAATCAAAATGACAGCTCCTGGCACTACCTAGAATTTTTTTCACGTGTGCTCTTTAACCTTTTTGACATTAGATTGTCTTTGTGACTCCGTATCACAGAAGACTTCATGAAATAACTGAGGTGATTAAAGAGCTCAGTTCTACCACTAGTTTTAAATCATCCTCTCACACTTGGTTCTACTTTTCTGCACTTCTGGTCCACTGATGACTCAGTCCTGTTCTGCTCGAATTCAGCAAAACAAGCAAGCAGAAAGTACTCACCTTTTCTGCCAGGTTATTGTGTTAGAGCACTGATTTGGCTCACCAAGGGTTAGACGAATGCCAAACTTGGCACAAGAGAATGCCAGGTGTGCATGGCCAGGAAAAGGAATGGACTTTTGAAAGCAATGTAGTGTCTCTGTTGTCTTAGGAAGACTCATCCTTAAGTTATGAGAGACTTGAAACATTTCTAGCATTTGTATGATCAACTTACCTGAGCACCAGAGATGCACACAATTATCACTTGGTGGCACCTTCATTTGAAGGAAATCTTTTAAGTATGTTTTATACCCATGACACATGGTTACACTGCACACCATAAAGAACACTGAAAACTAAAGAAAAGACTGAAGGTTTCAGGAATCTGTTCTGAAAGTGTTACTGTTTTCAAAATTATTTTCACACTGCTTGAAGTCCAGTGAAGACAGAGCTTGTCTTTCAATAAACCTTGGATAAATCCCATAAAAGACAGTGATTACTCAAATACACAAACCCCCTGTTTACAGCTCAAAATCACACATTGTGATCTCAGACACTAAACTCACACAGTTTTCTCTGTTGGCTACAATCGTAAAATCTTCTGCAATCTCCATTTGATCTGCATGATTTTTAACTTCCTTAAGCTTTAAGACTCTACAAAACAAACAAATTACAAAGTAAGTAATGTATTATAATCTGCTTACTAAAAAATTTCTATATAATTTTTTTAATCAAGTACACTAAAACATTGTAAATAAATAAAATGGAAATTAGTTATTTTTGTAATTTATGTTTACCAATAGAATTTTGATACAGTGGTCCTTGAGTATTTCTCATACCAAAACCTAAACTGTGGGCTCTAGTGCTCACATTTGTCACACAGAAATCTGCAGATGTTTCTAGAAGAATGTTTGATTCTGACAAATTAATAGATTTTATAGTTTCTATAGTCTGATGAGTGTTTGGGCTGGCAATTCGTCAGACTACTAAGTTTATGCAATTATGCAACTTCTCTAATGAATAAAGATTTGAATAAAAAAGGCTCATACTTTATCAAGTTTGGTCCCACGTGGATTATTCTACCTGACATATCTGGATGGAAATATATCCAGTCAGGTTCAAGTGAACAGCATTTCATATCCTGTATGCCATTTTTTGCCTGAAGAACAAAAGAAAAGCTTAGAATATTAGTATTTTGAAAGTCTCACAGATCTAATTAAAGAGAAAATACTGAGCTCCTCACTATATACCTCTGGAGGTTTTTATGTATTGCTCCTAACCATGACCAGAAAGGATGGCAATGGAACAATAATAAAACCAACAACAATATTAATAAAAAAACTCAGTTCTAATGCTTAAGATATTCAGTGAAGTAGTTTTGAGATTTTTAATATGCAATAAGCAATAACCTTGTACCTTAGGTATATATTGTCCTGCCCTGAAACTAAGCAGAATGAATAACCTACACTCTGTGCAAACATTTCAACAGTTTCAGCTATTTGAGTATCGAAGACATGGCATGTGAAAAGACATGAGATAAACATTAGCACAGAATTTGACTTGAGCTTCAAACCTCAGCCTTAGCCTCTTTAGTGCAAATTATCTGTGGAGCATGTAAGCCTGGAATACCTTGTGATTTTAGCAATCAGCTGCAAGGCAGTCAAAATCTCGGGATTTGGGCAGTGGCTTTCTGTTATTAAATTTAACTGACATGGATCATTCAAATTGCCAAATATGTGAATCCACATAGGAAAAAACAGATGAGAAAGGATTCTGCAAGCCCATTTGAATCAAAATTGATCTTCAGCTACAATTGTGGAACATCAGTTGTGAAAATAAGGAGGGAAAATAACTGATCAGGCAAGCAAAAAAGATAAGGACGTTTACAGATGAGACATTTAGCTAATAAACTCTTAACAGGCCCAGAAGTTGCTTGAAATACAGAATGATCTTCAGGTCAATTCCACATTCAAAATAAAAGCTGAGAAGGAGAGCTCACAAAAAATAGTATTCATATGATGAATAGTACATAAACAAAAATAATTAGGAACAGATTAAACGAACTAATAAAACCTTTATAGGGACAGAAGCGAATTAAATGGAGCAATCAAATTGTTTTTAGGGAGAGAAAGAAGGTACAAGTCAAAGATAAACTACAAACATTAAGGACATTTATTCTGCAATATAATAAAATTTAAAATAATTCTGTAGTCAGCATTTAGTAGGCTGACTAATCAGAAGTGCATTAGGATGTTACCATGCAAGGAAACAGGCAATGAGACTTAACTTCTAAGTCATGAATACAGTGCTGTGTAGCTCTGACTGCACTACTATTGTATTGGAATGCAGGAAATAGGAGAAGCAGTACTGATTCAGAAGAAAGTATTCTACACGTGACTCCATGGGACAGCTAATTTGATACTGGGGTGAGGCCTGTGAAAGCACTACACTGGTAAACAAAGGTATTGTAACCTACTCAGAATACGAGATGAAGGCAAACATAATACACATTCATTTCAGAGAAGCTGCTTTCTGAATGTATTACCAAAGCGTTGTCTTTCAGAGAACAAATATGGAAGACTCCTTTATGTTTTTTCTTGTTTGGTGTGATGATATAATGCCAAGGGTAACCTCCAATTTGAAATGCATTCTCCAGAGAAGATGCCTCAAAGAGCAAAGGTGGGGTATCTGCAAATATTTGGTAATGTTAACACCATTAGTAGCAGAACAGTCATAATTCCATTGATCCTTACAATTCTAAATTCCAATAAAGCTACTAATTCTTCAGAACTTTTGAAGATTGGTGGAAACATATTGGCTATTAACTGTTTTCTAGTGCCAGCTATGCTACCTCACCCAGCATCAGGTGCACATCTGCAGTTCCCTCTTCTTCCCTCCCTCCTTCCCTTCAGAAGGAGGGTTACTGCCTTCTCAGATCTTGATGCTGAATACTCTTCTAGTACCTCTGACTTACAAGCAAAGACACAGCAAATAATTAAAATTATTCCAGCTCATCTGACTGAGAAATGTTGCACATGTAACAGATCTAAGACCATATCAAGATAGTCACTATTCTCTTGAGAAAACCAGTGATAAATAACTGGAAACAGCAAACAGCAACCTCAAATAACAGAATTAAATGCAGGAAGATAGAATATTCAGATTCTGCTCTCTTCTTTTGTGTAATACAACAAAATAGTGTGTACCACAATGGATGCAATCTGTAGCTGAGTCCATAAAAATCAATCAAAATATAGAATTTTTTGCAGTTAATAGCAAAAGGTATCTAGTTTTCCATTCAATTCAGTTGGGGTAAATTACTGAGATGTACTTGGCCATTAGTACAAGTCTTCCTTTTACTAAATGAGAGGCATTTTTAATGAAATGAACTTTACAACTTCTGCCAACTAGCTAAATTAAAGCAATTTCTACAGCTGCTATAACTGAATCAATTTGAGACTGAAGATCAGGTCTTTCGAACAGTACAGAGAAAAGCTGGAGAAAAAACTGACAAAACATGGAGAAAATCTGCAATTACAAGAGGAATTTAAACAGGCAGAATATAAAAACCCAAACTGAATTAGTGCAAGGAGAACAAGGTTCTTATCCAGACTTGGAGTCCCAAAGGTCTTATCCAAATTTTGACTTGTTCTTTTCCTGCTTTGTCTAGATAATTATCCTAATGCCAATGGTGCTGTCACATGACATCACATATTATGTTTATGGAGTGCTTCTCTCCTCTTCCTTTGTCCATGTTTCCATCAATTTAGCCATTTAGATTGAATGGAATTAGTTCACTGCCAATGGTAATGAAGTCTTTCCTAAGCTGGAAAGTGGCTGTGTCCCATTTGCTTTTTGGAATGACACATAAGAAATGGGAAATTCTGTGCAAGAGATAATAAACTATACGTTATAAAAAACTCATGCATCTGCTGGAAATGTAGACAATGTTGAAGATGGAAGCATAAGCAAAGGACCTACTGATACTAAAATTCGTCAGATCATGAAAAATTAGTTAAGAAAGTTTGTGACATTTTACCCAAACAACCTTTAAAATAAAGCTTATATATCAAGGTCCCTCAAAAATTCTGGTAGATAGACTAAATTATACAGTTCAATGTATCTCAGCAGTATATCAATACTGAGTACCAGAGGCTGCTTATAAAATATGCCTTTCCTATTATGGTTTCCACCTAAACCACTGTGATAATTTGTTTCTGCTGCCTCAACTCCATCATTCCCACTTGCATGTCACTTGCTCTTGTTGCTAAACATCTCCTGTTTTATTGTTTGCAAGTCCTTTCCCAAGTCTTGCCAGTTTCAATCTCCAGTTGAGCTTCTTTGTTTACTTACTTTAAACTCTGCAAACATATCTAGACAAAGCTGTTCCTCGCAGCACTAACAAGTGTTCTACATGCAAATAAAACCAAAGAAATAACAACAAGAAAAGGTTTCTACAAAGTATCCTTCTTGCTTTTTTCCCCTGAAATTACTGTATCAGCTAACAATAAATCAAACTACCATTTTAAGTTCTGGGCCATTCAGAAAAAATCACACACTGTGACCAAAATCAATTCCTCAGCAGCAGTTCAGAGCTATAGCATAGTACATCTTAGCCTGTAAGTTTTTATCTCTATACACTCCTTTTTGGGTACCTCACATCATAAAAACAGTACTGTAATAATGCCCATCCCTTCAGGCAATTTCTGTAGGGAGGCTAGGACTTAAGTAAGAAAGAAGACTGCACACAGTTAAATTACAGTAAATACAAGCTGCACTCTGAAACTGCTGAGATCTTGCTCACTGAAGCATTTGCCCATCTCATTCTTGAAAGAAAACAACTCAAAAACCGCAGGAATGTGACTACTTGCAAAAAGCAAGCATGAAAACTGTACGTCATGGGTTCAAAACTTTCTAACCACAAATTCCTGAATATGATTAAAGATCAAAAAGGTTTTCCTCCAGTACACTGGTTTTGTATCTCAAAACTAAAAACTACAATGATCTATAAGCCATGAGATCAAATCTTCCTATTAAAGTTCCTCACAGCAGGTTTTCCACCAGTCCTTAACATTAATTGGTGGTTTCAAAGATTGAGATGAAGACAAAAAATGGGGGAAGATCTCCCTTTGCAAAAACTGAGACATCAGATATAGCAACCTATTTTGATAAAATATTGAATTATAACCTCACTATATAAGTCTGTACCTTATCTTTTATCTTTATCACTAATTTTTATATATATAAATCTGGATTGATTTGTCTCTTATTATTGGACACTGAAAAAAAAAGACATTTTTTATGTGGACAATCACCTGAAAAAAAAACATTTAATACAGAAACATTCAAAAATAAATAAATAAATAAATAAATAAATAAATGCATTCTTTGATATTTGTGAAACCAACCTTCACATTTTTTTTAGATGGCTCAAGAGAGAGAGAGAGAATGTATTTTTAAAGTAAGAAAATAAATTTCAAAAGAAGTCTCGGGCTTTGGTCATTCATTAAGATTCTTAGCACCAAATTCTAATCTCAAGTGCACGAACAGAAGCCACTATTTACTTTTAGAGAAAGAAGTCATTACATAATGCAGAACATGTATAAGTTAATGATTTGAGGTATTAGAATTGTTTTTAATAATGTTTTATTCTCTCAGGAATTCATTTTACTGAAATCAGCACATTTCTGACAACTTAGACTACCAAAATTCAAATCAGACAAATTGTCTCCTTGAATTTCCTCTGCAAGTTAATGTTCTCACATCTTTTGCTTACATACCATATTCTGTTTCTGGCTGCTACTAACAGATATCCTAGTCCTTCCTCTTTCTCAAGAGCAATTGCATCTCACAAAAAAAGAAATGGGTTTCCATTTCATGCATTGATTATAAAGTTTTTCAGATAGCTTAGTTGCTCTAACAGTTTTCTTGGTGTGTCCTATATAATTACTACTGTAATTAGAAGTAAAGCAAAGCACATTTTACTATAATGTAAATCCAGAAATACAGCTACAGCACAATATGAGCACAGTAATTTTAATATTTTTTCTTAGTGTGAAATAAGCCACAATCAATCCAAAAAAGCCACAGTCAAGCCAATACAAATATCATAATTACCTGTTATTTTAATGTTACATGGAAGACCAAATGGATACTTTCCTACAACTCCCACCTGACCATTCCAGTTGAATTCTTGTCCCAAATGAAATGGTTGTTCCATGAACTAAAATAATACAGAACAATTTAGCTTTACAGATGCATATTTACTTGCTGTTTAGTTTTATTCTCTATTACTACTGCATTCTTTATCTTGTTGGGTACTGCTTGAGGTCTTATTTTTGAATTATTGTTGGATTTTTGATTGGAAGGACATAAACTCACATGTCTAACTGCAGATCTGTTTGAGATCAAACTTCCCATGCCCACCAGTCTCTGGACTTAACACCCATCTGTAACCACAGACTAGGTGTGTAGAGAGAAGCACATCTGGGGTAACATTTATGTAACTCCCCAGAAGTGCCTGTCTATCCCTGTATCTCATGTTTTGCCACCTGTAACTGTTGCAAGTAATTTTTCTGATAGTGTGTCCATTTTTATCTTCTGACTGTAAATAGATCTAGGTAGGAGCCTACATAGCCCATGCACTTAAGTACAGTACTTGAATATTTATGACTTGTTACCCAAAAATAGCATGGGCTGTATGAAAACTCTTTATTTCATTACCTGTTCCAAAATGGCCTTGAAGTTATAGAGTCTGACCAGACCCATGCTATACATTACAATCAGGATTCCATTAGAAACAGCAACATCTGTCACACTATTACCAAAAATCTGGAATAAAATGAAGTAAAAAAAAATTCTATTAGAGAAGAAATAATTGAGAGAAAACACAAAAAACTGACATTATGTCCTTGATTTTGCAATCACCTTTTTTTTTCATTCTGACCAAACTCTATGATCAGTATTTAAGTTCAAGTTTTCTGTAACTCATCTGTTCTGCTGAGTTCCTTTAATCCATTGCACTGCAGTAACACCTGAGGTTACATTAGTCATATTCTGCAAGCAGATCCATACTCTAATCAATTCTCAGTATATCTTCATATCATGCTACCCAGTTATTATCATACATGAATAGATTATATTATTCAGCATCCCACGTTAGCAAAACTAGCAACTCAATCTAAAAGTCCTGATTTCAGATCTTCTGTTCTTTCTTCACCCTCAGTGTAAAATACTAGTCTAATCACAACTCTATGACTGCATACAGCTGTACTAAAACAACATTATCCAGCTGTCACAGAGTAAAAGGTTCTCTGTGAATCCAAATTAGACATATACATGAGAAGTTGACTTATCTTTTTTAATAATTATGCACTATTCATTTGTGCCACTGCTTAACACATCACTGAGCTAACCCCACAAACTAATTCTTAATATTTAATTAATACCAACATGTGAAGTTGATAGGGGTTTTTTAATAGATATGCTTGAAAATGTAGTTTTCTTTAATCTGACTCACTATTTGAAAAAGCAATTAAACCAGTTAAAACAAGCTTAAAAACAATAATAACTAAAGAAACCCAAAACCAGTAAGACACCTACATCTTAACACTACTAGCGATTTTGTGATCTACTTGGTTCTGAAAGATAAATTCACTCCTGAGACTTTGCCTTTTATTTAGTTTTGTGGCTCTTTCTCAATACATTTGCTAGCTTAGGTCTCAGTGTATTTCAGACACAAACTCTAATAATCTTCCAACCCTGAAGTCTCATCCTTGAGACCTCAGCCACTCTGAACTCACCATGTGCTGTGGTATAACATCTCAGTAAAGCAGATGCATGAGGTGCATTCTGCAGCCTTAGGCAGTAACACTAACCCCAAATCCAATCCAGCAGTTACATTCCACTGATTTGTGTCAGGTCTGGCACTGCTTGCATCTCCTGTTGGGTGTATTCTCACATCCCAAATGCTGCCCTGTCCATCACAGTTTTAACAATTTCTCTGATGAGTACTCAGTACAGACTCAGCTGAAGAACTCCTTCACATGTTTGCCTACTATGACCATGATGAATCTGACATGCCATTCCTAACCTGACTGAAAACACCTTTAATACTGGTAACGTTTTTTCCAGTCCTAAATACTAATTTTGAACAGAACAATACACAGCACCCCCAAGCTTTCATGGGCCCAAATTAAAAAGTTTAAACCCCTGCCTTTACTTGCCAGGCCCAGTTTCAATTACAGCCTCAACCCAACCTAGCACCAGCTAAAACTCCAGCTTACAACTCTGGACCCTAAAAGACACAGCACCTACATAGACAGTTTCCATGTTTGTATTGTTTCATGTGTAAGTTGTATCCAGAGCCTTCTTGACTTAAAATAGAACAATAAAAATTACAATCTGGCTCAAAGTTTCTTCCCAAGTATATACACTTACTTATAGGTCAGAAACTGAACTCAGGTTGCTTGTTCTTGGCTGATAAAGCAAAATATATTTACTTTTGTCATTCAGTAACAGTGATAATAAAAGTGTGAAAGATTTTTAATTGCATATAGAATTCATAGACTATTATCAGGACTGGGTCAGAGGTACATCTGTGTTTAAGGAGGTGAAAAGAAGTGTACGAACACTTTAGGGTTCCCTAATTCTTATGATTGCTCTAAGAAAAGGCTTAAATCCTGCTGCATGTCAAAGAGTAACCCAGTAAGAGAATTCATTTGTATCTTCTCTTCTGGTCCTTAGAATTAAGACTATTTGCTCCAACGCCCCTATCAGACAGAAGAACACTTTGTCTGATACTCAGTCTGCTGCTAATTAATGTTTCAATTGCTTTTACAAGCTTCTTTACTTTTGAAATAAGTGTCTGAACTACAGCTGTCATAGAACTACATTACAGATTACATATTATTAGAGGAATTAATTTACCTTTTTGTTTATTTCCAGCATTCCAATGAATGAAAGGGGCAAAACTTGGAATACAGCAAGATAAAACAATACAGTCTGTTGGATTCCTGCCTGGGAAGGAACAATACCAAACACAGTTATTAAAGGTAGGACATCTTTATCTTCTTCCATAGTAACCAAGTATAATGTCCCCATCTTTGTGCTTGTAGATTTTTTTTTTAATCAATATTGCAAAAATGAGTTTTTCAACACACTTACCTGCCGTGCTGCTGCAGGGAGCTTATTCTGAGCAGACTTTACAATCATTACCTCTTGAGGAGTATCCCAGCTCAGATACCTGTTTGCAACAAGAAAGGCCTGTCTTAACCACTTAAAAACCATTTATTAATATACTAATTCACATAAAATATAATCAACTATAACTAAACAGAAGTCTGTGCCCAGAGAAACCTCAGTATTTGATTTGGAAGAGGTGCTGTTTATAATAATGCAGAAATCTGTGGAACCAGGAATGACTTATTTCATATAGGATTGTGAGAAAAATTTGGAAAGTGCGAACATTCACTATCTTAATTGTTCTCCTTCCTTTCATAATCACCACTTTCCTATCATTCAGCCTAAAGAAAATATTTTCTGAAAACCAAAAAAATAGCAGTTTACCAGAAGCAGCAACTGCCCTGCTTTAAAACAGAAATATGGCTACCTTATGGAGAAGAACCTTGGCAAATTAAAAACAACATATAATTTGTATGTTTGATCAGGTTTGTTTTTCAGCTCTTAAAGTCCTCTCCTGGTATGTTGCCATTGCAATAGTAAAGGCTGTAAAGTTGTCAGAGAAAAGCAAATAGTAGGCTAGGTTTTGTGGAACTTGATACCAAACTTGACACCATACTATTAAAGTAGATGAAATTCTTCTACAAGTAAGAGCATGCAGGAACAGCACTCCAGGTAATGTTCTAGATTAACAAGCCTGTTGTCAGCCATAGGGTAGTACTAAAATAACACGATTCCCCTTCTCCTCTATAGTACTAGTCACTTAATTATATTAAGCTCTCCTTCTCCACTATACTACTACTGATTGTAAATGATATAAAGCCTAGTTTTGTTTAATACCTGAAGAATTTGCAACAGGAACCAGCAAGATACACTTTTTCCAGTACTTCTCCACTATCAGCAGAGAGACGTAGAAGCCAGTTCTGCACTGTCAAGACTATCAGGGAAGCTTTATAATCAGATGGACTCGGTAGCATTTCCCCCTACATTAAAAAAAAGGCTATTAGAAAAATGCTTGTATCAGGAGGATACAAAACAGTTTGACACAGAAGAACACAAAAGTAAATACACA
The DNA here is from genome assembly GCF_036417665.1 of Passer domesticus. Taxonomy (NCBI): domain Eukaryota; kingdom Metazoa; phylum Chordata; class Aves; order Passeriformes; family Passeridae; genus Passer; species Passer domesticus. Next base: position 23,545,609 of record NC_087483.1, read on the forward strand.
CTCCTCAAAAACTGAAGGAGGAAAGCTGCCTGCTAATCAGATCAGTATCTCTAAGCTCATGTCCATGCCAAAACCTATGACATAAATAATCTGCTGTCACACTTTTTGCAAGACAGTTACCTTTTTTAGAAAAGGCACCCTTTAAAAAAATCTTTGCCTTACAAAAATTAACAGCTTATTGATCTAATTGATACCAGTCTTGAAGAGAAAATTGTTTAAGTATTTCAGAAGACATTCAGTGATAACTCAATAGTAACTGCTGCAAATGATACTTACACTGCTTTAGTTTTAGGTACCTCAAGGATAGGGCTAGTATTTCTAAGCTCTGTGGACACTGGGTGAAGGAGAAAAATTATGCAATTATCAGGTAGAAACAGTAGAAGAGTTTTTGGGCAGAGTCACTTCAATGGGCCTCCAGTATATCTGCTTTTTGTTTTTTTTAATGTCAACAGATCTGAAGAAAACTAAAATTCCCAGCTACTGTCCTTGCATTTAAAAAATAAATAAAAATGTAAGTAGAATTTATTTTGTAAGGAATTAAGAATTAGTTGCATAAGAATGAAAGCACTGGTTTTAAAATCTTCCATGAAAGCTTATGAAAAAAGCATTTGAATCGCTATTGAGAAATTCAGAGAAGTATACCTCTAAATGTTCAGTTAATGTAAATAAGGCACATGTTGCAAACCTTTAATGACCTAACTCCAAAAACATTGAGAAAATAGTTTGCAAAGAAAAAGCACTCCATGCTAAGTGTTTCATCAAAATATATTATTTTAGTATTTTGCACAAAAATGTTCTAGTAAAAAGTGATCTTACCAGTGGGCATTCCAATAATAAAGCATCTTCTATTTTTTCAGACTTGGCACACTTTGACTTTTGATAAATTAGTCTTGGCTGTTGTGCAATGCTAAAGAAAAATGATTGCTAATCATTAGTCTGTTTAATAGACCACTTTCTATCAACAAGCCACTTCATACAGTTTTATAAATCCTGCTTTCTCCTTAGGCAGGTCAGAAATCTAAACATTTTTACTTGGCAAACAAACCTCAAATTGCTCTCAAAAGAAGGCCTAATAAACAATACTTAATATAATGTAATATTTAAAAGATAATCTTCTCTAAATCTTTTTGTCTGGTTGCTTTTTTTTAGTTTCAGGTTTACTTTTAGTTTTGGGTTGTTTTATTTTAAGTAACAAACAATAGTAACGTTCTTGCTCTAGTGATATACATTAAGAAGAAAGCATATTTCAAAAACTAATGGTCATCCTGGAACCTTCCCCTCAGGTTCTTCCAATGCTGCGTTGTATAACAAAGTTGTGGCATCATGTTCAGAAATTAAAAAAACCCTCTACTAATTAAAATTTATGCCATTTGGGTTTTGCCTTTTTTCCTTTTATATATTCTCGGCATTCTTCACACAGATATTTGTAACTCTGTCACCTATTTTATTAGTAGCTAGTGTTCCCACTACTTTTCCATGGCCTTTCCCTAGGCAGAAAGACAAAACAAATTCCAGAGCTCCAAGCCCTGGGAGGTACAAGGCCCCAGTGCTATCTTGGTTCTGCCTGGGCACCAAGACTGAGAAGAACTCTTCGAGATACATTTTCATGGACAAAGTACAGCTAGTGCTAAAGGGGGGTTTCCAGAGAAGGGGCTTGACCTGGAAGGTGGAATTACATCACCACTTGTCCTCCTAAATGGGGCTTTTTATCAATTATGCTAATTTCCTAAAACCTGTAAATGTGTACTCATCCCTGTAAGGGTGGCCTTCCTTCTGTGGACATCTTTCCATAACTGCCTCTGAAGGCCTTCATTGAAGATCCCCTTTTATATTACCTCCTTACTAAAAGTATCTTGAGTTTCACTTCCAGGTTGGGAAAAAGGCAACAAAATAAAATCTTTGTCTGTGCACAATTTTGCCCTTTGGGAGAGAATGAGACAAATCAAAACCTGAAAGATGTTAGACAGGTTAACCCAGTACTGAAAACATTCAGATAATGTAGGAATAAAAGCAGACTGAGATCTCAGCTGTGGATGACAAACTAACTTAATTGACTCTTAAGTGGTTTACCCTGACAGACTAGTCTGTATTTTATGTATATGATAATATCTCAAACTACTCTGTCCCCAACTTCCCCAGCAATGCCGTTCTCCAAGTCCACGCTACTTCCCTCACAGTAGGGACAGGCAAGGACAAGGGCTGGTGCACAGAGATTTCCTGTCCTCTACCCTACCTGTGCTGCCTCCTAACCTGTGTCTCTGCAACTGATCAGGGAACAGGAGAATATATTAGATCACAGAAGTGATCTACAAAATACATTTGCAAAAATTAGCACACACTGCAGGCTGTACTTTTACATGACGAATAATTTACTTATTTTATACAGAATTCACATAGTACCAAGCTTGCTACATAGGCTGATTCTGTGACACACTCTTTAGCACAGTGCTAGTTACCAGAATTACAAAGAACTACTGTTCATTTGGCTTTTTAGTGCAAGACTAGAAAATTGGGTTAATCTTCCATTCCTGCTCTGAAAGCTGAGGTTATACTGCACCTGAAAGACCAGGCTTTCTTTTACCAAAGCAGGTGTCACATTAAGATAAAACAGCATCTAAATGTAATTCAAAGATTGTAAACCAAAGATTTATCGACCTGCTTATATTTTGCTCCCAAGTAAACTCCATTTAATTCACAGCAGCTATTTGTATAAGTAAAATTAGCAATATAATACAGAATCAGTCTCAAATCTGTAAGTCAGTACCTCATAATTGTAAATTTATTACCTGGTAATACAGCATTGGTAATTGTCCATGTAAATTCTTCCTCTTTCATATGCAATAGGAGAAGCAGAATGAGTTGTCCAAACATTCTTGAATTTAGTACTTTCCTGAAACACAATAGTTTTAACAGTGATGGCTGTAATAAACTTTGCTTCTGAAAATATTTTCTTTGGCTCCTGCAACTTAATAACATACATTAATTAAAACTTTACTGCTGAATACATGAGAAAATTTCATTTATAAAAAACAAGTAAGATTATAACAGACCTTTTATATGAAAATTTTGTCTCTTTTAAAGACCAAATTAAAATTTTGTAATTAGCTATTATGGACAGCAGGGGTAAAGAATATTTTGTCATCAACTTGCCTGTATTAAAACTGGCAACTAAACTTCCACAGAGAGTTTTGAAATCAAGGACTAAACTCCCCAGAGTATAAATATGCAGAGAATTCTTTTATATGTAATTAATTTGATTTATTGAACACTTAATTCCATTCTGCTAGTGGTGTTTGGTGTGAAAGACAGAAAAATGTATTTAGCATTATTTGCAGTAAGCACCTGAAACGTTAAAGAAATAAACTGCTCACATTAAAATTTCTTGCATGCATTTGAGATATCAAGAGCTCTACACCATTAACAAAGGTTCCAGTCTTAGAAAAAAAGAAGTGTAATTCAGACATACTTATTTTTATTTCAGTAAACATTGCATGCCTATTGATCTAGTTACATAAGCAGACACTTCAGTTGACTTCCAATAAATGTGTTTTCAACATGATTGCCAATTCACTTCCACATTCTTTTCTAATGTATTTCTATCAACTACTGTATGGAAGCGGTAATTGTTTTGACTAAAAAAAAAAATCAGTTTGTAATTGGTTTAATTCCTATTTTTTCTGTAACATCAGTTTCACTGAGAACTGGGGTTACGTTTACCGGAAAATCTCTGCCAATTATCTTATTATGCAAATTCGTTTCAAATTCAACATGAAGCACTAAGAATTTACGATTAGTATTAAATATGAAGCCATCTTAGGGAAATAGGTGATATAAAGTCTCACAAAAGCTAATTTCTAACACAATTATTAGATACACAAGTATCTAATACTTGTATAGATACACAAGTAACTGCCTTCGCAGTTTCTGCCCAGCACAATCCTCTGTACATTTCCAGGTCTGAGCCTTGTAAAATAAATGTAACCATTACTCTCTTCATCAAAACTGCACCCTATTTCTCCCCAGACTTGTTCTCCAGCGTTACCGGGAGCCCCTCGAACACCTGGGCTCAGGACCGGCGCTCAGTCATTCGGCTGAAAGCCCGAACGCGCGGGGCTGCAGCCAGCGCCGCAAGGCCGCCTATTACCTGACACATGATCCTCCTGAGGAGTCCCAGGTTCTTCCTATGGGCGACACCAGCATCCCTGGCATAGAAGCCGTGGGCCCTGCGGGTGAGGAGGCGGCACACGTTGTGCACCCCGCACGCCCGGAGGGCGGCCCTGCCCCCGCCGGCAGCCGCCTGCGGGCATATTCTCGGCCCGCGGGGCGGGATCGCCTTTCTCCCCCGCTCCAGGCTCGCTCTCGGCAGGGCTGCAGCCTCGCAGGCCCAGGCCCGCGCCGGGTTTCTCTCAAACCCCCGCCCTTGCCCGGCGAGAGGTGAAGCGAAGCGGGAGAAGGCCCGAAAGGCCCGTTGCTCCCTGACTCGCGAGCGAGTCCAACCGAGGCCTTGCTAGGGAGCCCCGCGCTTCCCCGGCCGCCGCAGCTCCGGTTTCCGCAGACGCCAGGCGGGGACAGCCCTGCGCCGCCTCGCCCGCGGCCCGCCGGGTACTGTAGTTTTTCCGGGAGGGGAATCGCTCGGCGCGCCCGTACTTCACGTCCCGCCGCCGCTGCTGGGCGGGCCTGGCCGGCTGAGGCGGCCGCGTGGTGCCCGCGGGGGGCGGCCGAGCGGGCTCACCCTCCCGTACGGGAGCGCTGCGGCTTGGCGCCGATAAGGCACCGCTCCGGGGACCGGGCAGGAGCAGGCGCTGCGCGGGGCTCGGTGAGAATCGCCGGCAGCGGCCGCCGGCCGGTTCCGCGCAGCTGCCCGCGCACCAGGAGCTCTGCCCCGGCCGGGCTCCCCGCCCAGCCGCGCTGAAGGGTGCGGGCGCTGGACGTGCGGGGCGTGCAGATGGAAACATTTTACCCGTTGTTTTTTTCAATTAAATCACTAAAGTTTTGTTAGTGGTAGCTAGTTAAGGAGAAGTGGGAACTGGTGTCTTCTTTCTTTTAAAATGTTCCTGCTGTACGCCTTAGCCCTTAGGGTTGCGCGCGGGGCATTCCCGGGGACGAGCGCCTGGCCTGGCACCTGCGAGCCTTTGGGCATCCAAAGGCCGCGAGCCTTTTTGGGAACGGCTGCGTGGGATTGAGCGTACCCGGAGCTGGGGGGAAGGTTAAGGGACTGATTGAAACGCGTTTAAAACTCCAACGTCAACAGAAACTTCTTGAGATGTATGACACTTCATTTTTGTATTTTTAGAGGTACATCCCAAATGCCATCACGGTCATCAATCTCTACTTGCCAGCAGAGCAGCTGAAGTCTGGGGACAGACTCGTTTCTCTTCCTTGCCGGAGGCCAAGCGCTCAAATGGGGTAATCAAAACTTGCTGATCTTTTTGTGTGCCCATATCTATTCTTCAGGATCTGAGTGGAACCTTGAATCTTCACTGATAGTGAAGGAAAGAGTCCTTTAAATTACTGGTGCTTTGCAGTTACTGCTTGAAGGGAGCTAAACACAAACACAATGGTTGCAGTTGCTCCTTCAAAGGGCTGATTAGGGCAGTAAGTGGAGCATGCTGTCCAGGGGATTTGCAACATTGCCTGTGACTTCAGAGCTGGCAAGGCAAGTTGTAGCTCATCCAAGTACACATGGACATCCAGAGTCCTGCAAGAATGTAAGTGGATGAGGTTCTTGAATATGAACTAGACAGTAGTAAAATTCATGCTGCTCTATCCCAGTTCTCACCACCTTTAATAAAAAACCACCGTTGTTTGTGTTGAGACTAATTATCTGTTAGGCAATACATTTAAATATTCAGTATTTTGTAACTATTTTTAAATAGTTATGTGATTGCATTTGGAGGTTTAGATGTACCTTCACTGTGCAAGTATGTGTACACATACATCTAAAGTCTCAATAGCTTTTTTTTTTCCTTTTTCCTCCTTCCTGTGTAAGTAAGTAGCAGCCAGCAGAGGGTGTGCAGGGCAACAAGGAGCCCTTCTTTTATTATTCAAGTAAATGTTTCCAGTAAATCCGCAGGATTTATCTCCCCTTCTCTCTCATTGCATAAACTATTTCCTCTTTGCTCAACCATTTTTAACAGGCTATCTCACTTCTGGAGGAACAGGCACTTCTCAGCACATGTATATGTGATTAAAATCATATCTGGTGGGGCAGGTTTGTTTGTTTTTATCCGATTTGCTTTTTAACTAATTTTAACTTTGTTGTCTCTATAGGAATCAAAATATATATTTTTTTCTTTTTGTTTTTCTTTTCCCTTGGGAGGCACTGCTTTGCAGCAGTTTTACTGAAGTTGCTACATGCTCACAGAGAGGTCTGCATCGTTCATGGTGCATGAGAAAGAAAAACAGTTGAAATTTTTAGATCTGTTGAGTTTGAGAAGTTGTGAAATACCATGCTGTTTCAAATGTGCATAGTTTTTTGCAAGTATGTAATTGAAAACTAATTATGAAGCCCCAAGAAGGCATGATTAGTCACTTGGTCAAGTAGAATAGGATTAAATACTCACTTAATGAATGAGTCTGGTTGACGGTAAAGTCACCTTCACCCCCAGCTAGATTGGAAATTTTAAGAAATATTAATATGTACGAATTTTTAAAATAACCAATTTATAGTTATACCTTCTGTATTACCATTAGCTTGAAATTTTTTTTCCATTCTGTCCCCGATTGCCACTTGCATCTGTTTTGTGTAAGGTGTTTTGAGTTTTGGTGGTGTTTGATGGTGATAATACAGATTAGCAAGGCTTTAAAGAAGAGCATTGGGGATTAATGATCAAATGTTGTCTAGATAAGCTTCTAGGTACCAAGCAGAAGTAATTGTATGAAGTTAATTGTTTCCAGAATACTTTTCTGTCTAGGAATGTAACAAAAGCTGCACATACTGTTCCTAATATAGGCTATTTTTGTCTTTATAACAGAGACTCTACAAGTAGGCATAGTGATTGGAGATGGAAGTTGTTGTTAGATTTTTAGTTGGAGATCAGGCGAATGTCAAAATATTTTCATTCAATATGTTCATTAAATTAGGTTCTTGGACAAAAGTAACAGGTTATTTCTGTTCTTTTTGTTTGGTTGCTTTTTTTTTCCCTCTGATGTCTCTCTCGGAACTGATACTTTTAAAGAATTTTACTCATCAGTTAAGAGGTTTACAAATGTTTTGGGGTGTAATTGACTGTTAAAAAATCTTAGAGCAGTTCTTTTCTCCTATATCTAGTTTTTCTTCTATGACTGTGACTGCTCAGGGTTTTAATGACAACATCAATTAATTTAATGCCAACTTCAGGCCTGGCTAGCAGTTGATGTGTGTACATTCTTCTGCATGTTCACCTGCAAAAAACTGTGCTAAAGATGCTGTTGTGTTTGCTTGTTTCTTAAAATTTCTTAATTAAATTGAGGACCTAATCTCTAGTTGTAACAAAGACAAAGCTGTAAAGTTTAAAAGGCAGTGCTCCATGGGGAAACAAAGACTTCCATGTTTCTCTTCAACATTGTTATCAAGTGCATTCTTTCTTTAAGGGCTTTTTTCTGAAAAATAGTTATGCTGAACATTTAGTAATTTTTATTGTAATTCAGTTTTATGTTAATTTCCTTAAAGATGAAAGTTGAGTTCTTTGACTAATAATCAAACTTAAAGTATTCCTGACTGTGACTGTGAACAGGGAAAGAACTCCTAATTCTTTTAGGCAACATTTCTTGCTGTCATAGCTTCAGGGTATGATCATCTTACCTGATAACAAGAAAGGGTGTTTGCCTGTTTCATTAACAAACTTCAGTTAAACAATCAAGCAATGACTCCCTTCAGAAAATAGAATTTAGGCTTAAAAGTGATTTAATGCATTTTGAGCTTTTAGTAGCCATGTTGCCAACTAATCCCATGATCTGTGGATGACTTATAACTGTCAGGGATGTACATGCATGTCTCAAGGGAGTCCATTCACATTTAACACAGATTGCAACAGGAAACTTCCTCACCTACTCCACTTGCCTTACGTTTTCAGAATTTATCTGCTAAAATTCTTCAACTATCACTCAAAGGCTCACTTTTTCATAGAAAGGCTTGCATATCTGGATTTTACTGATGTAAGATCATCTTAGTCATCTGACTGTATTTCCCATCTGTGCATCTTTTCATGTTCTTACTGAGATATTTAGAAAGCCAAGAAAAATTATGTGACTAGCCTAGCAGCTGAATCATTGTGTTTTATGGTGAATATCAATGCTGGCACAGGAAATGCAAGTTACTAACTCAGGTTTTTTTCAAATGATTGAAGGAGGAAGAGGATTTGTAAACAGTTTGCAATGTAATAATGGAATCTTTATCCAAGCATTTCTATAATTTAATAATAATAATTTTGGATTGTGGTTTGGGGTTTTGGAGGACTTTCTATTTGTTTTTGTTTTCAAGGATTTTATTTTATTGCCTTTATATAAATTACACATTTTGCAGAAATTGTCATGAGGCCTTAATTTTCATGTATCATAATTACTATTTCATTATATCTCATGTATGTTAATAATTATGGATTATGTTATGAAAAATGCATACATATTTTCAAATAAAAACCATTAAAAATTTGTAGTAATTGAAGTATGAATTTGAATAGTTTTGGTTGGTGAGCCTCATTAAAAAAAACCAAAAAAACCCCAAAAAAACCCCACACACAATAAAATCAGTAACATTAGAAGAAGTTTTGATTTTTTAATAGGCCTAAATGTTACATTTTCATTGTATGGCAATGCTTCTCTATCTTGGTAACATTAGACTCTCAGCAGCCAGAATTAACAGTGGTTTTGTTTGGCATTGTCAACCATAAGGCAAACTCCATTTTATTTAAACTTTGACAAATAAAAAGACATTTTAATCTTTTTTCCTTTTTTTTTTTCTGTAGGCTTAAAATGAATAAACAATGCTCTTTTTAAAGCATGACTCATTCAAAAGTACATTATAAATGAGGAATTGTTAATTTAATTGAAGTGATTCCTTTGCCAGTCATTGTATTGATGTGTACAGATTAATAATTTTCAATTCACAGTACAAGACTTGTGATCAAATACTACTATTTTCCTCGAGATAGAAATCTCTGTTTTGCAACCAATTTGCACAGAATGTTTTCTAGTGCCTGTTCTTTTGTAACTATGTTTTGGATTTTCAGTGCATTGAATTTGTATGTGTGGTTTTTATGGAAGCAGCACTGCAAAAAAAGAAGAGAAAAAAGGCAGGAAAAAATAGGACTTACAATAATTTTAAGGAAAAAAGAACAAAAGCCTATCAGAATAAAAGTAGTAGGAGGGGTGTTTCATTTTATTCGTCTCATAGAAAGCTTACATTAATAAGAATACACAAAAAATGCTAATACTAGCTACACACACTTGTTTTCTTTCATTATTGATCCTTTATGAAGCTATTCCAAGTAAACTAAAATATAGCAATATTAGATAAAATTATACATGTAATAGAAAAATCTGATTCACTTTATAATTTCCATTGATAGAAATTAAACATATATAGCAATTACATTTCAAAGACAGCAGTGAACAGGGATCAGGAGAATAAATGGCAGAAATGTTAGAAATCTTTATGTGCACTATGTTTACACTTAAAAAAATATATTTAATTTCCTATTTAAAAGCATAAAACCATAGTCACAGTTCCAAAGTGAAATCTTTCAAAGAAAATGAGTGGGGTGAAAAGTGTCAATTTTGCTGACAGTATGTACCCACTAGAAGAAGTGGTTTCTTTCCTAATCATTTCTTGCTTGCATTTGTAAAGGTAAATATCATTCTTGGATTATTGTTTTACTGTGTATTTCTTTTCCTTCCCCTCGCTTACAGGACTTTGAAATGATACCAGGGCATGTATCTTTTGACTGGTTTCATTCCAGTAGCCTACTTTGGGATTATCTGGGCTTTCAGCACACTGAAGGGATGTTGCCTTTTTCTAAAAAGCATTTGAATTGATATTTTAGTAAATGATTTTTAGTAAATCTGATACCTGTTCTTGGTTATTTGACCAGTCTCTCATGTAAGTGGCATAAACAGTTGGGTTACTGCAAAACTGTGATTTGAGTTAAATGTATTTTCAGGTCTCTCAACACAACAAACTTCATTACAAGGCTTTTTGCTTTATGTCTGAGGAAAAACAAGATGCAATACAGGCACCAAAGTAATGGACGACCAACGGTTCCACTTGGATCACGGATTTTAACTGATCCTTCTAAGGTCTTTGAGCATAACATGTGGTGAGATGTTTCTTCAAGGATTATTTTCTTATCATTTTGTGTACTGTTTACTCTGGTGAATAATGGTGTGGGTGTCTAAAACAAGGTGCTGCCAGAAGAGATATATGAAGGTAACACTAGAGGAAACCTGAGACTGTCACAAGTAATCTGACAGTTACGACCTCTCAGCGACTTGCGTTAAAAGCTGATAGTTAGTCAAGGAGTGAAAGGTAAATATTATTATGGATCACTAATCAATTAGGAGACAGAGGATGTAGAGATAAGATAGTCCATGTTATTTAAAATGGCAGAAAGTTTCTAGGTACATTGCGTACTCGATTAGCTCCCTAACGCTTACCACTTCCAGGCTAAATTTGGAGTTGGCTAAACTTCCTTAGTCAAGGAAGTTGGAAGCTGTCTGATTATTGTGTTGAGTGTAAAGTTTGTCTCTGTGTTTCATAAATCTATATGCAATGTAGTTCTTAGGCATTTTCCAGGCTTAGTGCTTCCTGCTAGGTTAATTAATCCTTTACATAAAATGTAAAATCAGTGTAAATGCTGATTGAAATGTGGGCTAGATAACCAAGGGAGGAAAAGATTTTAAGAAAAGGGCCACCCTTTTTCTGTAACATTGTTTTTTATGAAGCTCTGTTTGTTTGTTTGTTTTATAATTTCCTTCCAAAAAATTGATCATGTGTAGCTTCAGTTTTACCTGCTACCCTTTTGGTGACAGATTTATCAAACTTTGATGCAGGTAGTTGGGATGGATTGTGAAGAAACAGGGTTGTTCAGAAAGTGGATCTGCAGATGAATCTGTGTAGCTCAGATGGGAAAACAGGTGAAATTGAATTGAAACAGAGGTGCATGGAAGTTGTGATGGTCTTGATAAATCAAGAACCTGGTTATGCTGGGGGGTAGGTCATTGTTTCTGAAGCTCATTGCATTGGCAGGGTTCTCACTAAGGAGATAAGGAGAATTAGGATGTGGTGGTAGTGCTAAATAGATTATACAGGGTGAGCATAAGATATTTGTCTTCTCTAACATTGATGGATGATGTCCTTTTGTTTTCCACTCATCATCTTTGTTAGTTCATAAAGTGGCATTCTTTTTGTGTGAATTGGCAGAGAGACAAGAGCTGCTACCATTGCTGCTAGAAATACTAAGTAACTTGGGAACTAATGCTTTAGATGTCTCTTGTGGTGCTTTTCTGTCATTTTGAGAGAGGAGTAATGAATGATGCTAAACATTGGAGCAAAAAATGCCTGCTTCTGTTCAGGTCAGTAATTGAACCAGTTTTCACATTATCACAGAGATAATTAAACCCTAAGTTAGCAAACAAGTTAGTGAAAAAAGACTAAGTTGAATAGGCTGAACTGAAAGCAGCATTGTTTGATCTCATATCAGGCCTACTCATGTTAACAGTTCTTGGTGTGGTTAAAATGGATAGCTTAATTTGCTGCTCTCAGTGTTCAGCTTAAAACACTTCTGTATTTAAACATTTCGGTGCTTAGAGTTCTTATGTGTCCTGTGTTCCTACCAGCTTGTATTGCTGAAGGAGCTGCCTCATGTGGAGCATCCATACTATGTAAACAATTGCTGTAAGAACTATGCAATATCCCCTCTTCTGCAGATTTTGATCAAGAGGTGTTGCAGCAGTACTATTTGGGATCTACCATATAGAAATTTCTACAAAAGCACCAAAAGGGGCTTTATGAATTTCCAAGGAGGGAAAAAAAACGGCTGTTAATGAAGATGGAGGGCTTCAGGCCCTTTAGTATTGTGTGTAGAGCCCCTAAGGGCTCTGACAGACACACAGTGATGGATTAAAATTGATCAGCTAAAGATTACAGTGCAGCAAGTCATCTGTCAGAAGGGCTGACTGTGTATTATTGCCATCTGAATAGTCCTTGGTTTCAGCTTGCTGGAATAGGCAAGGTCAAAACTGATGATAGCAGTGAGGGAAGCAAGAGTTTCCAAGGGGATGTCTGCCTGATAATGCTTTGGTCACTCTGCAGCTTGTCTGTCAGAGCCATGACACTGCACAGGAACATTTGGTATATGAACAAATACAGGAAGGGGAGAGGCAACCTGCTGGGGACAATAATGAGAAATATTTCAGTGGAGAGGCGGAAATCAAGTCTGAGGCAAGCAGACAAATACATACCAATTAGTTTCCCACAATTAACAAAAGAGGAACAGTGAAGGTCTAAGAATCAAATTACCTATATATCACCAAGTACGGAAAAGGAAGATACTCATTAGCTTTTAGAGACAATCAACTCTTTTCAAGTTGGCACCTTCTTCCTTTTCCCACAGTAACCAATGAAATTTTAGTCATGGGCTTTCAGTTAGCTGATTTCACTAGGATTAGGATCTAATTGATTGCTTGAATTATGTTATCTAATTTAATCTGTTCAGACTGGACAATTTGGAGGGACAACTGATTGGCTTTTGAAAACGTCCTGCAGCACGTTTTTGGGCACTCCCCATTGTGGTCTGATCCAAACCAGAATCAGCACGGAAGGCAGTTTAGTCATCAGGGTCAGATCTGGGCTTGGTTCTGTGACCGTGGATTAACAGAACATTTAGGCAACCACTTTACACAAGTATAGATGCCATACACTTTGGAAACATTTCAGCACTGCTTGACTTGTCTTACAAATGTCTCATTCTGTGGTTTTTTGTTTTTTTTTAATGTTATCTATCTCTAGTCCTCAGAAAAGTAAAATCCTATTCATCAATTCCACCAGTTCCAATTGAATAGGTGGATTATGCTCCCTGTTTCTGAACAGCTGATTTCTTTGCTAGTCCTTAGCTCTTCATCATAAACATTATTAATGTGAGGTGTTTCTTGCATTAGAGTGTTGGTAGGTCTCTTATTGTATTCAGCAAAATACATTTCTAATGGGATACTCAAAATACACTCCTGTAACACACTCAATTTGCAAGATACATATAATCCTGTTATTAATAAAAGAAATACATTTTACTTTAGTCTCTTGGGAGTTGGGACATGTTTCTTAGTCATTTGACTTTTACCTAATTAATAATTCATTTTTATATATCATACACTGAAACTTAGGTTTTAACTGTCAGTCTCCTTGTGGTCATTTGCTTGCACTCAAAAAATTAAAAAAAAATAAAGTATTTGAGACAGTGTAGCTAATTCATGACTGTTTTTCCTGGGAAAACATATGAAAAACCCTATTGAAAAGCTGTTGCTTCAATTGCCTTCTGCAGGGACCACATGCAATGGTCACAAGAAGAAGAGGAGAATGCCAAGAAAAAAGCAGCAGAGAACTCTCTTGTGAGAGTTCAATTGGAAGACCAAGGTAACAAATATCAAATGGTATAAAAAAATTTTAATGCTCTTTATTAAAACATTTGAAGATGCTGTAGAATTCAGGAACACTCTTTTTATTTCTACATTCTTTTTTCTAAATTTTTAATTTTTTTTCCCTTGTTGCCTCAGAAGATCTCAGAGTGTGTTTTTCCTAACAATCCAGTCACTTATTTGACCAGTTGTACAATTAAGGTGGCAGTAGACTCTGTGTAAAACACGTGCATCAGTGTGGTGCTGTTGTTCTGACCCATTTTGCAGTCCTCCAGAATACAACTTGTACTACACAAGGCTTTTGCAGACTCAAAGGGAATGAATTTGCAATCAGCTAGTGTGCTGGGGATGAAGATTCCCATGTACAATATTCAAATGCTTTTCAGTGACTTGTGCACTATTGGGAGAGCTTGTGTTTGTTCATTGCACCGTGTTTCTGTTAAATGCCATGAAAGTTGCAGTGGTCTTAGCTGGTCCCAGCCTTTGCCAGGGTGAGCTGGGAGTGCTTCAGGTATCCATGTGGTCACTTTGTGTGGAAGGTCTTCCAATACATCCTGCATGGTCTGCTCTCTAAGGGATTAAGGAGTTTTGTGCCTCTCTTCAGAAGGAAAGTTAATGTATTCTGGGTTTCTGAAGAGTGATAGCTCTAGTTTCAAACCAGCAAACTAAACCATAGACTAAACTCTAGGGTAGTTATGAATGCTGAAGCTGGAATATCAACTTGATAGTAGCATAGAAGACTGGATTCTTCATTTGTTGTTCTGTTAGGAGGATATTCTGAAAGTGGTTACTTGGATATCTGTGCCTCTGTTTACTTAACATGTCATGAATCTGGCAGATAGTGTCATTATGATCCTATGCCGTGGTGTGACTAAGGCACATGTTGGAGTTTGAGTTAGCTGAGAATGTGCCTTGCATTGTGTGCCCTTCATCACCTTGAATACTCTGAGGTTGTCAGCCTGCCTTTTTTGTTACCCGTCACATTCTTCACCTGCATACAGGAGTACAATGTTTGTTTTTCAAAAATTACATCTAATATCTTAACTTGATTTGTATAAAAAGCTGAAAAAGAGCTCGTAATTAAAAAGTAAGCTGTGTAGCTGTGTGCTCATGGAACCTTGCATTCTTCATCTACAATCAATTAGAAGTTAGTTTGTGCTGGTGAGAAATGGCATAATCAGGCATTTGGCTATTGCCATGAAACACAAGAATCCAAGGACATTTCCTATGAATGCCCCTCTGTTTAGAATTTGAATAGGTGAGCGTTGCTGATAGTGTTCCTTCAGAAAGCTTCAGCTTCATTCTGCAAATGGAAGTACATTTTGGCCTATTTGTATAAACAATGAACTAGACCGAGGCTAATGAGCAGGTTATTTTGGGGCCTTGAAAACTACTGTGAGGGGAAAAAAGACGGATTTCAACATTTCTGTTATATTACTGAAGCAGAAGATCTCTGGTGAACCTTTTTAAAGCAAGAGCAGTGGAACTGAATGAACTCATGGTATTACCTTTAGGAATTTGATTTACACATTAGCATGTGCAGTTTCTTCTCAGGCATGCTTGCAAGCAGTTGTAGATCCTTTTATGGGGAAAAATCGATACAAAGTAAAAGACAAAGTAAAGGTTGTTTGTTTTGTTTGTTTGTGGGTTTTTTGTAGTTTTTTTTTCGTTATTGTTGGTTAGTTGGTGGGCTTTTTCCTTTGGCTTTTTTTGGGGCTTTTTGGTTGTTGCTTTTGTTTTGGTTTTTGTTTGTTTGTTTGGGGTTTTTTGGGGGTTTGTTTTTTGTTTTTTTTTTCTTGGACATTTATATGTTTTTTAGTAATGTAATTTTTACATGCTTTGGAATATTTTGTGGGTAGGCTAACTAAATACACAAAATTAAATAAAAATCTGTTAATAGTGCATGCATGTTATTACACAGAGATGCGGGAATGACTTGTGCTAAAATGCAAAGTAAAGTATTCCTTCATTTAAAGCCATATCATTCCATGCTAATACAGTTTGAAAGGCTGACTTTAGCTATTTCTTTCCTTCAGTTCTGAAATCTAGAAAACTTGATGTGAATTTAAGTACAAGAGTTCTGAGAAGACTTGTAGAAAAATTGTGACTATAGCAAGGGATCATAATAATTAAAGAATCTTTTGACTAGAAGGGTTTTGGTTTTTATACTGAAGCTGAGCAATCTATAAATGTGCAGCTTAAACTGTTGAAATCTGATATATATATGACCTCAGTCAACTCTGAACTTTTAATATAAAACAGGCCTGTACAATTGCAATTACAGGGCTGGGTCCTGCCCTTTAATGATACAATTGGATGTATTAAATGTTAATTTTAAAACATTATGCAGATTTCTAGGACAAGGCATTCTGCCACCTCCTTACCACTTCCCACTGCCTGTCTGTGCCTCTAATGATAATTCTCAGCCTTGTTTATCTCTGAAAAGCTGTAACAATTTAGGAAATAATATGTTAAGATTTAAAGAGAGTAGTAGAAGTGCACTGTACATCTACTCTGTACGTTTATATGAAAAGAATTAATGTGGTGGTGTGAGTGAGAACAAAATAGGAAAGGCAGAACATTATATGAGGTACACTTTTGCAGCAACAGATGTCAGGGGTAGCAAGATAGTTCTGCAAATGCTTTGGAAATAAGGGGGAAAAAACAAGGAAAAAAAATTTGTTTGGTACTTAGGAGGGATAAAGAAGGGAAAACCATCAACAAAAGAGATGCTGAAAAACTGTAATTCTTATCTTTTTATCAGCCTTCCTTTGAAAGGGTTAGCTAGCTGCAGTCCAGTGGCTAGCACAATTAGTGCTAGTGAGAAGGAGGAAAGATTTTGTTCTTGAAGTGAGAAAGAGCAGGTTACAAAGTACATCCATAGAGTACATGGATGAGTAGAAAAGCAGAAAAGAGAATATTTGCTTTTTCAAAAAGGGGGTGGAGAAAAAAAGAAGAGTCAGATAATTGGTTTTAGTTCCTGGAAAAATACTGGAAGAGTACATCCAGAGCTTGCAGACGCTGGGTTCAGAAGAACAAAGGAGATGAATACTGGCCAACAAATATTTTTTCAAGAATAAATCATGTAAAATCAAGCTATTTTCCTTCTTGGAGAAGGTTACAAGCCCTGGGGATAAGGGAAAAGCAGCAGATGTCCTGAAGTTTATCCTTAGTCAGGCTTCTGACTTGCTTTACTTGACATTTTCATAAGCAAGTTAGGCAAGTGAGAGCTAATGAAACTGCTTTTGGGTGAATGAATGCCTAGAGAGATCCTTTCAGAGTGGAAGGCTGTGCTGGGCAGAGGAGTGTTTTATTCTGTGTCCAGTTCTTCTTGGTATTTTCATTAGTCACCTCAGGAAATTAGAGACTTGAAGATGATGTTAAGTGAAAACACATTTTAAGTATGGTGAAGGACAGGATTAAGATTCAGAAAGATCTGGACAAATGATGGAAAAAAAGAATCTGAAATATATACATTTGCTAAAAATGAGTGCAGATTTCTTTGCTTCAGAATAATTCCTTGAGGAAAAAAAAACAAACTAGATTTTGGAACAATTGGCTTGGTAGTCATTTTGCAGAAGAAGATGTGAGAGTTGTGGTGAATCACTAGCTGAATCAGCAGTGTCACGCTGTTACAAAATGGCAAGCTGGGAGTTATAAACAGCATTACAACCTGGAAGCCTCATAAAATACTCCTTTTGCTCTGCAATGATAATGCCTTTGCCAGAATACAGCACCCAAAAGTAGTAAATCAATTGGAGAGAATGGAGAAGAAAAATTGAAATTATCAGAAGTCTAAAAAGCTAAAAGAAAAGACAGTTTAGTTTTAGACAATCTAGAAAAGAGATTGTAACACCTATTTACATATTTAAAGTATTTTACTATGCCTCCATAAACAAAGAGAAAAAGAGAGTAATATTTGCTTTGTCTGCTTGATCCCTAGCTGGGACAAGAATTGCTTGACCTAATTGCAAGATGGAAGTTCTTAGCTAATGGAAAAGGTTTCTAACTGTGTAGAAAATTAAGGACTGTAATATATTACTGAAGAAAGTTGTATGTGAAAGGTGGTATTTTAAGAATAAGTTGGACAGATGTTTGTGGAGAAGGGATATGAATTCCCTGACTGTGTGAAATCCCTTCCAGTCCTACTTTCTGACATTCTGACACTCAGTCAGAATATTTTGTGAATTGAAGGTGAACACAAAAGTCTGTTGTAAGACTCTGAGGGGTTTTGAAAATAAGAAAGCAAGTATGTTCCTTTTGTATTGTTGAATGCTTAAGTGTGAATTACTGTCTATTTGCTATGCAGTAGCATTTATCAGTCCAGTTCACAGAACTGGATTTTTTTTTAAAATTTTTATGTAGTACCAGCAAATTTGCCATTGATTACAGAATTTCATAAAGCATGAAAGAATTTCAATTTAGTATTTTTTAAATAATTGAAAAAATGCATTGTTTTTATAATTTGAGACATGAAAGCTTGTCTAAGAATCTTCAGATTCTGTATTTGGGTGGTGCTGTTCTATGATGTCACTACATGTTTAAAAATATGCTGTAAGGCTATCAACCCCTTCCTAAGTGTCATAAAATCTAATTAAACCTTCATAGGAGTTATTTTGAGCACACATTAAGGTGAGACACAAAATCCATGTGTTTTAATTTAAATGTACAATGTGTGGAACTATGGATTTTTAAACTGTATATTTGAGGTCCAAATTATATGTTACTTTAGAGTATTTTCTAGCTAAGCTTATATTCACCAAGGTTTTGTTCTGTTTTAATTTCAGATAAATATGAGAGAGAAGCCAGTAAATATTGGAATGAATTTTACAAGACACATAAAAATAACTTTTTCAAGGATCGCAATTGGCTGTTTCTGGAGTTTCCAGAAATTCTTCCAGAAACAAGGAGACAAGAGTTCAAAACAGAAAAAATATCTTTGGAACACACAAAAATAAATAATGACAACAGTTTTTTACTTAAAAACGGAATGTTTGAAGAAGGAGAAAAATACTGGGAGAAAATGTATGGATCTGGTTCTACTGCTGAACAAGGATATGTATATAATAAAAATCAAGTAAAAGCTCTTACTGACAATCCCCAAGGTAAAAAGTGTGGAGAAGAACTTGGCAAGGCAGAATCCTTCCCTGGCTGTGATGCCACTTACCGAATATTAGAGGTAATGCACTGCAAATGTTCTGCCCATCATAAAGGACTCCAAGTAATTACTCAAAAATCTGATAAAGACCCTTACTAAGTATCAAGAAAGCAAGCCTTTGGAATTTTACGTACTACATTCATTTATGGCAGAAACTTTCAGAGAAACCTAAATCTAGACTTGGTTTTCCCTTTACAGTTTTTCCCAAATTAGAATAGGGCTAGATTGTTGGATTCCATTTTCATTGAAAGTCAGGTTTCTTATTTCCTAAGGAAAGGTGTGAGTTTAAGTGCTTTGTCTTAAAGTGCAAGTACTTGCTGCATTCTTGCCAAATGGTGAAATTGGACAAGAGTATTGCATTTTCTTATGCAGTTTGAGAGATGGATTCTCTTTTGGCTTCAGAAAAACGTTGGGGAGAAACATGATCATGTAAATTATTTGAGAATTGTGGTATTAGCTGATTGTACCTTTTCTGTCCAACATTCCTTCAAGTCTAATGGTTTCTACTGGCCAACTAATTTAAGACAAAAATAACAAAAAAAATGTTTTATTTGATCATTTATTTTAACTTTATCTTTCTCTTCTGATTTTAGGTTGGTTGTGGAGCTGGAAACAGTGTCTTTCCTATTCTGAAAGTTTTATGGTAAATTGTGTTGGATTTCCAATTATGAATGTTGAATTCATATCTTCATTTTCACCAAATGTTGGTGCTGTTCAGTGCTGGAGGAAGCATTGAGTGAACATTTTACAGTGCTAAGATTCTTGGTGTGTCAAACCACAAATAATATTGGTGGCATCAGTATAGGATACACCTCATATTGCTCCACCCCGGTCTTGGAGGATCATATTCGCTGACAAAGTTTGTCTTTGGGTGCAGTCAGGCTGAGTTCTTGTAGTTAATCTCAGGCAGGGGAAATATTCTCTTGTTTTATAGATCACTGTAAAGATACCAGCTATCTCTTCAAAAGGCCAAAATTATAGAGACCATAGATAATGGCATGTGATCTACTGGAAAGATGTTCTGTTTTTTCTGAATTGGATGGTATATTTGTCACATTACTTGTGGTTTTAGTGTCAAGGCACAAGTCCTGTATCACATTACTTAATTCACTGAAACATCTTAATCCACTTAGCTTCCAGTTTTAGAAAAATCTGTTATGACAGCTTGTCCTCCCATCCATGTAGGCAGGAAGGTTTTATTGGAAAGGCTATGTATATTTCAAGGGTTGAAATAGATTTCTTTTTATTCATGCCTTTAAGAGCTTGAGAACAACACAATTTGTTATTCTATCAATGAATTCTGATTGCTAGTATCATCATTATACAAAAATTCTCTATTTTGCAGATATGGAAATGCAGCAGGAGGAATTAAGTGGTGCACCAGGGTCATACATGAAACCTCTGTTAGCAATGCATCTTCATCCCACAGCAAATACTTTGCTTTAGACAGCTTGTAGTGAAAGGAGAGCTTGGTTTCATATGAAATCTTTGAAAGGAGCCCTATATAGGAAAAGAGATCATGTGGCTGTGTTGAAAAAGATGAGACAAACTTTTGTGTTTTCCTCACAGGAGGCATTAGTCATAGATTGGCATTTCTGATAATTAAGAATCTATTCGTTAGTATTTTTCCTGGAGATCTCTATTCATGTGTAAATCCTTCAGTCAATCACAGTGGTTGATACATTGAACAACTTGCTTGTTTGTCTTGTATATGACCTAATGGAAAGATCTCTTGTCTCTAAGCAGGCTTGGCATTAGAGAACAGTTTGTTTTACTCTGAATTTAATAATATAAAAATTTCCATTCTGGCAATTATCTGCATATAAAATAATACCTATATGCATATAAAAACAAGCCAATGTCAAGCAAGTGTACCCTGACTACAAAAGAAAATTTTACTAAAGTTAGTAATGTAACTCTTAAACCTCTTCCCCCTGCCTCCCTTAAATTTTAAGTTAGTGCTTTTTAATACAGTGTGTCATAAAAACACCATCCAGATCAAGCCACATCTTTGTCTTAAGTAGACTTTTTACATAGTTCCTATTCTGCTCTAAAAAAAAAAAAAAAAAAACCACGAGAAGCCCCCAACATTCTAACTAGTCTGTTAGGTAATCAGCTTAACCTTTTCCAAGGGACTGACTGGGTCCAAAGCCTGGCTGCTTGTCCTCATTCATAATAAATATGTAAATTCATCAGTTCTCATGGTGGTCACAGAGTTGATTAAGGTTTTGAACCAAACAAGCATGGAGTATATTTTGTTCCAGAATCATTCTCCTGTTGAGCCTTCAGAAGTCACTAGCTTAGCTGTGAATACTGTGAGATATTACAGGCACTGGCAAAGCTTATTGATTCCCTTCTAAAGAAGCCATCTATCTAAAACCTTAATTATCTTTTTAATTAATTAAATTGATCATGAGTTGATCATGAGGTCATCTCTTGTTGGGTTTTGAGTAGCTTTCTCAGTTTATCCTTCAGAGGTGAAAAAACTTCTCCCTAGAATTACTAGTGTCTGATGAATGTGGTACAAGGAAATTTGCAGCTGGCTGAGTCTTGGAAGGGAAGAGAAGGGAAAACAGTGCTACAGGAAGTGCTTATTCATCCTAGCTGGAAAACAAAGGAGATAATGGAGTACAATAACCAATAATGCTTAATCAAATAAAAAGAAAAACAAGGTGATATGTGGAACCCCAAACTTCTACAGAGCTGGATGACTTTTGCAACTCTCCATCCCTGCCCAAAACTCAACTGCATGCATGGGCTAATAATGTGGTGCTCCTGTAAGAAAATGTGACCTATTAATGTGCATTTATGCATTACAGCACCAGGACCTTGTCATCAGTTCTGACAGCCTCTGTGACCTTTTTTTTTTTCATTTTTGCTTCCTCACAGACAAGGCTATAATTCTTTTTGTACTGGCTGTCTGTTGGTATTCTTAGGAATTTGTCTGCCCTCTTGGTTCATTACAACCTATGTGGCTTTCCATGTGCTAGACATCAATAAAGCATGCTTGATCAAACCTGTGGAGAACCCCAGAGGACCCTCTGAAGTTTCATGAACACTGATGTAGACTTTTATCTTACACATTAATAATTTTCTAACTGATGTTTTGTTTTCGTAGCAATACACCTGGAACCTTTCTATACTGTTGTGATTTTGCTTCAGGAGCAGTGGAGCTGGTAAAGGTAATTCATGCACTCGCTTTAGAGTACCTTACAAGCCTGTAATTCAGGAGGCTGCCAGGAAGCCTTCTTCATGAAAAAGAATGTGATGGCTTTGACAACTTTTAACTGAAGTTTTCAATATTTGAAAGAACAAAGTCATACTGTATGCAGAGAGGAATGAATACCATCAGTGAGCTTGCTTCTCAGCTTGAGTAAGATACCGGACAGAATAGGCTTTTATATGAGATGTTTTACAATGCAGAATAATTGAAGAAAAAATGTATCTTGAGTCACAGTAAACGTATTAACTACTACTGTTCTCTCTGTGCCTCTTTTCATCTTTTTCCTGACAGTCACATTCGTCCTACAATTCAGCCTGGTGTTCTGCCTTTGTTCATGATGTGTGTGATGATGCTTTACCCTATCCTTTTCCAGATGAGATCCTGGATGTCATTCTCCTTGTCTTTGTGCTCTCTACTATTCATCCTGACAGGTAAATGAAGACTAAAGGGCAAAGCAAATGGGTTAAATCTCTTTTTTAACGGAAGGTTTTCAATAATAGCACAAGAAGATGATGAATCGTTGTTATTTAATAAGCTACAGGATATATGAAGTATTTTAAATGCTGTTTACAATTTTCAGGCTTCAAGAGAGAAGCTGGTCAGGCTGATTATAATTAGTGAGTCTCCAGTCTCCATCAAAATATAAGGGATATATTGTAACTAAGTACATCTCTACTAGAAGTGACAGATTCAAAAAAAGGCAAATTAAAAAACTGGACTGAAAGTCTTCTAGAAGGTAGTTATTTTGAGTGATCAAAACCAAACATTCGTGATTTAACACCTTACAATATGTTGATATAGACTTAGATTGCTGATTTAGCCACATACAAATGCTTACGTGCAGCCCTTTTAAACTAAAATGGATCTATAATTTTGTAACTCATTTGGATTATGAACATTTGATCTAATTTTTATGTATGGTGTTGAGTACTGTTAGCCATTGCTAATGCCTCTCAATGTCTAGTGAACCAAATTTTATGACTGTTAAGGTTGGCTGATTGTGAACAGGACCTTTTTTAATGCAAAAAATGTAAAAGAGGGCATGTAAGTTAAACTTCTTGATTCTAACTAAGTTATATGAAGGGAAATACATGCTGTTTGTGTGATAATACATTCATTACTTCAAGAATGTCATTAAAATTGGCTTGGTGTACAGAACAGTATTTGCTTAAGTCGGAGAACTGTTTCCCTGCTACTAGTGATTAGCTGTATACGGAAAAACCTTCCCTGTGTAGGATGTTTCTCCTTTCACTTTATTCAGAAATGAGCATGAGTCACACAAAGCCAGGGTCCAGGTTTCAAAAACAGTTCAATCAGGAGACTTTAGATCTCTGTAACTCCAGCGATGCTTCCAGAAAGAAATGGACAGCAGTGGTTCATTCAGCCACTGTGCCTGTAGAAGCAGTAATCAGGTGTTCTGTCAGAATTTCTGTGGATCTTTTCCTATTAGTCTCTTAAGAATACATTTGAGGTTTTTGTGGTTGATTTTCTGTTTTATTTGCTTTCTCTTTGGTTTGGGGTTTTTTTCGTTGCTTTTTTTTTGGAGCGGGGTGGGTTGTAATTTTTGGTTTGGGTTGGATTTTTTTCCCCCAGGGCTGACAGGGATGCTTTTCTGTACATGTATGTGTATACACACACAAAGATTTTCATGTAGATTTCTGTGTTTTGAGAACCACTTCCCAAAGATGCCTTAGTCATTACTGTCGTCTCATAGAATTAAAATGACTGCATGAAGGAAAATGTGATCCAGATTCATCTTACTCAGTATACATCTTTTTCTGGAGACTTTGAAAGTGGGAAATGAAAAAGAAAACCATGGGAATCATGGTGCAGAACTTAGGTACTTTGAAAAGATGGAAAGTACATGTGAGAGGGATACATTTATTGTCAGAAAATTGTTACTTAGTAATTTCTCTCTAGTCTGTTGTGTTTAGTTTTTGATAATTGCTACTCTTGTAGTCAATTTTTAACACACTTCAATTATGCTAGAAGGCACCTCTAAAATTTGGTTGCAGAATTGGAAGTATTAAACTTTCTTCAAGCTGTGCAATTAATGTCTTCCAGTTCTGCTGGATGAAATTTCTCAAAGTACTTTCACTTTTTGTGCACATTACACTTCCTTCTGTGTGTGTAAAACTTCTGTTTATATAGGCAAGGCTGTAATTCTGTACACAACTACTGTCCTGAACAGTCTCTTACTCTTAGGTGGGGCTGCCTTTTTGGTCTGTGGCAGCAAACTTGGTTGCTTATGTTTGCAAACTTCACCAGCATCTCATCTATTCTCTAAGGATGCAAGGGGTTGTAAATAGGTTGGCTAAGCTACTGAAGCCTGGAGGAATGTTGTTGTTTCGAGACTATGGAAGATATGATACAGCTCAACTTCGTTTTAAAGAAGGTAATTCCTGAATGTTTTGTATTTCACTGTTCATTTTAGCTCTGTCTGGGGAAAAAAAGTGACATGTCCTTTTTCATTACTGCTCTAATTTCTTAGGTCATTGCTTGTCAGAAAATTTTTATGTAAGAGGAGATGGAACCAGAGTATATTTCTTTACCAAAGGTATGAAATGTAATAGTTTCATAGAATGGATTGAGTGTTTCTCAAGGTGATTTGATTATGAAAGCTCATCTTAAAACATAAATTTAAAGAAGGTTTTATTGGCTTTAAAAAAAAATTCTCTGCTTTTAAAAAGCCCAAAGTTAACTGCTGTAAGAAAATAATTTCTTTTGTGTCCACACTTGTTGCATTTAGTGTCCTGCAAGGTTGCTTACAGACAATACTGGAAAATTCTCTTTAAGTATCCTGTGTGTAATTGTATGCTCAAATTTTATTACTTAATCATGCATATGATTTCTGTGTTAAAATTGGGGTAAGCATGCTTGGAAGGATAGTCTATAGCTATATATGGCATAAAAGTCTGGATTGTCATTTTGTCAGGGGAAGTAGCTTTATCTTGATAATACATGAACAGTGACCAAATGGCATGCATTTGTTTACTCAACTGTGGCATCTTGAACCTTGTGAAGAAAGGATATCTATGGATGCTGTGAATAATAACTGTGAATTGGGCCTCAACATAACAATTTTTACTGCAATATAAATCAGGAGCTGTGAAAATGAATTTCTAACAAAAGCCTTATTATAGGCAGTGCCCTTTAGCTTTCAAATTGCAAAACAGATTTACTTCCATCTTTGGTTGAACTACAGGTTGGTAATTACTATGTTCTACAAATGACTTTTTTTTTTTTAATTGCAATAATTCTTCATATGAAAAAATAGATGAGGTATGGAGCATGTTCACCTTGGCTGGATTAACTGAAGTACAGAATTTAGTTGATCGGCGATTACAAGTGAACAGAAAGAAAAAAGTGAAAATGCAGCGAGTTTGGATACAAAGCAAGTTCCAGAAGCCATTGATACCTCTGCATAATCCTGAAGAAAGCACCAAAAGGCACCCTTGTAAATAATTTTACTCCAGAAGTGCATGCAGACTTGAACTTCAGAAACTGAAGCAAATTTAAGTATGTGCATTTTCATTTAAGTATGTGTAAATGTTGTATTAGCCACTGAAAAGTATAACAAAGTTCAATAAATGTATTGAACTGAAAACCTTTCTCTAACCTTCTTTTCTTTGTAAATTCATATATGGGAGAAAAATCTGGGGGGAAATAAAGGCCATTTCTAACTTGTGCTTTATATGCAATAATCTTTTCATACATAACTGACCAGGCATTATTTTACTCCCTTGAATATGGATAGTCAATAAGTATAAGTATATACCTCATTCCTGTTGAAATTCACAGTATGTAAAAAGCTTAGTCTGAAGCATAATTGTTTCAGCGATTTAGAGAAACAGAGTGTCTGTTCTCACTATTACTACAGGTTGCACTATGTTAATTTCTGACTCACATCCTTTTCAACCACGGTGTCTTACCACTGTATTTCCTCTTTGGAGGGAAATTTCTTGGTGCATAAATAATGAGGACAAAAAATCTTTTTCTGGTTTGCATGTGGCTATCATTTCACACTAATTGCATGTGATATGTATACATACCAGATTACTCAGTGATTTTTGTCCTCCACTGTGGCTGACTTATGCTGTCTCCACTTTTCGTCTACATGCTCATAAGGAACATGCCAAATTCAAATATAGTGCATTACATTGCAAGTGCTCTAGGTTGTAAACTGAACATGTTTCATGTAGAAAACCAGTACCAAAATGCCAAAACTGTTCTGAAACCAAATAGTTAATATTGGATAGTTGTCTGGATAAATACAACTATTATTTTTATGATAAGTTAGATACACTAGAGGGAGGAGCAAAAACAGTAGTCCTAAGTACATTTTATTAATAGTGTTATGGGGTAATGTCATCACACTAGAATGGTAATCTATCTGGCAGCCAAGATATTTTTGTTGTTTACAAAAAGAAGTTGCTTTCTTGGGGATTCTATATTAGAAAGAAAAAACAGAGTGTTTTTTATTGACTGGGTGGGGATACAGTAAAGGACAGGACTAGTCCTGTCCTCCAGTACTTTGAATTCTTTTAAGAAGAAAAGTGAACTGCAAGCATTGTTTTCAAATGTGGAACATGATATTGAGGCTGTTGAGCTTGTATTTAAAGATTCCACTATTCTACTTTGCTATTTAAATGTAATTTTAAATCACTTTGCCACAAGGAGGAGAGAACAAGGGAAAGGTGAATGAATAAAATAAATCTCTTTATTTAAACAAGGGTGTGGGATGCATGTAATCTATAACATGTAGTTTTGAGTGCTATTAATAAAGTGACACTCAGAGTCTCTTTTCTTGCTTTTGTTTTAGGCTGAAGGGTAAACATGTCACAGCTGACAGCCCAGCTCGTTGATCTTTTTGCAAGTTGTTAGTTGCTAAGCTAAGGAGGACTGATGGTCTTCTAGGAAGAAAACCCTACATTATCTAAACAGGGATACCAAATATCTTCATCCCCTTTAATCCAGATGTATTTCAAGAATGAGGTGCAATAAGAGGTCTGATCCTGAATTTTTGATATATTTGGAATTCCCATTAGAGGAAGATACTGTTTTATGAATTAAGAGGCTTAGGAAGCTTTGGTCAGCAGTAGCATTACTGTAACCTGCAATAAAATTCTCATGGCCTAAATCAAAGGTTAAAACACAGCTGTGTTTCTTAAAGCCTTAAGAGATTGTAGCATCCTCATGAATAATATAAATAAATGTCTCCTTATATTTTAAATATGTTGCTATTCTATTTTATTAATTGTGACTTCTGAATATACATAGCTCTTAGCTAGCACAAATCATTTTCACTTGTAGAATTTTCCAGGGAAGTGATGATGATAAGTTGTTGAGCATCGTGCAGTCTTATTCATGTGTGATGTAAATTTTCCATTTGTAGAGGCTAACGTAATGTTTGCTCTGGCACTCACGGGGGTATATTGATTCTGGCAAGATTTTAATATGCTATGTTGTTAGTTAAACAAAAATGTGACATCACAAAAAACAAACCCTGAATTTTGAATGGCCTTAAGCAAAATCAGCTGTTTCTCTTTCACAATTACAGGGCAAGTATTGGCTGCCTCTTTTAGAATAATAGTGCCTGATTTGGAAATAATAAGATCAGCTACTATTTTGAGTGTAGAATGTCCACTCTCTGACCAGTTGTAAGATTCACAGAAGGGGATATGGAAAGAGGCACAATTCCCAATAAGAATTTTGAATCTGAGTAGCACTTTCTGTATTTTGGCTTTATGACATTTCAGTTTTCAAAAAGCTTAATCAAAGACATATTTTTAAAATGCTTCCAAATTATTGGTATTAAGCAAGAAGGACTACTGAAATAAAAGAAGAAAAAGAGATGCAGACATGTATATAGGAAAGGCAGTTTAAAACAGCTTGTTAATTAATTTTTGGAGGAAAGAAAAACAGTTTATTAATACAGAAAAATGCACTTAAGTTTCACTTTTGACATATTAAGTTGATTCTTTAATCAGATGTTAACATAAAATTGATTTACATACATTCTATAAATACGAAACATTTTAATTTGTACTTTCAAATTTTCTTTAATGTTTTGTGAAATTTTTTGGTTGTTTCAAACATAGCTTCCTAATGGCAATTAGAGAAAGGTAGTCTTGCTAGAACTGTTCTTCAGCTTCATTGGCTTTGGCTTTATGAATACTATGTATTTTTTGCCCAGATGTACATGGTACTTATTGGTTTAGACCTTACTTAATTTTTAAGCAAGTGTGAGTAAGTTAAAAAGTAAAGAAAATGACCAACTTTTTTTCTCACACTAATTTTGAATTATCTAGTCAATAACCATTGGCTCATATAAAAAAATAACCTTTTTTTTCACAGAACGAAGGCATGTGCTTGTGCCACATTCACAAATCCATGGAATCTGAAGAGGACAGCCAAATGCAGGCATGATGAGAAGACTCACCATGCTGAGTAGAACTCTAGAAACACCAGGGAAAAGCTTATTGTCGTGGAAACTGCACTGCTAATCTCCTGATTCTGCTAGTTAATAATGGCTAAAAAGTTATAGCAAACAACCCCAGAATTTGTATTAAACAGTAGTGGAAATCACTTTACATAAATTCTGCTACTTCATTTTCATTTGTGGTGTGAACTTTACTCAGTGTTCCAGTGTGCTCTTTGATCTGTTGACATGTGGTTTGCTTCCTCTTTTTCCTATGTGTAGTGGACAAATGAGCAATTTCCCAAGGAGCTATATACACAAACATTTGCAGTAAAGTTGGCTGGCTGAGTTATTGTTAGAATTGAAAAAGGGGAGGTTTATTTCCTTCTGTACAGATTGCTTTTTCTTTTTGTGTGAATGCAATTAATTGTATAGATGCTAAATTATATATAGTGGTGGTGGCTGTATTTTTAGTCATTTTAAGTCGAGTGTCAGAGAATCATAGAATGGTTTGGGTTGAAGGAACCTTAAAGATCATCTAGTTCCAACCCCTCTGCTGCAAGCAGGGACACCTTCCACTAGACCAAGTTGCTCAAAGTCCCACCTAGCCTGTCCTTGAATATGGGTATATTGTCTGTGATAATAGTTCGTGTATAAAGCATTTCTTCTCCATAGAGCATCTTCATAATGAGTGGTTGGACAACCTCGGAAATAAAACATGTATATATGTTGCAAAATTATTAAACACTGCTATTGTTAATAATGCAGTTCACTTTGCCTTTCAGTATATGTAAACTTCTCTCCACGTGTGGAACAAGGATTGGACATGAGGGTTTTTTAACATCAGTTATGTGCCAGTTCCCCTTCTCTTAAGAATCATCCAGGATTTGGACAAGGTAAGTCTCCTATATGCAGTTGTACTTTGTATGCAGCGAGTAGGAACTACCCGGGTTGCCATGGGTGTCTTAGCAGGTTCTTCCTTTTACCTGTGCCTGCTGGCATGCAGGTCATGCCTGGACTGGGCTTTGAGCTGAGAAGGAAACTTCTCTGTCGAGGGACCATCCTTCACCTCTTGCTAGTACCAAGCAACTAAAAGGAGATCTTGCCTGATTTGAAAGCAAGAGGGGAGAAAGATGAAGATGCAGCTCAAAGGCAGGCAAGAGAGGAGTGAGTGTTTCCTCTGGGGTGAAAAGCAATTGGATAGACTGACCAAGAAAAATGAGATGCAGAACAGGGAACTGAGCAACAGGACGCTGTGGACATGGATTATGGAGAAGATTTGTAACAGGATATAATGGGGCAAGGTGAGGACCTTGGGCCTAAAAATGAATGAAATTTAATGAATTAATTAAATTATTTAAATTAAAAAATAGTGGAGGCGAGAAGAGAAAGGGGACTATTCATCACAAAAATAGGGTGAAATCTGGGTAAGCAAAGCAATCAAGGTAAGGACTGGAGGTAGAAAGACCTATCTTCAAAGTTTTTATTTTCCCAAATGGTAATGTATTTTCACATCTTAGTGGAATATTACAGGTTTTCTCTTTCATCCATATGTGCAAAGTGCATTTCAATATATTAAAAAGATTGAACGTTTCATTTGTTGTAGTTTGTATGTGCTATGCACATGTTTTCAACAGTGCAGGCAAGTGTGTGGTACACCTGCTTTTGCTTTCTCCTTAGGGAAAAATGTTTTTACCTGCTTTCAAGTAGAATCCTATAGTGACAGAAGCTACATTCCTAACCTCCTGGGAAGCAAATACCAGAGAATAACAGAAGTGTCTGTATCCTGATTGTGTGCAATCAAGGTAGAACAATTAAATTTACTCCATGTGTTCTGATGATGTCCCATTTAAATCAAGACAATATCTGCAGATTATCACTGTGAAGAGCCTCCCAATATCAGTTTCTGTTATACTTGCACCTGTTCAACAGAACTTATAATGAATTTGTATAAACTAGAAATAAAACAAAAAAATAGCAGAATAGGCTTCATCTGGGATCACAGCAATTTAGAGATGGAATATGTTTTGTTATTTTAAAACACTTATGGTTGCAGAGGAGCACTTATCCAAGAGGCTGAAAATGTTGCTTATTTGAGGTATAATGTATGTCAAGAATATTAAAGCTAATATCCGTGTTTTGAAGCTTTGTGTACTTAATGTTAGCTAAAGCTATCTTGTCAATTGTTGCTGTGAAAAAGGAGTTAGCAACAAGATAGTCTCATTTTTAGAGGATATTTTATTGATCAAGTTGCTACAATTTTGAAGGAAACTCAAAAGGTTAAGGAAGCAAGTGAATTAGCTTAATAAGGCTAAAACCCACAGATGACATATACAATTTGATAAATAATTAGATTAAGAATAATCCAGACATTCCTGTGTTTTGATACTAAATGAAATTTTGAATTAATTAAAAAAACAGACTTGGTATATACTCCTAGTTATAAAAACAGCCAAAATGTTAAAATTTTTAAGTATGATGTAAAAATAGAATGCTCTATATCTACTGCATAAATCCAATGTATAGTCTTCTCTGTAGTGTGTCATGTTCAGCGAGAAGAAAAAGATGCAGCAAAAATAGATAGTGACGTTTTTTCATGTCTCTAGAAATTTTCATATGAAAACAGCTTTGGGAATTGAATGATAGACAGTGTGAGAATGGCATATCATGTTATGTTTTTGTATTTAGAAGGTCTAATTTATACCTTTACATGATACAAAAAGCAAGATAAATTAGTCAAGTTGGCAGGCAACAAACTTCCATTGTATATATTTATCACCATGCCCTATTAAAACAAGGAATCACAATGTTCACAAGGCTAAAATATTGGTGAGTTACCAAAAATTGATTGTATTAGATTTTTCCATTTTTATATGTGTGAATGGGAAATTTTGCATATTTAATGTTCAATATTTTTAATGCTTCCATTAAAAAAAGAAAGAAACAAAGAAATAACAATCCTAAAACTTTTCTCATTACCTTTTGTGAGGTCCTAACATTGCTCAACATTCAGCTCAGCCGTAGAGCTGAAGAATATGCCTGAATACAAAATGGGTCTAGTAGACACAGTTAACACATTAAGATAGAGGGGGAAAACAGAGAAAAATAGAGAACATAATAATTGGCATGACAACATGTAGTCCTGTAGCAATCATACAGCACTAGTATTTTATATGGAATGACAAATTCAGTACAGTTCCTGAGAGAGCAGGAGAGAGCCAACAACCTTGCCACACTTCCCTGTCACTCCCGACTGCAAACTGGCACGTGGACAAGCCAAAGGCCAAAGAATGAAAGTAGTTGGTTTGCTATAAGAGTTCAATTAATTAATTATGCTCAGTTGAGAGTGGCTGTTTTGGAAGGTTTCATTGCAAAGCCAGCGCTAATTTTTTCTCTCTTTAGTGTCAGGCACACTCTAGCCTCCATTTCCTTCTGATATAACAAGTGCTCTTTAAATGGAGTAGTGCATCTTTCAACTTGGATAAAAGGGTTGTTGTGCAGTGTAGCATTTAGCAGATGGACATAGAGAATCCAAACCTACCAGTAGTCTTTTACTTTACACTAGGAAAGGCTTTGCCATTTTTAATGGCTCTGTTTGCTACATTCCCCACTAAGCACAGAAGTCAGATGTTGTTCTGAGGAATCGGGCAGCAGCTTAGCTTCCAATGACATTGATTACACTCAACAGTGAGAGCATGAGAAAAAGTAGTGGGTGGAGAAGTGAAAAGGCAGTGTGAGGCATTTGAAGGAGGAGATTTGCACTCCAGCACTTGCATGTGGGTGACAATCCCCCAGAGAAAAATTTTTACTCTGAAGTGGAGCAGAGTTGTGTCTTCTGTGCTCCCTTCAGGTTTAATCTCCATCCCTGCAAACTACCAGTGCAGCCTGTAGTTAAATGTGCATTTACTTAAAATGAAAAGCAAATAACAGTAGCAAGAAGCTGCATTTTTAGCATGGAGCTCTGATTTCACAGAGAGAGATGCTGGCATGTTAATCCCTGGCATAAACGGGTGCAATTCTCAATGACAATGCTAAGCCTGTTTACACATGGGCTGAGCTAAACCCAAAGATGACACACAATGCTGTTCAAAATCATTCATTTAATCCCTTTTGAATTTTTGTGATCTAACAACCAGAGATATTTGTGTTAAGAAAAGGTGATATGAAAAAGCTGTCATTGTTGCTGACCATTACTCTGTCTGACATATAAATTACGACAAACGGTCATTATCTTATTTTAGATTTAAATATCAGCTTTTTATTCAAGAGTGAATAGTAGTGAATTGAATAAATCCTCAGTGATAGTTACCAAACTCTGAAATAAGATCTGCTTTTTAAATTAGAAACAGTCTGAGCTAGCTTATACAAAGAAAGTAAAACAAAACCATCCTGGCAGTAAGTCTACATTTTCTTTTACCAAAGTTTATGAGGATAAATGCAATCAACAACAACCCTGGGTTTAGATTCTTTTTCTTTTACATGTACTAATTTTAATAGCAAAAGAAAGCAGATGGAGAAGGAAGCTGCATGGTACACAGTCTACAAAAAATGCAAGTATTATTATATCACTTAAGATACTTAACAAGCTACTAAATCATACTCTTCTTCTTGCATCAATTGCCTGGAGGCAGAATATCAGAAACAGTAAATATTTATTTTACTTAGAAACAATGTTAGTAAAAGGCCTCAGGGTTTAATCTGAAAGGAAAAAAAAATCTTTGACCCAAATTTCCAATGTCATTTATGTCAGTTTAAGTCCAGAAGACTCTCAAGGTCCATAGATCTTCTTCAAGATATTGACTAGCTGCTCACAATTGGAATCCAAATTAATGGCACTTGCTTTGGTTTTGGTTGGAGTAGAGTTAATTTGCTTCACAGTGGCTGGTATGGTGCTATGTTTTATATTTGTGCTAAAAACAGTTTGGTTATATAGAGATGTTTTTGCTATTGCTGAACTACACTTGCACAGTATCAAGGCCTTTTCTGCTTCTTGTACTGCTTCACCAGTGAGAAGGCTGGGGCTGGGGTAGCACTGGGATATGGGAGGGGGCACAGCACAGCTGACACCAACTGACCAAGGGGATGTTACAAACCATGTAGTGTCATGCTCAGCATATAAATCTGGGGAGGAGGGAGGGACATTTGGAGTGACAATGTTTGTCTTCCCAAGTCACCACTGCGTGTGGTGGAGCCCTGGCTGTCCTGGAGATGGCTGAGCAGCTGCTGGCCCGTGGGAGGTGGTGATTGAATTCATTCTTTAGCTTTGCTTGCGTGCACAGCTTTTGCTTTACCTATTGAACTGTCCTTATTTCAACCCATGGCTTCTCTTGCTCTCACCCTCATGAGTCTCCCCCACTCCACCAGAGTGAAGTGAGTGACTTGGTGGTGCTTAGATGCTGGCTGGGGTTAATCCATGACAAGGCCTAATAATACCTGTAAAGATAAAACTGCAAACATGAAAGTAAAAATACTTTGTTCACTACTCTGACTTTTTAAAGGGCTAAAATTTGGTTTGCTCATATATGTGTTTATATTTTTGTGTAGGATATTCAGGGTTTTTTATCCTAATAAATTCTGTAGTGGGTAATAAGTTTTATGAAACATAATAACCAACCACGTAAGCATGATTGATTAAGGTAAGTGATTTTTAATAAAATTCTTAAGACATGTTCATATTTGTTTTCTCTTAAATACTTGAGAAAACTACTATGAAAAGGTATGCCTATTCTTAAAAGACCTTTGAAGTCCAAAATAACAACGTTTGTGAAGATAGGAAAAAAAAACCAATAAGGGAAAAGATGGCTTTTTTTAATGCATTGTCAGAAAATAAAAAGGCATATTTATGTTTTCACATTTCACACACATTGTGTTATTTCATTACCAAAAGACTTTGCACAATGGTATGTGATTCTAAGGAAATACCAGTAAAACAATATAATCCAAACATATTATGCTTTGGGCTTCCATCTTTTTCCAATTGTTCATTCTCATTTTCCATTGTTCATTTCTAAATTAATCAATCAGATTTAAAAAGAAAGCAAACATGACACTCTTTGGAAGTCACAGACAGCCGAAGGTAACGCAGGCAAATACTAGCAAAGTGTTTTTTCTGGTGGACTTTCCATTCCTGTATGAGATAAGAATACAGCAGTCTTATGTGGTGTATTACCAGCAATTTTTTTTAGCAGAGGTATGCTATAAGTATGCTTGTGATACTTTATATAATTTTTATATTCTTGTTTCCAGCTACACTACCTTCTGAATTATCTTAATAAAGCTTTTGGAGGCTCTCAAGTGGAGTGTAAGTATTACTTAGATATTTTAAGTATACATTACATAAGTATTAGTGGTTGTATTCATAAAGTGAATAAATAAAAAGTTTCACATAAACATGCATGTGCATCCATGTATAACTACATAAACAATGACAATTTCAGGCCTCTTGGTTTTCATGCTCAGCTTGTTTGGTGAGATCAGCAATGAACATGCAAACTTTCCCCAGGGTAGCCTAGAGCAACCTTTTCTATCTCTCCAAGAGTTTCAGTTTCCCTCTTTCAAAAACAAAACAAAGCAAAACCACAACAAAACAGTTATTGCCAAAGATAAGCCTAACAGGCTTAGATTATATGTATACATACATGTACATATGTATGCGTGTATGTTTAAAAATAAAATGAGAGCATAGAGAACATCAGCAGGCTGAGAAGTAGAGAAATAGAAATTGGCTGGCATCCAAGTAAAGAAAGGTCCAGCTACGAGAAAAAATAAATTCTTTAAACAGGCATTTAACACAAGGTAAGAGAGAAAGGTTGTTCACTTAGAAGTTTTTCCTTAAACAAATGGTTGTATGGAATGAGCAGTAAAAGAAAAGTTAATAAAGATCTTTCTGTTCTTAATCTGGAAAAGTATACAAGCCGTAACTTTCACGTTTGGACTTTTGAAGCACTTTTATGCAAGGGGCCTGCTGGGGATCTGCATTCTTCTGCAGTCAGTATGGATGCTGAGTCATCAGGAAAGCTGGCCATTTGGTTTTTGGTTTCTAAATATAGAGGTGAACATTTAAAGCCCTAATCTGCTAACAATGGACACTCGTATGCAGTGTTGGTGACATGAATGATTTAATTCTTAATAGGGTTGTATCAAAACCAAAGCTGTGCTTGTATGACTTGTACTCCAGAAGAACTATGGTTTCTATGACAAAAAATTAATTAAAAATTAAAAATTATTAAATGAAATATAGAAGAGCAACAAGTTTCAGTCTTCGATAAGTATCAGAGCCCTCTCATGCTAGCTTGTGTATCTTTGCTATATGCAGAAGAGGTGGAACAAGTAGACTTTGGGGGAGGGAACATAAGAACAACCTAAATTAAGGAAGGAAGCTTAGATTAAGCCTTAGAAGGGGTGAATTATGACTCTTTGATAGGGTTTTAGCTATTGTATTCAGGGAATAAGGAGTTTGTGGGTGTCTGCCTGAAAATGGTCAGTTTGATAAAAATATTAGTGAATATATTATCAGAGATCTGTATTAACAGCACCTTTGCAGCTAGTGTACTATACTAACATTCAGTACATAGATTGGTGTGGGTTTTTTAATTTCTGATGAAGTTCTGCATGCTTGGTTTGTTTGGAAACTTTGCTAAAGTAGGACCTATGACATTCAAAATGCCGTGACAGAATCAGAATTAACACAGACATTTTCACTTTCACTTTAGATTAATTTGTATATTGCAGTAGGAACTCATCTTAATAGAGGAAGCTTTTACATTGGTGTTTCAGTGTTTTATTTTGACAGCATTCTGTGCCTTCTGTTTAGATCCTAGCTGAAGAGATGCTGGCTGAGTGCTTTGCCACCTGAAAATGTGGGACAGGGAGGGAGCAATCCTGCCTGCTCAGCAGTAATATCAGTTTGGGCTAAGCATGCACCAGCCCTCAGCCAGTGACTCACCCCTGGCTCTCTCTGCTCAAATCTGCTGCTGCAGTGTGTGCAGCACAGGTGCCATCTCCCCATCCAGGTCTTGCAGGAAAGTGAGTCCTCAAACAAGCTGGGAGCTCCCATGGGTATTGTTCTGGCAGGCCAGTGTGGCCCAGGGGCGCTCCAGTGCCTGGCTCTGCTCTGAGTGAAGCACATGCTTCATTATTTAGATTGCTTACATTCCAAATGGGCAAAACTCCCTGTAACTGAGTTAAGGAAGGACTGTCTAGTAAGTGGATGGCAGCAGAGGAAAGACTGTTTTGAGGAAAAATAGTTTTTTAATTTAAACTTTGTGTCTAACTTTCATCCTGAGTATACACAGTATGTTTCAAGAGCTATTTTTTGTAGGTGAAATAGCTGGGAATGGAACTCTTTAACAGGATGTAAAAAACCTGTAGCTATGTTAAGTGACAAAGCTCTGGGCATTGCATCCAACATGCAGTGCTTTTGTACTGTGGCAGTTCATGTGCAGCTGATTCATCTGTCAAAAAACAGCCGTTACCTTACTATAGGATGTGAGCTTCCAAATGAGGCTGTGCCCTCATTTTCTGTGAGAACTTAAAGCAGGCAAAGTTTGAGGGTTTAAAATTAGTCGTCCAGGCATGAGTTATAGCACCACAACAAATTAAGAACTCATTAAATCTTGAAAATACTTGAATTTTATCAGTTTTCTTCCAGCTGGTGTAAGACTAAGATGATTTTACAACAAAAGGGGGTTTCTTGACAATACTGTAGCAGCATGGTGAGAAGAAGTTTTTTTTGATTGAACTAGGGCAGAGGACTCTCCTGGCACTTGTGCTAAAAGGTCTGGCCCTAGCCATAACCATCATGTCTGTTCCTCTCATGGAGTTTCTTGGCAGCATGGAGGTGGAGTCAAGGTCTATGGGCTCCAGAAGATAAATGCCTAATATGTGACCTACAAGTGTATTTTTGCTGTCTGTGGTAGTTATAAAGAAAACAAGAAAGTCCTGGTTTATTCCACTAGTAGAAAAATCAGTAAATGTTTATTATCCAGCCCATTACCTAATGTTCTTTGGAGAAGACTGAATCCTTATTTCAGTTATGCATGGTATGCTGAAGATATTAATTTGGGAATTTATTACTAGTTTCTGTTACAATTATCTTTATTTTGCGTGCTGTCTTTGTACAGACTGAAAACCATGATACATCTCTTTTTGTTAATTGAACTTTTTACTGATATTTGTCTATATTGTACCTACAACATTCCAAATACTATTTGTTGCATGTGTTCTACCATAATTATATAATGATGAGGCCTTGAAACAGTTGAAGAAATACAGAGTACAGCTGAGGTGGGACAGAGGTATGGAATGAGTTATTGGTTGTCTAAAATACAGCCACAATTCCAGCTTGAACTATTAACATTGTGTGACCAGTTATTGTGTCTTGTTTGAACCTTATGTGAAAAAAGCCCCATGGAAAATGCAAAATATTTACTGTGTTCACAAAACTGCTAGTGCTTCTTTTTCCAGTTTCACTCATCCCTGTTAGTTCTGACAATGCTGCCACATGACTTGTGGTGAAATTAAATTCCCATAAAAACTGCAAGTTTGGGGTATAAAATATACTTGTGAATTTCTCTGATGAATGTGCCTTGCCACAAAGGGCCTAGAGCAGCTTACTGGTCAGTGACTATTATTATGCACACATAAAGTCCCTCTTGTGAGAACACCTCTATTATGATACTTATAGTGTAATATGATGTTTTCTTTCATGTGATTCCTAGGATGACCCTATCTCAAATTTGATGCAACAAATATGATGAGGGTTCTGACCCTCAGGAATCAAGTGAAAATTTTGCCACAGACTTCATTTAAGACAAGATCTCATATAAACAAATTTCCTAGTCAGATCTAGAACTGCTGTGCATACCTTTTCAGGGATCTGTTGACACTTTGATGAATGTAACATCGAGTTGTTGGGCTTTTTTGGCAAAATGAAAAAGAAAAAAATGTGGCAGTTTGAGTGTATCTGTACATTGTTGTGTTGTCAGACCTGCTTTTTAAATTAGTTTTTAAGTTTTTGTAAGAAATGCTTCAATAAAATACTAATCTGGAATGTTCTGTTCAGCAGTCACAGAAAAGAAAAGAAGCAGTCCAGAAACTGTAACTGCTCAATACAGAAAAGGCCCATAACAGAAGCAGCCTTATGACTTAATATGAAGA
The DNA here is from genome assembly GCF_036417665.1 of Passer domesticus. Taxonomy (NCBI): domain Eukaryota; kingdom Metazoa; phylum Chordata; class Aves; order Passeriformes; family Passeridae; genus Passer; species Passer domesticus. The sequence goes on from NC_087483.1 coordinate 23,584,177, forward strand.
ATATTGAAAAAGGAAGCTAAGCTATTCTGCATTCTCATTTATTAGACAGGGAGAGGGAACTGAAGAGTAACCTTTAAGGAACTCAAATTGCACCTGAATAATTTGCATTTAGAAAGGATGTTCCTTTCATGTTCAGTCGGTTTGTTGAATCCATGCAAGATTCCTGTAAATGCTACACAGGTTTTGCATCTCCACTATTTTGCCTAAATGAAAGACTAACCTTTGGAATCTGGCTTGGCTATATTACATTCATGTTTAGTCTAATAGAGGTGAAGAAAGTCATTGAACTGGATGGCACAAATTCTCTTGGTCCTTTGGAAGCAGCTTTAACAACAATCTCACTTGGATGTTCAGAGTGACAGGAATTAACATCATTCCTGTACATAGGAACATCCTTCTACTTGAAACAGCCTTCACAAATTCATGTTTCAGTAATCTACAAGGGCAGAATGTGGTGCTGAAGGAGGAAAAGCTGAATATACTTTTCATTCCTGTGAGAAATTAAAAAGAAGGCAAGTGCTTTGAGTGGTGAGCAAGTCTGCCTTCATTTTGATTCTACTAGTCTGCCATAAAGAAACTTCAAACAATGCCTATTTTACTGAACAAAGATATTTTGAAAATGATTGTCTTAAGGAGCTGTGGGATTGCTGTGAATGTGGATAGAGGTAATTTGTTTCCTTTAGTGTACAGTATATGTTGACAGTAAATTCTTCCTGTAGACAATGGTTATAAGAAGTTTTGCCTTGGGGGTTGCACAAAATACTGTATTAGGAATATAAGAGAAATCTTGCTTTTTATGTGGGACTTCTTAATAATACACCTATTTCAGTCTCCTTCTGTTTCAGCCTTTGTGTGTAGATCTCTCAGGTATCTTGTACAGTCTTTGTGGACAAGATGATATTTAACAAGGTGCTTGAGACTTGTAATATATTGGAATTTGTGATTTTTATGCAAAAGCAAAATCATATTGAAATCAGACAGGAATCTAATTAGTGAATTATACTCAGGAAATGCTTTGTGGAAAAATACCCAAATAAGTAATGGGGAATAGATATTTCATATTCTATTTAATATACTCAGCATTAGACACATCAGATTGTAAGTAGCATTTTGAGTTTATTCCTAGCAGTAAGTACTTTTTTGTATTAAGGCGGGGGGATAGTTTGGTTCTTACCCTGAAAAGCAAGAAAAAGCTGATATCTCTGTGGACTCTGCACTCACACTGTCTTTAGGGGAACTTAGCAATAACAGTGCAATTGCTCTGTCAGCTGGAGTCTGGAATGTCCTGAGTTTTTCTGAATGTGTGTTAGCCTCATTTATTGGCACCCTGGTCCCCAGATGGAATTTTTTTCTTCCCCTCCTCTGCAGCATTCCTTGTCAAAAGGGCTACTCTTACCCTTTACCACATGATGGTAGAAGGGTAGAGAGAGTTTGGAATGACAGTACTGAAAAGTGAAAGCTTCTATAAAAGAGGAATCTTAACTTTTCCCCAAAAAATTCCTATGTAATCTTTGCTTTCATTTTGTTGAATCCCATGACAAGAAACTATCCAGTAAACAGTTTACTATTGCTAAATATCAGGACTAAATAACAAGAGCCATGGATAAGATAACCACCGCAATAAAGGTTGACTAAAGCCATATATAAATAAAGGTTTCTCAGACAACCTGGATATTTTTGTACGTGTCACATCAGCAAAAAAAAAAGGCATGGCATGGCTGCAGTCCTCAAGTTCAGTACAGCTGCTAAACTAATTGGTTATGAACCTGTGTAAGAAGTTGTCCCACCCTGATGAATAATCATCTCATCTCACTCATTGTTAACTCAGTTGGGTTAGAGTGAAGGGGATATGGTAACATGCACAGCAGTAGGTTTGGCACTGAAGACTTGCAGCTAAGACAGAAGAATGCTGTGTATTCTCAGAGATGGAGGATACAGCTTACCTTCTGCATCTTCTGTTCTTTGCTCTACCTATTCAAAGAATAATAAATTGGTATCAGTATTCTGCTCTATTTTCTCTAGGCACTCCAAAAATGAGATTTGAAGTACTTAAGAGATGTACCGAAGCTCAAAAATAAAACATAGGTCATCTAGGCCAATGGATCTTTCTGCAGTAAAAGCAAAGCTTGACCATGACAGTGTTTTCTTTGGAAACAGTTCAGCTCTGTCTCAGAAACTACAGATAAGGAACATAAGTATCCATATTTGTGTGCACGTGTGTGTAAACCAAAATAAAAACTCCAAAACAAAGCAAGTTGTCTTGCTTCTTCCCAGCTCCATGCAGAATCACAGAACTACATGGACAGCAGTTGTGTTGCTTTGTGCATGCCTGAGGTGTGGTCAGGAATCAATATAGGAATACATTAAAAATAGAATGAAAAAAGGAAACTAATGTGCAGAAATGTCTTGCTGCTATTTTATTTGCCTCTAAATGTTGTTCTAAATAAATGAATATGTGCAATTGGCCATGGATTATCCTTTATACTAAAAACTCAATTTTGAACAAGTTTTACAGCATACTTCATAACTTCTTTGGATTTTTAAAACTTTTAATAACTTGGCATATGAATTTATGAGTGTACTGTCGTACTGTCATCAAAAAGAAGATCAAAATAGTGACTAGAATAAGTGAAAAGGAGATAGAACTGGCACAAAATCTGTACGGAACAAAGAAGTTACCTTTATTATTCAAAGTACAACTCCCGTTGGGAACTTGCCTAGGTATCATATAAATCATGATGGAATAGGTCCTCTAATGAAGGACCATTATGATGGGAAGCAGGTAGTCTCCATTTGAAATAAAAAGCTAGGCACAATTATACTGGTTGTTAGCGTGCAAGCAGCTAAAAGAGCCCTGTGTGTTATTAGGCACTTACCCTTACTACCTGAAGTGGAATTGTCTGATAGGAAAATTTGGTGGGACTTTCTGTGAAAAAAAATGCGAATTGTGTACAAAGTTGTCTTATGAGTCTTATGACTGATTTTAGTGGTTTAAGATGAAGTTTTCTTGGTAATGAAAGACGTATTTTGGCTCTTCCTGAGGACTGTAAACTTTATTAAGCACATGCATGACAAGTAATCTGATAGCAAACTGTGTCTTCTTTGCCTCCCTAGTCCCCTAAGCGTTGGCTGAATCTCTTCATCTGAGACAGGCATTGCGTTCACTGTTGTTGCTATGACAGATGAATATGAATGGTGGATCTCTCTTTGGAAGGCAGAAGATGAGATGCATTGTCTTTTAGTGGTCAAGTCTGATAGACATCTTTTTTTATGTGTCAGTATTGAGTCTTATAAAAGATTTTTCAAAGTGAAAATAAGTTTTCCTGAGGGAGAAACATAAGAAATAAAGGATTAGTAACTCCTGCTGTGAAAGTCTAGCCCTATTTCTAATGCTAGGTTAATATGGGTATTTATGATCCTAAAGTCCTATGATTCTAATGAGAGATTTGCTCCTGACTTCAGGATGATCACAGTTTTACTCCTATGGAGTAGTTGGGCTTTCCTAGGAAAGCTAATATATAAAGTACAGCCTCTGCCAGCACATCATGAATGCAACATGATGGGGAGAGGATAACATTGAATGACACCCATAACCAATAATAACTGCTGTGAGCATCCTGTCAATGGGTGTACTAATGTTAGTCACCAGCTTGATTAATGACATGGAAACACTCACTCTTTTCTCTGAATAGTGTCTGAGTGCCTCCTGCCAGAGCAATGGAGATCACCTTCTGCTGAGCTTATACATATATGCAGGAATAGAGCCATTATGGGTGCCTCAGTGCATTGTGTAACAGCCTCTTCCAAATGAAGGGGGCTCTGAGACATCATTCAGTTTGTACCTGCCTGTATTTGTTTGCACATGTAAAATCAGCTGACTCTCAGACCAAGGGGTGCCTTGTAACTTTAACCTCAGCACTGGCTGTAGTCTGTGTTAGGGAATTTTTCTGTCACTATAAAAGAGAAAACAAAACTCATACTAAAGATGGCTCCAGAATTTCTTTGCAATGATCCTCCCTGAGAAACTTGAAGTTTCTTGATCACAAATGGGAAAACACTTGAAGAAATGTGTGTATGTGGTAGAGAGAACTTGAGAAGGCAAGAAAAGGATTTCATTGAATAATTTCCAAAAAGTAAAAAAGAATTATTTATATCAAACCAGAGGGAAACAGAACAGTGGTGTGAGGGGACAGAGTCCTTTTACTGTCTGAAAGTACTGGAAATTTTGCTCAAGACTGCATTGTGGTATTAGATGTCAACATCCTGAGATACTCAGCTTGGCACAGTGAGACCACTTCATTGCCTCATTTCATGCTAGTGTGTTTCAGGCTGTGTGCTAAATATGTCCAGAACTTGGCTTTTTATTCTATGTGCAATAGATTAAATTCTCCTGTTTTGACAGGGAATATCTTTAGCAGTATGCCCTGAAATGCCTTAGGGATTCAAGCTGTCCCTTAATCAATGCTGCAGACGATGCAGTTTTGATTTTTTTTTCTCTAATATATGAACTATGACACTAGATTCATCCTGGCATACATCTGTCAGACCAGACTGAAAGCATTCAGTTGAAGCCACTTCATTACCAGCACAGGGCCAACAAATAGGGGACAATCTAAAAAAGGGGGATTGAAATACAGCATAGATGAGAAATATATCTCAAAATAAGGTCATCATGGAGGATATAAATTGCACAGCAATCCAGACAGCAACAGGACATCCTCAAAATATGCTACAGCATCTGCATACTGATACTGACTTTTACAAATATGCAACAAATATGGATTGTTTGTGAAATGAACAGCTATAGGTCAAGATGTAACAAAACAGAAAAAAACAACTTTACAAATATAAATATTTATTATTAGTGGACAGTAATTGCTTCCTACTAAAATTGGCAAGAATTATGAACCCAACCCCCTTTAGTACTTATTGGAGAATTAGAAGGCTAATGAGAGAGTGTAGCAAAAAAAAACCTCTTCTGCCTTCTAGAAAAATCAGCAAAGCTAGACCATAATGAAAAATACTCTAGTGCATTGAGAGCTACTGGGCTGCAGATCCACCACTAAAAATCTCCAGTGCTGGATACTGAACCAAGAAAAGAAAAATACAAAATGAAAAATCCTGCATTGGCTGAAGGACGTGCAGAATTCTTTCCCATCTCTATTTGTTGTGATTGTTAATACTTGTGTGTAACACTGCTGGACTGCCGTACAGCAAATTACCAGCAAGAGATTAATGTGTCTGGTTTGATCTTCGAGCTTCTTTGATAAGATGCAGGTAAGAGTTAATGTCATCTCTACATATTGTGGCATGTTTAACATCTGCTATTCCTTTCTGGGTTTGCTTGCTGTTTCAGTCCTTAACTTATGACCCATTCTTTTTTTAATTTAGCCATTGATTACACCCCAGGATATGTGATTCATTTGAACTGCAAAATGCCTATTTCTTGTGGTACTAATAAGCATTGTGCCTAGTGAAAGCTGTAGCAGAAGAGAAAGGGAGGAGGCCTAACAGGCTTGACACTGTCTTTTGTCTGTGCTGCAGCAAGGGGAGAAGGAAAGATGTATAGGAATTGTCTTATCATTGTGCACATATATACATGTACATAAGCATTTTTAGTTGTTTATCTAATCTCTTGGATGCTTTTTCAATGCCTGTCTTAACCCTTTGTTCTTGAAGTAAGCAAGGAAAAACTATATGACAGGCATTTAATTTTTCTTTCTCAAGAACAGCTAGTGTCCCTTGTGCTGAGAAGAAAATGGGACTATGTGGAAAGCTAAATTTCAATTAACACATCAAAGGGCAGTTTGTGGTGTTTTGCCTATAACTAGGGTTTAACTGAGTTGCAGGACTCTGGGAATTTTGTGTTTTCCTGTAGGCTCCCTTACTGCATTCTTACCTCTCCTACTTTTCTGCTCTTCCTCTGCTTTTCTGAAGGGGACAGATGAAAGCAGTATAATCTTGTTGAATATGGTTCTCGCTGATGAATTAGATGAACAGCTGCTGGGAGCAGTCTAGGAATACAATTTGGTGAAAAAAGAGATGAGATACAAAAAAAATCCCTCATGATACCATTCATTATACATGCAGTATTATACCATATTGGTGTAAAAATGGGAAGGCCTAAAACTCAATTTCACTTCTGGTTTAAAAAGAAGCAATTTTGCATACATTGCAGCCACAAAAACATATATTTATAAGCACAGACTTTTACTTTGTAGGTAACAACTGCACAGCTGTATAAATTTGATTTTTTACATGAATAAGAACTTAGTTTTAGAGACAAACTATTGTACTTTCTTCTCAGTATTACCCAAACAGTTATGCTAATTCTTACATTATGTAGTTCATCTCTTTTCTTTGTGCTTTAAACCAGCTTGGGAAGGGGCAGAAAATCCTACATTTTGGCATGCAAAACAATCAAAAATCCAATCCAGAAAATGGAAAAGTCATTGGTGTGTCAGTGTTCCTGCAATATCCTCCAGCTCACATTTTTGTATTGTAAAAACCCAGCATGCAACTGTGTGTTAAGATTGGAAATTAAAGCTAATTTCCTCAGTTGCTTTATGAGCATTACACACCAAGTGAAGCAATAGCATTTTGCTTTCTTGTCTTGCTAGTTTAGTGAATTCTTTCAAAGTTCTGTTTCACCTATCAGAATCTGGGAAACACACAAAGAATTAAACACACCTGTCTACAGAAATGGGAAAGAATTACATTGATCTTGGATCAATTACCATTTAGTGTAGTTCTAATAATTCACATATTTTGGAAAGGTAAATGGGGATCTTGGTAATATAGAACCTGCTAAAGCCTTTGGCCATGCATTCCATATTTTGAACCAGATGTCTGTGATTTACTGACTTGTTTTCTTTCATCCCACTGCAGGCCAGTATAGGAATTGGATTCTTTGCTTGATTGGTGAGTTTAAAACAACTGAAAACCTTCTTATGCTATGAACATTTTGTAAACTACAAGCTTGGTCTGAAAACATAACCATTTTAGAGTTTCAGGCAAGTAATTTAAAATAAATAATTTAAAATGTTATTCTGGAACAGAATTTTTTTCATGCTTAGAAAAATGGAAGAGGTCTTCTTGATAGTTAAGAAAAATGGAAAAAGAAACATGCATTTTTTTAAAAATTAACTCTTGGAAATAATCTAAAAGTTTAATAGTAGTCATGAAGATTTCAACATAAGTGATGTTTTGGTTTCTTTAACAGGGATTGCATGAGTTCTTGGGATGGAAGTGTCATTAGATCAACTGTAACTATAGCTTGACACTCTGTGTGTCTGTGCATGTGCATAGCTTGATTTGATCTAAGGATCAGTGACAGTGATACCTAAAGCCACTGCAGATAAACACAGGTTTCTGATGACAGCATCTTAAGTACAGGAGAAAAGCTCTTGTGCAGGTTATGTTTATAGTACCATCATATATATCCCTGAGGTGCTGACAGAGCTTCATTCACAGTTTTTCTGTGAGTTGTTTTTCTGTATTTCACATTTCATTTCTCAATGAAAATAATTGGTATTACTTTGCTTTAAATAATGACATTAAGAATTAACATAATTATAACTTTTAGTACCCTGGTTATTTTAAAAAAATTCAAAATCTCAATTTGACTTCTTAATGGTTGTAAAAGGTATGTTTTGGATAATAGAATTGTATTTTAAGAAATAATGTAATTAATACAGAATAATTCTTTTTGACACATATATGTAAAAAAGGTGCTAAAGCTAGTTTTCTTTTTTTTTTATTTTCTGAATTTTTATTTTATGTGGAGGTTTGTTTTATTTTACTAAGGCCTTGGCTCCCCAGTTGTAACAGTTGTACTGCTTGATCTGTAGCAACCAAGTTAAATGAAACAGGTTCTCCAGTCATGAAATCATTACAGTGGGGAAAAAAAAAAAAGAGAAAAACAAAAAAAAAAAAAAAGGAAGTCCAGTCTATCCCTGTTGTGGCAGGAAATGGGTAAATAGGTCATCCTTGACAGATGTTTGTATAGGCTGCTGTTAAAAACCACAAATGAGGGGGATTCCACAACCTCATAAATCTATTCCATCTAATCTAGACTTTAGGTTAAAAGGATTTTTTTGTTGTTGTTGTTGTTGTTGTTTCATTTTTCATATCCAGACTACTCTTCTTTGATGCAAATTAAGCAGTTACTTGTTACAATTCAAGTGTGTACAAAAACCTGTTGACCATGTCTTTCTGTATGCATCTATTATGCATTTTACATAAAAACATCAAGACAAAAAGTCTTCCTTTTTCTTAGGAAGCAAAGCCTTACTTCTTCAACCTTTCCTTATAAGCCATATACTCAAAATATCATTCTTGTTGATTTCATTTCAACTCCATCCAAATTGTTGAAATTGTTCTTGGAGTGCATTGCCCAAAATTGCACAGAATGCTCCAGCTGAGACCTCAGCAGCACTGAAGATTGCAAAATAATTAGGTCCTCATTCACACACTGCACACTTCCTAATACATCTTGGAACATGAAATGCCTTTCTGCAGCATCATCATGTTGACTCATATTTAGTTTGAAATCCTCTTGAACCTTCCTATCCTTCTTTGCAATCCTGTTGCCTTGTTAAAGCGTCATCAGGTTGGATTAATATCCTGTCTCATTTTTGTCAACTTCAGTCTGTCTAGTATGAGCTTATTGCACTTGTAGTTTCTCGCATTATCTAAATATTTTGGATTCTGATCTGCTTACCTGTGTTTGCAACCCCCTTCCAGACTTTTTGCAAATTTTACAAGTTTACTACCTTTTCTATTTTCCAAACTGTTCAATGAAAATTTGAGTAGAATAGGATGGATGAGAAGTCCCTGAAGGATGTTATTGCTGTGCCATCCTATTCTGTCAGAAAACCATTAAATAAATACTTTTTGGAAGAAATACTTAACTATTTGTGTGTCAACTGTTACTTGACTTTGTCCACACCATTTTTTGTATTGCAGGCAAAATTAGAGAGGACCCAACTAAAGACTTTGTTAAAGTACAGATACCACGTTTACTGCTTCCTTCTTATTCAGTAGGCCTTCTGCCCTTTCTAGGAAGGAAATTGGAAAGGTTTGACACAATAATGATCCTAAGATTACATTTTAAAGCCTTTCTACTAATTGTTTTCTATCATATTGTTCTCTTCATGGCTATACACTAACTGCCTAATAACCTATGACAGTATCTCTCCGAGATGCATGGTTATTTATGAGAGGCCAATGGCATTTTGTTTCCTAAGGCAGTATCTTCATAATTTCTAGTCTTCTTGGACCTCTCTTGCACTTTATGAATTCTCAAAAAACCCAAACCAAAACAAAAAACCCCTCCAGAACACCCTCCCCCTGCTCCCATCCCAGAATCATGATACAGAGATTATTTTAAGTGCTCCAGGGTAATTTTTAGCACATTTTCCTATGGAAACACAGTTTATATGCCTGACATATGACCAGTCAGGCCACACCATGCCTTTTGAACTTGTTGCTTACTCTCCAATTGAAGTAGACCAAGTAGCTGTGGTCTCAAAGATACCACATTTCTAAAGATTTTGTGAAAATAAGCAGGTAAATAGAGAGCCTTCCATGGCAACAAGGAATTCAGTGTAAATGAAACCCTGATATCAAGTACTGGAAAACTCACAGAAGAATGTTATAAATATTCCAGCCATAAATTTCAGTCATACTTTTTGCTCTGGGCTAATCAGGAGACACAAGAATACAGGGAGGCTGGCTTTATCCACTGCTTTCTGAACTACATGTTTAAGGCAGCAGGATTGGAAACTGGCATTTCTTAATATTGCTTAACACATTCCTTCCCTTTTCTGGTCTGTGTGTCTTAGACTTTGATTGAAATTAATTGCTTTGCATGTCTGACACAAAGATATTTTGTAGACACATTAGCAAAATAAGCTTTGAATATTTCAGAATTCTTTGTGTCACATTGTTTGCTGTCTTTTACTTAGATAGTCTTTTACTTAGATCCTTTCCTAGATTAACTCATATAGCCTCTTAGCCTTCATCCTTTGTTTCTTGTGTGAGTTTACTATTCTTTTAAACTCATTTTTAGTAATCAGTTCTTGTTTTCACTGTTTTGCATGATTCCTTCCTGTTTTTCAGTTAACCAAATAGCTCCTGATGAAGCCTTGCTGCTCTTTTTCAGTGCTTACTTTACATCAGGGTAGTCTGTTGTGCCTTTAATACACCTCTTTCAGTACCTGTTGGCTCTTCTATGCTCCTATTTCCTTATAAATTTCTTCCAAAAGATCTACCCACCCGTTCATTCCGTAAGCCAAGAAATATCCACTTTTGGAAAGCCATATGCTTTCTTTGGCATCATTAATTTTATTGTTTTGTGATCAGTTTCATATTTATATCTTCCACCTTTGTCTCAATAGGAAGCATTAACTGATGAGCTACATATGCAAAGCAGCCTTTCCTCTCTTATCTCTTCAACTGTCTCTGCACCCTGAAAGAAATATTGTTCCAAATCTGCTGACTATGGGGCTGTTATCTTTTTTTTGGAGGTGTGCTTGGACAGAACAAGGGGTAGGACACTGAAGTGAGTGGTGTCAGAACAGATGGAGCAAAGCAGCTCCCCTCTTCCCAGCACAGGGGGCATTGCAGAATGATGCAGCAGACCAGCTCATCTGAAGCTGGAAGGGAACAGAAGCAGAGAATCTGTAATTAGAATACTGTTATTTTAGCATCTAATATTTAATTATCTGTCAGGCTTATTGGTATTTTGTGGCCAAAATTCGAAGGCCTTATTCAACAATTACAAAAAAACCCCAAACCAACAATCCTAAACTGGTAAGCCTGTTGACTGAAAAAAGACATGCCCCATTGCTATTGGAAACCATATACAGACATGACTCTCTGCAAACACTGTTTGTCTCTAATGGCTTAAAATCAAAGGCAACAAAATAAGCTCCAGGCAAGACAGATACTTCAGGAAAGAGGATATAAGGTGTAAAGAGTGAGACAGAACTATGAAAGACGTGTGGGAAAGCACGAGCTTAAAAAAACACTGAGAGGAAGCCTGACAGATAAGAGGGGCCTGTTTACCTGAGAGCAGCATTGTAAAAGGAATAGTCTCAGTGTAGAAAAAAATTGCAGGGAAGAGCAGACAAGTAGATTGCAAGGGACATGGGAAGAAAAGAAATAGAATAAAATGAAAACAGACGGATGGGGAGAAAGAAAATAAATGTAGCATCCATCCAGACTTTTTTTTATTTCATCACCAGAGAACATTTAAAACCAAATTATTTTTTATTAAAATGACACAAACAAGAAGGTTGTAAAACTGTCCTTGATTCTGACTGGAATGTAGCTAATAATCAAAGTAGCTAGAGCTGGAGTAAAAAGGAACATTTGCATGGCAAAAAAAATCCCCCAAATTCCATTTCATTTTTGTGTTTGGTTTGACAGGAAGTTGTTTGCAGGCTTCTTGGGGATTTGGAACAAAAATCATTATAGCACAGGTGGATCACTGGATCTGACTAATGGTAATAATAGTAAAGGTATAATAATTGCAGTTTATGACAATTACATAAATGATAAAAATATAACTGTGTTTAAACAGTGTTTGTGTCTAGTTCATAAATGTAGGCCTAATGTGATAACATTGTTTTCATTTTAGCTTCTCTGCATCTTGATAAGCTGGTAGGGAAGATATTTTTGCTAGTGTATTATTTATGAATGTTTTTGTTACCTTGCAACTCAGAGTTGCCAGCAAGTGCCATATTAAAAAAAATTGTAAAGCATGTAGTGCATTATATGGCTTAAGAATACAGCTCTAATTCAGTGAGTCTCAGAATTGATTTGAGTTCAAAATAAATTTTTCCTATAAAAGTGTTATTGCACTAAACCAGTTTTAGAAAACTTTAACTAAACTTTAATGTTAGTACAATTGCAACATTCCTATTTGCTCATAAATAGAAATGCTGAGAAACAGGTGCAGAAGCTGTTCCAATCTGAGATGGTGTTCTATCACAGCAAGTGGCTGCTACAGTCACGTGGCATTTTACCTTGTAGTTGTGCCAAAACTGCATTCTGAATCTTCTGACCTACAGAACACAGAGTGGAAGATTCTAGTCATTATCCCAACCCAGAGTGGCCAGGAGCATGTTGGTCTGATCCAGGGAGTGTCCATACATGTGCTCAGCTGTGTTAGGAGAAGGAAGGACAGAGAGTTTGGGCTACAAACTTCCAGCATTCACCAAGACAGAAGACAGTATTTTTTTTCTGTTATGTTTTTGCAACTTATTGTATTACATCTAACCTAGAAATGTCATATATACATATATACATCATTTTGATGATGAAATTTCAGCATTTTCTACACAAGGTGCTATACCAGTGTGCCTATGTAGTTGCAAGAATATTTTTCTACTATGCTAGTTAAATCAGATTGGCTGCTGGTGTTGGCACAGTTATAGGATGTGTGTAGGTCTTTCTATATATAGGGTAGGTGAGTGCACGTGTATACATATCTTTATGTACAAAATTAATAAATATTGGCAAACATGCAGTGAGGCATATTGTAAAAGCTTATGCTTTAAGAAAATACTGCTATGGGTGTATTATCCAGTGCTAGGCTGACAAGGAACTAACAAAGAATTTGAAACCTCAATTTCACTGGCATTACAAATAATTGAGGGGATAAATCAAAGAATACTAAGTCGTGGTTGCTCTAAGTCTTGCGCCAAGTCCAAGGAGAGAGAAGAAGCTACATGTAAAATAGATGCCAAAAGCATCAGAGGTAAAGACTCTAATGATCTGACTCCTGGCATTTCCCCGATTTGTAGCTGACAGAGACTGATTTAAGTTTGGAAGCATATGGTTTAGCATATAGTTTACAGAATATAGTTTACTACTTTCCAAGGATATTGTCATTTCTTGTAACACTTCACTTTTCCTCCTAGAATCAGCCTGCTAAATCAATTTCCTCTTGTACCTCTACTTCCAATGATCTCATTAATTGGAGGCCTTCCTTCTAATTACTGACATAATGTAAAAATGGTCTTGTTGGGAACCTGTATGTAAACATACATAATTCATATAATCAGTTACCTGGCGTGGTCAGTCGCTATGCCTTGGTATTGCAGTATCTGCTGCCTGCATGAAACCTAAGCCAGCTAAAAGCAAACTGACTTTGGTGGGAAAAACAGAAGTAAGATATATGCAGTTATTAACAACAAGTAATATTTGATATTATTAGATACAAATCTTTCATGAGGACACCAAAATGTATTTGGTGCCTGTGAACAATGAAGGTGAACGTCTCAGAACAGGGAAGAAACTGCCATATCTCTGTAAATTGCCCCACAGTCATTGCATATTCTTCCTTAAGAACATATGGGATAAACTCTGGATTTTATGTGTAATGTTTGAAATTATGTCTCTTTGTTCTCTAAAGGATGTATGTGGAAATTTTGTAATTGACATTTGACCTGAGTGCACAGTAATCTTTATAGATGCAAGGTAGGTGTCTCCAAAATCTCATTCCTGCTGTAATCTTCCTTATTGTCACTATTCAGACCATTAGTTCTTTTGTTTATGCACCTTCCTTTGCTATCCTTGCACCTTAACCTGCCAGTTAACTTCTCTTACTTCCTAGAGACAGTGAACTTACTGTAATAAAAGTTTCTTGCATAGATAATTCCAGTAACAAAATTGAAAGCTCTTACAATTTTAATGTTTTTCAGGATTTTGTTGCTTACCTTTTTTCCATCTTTTGAATAAGGAAAATTTCTTATACTTTTCAGTTCTTCAGCTGTCCTCAATTAGAGAGTTACCACTGCCATAAACGTTGCTAACTTTCATTTGACACATTCTTATGAGAATAACAGCACACAGGCTTCTTACTCCTCTCTGTTCTGATCTGAGTTTTGAGGTCCTCTTCCTTAGAAATTAGCAAAACTAAATGAGTTTTCTGGGACCTCAGGTGGAATCAAGTTTTCCCATGTAGGTAGGTGTGTGGCACCTCATTCATCATTATCCAGAGCAATCCCACTAAAAGTTGATTCCATCTATCTACTACCTCAAGTTATGCCTCATGTTAATGGTATGCAGTGTTCACATAAACCTTGATAGCAGACTAGTCTGTTCCTAAAAACTAGAAGGCAAAGATTTAATATTTATTATATTTAAAAAAAAAAATTAGTAATACTTAGTCCTATTTGAGTTGGATTTCGTATTTATTATTTTGGGCAGGTGACGCTGACTGACTGCTCACCACTGTGAGGGAAATGATCTAGTGGCCAGAGAGATGGCCTAAAATTTTATTGCAAAATAAAGACAGGGCATTCAAGGAAAAGCATTATGTACATTTATGATGCTATTTGAAAAGGGAAGTCTTTTGAAATTTGAAATTTCTGAAAAGTACTAAGGAAGGTGTCCTCTCCTGCCATGATACTATTAAATTCGTAACACTGAAGCAACGTGGCTTTACAAATAAAGGGGTACATTAAAATCAGTGTCAGCTCTAACTCGGTAAGAAAGTAGGTTTTCTATGAACTAAAGAGAGGAATATACCTAGCTCCATGTATTCTTGTAGTGATATTTGTTGTATCATCTGGAGATGACCTATATAATTCACACCCTGCTTTCAATCTCTACATCAACAACTCATGAAACCAAGAGATACAGCTCTACTGTATTACAAAATGCAGACTCAACCCATATTTTGCAGCAGCTACTGTGAACTGCTGGAAGTCCTGCAGTGTGTGCCCACTTACTCCTGGTCCCTCAAAGAGATGTTGTCTAACATGTTATGAGATGGCAAAGGTCTGATTATTTTTCTTAGTGTTAATGTTTGAAAATATGAAGGACACTTCAGCATTTTTATAATATTTAATCTGCATGTCTGATAGAGGAAGCAATGAATGGGATCTTCTTCATGATGTCCTGTTCCCCTAATCAAAGCAAATAATGCTTTATTTGAACAAGTCTCAACTGTGTCAGTGGAATGATTTGTAGGCAACAGTTTGTAAGAAAACTGGAAGAAAGAGTGCTTGCTTATGTATGGTTTTGTAAGGATAGCAGGGGTTTGTATTATGTTGATGCAAAGGGCTATAAACGAAGAGACAATTTCTTTCACTTACTGCTTTTTACTTGGCAGATTTTAAAAGCAGCATGCTGCAGCATGATATATTCATCAGGAGAGCAGGTGCATGTTCACTTATGCTATCATATGGATTGTGGGATTATGAATATGTTTTAGTTTTAACCTAGCAAGAATATTCTATACCAGCTGCTAAGTATTAATGCAGTCAGAGTGAACCAGCACTGTTTTACTTCATTCCCAAGTATTGGAAGTTTCCTGATGTAATTTTCTTACATAAAGTCTGCAGTCTTTAGGATCAAGTCCTTAAAAGCAAGCCCTTGTTGAAATATCAGATCACCTCTCTGAAAAAAAAGAAAAAATTAGCTATTACAAGATATATCTAGATATATGCCCTGGAACAGACTTGTTTAGCAAGTAAAGATACTAATTTTTACTTTAAGTTAATACCAAACTGCAAGGAAACTTCCAGCTATGCTGTATACTTGTGGGAGGTGAAGATCTTAGATAATTTCACAGATGTCACTTTAAAAGGAAGAGACAGAATTAGTAATATGTGTGTTGTGCAGAGAGCTGCAATCCAACATTAGTAATCTATTCCTGTCATTCTCAAATAGAGGGGAAAGTAGGTTAGTAGATGGACAGGATGTCTCCACACAGCAACCACAAAATAAGCGCCATGCCTGAATGGTGAAGATATTCTTCATATACACAAAATGCAATATATCTGCAACCCGGGATTTTTTGTAAGTAATCAAAGTCATTGCTATCCCTGTTATATATAAAAATATATATAAAATATTTTTACCAGTTGCACTGGTAAGTTAAAAGGTTTTGTTTCATAATTGACTTTCCATATATCTCACATTCCCAGTCACGATTATGTTAATTTTAAAGAAGGAATAACTGAAAAATTCGGCTAAGTTTGCACTTTAGTCTCTAAAATCAAGGCAGAGAGGGATGTTTTGAAATTTGCCAGGTCGGCGTTGGTGCCCACCTGGGAGCCCCAGCCTGGTGGTTGAAGCGGGTGAAGTGGTGGGCCTGGTAAATGGCTCCTGCCCGACTTCCAGTTCATCCGATGGCTGCTCCCGCTCCTCAGCGAAGCGGGTTGCGGCTGGCGGCCAAAGCCTTCTCCCTCGGGACATCAGCTTTCCCGAGTGCCCCCGAGCCTCTGCTGCCACACCGTCCTGTCCGGAAAAAGAACGCTGAGAAGCGGCAGGCGCCCGAGAGCCCCCGGAGATGCTGCCTGAGCAAGGTTCACCTGGGCCGCGCTGGGAAGAGCCGCTCGGCCCCGCCGCTGCCGCCCGCACTCTCGCAGCAGCGGGCCGGGCTCGCCCCGCGCGGCCGCACGCCGGGGAGGTGCCGGGCGGCGCGGCTCCGGCCCCGGCCGCGGTACCGTCTCCGTCTCCGCCGCCGCTCCCGCCCCCGCCGCCCCGCCCCGACACCACCATGGCCGTGGCGGCGGGGCGCGGGGGAAGGCGAGGCGGCACGGGCGGACTGCGCCGCCGAGGAAACCGAGACGGAGGGGAACGCCGCGGCCTCAGGGGTGCTAGCTCCGGCTGGGCCGGGGCGGCCAACGGAGGGCCGCCCGCGGCGCGGAAGGTGCGCGCTTGAGCAAGGCAGGGAGGTAACGCCGCGGGACGGGCGTGCGCGGGGAGAAGGGTCAGCCGGCGGGCGGCTGCGAGCCGGCCCGGGGTCGGAGCCCGGAGGCGGGAGCGCGCCCGGGCCGCGCGGCGCGGTGGGGCTGGGGGCAGGTGCGTGCGCGGCTGGCGCCGCTCCCGCCGGCCGCCCCTGGGCGGCTCCGGCTCGGCGGGGCTCGGCTGGGCGCCGGCGGAGCGCGGCGCTCGCTCGGCTCGCGATCGTGTTTGCGCATGACCCCTCCCCGCCTGCGCCCTCCCCTCCCCTCCCCGGCGGCAGCGGCGGCGGCGGCGGGGAAGGTTGGCCTCAGACACAGGCGGCTGCTCGGCGGCGGCGACGCAGTGCAGAGGTGCGGGCAGGTTGCGCTGGCCCCGCGCCCCGTCTCTCCCGCGCCCCGCCTGCCTCCGGAGCTCGCTCCCAGCCGGCGGCCTCCCCGCGCCGGTGTCGGGCCGGCCCCCCGGCCATGAGCGCGGCGCTGGGTGTCCCCCCGCCGCGCCGCCTTCCCCGCCGCCCCCGGCGGCTGCCGGGCTCCAGGAAAGTAGCTTGATGAGTGTCCAAAGTAGCAGTGGAAGTTTGGAGGGGCCGCCATCTTGGTCCCGGCTCTCCACGTCCCCACCGAGCCTGCAGGGCTGCTCCGCGGCGGCGGCGGCCTCCCAGCTGCACGGCGCGCCGCCCGGCAAGCCGCCCAAGGAAGGTAACGAGCGCGCCGCGGGGCTGCGCGGGGGGCCCGGCCCTTGGGGAGGGGCCCAGCCACCGCCGCCGGAGGCCGGTCCCGGGCCGCTGGGAAGCGGCGGCGGGAGAGGCCGGTGCCCCCGGCGGCGGCGCGGGGTCAGCGCCGGGCCCGGTGGCGGTGAGCGGAACCTCGGTCGCTGGGCGAGCGGGGCCCCGCCGCCCCCGCCCGCTCGTCAGCGCGGCGGCGCCTCGTTGTTACCCCCCGCGCCGGGCCGCGGAGGGCGACCCGCCGTGCTCCTTCCGTGCCCGGGCCGTCCGCCTGCCGCAGCCGCTCGCGTCTCCTCGGGCGGCCGCTCGCCGCGTCCTCCCCGAGATAGGCTCCCCTCCGCCAGCGGCCAAGTAGAAGTGCTGCGCCGGAGGATGCAGCCGCTGTTGCTGGAGGGAGTTGGGCACTTTTGGCACTGTGGAGGTGGGAAGAGAGGGGCCGGAGGTTCGTCCCCATGGGGAAAGCGCCCTGGGGGGCGGCCGGTTTTGCGGCCAGAAGTGACAGGGCGCCTTGCGGCCGCCACGGAATGACTGCAACTTTCTCCTGTCCTCCATCACGCCTTCGATGATAATATTTTTCTCCTCCCTCCCCTGCTCCTCCCCTCTTGTGTTACACCGACAGCGACAGCAGGGTGTTGTGGGTGTTTGCAGGGAATATCTGTATGAAGGTTATGAGCAAACAAGTCCCTTCGCTGTTCCCTTTCGGGTATTGTCTGCTTTTCCTCCTTGTGTTGTGTTGCCACAAGATGTAGCAGTTATACAGCTAGTGAGTTGTTCGGCGCTTTTAGCTAAAATAACTACTTGCTGAACGCCAGTTAGTGGCGGAGGAGAACTTTTATGCACAGATACTTGCATACCGAGCAGTTGTATAATTTTAATTGATTTGCCCCAGATTAATGAATACCATGTAGCGTTTCTTGTAGCATCTGCAAAACGTCATCACCCAGGCAGGAAACTTGCTAACTTAAAATAGAAATAGTTGCGAAGATGGAGAGCCTTTGTTTTTTAGGTCTTCCTGTGGTTGCTTGCTTGCTTGCTTTTTGGGTTTTCTTGGGTCTTTTTATTTGGTTGATAAGCAATGTAGGGACTTAGTAACAGGGATTCGACATCCTGAAAATGTATAATGCAGTCGGGTTTCTCCATTTTCCACACCAGTAGTTGTCAGACTTGTATCACTCTGTGTCACTTTTGCACACGCTCCTGCAGGTAGATTGACATGAAATGCTCTAGAAAATACCTGGGAAGGAATTATGGTATATGTTAAAGATGCTGAGTAAAGTGGCAGGCATTTTGTGCTCATCTTCTCTGGGAAGCCAGAGCTGTTAGAAAAAACACCGCCAGCAGCCAAATTCATAGTTTTAGGTTTATTGAGAGCAGGTTTCTTCACTGTTGCAACTCTTGTTATGAATATGCATCCAGGTAATACGTATATGTAGGATATTTTTAAATGTATTTCATATACCTGCCATACAAGTTTGAAATTATTATTGCAATATAAATTATGTATCTATTTATTTTAACAAAAAATGGTGGTCATTGAGTAGCTCTGTTGAGAAAAGAGAAATATTTTTTGTGAAGCTCATTTTCAATATGATGATTATGCTATTTACATTTTTCTTTCTTACAACTCATGCTGTTGGATTTTTCTGGGTACTGTAATTTACATCCTCTAATACAGATTATGGGTTAAAAGTAATCAAAACCTTGGTGTTTGCCTGGTACTGAAATGTGTTGTATTTGCATGGTGTTCCTGGGTTGCATTTAAATTGTGTGTCCTTGCTAGGTAGCTCTCTTTGAAAAAGAGCATAAGCTGCCATGCTTGGGTTCATGTTTTGCATTCATGCTTGTGGGATGTTATCAAGGCTTCTTACTTTATGTATATATGTTTTACAAAGAAGTATCTTGCAGAAATCAATAGGCCCTGAAATAGAAATACATTAGTATGTTCATAGACATTGCTTATGTATGTGAAAGATAGATGCCAGCTCAAACTAATAAGCAAGGAATATTTGCAGTGCAGTGTGTTTATAGGAGCCTGGGCCATCATCAATTCTAAACTGGTGATACCTGGTGATGTTAATGATGATGAGTTTTGGAGCAGTGCACAAGGCTGCTGGCCCATACTGGATCACAGCTGCATTGCTGCTGGTGCCAGTTTTGAGTGGGTGATATTTACCGATACAGCGCATTTGGCACTTGTGCAGAGCTTCTTTCCCAGCCTGGCCTTCTTGTTTGTGGATTAAAATCCCTTTGGTTGGCTCCTGTGGGAGTTATGTCCCTGTTGCCTTTGGAAGTGCAGACCTTCACAAAGTGTACCACGTGTGCTGTGGTTGAGCTGACCTCACCTAGGAAGGTCTGGTATCAGCTCACATGTCTCACATGGGCATTTGAAGATTCTGGTTTATTAAGAACAGAAACCTTCAGTACCTTAATTTAGTAAGTTCTGAAAATATTTTTGGAATCTCTAATAGGAAAAAAAGCAAGAAAGGAAAGCTCTGGCATATATAACAATTGCACAAACACATTTTAAAAAATTGGCAATATCTTGTCAGTATCAAGGAAAATAGGGGTGAAATTAGAGGAAATAATAATTTTAAAATATTGTAATCTTTTAAAATGCTCTGCAACATTGCAGTGACCATTTCCCATTGGATGCTATCTTCTGTATCTTGGTCTAGAGTGGCCTCATGCCTTCACTGTACTGATTTGAATTTATGTTTTGGGTTTTGAAATTAAAAGACTGGGATGGACTTGAATACAGTGCAGCTGTACACTTTTACTATATAAGAACTATCTCTTGTTTGCATTTTAGTGTAGCTTGTAAATGTCTGTCGTTCTGTCAGTTGTTTTATATTCCCATAACTTATGTGTAGTATATGTGGTCACTTAAGAGCCCTGCAGTAGATGTTATCAGGAATTTAGGAGGTCTGTTACGCAGTATTATTTTACTTACTGTACGTGTGGTTGTGTGACTTAATCTTGTGCCATAGCTCACATAATTGCCGTCACACAATTTCCTGTTTGAAGTTTCTTTACTTTTGTCTGCTTTATGTGTGTAACTAAAAATGTTAAAGCACATACCTGCAAAGTGCTGTTTTGTAAATGGAGAGTGCTCAGACCAATGCTGACAAGGCAGTCAGAAGAGATTCCCTAGATTGCCTTGTGTTGGAAGGGACTGTGAAGATCATCTAGTTCCAACCCCCTGCCGTGGGCAAGGACACCTCCTCCTACACCTGGTAGCCCCATTCAGCTTGGTCTTGACACTTGCAGGCAGGTGCAACTCCACAGCTACTGGAGGGTCATCCTGTTCCAGAGTCTCACCACCCCCAAGTAAATGAATTATTCCTAATATCTAATCTAAATCTACTCTATATCCATTTAAAGCTGTCATCCCTTGTCCTGTCCCTTCATGCTCTTGTAAAAAGTCTCTGTCCAACTTTCTTAGAGGCCCCTTTTAGGTACTGGAAGGTGCTGTGTGGTCTCCCTGGAGCCTTCTCCAGGCTGAACAACACCAACTCTCTTAGCCTGTCTCCATAGCAGAGATGCTCCAGTGCCCTGATCATCTTCATGGCCTTTGTCTGGGTTCTTCCAGCGGGTCTGTGTCCTTCATTGCTCTCAGGTGGGGTCCCAGCAGAGTGGAGGAGAGGGGCAGAATCCCCTCCCTTCACATTAGAGACATGCTGCTTTTGGTGCAGCCCAGGACATGGTTGGCTCACTGGGTGGTGCTGCAGGGTCTGGTAATTAAGCATAATGCTTTGTAAGTTATTTTTTGTTTGTGCTGTTGGCTTTCGATACTCTGCTAAAAGCAAAATAAAATGCCAAATAGAAATCTGAATTGATACAACAGGAATGCAAATTTCAGCCCAAATTTATATATGATGGCAAAATGGTAAATAAACTTAAGCCATGCATTTGACAGTCTTTGAAGAAGTTATGTTGTATGGGTAGCAAATTTTGTTGATGACTTCATTACTAAAATTTGATAAATGTGTATTGTTTATATTTATTGTTACCTAAAATGTGATGGTAGTTATGTGTCTGAGCACTAAGGTACAGTTTATTTCCTCCTTAAATTTCCAGTCTAGAAGATGCTTCTAGATTCCAGGTTCTATCTGTATGCTACATACAATATATTAGTACATGAACATGAAAGCTACCTGAATCTTATTAAAACTCCCAGGGCTGTTGTTTCCTGTTGTTTGCATGTAGTGTAGAACCTCAGTTACTTCATTTGCCTTAACAGGAGGTTCTCAGTAAGTTTCCTTTTATCATTCAGCTGTAGATTTAAAATTTTATGGATTTGGCCAGTTTATATGGGGGCAGAAAAGAACAAGAACAATTTGTATTTAAAAATGATGGCATATTTTTACTCAGAATGAGCACAGCAATCATAAAAGGTCATTTAGGCTGGCTGTAGCATGAGCAGGTGTTGTCTGAGATTAATGTTGTGCCAGTGATACACACAAATTCTAGCTTGTGATATTATTGCTGGTTGTGTTGAAGATGTGATTCTCATAGTAAGCTGATGGTTATGCCAAATTCTTTGGAGATCTTATAGCATGTCCAGATGAGAAAGGAAACATTTTTTAATACAAATCCTTTTTTGAATCTGGTTTTATAAAATGCAAGTGCTGTAGGAAATAGTGTAAATTAGTTCTTGGCCAACTGATTTGTTTTGATTCTGTTTTATTCTGCCTGGAATGGAATTTCCCATTAACCTATTCCATTTTAAATGGAGAGGGAATCGACATAGGGATAAGATGTTTGTATTTATTATCTCCATTCAAGTAAAAAACTGGTTATTTGTCTCATTCTTTTTCCCCCCTCTATGTTTTTTCTTGTTTGCTTTTTCTTTCAGCAAGTAATTTTTTTCTCCATCAAGCTGAAGTAAACTTACTTGTTAGTAATAACTATAGTCTGCAGTTAGTATTGACATTTCTTTGGATTTTCTTAGAGCCTGATAATGCTAAATGATTGCAAAATACTGTTGTGACTGCTAGGAAACACTACCATATATATGTGCATCACGATCAAAGTTAGTTCTATAGAATTTTGCTATCTTAAGAATTTAGATTATGGAAATATGACATCCTCAAATAGTCCTTCATGCTTTTTGTGTTCTTGGTATAAGGTTGTGTTTTGAAGTAGTACTTGCTCCCAATCCATTTACTCCCATACTAAATTCTTTGCTTCCATGCTGAGCTTTTTTTCAGAAGAAAAAATGTTCAAGTTAGTAAATTGTTTTTATGCAGTAGAGTAGCTCCTGAATTGTAGCTAAAAAGCATAAAAGCACACAAGTGGGAGGAAGAAAAGCTTTATGAACTTCTTTCTGTTTGGCTTGGTGTGTTTCAGCTATAAAAGAGGAAAAGGCAGATTTGGGTTGCTGATTGCTCTGCGTGGATATGAAGGGGGGTAGAGGAAGAAGAGCGGTCAGGTTTCTGTTGAGAATGCCAGTACTTCAGTTGTGATCGTTGGAGAGCAGTTAAACAGAAGCTGGCCACCATAATATAACCCAGTTTTTCAGGTGTTGCAAGTGGAAAACTTCTAATACTTGCTGAAAATAACAAGGAACAAGTACTGCACTTCATGTTCAGTACTTAAGGACAAAGTTCTCTAGGAGTAGGGCAGCATTAGTGAGCATCAGAAGGTATTTTGGATCCTGCATTTCCCATCATCTTGACTCCATCCTTATTGAGATGCTTTGTTTGGGGTAGGAAGTAAGGGTCTACTTCCTTTCCAGGCACCTTCTCTTTGGAGGTCTTACTCCTTTCTTCCATTCCTGAGCAGAGCAATGGGATATGCTAGCAGAAAAATCTTGGCACCTAGGCTTTTCCTGGGGAGGATGTGGTAGGTGGCAGGACAATGTCTGCTTGTAAGCTTTAATTCACCTCAAATTTAGTCCTGGAAGAAGGGAGCAGGAGGTCTTAAGTAAAGTTGGACATGCTGAAGATGCTGGGGGAAGACTGGGACTGTGTGACCCTTTGGGCTGGGTCCATGCTGGAGGGATTGACTGAAATCAGAGTGACTGTCTTATTAATCATGACTTAAATCAGTGAGCAGGAAACCCTGATTAAATAATTGTTTTTAATTTTATTTTGCATTTGTGCTTAATTATTTTTCCTAAAGAAAAGTTGGTTCTAATTGGTCTAATTTGATCATACCTCTTGCTAGGCAGGAGAAGACACATCTATATGCATTTATTTAAGGAGTTACACTGCTTAGATTCTTAATGTTTAAGAAGAGTAATTCCCCATCCTTTAGACAGCTTTTAGCTAACTTTGTTAGTTAAATAAAGTGAATTCTAATTGTGCTACATACATAATAAGAAAGAAATATATCCAAATGTGCTTTGCATTTAAACCAGATAAAGGAGAATTGTCTGTAGTTTGTGAAATGAGTAAATTACTTGTGGTCACCGTGCCTTGCGAAATTTGGAGTTAATAGAACAAATCCAGTCACCAGTCCTTCGTGTTCATCATTTGGAAGAGACAGCCAGGCTTTCCTGCTTTCCAAAAAGGTTGTCAGTTGCTCTTCAGCAGTTCTGAGTAAACCAGCTGCTGAAGAGCTTGAGCAAACAGAAATGGCTGAAGCAGTTGCTGGTGAAAGCTGATCCAGTGCTTCAGAGCTCAGTTCAGGCAGCTCACCCACAGCTTCCAGTGGTGTGAGGGTCTGTCTGCCAGCAGAGCATTCATGTTTATAGTGTTTGAATATTTTTCTCTTTTATGAATTTAGTAGATCATAAACTTTAAACCTCACCATAGATTCTTCTTGCACCAAGCTTCAATTAAACATTTGGTGATGAAGCATATTTTTAAAATACACAAATGAGAAAAATTGCCTGCTTTGTGCTCAGTAGCTTTAGCTGGAAAGGCTCTGAAGCTGACAACTGCCCTTCCAGGATTTAGAGGGACAGCTAGTGATTGTTGAGTGACTACACAACTGCAACAGGACTCTGGTCACTTTGGAGTGGGAAAGTTAATTTACTGGAGCTTTTATGTGAAACTGAACGTCACAGAGAAGGTTGGTGTTCCCTAGGACCACCTCTGCATGCTGAGAGGTGGCAGCAGGAGCATTAGGTACTGTATCTCACCTTATCATATCTGCAGTTTTAATTAGGTAGAACCTTAAGGCTGCAAAGCTTTCTTTATAATGTCCTTAGGAACAAAGCACTCTGAACTTCGTATTTTAAAAGATGGGGATGGTGGTAAGAAACTCCAGAGTGCCTTTTACAGGAAATGAAGCCTGACCATAGTTATTTGGGGGATTGAGGAGTACTAGATTCCATTTCTGTGGAAACTTCTAATAGATCTATACCTATAAGAGAAAAAAACCTTTTTTTTTTTGCGGCATAAAGGAAATACTGATGCTTTTAGAAAAATCTGTTGTATGATGTCACACACCCCCAGACTTCTAGCTATTTCATTTTGTGACTGCCTTGAACTGAAAGCATGTAGATACTTCAAAAACACTGTAGATACTTCAAACACTGTGTCTTACATCTGTAACTTTTGGTGGATTGCTTTTTAAAAACTTTTTTAATAAGTAAACAAACAACTATATGCTGAAGGGCAAGAAATTGGAAAGTAATCTAACAAATAAATATACAAGTTTCCTAAGTCCTGCAGATCTGAAACAGTATAATTTAGATCCTGATCTTCTCACTCTGGGACTGTGGTGCTCTTGGGACCATGTCGATTGACCAGCAGGGTGTTTCCCAGTTCTCTTCTACACTGTGGAACTCTTTGGCTTCTTGGTTCTAAGGAGACAAACTCAGATGATGCTACAAGTAGGATTTGTAATACTCCTTTTTTTCACTTGTGTGGCTTAGACTAATCCAGCCTGTACACTGCTTAGCTGTATTTGGTAAATACTGTTTTTTCTTCTAGTTAATGCTGTGTTCTCATAGCTTCCACAGTTTTGTCCTTAAAAACAGTAAGTTTTGCAACAGTACTTTAGCCAATTTTAGTGTGTATCCTAATCCCCCCTTGCTAACTACTTTGCTTCTCAAGGATGTTAAAGCCTTTTCTGTTTCTTAGATTATTCTTAGTAAACATCATGAGAAAAGTAGAATCCTTTAAGAGGTTGATATTTTCATTATAAAGCAATCAAAAATAAATTCCACACATTATCAATATGAATCACTTTAACTTGTGTAAAGTAGTAAAGAGTGGTGGTGGTCTAGGGATTGTGATTATTTTTATAAAATAAGTTTTTTATTTTAACTGTGGTAGCAGTCATTATAGAGTGGTTTTGGTATTGGTATTACTAGGATTTTTCTTAGGGTTTTTTTGGCAATTCAGTTATTTCTTGAGCTGGTAGTTGCTGTGTCTTTGGTACGTTTTAGAAGCTTCTTGACTATTAAATTAATGTCATGGTTTAGTTTCAGTAGTTTTGGTCACAGTACTAAGGTTTGGTAAGAGGCTGTCTTGTAAGCTCTCCACAAGCTTTAACTTTGAATAAAGTGAAGTAATTCTTATAGTCCTTGTGTTCTTAGTCTTATGAAGGGTCATTATGAGGAGTGGGATTTTAGTATTTTAAAGTTACAAGTAGGATTCCAATAGAAGTAATTCCTGAAGATACAGGTTTAGGTTTAGAATTTTTAAATGAGATTTAAAAAGCACTTTCTGCTGTGCATGTTATGGCCTCAGTTTGCTTTTCTGAAGTTCATTGCTTACTGAATTTACGTATACAATCAGATTGCATATTGCCTCTTGGTAATTAAATTGTATTACTAAATGATTGTGATACAAATAATGCTTAAGAGGAGTTACACTAGTATTCAAACTCAAAAGCAAATGTCATGTTGGTCTTCCTTTTTAGATGGTATTTTGTATTCTGCATCCATACATGATTTTTTCTCGGTTGCTTGCTTGATGCATGCTACCATATCCAGAACATGCAAGTGGTTACTATTAAGGAAGCAGCAGTTTTATATGTCCTGACTGTACATATTTTTATATATACACAAACAATTTTCTCAGTGAACTGTTTTATCATTAGGAATACTAATGTTGCTGTTTCTCATAAACAAGCTAAACTTACACAAAGATTTTAGCTGCTTTTTAATAAAAATGTTTTAAATTCCTGTTGCTTATTATTACGTACCTCTTAAAAACTTGTCTCATTTTTTCAAATACATAATTTTGTTGCATCTGATGATGATTGCAGATGGTAAAAAGATTGGCAGCTGGATTAATCATGCTGGTTTTGCCATATCATGAGTTTCAGTTTTTGGTATTGTTGGCTCTTAAGCAGAAGAGCGGAAACGTATAAAGTTCACAACAGCCTGGTTGTGTATAAGATTATATATTAATACTGTGTTTCTTGTATTTTCTCCCTGTTTCTTATACTTGCAACATATATCATAATTTGGGTACAAAATAGTGAAGCTATGACAATGAAGTCTCCAGTGAATTACCCTAATAGTGGTGGAGTTTGGCTTTTCTTCCCCCCATGTTGTGTGATTGCTAGTTGACCTGATTTGTTCTCTTGGCTAAATCACAACGTGCTGTTCTCTGAGCCTTTGACTTGTTTTTTTCTTCCAGAGAAGTGCAAACAACAGGCACCAGTCTCTGCCAGTGTCTGACACCACCTTCCTGCTGTTTTCCTTAAATCTTTCTCTTCAAGTTTGTTCAAACCAAAAAAAAAAAAGAAAAAGGAAATTTTTACAGCTATTTTTGCTATTTTTTTTGTGTGTTGTTCTTGTGGCTTTGAAATCCCATCTTTCTAAGGAAGCAAGCAATGAGGCAGCAATACCAGTTACTATGAGAAGTTGCAGAATTTGGTAGTATGCCACTATCCCTGTTGTCCCTGGATGGGATGTGTGCTCTCTCCTACACCACCAGGACACTCACCCTGCCTTCTCCACTGCCGGTTTCCCTTCCTGCCTGGTGTGGACTGCACGGGTGACCTCCAGTACCATCCTGCTCGTCTGCTTCCCCTGTGCTTCTCTAAGCAGTGCTCCTCCTGCTCAGTTTTCATTTGTGCATGCTGTTGATATTGCTGGTGGGAATCTTTAGGTGCAGGGAATGGGTGGGTGCAGTAGGAGCAGGATTCTTCTGGGTGATTTTTGCTCCCACGCTCGGCTGGAGGTGTGCTCCGTGAGACCATGGTCCAAGGATGTGCCCAGGAGTCTCCCCTCCTGTTATCTGCAGCACAGCTCCATGCAGGAGCTCTCCTGCTTAGTGCTGGCAGCAAGGGTGAGTGCTTTGTGCACGTAGGGTTTCGCAGTCACAGGCTCCTGGGTCTAGGAAGACTGGAGGGGAATGCTTTATCTGAGGTGTCAAAGTTCTCACTGACCACAGTTACCACTTGAGGAAAGGTGAAATCCGGTTTTAAGGTTCTTGTGGGTAATAGTTCAAATGAGAAATTTTTGGGACATAACAGATGTTGTTAGTGTTTTTTCAGTCTTTAATGAAATTGTTCATGCTTTTTCAGGTTTAAATTAAGAGAGATTGTTACAAATGCTTTTTGTTACATCCATTGAGTCATGGAATTTATTGGGTGTGTTGTATCAATGTTCCAAAGATAGTGAGTGGAAGAGCTTATTTCTGAAAAAGAAGCCATTTTTAGTGGAGTTTTCTCATTTGGTAAATAATGTTGTTAGTATGTAGTACTCACAGAACAGCATTTTTCTTGTGTGAAAGCAGTGGATTAAAGCAGTGACTCAATGTTTCAGGTAACTACCAAAGTAGGTAGCATGACTATCTGTTAGGGATGGAAAGGGTTTCATTAGAGACTAGACTGATTTTATTTTAACACTTGGACCCAAACCTGCCCCATGTACTCAGTTATTTGTGTTGCTATTTGCTACCTTGTATTTAGGAGTTTTCCCGTGGTTAGACTTTATCATATGTTCATATTTCCTGTGGGAAATAGCTGAAAGGGACCTAGCTGCCAGCTCTGGGGCATGTGGTGTGTGTTGGCCCTGCCTGTGGTGGTAGCTGCTGCTGGGCACAGGCTGGGCGAGGAGGGCAGCTTCCAGCTCAGCCTGTTTGTTTCATCAACAGCAGTTCTCTGAAGAACATTCTCCTTACTGATGTGTTTTTATTCAGTTGCTTTGAATATTGCTGAAGTTGTTGTCACTGAGCTCGCTGAAGCAGCAGTCTGGGGTGGGGAGTGTGATGCATACCCCCATGCAGCTGGAGACTTGTCAGGGCCTTGGCTGTGTCTGACTGTGGGGCAGTGGTCTCATTTGGACTGTTTGTGTTTTCTTACTGATGGAAGTAAGCCTAGTCTGGGTCTTGGGCCTCTCTTAAGTCCATCGTCTGTTTGGTGATAGAGGTATTTGGTTTTAAAGCATTTTCCATGTGGTTGGCTGGTGCTGAGTTACCCCAAAGTGGATCAGTTGTGTTAAATGTGCACCAGATAAAAGGCATCCCAGTTTGTCAGATGTTGGCAAGGTGTGCTGCTGCCTCCCATAGCATGGTCAGGTCTGTCTCTGTGAAGCTGGCTGCAGGAAGTAGGCTCCACAAAGCCCACTTTAACCACACCAACCATTCATGGTACTCCCCTGCCTCTGGTTTGAGCAATTTGAAGGAGAAATCCTGCTTTATCTCCTGTCAGATGGGGAGGAGAGGTTGGATCACTCTTTCTTTTGCTAAAATTATGCCTACAGTGGTCCACAGAAGGCAGTGTAACATCCTTATCCTTGAGAATAAAAGGGCAGTAGTACTGTGACTGTTCAGGTGCTTCTGCATGGTGGATGATGTTAATTACAGATGAGTATTTTTACTGGTGTCTTGCAGTATGTTTTGAACATATACCTGAAAATATTATTTTGATTCTCAATTTGTGATATCAAAGACTTACAACTCTGCTCTTTCCTAATTTCGGGTTGCCCCTCGGGCTTTAACTGCATTTTTGAAGTTTTATTCATGTGATTGCAGACTGTGTTCCACGGGGTTCGCTTAGCCAGCAAGATGGGCACTTCTTAGGAAGGGACTGTGTTGAAAGGAATGAAAATCCTCCTGGTTTTTTTTCTTCTAAAACTTGAATGAAAGTGATAGTATAGCAGAAAAGAAAGCTGTTTTAAAATTAGGCAATGAGCTTTGGATAGGAGAAATGGCTGTAATGCAAATTTCTTTAATGATAATGCTGAGCAAAACTAAAACTGAATTTTTGACAGATGATTACATAGGATGTTTCTTTGTGTGTGAACTGAGTGGGTTTTAAATTTTTAAAAATGTTCAATTCTCAAAGTTGCAACTGAATTCAGTGTATACTGTTGGTATCAACAGGCTTTGTAGCTGTGCTGTAAGGAGTAAAAAGCTTGAAATATTCCCTTCCCCCCTCATAGCCTTAAACCTAATTTTTATGGATTGATGTGTCATTTCGTGTAAGTAATTTTTTTTCTCTGTCTGTGGAATGAACAATGCTACAAGGTCCCACAAAAATGTAGGTGTAGTCATTAACATGTCAGCTCTGTTTGTGTGTAATTTGTTTAGCCATGTTCTGAGAGTCTCCTCCCTACAAGCAACTTTGAGGAAATGAGTTTCTTCCCGTGTTCAGTGAAACTTGGATTAAGATGTAAATTTAAAAAAAACCAAAAACAAACGAGGGTTTGGTTCCAACCTGAAGGAGCAGTAGGTAGTTGCTGTCTTCTCTGAGCCACCACCTAGACAGGGTACCCCCAAGAGAGCGCAGTGAGCCATCTCACGGGTGGAATGGCCTGCTCAGCATCCTGCACAGGATCCCTATTGTACAGGCTCTCTGGTAGTGTGGTGGTTCGTGCTGAATCTTGTGATCTGCAGTCTAAATATCTTAATATATGTTAATTTAATTTCATTTTTTTTGTGGTTAGCTGGTGCTTAGTTACCCCAAAGTGGATCAGTTGTGTTAAATGTGCCCCAGATAAAAGACATCCCAGTTTGTCAGATGTTGGTAAGGTGTGCTGCTGCCTCCCTGCTCTGCTGTGTGGGCCATACAGGTATTTTGAAAAAGGAGGAAATTGGTGGTGTTACTGCATGTTAATACCTTTTTCTTAAAATGCTGTAGTGCAAAAGCCAAAATATTTAATGTATCTTGTAATTACAATTAGTGGTGAACTTACTGTCCTGGTTTAATCTTAGAAATGTCATGAGCTTTTTTTCATGTTGGATGTTAAAATTGTATGGAGGCTGATGTTCTAGGTGATCACAATGTAGTAAGTGAAATAGATGAATATATTTGGAAATACATACGATTTGCTTTTTTTTAGTTTCTCATTTAGAACATGTTCCTTGCCATGTAACAGCAAAACCAATACACATGAAGGGTTAGGTACTGCAGTCAGCAGTTTGTCCTGTGTGCTCTGGGGAGCAGAGCACTTGCCTCGAGGGTCAGTGGACTGTCTGTTCTTGGGAGATTTTGAAGATCATGCGGGTAGAAATGGCAGTAGGAGCTACAGAAGTAAGGAGATTAGGAAGTTCAGGGAATTAACAACTGAAATACACTTCTCTTGACACAAATGCAGCTTTCAGATACTAAATGACTGGCATTGTAACTCAGAAAAATAAATTTATTCTGTTAAATTGTTGAGGGGTTTTGGTCTGCTCTCTACTTTATGGGTAACTTCAAAAAAATATATCTGGGCAAAAGCTGCAACATCTTGTATTTCTTCCTTCATAGTTTACTTTTTCTGAGGAGGGTGAGAACCAAAAGCCCAACGGGAAGAGACATTGCTTGCTCTGCTCCTGCTCAATAGGTGACCTCTGCTTTTAACTTCCTTTCCACTCCTTCTTCAGATAGCAGAAGCTACTGTTTGTTTTTGATAAGTGCAAACGGCCTGTGCCATTTTAAATTCTTGCAGAACAGCCATTTTGTGGACACGAGCTCTCGGTTTGCCTCCTTATAACTGAATACTGCAAATAAAATTTGCTGTACTTTCTGGTATTTCTCTAGGTAGATGTTTCTTCTTCAGGACTGCTTCTGGCTTTTAGTAATTTTCAGCATAGAAATAAATGGAGGGATGGAATGTAGTGAGCCTTTTGTTGAGAGTGGGGTGATTGGAGAGTATCACAAAACTGGTGTTATCTTGTGACCTGTTAGTCTGCATCTCCAACAAGTGACCCATGTACTTGCAGTGTGCTTCTCCCTGCTTGCTGCCTCTTCCCCAAGGGGACAGGCAGCGTCTGGTTTTGCAGCAAATGAAGCTGAAATGGCCATATTCTGCTGCTCTCTTTCTGTTTGGATACCTTTTACAGAGTTGCCTGGAAGCAAGAGTAATTGCTGCACATTTCTCTACATAGATGAAGAGGGAGATGTAGAGATAGGCAGCACGTCACCTGCATATGTGCAGCTCAGGCTGTGAGTTTTTATCTCTCTTGACATAATGTTGTGTTCAAGGCAGATGTTTGCTACTTAGACAGGCAGTCTTTTAGTGTTCTGCCACAGATGTCTTGTTAACTTTGGCCAAAACAATAGGTACTTTCTGAAAAATATAATATTTTTTTTTTACCTTATAGAGGGATTATAAGCATAAACTTGTGCATTGCATATCTGTTTATTGTAGTGGGAGTAGTACAGTGTAATACATCAGCATTTATACTGCTCTATAGGACACTAGCAAGGACAAGTGTTTTACTTTTGATTGACAAAAGCAACCCAAATGGGTGCCATCGTCTTTTCTTTTAACTTTTCTTCTAACTTCGTAGTGTACAGTCATAAAGCAATGTATTTAGTGGCATTTCTTCTTAACCAGAACATTGATTCTAACTCTGAAGAAAGAAAAGTTACTGCTTTTGACCTTATAACTGTTCAATAAATATTCCCTTTCCAGGAAAAAGCTGCATGCAACCTAGACAGGATTGTTTAAGGCCTTTTGGGAGATTTTAGAGAGGTTAGGATCACATTTATGCATGCACATACTGTAGTGGTCAGAGATGACAAGAAGCATGAGGTGGATGTGTTAGCTGGCTATCCAGTTGCTGCCAAAACTGACAGTTGTCTGGAACAAAACTTTATTAAAAGCACTTTAAAAGAGAGCTTTGTATCTCTGATTATTCCGTCACTGGAGCAGATGTTCAAATCAGATGCTGTCATTAAAAATGAGTTTTCCTGAAGATGCATTTGTTTTTCAGTATCTGTATATTTGTTCTAAATGGACTAAATGCTTAGAGCAGTATTTTAGACAGTGAGAGTTAACTAGTCAATAAACCTGGTCTCTGTTATCACCTTCTTTAGCAATGAAGAGTGCAAAATGGTCAGTGAGGACTGCCTTAACAAACCTATTTTTTCTGTTTCTTTGTACATTCAGGCTCTGGCAGCTTGCTGTTAAGTGGTGGAAGTTTCAATTGTTGAAAAAAACACCAAAATCTGTCTCTCAAATCAGAACTTGCTCTTGGTAGTTCAGAAGAATATAGAGAACAGTTGCAAGTGAGGAATCCAGATTTTTTTAAAAAGCAAGTAAATGTGACACTTGGGATGATATAGCAACAAATTTCAAAGAAATGGATGTCATTCATTGTCATGAATATGTTCAGGATATCACCTGTGCAGTTTGTATATGTTCAGAGTGTTGACTTGTCAGGTTTGTTCTGTATGTGGTATTATAGCCAACAACTTGAAATACTTGCTTTTAGCAAATTTTTTATTAGTTAAACTGTTAATTCTGTGAGTTCAGAATAAGCTTTATAAATGAGGGCATTTCCAGAAGGAATATTATTCACTGTTGCTACTTTCTTGTGTTTTTTTTTGTAGTGGCTTTTCTGTTTAACTGATATAGGAGGGCATTCATGATGTGGAAAGATACTGCAGTCTGGGATTCTGACATAGGAAGTACACTCTGATCTTGCCTAACTCAGTACTGTTTATAAGAGCCTAAAAGCATTACTGGACACGGAGAGTGATTTTGTATGTGGGAAATTATTCTTCCAAGTGAACTGTTCTGCAGTGGGGCACAGCATGTGCTTCTGTTACAGTGCTCATGAACTGATCTCTTGAATTCAGTAAAGGTGTGCAAAGGAGAGGAGACAATACAGTGATACCAGTCTTCAAAATGTAGCATCCTAAGTGCCATTGAGGGGTGGCAATTCCAGACAAACAGCTTTTGATCTGTTAGTGATGCAGAAATATAAAATCATCAAGGTTGGAAGAGACCTTCAAGATCATCCAGTCCAATCATTAGCCTAGCAATATCATTGAAACCATTATATATCACTCAGATCTAGACACCTCTTAAACATCTCCAGGACTGGTGAATCCGCCACCTCCCTGGGCAAGTTATTCCAGTGCCTGACCACACTAAAAGTGAAAAAGAAATTTCTAATATTTAATCTGAATTTCCCCTGTCTCAGCTTAAGGCCATTTCTTTGCGTCTTCTCACTGAAGGCACCATGGCAGAGCCCGGCCCCCGCCTCACTACAGCCTTCCTTGAGGGAGTTGTAGAGAGTGATGGGGTCCTCCTGAGCCTTCTCAAGACTAAACAACTCACTCAGCCATTCCCCACAGCACACGTTTTCTAGACCTTTCACAAGCCTTGTTGCCCTTTATTTGGCAGGCTCCAGCACCTCAATGTCCTTTTTAAAGTGAGAAACCTGGGACTGAACACAGCATTCAAGGTGTGGCCCCAGCAATGCTGGGTACAAGGAGAAATACACTGCGCGTTCTTTCAATTGTTGTTTGTCCCTTCATTCTTTCATTCATCACATGAGGCATTATTCAACAGACTCAGGAAGGACCTTGCCGTGGTTCTGTTGCTCATAGCAGTGTTTGCTATGCTAACGCTTCCTGTACACAATGCACATGGAGTTTTATTGAAAATCTGAGAAATTGATAGATAGATAGATAGATACCATGTTGAATGTTCTGTGCTATATGTTATTTTCTCTTTATTAAGTAGTTCATACTTGCCAACTCCTATCCCTAATACAAAAAAACCCCCACACTGCAAAAATAATGGCATCTTAATTTCTGGGACAGGATGAGAAAAGTTTGATTGGTGAAAAATTCCTTCAAGAAAAGCTGCCAGAAAGAAAAATCTGGCTAAAAACTGGCCTATTATATGGTTTTAGATGCCAAATAAAACAAAATGTTGATTCATTAATAATTAATAAAATTAAAATGAGACACAGTATACCATTGTTTCAATGAGTATTGTGAAAAAAATAGCTTTCAGACCATCAGCATCATTAATTTAGACTTCAGTCTTGAAAGCTGTCATGGACATACAGGTTTTACCATTTTTTATGCTTAGATATAATTTTTAAAGGTGATCAGTCAGTTTGAGCTTTTTTTTCCTTTTCAGGTCTTTCTCCTACATTACTGTTTTTCTTGGGTACTGCACTGCACCTCAAACAGGTTGTATTTACACCTGTGCAGTTGCTGTCTGTGGAATCCAAGGAAAGTGTAATTTCTTGTGTGCATGCATAGGGGAAATACTGTCACTCAGGAATTTCTGAGAATTCTTTATTCAAGCATTACTCTTGAGCCAGGTGTATCCTTCAGGCAATTCAGTTGTACTTCCAGGGAGTAGGATTGGCAGAGGGACTAGTCAGAAATGAGGTGTTACCTAGGACAGGGTTGCATGCCACGTTTAGCCCCAGTTACAACAGAGTAGACCCCAGGGATCTGTTCTCTCTGTTGAGTCACTTGCTCCCTGAGCTCTCAACAAGCCATTCTGAGCCACCATCCTTGTGGCATGTACCCACTCACATGAGTATATGTTGTTGGTCTGTGGCCAGATTAAAGCATTGGTAGGCAACTTGTAAATTCATCTCTGCCTCTGCTGCCTACAGCCATCTGATGAGACACCTAGTTCTCAAGAGATCCCTAGAATACAGCGCCTGGCTGAAGGCAGGGAGAATTAAACGTTCTTAAATTGTTACCCACAAATGTCTCCTAGCTGGTCTGGAGTTGGCCCAAGTGCTTTATTCATAAGTCTTTTTTCAAGGTGTTGGCAGGGATTCCCTCAGGAACATATTTCTCTGTAACTCTCTTCTC
Source organism: Passer domesticus (assembly GCF_036417665.1). Classification (NCBI taxonomy): domain Eukaryota; kingdom Metazoa; phylum Chordata; class Aves; order Passeriformes; family Passeridae; genus Passer; species Passer domesticus. The sequence goes on from NC_087483.1 coordinate 23,619,521, forward strand.
TTTTCCAGGTTGTTGGCCACAAAATTGAATCAAAAATTGGCAGCACAGACATGAAGTCTTAAGATCGTTAATGATTTTTTTTAACGTTAAAGAATTGATTTCTGTTACAGAATGATTAGCAGAAAATTACTTATCTATCCAGCAGCCAAAGTTTTCTTTATTTTAGATCAAGTTTCTGGACTGTTGAACTGTTGGGAAAAGTGAAATAAACAACGTTCAAGAGCTACTGCAAATTTAAAAATATTTCCAAAAGGAAATAGACTGCTGCATCTTGGGGACAGAAGGGTCAAGGAATATTTTCCTGTTCTTTGGGCACTAGACAAATTAATTTTGATTAACTCAGCAATCTATCCAAAATACTTTCCTTGTCAACTTTTTAGTCCATGGGAAATTGGTTAGAAGTTACTGTGTTTGGGGATTTTTTTTCCACATCAGAAAAACCTTTAATTCTTTGCTTAGTATTTTAATAAGTTTCCATCCAGCAATTATAGAACTGTAATCAGCATATATAAATGTATAATATGTCAAAAACTGCTGTCTTTTTATGTTCATAGGAAAGGGTTTTTTTCTTATACTTTTAGATTTTCCACAGTTGTGCTTTTTTAGGCTAAAATTTGGCAGTTAGATTATTTCCCTCCCACAGGTTTTATGTAGACCAAAGCCTGATCTGTCTGCTAATTATCTGTCTTTTACCCCCTCAGTCTCCTTTAGATTAGTAAGAAAAGCCTGTTAAGTTCACCTAGGCACCTTAGCAGTGGTAGGGGGGTGTCTGCTGTGTTATGTGCTTCAGTGTTCTCAGGTGCTGAGAAATACTGCATTTTCACTGTGCTTTAACACGACTCTTGATTAATTAAACGGATTCTGTTTTTTCTTTACCCTGGGCTTCAATATGTCTCTCTGTCATTAGGATTTTCTTACCTTTTATGATCTTTTCAAAAGGCTAGTTTCACTTGAACATCAGGATATATTTTTATCCTTTCCTGTTTCATCTACCTGCCACTGTTAGTTTCAGATACAGCTAAGGTTTTCAACTTGAATGTAGTACCCTGAACTTTTTCAGGTTACCTGTTGTTTGGAGGTTATAGTAGCTACACAGTCTTCTGTAAAAGAAGTTAATCCTGTTCCTTGGGAAGTCAATGCTTTTAAGCATTTCTAAACTCCCAGGTTAAGCTTTGTCATGAGTAAGCTGTAGCTGTTTGTTCAGTATTTTGGCAGAGCTTTAACCCTGGGGCATTGGTAAGTAGTGTCCTCTAGGCTTTGGATTGTCTGGACATAAATATAGTTCTAGGATTTTGTTTTATTTGCTTTGCTTTAAATCTCAGAGATTGTCTCTTTTTCTCTGCCCTACTGACTGCTCATTTAGATTCAGTGGGACCTTCTTGACGTCAGGGTTGTGATTCACATTGGATGGTGATGTACTTCAAAGGCTTCTGCTAAGAATGGGCTGTATTTTTGCTCTTACCTTGAAATTGAACTCTTCTCAAATTAAAACTGCTTGGCTTTATGCCATTATACTAGCATCTCAACTTGATTTCTTAGTACATTACTCATTTTCAAGGCTGTTTCCAGTTCTGCTCTCTGTGATTCCCAAAACACACAGTGGAAAAGAGACTATTCAAGACATGGTTTTGCACAGGTCAATTTTGTGACTTTGTTTTTTTTGTTTTAAGCATTTCTGAACCCCACTTCCCAACTTCTATTGTAAATTGAACAGGTGTAATTTTCCAACTTAGAAATCAAGATTTCCATTTATTCCATACAGTTTGATGTTAGTTGGTTTGTCTTGCTTTTTCACCTGGCCAAACTCATATTTTAGTGCTCCCTCTGTTCCTTGACTGACAACTTGTCCTGGATCACTTTATTCTCCATTGGCTTTTACAAGGCACTGAAAGTACAATCTGGAAGAGACCCAGATCAACGTTTACCTAACTACATAATAGTTTATTACCAAATAGTTTGTTTTATCGAGGCAGAAATATTAGCTTCATTAGCCTATTTTCCTGGAAAGTAAAGAGTCCTTTCTGTTTGGTTCTGCAGTAAGGAAAACCCAGACTTTCAGAAAGATGGGGAAGAAGAAAGAAGTTGAGTGTATAGTTTGATTGATTTGCTTTTGGGTTTGGTCTGGGTTGGTGTTTTTCCCTAAAGGAAGCAAGAGAAGAGCTCAATTAAAAGGAAATACATGTGGATGCAGATATGTATCTTCATGGTGGTGAACAGAGAAAAGTAGTTGTGTGGCCTCATTTTTAAGAGCCTGCTAAAGGGTTTAAAAATCTGGGTTGAGTAATTTTCTGTAGTCTGTTCTGCAGTTGATATTTTAAAGCTTTTCTTTTACCTGCTTGCTGGTAAATGTGCATTCTAGAATGACAAGAGCTATCATACTCGATTGTTATGAAGTTAAATTATTGGAGCATCAACATAGTGGGTGGGATAAAACCATACTCCAAATTGAAAGAAACAGTTACTTAAGGACTTCAAGGATTGCATTGCAGTGCTGTTAAACAGTGGTTTCTATACTTGGAGTGGTTACTATGCTTAAGGTCTGATTTGATACCTTTAAAGGAATCTTGATGAAAAAACAGATAAGGGAGTGAGGGCAAAAAAAACCCCCTGCTTTCCAGGCTGCTTTTCCTGCTATTGAAAATGTGTACGCTGCCTCTTGGCGTCCTTTTTTGCCCCTTGCTCTTTTAGCTGGATATTAGCTAGAATTACTGTTCTAAAGGATGCTCCTGCCATTGGGGAAGACTACATGGCACCCATATTATCAACCTTAATGTGAAGTTTTCCTAAAAATATGCTGCACAGAACTCTCATACAGTGTGTTTTACCATAAAATCTGAGTGCCTACTAGGAGCACATCAGGAAATTCAATTTACATTTGGGCTATTGTTAAACTGTCTTTTTCTATTCAACAGATAGGTCTCTGTGTTGAAGTATTTTGCTTGGGCATTAAAAGCTATATGCATATAAATGCATTAAAGAAACCAGACCAAACCAGTTTGGCTTTCACTTATGTGAAAGGTGGTTTGTGCTGGCCTTGAATTCAGGAGAAGGGGGCCTCAATCTAATCTGGAGAGTTGTTCTAAGAAGAATCTGGCTTCTGCATAATGAACTTTATCTTCATTGTAGAAAGCTGACAATGTGTGAAGCTGTTGATCTTTCTTCATTTCAAAGCTGTAATTGATGGCCAGATAATAAGAGTCAATTCAGGGAAAATGAGAGAGTCAAAGATAAATACTGAGTTGTGGAGCTTGATTCCATATTTAGTGGAAAAGAAAAATAGTCTGATATGTCAATCCTTTGTGTTTGGATCTGCAATGCTGTTCTGTGTAGTCTACCAGTGTTCAAGACAGAGATTGTAGTACAAGAGTATCACAAAAGATGCAGTTTTAGAAGGTGAATAATTGCAGCTGCAACTCTCTGCTAAACCTTTTCTCCTAAAATATCAATTTTATTGAGGCCTGAGCAAGTACTTGATTAAACAAGCAGATCATTTGCAAGTATTCATGTATTTGGGGGTGTAGAGCCTTGAGATACAAGTGTAGCTGCACTTCACTGTTTTTTAGTCACTGGTAATGAAGTGTTCTAACTACCATGGAGAATCCTATGCGGCTTTACATCTCTGTAAGATCTTTGGGAAGGTAGAGTACTGTAGAATAGATTATACCAAATGCCATGAAAAAGCTTTCAGTTTGCTTCTCTGACTAAGAACTTTGAGTTTTGACATACCCCATTGCTTAAGAAATTCTCAGAGGGATTTGGAGTTCTTCTAAAAAAAAATTTCCTGCTAAAAATGTCCTTTTCAGGACGAGGTATCTGTATATATTATATTAGTTTTTAGAGAAGAGGCTGTCTATCAGTCTGCTGAAATAATGTGGTGGATACCACCATTCCCCAAAAATACGAAAGTGAGAAAATGTTACTGGTGATTAAAAAATGGTAATTAAAAAAATCCAAAAAAACTATCAGAAGAAGCATTCAGAATCTGTGGTTACAAGAAGTAAAGGAATATAGTTTTTTAGGACTCTTTCATGAATTTCAGGTGGCCCTCCAGGTGTTCTTTGGAAGATAGTACAAGTATGAATGGCATTAGGGGTAGCAATGCCAGCCTTTCCTTCAGCATCATGGTAAATGTGCTCTAAGTACTTGTGTAATGTTGTTGGATGTCCCTTGAGTTAGTGAGTTGGCCTTCAGGTGTAGGAAGGTGTAGGACATTAGTTAAAATAAGAAGTCTGGGTATTTTTTCAGGACTGTAAGTCTTGTTGGTAGCAAGGTATTCTGTGAGCAGGAGAATTTATAAAGTCTAAGGCTTAAAAAAACTTATATGTCCCTTAAATTTAATATGTAATTTTTATAATTTTTTAAAAATTGTCCCTCACATGAAATGCTTTAAAACTCTCAGTACCTTTAAAAGTAAGTAACTTGTGTTGAGAACTGAAGGTGCAAAGCTGCTTGTTCTTGATAAAACAGCTGTGTGTTTGGATGTGGATGGTGTATTTAAAATACAACATGTATGAGGAAGGCAGTTCTTGGGATCCTTCCTGGGATTTCTCTCTGTGGGAATCAGGTTTGAATCCAGCTTTTCTGTCTTGTCCTTTAAATCACAAAGACAGCAGAGTGCATGTCGCTTTTCGGTTTTGAATATTTAACAACAACAAAACCCACACCAAAATAAACCCCCCTAACACAGTAGCAAAAAAACACTTCAGGAAATAGTGAAGAGAATGCAGTGCGTTCATTAGTGTGTATAGGCTCCAAAATTTGAGCAGAAAAAGGAAGGATTGTATTTTATCTGTGCTGTGGATTGCCCCTTGGCATGCTGCACCACCATTCTGACCAGTGAGTTAACCTAGGGGTACGGATCTCTTTAGTGCATTGGTATCTAGACACAGTACGTGAGACCTGGCAGTGCTTCAGATGAGCCTCAGCTATCCACAGTGATTGTTGCTTTCCCACATTTCATAGAATAAACAATGTAAGGTATGGTAGTATCTGTTTGTGTAATGTACACATGGTTTTGTAATGGCTGGACTTATATCAGTAATTTTAAGTGATCACTGAACTTCTGCAGGCAGTGACTATCAAATAGGCTAATAAATCAAAATATTGCTAGACCTGCTTATTAAATGGTTTACTTTGCTAAACTAAAAGCTTTTTTTTTCATAGTGGCATACACTTACAAACTTCTACTTCTATAAAGCAAAATAGTAATAATTTAAACTTTTCTGACAAATCTGTTGTGATTAATTCCTTATGCTTTTTCAGAGCAATACTTTCCCATTAAGGATTAGGGATTATATCCATACATACTGGGGAAGATATGCTGAGCATAAAAAAAATATCCTTACTGCACAGTCCGTTAATGTAAGAAATATTTTTTATGCATATGAGAAGTGTTCAGTTTGTTATAGAAACTCTTGAAAGCAGTACACAAGCACAATTTAGGGAGCAAGAGTTTAAAGAGGATTCCTGATTGTTCTGCACTCAGCATACATGTACATGCAAACAGTTTTAAAGCCAGGGAGTTTACAATCCAAAGGATGTAGAAATTGGAGAAATTTTTACTAGGCAAGTTCAGTAGCAGAGTTACAACTGCAGAGAAGCCAGCTGCAGTTTTAAACTCTGTAATTCCCCAGCGTTGTTGGAAAAGAGTCCTCCAGCTCTATGTGTGGCTGTGCTTGGGTGTAGTAACAAAATGTGGAGTCTCCAACCTGCCACTCACGGTTTGATTTTCCAAAAGAAGACTCTGCCACAAACACTTTTCCCAATTGTTTCCTTCCCAGCTGTTTGTCTTGGTGTGATTTTCTTCCATTGGAGGAGGTCTGTTACCAGTTCTGGTGGTAAAGGAGCACTGACACCTCCCTTGCTGTCATCTGCCTTCCTACAGGAGCAAGGGCAACTTGAATTAGCCAAATAGCAGAAGCAGTGCTTTCCCTACCAGAGGGGTTAGCTCTATGGCCAGGAGTGGCCAAAATGTCAGAAAGATCTGTCTAGGGCTTGAATGCTGAAGGTTTTGAGATACCCAAGAGTCCCATAAAGAACATGTCTTTTGACTTATTAATAGCAAAGGAAAAGCTACATTGATGGTTTGGTTAGTATGTTAAGCTGAGGGGTAGAGGTTTATAGCAGTAAATTGTAAATTAGTTTTCACAAAAACAGAATTTCAAAAGCTTTTTTCATGGCACCGTTCTTTGCTAAACTGCTGTGTTGTCCCGTGGGACTGAAAAGCACCAACTTGTTGTGTCTTAGTTGGAAAAAATTGAGGCTATTTTACTATGTGGTACTTGAAGGATGTGCTATTACAATAGTGCATTAAGAGTTCGACATGAAATAGCTTATTTAAAAAAAAGCAACTGAAATGTTTCCAATTGAAGATAAACTGAATGTTCAAGTAGTTGAAAAGATAAAAATACAGAATGCAGTTTGTGTAAATACGAAAGACTTATTTGTCTACATCATCTTTCAGACTCATTAAACAGCCATAAGTGATTTAAATACAAATTAGGAAGCTGCACATCATGTTGCAGCCTACTCATGTAGGCTGAGCTCATCAGAAACTCCTTTTGTTCCTCCATTTCCTTCCACCTTACTTTCCCTGCAGATGCCAGCAGCACTGCTTTACTCCATTTACAGCGCTCTGTTGAAGCCATCACCTCTGCAAGGGTCTCTGTTATTCTTGGCTCCTTTTTCATTGCTGATCCTGCTCCTTTTTTCTCTGACCTTTGGACCTCCATGTAACACTGCATTCCTGTGCATGAGTTGAGGACTGCGATCTACCTTCTGATTTTCCATTTTTTCCCCTGTAGTTGCTTCTTGTTGATCTTTGACATTGCTAATCTAACATTTAAATAATGCAGAAAACAAGAGCATTGCAGAATGTATTGCAGAATTGGGAGGTTTTATGCTGGAAAATACTTTGTTCCTGTCAGCTAGTTTTTAATCTATAAATAATTGCTGGGTTGGCGTATTGCATACTGCAGGCTCTATGTCTCTTACATGCCTCAAACAGGTTCTCGTTTTCAACCAGAATTGACAAGGCTATTCTGATACGCAGAACTTGCCGCAAAATTTTTGTAATTCCTTGAGTGCTTTGGTTATTAGGTAACAGATGATGTGTCATTGTTAAGTTGAGGGTACAAATCCTTCGTTTGCATAGGCCAGTGGTATGTTTGGCTTGTTTGTGAAGTGTTCCACTGCAAATATTAGGAAATGTAATGAATTTATATATGTATTTTTTTAGGAGCAATGGATGAACTTCATAGCCTGGACCCAAGAAGACAAGAATTGTTAGAGGCAAGATTCACAGGAGTAGTAAGTGGCAGCACTGGGAGTACTGGAAGTTGCAGTGTTGGAGCTAAAGTAAGTCCCAAGAGCTGTCATTCAGATCTGCCATCTTTGAAATACTCGTTTATCTCACACCATCTCATTTTCATATTGTCAGTGTCATTTATTTGTAAAAGCATTGGGTTGGAAGAGGCTCTCAGAAAAATCCCTGTTTGCCTCTTATTTTGCTTTGAGATAGGATTGTTTATCCTGAACCTTTCTGTGATATGGATGTTGAATTGTTCTTAAAAACACTGAAGAATAAGCTTATACAGGCTCGTTTGTGGCTTTGCTGTAGTGCACATGTGGTCAGAGATGGAAGATTTTCCCTTATTTAGGTGGAGTTGTCCCTGCTGCAGATGACCATCTACTTATAGAGTCTACTGTGACATCTGTTTTAATAGTAAACTTGTTTTGAAGATTAATACATATAGATAAATTATTTCAACATTTCCAGACATCTATTTCTCTTACTTTCATTGTAAAATTCCTGTCCTTTAGTATCTAAACCATGATGCAACACTTTAGGAAGAGCCTTATGAACACTGAATAATTACCTTCCATATGTTATATATTTCCTTTCAGTTAATACATCTGCAAAAGAATTTTGTCTTTGTTGCATATTCTGTTCAAGTTACTAACTTCAGCTTCCAAGACTGATTTCTACAATACTGTTGCCTAGCCAGAAGTACTCCATTTTGTATTTGTGTATTGGAATGTTCTCCATCAAGTATACTACTTTATAGGCTGATATTAAAAACGTGTCATACTAATTTCTAAGCACATCTCCCTCATGACTAAATTACTTCTGAATTCTGTTTCCTGACTGTTTGCAGTGTCCTCATGTTTTAAGTGCTTGTGGTATTTTAGCTTGCTATGCTGTATTTTAGTTACCAGTATAGATTACTGAACCAAATAGTTCCTGATAGAAGACATTGATGAAATTTCTGAAGACATGTCATGTATTGATGGCTATGAACAAACTACACAGAACTGAAATTATTATGTAGTGATCTTGCATCATAATTTGCTTTGGAGTGCGACATGAAGGTAACTGTTACAAAGCTGTAAAAAGTTGATGAACTTGTTACTACCATTTAAACCAAGAAGTGAGTAAGATAGGGAAAAAATGAGGTTGGATTGACACAGTGACATTGGTGCCCTGTCTAATTGTCTTCTCATTATAATTGCAAAATTGTATATTTGCCGTATCTTATGCTTAAAATTAGAAAGAGAGAAACACAATGTTTGTGGCCCATTTTGTTTATTTATTCCTTGGGTTCTTTAGTACTGCTTACTCCCCTAATTAATTAACTCATTTTAATAGCTCAGGTAGTTGCTCATAATTCACATTACTAGTTATTCTTTTTTATTACTAGATCAGTACTTCTAACGTCATTGAACTTTTGCTTTTTGATACAGCTGTTTTGGTCCATTGCTTTGTTGCAAATTTTCCCTCATAATCTGTCTGCTGCTGTATGTGTAATACATTTTTTTCTAAAGGCATTATCGAGTTTCTTGGGGTTCCTCTTCTTTAAAATTTGATTCCCTGTGAGTCACTGCTTACCATTTCCATAAATCTATTGGAAGTCTTTTTCTTGTTGTCTGTTGTTCAGCTGATTTCAGCTGTTAGCCAAATTGCATTCCACTTTCACATTCTCAGTTTGTTCATCCAAGTTAGCCAGAAAAAGAAATTTAAAATAACTAATTTCCATTTTCACTCTGCCATGGAAAAAATACATTTCTTGTCCCTGGTGCGTTCCAAGATTTGTATCTCATCCAGTTGGTTTCCAAATGGATATCTAGGTGGTGTTTTTTTAATACTAACAAATGCTTTGATAAATGTTTGCAGAAGATACTGTTACCACTGTTTCTTATAGATGCAGATCCTCCTCTAAGACACTGTTGTTCTTACCTTCTAGTCCTGTGATTTGCTACACTATCAGTAAAACCACAATTACATCATTTTTGTTTGTATTTCTTTTGTTTGTGACCATTCAGTGTATCCATGCAGATAATGTGAAGTGTAGTAGCTGATCTGGGCTGTGTTTGGAAAAAAATGCTTTTTAAAAAATATAGTCTGTAGTCTTGGTGGGGGATGTTTGGACAGGCTTATCTGATTCCTATTGAAAAAACTGATACAACATTTTTGATCTGATGTGCAGAGATAACTGGGAAAATATGAAGTATAAATGCAATATCCATTGCTCTGCCTTCACTTTGAAGGCCAAAATGAGAAAACGTCTTTGTGTACAATCCCAAATCCCCATGTTCCAGATTCTAATTTTCCTAAACTAGCAAGACAGTACAGAGCTTGCAACTTTAATACTTACTTTTTGAAATATTCTGGGTCATTATATTCTTCTAGTAATTAAATTAAAATGGACTCTTATTTATTGGGAATACTCTTTTGAAAGGTTATCCTTACCATATATGTTGCTGAAGAGTTTTGGAATTTCTAGGGGGAAAAAAGCCCATCATGTTCAAGCTCTTTCAGGAAGAACTACATCCAGACATTTCTGTACTGGAGACTGCCTTGGGGGTGAAAACACACATGGACATTTTGTGTGTTTAACTAGCATTTCTCTGGACATTGTAATTCAGAGATTATCTTGTTATTTAGATGTCACAGATGAGTACTGTCCTGCAAACTGATACTGGGCTGGAATTTAATGCTCAGAAGCAAACTGCCTTGGAACTATTTCACTTCAAAGTATTTGTTCTGCCTTCTTATATAGAAGAGACCAGTCCATCAGTATAAGGGTTTTGGTGGGTTTTTTTAATAAAAAGACTCTCAGCTGATGATGACTCATTAAAATGTCCTCGTGACATGCTGTGTTCAAAAGATCTCTGAATAAATCAGCCTGAGTAAATTTCTAAAAAAATACTGTAATTTGGGACTGTATCACTACTTGGGTTTATTGTTGTTGTTGTTTTTTCTTCCCTCACTACTGTAAATTTATTGTGTTGGGGAAAATTTGTTTTAAGAATTTAGGATAATACTGTCAATAGGTTTTCATTTTCTCCAAGACAGACTAGACTATTGCAAAGATTATTTTTTTAAATCTATTTCATGACAGAAAATTAAAACCTCTTTTAATTAACACCTCTTTTTCTTAAAAAATTGAATAATTCTAGTAGTCTCTAGAACTTTCTCCAGTGGTTTTGAATATGCTAGGGTTTCACTTGGCTCAAAAGCAATGGAAATTCAGAATTTACTGTGCCCTGTCAGAATACCCACCTGTCAAACTTCTTACCCCCTTTCCAGTCACAAGTGCTCTGTAGTTAATTTTTCCATGAGAGCATGAAATGACTGTTACTGGTTGTAACTCTAAGTGGTAACAGTGGATTATGTTTTATAATTCTGTGTATAATGTTGAGTATTTTATTTTTCTTGGTAGGCCTCAACAAATAACGAGAGTTCAAATCACAGCTTTGGAAGCTTGGGATCTTTAAGTGATAAAGAATCAGAGGTAAGTGTATGGGGCAGATTCATTATTACCTCAGAATTTTAATGCTAACAAGTAATTTATTTTTATTCTACTTTGATGCTTTATTTTGTATAGAAGCTTTTAAAGTGCAGTGCAGATAGGTAGGAAAGAGCATGAATTACTGTAAGACACTGTATCTTGGAAGGGGAGCCGTGACTGGAAGAAGTGAGTTTCTTTGGATTTTTGGTCATGAAACTAGCTGCTTCTGCTTCTCTGCTATCTATGTAGTCATGGCCTGAGGATTCATACAGCTTTTGGAGCTGAAAATGTTTATATAGTTTGCAGTCTTCTGTTTCATAAGTAATAAGTGTTTCATCAGCACAGATAGCTTTGACTGATCTTTGGATGAATCCTGGAAAATACTCTAGAAACTAGTTTACAGTGTTTTCTTTCCAAATATGGATTTATGCCAAGGACAGACATCCTTAGTAGGCATTGTCTTTATTTGTAACAGCTGCAGTTGTCACTGCATATTTTCTTACCTAAATCCAGTTTGTAATCCAAGAAAAGGATTCATGCTTTTATTAGGTTTAAATGTGCAGAGCTCAGACTTCCCTTGAGTAGAATATTTTCCTCTTAATGATGAGCATTGATATAGTTACAGTAATACTACAGCTCTTAGAATGTACCTATTTCGGGGTCGGTGAGTCCCTCTGACAGTTTTGCCTCTGTGTGTCACAGATTGTGTAGATAGGATTATATCCTTTGTAACCAAGAGTGGATTTCTGGCCTAGGCTAGACCCTGTGTGACAGTGTGTCATGCTGGAGAGATGGTTATTTGGAATGTACTGTTGGTGTTATTTTCACTTCAGAGCTTTACGTTGGGACCTAATTGTTCATTTGCTCAGTCACTGCAAGATGCTTTTTTACTGGGCTGTCAGCAAGTGAATTTAATTGGTTCCCAAAGCTGATACCTTACAAATAAAAGTTCTGTATGTGTGATTTGTTTTTCTTGTTGAAAACAGCTCTGCTATGTTTTCTTTCCCCTCACCTCTCCCAGCTGGATTATGCATCCAACTGCATAGAATATTTTCTTAACCAGAAGATTCTGTCTGCCTGTTGTTTTTATTCATGGCTTTTCCTAGAAATACTCTGGGCAGTGATGCAGTTCTGATGTAGGTGTGGGAATGGAAATGTGCTGCAGTAGCCTGAAAGTTATGATGCATTATTGCAATTCCTTGACAGAAAACCATGTCTATGAGTAGTTGAGTGATCTCAGAACACTGACTAGATGTATAATAAGTTTTCGGTATAGAAAAATGTTATTTTACAGTTCTATACATGAGATACAGAGACAAAGCTTTTCCAAGGCATGTGAGTTTGACAGTCTCAGCACAGTGTTTTATGCTTCTGAGTAAGGATAATATTTTGTCTTCTAAATATTCTAAGACTTGTATTCTTAAATAGAAACAGACATCTTTTTCAGGAATGTCCCTGCACTGAAGTCCACTATGCTCCATTGCACAGTGAAAGATGAGTCTTAATGACATTGAGTAGTGAAATACACTTTCTTGATTCTTCTTCAGAAGTTGTTAGTTGTATTCACTCTATTATAATTGTAATAGCAAGTATGTTAATAAATTTTAACAGTTCTTAAAATTACATCCAGTTACTTGTACGCTAAAGTACCATAAAAAGTAAGCTGTAGATCTTAGTACTGCAAACAGGTTGTGGAATTGCTTTGTTGTGTTGGTTTTGTTTGTTTTCATAGCATGACCTTGAAGGTTTCATAGTAACAGTGATGGTAGTATGGAAATCAGACTTGCTCACTGGGGAGGCAGTGCCATCATTTGACGTTGAAAGAGCACTGTTGTATTACAGTAGGTCTTAGGAGAAAAAAAAAAAGTAGTTATGCAAATCTCAGAATCATTGAAATTAATTTCTAGCAAGAGTGTCAATTTCTGATCAAACCCTGATGATGCATTCATGTCATTACTCTGTGCTTTCATCATGAAGTGGCACATTAAATCTGTGAATGTGAAGGGAGGACTCAGGGGAAGCACAGTGAAATTGAAGGGAAAACTAGGATCAAGACCAAGATGTATGAGGCTCTGCTAGTATGCCAAAGTGTATGTGGCTTTAATATAACTTTACAATCTAGCACTGGGTAACCTTAAAAGTACTTTGTCTTGCTTATGAAATAGTAAGATTTTAATCTAAATCTTGGCTATATGTAAATACTTTGGCAGCTACAGAAAGTAGCTTCAGTCTTCATTTATCAGGGACATACTCCCCAGCCCCATTAGTCTTCAGTTTCTTGTAATTCATAGGACTCCATTCATTAGGAAGGATTTTGGAGTACATTTTCTAGTGATTGATGTGTGCTGTACATTATCATGCGAATTTTGTGCTTAGAAAAGGGGAACATGACCTTGTTGAGTAACCTCATTAATAACCTCATTAGTGTGCTAGTACTTTCTGGTTTGGAAGGTTAAATTAAACACTGAAAGAAATCAGAAGAGCTTAAGGAAATAGACATTTATGAATTACTTGAGTTTTAAAACTATAAACCTCTTTAAATGGCTGGCTTTACAAGCCACAGCAGCTGGAAACTAGTTTTGGTGGGGGAAATCTTGCGTGTTTTGTCATTAATTAGGTTTTAAACTTTTTTCTTGATATGGTAAGTAAAAATTACTACATTAGAATGTAACTGCAGAATTGAAAGCTGGAAAACAAGAATAACATGAAAATGCCTGTTTAAGTAGTTTCAATTTAGTTTGTGGAAAGGTAGTTTAATGTTATCTATTTACCTGGCAATAATTCCAAATTATTAAAGTTAAATTTCTAAGCTATGCTTTCTGCTTTTAGAATCAATAGTCTTGAGGTAACTCCATTTCCAGGAGTCAGTGTTGCATACTTTGCTAATGTATGATAGCACTGTAGAGGATGCAGATGTCAGTTGGATGAGTTTATTTAAAATAAAATATATTTAATTTAAACTTAATTTACAGCCTGATAATACAACATTTACGGTTCCAAAGATATCTTTATGAGGCTACACACAGAGTCAAAACACTTAAAAAATACATGGTATATGTAAGGAAGACCTTTCTTGTCCTGCTGGTTCTTTTATAGACTAATAATTTTCTGGGGATCACAGGTATATTAAAGTGGTTCTTGCCAACATAAATACTCTTGGGTATTTGTAGTAAATTCATGTTTGAGCATATCCACATGAAGATTTTGGAATTGAAAGGTCCTTGAAATGATTTACTGATGGTTGAAATTGGAATGTTGATATAATTTGCTGTGTTAAGAAAGCATACTTGGAGCACCAGATGACAGATACAATAAAATGAGAAAATGATGGTATCATGAGAGAATGAAGCATGTTGTCACTGATCTCAAATTTAAGGACCTGAGCTATTAAGGACGTTTGGTTTACTGGTAAAATAGTTCCTGTAAGGTCTCCTGTGCTTTCTCCAGCTATGTATGAGGCACCATGAAGAATACACACACACAGAGCTGCAATATGCTGAACAAGAGCAGCTTTTATTATTTAAATTGGGAGACTCACTGGTTTGAATCCTCAGATCAAAGAGGAGCAGATATAATTTAGAGATGCTTCTGATCACAGCCCTTTCTTGTTATCTGTGTTGTACATGGTGATTGTAATTTCCAGGCGACTGTATAGAAAAATTTATTCCAGAAATATTAACAGATCTGTATTTTTTCACTTACCATTGATACTTTCTTTTCCCTGAGACAAAAGTAGATGGGGAGGACGACACTTTCTAAGTGGATAAATAGTAACATTTTGAGCAATTTTTGCTCTCTACTTTTTTCTCTTCTTTCTTTTTAATTCTCAGCAGATTCTAGAAATCTATACAGTTTTTATTAGTTTGGAAAGATGTTGTACACTTATGAAAAAGTGTAACATTATTGCCTTCCTATTGAAGTACTGGAACTTTGTGTTTAAGCTACAGGAGTGTGTAGAAAACACCATCAAGAATCAGATTATTTCACTTAAGTATTAAGCTTTAAAACATGTGCACTAAAATACAGAGATCTTGGTAAATATAAACATAAATGAAACAAAACTGTGTGTTCATAAACCCTGGAATGAATGAAAAGGTGTAATTGCTTAAAAATTAATATGTGAAATTGCCTTTTGGGAAATAATTTAAGAATTACTTCTCACTTTCTTAAATACCTCTTCTAGCTTATACCTGATTGACCAAAGATCATATTATCTAATTTAACTACCATCTGAAATTGCATCCCTGCTGAATTGTGAAATCATGTTTTATGGATGAGGATTTAAATTTATTTCATAATAATACAGCAATAATACAAATAAATAGAGCCTATGTTGCATCATGTTCTTTTTGTTGTTTGTAGACTCCAGAGAAGAAACAGTCAGAACCTTCCAGAGGAAGAAAAAGAAAAGCAGACACTCAGAGTGAAAGCAGCCAAGGTAAATTAAAATGTAAATTGACTAGGTAGTGATTGCATGTAATACAGTTTTGACTGTTAGCCTTAAAAATTCTGTGTTTTCACTTACGTAAGATGACTGTTATGTTTTGGATTGTAAGTTATGTATTCTTGTCACCCTCCCATTTGTCACTGGAAGGGATGGGCAAGTTAAACATGAATGGGACTGGTAATTACCCAAAAGAATCATGAGCTACTGCACGTGTAACTCACAGCTATGATACAACTCTCTAATATTTTTAAGAATTAGAGCAACTCTTCTCATGCAAAACACTTTGTGGTTTGAATTTCTTTTCAGTAGATAAGGGGAAAAGAGGATTACTGATTACAATATCTGATGCTTGTTTTACAGGTATATATAAGAACTTAATTTTATTCTTCCTTTTTTGTGGAAGATTGTAGTAGTTTAGAGGGGTGGGGAAATGATGATGAGACTGATTTCTAATTTACTATTTACAAAGTTTAGGTTTTGTCATTCCTCTCTTTTGTGTGACTTTTGGGCGAGAACTGGTGGAATTTTAACCTCAAGACAAAAATTCATCAGAAGGGGAGTTGAAATAGTTCTGATAACATCTGTTGCAGCTTTATTTTTCATTCTAGCAGAGCTAGAAAATGTCAATTCAGATATAAAGCAATGGGTTCCATATCTGGTAGTCTTCATGATGCAGCATGCTATTAGTAGAATAATCATGTTGTTTGATTAAAATTAATTTCTTCCGAAGTTTTACTTTGTAGACACCTGCTTTTTCAAAGAACCTGAATGAATTTTCCTATTTTCATTGTTCTAGTAGCTTATCCTTCCTCTTACTAATGAGTGTCTAAATTAGAGATGATGGAAATTTTTGGGCCTTTTCAATATAGAAAACATGATTATAATATCACAATTTTACTGTCAGCAGCAGTAAAACTGAGTAGTCTGCACTGCAATATTCTCAAATAGCTGGCCTAAGAAACTGCAGCCTCTTGGAGTGGTACAGTACAGTTGAAGCACAGCAAAAAACTCCTGTTGTATTGGAAAAAAGAAACAGGAAATCAATCTCTTGTATGTTGCATACCCAGGATATTGACTATGTAATATGCAAATTAATCCATAAATGTTGAAGAAAAAGATTGTTTAGAACATAGAAGTAATTGGAAGGTGGTATAAATCAGTGTAAATCTATTCATAATTGGCTGTGCCAAAATAATTTCACATACTTCTTCAGTGCAGAGCTCTGTAACATGACATCAAATAGATACTTCTATACTGAAGAGGAATGCAGTCTGTCTTTTATCTGCATGAAAGCAAATTTGATAAAGTGATATATGAGAACTAAGCATGAGGACAGAAATCACTAGCAGAATCACAGGGTAGGTAAAGAATTGGCCGGAGGGAAATAGCAGCAATATATGCACTGACTGGGTAACTACTGGAGAAGTTGGCTGTGTGCTGTTCTAGGTCTTGGAATTATTTTATCTAAATTTTTCTGTTAAAAGTCTTAACACAAAAAGGGCTGCCAAATGTTTCTGGTTTTTTATGTTATTCTTAGTGACACAGCATTATGCAGCAGTGTCAGTACAGAGGTATATTGAACTAGGGAGAATTCATCAGGGCTGAAACAACAGAAAAACTTGAAAATCTTTGCTAAAAAATGGAAATCAAATTTATGGATCTACGACTAATGATCTCCTAATATATTGCGAAAATTTCTTTCTATAAAATAAAAAGCTTTGAACAATAGTCCATTTCCAGGATGTTTCCTAACAGGTTGTCTGAGTTCTACAGGAGAAAAGACCAGTCTTAAGATTTATTGGTCATCTTAGGGCCAAACAGAAGAAAACAGTTGTGCATTGGATAAGATATAGGTGCAATCTCTGGAATGCCAGAGTATGAGTCAGGTCCTCCTGTTGAAGAAATACAATTCCTGTTAGTTCTCCTGAAGTCTCAATCCATTTAAGATAAATTCTAATCTCAATCTCTGGTGTTTTATTTCCCTAGTTAACACTGTGAGTTACCCAATTCATAGTCAGGTTAAGAGGACTGAAAATACTTGTCATTCTCTATGCCCTCACTGTTACTGGCACCTAGGAAAATCCTTGGACAGAATATTTGGGCATAATAACTCACCTGGAGTATATAATGTTAGTACATGTGGTCAGTTTGATACTTTGAGGTAGTCCTTGAAAAGGAGAGGGATTTAGAGCTGAAGCTTTGATTTGTAGGATGAGAGGTGAGTTTTGTGTTATCTTTAAGAAGTCTAGGGTTTCTGTAAAGTCTACTCTAAACTGGTTTAGGAATTGTGGGTGACTTAATATCTCATTTCTCAATGAATGGAATATGCAAATCCCTTGGTTTTGGCAATCCCTTATTACCTATAAAGGGACATCACGTATTACCACATCAAAGAAAAGCAATTAACAGGTGGTAAGGTTTATACTATAGGTAAAAATGTAAGACACCTCCACAAGTAATTTATTTAACCAATTCTAATGTATTACTGTATTTATTGCAGGAAAGAATATTGGGGGACGTGGTCACAAAATTAGTGACTATTTTGAGGTAAGAGTTTTGAAAAATTTATTTTGGTTTTAAAATTTTCTTCTAAAATATCTTTTTAGCTTTTTTGGATGCTACAGCATTTTTGGTTGTAATGGACAGGCCTCTTGAGAAGTTACTTTTTTTTTCTTTATGTAACCTGAGTATTAAGTCTTGAAGTAGAGATGCAGTCATCTCTTGTTGGAGCCTTAACTAAAATACAAAAACCACTATCTTTCACACTGTTTTTTAAACAGCTAAAGATTGCACTGATAAAAATAATACAATCTGATTTACAAATTCTGTGTACAGCCAAGCTGTAGAATGTACTGTGTACATGCAGGAGATGTATAATGTCTTTTGAGAAGGTTGACTAATTGGAGGTGTGTGTGTGCTCTACAGTACCAAGGTGGAAACGGCTCGAGCCCAGTGCGAGGCGTGCCTCCTGCAATCCGCTCTCCTCAGAACTCACATTCCGCTCCTTCTTCTGTAAGTCTGGCAACTTCCTAACTGCTGGAGATTGTTTGATAGCCTAAAAATAGCAAAATTGGAAATAAGCTGTGTTCGAGGGTGGAGTTTTCAAAGGAACGAGTCCTGGGAAACAATTCGTTCTTGCAACAGGAAAAAAGAAATCAAATTAAGTATTAAAACTAAATTTTTCTATTAACACTGGGTCATTTTTTCTTAAAGGTCTTTTTAAATACAATATAGTTATGTAAAATATTGAATAAATGTTAAAATGTTGTGACAACGTCTGTTCATAGGCCTCACACAAAAAAGGGAAGTTTTTTTGTTACTTATGTTGAAACTTGGACCTCTAGCTTGGGGCTTTGAAAGCTCCAGTTTTGATAAATTGTAATCTTTTTCAATAATTGATACCTAATCTGCCTCTAAAATTCTCTTTGGTTGTGCTAATTCATTTTTTTCCTTCTCATAAGCACAGTTACAGTGCTCAGCATACCAACGTGCTAAATGGCTAAACAAATTTGGCCAGTTACAGAAAAGATTTGTTTTCTCTGAAGGTAGACCTCAGCTTTTATCCCATGTGCTTTTAACTTCAGGCATCCTCTTGGTCTTGCCAACAATATGGTAATACAGATTTTGGAATTCATGAAAAAGGTCTCATTCACACAAACTAGGTTCTTTAACAGGATTTGCTTTCTGATTTGCACTAGCTTCCCCTCTCAGGTTCTCCCATGAGAACGAAAGATCCCAAAAATAACTCACATTATTTTTGAGTTGTGAAAACTCAGAATCAGAAAAATAAGTCTTTGTAAGACTAAAATCACCTCATGTCAGTCTTGTATTGTCTTAAATCTTCCAGTCTGTTTCCCAAAAGTGACAATCTTAGTTTTCTCAGAGAATATATTGCATCCTTCCTGAACTGCAAGTGGTATGTAACACCATACTGATAGCTCTCAATGCAGTGCTCCAAGTAGTAGCTTATGTACAAAAATACCTTGTTTCTTTGAGGTGTTCCTGCCAGGAGTTGTACCAAGGCTATGTGTATAATTGAATACTACAGCTGTATCTAAAATACTTTGCTTTCATGCGTTTCAGGTTCGACAGAATAGTCCTTCTCCTACTTCATTAGCTTTCGGGGACCACCCTCTCACACAACCAAAGCAGTTATCTATTAAAATTACTCAGGTAACTTTTTGAGTAGGTCACTTCAGATTGCAGAAAAAAAAAAGTAGTTATTTTTATTTCTTTGTCTTTTAACTTGTTATAAACTCTTGAAGACTTTCGAAAGCTTTGCTTTTTAAAATTGCCAAAGCATTTTTTAGTTAAGTTCAGCGGCTTGTAATTTAAATATCTCTGGTGAGTTTTGTATTCTGCACTTGCTCAGCTCCCAGCATGGCACTTCATGATTACACAGGTGACCATGGCATTGGTAGGCTTTTGCTCAAGATTTTAGCTGTTTTGTGATTTTAGAAGTAGAAGCTGCTTTTTCAGGCAGTATTTGAATTGACAGCTGCCATTGTCATACTGCATTTAAAATCCGACATTGAAGAAGAAAAATTAGATGGGTGAGATGGCAATCAAAATGATCAACACAATTCTGACATGGCTTTTAAAAACTGAAATCAACTGTTTCGTTCTCTCTGCCTTTCTGATGTGGTCTGCTCTTTCACATTAGTCAGAAAACGGTTGCTTCACCTGTTGACCAATACAGAGAAATTAATTAGTTGGTGTTTACATTCTTGCCTTGTTTTTTATGCTTTTTTATGAACAGTAACTTCTCAGTTGGTGATGAAATCTTTTAATACTGTTAATGGTTTGTCCCAACTGTTCACAGTTGTCCTCATGAAGAGAGAAAGTGATTTTGAATAAGAACCTTTAATGACACTTCCAAACACCTGAAAATAAGATTTTTCTGGTCTTGTTGACTGTTTTAAAGTAGTTTATTTCTCTGCCTAACAAGAATAGAAAGAATAATGCTGTAGTTGTAAAAGGAAAGGATAAATATGTAAAAATGTTCTTTCTAGACTGATCTCACAATGCTGAAATTAGCTGCACTAGAAAGTAATAAAAATCAAGACTTGGAAAAGAAAGAAGGTCGTATAGATGACTTACTCAGGGTAAGTGTTGGACATAAGTAAAGGTATTCATTCAGAACAGCAGACTGAATAGGAGGACAATTTCTTAGATTTTTAAACAATCACTTAAAAGCTATAACAAGTTGCAATTTTTTGTAATTTTTTTCTTAAATCTAAGAAGTCTATATAATGAAATGTAAATGTTTTTGTATATGTATATAAATGTATATGTTTTTTTCTGCTTCTGCTACAACTTGTTAATGATAAAATATGTTTCTAGACTTCTGAAGGTGCAAAGAAAGCCGATGCCATTTGCAGGCAGTTGATTAATTCCTTAAATTCATACTATAATTCACCTAACGGGTGGGTTTTGGGGGTTTTTTGGTTCTAATTGTGAATAGCCATTATCTATGGAACAACTGGGCATTTTCAGAATGGAGGTGATTGTGACAGAAATAAATACAGGCAATGAATAACTGCTTTCAATAAGAAAACTATACTCTGACACCTAATTTCAGAAAAAAAATCTTAATGTTTATGCTCTTGTAGGAAACACTGGAGAAGGGATATACAGAAATATGAAATATGAAACAAACCTGTATTTCACAATTTGTAGTCTGTTTAGTGTTTGTATGTGTACATACATATGTACAATACATAAAAATATTACCCCATGCAATGATGTGCTATGAAATTGTATATGTAGATTGTTTTAACACATGTTCAGCAGTATGGGGTAGACAAGCCTAAATTATTTTAAAATTTTTAAAAAATCAAAATAATATTGTTGTGGGATTTTTAAGGTAGTAAGTTAAATATAATTGCATCACAGGGCATTTGTTAAATTTCCTACGTAGATCATTGAAACTTTTATAATTGTGAAATTTTTGCTTTCTTTTAAATTGAAGATGTTAGGATTCACATGCCTTGAGAATCATATGTAGAGATCTCATGCTAAAGTTTTCCAGTTTGAATGTAAGTGGAGCCCTCAGTGGAAAGCTGAACATGAGAATGGTACAGAGTTGTTATATATTCTCATTACGCTGAATGTGGTACAGAATGCAGGACAATGTAAAGGAAATAAAAAAGAATCAAGGCAACCTTCTATAGATAGGGATATATCTGTGAAATTAAATTTTTATTTAGATAAATAGGTGTGTTTATGCGTGTATGTTCCTTACTTTAGTTATGTGAAATAAGATACATTTATTTTCTGTATCAGCTGAATTAAAACCAGTATTTCAATATATCTCTTCATATTTTGTATATATTTATTAGGCTAATTGTGACCTTAGAAGACAAATAGATGAACAACAAAAACTACTTGAAAAATACAAAGAAAGGTTAAACAAATGTATTTCAATGAGCAAGAAGCTTCTAATTGAAAAGGTAAGTTTACTGCTCTTAAAATCTTCATAATAAAAGCTGGGAGATTGCTGTAAAACTCCATTATGATTCCTTCATTTTATCTTCAACTTTGTCACTTGAGATTGAAACTTTGTATCCATGGTCTCTATCTGGCAATATTTTTATGAACCTGAATAAGGTAAATAAAACATTTAGCCTTTTTCAGATTGTGGAAAATGTACCTTTTTTAATTTAAGGATTTACCCATCGTAAATAATTCAAAATACCAAATAATGAAGGTTATTAATTTAATATGTGGCATATTTTCTGGAAAAATTGTAAGATCACAGTGGATAAAAGAATTTTCGAACATAATCTGTTGTGAAGAGGAGATGGATAGTATCTCTTTGTGAGACACTTAAGTGGCTACAGTAGTTTTTGATGTCAAATGATAAAGTGCCATGTTAACTCAGAATTAATGGAAAAAAGGAAATGAAGATGACTGCCTATTAATGAAATAATCACTTTTTAAAAATTTCACGCCAATTATATTTAAACTAGTAGCAGTTTATTAGAGCACAAGGATGCCTTGTTTCTCTCCCTCTTCTTTAAAATTGCCTATTTTTAAAAAATGTTAAAAAGTTAATAGCAAATCATGTTATTAGAAATTAAGGTACAAAAAAGTTTAAGATAAAGAGCCCCAGTGCCTTCCCTAGTGCTAGCTGCTGGATCCTGCTGTCATACACAATGGCACAAAGCAAGCCATTGGAGGATTCAGGAGAGGTTTCTCACTAGCATGTCATAAATAAATTATTGCAGATCTTTTGAAGTTCCAGCATGAGGGGAATGCAGGGAAGGCATCAGATCTGTTTGGCATGATAGTAAGTGTGTACCTTCAGCCTGAGAATACCACAAGGGATGTTTCCTGTGAAAGGCCCTTCTTCAGTCTAGAAGTCTGTTTGTGAGAAGAGCCTTAATTCTGACAACTTCTCAGTTTTTGTGTGTGTGATTTTGGGCCATAGACATTTGTTACGAAGGAAGCATTTGTAGCAATCAAAGAGGTTTTCTTGCATTAGGTGTTCATAGTGCTCTTTCTTTGAGGGAGAGCAGGCAGACTGGGTTGGTTGTCACATCCCAAGGATGCTTGTGGAAGCGGTGCTGGTTCTAGGAGCATCTGCTTCTGTCACTGCCAGTGAATATCTGAGTGCAGTTAAGCCTGCCCACAGTGCATTGCCACACAGAGGTCCCTGCCCCAGGTCACTTGGTACCAGTACTTACATGGATGCTCTGCAAGGAAGTTTCCAGGCCAAGTATAGGAAGTGCTTTCTTTATGATATCTGAGTCGGTTCATTTGTTGTAGTAGACATGTACAGATAGAATCTTAATTATATCCTTTATGATGCTGATACTCTAATAAAGTGCTTTTTTAATGATGAAGAGCAGCAAACTTTATAGGGAAACGGAGCCAAACTCAGGGGGGTTTTGGTGCATAAATTGTCCTCTAGTACTGTTTCTGGCAACTGCAGATGCTTGAGTTCTGTAGAAATTAGAATAAATAGGGTAAATACTGTTGACTCCTCTTACTCCTGCCTTAAAGGGCTGTTGGAGGAGAAAAAAACCCTGAGTGTTTTATTGACTTTTTGAACACTTTAGTGTTACTAAATATGAAATTTTTTTTTGTTGTTTTCTTAGAGCACACAGGAGAAGCTGGCAAGCAGAGAGAAGAGCATGCAAGACAGATTACGCCTGGGGCATTTTACAACAGTTCGTCATGGTGCTTCATTTACTGAACAGTGGACAGATGGCTTTGCATTTCAAAATCTTGTGAAGTTAGTCAATGCTAAGTTCTTAAAGTTCTCACTAATTATTACTTCCCTCTAGTGGACTTTTTTATTACTAATGTTCTAGGAATGAAGCAGCTTTTCATATGTTGTATTTTGCTTTGCCTTTTGAACTGGGAATAGAGTAAAGAAGTCCATTAATCAATTGAGGGAATGCTAAGGTTGTGTGTCTTCAAAAAACAGTTTGGTTCCACTTCGTTTTAATTGTCTTTAGAAAAGCATGTAGTAAATAGGCAGCACATAGTTATTCAACTCAGCTGATAGAATTATAAAGGTGAATCAGAGATTTTTCAGGAAGCTAACCAGGTATCACTGGTGGTCATTGGGACAGATGAGGTCTGAGAAGTTCTCACTGGGCACGTAGGTGCTACCTGCACATCCTCATGGCAGCAGCTTTTTCTGGCATCCAGCTCCTTAGAACTGTGAAGGATCAGTGACAGATCTGGCAGCCTCAGATAGGGTTTAGTGCTAGTAGATGGGGGAGATCAACCACCTGGAAAAGAGGTGCCATAGCAGGTATTTCAGCAGAGATGGGGCCAAGGAAAAGGGCTCTGCAAGACCCTCAGAGATGGTCTGGTAAAATAATTATGCAGTGTTTCCAAATGAGTTCTTTGGTAATGAGTCTGACTGATTTGAGATACAGATAGATTTGTAGATAGAAGAATACATATATTTAAGAAGTAATTCACCAAGAGTTTTGTTTTTGAAGGGCAATATTTAGTCTTAGCATTATTGGATTGCCTGGGGCACTGTTTTTCTAAACAGTGTTAAAAACAATCTGTAGATGTGTTTTGCATAAAAGCTGTAATTGTTTGCCATACAACCAAACTGGTGATTTATTTGGGAATGGCCAGATCAAGTTTGGTGTTTGGCCTGTAAAAATCAGGTGCTCTCTATTGATGCTGTCAGGGAGTGGTTTTGATTGTATAAAATAAGATGTCTACCAGACCAGCTCGGATAGATTTTTTTATATTTTTCTAGTGCAGAAGTCATGCATAACACTTTCAAAAACAAAGCAAAAAAAAAAACACAACAAAAAACCCCCCAAAACACCAACAAAACACAAACAACCCCCCTGAAACCATCATATATTTAAAAAGTAAATTGTGCCATAACTTTAGCAAAATTTTTCCACTTGATGAACACTGGTGTTCATTCTCCTAGGAAACATTTTCACATGTTCAGTAAGTTTTTAAAAATTTCTAAATGCCTTATCAGTTAAAAAGATAGTTCTTGAAAAAATGCAAATTGATGAAACTTTAATAAAGCTTTTTTTGGGGTTTACAGGCAGCAAGAGTGGGTGAATCAACAAAGGGAAGACATTGAAAGGCAGAGAAAGCTCCTGGCCAAGCGAAAGCCTCCAACTACAAATAATTCTCAGGCACCATCTGCCAATTCTGAACCCAAGCAGAGGAAAAATAAAGCTGTGAATGGGGCAGAAAACGATCCCTTTGTTAGACCCAATTTACCACAGCTGTAAGTTTAACATTTCAATCAGTCTTTTACATAAATTCTGAGATATTGTCTGTGTGTGTTCTATTCAAATAACAGCATAAAAAGACACTCGGTATATTCAGCAGCTATATTCTCACCAAGGACTTGCTGATGCTAGGGAAATTTGCACCACTGTCTATGAAGTTGTTGTACAATTGCACTGTCTATGGAGTTGTTGTACAATTTATTTTTGGTAAAGTCACCAGAGAAGGGCCCCTTCTGGGGATAGGCAATGTTCCTTATCCTGGCTTCCTAGTCTTCTAATGTCACTGTCACCGATTGAACTTTCCTTTCTCATATCTTTTAGTTGGAGATTATTGTTTTCCATATAACAGTATCTAGCTGACAAAAAAAAACCCCTTTTTTCAGCCTTTGGTATGTGAAGACATGTCTTACAACAACTGGAAATATCTTTTCTCTCCTTCTGAATGCCACATCCTGACACCAACTGTCAGAAGTTACTGATCGCATTTCATGTATTGACAGTGTTGTAATTTTTTGTCATTGAAACTTAAAAATTGAAAGTTCTTAAAGAACTCTGTTTTTTCTGGGGACATTTTTTCCTGCAGACAAAAAGGGTATATAATTCAAGGCACACAAAGATGTGTTCTTGACATGTCATTTGAATATTTTATGAAATTGCTGCTTCAAGGTATTGGTTACTGCCCTTTAGGCTAAGATGCTGCAGCTGATAGTCTATCTGTTCCTAGTTTATTTTTAAGTAAAAAGTAAATAAATAGGTTTTAAAAGAGTAGTAAATTAATCTATGCTACTTTGCAGAAGTAAGCTACCTGTATTAAGCATAGTCACTTGCCACCTCTCACATGTAGAGGCAGTAATTTATACCTGGGGGATGGAGGGTATATAAATTGCTCTGGTTAGATCTGCTAAATAAATAAATTTGGACAATCCCTTTGAAGACAGCTGCATGTGTTTTGCATAATGCATCATTCTTAAAATTCACATTGTGAAGTTGTTTTACTGTGACAAAAATACCATGAAAATACAGTAGTAAGACTGACAATGTAAGCAAATCTTGGTTAGCATTATTCGTGTTCTGGTAGAGAGCTGAAGAGTCACTGCTCATTGTGACTTTTTAGTAGTGCTTGGTGCCTGTGTTTCTTCTTAGACCATAATTAATACTTCAGAATAGTACAGTAAATATTGCTGTTGTGTTAAAAATATGTTGCTATGTATTTGAAAGTAATCCCTCCTGTTATTAAAAGTAACATTTAAGTAATAGAAAATACATGAAAATTTACAGAAATTTTTATTTGCTAACTTTTGGCTGGTTATACTACCATAATCTTATTGCTCCTTTGAGAGATGATAAAATATAAATTGGGGAAAAATACAGACAACATGTTCTAATTTTTAAGTAGGACAAGATGAGTTCCTGGTAATAAACTTCAGAATATTTTCTTGTGTTACATGGTGTTAAATAATTTCCAATTTACTAAAGACTGCAAAATTTCATTTAATCTGGCTTAACCAGTTACATGTTAAATGACACATGAAAATGCTTGCTTGTTAGGGAATCGTCAGGAGAAAAATCAAAATTGTCCTTTTGTATCTAATGCTAGCAAAAATGTAAGCAGTAATTGAATCAAAACTGTTTTACATTTAAGTATCATAGTTTGATCATCATGTAACCTAGATATGAGATTACTTGTCTGTATCATAAACGTACAAATTTTGTTTCAGATCTTTGAGGAGATCAGTAATGCATCCTGAGGTCACAGAGTCATTTAGCCACTTTATGCTCTTAGGCCTTTACTTGAAAGGGGTTTTTGTATTTAGGATTTGTTATAACTTTGTATTGTAGTATTATGTGTTGACTCCTTGCTGTTTCTCAGTACAGAATTAATTGTTTTGTGTATCTTGGTAAGACATTAATTATCCACTTCCATTTTAGAGTAAATTTGTCATGTGCTCTATGTGATTCTCTCCTATTACATTGCTTATCACTGTTTCTGCATTACTTTGACAGTAATGATCTTAATTAGTATAGTCAAATAGAAAGGGTTCTGTTTTTATGAGGCATGAGGAAATGCAGAGCTGCTTGAGATTAATGAGCTAAACCAGTAGTGGATTAATACAACATACATGCAAGTGATCAAGCAGGTTTATTTAAAACATAAAGACAACTTGATAGGGTTTGTTACCAACAGGTGTCTTTACAACTACATTGTTTGCTTTAAAAAATATATCCAGCTTCTGGTATTGATGAGACAAAATTATTTACAGCTTTGTAACAATCAGGAGTATTGAAGCTTTTTCTGAAAACAGGTGTCAACTATTTTGAAACAAACTGAAGGTGTTGCCTGAGGCATTCTTAATAAGAACATTTTTTTAGTTTAGCTGAATTTGCGGTAGTCTCTGATAGGAATGTCAAAGCAGACTTTTTGCTCTGAAGTTATTGTTATAAAAATGGCCAGTTGCCAGTATCTTGTGAGTGAATGGTGGCTTGGTGCTTCCAGTAACATGGAACACATGAGTTTAAACACTGTCCTGGTTTTCCATCATTCTTCTCCTTTTTGTGGCCTAAGCCAAAACTAAAAAGCAGTTTCAGTTTTGAGAGTTCTGATTTCTACTGAGCAAAGTAATTTTATTAGTCTTATGTGAAAGGAATAAATTTAAATATATTGAAAGAAAAAAAGAAAATTATTTGAAGTAGGGGTTGCCTTTTTAGCCCTGGAAAAAAGTCTGTTTGAAAACTCTTCTAAATTCTTTGGAGACGTGCGAGAGGATTCTGTAAGAGTATAATGCAAGTGCCCATCTTTTGGAACAGCTCTTATTTCATGAGACAACAGTTTCTAGGAGCAATGTTTTATTTGGTTTAGGTGGTGGAATCCTTCTTCTGCAGCTTCAACCATTTCAGTTGTATTCACTTCCCTGTCACCTCTTCAAGTGCTTCCCAGTTCCTCCATGATAGCCTGCATGCATCCTTGTCCCTGTGTGCAGTTTGGAGTAGGAGAGCAGAGAGAGCTGGCAGGGTTTGTTACTGTGGCTGAACAAATGCATCATAGCAGGAGCATTCTGTTCTGTATGGAACAAATAAATATATTTTCAGGAACTTCTTCAGGCTGAAGTGCCAACAATGTGTCTGGGCTTTACTGGACGAGTTAAGACAGCTCCTTTCCTGAGGCAGTCTATTTCTAAGGCAAACATGGAAACAATGGGTGAAAAGACATCATGAAAGTTTTTTACTTGGTTGAAGTTTATTCATCCTTGTAGAAATTTAGGGAACTGGAGTGAGAATAAGCTTGGACCAAAAGGGAAGAGCTTCAGCAATTGTAGCCAGAAAACTTGTACTGGATGTGTATATGGCTGTTTGGGAGCATGGCTGCATTCTGCTGTGCCTGTGTATCCAGGATGATTTTCCAGCAGGGCAGCAGTGGGAAGAGAGATGCTTGTGAACTAAATGGCTTGATCATGGTGAGAACCAAGGAACACGTGGCAAGTTTGGGTTTCTTGTCTTGTCTGTACCCACTAGTAAAAGAATTTCGATTGTAGAACGTTTTGTCTGTGCTTGTGAGGAAGAAGTGAAAAGAAGACTGGTTATGTCAGCACATGTATATTGTGTCAAAACCTTTGAAATTTGGTGGTGAAAACATAAGCTCTGAAAGGCTTATTCTTTCTAATTTAAAAAAAAAAAAGTTTAATTGGTAATCAAGTCTTTCAGGCCAGGAAATCTATCTGCTTTCTTCCAGCAACTAGTAAGAGAGGTGGATCGTGGCCCTTTATGTCACAGAAGAATCATGCTACATACACAGAAGATGTCCAGTACATTTTGGGAAATTTCCAGAATTTATTGCATGTGTTTCAGAGTTTATTTGGCTGCAGACAGCAGCCAAATTAAAAGTACTAAAATACAGCAATTATTGTACAGTAATTTTGTGCAGAAAAGATCATGGTCATGATGAGACTGTTGCCATATTAATTCATGGTACCTGTTCCCAGCTGCCCTCCTTCCCCAGTGCTCCTCAGATTAGCCCCAGGCCTGACTATCCAGTTTAAGATGGCAGCAGCCTTGTTTACCTTGTTACCCTGTGCTTCTCAACCTTTCTCCCTCCATGTCTGATGAGACCTGTCTGTCTCAGGTGATGAAGGATCAACCCCTTCTGCAGGAAACTGTGATGTGTTGTGGGTACCTTGGATGGTGCCCTGAGCACCCAGATCTAGTAGATGGCATCCCTGCCCATGACAGGAGGGTTGGAACCAGATGATCTTTAAGGTCCCTTCCAACCCAGACATTGTGTGATTCTGTAATTCTGTTTTCAAAAGGTGCCTCCAGCATGCAACTGCCCTGCAAAAGGTGTGGTGAGTGGATGCAGGTAGAAGGTGGTGGGCTGATGGGGAGCAGTCTGTAGGCTGGTAGGATGTTTTCAGACTGTGCAGTGAGCTGGTCGCCTACAGCCAGAAAACAGACACTGTTATTGGCTTACTGCTGTTAGTTGTGTGCTATTTTAATACAAAGTCACTGTATTTTTAGATAAAAACTAATAGACTCCTAAGAAAAAGGTGCTTCTGAGTATGAGAGAATAACATTTTGTTTTTGAGAAGTAAATGAACAAAATCTAAAGTGACTATATCTATCTACAGCTCTGTATTTTATATATTTCTTTCTCCAAAATGTGGTGGTCAGTAATGACAGTTTCAGATTGCTGTGAAACATGCTGTGCTTCTAATAGAGTTAGATTAGTAAGGAAATAGAAAAATGGAAAACAATCATTTATTGCGTTGTGGCATAGAAACATGGAAAGAGTGACTTTGAATCTTAATGTTTTCAATATGATGTCCAAGTTGTGCTCTGTGCTCAAGGGGGCTGTTTCAGGACTTTCTGAAAGGCAATACTTGCTAGAGCGATCTAGGCACTTTGTAACTCTGTGTGGACACCTCAGGTTTTGTAAAAAGGGCCAAATTTTCCATATTATGTTAGTTTTTCATGGGATCTGTGGTTTTAGGGGTCTCAGTGTTCACTGAAAGTTCTGATAGGTCATGTAATAAACTTTGTATTTTTAGTGTGTTTTACTGATGATTCAGCTTTGCAAAACCACCTAAAACTACTCACTCTTACTTGAGGAAGACAAACTTTACTATCAGTATTTCTGGTAACCTGTAATTTACAGTGTAGACAGGAATCTGGAAGTGACAGTATTCAACCTTGTAAACATTGGCATTGGTCTTTTTTAACTGAGAAATTAATCCACATTAGAGTAGTTTGCTGTTTAATAGAGGTGTTGAAAAAGTGTCGGGGATATTGTTTTCAGTCCTCTAGCATGGTCCGCATTTCTTTGGCAGTGCTAGGAGATGTATTACAGCAGGAATTGGAGCATTTGTTTCTTCTGTTTCTTGCTGCTGCTTGGACTGTACAAAGTCCAAGTACATTGCCAGCTTTCCTAGCTATGGAGACAGCCCATTTTACATTTGCTTTAATGCCTCTTCTTTTAATATGTAGCATTGGTTGTCTAAACCCAGAGGAGATTCTGCTAGGAAAAGAATATAAATGTTAGGTCTCAAAATCTGGTGGTAAGAGACCTTTTGCCTTTCTTGGAGAGGCAAATTTCCTCCCTCCATTGCCTTCAGAGTGTTTGGGGATGTCTACTGACTGTAATACAAGACTGCTTTGAATTCCAGTAAGGAAAAAAAAAAAAGCAGGGTAACTTTGTATGACATGTCTTAAAAGAAACGATTGCTTGCCTCAGATTTTGACAGGGTGTGATGATGGGTGCTTTTGTCACCTGATCTGAGTGTTTTCTATATGTTACAGACCTAGAAGGCTGATTAAATAACTACAGTCTTCTGAGGCTCTTTCCAATTTTTAAAAAATTTAGATGGTGTGATCAAAAAAACCCTCAATAATTTCACTGAGATGTGATTGAATCAGTATACTATTCTGGTCAAATAAGAAAATGGGCAGTAAAATTCTGTATTTATAACAGGAATGGAAAGGGCTCTAGGAAAGCTTCAGAACCACCAGATATTATCTGGAAAAGATGCACTCCTTTATCAACAACTTTTGAGATGTGATAAGAATACAGGTGTTGGAATTCTGAAAACTGTGGTGAACTTGAAGTTTAAAAGGGAGGAAGAAGTCTCATAGTCTATTAGATTTCTGCAATTTTTGTTGAAGTTGGTTGTGATTTGCTGTGAGAGAAATCTGAATCAGTTTCCCTCATCTCTGGGAAGACTATTGGTGATTCTCAAGACATTCTAGTCCTCAGACTTGCAGTATAAACAGCATGTATAGCCTTCCCACCACCTGGCATAACCATCTGCCCAGCTGATAGATGGACCCACAGAAATACAGACTTTGTGAGAACACATTATACTGGGAGTTTTAGCTTTATATCATGCAACATGTATTAGGTCTCAGCAAAACAATAAAAAGTGTAATTCTAATTTCTCTTGTAGGGATTTATGTGAACCCTTTCAAGGAGGCCATACCTCTTTCTCCTTCCACATCCCCTGTTTCTCTTCCTCATATGTGCATGGTTTCTTATCTGGAACTTAAGTCTCTTGGATTTATTTTTTGGGTGGTTTGTCTTTTTTGTTCATCAGATGGATACTGCATGCAATCAGTTCACAGGTTACTTAGTTACTAGTCTGTGCAAACAGTCCAGATTCTCTGCATGGTAACTGACTTTGTCTGAGAAAG
This sequence comes from Passer domesticus, assembly GCF_036417665.1. Taxonomy (NCBI): domain Eukaryota; kingdom Metazoa; phylum Chordata; class Aves; order Passeriformes; family Passeridae; genus Passer; species Passer domesticus. Next base: position 23,651,164 of record NC_087483.1, read on the forward strand.
TCTATAGACAACGAGGGACCACTGAATTATTTGTAGCCAGAAATTGCCAAGAAAAGGAGGATGCAAAGAGAAAAAGCAGGAGAATCACGTTTGAATTCAAAGCTGAATTTGTGGTTTCATGCAAAATGTAGTGCTAATGAACTTGAAATGTATGGTTTTGCACTACTGTCTGTAAATCACAGCTCAGAAATCCAGTGTTATCATTGTTGTCTAATTTCTGAATGCGTTAGAGTTGAGAACCAAGCAGTGGAGTAGCATCAGCTAAAATCTGGGATGGTGATATGATTCAAGATGCAGCTAGGTAATTAACAGGCTGTCTGGAAGAAGCAAAGTGGTTCAGTGGGAGAGGCAGTTAATATTGCAGAATACCAAATATAGGCATTCTGTAGGTATGTTTTGACCCTGAAATGACAGTCCAAGATGTTCAGATGGTTCAAAAATGTAGTTTTTAAGTAAAAATGCTATTGTTTTTTTGGTCACTATATAAAAGTTTTAATTACATGATTGTTTCATTTTTCAGTTTGACTCTAGCAGAGTACCATGAACAGGAAGAAATTTTCAAGCTTCGATTAGGACATCTCAAAAAGGTATGTTTTTTTAATCACAGCCAAATAAAAATTAGTACTGTCAAAATAAAGAGATAGGTCATTGGGAGCTGTCTGATTAAAAAACCTAATGCTGAAATTGCTGTACTACTTTATGCCTGATAGTGGCCTTCCTTTTGTTTCTGTTTGTGCAGCTTTTCATAAACACTGGGATTACAGGGGAGCAATAATGAGTCCATCCAGTGTAACACTGTCCTGGCTCCTTAAATCCTTCTAAGCGTGCTAATAGTGGTGATTCCACCAGTCCTGCTCTTCCCCTTCCACTTTCTGGACTCTTGTTTCACATTTCAGTGAGCCAGTCAAGTTTCATGCATGGAACTCTTTATTTTTGTTTTTTGGCCTTTAAAAAGGTCCAATTCACAGCACTGTATTTCTGAATTAATATAACATTTTCATTGTCTGCAGTGTTCACTTCGGTTTTTATCAGTTAGCATATTACCTATCACAAGAGAATATAATTTTCCTACTTTTATGGAAAATCTCTTCTCTATATCCCAAATTATTTCTTCAGTCAGGTATTTTATTCTTGGTTTTGACTTCTGAAAAAAAATTTTCTTGAATCGCATAATTCTAATAAATCTGTGTAGTGAGATAATTATATGAAGAAACTGTTGCTCATTCAAGCAAATATTTAGAGGAATAACCTGTAAAATGGAATGGCAGTTGATGCAGACAAATATTTCAACAAGAGTGAAAGAAAAGGACTTCTATGTGCTGAGTAGTAGTTCCTGAGTTGTTGGGTCAAAACAGGTCGTAGTGTTTTCCCCTTGAAATGTTACAAGTCTGTTTCAGGCCTGTTCTCTTCAAATGTACAAGCCACCTGATATAAATCCTACTACAATAAACTGAACTGGGCCCCTTGAGAAAGCTGCAGCTGTTTCTAAAGAATATGACAGGAAAGTACTTGACTCTGTAGTAGGAAATCTGCATATAATTTGCTGGCACTGGTGAAGTAGACTGCTTGCATTGTTCTTCATTGTTAATGGTTTAGAAGCTCCAGCTTCACATAAATTCTGTTAGGAAATTCTGTAGGTTTATTTTCCATGCTTTAACTTTATGGAACTCTAATGGGAATTTCAAATGATAGATGAAATAAACTGTTACAGGATTATTTAATACCAGAATTTTGGTTTCACCTTGAGCATCAATGCTGGAGTACTTTGCAAAAGATGGAAATTCCTTGACTAAATGCCAGGGGAAAAACAAATGTTATTCTTAGCAAATCATACTTGACTGTATCTGAAGAAAATAATAAAAATACATTCTTACATTATAATTCTTATGTGTGATACAGATTTTGTCATTAACTAAGAACACCAGTTTTGTTATCTTCATTTTACATGGCTGTATTTCTTCTTTGAGCTTCTTTGCTATTTACTTTTCTTCATTCCTTCAGCATGTTTTTGCTGACTGCTCCTCTTCCTTTTCACTCTTGAGATGCTTTCCTGGTGCTCTTATTTTTGGTGCCCTGTACATGCTGCCACCACCAGTTTTCTTTTCCTACTGCTACCCAGGAAATTCTTTTCCAGCTAGTTGCTTTGGTCCTGGAGAGAGGCTCTTGTTTTCTCACTTCCTTTTATATAGCAGTGACCTGAGGCAGCTAAGCTGGTTTATTCTTGCTTAAAGGTATTCACAGCCTGAGTGTCCTAAATAACAGCTGGAAACAATGCAACCAGCCAGTTCTCTTTGGACTAACATTGGCCTATGAACCACATTTTGAGAACCACTGAATTGCATAATATATGAACAAAAAGGTCCAAAAGAGGCATAACTGATGGATTTTTTTTGTTAGCCTTTGGGAAGAACATAAGACAATTGTGTGTATAAGTGTGTGGCCTTTTGTGAGGGGAGAAGGACTGAAATTCTTTATAAAGGACTACTGGGTTATGAGGAACTGCCTATCATTTCAGGGTATTTAGCAGAGAACTGCAGGGATGTGTGTGTAAATATAGAAGAAAGGAGTTTACCATTATATAAAAAGGAAGAAAACCAACTCTTGACATTGTATCTTAGGAAAATGGTCCACCCAGATCTGCTGGCAGATCAGTGCTATTTAGTGCAGTTTTTAAATTACTAGGAATTTGATTTTCATTTCCTCCATGGAGGTTCATCTCATGTCTTGTTTTGGGATGAGAAGTTTTTTCCATCTCTTGTGGGGATGGTTTCAGGGTATTCACTGAAATAATCTAGTCCAGACTCCTCAATTCATTGGATAGGTAGTAATTTTATATGTGTTTTAGATCATACAAGTACAGTTGTTGCTTCAGTATATGCATTTATGAAAATGCTATATCGTTATGGCATTTACTCTCTACCTTGCTGACTTGTGCCTCCATCCCCTTGTGCCATGGCTTGTTGCCCTCTTGCTTTTACCAGCCCCACTGGCTTGTACAGTCAGAGAATAAATTGGATTGGAAAACTGATCTGGCTTCTTTTAAGAAACAAATATATAAATTTTTTGTGTCATGCTTGTTTCTTTTTTTCTTTCTTTCTTCTGATTTTTTTTTTTCCTAAAGAAAAGATTGATTAGTATTCCAGTTTGATATACCATGTGGCTGTGCAAAAGGCAGTGCCAAAATAACAAGAGGTGGTGATGGGTGCTGCTACTGAAAAAATATGTATCAGATGCCAGGCCTTTTTCCTTTTCAGCTGAAATAATTCCATAGTTATGAGCTTTCTGGTATGGACTAATTTTGTCTCCCCTTTCCTAAAATTTTCAAGTTCTAGAGGCACTAACTCTGAAATCAATATAAGCCTGTCTACAGTGTCTTTCAATGTTATGTTTCTCAGTTTGAGTATAGATACATAGGTTTCCACAAATTAGGCATCATGAAATCTTTATGATTTTAGAGGACCTGAATAAATAATTATTTCATTGTTTCCTAATGCATAGAATAAAGATGAGATAAAATTAAGTGCTGAAATTAGTTAAGGAATGTGCTCCTACCTGATATGCTTCTTTTGAAGTTGCACTTAAAGTCTTATGCAACACACATTCTTCATTTGTAATTTTAATAAGATACAAATGGAAAAATCTTTTCTAATTAGATTGGTTTTGGTGTCTTGTATCAGCACCTTAAGCATGTTTCTGCTGTAATGATGTGCTCTTTTATTCTTTTACTTGATTTGCACTTCAGCCTTAAAATCTTTTACATGTCTTTTCTTTATCTGTTGGTTGGTACAGAATCTATAATTGCCCATATCTCAGTTTTTTTCCTTTTTTTTGTACATCAATTTCAGACCGCTTCCCAGATAATTTATCTCCTTGGCTGAGGTACAAAACCCAGCTGCCTCTCATTTCAAATAGCATCCCTGCAGTGCAGAACAAAACCATGAACATCCCATTACCTGTGGGTTCATGAACAGAAAAATTTCTTGAAACAGGCTTTTGCCTTATCTTTCTGAATTTTTCTGACTTTAAGGGAAAAGCAGTGCTTTCTTCTAGTTCAGCAGGGTTTTGTAATGTAATGTTCCTCCATCACCACTAGTATTGATGCAGGGGTAAAAATACCCTTTTCAAATGGGAAGTAAATGAGCTTTTATATTTCCTTCTTTTCATTTGCAGGAGGAAGCTGAAATACAAGCAGAACTTGAACGTTTGGAAAGAGTTAGGAATCTTCACATTAGAGAACTGAAAAGAATAAATAATGAAGATAATTCACAGTAAGAGTCTTTACTGTCTTAATTTTGCATGTCTGTTTTTAAAGTAATTCTCTAGTGTCACATTTTACCTATAGAAGAGAGACTTGTTCCTAATTTCCTTTTGCTTTTCTGTGTTTATATATGTATTTTAAACACCAATTTATTTAACCTTAACTAAAATTTCTTACAGTTTGGTAAACTTATTACTGTTTTTGTTGACTATGTAAGAAAAAACATACCTACACAGCCTATAATGAAGAGCTGAAACTTGCTAGACCACACTACTAAGCTAAAAAAACCGTTTGTGAGATAACTTAATGCAGTTCACTTAGTTGATAATAATGCAGGAGGTTTGATGCACCAGCAGTAATTTTGTGCTGCACTTAAAATTAGATTTGTGTTTATGGCTCTGTGATTTCATTCCTGCTAGGTATAGGTACCTAGCAGGAAAAAGCCATATTATGTTGTTACTTTGTATTTCACCTTGAATGGCAGTGTATCACAATGTTAAATTGCTACATAATATTAACTGCTACTGTGTCATTTTGAAAGTAATAATTACATAACTTCATTAAGTCTGTTTTCCATCCTGACACATTCAGACACTACAGTTTCACCAACACTTTCAGCTGGCACTATTGCTTGGAAGGAACTGGTTCTGCCTCTTCCTGGCTACTTAGCCCTGTTTTCTTTCACATGCTTGCAATGGCATTTCATTACTGAACCGATGCTGGAAATCAATCCAAATTAAAACTAGCTCCTGTGGTTTATTTTTCTGGTTTAATTTTAATCCAGGATCAATTTCCTGGTCTAGTTCTTTGCCCAGTTGCAAAAATGTTTATGCTGCCATGAGGAGAGAGGGCAGTGCTAGGGTGAAATGAGCCAAGGGGAAGGACATGATGGGACTGGACTTCTCACTTCCTGCACTAGGAAATGTTTATTAAGTAGTAGCCTTAAACCTTCAGTATTTATTTTTTACTTTTTGGACACAATAGAATTGTGCATAGACTAAAGCTTTTAAATATTAAAAGAAAAAGGTGTGAAATTGTGCCTAACTGTTCTGATGGTACCTTCCATGCAGTATTACAGAAATTATTTGTTACCATGTGGCTTTAGTGATAATTGATAGCTAAATTGTTCTGTGTTTTGGGTATGAAGAATAATGGGTGTTGATACTTACATATTGATGGCAGAGTATTTTCTTTTTGAAAAAATCTATATTTTAAAATAAAAGTATACAGTATTATTTTAAAGTAAATGTCCTACAACAAATAAGCAAGCATGTTAAATGTCAACCTTTATAAATCTTCAGTGTTTGCATTAGAACAGGTTTAGTTGTTTTTTTTTTCAAAAAGGATCCTTCAACAATAAGGAATAAATGGCACAGAAAAATTACAGGCTTTGACTGTGAAAATACTGTATATGAGGGGCAAAGAATGTCCAAATTACAGTCACAGTTGAAGGCAGTCACAGGACATGGACAAGCTTCAGTCCATGGTGCAGCTTCACTGCTCATCATCTGCAGTCAGTGCTGACCCATGTTATGGTACAGAATGAAAAGCTTTAAACTGTGTATTCATGTTTTTGTGGGAGTTTAGACAAGTATTTACCAAGTGGCCAGGGCACAGCTTCTAGTCCTCATGTAGAGGAGAGAAGCAATGGAGAAATAATTTAGGTCTGTAGCCCCTGCTGTCTTTCCTAACATGTCTTGGTGACGTGGCTGTTTGGTAAGGGAGAGAGTTCTCAGATCCCTTCCCTCTGATTGGATGGAAGAATGTATTTTGTCTCCTATATATTTTAGAAGAGAGAGTATGGTCTTTTTTCTTGGTCTGGCAGTATAATTTTATATTTAGAAGAAGTGTTTTCATTTTTCTTTTGCTTAGGTGTGAGTAGATAGTTCTTTTGTGTGTTTTCCCCATATTGCTGTTTCTGATTTGTTTTAACTTCTTAGTGCTATATAAAATCCATTTTCTTTAAAAAAAGAGGCAGTAATATATACATCTAGTCATGTTTTGTGTGAAATTGGAAGATGTGAGTCTTCTCTAAAATTAGGCACAACAAAGAGAGACCTATGTATCACATATTTAAATTTAAGCATGCTTTTCTTATCCTCAAAAAAAACCCAGAGAAAAATAAAATGTTTGCCAGGATTGTTTGGATGATAGTGTTGTGATAGTATGTGTAAACTAAATAGTCAAAAGGTATTGGTCATGTTGTACAGTTTTGTCATAAGATTTCTTGTGGTGCAATATTACTCAGCATATTATATGTTGTTTCTAAAAAGAAACCTTTATTTTATGAGTAATACTTAGAAATTTGCATTTTAGATGCTATTTGTTTACCTTAAACAGAATAAAAGAATTTTTTTTCTTTCCAGATTTAAAGATCACCCCACATTGAATGAACGGTATTTGTTACTCCATTTACTTGGCCGAGGTGGCTTCAGTGAAGTATACAAGGTAGGGTTTGTTGAGTCTGTTAAATACAATTTTTGAGCCATGTACATTTAATTTGGGGGTGACAAAATGGGATCTAATTAAGTAGAAAGACTGTAATGGGTTGACCAGGCTTCGATTAACCTGTGGAGGAGAGGTAGCATGACAGTAGCCTTGCCAATAGATTTGTGAATTATATGCCTTCTTTTTTCCTCACTTTACTGGGTGTTATTTTTATCACCTTTGGTTATAACTTTGCCATATTCATGCATTTCTTTTTTTAGGCTTTTGATCTTTATGAACAAAGATACGCTGCTGTGAAGATTCACCAGCTTAACAAAAGCTGGAGGGATGAAAAGAAAGAAAACTACCACAAGTAAATACTAATTACTTACGCTTCATATGTTAAGCTTAATAGCATTTTGTTGATTGTAGAAGGCTAACGTATCCATCTTCTTTTAGACATGCCTGCAGAGAGTATAGAATACACAAAGAACTGGATCACCCCCGAATAGTTAAACTGTATGACTACTTCTCCCTGGATACAGATACGTAAGTAGAACTTGGCAAGGGTTTTAGTGCTGTATATTAGATAAACAGAAATGAAGAGTATTTGAACAAAAATAACGTATGCTCTTGCTTTCAGCCAAAACATTTTAAAAAACCCCAGACTCGTTGCAGAATTTTGTCTGCTAAATATTGCAGGCTTTCTATGAGGTGATGAAGAGTGTGTTTTGCAACACCTGACTGGCCTCAAAAGGCCACCATACCTTAGACAATTTTCCAAGGCTAAATGGCATCAGGAGTATTACCAACCTAGGTATAGCCCCTGGTGACTGGGCTGTACCTCTTTACATGAAATTGTGACATCTTAAGGAATAGTTAAGGCATTTTGATTTTGAGAAATGTGTCTACTATAAATAAAGAGGCTTTTTTAAATTCCTCATCCATATGGATGCATTTTCTCTTTTAGTATGAATGTTCTGATTTATTTAATTTTTCATAATATAATAGTTACACCATGTGTTCTATGAACAATTTCATTCATGTATTTTAATATTCAGGCAGCCATTCTTAAACTTGTCAGAATGAAACTAGGTTGTCATGTCTGTTTCTGATTGTGCAGTGTGATACATTCTTTCATTTTGTGTCTCTAAATTCTACCCTAGGTTTTGCACGGTTTTAGAATACTGTGAAGGCAATGACTTGGATTTCTATCTCAAGCAACATAAATTGATGTCAGAGAAAGAAGCTAGGTCCATTGTAATGCAAATAGTAAATGCACTACGGTATCTCAATGAGATCAAGCCCCCTATTATACACTATGATCTTAAACCAGGTAAGTGAGAAATGTTATGATTGAAAATGTAATTTATTTTTTATCCTTTATTTTGTTTGTAATTCATGCCTGAAAATGCCAGAGTTATCTTCTGTGTGTCAGGGTTATTGCAGACAACTGGGAAAAGTATGTACTTTTCTTCACAATTTCATTGCTAGAATCATCTGCCTTTTCTGTGGAAAATGTTTGTTTCCACTTTTCTACTTTGCATTTTTCTGATTTGAATTTGTAGGAAAAAATCATATAGCTAATAGATATATGCATTGGTAGTTAGCAGTATGAACAGATAAGATCATTAGTAGGCTCAATCCTGTCTGGTAATTGTGAAATGCTGATGAGTAATTATTTTTTCCCATATGTTTTTTTTAAACCTGTAAATATGTAATCAGTCACTTTCAGCATCCCAGTGTAAGCATTCCAAAACAAGACTTTACAGAGAATTTTCTTTACAATGAATAATAAATATATTTATAAACGATATTTGTCTTGATGCCATTGTCTTTGTTTTACCATCTTGCATGAATGATGCTTATATTCTTCATGTGCTTTAATATGCTACACTTCCAAGTATGGGGTTTGTAAAGTAATTCTTAGTGCCAGGCTATTTGCTTTCTGTTCTGTAATAAACTGTTCGCACAGGTTTATTTTGTCTTATGAAATTGTACAGAATGTATTCTTAGCCTCATTATTGTTTGTTCTCAGAGAAACTTCATCAAATCATTTTTATATCAAGAAATTATTGTACAACTTTAACACATGGAGTAAGATTTGTAGGATTGCAGCAATTTTTTGGCACAATTTTGTGGCATGTGCAAACCCTGAAAACTGTAGTGTAGGGTTCATCCTGGCAGAAAAATAATGAAACTTATTTGAAACTAATATACAGCTGCATTCTGATATTTCCTCCCTCCATTATGGTGTTTCTTTGCTGACCAACCTCCTCCCAAATGAGAGAGCCATTTCAGATCATCATGGTAACCTAAAGAGTTGCTGAAACTGCACAGAAACTTGTCATAGTCAAGTTACTGCAGACTTGAGGATGTAAATATTATGTAAATGTATCTCAGTACCAAGCGTGGTGCTAATAACACCAGGGCTGTGGGTCTGGTCATGGATCCATTTTAACCCAGGCTGGTTTATGGTTCTGAGTCTTTGGTTCTGTAAAATTGTCACTTATCCTCATGAAGTTAGATGTTCTTGAAAATTGAACCTGGTTTTGAAAATAAAGCATTCTGTTAGCTTTTTTGAAGTAATTTTTCTTTTCTTTTCCCCCTGAATAGGTAATATCCTTCTTGTAGATGGAACAGCATGTGGAGAAATAAAAATTACTGATTTTGGTCTGTCCAAAATAATGGATGATGATAGCTATGGGGTGGATGGAATGGATTTAACTTCACAGGGAGCAGGAACTTACTGGTAAGCCCTGGTTTGATTTTGCTCTTTAGACTTTGGATCATTGTCCAGATTTTATAAATGTAGTCTTATAAAGCCAATTTAGAGAGACAGCTAGGACTAAAAATATTAACATGGATGGCAGACAAAGGTCTTTGTGCAGTAGTGTGATGTTGATATTCCCAAATGTTAGAAGAATCTAACTTAACAAGTAAAATAAGAGAGTGTGTGTGTGTTATTTATTTATAAGTATGTATGTATAAATAAATGTGGAGATGGTCACTGATTTAGAAACATGGTAACCTCTGAAGAGGCAGGTATTGTTTCTTTGGCTGCTGGTGGTTGAAGACATTTAACAGGGACATTTGATGATTAAGTGTGGGTGCTTAGTACTTGGAAATTGTAGAACAGGTATTACCAACAGGTAATGTCCTTAGGACAAAAGATATTCACTCTTCCCTCCTAAGCATTAATGACAGCGCAGCAGCTGTGATTTATTTTTTGTGTACTTGCATGCTTATCCAAAACACTGGAGTTTTACAGCTGCCAAAGCATAGGTATGACAATAAGCATTTCATTGCTTACAGAAAGTCTATTTTTAGAATCTCTAAAGATGCAGATTCTTCATGGCACAGTAGCTCTTTCAGCCTGGGTATGTGCTGGCTCTGTCAGGGTGGGTAGATTAGAAATCCTGTACTGGGCAGGTTGTTACAAGTCATTTGCTCTACATGGAAGCCAGTGTTATTCCCATTTGCTTTGCACCTCTTCCCATATTCAGGAGTTGTATGTAATAAAGTTTTTGCCTTTTCCTTCAGAGGTTTTAGAAAAGGAAACACATACTCTTCCACAAATGCATTGCGCACATGCTGTGAGAAAATAATTACTAAAGTTGAAGCATTTTAGAAGTGTTAGGCTTTTGCTACTCTTTTGAATGTTTTACCTATTTAAACACCAGTTTAAATGTTTTATTTTAGGAATACATATCAGAAAAATTTTGGCTTTTGGATTTCATCTAGAATGCCTCAGGCACTAGTGATGCTGCAAACATAAAAGTAAAAAAAGATCTGTAATCGTTATAGATTCATGATGAATCTCTGCATTTCTAATTCATGCTTTCTATGAACCCAAAATCTTCATTAGGGAGGGAAAAACTTAGAGCGAGTTCGAGGTTGGGAATGAGTCTGTTCAGAGTACATTGGACAAACTGTCAGCAGCATAGCTCTGGAAGGGATTTCCTCAGTCACTGGGTTCAGTTACCTGCCTTCCCAGGCAGTTAGGTTATAGAATCTCTTTGGTAAACATCTATATGATTATATTAAATTTAGTTAGCGTTTTGGCCCCAGTAATCTAATGTAACCTCAGTTCTCTGATCATTAGAAACCTAATCCTCTAATTTGCAGACTGTGTATGTTTGTGGCCAGTTTCTACTTGTTTGTTCCTGTGCTAACATTGTCCTCCCTCCAGTAGGTTGTGGCCCCTTCCTGGTACTTGCACCTTGGTGGTTTTATAGCCTTCACTTTTTTTTCCCTCTGAACTGTAGGCTATCCATTGTTCAGGTCATTTTAGTAACCTTCTTTGCATTTGTATCACTTTAAGATCACTTGTCTTGATTGTTGTAATCAGAATTGTAGACAAGTATTCCAGAAGACAGTTTGTGATACTGTTTAAAATTGTTGCATTTTCATCTCAAATTTCTGCCTATCTCCATTTCTACAAATATTTCTTCAAAGTTTCTCTATAAGTCTAATATGTTGTTCATGACAGAGTGCCTGTTCTGTAGTTGCCCTAGTAGTTTTTTTGCCTTTTTCAATTTTAAATATTGCAGTCAATAATACTTGACTGCCCTTAAATTAATACATATGGAAGGTTTTGTTTGCTTTTTAAAGGAAGTTCCATTTCATCAGTTATTCTGTAATTCAGGAATGGCATGGGAACTTCCTCAACTTTCATTAAGTAAAGTTCTCTTTCTGCAAAATATTGGGACAGAAATAACAATCACCTTTGTCTATCATATACACCTTTGGGTAATGTTAACCATTTTTACTAAAAACTTGGTTAAAGGGTCTTTAAGCTGTATCTGCATTTTCTTTGATTCCTTTACAGCAATTCCCAGATCTTGCTGTAAAGTCCTCTATTTGGCTTTCATCTTTTCTTGCTTTGATAGATGGCTTCATATTTAACCTGGGGTCCCAATTTAAAAAGAAGTGATAATTGGCAGTTTAGGTAAAAAATGTTTGTACTTGTGTTAAATAGACCCCTCTGTTTGACTAACTGTATAGAAACTGTAATATCAGATTTGGTGGGTTGCAAGGTGTTGGAATGCAGATTTCAGGACAGCTGTACAATTGTCAAACGCTCAGAGATGTGTAGGTGAGGTGTTTGTACTCTTTGCTAATTGAGCACTATGGCATCTAGTGATGCCATACTTACAGACTGAAATGCCTGTTTTGTTTTCCAGGTACTTGCCTCCAGAGTGTTTTGTAGTTGGCAAAGAGCCACCAAAGATTTCTAATAAGGTTGATGTCTGGTCAGTTGGAGTGATCTTTTTCCAATGCCTTTATGGTAGAAAGGTAAGGAAAGCTTTAGAAAATCTAAAGAGTTTTAGTGTAGGTGCCTATTCTCACTAGACTGTAAAGACATGAATCTACATGGAAAATTACTTGTGTTACTTTTTGGCGGTGTACATTGATTTTACAAAAAATTATAAAATCTTGCCTGTAACCTTTTTATTTGCAGAATAGTTGACAGTTTGTATTAACTCTGAAACAACTTACTATAGGATAAATATTTATTAAATCAAAGCAATTGGATAAATCTCCTGAAAAAACTAATGTGCTTGTTTTGCAGCCATTTGGCCACAATCAATCGCAGCAAGATATCCTACAAGAAAATACAATATTAAAAGCCACAGAAGTTCAATTCCCTGTCAAACCTGTTGTAAGCAATGAAGCCAAGGTAATTTTTACTGTAATCTCTGAGTAAAACATTAATCTTAAAGGATTCAGCTGTAAAATTGTTGTTAACCCAACCAAGAATGCTGTGGGACATAATAACTAAGTATGTAGAAAAACGTACTTGAGAGCTAGTATTTGGATGTTTTTATTTAAGCAACCTTATTCTGGGACTTCTCAAAATCACGTACTTCAAAGCAAAACTATATATATACACTTCAGAAATTTGCAAGTGGCTTTTAAGTAGGCCACCTCAAAAATCGTCTGCTTTGCTTTTTCTCAGAGGACCTTATGTGTCTCATTCAGGCTGTCTTACTAGAAGTTCTTGTGAAGTGCTGCTGCTAACAGTAGCAAGCTCTTTCTGAAATAGTGGATGTTGTTATATGCAGCCTTACTGGCTGGAACTACTTGACTACCAGGTACCTGAAGGATATGACCTCTAATACTCTTCCCTTTGAAAGGTCGTAGTATGTGTGTATTAACTTAAATCTGAGTTTAGAAACATGCATTTTTGAGAATAAAAATCTGGAAGATATTTTGATGCTGATTCAGGAAATGCTCTGCCACAAAGGTGTCAGTTCCTCTACACAGACTGGCTCTTCAGAAACAGATTAAGGTGGCTTCCCAAATGATTACTTCTGTGAGCATCTGTAACACAAATCCAATTCCATGAAAGTGGAAGAAAATATTGCATGTTACTTACTTGTAAAAACTCTCCCAATTTTTGAAAGATATATTCATGACCAGGTACAATAGATGTGCTCTTTGAGAAAAGAATGCCTAGATAGTAGAAGGCTTGTTCAAGTTTCAGCAACTAATTAAACATACTTAAATTTGGGACACACTTTTTTAGGAATGTTAAGATTCACTTCTAAAGGAAAAGGAAAGGAAAGATATTTCTAGAGGCAGTAACTTCCCAACAAAATAAGTCTTTTGGGTACATAAACTTGCTGTTACAAGTGGTGCTAGATTTTTGTTAATTATATTTTCTAAAAGTGTTAGTGAGAGAGTTGCAGTTAAAGTTAGGAAAAACTGGTTGAAGAATTCTAATTAGAATTGGGGGTGGTTTTTGATTGAAATTTTTGTTTGCTGTTGTTTTTTCCACTGGCATTTGAAAAAAAACTATCCTTGAATGCAGTTGACAAACATTACTGATTACTGATACCTTTATATAGTGAGAGTTTATATATCTGTGTCTTTTAACTTTGCATTTCTTTGTCATTAATAGTTTTTATACAGAGGATATTAAGAAGGAGTAGACAGCCAGCATGGAGAATTGGCAGCTTTTTGCATTCTCTGTGTATTTGCATGCTCTGTTTGTTTGAATGACTAAAACTTCCAGTATTCTCCACTTATATTAGCCATTGTCATGATAGCTGTGAGAGAGAGGGAGAAATTATTCTCTGGTAGAAATGCTATAAAGCAACTTCTTAATGTAGACCATTTAGAGTGACTGTGTAGAATCCAGATTGTTTTTGAGATTTACAGGCCTGGCAGTTGGAAAAGAACAGCTTGTAAGCTGAAATGCTGATTTGGAAAGCACGGAGATTAAATAAATATGGAACCTCAAATGACATTGTTAGTTAGTTTTCAGACTGTAACTGTCCTTTGATCCTCCTCACTGTTTCCTATTTTGTGCAGTGGTCTCCTTTGCTTCACACTAGTGTGGCTACAGTGCCACAAACTGTGAAGTGTTTTAAAAACATTTCAGACACAAACTGTTACTCCGAGGATCTTGAGAATAACTGTTTACAGTTCATTTGTTTTGAAGGATTTACTGTGAAGAATTTGGTTAAAATCTGTAATATCCAAGAACATGTGAATATCTGCTAACACATGTGCATGATTTTTATGTTGTACCTTGTTCATGCTGGATATGCAAATGTTAGAGGTAAATTCTAGCATGATTCTTTGGAACTTGTATCACAGATTTTCTCCTTTAATCTCCAGTTTTTAATTGGAGCAAAGAACAAACAGCTGAACAGATTTATCAAAGAAGACATATGTAATTCTTTTAAATTAAGTTCTAAATTAAGTAATGATGTGCTAATCAGTTCTGTAGCAATAATAAGGATTTTCTATCATTAAATGTTGAAGCCCAGGCTCTCAGGAGACCAAATGTTCTGTGTGTGCTAGACATAAAACTTGACAGAAACTTCCTGCACAAAATGATTGGCATAGGTCATATGGACTTAAATGTAGGGATGACATAGTGAATTAGCTACAGAGTTTTTCAATTCATTAGATAATTTTAAGCAGATGTGATTGAGTTTTTCATGGGAAGAGAGTTTCAACAAGGTAGTGGTTTCCTAAATGTTCTATATGTAATGCCTATTGTGAATGGCAACCACCAATATCAATTTCATGTTTTGCTATACCCTGTGGAAATGCTTGTTTTCAGAAGTCACCTAAAGCATTGAAATTCTGTCTCTGCATCAACCACCTATTCTTCCCCATTCAGTGGTTTTAGAAGCTCATTGGAGAAGGTAGAAAGGTCTCCTTTTTCAATCCTCTGACACTTGCTCCTGGTTTTTATTCATCTATTGAGGCATAAAACATGCAAATATCTAATTGGGTGAGGTGCTAATGTGTTACTTGTAAATACAGTTCCTAAACATGGAAATAAATATTTGAAGTGTGATTATTTGAAGCCAATTAATTTGCTCATTTTTTCTTTCTGCCATGATGTTACATTATTCAGTGGGCTCAGCAGCAAAATGTTACATTGTCATTTGAATTGAATTATTCAAGAAAAAGAATTTGTTTAGAAGCTAGTTTATCCATAGACAGACTTGCCTATTTGCCTGAAAGCAAATATAAATATTTGGAATGTAACTTTGTACATTTCTTTCCTAGGCCTTTATCAGACGCTGTTTAGCATACCGAAAAGAGGATAGATTTGATGTCCACCAGCTGGCTAATGATCCTTATCTTCTCCCTCATATGAGGAGATCAAATTCTTCAGGAAACTTGCATATGACTGGCCTAGCAGCATCCCCTACACCACCTACTTCAAGCATTATTTCGTACTGAAATTTCTCCAGCTGAGGAACGGGATGATGTCTTTGTTTAGTTTTCAGATGCAGACTTGAGCTTGAAAGCATTTGAGTGTTTTTACACAGGACGAGTTTGATAGCTGTGTTTTCAGACTGAAGTCCTCCTACATAGTGTCATTTGTATGATTGGAGTGGATCATGGACTGTGAATAAATGTGCCCTTCTGAGAAACACCGTTCAACATTGAAGGATGAAGGATGACACTTCCTGTTACAAACTAACAGGTATACTGTGTTTTAGACTGAAGAAAAGGTTTTTAGTTTTTTTCTGGGGAACATTGTAAATAGTCTTTTTAATACTTTAAAGTACATTTGGTGGATACTGGAAAGTTCTAACATGAAGGGTAGTTTTTCATTATTTAAATAAAAAAGGGTAGTGAGCAAATTTGAAAACACAGGAAAAATTTTGTGCCTGGTTATGAAGTAAATGAACTGCCATCTTTCCAAGACATTGATCTTTCAAAACCAAAGTAAGGAGTGTGAGATGATGAAAGATAATGTTCAGCATCAGATTTCTCAAATAAAATTGGAGTATTTTATTTGGCTACTCAGGCTTG
The DNA here is from genome assembly GCF_036417665.1 of Passer domesticus. NCBI lineage: Eukaryota > Metazoa > Chordata > Aves > Passeriformes > Passeridae > Passer > Passer domesticus. Next base: position 23,667,140 of record NC_087483.1, read on the forward strand.
TACCGCCAAAAATGTGGTGGTGTTCCACTGAATTTAGATTGGAAGGGTGATATGGAATTCCTGGTACTTACTTCTCAAGTAGATTGCTAATTTTGAAATCCATTCAGTTTTTTTAAAATACTATACTTGCTGTGGTATTGAAACTTGTGAAACCTTCCAGGCTTCTAATAAAAGCAAGCAACAGTATGAAACCAAATGCAAACAGGTCATGTATAATGTTCTATGCAGGAATAATGATAAATTCCCTTCTAGCTCTACTGTAAATTGTTGTACAGATGTCACATTTTCAGTTAAATTTCAGCAACTTATTCCTGTACAAATGTTTAAAGTATGGCTTTTTCTAATTGGATATTGTATTTTTTTTAAGTCTCCCTCAAGGCGCTTTTAATTGCTGCTAAATGACGTTGCTTTTACTTTTACAAGAGTCAAATGACCTCCTTAAGGTGCGAGTCAACTGTAGAGAGATGGAGCACAGGCAATCTGTTAACAATCAAGGCATGTAAGGCAGATCTGTGTTGGCAATTTACAGTTCTTTCAGTCAGTTTATTGCGTTCTCGTCCTGCGGAGCGCATGGATAATAGATGTAGAAGTTGCTCATGGTTATTCTCTATTTCTGGAAGTTCCTATCAACAAGGAAATGTTTCTTGTGGCTTGTACAGGTATTTTAAAATGTGAAACATTTTCTAACTGCCTTGTATGGTAGAAACTTATTTTTCAGAACAGTGTATCTCTCTCCTGTTCACTATTCTTTTTACTATCCCATTCTTGATGCTGAATACCTATATGTAATTTTGTCCATGTTGCAGAAAGAGGAGGCTGTATTACCACAGGTTTTCATTTAGTATTGTACAGTTAAACTGTTGCTCTTGTTTCTGATGTTGCAAGCCATTTTGTTTTCATTGTATATAAAGAAATGTTAACTGTCTCTTTAAAATGCTGCTGAAATTGTAGAGAATGTAGCCAAAACAGTAATAAACAACAGGCAGTTGAAATTTCAAGGTTTTCATTGTGTGTTTTTGCATTTCAGCACAGGGCAAATCACATAACCATATCAGTGAGCAACACAAAAATATTTAAAGCAAACTCTTCTTAATTACAAACAAAAGGCCAATAATACAATAATTAATTTAAGTAACATTGGAAGTGAAAGGGAAGATTCATGAAACTTAAGGCATCTGTCATGATGAGGTAACGAAAACTTAATTTGATTGAACAGACTGCACAGTAGCAACTTGTAAGTATTTCAGTGGTTCTTTTTAAAATATTGATCTGTGGGAGAACATTAGCTCATAGAACTTTTAGACAATTAGACTCAAACAGAATGCTGGGACTCCATCCTTTCCATCTCTATAGCACAAGACCAAGTGCAGAGTTCAAGGAGAGTGTAAGTTCACATTAAATTCCATTCCTTCTTATTCTGCGTGTTGATAACTGAAATTGAATTGATGGTTTTACCACATGAAAATACGTTGGATAGTGGAAACTGGTTTTATTTTGTGGAGGCTGGTCAGTATTTTGACTTTCTGAAAAGTGCTTTTGACGCTGGCGGGAAGTTGGGGAATGCATGGAGGCAGTGCAGGCCCGGGGAGCTCCGCGCTGCTGCCGCCCGGCCGGCAGCCTGAGCAGGAGAATGCGTGGTTTAAAATCAGCAGCCCCGAAAAGGAAAGCACGTTTTGGAATTTAAAGCATCCTGTGTGTTCCTGCTCCAGCTTTGATGTCTTCCGGATTGTAGGAAAACCACAGGTCTGAGGCGGGGCCACCAGCCCGGCCCGGCGGGACACGGCACATCCAGGGAGGGAGTGCAGGTCCCCAGCAGCGCTGCAGCTTCAGCCGTGCCCTGCATTCCGGCCCGGCTGGGGCTGGGGCTGGGCCTGGGGCTGGGGCTGTGGGGGGCTCGGGAGCCGCGGCTGTGGGGGCTCGGGAGCCGGGGCTGTGGGGGGCACAGGAGCCGCGGCTGTGGGGGGCTCGGGAGCCGGGGCTGTGGGGGCTCGGGAGCCGGGGCTGTGGGGGCTCGGGAGCCGCGGCTGTGGGGGCTCGGGAGCCGCGGCTGTGGGGGCACGGGAGCCGGGGCTGTGGGGGCTCGGGAGCCGCGGCTGTGGGGGCTCGGGAGCCGGGGCTGTGGGGGCACAGGAGCCGGGGCTGTGGGGGATCGGGAGCCGGGGCTGTGGGGGCTCGGGAGCCGGGGCTGTGGGAGCGCAGGAGCCGGGGCTGTGGGGGCTCGGGAGCCGGGGCTGTGGGGGGCCTCCTGGGCGGGTGCAGCACCGCCCCCGCAGCCCTGCTGTGTGGAGGAGCGGCTCGGCGAGGGAGGGGAGGTGCCAGCAAGGTGAGAAGGGTCTTTTGCTCCTTTATTATTCTGCAAAGGGCGCTCAGGGCTTGGTGCTCTTCTCCAGAAGTGGGATATTGCATTGGGAAGGGAGACTGGAGAGCCTGGCCTGGCGGGGTAGGGACCTGGGCAGTGTACCAGGACAGGGGAGGCTCAGAATTTGGAACCACTGTGGTTAGAGAGTGTCCCTGTATCAATGTCCAAAATACTTGAGTCTCACAATTGCTATTGCATTTTTTAAAACCTTTTTTTTCTCTGTATCACTACAGCCAGAGTGAGGACTCTGGTGGTAGCTGAGGGGCGCAGGCAGCAGGGACTGGCGCTGTTTGCCCTGCACATCCCACACTGGTGAGCCAGCCAGCCCAGCGTGTCCATCTGCCACCACAGCCCAGGGACCAGCACCAGCCGTGGGCCTCAGGGTGTAACTGCCCTTCCTGAGGCCCGGGCCATTCCTCCAGGCAGCCATGGACTGTACAGCTGAGGACTGTGTTGCCTTTGTAGGAAAGGTAAGGCTGCACATTTTTCAGAGAAATAATAAATCATCCAGAAATCTCATGTCTTTGTGATCACAGATTGGTCAAAGGAGTCCAGTGAGATACATGGAGCTCCCCAAGTCACCATCCTGGGGGTCTGGCATTACATACCTGCCACCTGAGGCCAGGGTGTTTCCAAGCACCCCTTCCACAAACAAAGCAGGTTTTACTCAGTCCTTAAAGCTTCCTAGGCAAGGATCCCTGACAAACTCTCTAACCTCTTCCAATACCTAAGTTTGGCTCAAGTTTACTTATATCCTAACAAACTTGTCCATCTTATTCTTAAAAATGCCTCTCAGTGGCGACTGCATTACTTATCCAAGTGATCTGTTCTAGTTTTTCCTGGCATCCTGTCTTTCTTGCTCTTTAAGCCTGTTATTTCCAGTCCTGGGCACTGTGGCACAAAAACCAGTTTCCTGCCATGTATAGTGTGTGAGCTTTGCTTTCTATACAGTCACCATGTATTTAATTTTGAACTTCATGTGTATCTTTTGAAATTAAGATTATTATCCTCTGAATAAATGAGGTTCTTGCAGAATAATTTCAGATATTCAACTCCTAATAGAATATTTGAGAAACTTGCTGATAGACAAATTTGATTTTTCTTTTCTGCTGGAAGAAATCGAGTCACCTTGCAATCTTTCCATTGTGCTATGTTTCCCAAGCTAGTAAAATTCTGTGTAAATCAAGGAAAAATGCTTCCCTTAGAAATCTTATTTTGTATCTAGTGTCTTGAGAGCCAATTTGGTGTCATAAAGAAACTACAGGATGTTTAAATTTCAGAATCCCCTTGTACAAATCTGTGGGTATCTTTTCTCATACAAGGCACCATTCAAACACACCCAGGGACATCCTCTCTGAACAGTGAAGGAGATCAAAGCCACATTTGCTGTGTCCTCAGAAGATGTGCAGACCTGCAGGTCAGCCAGCAAAGTGAAACGTTTTCTTGCTCTGGTATGAAAGCTGTGCCATGGCATTCAGCAGAGCACAACTCTGCAGACAGTGGAACAAGTGGCATGGCCTCAGCCCCAGGCCCTGGCCCATGCCTGTTTCTGTGGTTTTGCAGTTGTACTTACAGGGTAAAAACCAAGCAGTCCCTGGGCATCACCCTCCTGTCTGCTGTAACTCCTGGGAAACCTGTTCACCCATATGCAAAGTTTGAATCATTTTGCAGGTGGCCTGGGGTTGTGGCTTCCTGTTATTTGTAGTATTGATGTCCAGGGGGGTTGTGCAATTCCTCCCTTCTCCAAAAGTGGAAGGACAATCCTCAGCAGTGTCTTCAGTAAGGTCTGGGAGAAGCCATAGCTCAAAGAGGTGTAAGCACTGTCCTACATCTCAGTGCCTAAAGGGCCTGACAGTACCTTACTGAATCAATAGAATATTTTTGATGTTGGAATACTGAAATATTTATAGTTCAGGACTGAAGACATGTTCAAACCAGCTTCTTCTAAATGTTGATCACTAATAGAGAACTATGATAGTTTAAAATATCAGTGGCTTTGATAGTTTAAAATATATGGCTTTGTCAAAGGCAGTGTATTATGTCAAATACATTGGCTGTATGTACAAGCTTGGGGTTATTTTTTATGGTTCTAGCTGAAGGGATAAAAATGCCACACACATCTACAAGTTAATGGCTTTTATATAATATATGCAAATATCGTATTTCACTTTGTAGTACTCTTAGGTAGGATCTGGCAATATGTGTCTCCTATTGCTCAAATAAATTTTAACTTAAATTTATATATGGTCTGCACACCTTCCACTGCAATGGAATAGCTGGAACTGGGGCTTGTAGAGAAAGAGGTCCTGTGTGCTGGAATATAATCTTCCAGCCCTCAGACACTGGCCTTGCAGCTCCTAGAGCAGCTGGTGCTGTGTCCAGCAGTGCTGCACTATGTCACCGTGCAGCCATGGTGGGGAATGAAATGAAAATTTCTCCTGAAATGTGCAGTGGTTAACAAAGAGTCCTGTAAAAATCAGTGGAATAGTGAGGTGATGTGTGCAGGGCCTTCAGAAACTCTATTTTAATACACAGAAATGTATTTTACAGCATGAGTTCTTTCCTATTCATATCCCACTTCCAGAAAAGAGTTGTCAAAATGCAAGACAAAGACAGGAGAGGTGGTTACTTGTGTTTTGTGTCTAAACTTGTTGGGACACTCATGGGTTTAGCAGGCCTGGAATGAAAGCTGGAAAAGGGAGCTGATTGTCTGTTAGCATTGTCAAAATCTTTCAGGGAAAGAGCACCTGCTTTCCCCTGTGCATTTGTGAGCAGATCCAGCAGATCTTTGCTTGCCTTCATTGGCAGAACAGCAGTTTCCACTAAAACTGATAGAACTAGCAAAGATTTGAAGGACTCAGAGAAGCAGAGCATGCTCCCAGAATTCTGCCATCTACCTCCTCTGCCCTCAGGCTGAGCATGGCAGAGGAGCAGGACTTGCCAGTCACATACAGGGGGCTGACCTAGCGAGGTGCTGCAGCTTCTTTCATTCCCCTACATTTGTCCCTATAAAAAGCCACATGAAGAGCTGTTGCACAGCTTTGTATATTTGCATAATGTACAACTTCCTTCATGGCAGACGTAATCACCCTAACTGCCACACAAATTGTTTGTTTCAGGCTTGCAGCTGTGGCTCATTGGCTGCTGGCTGAGCTCTCCTCACTGATTTGAGCACTGCAGTACCTTCCCTGCATGCCCTTCTATTGCAAAGACAAGTAAGTAACCCATTAGTTGGCAAATTGTGAATTTGGAGCATCTGTTCCATTGGTTAAATGTCAATTCATATGCATTTATATGATACCACATATCATACACTTCTTGTAGGGTTACATAAGAATATATCAGGTGCTGAGCTGATCTCATAAATTGTCTTCTTAGAGCTGTCAGGTTATTTTATTACTGAGCCCAAATGCATTCCAATCTAACAAATTACCATATCCTAAAGGTTATTGTCCTATCACCCAATTGACAAAACCTTTACATGTAAAACAGAAGAATTACTCCTTTGTCATCCTTTATCATCTGTCAGGATTCCTGTGTTTTAATGACCCTCATCCTTTTCCACTTAATTTAATACTTTCATATATTGCTAAAATGAAAATCTTAATATGTAGGTAGTACATTCAACAAGACATGGTCCTAATGGTGAAAACTGTAAAGATTGGTGTTTTTTCTCCTTATCTCAGAGGCCACTGAGAGGAGTTCAGCTGAATTATGTTGCAATAGCTCTTTCTACGTGGAGGAATGTTTGATGCGCTCTGTTAACATGAGGCAGCAATGTGAAGGCCTCTTTTCCTTTTTTCCTTTTTTTTTCCCCTCCTTTCAGGTTTTGCAAAAGATTACTTAGGTTGCAAAGAATTTTGGTCGTTTTGTGCTAAGGAGCAATACAGACAAGCACAGAGATCATGGGGAAAAGCCAGTATAAGCCATTCCTATTTGAAACCAGGGAAAAGCAACGGGTGCCTTTGTTCAGCCTGATGAGTTTATAATGAACATCATGATAGGTCACAACAAGAAGCATATGGAAAATACACTGTCTCTGCTTTGTTAAGAATGTAGGAACCTGTAGCAGGACTCTCTCCAGATGTACACACAGACCCAGCACAGGAAGCTGAGAAGTCACCTGAGACCTCTGGGCTCTCACAGAGTGCAAATATAAAACATAACCCATTGCTTAACCAACACTTTTCACTTGTAAGGGGTGAAGTGTCAGCATCTTTTCTATTTATGACTCGAGCGGACAGGTCCTTGAAACTGTTGATCTCATAGGAGAGGAGTATTAGATGTGAAGAGGATTACAACAGGGGAAGCAAACACTTGCCCTTGTGAATTTGTATGAACTATATTTAGAATTTAAATCCAAGCATAATTAAACAGTGCTAATGAGACAGAGGGACTTATCTTCATTTGGTGTATAATTGGTATCACTGATTTCCTCATTCATTTTTTCCTAGTTTTAAAGCCTTCTTGTTCCAGTGAGATTAGATGGTAAAAGCTACCCTGCAGAGAGAAAGTATGTGGCCTGGAGCTAAAGTTCAGTTGGAAGCCTTTTAAAAGATGCTGCTTTCTTGATAGCATCAACAACTGACAGCAAAGACACCTGTGAGCATGTAGCCAACAGTCAAGCAAGGCAATCTTTGTGCAGTGTACCCTTGAAAAAAATGCACACAATTTTACAAAGACCATAATGGGGAAGAAAAGTTCACCCTTTCCAGTGAGGGAAACAAAATGCAGTAAGAGTTTTAATAGTTGTAGGTATATAATCCACCACTATTAACTGAACTTTGAATTCCTTCTCAAGAATATGCTCCAACTCATCCAGGAATGTGAAGCTTGCATAGGAACTTCTGGTGACATTTTGTGGTGGGCACACTGCAGCAGGTCTGGGTGGAAGATGGTAATGATCTTGCCCAACTTAAGTAGCTCTGAGCCCATAACCAGAACAGCAGCCTCTGTTTCAGCAGCTCTGTGCCAGTAGCTGATTACATTTCTGAGCAAAGGACAACAGCTACCTGCAGCTGCAGGGGCTTGACTGGGTTTTTTTTTTGTTTTTTTGTTTTTTTGGTTTTTTTAGTTAAAGCCAGTAAAGAAGTGGATGCAATAGGCAAAGTCAGGTTACTAAAGCTCCATTTTTGCTTTTCAGTTTTGTCTTTGGTTGGATTCAGGCTCCTTTTCATTATGCCTCATATGGATACCAATTTTTTTGAGGGCTTAAGCCACATCTGTTGTTTCAAACTGCAGCAAAATCAGCTGTTTCCTGAGGGGTGGCACAACAGTGACTATGCCTGTACATTTCAGTGCTGCCATGCATGCCAGGGTGCTTGTGTTTATTGGCTGACAGAGGTGCTCAGGAGCATGAGACTTTGCTGTGCATCACATCCTAGTGGGAGTACTTGCAGCCAGCTGGAATCTGTTCTCAGTGACTGCCTGTAAAGATTCTCCAAACCCTCCTCCCTCCAAAGTGACCACCACTAACCAAATGCCTGTCCACCCACTGAGCCAAAGAGTTCAAAGAGGAGCACTCCAGTGTCTCTGAGTAAGCTCTGCTGGATAGGAAGAGGATAGAGTGAGATGAATCCCACAAAAACAACAAATGTTTTTCATCATAGTCCAGTAATTCAGCACAGACTTATCCTTTGGGCTGCTGAACCCAAGACTTTGTTTTGTCCTTTTCTGGAAGGGGATTTGAACACTTCCCTGCTAAGACTGCTATGCAGATTAATCTGAAACATAGGAATTGTTACGAACATTTGGTCTCAATTTCCCTTTGCTCAGTTTCACTGGACCACTCTGACTATGTCACCCTCTTAAATACCCCTCTTTCTTTTGGAGACTGTCTCTTTTTACTACTTAGTGCCCTGTTTGCTGTTCTATAAGGTGAGATTTGCAGCTGTACTTCCTGTTCATCGTTGCCTATCTAGGCTATTCAGTCAGCCCTCTGGCACTTACTGATAGCCAGTAATATTGGGTTTCACTTTCCAGGGGAACACATCATTTTAGAAGTTGTTCTGCACCCCAAAAATACCTTCATCTGCTTATATATTTCACAGAATGGCATGTCTGCTCTTGCTGCTTTTTCACAGTAACAGTCCAAGTGCTCAAGCTCTTAATGCTGCCTTGTGGTTGAACAGCACTGAGAAAACACCACTGGTAACCAGAACTGAGAGCAGCAGCAAGTACAGCTGCTCCATTTGTGAGCAGTCCAGAGCCACAGCCACTTGTCCACTGACTCCTGCTGAAAAGATGGCCTTTTTAAAAGCAGGATTTCTTTCTGACTGAACTGTGAAACAGAGGTCCCGACTGTCTACAGGCATGAAAAATCCCATGACTCTCAAAGTGTCAGAGATTGGAGAGTTTAAAAAATTGAGGTCTTATCACTGCTTTCTGCTGCCTTAAACATAATTTTCAATTATATTAGTGCCCAGACAGGTGTGGTTTTGGGTTGTGGGGCTTTTTTGTCTTCTCTCTGAAGAGGTATTAGCAGTAAGATGGGTAAGAAACCTGTTTCAAATAAAAATGCAGCTTTGAACCAACGGTAACTGTTTCACAAATTCAGTAATTTCTAGTACATGGCATGTTATTTGGCAATACAAATATTCCAGTTGCTTTCTTTTTTTTAGAAGTTGTAGTTGCTCTTAAAGGATTTACCCAAGTACTGTTTATATCTACAAAAACATCTCCTATTGTCAGACTTCTGAGTCTTAGTAAAGCAGTGTCACTGCCTGAGACAACACTTTTTCTGTTCCCTGTTTCATGTGAACACATATTTATTTACCTGAGGGCATAAGCAGTATTGTGAAATAGCTCTTCATATATTTACTTACACTTCTAGCTTTTAGTGTCATAGTTGATAATAATTGATGACTCACTTAATACTGAGCTGCTGTTTGCACAAATGGCAACTTTTGTTTACAAGTTCTGATGTTTCTTTAAGAAGTTGCACTATTCCTCTGAGCTGGCTTCAGTTCCCTGATTCTTTCTTTCATGTGTGTAAGCACTGCTTATGGTATGTGCTCAGCTCCAAGCCCATGCAATGGGTAGGTACCTTGAAATGCCTGGATGGGAGGTTTAAAATCTTCAGTTTGATTTTGAAGACCATTAAAAAAACCCTCACTGAACAGAATTTCAGGGGAAATCAGCTTGAGATGGCAGCAAAATGGTCACTGAGAAGTCTTAGCTATTGAAGTGTCTGTCTTTGTGTACAGTACCAAGAACTGGAAGTTATTTCTGTTATGGAAACTGAGAATGTAGTGGGCTTTCCTGAAGATTGGCTATTTGTCTCCATCATTCATTTAGGAGCAAGATCACTGAAATGAACTGTTTGTTCTTGAAACTTGCCAGCAGAGAATGTTTGCAGATGAACTCTGAGATGTGTTCAGGAAGCAGGACCTGGGCAGTGCTATAATGTCCTTTCTGCACAGCAGAAGGTCCAGATGAGCCAACCCTCAGTGAGTCCCATTACCTCCAGTGCCCCTCATCAAACACAAAGCTCATGGCTCTGTGTTGCTTTTGCTAATACTATAATCATCCACTGCAGGCCTTTCTTACTAACTAGCAAGCCTATGTTGACAGTGGGTTTTGCAGCTTGAGTTCACTCATGTTTCCTATGTTTTCAGCTTCTCTTGGTGTTTCTTAGCTCACCTAACCTGCAAGGGCCATGAACAAAGTATGTGACTATGTAGCCATTTGCTGGCAGAGCAAACAGCTCTCAGACAAGAGGATTGTTATTAAAATGTTGTTTTGTGTGCAGAATAGGCCTTTGTGGTTGCCCAAGGTGAGCCTGACCTCTGTGGTTGTTGAAGATCTCTCTTGTGGGTGAGCTGAGCAATGCTGGCGTGCAGCTTTTAAGATGGATTAACTGTGAACCTAACAAAGGAAACAGTTCAAAGAGAGTAAAAACTTTACATTGCACAACTAAGGATGAAACATAACTTTTGATCCTGTAGGACAAAAGTTCCAAGACTGAGAATATGATTATTTGATAGGGTCACAGTCATCTTGTCAGTGCAGAGTAATGTTTGCAGCCTCCTCCTAGGACAGAATTCTTTCTTTCCAGGTGCAAGAAGGGCAGCGGACAGGCAGGCATGTGGCCAGAGACTGCACTCCCCTGCTGTGAGTAAAGTGACAAAATCACATACACCACCTCACCCCTTCCACCCAAAGCAGGACCCCACATGCCATATCCTAGCCTTTGAACTCATTAGTCTTGATGCAGTTTCACATGCACAAACCCAGAACTTTGTTACTAAACTGAAATCATGTGCGCAGGCTGTTCCTAAAGAAATGCCAGTCATCTACCCAAGTAAAAGTCTGAATTGCTAACTGCTCGCTGGCCTAAGCATAAACATGAATTGAGGTTCAGGAAAAGGAGGTGTTTGTTCCTGGCTCAGCTCAGTAGCTTCTAGTCACCATCTGCAAATCTCTTAGATATTCCATAAATAGCAGATTACTATTCTTTAACTCTTTTGCCAGTAGTGCAGGGCAGAAGTGCTGGAGATTCACATGACCTAAATGAAGTTTTCTGTTTGATTGAGGCCGCGGATTTAGGTTTGTTTATTTTGAGATTAGTTCTTGCACTTTAGGTGTTTAACTTTAAAACTGTGCTATGGCAGGTGTTGGCTCTGACTGCAGCTAGAAAAACCCAGTTCCTCTCCGGATATTACAGGGAAATCAGTTTGAAGATTTTAATTTTTTGACGTATACAGGTTTTTACTAGGAGGCACAGCACTGTGCAAGACTACACAAATATATATTAAGGCTTGGTACTACCATGAAAAATGTACAGAATAGGACTACAACAAATAGTTATGAACCACAGACACTTAAAAATGAAAAAACACTGCTGCAGTCTAATTCTTGCCTAACATTACAGGATTCAAATCTAAAATGAAACAGATTCTAGGTGTCTAAGTCTAAGGGAAGAACCAAAAATCTGAGCTTGGTGCCAGCTAGGGCTCTATGCTACAGAGTGATTGTGAACACTTGTTTGACTAGTATAGACAAAACCTGTGTATAATCAGGGAAGACACGGTGCCACAATCAAACATCCCAGATCCTTATCTTGCCCCCTTCAACTTAATTCCATAATTAGCACTTAGATCACAGAGAGGTTGGAACTATTATCCAGGCCTCTCCTTCAGCATTACACTATCTCAGACAAGTCTCTGCCTGTAAGGATTTGCTTTCTTTAAAACTTTCACCCAGTCCCATGGTTAACTTGACTTAAGTCAGCAAACTGCCAACAAAACTCTGAAATTTAGAAATAGCTTAAGCTCAGCCCATTTCTGCCTTCAGATCAGTTGGTTTTACAGTTCCCAAGCGCCATCATTCTGCATCCAGCTGGCATCCATTTGACTACATTTGCTGCTGCTGGGGGGGCAGGAACCAACCACCCTCGTTGCTGAGTCTTATCCTGTAAATTCGGCTAAAACAAACTAGTGCACGCCATCTCGTGGCCCTGCACTGCTATTTCCCGGGAACGAAGGGAGCTCCGATTGCGGCGAGGTTTGATGTGGACAGGATTTAAAAGATGGCTTTCAGAGGCTCAGACACAGCCCCACCTTCTGATCCACTCTCCCCCAGCTAAGAAATGTTCACCATTAGTGCTTTGTCCACACTCCTGCCTTGACCTTGCAGCCCAAGCAGCTGTTTCCTGGAGCAGCAGCAGAGCATCCGACTGCAGAAGGCACTTCAGCACATGCTGATATGGCTGTCACCTCATGTTTTGAGGCAACCCTGTCCTCAAAACACATCAGGGTGCCCGTGCACACAGCCCCAGACCAGCTTTTGGTGGAGCAGGAAATTACCGTATTACATTTTAGAGTATGTAAATAATTTTTAATTACATGCGAGGCTGGGGATGTTCATGGTACATCCATTTTCATTTGCTGTCAGGACTTGTTAAAGAACTCCATGTGTCAGTGCTTTAAAGCTAATGTGCCTTTTCCTAACTGTTCATTAACAGCTGAATATATGAACTCATGAAAATAAGGTTACATCAGCTGCCAGTCCTTTGGTGTAGCTTAAGTTCCTATTCCTCCTTACTCTCTCTCTTTTGGTGGGAAAATCAAGTCATTAAGAGACCCTTGCCAGAGGTAATTAAGGTACAATTTCATCACATCAAGTTGAGGGAATTAGATAAAGAGGGACAGAGTACAACAGTATGACTTCAAGGCCTGTGTTTTCATTTTAAGTAATAAATGTTCAACTTTGCAATGTTTATGACTTTTTAGCTGAGAGATTACAGCTTAAAACTGCACCACTGAATCATCTCCAAATCTGAAGTCACATTTTCTTCAGTAGAATTGCTGATGGTAACACTGCCTTACTTCCACTGCTCTCGTAGCTGTCAAAATGCTGGATTTATAGTCAGCAGCAAGAGACTTAAAATAGCTAACAGAAATGTTAAACTTCAGACTAAGCATCTTCTTTTGTCTGCTACTAGAGACAAGTGCACAAGACCTATGACAGTTTGCAGCTTGCTGTTGCAAAGCATAGAATCGTGCCAGAGAACACTGTGCCATACTGCAAGAACAAAAACTTCTACCCAAGGACTCTAGTTAAAAACATCTGATCACAATCAGCAACTGCTCTAAATTTGGTTTGTGATAAACATTTTCACTCTTCTTGCGTTGGAAGTGTGTTGGAACAAAGCTGCAGGAAAGGCTGTTAGACTTGTGAGGCTCAATGAAGTTTGATACCAACATACTTTCTCTGTTGGAGGAAAGAAAAGAGGGAACATCCTTCTTCTCATGTCAAGGTTTAATTCTGAGGTATACGACACTGGATTTACAAAGGTAAATAAAAATACATTCTGAGAAACAACAAGTGCCCTACTTAGCAAGGCAGAGGGATTTCACACTCCAAGCAGCTGAGAAAGGAAACTGCTTACAGTATGAAAAAGTATTTGGGGTCTGTCTTTGACATGGGCTTTTGCCATAACAGATTATGAGAAATGCACAGCAGTGGGGCAGAGGAGAGACAAATACTTAGGTGATAAAGAGAAGACAGGACAACAGGTATTAGATAAGGCTTCCACTTGAACAAATTATTTGAGACATTACCATTATGATCAGAAGTCAGATGCAACTACTGTTCCAAACACTGCTCAGGCAAGCTACATTGCCAAAATTAATTACACAGCTGTTGAGACAGACTTCAGCTCGAGCCTGCTGATGATAGGGGTAAGTTTGCATATGCTTGTAGCAACCACATACAAATGAAATCTCAGTAATACAGAAGGACTGGAGTGCTACAGAAGAGTTTTCCACATCAACTGTATTTGGTAACAAAAGCAAATGCTAGCACCTGGAGTACAGTGCACATAACAGTTTCTACAAGTGTATCATCTACAGTTAATCTGCAATTTTTGTCCTAAATATGAATTTAAAAAGCCAAGTATGAATCATATGCAGGCAGATTTAATGACTCATTGCCGCAATAGATTTAACCACAAGTGCTGATCCTGCCTGCCATTAAGATGTCTGGCATTCCCTCTTGGATCCATTCCTCTGGAAGGTGGCCCTTTCACAGATCTGTGATCCAGAGAGCTAAGCTTAAAGAATTAAAAAAAAAAAAAAGATATTTTGTCACACAAGGAATAAAATTCCAGGAATTTATTGCTATATGTATGCTTAATCCATTAAGTCATCTTACAGTAGTCATGAAGTGCCAAATTGTGTGCTACATTTAACATTCCATGTATTCCCTTCCCAATGCTGTTTTACAGTGGGCGTATGAAACAACTCAGCAGTGGTCACGAAACATGGCTTGAGCATCTCTCAAGAGCTTAAAGACAAAGATTTGTGTACAAGCTGAATAACAGCATGTCAGTTAACAGGCCACTCAGCAATTTGAACAGAAATATCTTTAGGTGGAAGTTTTGCAGCGTTAAAATTCACAACTCAGACTAAACATTCTCATCCCCACTGCAGAAACAAGATACTTGCAAAGAACAAGAACTATGGTACGTAAATGTCACACGCAGGACCCGCTCCATTGCTGTCAGAAGCACAAGTTGCTAATTATAAGCAAGGACAAGCCTGGCAGGGTAAGGCTGTCAGCCTGTATTAAAAACATATACCTCAGAGTTTGGCAGTGGAACTCTGTTTACCACCTTGACTTTTTTTTGGTAACATACAAGTTCTTCCTCCCCCCCCCCCCTTTATAAATCCCCTTTTATTTTTATTATACCTCCATATTATTTACAGGACTTCTAAAGATTAAGTACAAACTAGTATGAAATTAATGATAGCTTGCTTTTCAAATATGTATCCCATGGCTAAATAAATACCAAGCCAATCCAACAGAGTGATCTGGAGTTATGATTCAGAAGCTTGTACATCTGTGATTCCAGTTGTTTTTTCATTAGCTGCAGAGGATTCATTTGATCTGTCAACAATAGTTGCCCTGGAGGTTGGGGTAGCACTATCCAAGGTGAGTGCAGAGGTCTCCTCTACATTTTCAGGAGTGCCAGGGTTGATGGAAAAGCTTCCAGCTTGAGTGATAGAGGGAAGCAAATCTGTAGGCACTGTAGATGCCTCTGTGACCAAAGGAAGCATAGGAACACACTTGGGTGGCATTGACAGAGGTGTTATTCCCATTAGATGCAGAGGTGGCAAGGGGGGAAGGGGTTGCAAACCTGAAGAGAAAAAAGGGGAAAAAAAAGGCAGTGAGCTGCTGCACAGCACAGACAGCTCAAATGGTGTTTGTGCAGCACTGATTCAGCAGGCTCCTTGCAAGCCTGACACTTTTCAGATTTCAGAATTGAAGAATCAGAGTCAATTCAAGGTGGCTTGTACCTCCCCAGAAGAGTAGGTACTTAATGCATTAGCACTGATGACTAGGTTTTTCTGGCCTTAACTGAAACAGTCAGAAACAAGAAGTTAACAAAAACCATATTCTACACAAGCTTCCAGTACATTTTTGCTTGCTCCATGAGCACCTTCAGCAGTTTTGCTGAATTCAAAACTATAAATCTAATATTGGTTCATAATTCTGGCATTCAGTTCAGGGAGCTCCAATCCCCTAATCTATCTTAAAAGGAAACACTTCATATTTTCGTTTACCCAAAAATAATATACTTTCACTTTTGGCACAATCTCTTCTGAGATATAAATCAAGTAATAAAAAAAAATGAAACATCTAAACACAGACACAGGTTTAGAATTAGTTTATCTAAAGACATATTCCTCATCTACCAGATCTGGGCACTAACATCCACCCCCATCTCAGACAAACATTTCATTTATCCCCTTTTCAGGACCCTTCCAAAGGGGTCTAAATTAGACTGTCAAGGATAACTCTAATGACAGAGTTTCAGGGTGCAGAAGTACATACCAGGCTGTATCATTTCTGGAACAATCTGTGGTGCAGGTAAATTAAGTTTGGACAGATCAGTCAGGTTAGGAAGCCCTGCTGGTAATGGCATCAGACCTAAGAAAAGAGTGGAACAATTACAGCTGAAAACTTAAACTTGTCTTTTTCTAACTGCTTCTTAGATCTTGTTGGTAACTTAAAACGTGCTTTAAATCTTGACTATAATTTTTACATGGAAGAATGCCAATTCACCTGAATTTCAGCTTTTAAGTTGCACAGTGAGAACAGATACCTACTGCAGGAAATCTGGACTAGCAAATACATAATCCCAAACCTTTCAGATTTTTCTGAGGAAAGCAGAATCTTACTTCAGAATTAGAAGGTTTGCATTCTGAGTTCAGCTTTCAACAAAGGTGGTTGTTTCAACACAGCACTATACCAGAAGTTCTCCATTCCCAATTTGAGTGGCAAACAATAATAATATGATTACATACACAGTATTTCCTGATCCCTAATATTGATCACTCTATTATTAGTCTTTTCTACTTAGTTCATGACTAGTTAATCACAAAAATGTATATCAAAAGGCAAGACAAAGGAACTTTCAAAGTCAGAAAGGACTGAAAGAAGAGAAACATACAATGAATGCAACACATGCCCTTCCATCACTGTGTTTGCTATGGAACATCCTTCTGCTCCTGAATTTTCCACTTCAGAAGAGCTTTTTTTTCTGGCAGAAGTGCTCTGTTTGTACTTTGTGTTTATTTCAGAAAAGGCTAATTCAGAAATAAACAGTTGATACTACAGTATGAAGACAGAGAGGAGAAAAGTCTTAAAGCAAGGCCACGGTACAGAGATTTTGATTAAAACCCAGCCATCTTTACCTACATGAAGGCTGACATAATCTGATTCAAAGAGCTTTCAGGTCATCTATATGCAATTTTTTTTCTTTTTTTTTTTTTTTTAAATCTGAAAAAAGCTGAACTCCATACAAATTCACTCGAATTTTAAGCCTCCAGTATATTTAGCAAGAACAATTTCACTAGAACGTCCATGCAAATTGCAAGAAATATTCTAATTGCTTTAAAAAAAATGATCCTATTCAGAGAAAAAGGTGAACAGAAACCTTGTATTTGCAGAGCTTAAGGAAGGGGTGGATTAGGTAGCTGGGGAAGAAAAGGACAATGATCTTTTTCTTCTTAGATAAAATAGAAAACTACTAACAAGTTCAGCTGCTGTGAGAGTTCTCTGCCCTTGTCTGCATGCACTGAGCTCTACTGCACATTGTTTCTGTGTTAGAGGCTGTCCCTCCAAGCCTTATGTAATGGATACATCTTTATCTACTTGTCTCGTAACAAGCAAAACATAAAATACAGCTCCTTCAGTGTCCTGGAAGGCACAATTGAGTCCTGTACCAGCACACCAATGCCACAGCAAAATCCTATACAATCCTTATTTTACCCCTTGTGAATACTTCTGGAATAGTAGTGTTTGAAATGTTCATTATTATCAGGAAACAGCCACACTGTAGAAAGACTCTTACTTGTATTATACCAGTTTAAATTCCTATATAATTCAGAAACAGTAACTGCAACATAAATTCTATATTGTTAGCCCTGTATTTATACTAGAACAGTGATCAAGCTGAGTATTTAAGAATGGGTTTCCTAAAATGTTGCAAATAGCAAAGCAAACCTTCCTGAGAAATCCTGAATACTGCATCCACTGTGCAGGGAACTCTAAAAGGTAAACTTTTAACTCTTGCTGCCAGGTCACTGCTCTGTGCCACAGACATGCTGTGAACATACTCCAAGAAAAATAGTTCTTCCTTCACAGTGTAGAGGTTGCACAGAGAGAGATCTTGCATGAAATGCATCAGTTGTATCAAGTTATACCTTCCCCAACAAGCAGTGGAAAAGGCAGCTCTCTTCCCTTGCTCCCATAAGATTTTTGTTTCCGAAATGTTTTAAGATGTTTTCCCTACTCACCTGGTAATGTAGTTGCTGGGTTAACTGGTGGCACAGAGGTGAGGGACTGACTGACTTGTGGTGGTAATAATGGAACTGTTGGAACACCTGGTGGGGTACACAGGGAAACAACATTGATTTTAAGCATACAACACTTCCTCTTCTTTCCCTAAGGAGTACAAATAAATAATTGCTTATAGGAATATTACTATTTGCCTTAATATTAAAATGCTAATAAGCCAAATAGTATTCTAAGTAATACACATGGTGTTTTTAATAGAAGCTGTTTGCAACTATTTTGTGAGCAAGTAAGGCACAAATCCAGTACATTAGCCTTTTTTGTTGAGAAAAAATTTAGGAGAAAGTTTTATTCTCTCTTCTGCTGTCTATTCAATGAATTAGAAACATCTATGAGAATAAAAAGTTAGAAAACCCATGCACATCAGGTCAGTTCCTTTCAATACCAACCTGTGCTGAGAACATTACTGACAGTAGTTGAAGGTGAGCTAATAGAAAGTCCTGAGAGACTCTGCTCAAGGCCTGCTGACCCAGGAGGGAGGGTGCTTGAGGGATTAACTGATGATAGCTGAACCTTATTGATAGAGAAAAGAAAGTTCCATCATTAGGGTTTGTTTGTTTGTACATGCGCCAAGAGAGGCAGAAAAGGAATAAACATCATTATCCATTTTCACCAAGCCGAAGGAGAGGGACCACAACTTACCTCTGTGAAACCATCTTTGAGGGGACTGAGAGATGCACTAGGCAACTGCCCTGGGAGAGAAATTTTCTTTCCCTCTTCAAATGGGCGAGTAGGTATCCTATGCAAATATCCATAACCAATGCCACATCCTAGGCTTTTAAAATATGAAGATTTTTAAGTCAGGTAAGTGGCTTTACAGCTACAGACTATAGCAAGCAATGCATGAACAACTCAAGACACCCACAAGTTTCCAGGTAAATGCTGTACAACCTTCCCCTCCTGCCCCCACACTGCCTCACTTTCTATGGAGAAATAAACAATACAAAACAATTGAAAGGAAATGCTGTAGCTTTAGCAATAAATACTCAGCACAAAATAAAATTCATTATTATTTAAACCAAGCAGCTATACAGCTTGAAATTCAACTCTCAGTTCTTACTTGCAGTGCTGTGTTCTGGCTACTCACAATACTTCAAGGATATACCACAAGCTAATGACTATTTGGAATTTAATGCAGAAAGAACCACTGCACTTCATGCACTTCTGCACTAGCTAATTTACTGATTTACACCCCTCTTATTAGTAAGTGTGTCTGAATTTCAAGTAAATATATAATTTATTAGAGGAGAAACACTCTTGATATAACAACACTTTCCTTATCTTTGTGGAGAAGTTAAACCCAGCAGTTTTCAGGCTGGTGCTGTAAGAAAGTTGCCCCATCCCCCTGTAACACATTGTCTCCTTACCTGCCTTCTCCACCCCAGGCAGAATTTGGAGTAATCACCACTTCCCGACAATTATCTGTGTCTGTGTTGTACACGTAAAGTTTTAATGGCTTTGCTTCATGTGTTTCAATAAGGGAAAAGAGATCTTCAGACTGCAAAAAGATAAAAATGAGTAAGGGCTTTCTTATTTTATCATTTGGCATTAGATCGATGATCCTAGTCCTGACTTTCTGTAATGGACTCTGGTAGCAGCCATGGTGCAGTTTTTGCAGTGCTGCTGTTTTATCAAAAGGCCAACTTTAAAATGTGTTTTGCTAGCACAACTCAGAAGACGTGGCACAACCCAGATATGAAATCTGCTATTCAAAATATTCATTTTAGAGCACAGAAGTTTGTATTTGACTTCATGAAGACATTTAAGAGCAGTTCTTATTTCCAGAACTGCCTTTAAGAAGAGGCACCATGCCAGAGCTCCTTCCTCTGCATCTGATTTCCATTCACACTGAACAGCAACAGAGCCAGGGATGTTTCAAACTGCCCTGGTGCAATTGTGGTTTTAGTTTTTAAAAAATAAAGACCTTATTTTTTATACTTACCTCATTCATGACAGTATCTGCTCCAATGATATAGTCACTATGAGGTCTAAGTCCAGCTAATGCAGCAGGAGAATTTGGCTCCACTTCCTAGTTTTAAGATGGAAAGTCACAAAACACTATTAGCAGAACAGACAGACATGCACTCCACACAGGCTCTGTGTCAGACAAACTGGTCAAGTTTTCAACACAGTAACGAGCTAATGAAACACGGGCTCCATGGCAGTCCCCTTCCACATGGTTCTGGTGTTGTACCAAACACAGCACCTCTGAGTACTGTACAAACCCATTCATTTCAATACAAGACTTGTCAATACAGTCACAAACATACATCTGTGTGGGAAATGAATTTGTACAGAATTCTCAAAGCCTGACAGAACTTTCAAAGAAGGTTCAAAAG
Source organism: Passer domesticus (assembly GCF_036417665.1). Classification (NCBI taxonomy): domain Eukaryota; kingdom Metazoa; phylum Chordata; class Aves; order Passeriformes; family Passeridae; genus Passer; species Passer domesticus. The sequence continues at coordinate 23,687,201 of NC_087483.1, forward strand.
TCTACCCAAACCCCAAATCAATCAAAGCCAGTTTGATCAATGAGACCAGTTTGATCTCATGCCTTTTCAACAGGAAGACAGCAACACCAGCAATGAGAATACTTCCAAGGCCATACGTACCAAGACGTGCCAGACGTTTTCATTAGCCCCGTCAAAGCTGCAGAAGCGAATGCTCACTCCCAGCAGGCCCTGCCCACCCCACATGTTGCTGGGGGTTACAGATGTTTCTCTCAGTTCCAGTGTTTTGCTACTGTACACAAGCATTTTTACAGGTTTTTCAACGTTTGCTTTCAGCAGGTCCTTGAGAGTGTCATTGTCTTTATTCTGCAAATGTTTAAAAAAGAGCTTGGGTAAGTGTTTGACAGAACAAGCATTCAGTTCTACAGCAACACTTGTATTCCAAAGGTGCTGCACTGCACATTACCAGAACATGCATTAACAGCTGCTTTGGAACAAGCTTCCAGTCCCTTCACAGTTCTACAGTACAACTCTGGAAAACCCCCGGGACTTCACAGTACCAGGTCATACCTTCCAAAAATGAAAACACTTCAACTGGTTCAGAGGCTTTCTTGAATCCAGGCATACTGGCACAGAGCTTCCCACAGTGTTTTTTTCCACTGCTATTATGGTCTGTTGTTTGACAATAGCTCTGCTTGGAAGCTCCCCCTGTGCCTCCTGCCCAGCCAAAAGCTCTGACAGCAGCTTTTCACTCCACGTCTTTGGTCTGTGTGCAGTTTGTGAGTTCTCATGGAAGCAAACAGAACTAGGAGGGCACTAACATAAACCATGAGGGTGGATCAGCAGGCAATTCTGTCTTGGTGCAGATGTCTGCAGAGAGCAGGTCTGTCTTATCCTCCAGCTAAACTCAACAGAACTGTTCCTACAGGGTGAAGGAAATCAATTCCTGATGCAGTTTGCCTTCCTCACTTTAAAGTAAGAAGAAATATTTTCTATACATTTAAATAAAACAAATCCGTTGGTTTACCTATAAATATCCAATTCTCAACACATTGTTTATATTAAAAGTTTATAACAATGCACTTACCAATCTCGAACCATTAATGGACACGATAAAATCAAAGAATGGCTCCAATCCAGCTCTATGCCCTGGTGAGTTTTCTTGTACCTAAAAAATTCAACAAGAATTTAGTAAAAGTGTTCCAATGCTGATTCACAGATTAGAATTATATTTCTGCTTTTGCCAGCTGTAGTTCTAGAAGCTAGTAATATTTGTATATATAATTTTAACATATTCATATATAATCATATAATCTATAGAACAAAAAAATCCCTCCCTTAAAAAAATAAAATACAGATATTTCAAAAGAATTAGTCATTTATAAATTATAAAATTATAAATTGAGGAATGACACAGCAGTAGCCACTCCCTGGGAAAAGCAGTGCTTAACAGTTGAATTGGATAAACTGTATGTATTTGTTTCAAGAAAGGAGATTATAGTGAAAGGTGAGGTTAATTAATTCTGAAAAGGTTGGTTAAAAAGTACTATCTTTCCACAGTAGTACCAACATTAGACCTTGCTTTTTATCTTATGCTTACTAAAGGAATAGAGAGTCACATCTGTAAGCAGCACAGGTTGTTATCTCGTGATGAAACATCACCTGGTGACATTTGTGAGACACAGAGGGCATCTGTACCACCAGTGATTTCATTAACAGACCTTCAGCTTGCAGGAAAAGACATGCAATTTTGCAGCCCTGGCAGCTCAAGTAAGACAAGGCTCACTAAGACAAGGCCTAAGTTTTGGATACACACTACTGCCAGAAGCTAAAAGTATGCTTCTAATTCCAAATGGAATAACTGAGAGACATTTTGCCAACGTTATTTTTTCACTATTGCTTGCATTGCTGACAATGAAAAGTGACTCTAACATGGCTGTCAGATTTTTCCTACAGCTTTTTTGGTAAGGACACTCTTTTTCTGAGTGGAAGCTGATTCATTTTACCCACTGGCTTTTTCTTTTATGTACTACAATCACCTTCCAAAAAGATCTAAAGCCATTACCCTTTACAGTGCAGTTCCTTACATTACATATTATTCTACCTGACAGAAGTGGTAAAAATGTTTTTGATTGTTCAATACTGGCCTGATTCTGCAGGAACTGAATTTTCTTAATATGACTTATCTAGAACAAAATATTCTAATATTCCACCATCTATTGCATAGATAGTGTTTTACAGTTTGTGTTTTTAATGAACCTGACATGCAGGCCTTATACCAAAATTAAATCAGCATATGGCTTCAGAACTTTCTGGGGAAACAGTTTTAAAGACACAACATGTGTTAGTTAAACCTCAGCATTAAAAATCAGTACATCCAGCATAACACTCCAGATTTTTGGGACTGGATATATGTCACGGCCTTGAAATTATGAAAGGCCAGACTTCATCTCATTCAGAGATTTTCCTCCATTTCTAAATGAACTTCTCTGAAATAAAAAACCAAACCACACCAAAATCACAACAAACTTCCTTCTTCCTGACAATATTCCTCCCTAATGACCTCCAAGAGATTATATCCTGAACACTGTGAGCCAAGAGTGGCCAGTATTCAATAGAGCAACTTTTTGAAATAAGATGGAGTACATACAATAAACGAGAACTACAAGTGTTCAGCATCCATCAAAGTCAAGCTCACTGACACCTGGGATGGATAAATAATTTACTCAGAATTTGTGTTCTGCCCCAAACTGATGAAAGGACTGAGAGAGTTTACAAGTTCCAAATGATTCGTTTACAGAAAGTGTGTTCAGATGTTGAACTCCTTGCCCCAAACCCGTCACAATCCTGAACACCTCTGCATGGTTTGTTTCTAAGTGGGCATGTAAAAACTACCAGGAAGCTGTAGCTGAAAGGAATCAAACCCTTATAGTTGTGTCAATCACGCCTCTGAAGCAGGTTATGTGCATCCCTTCTGTCCCTGCTCTGCACAGGTTGTCACAAAGCTTCCTGTTTCCTTGGCCTACCTTCAGTGATGGAAAAGCACCTGGCAGTCCCAGAAATGTCACCCAGAAATTCTGAGTTCATTCCACATGAAAAGTCTCCTCCTTAAAGAAGTGCATGCTCAGGCCTGCACAATGGCACTGACCCCCTGCTGGCTTTGTCACACATCTCACTTTCAGTCACTACCTGCCCAATTCGTCACCACCACACGGTGCCAATGCACAATACAGCTCTCTGCTCCCAGCTCTGTGGCCAGGATTCTCTTCCAGGACCTACCAAAGGACAACCAGGGACCTTAGAAAATACAAGGACACAAATTATTCCACCTCTAGTAAGGATGGAGATAAGAAAGATTCCATGGATCCATACATAAACTCTGTGCCTCCTGGAAAATTTGGCTTTATGCAGCTTTGCTGGGTGCCCCAAGTAGGTATTTAGTAACTTGCCTTTGTAATTGAATAATTGCTGAGAAATAGCCAAGTAATACCATTTACAACAGATGCTACTGCAGGCAAGGTACCATCCCCAGCAGCCTGGGAAGGCTGATTCTCTCAAAGCCAGCTGTTATTTCAGAAATACAAGTCACAGACCTGTATGGGTAAATGCCATCATTTTCTAACAATAGAGACAAACAGTGGCACAAAAAAACACAAAGAGACTGCAGCAATGCAACACCAGAGCTTTTTAAGAGCAAATTAAGAAAACCTCTATGAAATGCTGAATATCAGAGGGCAGAAAAGGGCCTCACACAGTGCTGTAGGGTTTCAGTTTCTCACCAAGATGACAGCAGGGCTGCCGAGTACATCGATCACACACTGATTTCACTTCTAATTCACTGTCAAGAATTAAACAGGAAAAGGGTTTCAAGGTCAATACACCAATTTTAATTTGCAGTACTGAAAAGACTTTCCTGTCTTTCCATGTAAATACGTGAAGTTTTTCTTTGCTGCACACTGTTCCCAACACTACCATTCTATGCCTACACAGTATACATTGCACATTACATATTTTAAGAAGTCTGCTCAGCAGCACAGTGGTCACAATTTGAAGCCCCAAGAGAGCAGTGCAACTGCAAATGAAGTTAGGCACTGAAATGTGCATTTTTCAGAGGCAGATGAAGGCTCTGACCACTTCTGAAAGTCAGCTACCTTATACTAGTTTGTAAACTTTCAGAAGCTAGGCTTCAAGCATTAAATACACAACTTCCAAGCCTTTCTTTTTTCCCCACATAAGAAACTCTTCCCAGTATTCTACTTTATTCGCAAAGAAATACTGAAAGATTTTTTGTAGTTCTTCCACCCACTCCATAACTGGCACTAAAATTTCATTATGTATCATATATAAGCAATTCCTTCTAGATCTCTAGAATCTCTTTGATTTCTGTCAGTTATTTTAATAATTACATTGTATAACTGAATTTAATTCCTTGATGAAACACAGTTTCCAAAAGAAAAAGCTTTGTAAGTTTTTAGTAAGAAAACAGATTCTATTTATGTAGATAACCTTTTATTTTAGCACAGAGAATTTAACTCAAGCTTTTAAAATGTGAACCACCCTTAAAAGATCACTTCATGCCACATGTTTGTATCACTATTACATCAAACCAAAGCACACAAACAAGAGTGGGAAATCTAAACTTTGGGCACTGCTGCTCAGTATCTTTTAGGGAGAACACCACGTAACATGGCAGCATACAAATTTCTCACACATAAAAATTCTTACATAGAACCTTACAACAATTTAGTTTGAAAAAGACCTGTATGACCACCGAGTCCAACCACTAACCCAGCATTGTCAAGTTCACCATTAAATCTAACCCAAAGGCCACATCTATGCATGTTCTGAGTGTCTTCAGGGATGGTGATTAAACCACTTCCCTGGGCAGCCTATTCCAGTACCTGGCCATCCTTTCCTAAAATCCAGTCTCTAAATATCTCCTGGTGTAACTTGAGGCTCTTTCCTCTTTTTTCACCACTCTTTACCTACGAGAAAAGGCTGCACCCTTCTCTCAGGGAGCTGTGGAGAGCCATGAGGTCTTCCCAGAGCTCCTCTTCTCCAGGCTGAACATCCCCAGCCCCTTCAGCTGCCCCTCACAGCTCTGGAGTTGTGCTCCAGAGCTTCTCTGGGCCTGGTCCAGAGCCTTCAATGTCTGTCTTGTACTGAGGGGCCCAGAACTGGACACAGCACTGGAGGTGTGACCTCAGCAGTGCCCAGTACCAGAGGACAGTCACTGTCCTGTCCCTGATGGCCACATTATTCCTGACAGAGGCCAGGGTGCCACTGGCCATGGCCATCTGGGCACACAGTGGCTCATGTTCAGCTGCTGCCAAGCAGCATCCCCGGACCTTTTCCACTGGGCCACTCTCCAGCCACTCTGCCCCCAGCCCCTGGGATGTTGTGACATCTTCTAGCTGAAGAAACAGTCAGGTCATTACATCAGCCTGCGCAAACTACAGCAGTGTCACACTGCTGAGCAAGAAAATTACTCAAAATTTTCCTTCATTCTGCTTTGAAGAGCAGAAACAAACACCTACTGAGCAATACACAGAGTCAGCCAGTTGGTCTAATCAGCCACACACCTTATGTTAAAGGAAACTCGAGGAGAATTGCTTCAAACAAATGACTCATTACTAGGTCTGCTTATGAAGAGACTTGGGCTACAGAACACTTGGCAACTTTTTCTCCCTCTTACCAAAAAAACCCCCAAAAAACCACAATAACCACCTACATTTTAATGTCTAGAAACCAACAACGCAACCCAGAGCAACTTCTGCTGTCAAGTATGCATATGATGAAATTCTTTTCCTTTGACAGCACCTCAGCCCTGGAGGGTTCCTAATTCCAACTGCACTGCTGATAAAGCTCACAATGAAAGCAACGTTGCACTGAATATCAGCAGAAGTAGCCAAAAGAATTAAGTAACCTGCAAATCTTACATTGAAAATTAATGGCAGTGGTGTTCACTTGTTGCATGTATTTCTGTTCCTGTTTGAAGTGAGCAGAGAGACAGACTTTTTACTAGTTTGGTGGGGAGCCAGCATGTACAGTCTACAAGTCTCACTGTAAAAAAACCTGTAACTTGCAACAGTCTCAGTCTGCTTATCCCTCTGGCAACTTGTGCCTGGCTCCTACAGTCACACTGAACAATGTAATCTCTTTGTTTCACGGCCATTTAACACATATTTTCATTTATCTGCCTTACCCAAACAATTTCTTCCAGTAATTGAAAAATTTTTCAGACATTTCTCTAATTTTCCCACATGTAACGAAATCTTTTAAACAATCACTTTACATTATTTACAGAAGTTTGGTGTTATCAAAGAAATCTGACCTTACTCAGATTAGATCTGCAACACTGGAAGGCTACTGCTGTTTTCCTTCTACCATTCCCATTTACTTCATTAAAGTACTGAGCTCAGAAGGAAAATGTACTGGAGAGTAAATCAGAACAGAACAGCAGCTTGGCTTGACCCCAGGTTCTACTGAAGTCAGTCCATGCAGACAGAGCACCTGCAGAGCTCCTCCAACAGCGCGAGCCCAACGCTGTCTGTAACAAACTTACTGCAGAATGGCAACTGGAAAATCAAACTTGGAAAAACTACAGAGAGAAATTCTAGTCACACTGATGCATGCCACGTGCATTTCAATAAAATCATCTCAAATTATAACTGTTAGGCTGGGATCATGATGCAGCTTAAGAAGCCTGTCCACAGACAAATAGTAATCACTCATTATTGTGGCATCTCAGGGTATCAGTAAGAAGACAAGGCAGTGAAAAACAGAGATATCAGTCTTTTTAGGACAGCAGGCAGGTCCTTTCCTGCATTTAACATATATAAGGATTTGTTCTTGGAAATCAACTCCTTTAATGTGCACCTCTCAATTACATTTACAAAGACTGGCAATCAAACACTCTAATTTTGGGTCACAGCAAAAACATTACAACAAAAAAGTGCCTAAATGAAAACAAAAGGCACCAGATCCAAGCAAGATTAGAAGAAAAAATGAGTGGATTCTACTCAATTTATTAACATGCTTTAATGGAACAGTATGAACTCATAAATCTGATGTAACTGATACTCTAACTGCAAAGTACATACTGGCTTTACAAGTGTCCAAATTAAAGAGTTAATGAAATTTACACTGTACTATGCTAAAAACCGGAAAAAAAAAGTCTGCCAGTTTTACCAAGCAGCAGTAAAGTTTTTGTGGGGGGAAAGGAGAAGACAAAGTGGACTAACATAAATTAGTAACGCTGGACTTTTATATACCATTAATATTAAAAGGGAGGTAAAAACTCACTGTTAATTTAGTCCATACATAAATTTTAAGAGACTGTTTGGATTTGATCAGAACATCAGTATGTGCTTCTCAACAGCACAGAACTTATCCAAGAGGCTCCAGTTCCAACAAGCAGCAGCCAGCACGGCACCCGGAGGCAGAGCGCTCGCACTGCGCCTGCCGAGGCGAAGGCTCGGTGCTGCGGGCTGGCACTGCCTCCAGCACGGCCCGGGGGCCGTTCTGCTCGCTGAAAGCAAAAGGAAGGGCTTCCAAAGGCTCTCCGCAGAACCTCAGCAGAGCAGCCCAATAAGGTATTTTGTATTTCACGTACAAAGTTGTGTGAACCAGTGTACCTGTGGACAGCGGTACTCTCGGCGGAGCCGCAGCCCTGAGTGTGCTGAGCACCGTGATCCCACACGCTGAGCTGCTGCGGGGCCAGCAGCTACAGCCCGGCCCGCTCCGTGCTGCAGCGACCAGGGCGAGCCCGGCGCGCTATCCCGGGAGCACCGGGACCCGCGGGGCTGCTGCAGAGGCCGCCTCGCCCTCAGAGCTCCGCTGCCCACAGCCGGCATCGCCTCCCGGCCCGGCCTGCTCGCACGGAGGCACAGCCCGGCGGCACGGCCCGGCCCGGCCCGGCCCGGGATTTGTTTGTTCGGGACCAATTCTTCCTGCAGGCTTCCCCAGCCCGGGAGCGGCAGCGCGGGCCCGGCGCACCTCAGCGCTCCCACGAGCGGCGGCGGAGCCCGGGCGGCCCCGCTGCCCGAGCGCGTCCCGGGGCCGAGCGGGGAGCCCCCGGGCCGCTCCAGCGCGGCCCCGGGGCGGGATCGGCCCCGCGGCCAGGGCCGTGCCGCGGCGCCCTTACCCGCAGGACGTGGTAGCCCTCGGTGCCGCCGCCGGGGATGTCGATGCTCTGCGAGGCGCCCATGGCCGCAAACGCGCCGCGACGGGGACGTGGCACCGCGCGCTGCCCCCGCCCGGCGCCGGGCGGGCCCTACGGCGGCCGCGAGGGGCCCGGCCGCGCGCTCCGCCTGCAGCCGTGCCGCCCCCTGGCGGCGGCGGACGGGAAGAGGCCGCGAACCGCTTGGTGTTGGCTGCAGGAGCGGGGCACGGTCAGTGCGTGCCCACAGGCGGCAGGGCACAACCTGCGCTGCCTCCTCGGCTCCCACAGCTCCGAGCGCCGCTGCCCCTGCGAGGCAGAGCCGGGCGGGGCTGCGGGCGGCGCCGGGAGCGCAGGAACCGCCTGGGAGCGGGAGCGGGAGGAGCAGCGCGCCGGCACGGGGCAGCGAGAAATGCTGCCCAAGGACCGCACTTTGGATTAACCCCTTCCAGGCCCGCACGGCACACTTGAGCGCGATAACGGGGCCGATCCTCGCTGCCCACGGAGACCTTTGGAGCGGGAGAGCCGCGGGCTGCCGGCCGCGCCTCACGCCGGCAATGACATCCTGCCCGGAGCCAAGAATGACATCCTGCCATGAGCCGAGAATGACATCCTGCCCGGAGCCAGCGGTGACACCCTGCCCGGAGCCAGCGGTGACATCCTGCCCGGAGCCAGCGGTGACATCCTGCCATGAGCCGAGAATGACATCCTGCCCGGAGCCAGCAGTGACACCCTGCCCGGAGCCAGCAGTGACACCCTGCCCGGAGCCAGCGGGATGCCTCGGGGCAGCCGGAGAAGGCGGACTGTCCCGGAGCACTCGGTGGCTGTCAGGGAGCACTCGATGTCAGATTCAGATCTTCCCTCTCCCAGCGTTCTCTGTTCCTTTGTCACAGCTCGCCCATGCAGGCCAGTGCGTCCTGGCTCCACAGAGCCTCAGAGAAGTGACCTCTTTGAGGAATGCTGCTGTCACCGGTGTTTCAGTGATGCAGAAACACTGTTTATTAGTGAACTGCAACACAGTGTTAAAGATTCTTAATGGCGTATGGAAAGGATATTCAGATTAACGTACTTCACTTCTTTTGGACTCACTTCCCTCTGTACTATCATAGTCCTTCACTGCTTAGTGTTAAAAGCCTCTGTTCGCTGTGCTCGGGCTTGACCCCAGTGCTGCCTGCGGACATGACCGACCCCTTTCCACCCTTCACCAGCTCACTGTGCTCAGCTGTTCCCACTGGAGCACACAGACAGTGTTTCTCCAGGCACTCGTCAGGCATGGCCAGTTCTGGACTCCACAAAACAGACACTGCAAAATACCTGTTAGAAGTCCCTTCCCATGTCATTGAAAACTGTAAAGAAAATATCTAAAATTTTACTTTGGAAAAATAGAAAGACCTTTATAGTTCTGCCCAGCAGCACCAGGACCAAAAAGAGTATCTGTTCTGCCACTAAAAAGCTGTCACTTTGATGAATATACATTTGAAAATCTGTGATGTGAATGTTAGCATTGCACACACTTCCATTTGGCCTCTGAACATGTAAACAGCCTTTAAACTGGGATTGGCCAAATTACACGGTGCTGATTTTATGAACCTTTCTTCTAATTACACGGTTCCCAGTAAGTAGCAAAGCCAAACCCACCACATTCAAACTTAAAGGTGAAAAACACCTCTGTCTTTGGCAGTAACAGTTGTATGGCTGCACTCTGCTCCTGTGACCATTGAGAGGTGGCTGAGGGGCTGAGGAAGAGCACTATGGCAATTTGCAGCAGCTATTGCATCCAACTGTTTGTGAAAAGGAATACAAATTACATCTACTCTGACTGCAATTGCAAGAGTGAAGTGCTATCAGAGGAGGAATGCCCTTCACAATTCCTGGAGGTGCTGGTGGTGAAGCAAGGCAACAGATATTTCAGCTCCTTCAGTCTGCTCAGACATTTCACCCTCTGAGACCCAGTCAGTGCCATTGCACCAGCATCAGTTTGTCTTGTTTTCACAGCAACAAAGAAATTCTGTTTCCCTCCTCCTCAGGAGGTCTGTAGACATTTCGTGCCTGCATGTGATGAACTCAAAAATAGGCAGCTATGTTTTGTTCTAACCATCCACTAAGAAAAGAATTAACTGTATCCCAGCCAAACCAGGACAACTGCTCAAGTCAACCCTACAGAGAAATCTGAACCTGGCCCCTCCCTGGAGACATAGGCTACATACATCACTGCAAGACCTGGAATTCTTTTCCTTAAGAACTTTTGCCTTACCACAGCATCTCAGCTCTCCATGAAAGTGCTGTCACCCTTTCTGGGATAGTTCCACTTCAGCAAAGAAAGATGCTATCTAGTTGTCTGTCACTTCCCATTAAGGGCTCAGTTGAAATACACAGGTTTATTTGAAGAAATATCTTTGAATTTGATCCAATGTTCTATGGCAAAAGACTAGGCTGTAAAAAAACCAAACAAATTTTAGAACCCTCTTAGATAAAAAAGACAAACCTTACCTAAGAAATAAGGAACAAGATTGCCTGAAAGTATCACTTAAGAACTAACGACAACAAACCCCATTTGCAGAAATTAACTAACAAGTATAACCTACCTGTTCTTTTACATTTGTATCTCAGCAGCTGCATTTCAAAAGTAATTAAAGTTAATGAGCTGTGCTTTATGGTAGAATCATGAAAACTTAATTGGAATAATTAGTTGTGAGATTGCAAGTGCATCTTCCTGGCTAACAACATGTCATCATTTGATAAGAATAATAATGAATTTAATAAATAAAGCAGGGCCCTTCTAATATGTTAATAAAATAACAAAGTAGAAGGCACACATGTGCAAATGATGAATTATTGGTTTGGAGACTGCTCACAATTGTCTGAGGAAGATGGATGGGGAAGTGGCCTTCTTGAAACTGTCAGCTACAGCTGCTGGCTGAAATCCAGTTTGCAATAGATGAAGCAGCCACACTGACCTTTGCAGAGGATGTGCTGCAAATGCTTCCAGCAGGGCCAGCATCCTTCTGCAGAGGATGTGCAGTGGATGAAGAAAAGCAACTGTGCTTTCTTTTCTTCTCCTTGAACCCTTCTGTGTTATTGGTGCTGGGCAAACAGGAATGAAAATGGACAGAAACCCAGGCATGTGTGGCAGGAAGGGAGCTACAGTGAACAAATCAGTCTATTTGACCCAAATCACTTAGAGGCTAAGACAGGCAGAAAATTATGATTTATTGCAGAAACGGTTTTAAGCTCAAACATAGACATGCACATCACAACAAAAGCTTCTGAGGCATTATTAAGAATCAGTAAATAGAATAATTTTAATTAATGGTTGCCTTTAAAATTAAATTAAGTGAATACTGCCAGAGTCATGGGAAGGCCTACAGTAATAAAAGGGATTGTCCCAGTATGCAAACACTAAAGGAAGGCTACAGTTTCAGGTGGAAATAGAGAAGCAGTGTGCAGTGACTAAGAAGCAGATGGGTATAATATAACTCTTAGTGTTATCCCCTAATCAATAGATGACCTCATTAATTTCAGCTCTTAATGTATTTCCTGATATGAGGAACTGCATTTCAGAACAGCTGCTTGTTGACTCCAGTCCCAGCAGAGCAGGACTGGGCTTGGTAGGAGCCATAAAGAGCCTGATGTATGTCCAAGATCAACTCATATGTTAGCAGTTCCCAAGGAGACTTTATCTCCTTTGCAAGCTGCTTGGGAGGCATCCACCTGCCTGTGCACCCACAATACTTAGAACTTCACAGTCACAGACGACCTAAAGCACAGGCCCTTCAGCTGTACAAAAACAAAACCGTAGCTCTAGCTCACACAAATGGCTGGTAAAAGCCTGCTGACACAGAGAAGCCATACACCCATCCACTGGCTGCAGGAGCACTCACAAACACTTCCCATAGTTTCAGACAATGGAGACCAGGGGCAGTAGATGCTTTGGAACTGAGGCAGTCTGAGGAGAATAAGATATCAATGGTCAGTGTGCATGCAAATGTCAGGGGGTGTGAGACTGAACCTGTTCTTGACCTGCTGCTGGGAACAGCTGTGAAAAGATCAGACCGTTTGTGTATGTTAAGAGAAATTAACAGTGAAGCACTTTGAAAGGAAGCCAAGCATTAGTGAGTCTCTGACCAAACAAGAAACCCTGAAACTCAGCAGGTTATGGTTAAATACTACGGTCTGATGCTCTAAAAGTTAATTAAGTACAGAAGTAATGTGGGACTTTTGTAAAGCTGGTTTCATGGTCATTAGTTGCTATGCAGCTAAACAGAGAATGAAGAAGGCACTAGCTGGACAAATTGCTCTTAGGCAGTTTTCCCAGTGAGAATGCTGCAGGGCTGGTTCTCCCTGGTGCTTCACAAAGCAAAAAGACCATGCCAAACTCCAAGAGCCTGGTCTTGACCACTTGACATTTTTTACCACTGTAAATATCTATCAATTTCCATTGCATTATGGCTGATTTACAGTAATGCACAAGGGAGGGGAAGCAGTTTCACTGAGACAATTAAGAGTGACTTGTATCCAGCAAGGAAGGAGCTGGAGCTCATAAGCCTTCAGTTGAAAACTCTACATTGGTGCTATTGCAACATGCAGCAATCTTCTTCTGCACTGGGAGGGAAGGGCCACAATGTCTCAGGATCAGCCTGAGCACACTGCATCTCTGTGAGGGGAGTGCTCTGTGGCACGCAGCTGCCAGAATTGCTCTCTGCTTTTTCCCCAGAGCTCCCAGCATGGGCACATGTTGGAGCTGTAGTCAGTGTTGTCATGCTCTGGTTATTATCAGGAACTGTTCCTCTGGCTCCTGTAATTTGCACTGAGGACTGCAGATGCCATCAACGGGTCAGAGAATTGTAAAGGTAATCTACAGCTCTCTTCCCCAAGTCAGCTGAGACCAGAATCAAGGCTTTTGTTTCAGAAACCAGAAACTCAGCAAAACTAATTTGATGGAGGTCCTATTAATAGGACACAGGAAATTACCTAAAGCCTTCATTACTCTAACTCGTAAAAGCAACTGACTTGGCTGTAATACAGTTAAACTCTCTCTTCCCAAATCTGCTGAAGACCGAGTAGCTCTGAGTTAGACCCTGGTAAGTACTTTTCACACAGATCTGAAAGGCACAGCTTTGACTATTAAAGGTATTATAGCCATAGGTTTCTGACAGAATGGCTTGTTATACAATTTTTACTTGCTACAAGGGTTTAATTTGAGACTTTAAGACTGATTAAGCTCAAAAATAGACATCTTCTGCTCCTAAAAAGCTTTGAAAATGTGTGCCTGAATATTGGAATGGGCTTAGTAAAATCAATATCCTCTCTTTGTTGTCTCTATAATTACTTTAAATTCACAATCCTTACTCTAGCTTGTTGTCCCATTTCATACAGACATCAGCCCCCAAATTCTGGCCTGAAGCATAGTTAAGAATTTTTATGGAGTGTGTTATGAAGAGGACACATAATAGAGGAGAATAACCTTTAAATAGATGTATTCACAGTAAAAGATGCGCTGGTGAATGGTTAAGAGAGGGCACAGAGTTTATGACATATGTCAGAATGTTTCAAAGATTCACTTCATTATTAACCAGGAAATAACACAATGTATGTGAAATCACTGCTAAAAAAGAAATGCAGTCTGTTTAAAATGTATTGAGCAGAAAACAGGGTTCATTATAGAAACACAGATAGAATCTTAATTACAGAAGCAATTGCATAGACTAAGGTTCTGGCCACCCAATTTAGGAATCACAATGCAAGTATTTAAGAGGCTTAATGTGCCTGCTACTATTCAGCTGTAGATAGCAGCTGGCTTTGGGAGTACTGCAGCTAGGGATGTTGTGAAGAAAGGTTCATAATGAAGGATCAATTAAGTAATTTCCAACCAATTCATTACATGATACTTACATGTGTTAGTCATTTTTGACCCAAGTGGTTAGCCTAAAATCTGGAGTTTTGGAAACTGCTTATACTAAGAGACTTTGTTGATAGTCAGAGATTTGCTGCTGCACTCCTTTTTATTTACTGAGGATGTTTAAAATCCTATTTTCTTAAATACAACAAATCAAATGAGAATTTTTTTTGCTCATAGAATCCATTCTGCAGTGTCTTGGGTGCTCAGTACTTTGTATAGTGATGTGTACTATTTCAGCTTTAGTTCTATAAAGCGTTTTAAATTATTTTGTCATTAATTAAGAAGTCAGCTAACATTTTGCTTTATCTACAGTTTCTCTAGAGCCCTTTATCTAAAGTACAGACTGAAACATTAATGACAGATGTTGGTCCACGTAAAAAAACTCCAAACCAAAAAATTTACTTTGGAGTTTCCCAACTCACATTTTACAGTTTAAGATAAAAGAGTAGTAAGACAGGAAAGAAAATTTACAGCTTGACAGTACTACCAAACTGCTAGAGTCCACTAAGGGATGTTTAGAACAGCTGTTGAAGAAGACTCTTCTAGAAGAAATCAGGACTGGAGAAAGTCTTACACTACAACCCCCCTGTATTTAAAAATGCATCACATATTAAATCCTTTAGTGTCCTGTCCTGAACAGGGTTGCATTTATTGAACCTGACACAAAGGTCCTTCTTGGAAAAATGTCCAGACCTTTTCTGTAGGCTTTACAGAGTTATTGCAAATACATTGAACATTAAAAAGAGAAATTATAGCTGCCCTGACAGATTGGACCAAGCAGAAGTGCCAAATACAGCTCTTGAATATCAGGGATAAAAGAAATCCCTGTGATGGTTTCATCCACAGTATTTGATTTTATAGCTTTGGCCTTCATAGGTTTGGTTGTCAGATACAGGAGCAGTTCTAAAAGCTGTGAGAAACAGAAACCACCTTTGTACCAAGGCAGAGTTACCAGAGAGTTGCCTCTCCCAGAAGCTCTGTCATTTTCTTCTGCATCCCTAAGTCCAGAGCAGGGGCCTTCAGAAACCAGGCAGTCTTTAAACACTGTCTTGTGCTGCACATGTGCTCTTACTGGGCTACTACTCTTTTGGCTAACCTGTGACATGTGAATAGGGTTAAAGAGGAAGAAATACAAAGGTCCTAGAAGGTCCTTCTTCACAGAAAGAAGGAATAAAACAAATGCTATCACAGGGAACTTGAGATAAACAGGACAAATACTTCACTCAGACTGACACAAGGATGATCTGCCCCCAAGGGCGAGACACGTTCACATTACTCCTCTTTCCTGCCCACAGAGCTCCAGCTCTCTGACAGCCCTCCTAAGTGCATTCATTAGTCACAGAAGGGCACATTCCTCCATCTTCTGGACAGCTACAAACTAAGCACCATTAGCCTCTTTCCAGCCATACTCAGAACAATACATTGCCCACTCAGAGAAAGCTCAGTCTGCTTTAGCCTCAGGGAAAGGCCCTTTTACTCTTTGTTATATTTTTGAATTGTTTTCATCCTGACATGTAATATGAAAGGCTCCACAATTATGCATTTCTTAAGTTATTTTTAATCCCCCCTTCAGAAAAAAAAGCCAACAAAACCCCCCAACAAAACCAACCTTCAACTCCCTGTCCTTTATCTTTTCTTGCCCTGAGAAGTCTTTTGTGATTAATTTTCTTCTGCCTCAAGAGCTGATAACTTCTTTTCCTGCAAGTCTTAAGGAGAAGGATTCTATCTTCCACAACAAGGAAATGTATTTTTTGAGCTTCTGCTGGTATTTATCACATCCCTGAGAAAGCAGGAGGCCTCTCCTTGTGAACATTATTTATTTTTAGATTAGGTTTGGGAGCTTGAATACAATAAATCAAACTGGTAATGTAATACATGCCGTGGGAGTGGCAATCCTCAAATAATGGCCCTAAAATCCTAGGAAGACTACTACTGGGTAGAATTATTCTGTAGGTGGAGTTTGTTAAAGCCAGATGACCATTCTCTTAATGAGTTCTTGCTGGAGGGAGCAAATAAAATTGATTAAAACAGCAAAATCCTAGGATATAATCAGATCCCATAAGCCTAGCCAGAAAGCAGTGTCAACCCAATGCAGCACCCAGCCTTTCTCCAAAAAAAAAAAACCCTGGAATTTCTGTTTTCTCACATGTACTAATGAGAGCAGCTAGAAGCTGGAGCTTAGGTTAATCCTTCCTTTGCTGGCTATATGAGAGCTCTTGGCACCACTTCCATAGAGGAAATGCTAAAGGACTTCCTGGGTGAATTAGCAAAACCAATGAGTTATAGCATGAGAAAAAGTGCCAGGAGTCATTTTCACAGCTACCTAGATACGTTAAACTAAGTTAAAGAGCAGTTTGTGACAAGAATCCCTGTCCCTGGCCAAGCATCTGTTTGATGTGGTTTCCATTTCACTGCAGGCAGATGGAGCTCTCCCTGCTTTCTGCAGTGTCCCGAAGGCAGCAACTCAGGATGTCACCCATGTGTTGAGCTTAAAAATCAAATGAGCAGTTTGTCATCTGAAATCACTGCACTGAAAGCCAAGTGACACTGAACAACAATGCTTTCCCATACTGCTGACAAGAATAATTCAATGGCCCTTGCTAATGCCACCTGATCAGATTCATTTCTCAGCAAGCACAAAGTTTGGGAAACAAGAGCTGGTGGGCCCAGCTGGATGTGCTGGAATAGCTTTTATTTATTCTGAGATGGGATTTGCAGGTGTCAGTGCAATTGACAGGACTGGTGATATAGCACCACTTGGAAAGACCCAGCCAGTTTCTGGAGCTGCCCCTTTATTCCTGCTGGCACTGACTCCTCTAGCTGTTCTGGGTAGATCACTACTGGAGCCAAGTAGTTTGAGTCCTGGAATATCTCCTTGAATGTATGGACAAGCTTTTATTCTATAACACACTGTGAAGAGTGTGGTGTTATTCACAAAAATGACTGAACCTTAACCATGAAGGCTTCCTTCCTTCTGACTTACGGGATAGCTTTAGAGTGTAACTTTAGAGAGAAGTGAGGTACAAGGCATTAGCTAGAACTTTCAAAGATGTTTCTGGAAGATGTTTCATTTGTGTTCAGGGACAGACATCACCTACCAAGTGTATTTCTTTGAGCATCTTTTCTTGATGTGGTGTCAGATTCAGTGAACTGTGTGATGTTACATGGGGCTTTTAACCTCCAACACAAACTTGGATGTTGTCTTAGGCCCAGACACTCCTGGAATAGGGATTTGGGCCAATAATCTGCTAAGCAAAACAACATCAAGGATAGAAAGAGTTAAATGGCTGAAGAAAATTGAGAACAGATGATCATTTGAAATCTTTTCCTACTTAAGTCAGCATGAAGGGAAAAAATTGCGGTCACCATAAAGAGACAAACAAACAGAAGCACAGAGGAAATTGCTGCAGCCAAAAACGAGCAGAGGAAAGGCAGTTTACCCACTGGCTTTGATGGAAGCCACAGAACTGCTTAGAAAAGGAACATGAGTGCTGCAAGAAGCAGAAATTGCAGGCTAAGGCCCAGATCCAGCGGGAGCTGGAAGAAGCACAGGCTTACAGCCACAGGCCACCTACAGGCAATTCTCAGCTCCAGTTTGTGAGGTGAGACCTGTGCTCACCTAAACACCTGTGTGCTCAGGTTTGCTCCCCTGGCCTTCTCTCCAACTGCCTCCTCCTACTGCTTCTCTTCAATGACTACTGAAAGCCCAGTGGGAAACAGAAAATCTGCTGACTGGGGGCTACTGACACAAGCTTTAGAGTTGTACTTTTTCATATTAGAATATCAAAGGCAGTGGGTCTATTTCCAATATGTCTCCATTTTGTACAAGCCCATTTTGTCTTTTAAAATATACAGTGTTAGATTTATAGGGGGTTTCTAGCTCATCTCAGTTTAACCTTGTTTTATCTCCTTGTACCCTCCCTGGTAAAACTGGCTACTCCCTTTTGCTCAGTCTTTAAAATGTCCCTTATAAAGGGACTAAGCTGGGAAAATGTGAACTGGAAAGTAGAAATTTTAAGGTCTGATCATTGCAAAATGCAGTCAAAATGCAAAATTACACAGACATCTTGGAACAGTGACTCTTATTTGTTACAGTTGTTTCTTTTTTTTTTTAATACACAATTCATGACCTAACTCTGTCATAATGAGAAACAGATTTTAGAGAGCTTTTGAATTAATTACTGTAGTATGGGTACACAGCTTAGATAATCCCACTCAGTTAAAAAGCAAACAAAAGAAAAACAGGTTAGTTTCTAGTTGCCTTAAAAAGTTGTGATTGCAAATTGTTTAATGCAAAGTGTTAGCAAAGCTGTTGAAACAGATCCAAACACAACTAATTTGAGAACACCAACACAAATTTGGAAGACTGTCTCAGTCAATACCAGTCACTCATTAAGAAGTCCAAGCACATCAGGCACAGAGGACCCCATCTCTTTCCTCTTCAATATTTTCTCTGTTCTTAGTGGAGCCCCTGACTCTGTATAAGAGATTTCCAGTGATTAATCAAAAATATTAAGATGATCAAGGGGAATGATTTTATTTCTCCATTGTAAATACACAATACAACTCTTTATCATCTGTGAGATATTTCCATCATGTTTAGTATTATATTTGTTCAGGCCAAATAAATAGAAAATATTAGTAGATCTAAACCTTGACATTTGATTCTTGTGATATCTGGAGAGGAGATGAAAATATTTAATCTCCTTTTACACTGGATCTCTTATTGTTGGTTAGGGCTGGGAGATGTTTGTTTGTTTGGGGGGAGGATTGTTTTGGTTTATTTTTTTGTAGGTCTCTAGGTTTTAAGGTAGTTTAAATTTTGTTACTTTACCAGTCAGGTCTCCCTCCAAACTGCAAGTGGAATAATCTACTCTCACTTCCAGGTATGTGCTTAGGCTTCACCATCACATACAGAAGGAAAATAGGAGACACCAGATGTCAGATTCATCCTCATTCTTCATCCTTTGAGATATTAAAAGAAATCTGGACATGATCCTGAATAGGGATCTTGGACAATATAACCTGAATTGTGACAGGGGAATTACAGTGCCCACCATTCTTACACCATTACATGCAGCTGTACCACAGCAGCAAACTCTGGCAGGTTGTTTGATATTCAGCCATGAAATATGAGCCTGAAATTGTAGCTGGAAACCAAGGTGCAGGCTGACAAAAGGGATGCAGAGCATCTCTTGTGATCACCCTGACCTTATTTTTTTCCCTAAATTACTTTTTTTCTTCTACTATAGTCACATCCCTTTTAGAACCAGGGCAATACACCTGGTTCTAGTACATTCAGTTTCACTCTAATTTTCCTATGTGTAACTGCACTAAAATTCAATAGCATTACACCAGGGTGAAGTAACTTTTTTTTAATGTTAGGTTCTAAACTACCTCTTTATTTATGCTGTTAAGTCTTCATCTGTTAGAGAGCCATCAACAGATTAAATTAGGAGTGCAATTTATCAATAGTTTCCTGTTTTGTTGTTGTTGTTTTTAAATAACAAACCAACTAAATCCCAGGATTTACAGTCAACTGCAAAACAATTGCAACAATTACTGAAGCAGCTAAAAGCAGTTCAACAGCTGCATCTTATAAAACATTAGCAAGTCCAGAGACCTACAAAAGATGCAGGCTCATAAAACGAGCTACAATTACAATATGGCTTATAGAGCATGGATAAATACAAAAGAAATTATAAAGATCCTCAGTTTATAAGGCAGATTAAAAGCTATTTGTAGGATGTAGTATATAACAAAAAAAAGTAAAATCAAAATACTCTGGGTAAAATATTTCTAACATTTGATGTATTTTATATGCATGCTTTAAATCTATTATTTTATATTGTTTTCTTCATTTCTTATATAGTAACTGATTAAGATATTTGTCTGATTTAGAGATATGCATCCAGTTCTCCATGAGAAGATTCTGCAAATTACTATGAAAAAGATTTTCAAACAGTGATTGATTTATTTTTTAAAATGTCAAAGTCTGAATATGACTTGGTTTTAGTGGACAAGAACCTACTAAATCACATCTCTAATTCACAACTAGAGATAAAAGCCTGGTTTTACAGTGTAATAGGCAAATGGGCCTCAATCTTTCAAATCCTGGGTATTCTTTGTTGTAACTGCTGAACAGCTGCTCAGATTGCTGAATCTGCATTTCAGAGAGCACACAGAGACAGAATAATCTGTTAGCTCAAATTACTTACTTCTACATGTCTGTTTCTATGCAGTTTATTTTTCACTGCTTAACTTTGCCTTTTGCCATTTCAAATTATTTTAGTAATGAAACGTGTATTATTTAGCCTAGGAAACCAACACCCAATTTGATAGACATCAACACTATTAGAAAATTAACCTGACTTAACATAGATAAACATAGGCAAAAAAAGTGGGTAGAAGAAAGCTTTACCTCTCTACATAATTCCTCTTAGTACCCTTTGCTGAGTGATGTAGATGGTTAAAAATGTTCCTAGTGCCTGTGGATGTAATGAGAAAATATTACAGCCAGAAAAACCTTATGCATCTAAAACTATATAAGTAAGCAGTTAGGACTGGTAGGTATTCATCTACATTTCTATTTATTCCTGCAAAATAACATACTCTGTGCTGGTGTCTATTTCAAACTATATGCAATCAGCATCACTTAAGTGGTATCAAATTATTTCTTGGCTTTTTCTGATGTTTTACCACTTTGTAAATTATTCAGCCAGAAGTGTACTGTACATTTCCTTTCTGCCTGCTAGACAACTTCACTATTTTGAAATTAGTGTGACTGTCCTTTGGTACCAGTTCTCTTTCCCTTTTAATTCGTACCCAAGAAACCCTGGTGGTTTTTTATTTCTTGTGTTAGAACAACCTGACAATCTGGTCTTCCTTTCAAAGATGGGTGTAAGGGACTGGATGGCAGCCTGGCACAGAAGCTTTCCTTGTACAGTCTCTCTCCCCTATACACACATTTGAAAGGATATATTGATCCATTCACTGGAAGGATGAGAAATATGGAATGCTGGGAAGACAGATAATATATAAAATATTGTTTACGTCTAAAATGTTGTGGATGTCCTATATTCACAGAATAATTTGTTGTTAAAGCCTAGAGACTGCCCTGGTTTAAGGCAAATCTGGGACAAAACCTCCAAAGGGGCTCCTCTAGAAAAGCAGATTCAAGCGGCCCCTCGCCCAGCTGGTTTGGGAAAAGATTTCCTTGGAGAAAAGTGAAAAAAATCTATTAAATAGGAAAAACATTCACCAACACAAAAAAAAAAGAACAATATTAAACAATAAAACCTCTCACTGCTCCAAAGAGATGACAAACTCAGCAAGTCCCCTTCGTGGGCTGTAACTTGGCTCACTCAGTCTGTTATCAGTCCCTCTGGTGCTGGAATGCAGGGTCCCAGGCCCTGGGGGCCACAGGTGTGAGCTCCTGGTACTCTTCTGGGTTTTCAGTCCAGAGCAGGTTTGAACAGTTCCAGGACAATGAAGCATTGCAGTCCAGGGAAGTTCACTACCTCAGCCAGCTAAAAACTGACTAAAAGCACAGGAGAGCTCTCCCTCACTGTCCGTGCTGCAGACAGCACAGTCCAGGGGAAGGATGCAGGGGAGCAAGTGCAGCTCCTGATAACAAATTCTGAGCTGCTTCTCCCCCACTTTGCTCTCAGAACCAGTCTTAAGGCTGCAAAACTTATTTCTGGGCTAAACAGATGGATGGGGTACAGGTATCATAAAAGTCACCACAAGACAAAAGGTACACTTGTATTGTGCCTTTTTAGAAATTACCTAGGTAGATAGATGGATTAGTAGCTCACTACATAAACTCTAAATTGAGGGAATGGTCCCAAGTAAGGGTCCTATGTTTGTAGAAGCTCTTTTAACTAAATGTATTTGCTAAAAGACTAGAGGGGAACAGGAATTCCTGCTGGAAATTCAAGCCATGTACATTTCTCTGAGAATACAACCAATTCTCTATTGTATAATTGAGTGATTTCAATTCCTTTTTTGACCACTTTGCCAGCTTAATGGAGACAGCTCTGGTCTGAGCTATGGAATAAATGAGAGAGCCTTCAAACTCCCCTGAGAACCTCTATTCCACCTCTGGCCTGCTTCCAGTACAGCAGTAATTGTACAATTATAGCAGCATTATATATAGAAAATTAACATGAGTTCTTAAGTCGTTCAACAATAGCTAAGCATAATTATTTACACTGTAGTCACAGAACTTCTGAGAGGAAAAAAAAATGCTAGGCTTTTAGGGAAGGAAAATTGTAGCAATTACTGGCCTAGTAGTTCTTTTTAAAGTAATGTTGATGTATTTGAAAGGAAGAAATTT
Organism: Passer domesticus; assembly: GCF_036417665.1. Lineage (NCBI taxonomy): Eukaryota > Metazoa > Chordata > Aves > Passeriformes > Passeridae > Passer > Passer domesticus. The sequence continues at coordinate 23,709,557 of NC_087483.1, forward strand.
TTCTAACCTTCTTGAACCTGCAACACAAGCTCTAATGCTGGAGTCAGTCTGCACACACTCACTTCAGGAAGCAGAGGGAGCTGTCTGATGGCAATTACAGTTCTGACTGCCAGGGAGCTGGGTCACAATTAGCAATCTGGGACTTCACATCATAGCTTGCAAAAAGACAGGCCTCATATGCTTGGGAAGACAAAAGAAGAAGCATCACATTATACTGTAAGATAATGCTGGTATTTAATTTATACCTACAGAATAATTACATTTACATTTGCTATGACTGAGTAAAAATTAACAACTACTCACTGATATGGGGTATTTACAGCATGGAAACTAAGCTTGATTCTTTTGTAGTGGGAAAATCCCCCACACCTTTTCTTGAAAAATTGTAGACTGATAGAAGAGCCATGATGTTCAAAACATTATGAAGAAATATAGTACCCCTGAAACATAACTGAGTCAGGTACAAGTAATAGATTTTAAAGTGCAGCCAAGATAAGTGAACACAGTGAATTATTGTAGCAGCATACCTACAGGCAAATTTAAAACAATGACTTATTAAGAGTTGTGGTTGTAACAAATTAGTAAAAGTCTTTTTTTTTCCTTTTTTTTTCACAAAGAGGAAATCCTGCTGTAATCAAAACAACTGTGGTTCTTTAGGTCAGCACTGCTAAAGCCAGCATGTGGAGATTTCATGCTGCTGCCCAGTGAAGCTGTGCTCCTCGAGGTAATCGAGAGCTGTGCTAGTGTGGTTAGTGATGGCCAGGGCTGTGAGTGTGGCAGGAGAGTGAATCACCTGAGAGACAGTCAATAAGGGCCTTGTCTTCAGAGGGTGCTCACAGCCAGAAAATGCAAGAAGGAACCACAAAAAGCCTCAAACTAATGGAAATAAAGAATTTATCTAGTGATAAGACCGGATGTATATCCACGAGAACAAATGTCAGTCTTGCCCTGTGGGCATCCTTCCCAAAAGTAAAGGAAGAAGCTTAATTGAGATTAATGGCCTTTTTTCTGAGGCCCATGGGAAGTCCTAATAAGGCAATGTGTTAAGCAGTGAATGTAATTTATAATACATGCAAACTTTAGAAGATATAAATAGCATATGACACTGAATTAGAAATGCCTTATGCCTTTCTCATGCTGCTTTTTACAGACATTTTCACCTGTTGGATTTAAAGTAGCATTCAAGTTTCTATTTTTGGGAAGGCCAACATACCTGCTTTATGCACCAGCATAATTGAAACTCTTAATGATACCACACTGAGTAGACACTATTTCGAACCAGCTTACACTGTGGTCACAGATGATAGACTTCTATAATCTGAGCTAAAATAATTGTACTTACCTGTGTTGATTTTGCTTGTAGTGACATTTTTTCTAGGTTTTCTTGAATGTTAAACTTAGTTTTTTTCCATTTCCTATCATCTGCATTGATCTTACATATTTGTGCTCGCACAGTCGTGACACAACACCTTTCCACAAAAAGCAAGGCCATACATTTTTATATAGTAATTCCTGCATCAAACCAACCATTTGTAGATGAACCAGACTGGTATCCTGTTAAAAGGTATGTAATTTGAGAATTTCATATGATAGAGATTTAACAATTTATATAAATATCCATATTTTTAAGGGTAGGGGAAAATAATTCACTGTTTCCTTCACTATATACTTGTTCAATATTATACTTCCACTGTCCTGAAAAATCCTACACAAAACAGTCATCATCGTGCAAAACTTAATTTTTTCTGATACACACTGAGTATGTAAGGCATGTACATTCTTCTCATTTATACCAATGCATATAAATACACTCACAAATATACATCTCAAGTATACTTATCCAGTCTGATTCAGGTGCTGAACAGAGTACTTATACATAGGAGAAATAACTCAAGGTCTTCAGCTTTTTCTCTTATCATCATTACTAAACAATGTTCCATTTTTCCCCAGTAGATAGATCTATTAAAGCAGACAACCAGAACTTTTCTCAGTCTTTACCAGGTCTAAATAAAATCCTCTTCTTGCATCTTACCTTTTCTTCTAACCAAAATTTTAATTTTGCTTTGTCCAAAAGTCTGGTTCTTTCAAATACTCAAAGGAAACAGAAATCCTTCTGCATTTTGCAGCCATCCTTCCTTCCATCTTTTGCTTTCAGACAGTGCTTGCATCTTCTCATCTCCTCCTCCCTTAGCTGCTGTTCTTGAGTGAACACTGCTCCCAGTTCATGTATCGTCACCCTCAGCATAACTGTCAGGACTTGCAAATTACAGAACACTACAGAGGAAATCCAGGCAGGTGTGATTCTGCTGACCACAGAGAGCTGTGCTAACTACACACAGCCTTGTTGTGGTCCCAACATTTTACTGACCAGTCTGTGGGTAACCTGAACATTCCTTAATATTCACACCATACAATCATCCTCCATAATTTTTAGTGCTTTGCACGATGGCATTTGCATGCTACACTAATTGGCTTAATATGTTTCTTGCATGTATTTTTCTCGTGACTAATTTGCTTCATAAAATATTTAACTTGGAAATAAAACTGTTTTTAAGATAACTCATCCTACTTGAAGGATGTTCATCCTACCCCAAAGCAATCAAAATAAAATTTCCTATATACTGTTAAAATCAATGACAGTTCTATAGATAATGCATAGAGCAGCAATTAATCAGAATTTATCTATACCATGAAAAAAAGAATTTTATATTTTAATGAATTCAAAATGTACTCTTATTTTTCAATCTATTTGGTGTAAAAAAATGAAATTATTTTATCTCCTACAAGAGAATAATGGGTTACCCCAAACATGGTCTAGAATCCAAGATTTTAAAGCACATTTTTCATATTACACACATTAGTAATGTCTCAACCATCCTGTCCAAACTGACCAAGGTTCTGTGCTTGTGGTTCTTTCTCAGTCTCTATTGGTACAAGCTCACATTCAATCCACAATTAAAATTAAAAAATTGCCTTAACATTTGTCTTACTATTTTTAAGGCAAGGGATAATGTTACATGGCTTTTGTCTCATATTCTTAAGGAAACAAAAGATCTCACAAAAATTATATGAGACAAATTAGTAATTTTTAAGATAAACTTTTATTGAAAAATTAAAACTGCATTGCATAACTTCTTTATAACTTCAACATTTCTTAAACCACAAAACAGAGATTCTGTTTAAAAAATCTCTTCATATTTTTCACCATTCAAAAAACAGATTATGAGCTAACTTCATGATGATTTTAAAATTCTGGATTATTCCCAAGGCCCCTGCTTCTGGCTGTCTGTCATGAATGGTATAATCTGTCTTCTTTAAAAATTACATTTAATAACACAATCAGAACTTTTCTCATTCAAAATCACCAGCTGCTCTTGATTTTTATCCAGTGGTCAGTCTTTTCCAAATAAATTATATCAGTTCATAAGCACTGCAGCTACCTGTTCAGCTAAGATTTTGCCTATTGCTTAATTGATCTGAATTCACCCATGCAAAGTTACAGTGATTGTCCCTGTGATTTTAAAGGCAAAATTGCTAGCTCAGAGTGTATTTTAAACCTCAGAAAAACAAAGTTGCTCACCTGGAATTAAAATGCTTTACATTAGTCAATACTCCTGTATATCCATGCATCCTAATCTCTCACAGTCAATAGTACATGGATTTAAAAGAAGGAAAGTTCCAGGTCAGCGTTAGTCTGAGAAGCTGTGGCATATTACTCAGATGAAATTACCTAATAAGAACAGAGATGAGTTTTCTCACTAATGACTGTAACAGCTCTGTTAAAATCAGTTAACCAAGTCAGAAATTAATACGAGCATGGTTCCTGTTGAACACAGTATATGTGACAGAAAAACACCCCAGAGACTGATATTAGAATCAAAAGCTTTGCAAAAATCCAATTGTGGTCATCTGTGTCAAGACAACACTGCAGAAAAGCAAGATAAATGCAGAGGGTAGGAAGATAAATCTAAGCCCTCTATCTTTAGAGACAACACCTATGCATTAACTGTCTTGCTTCCAAAACAAGCAGGAGGAGCTCCATTATTCCCACTTAGCTGCAAACCATCAATGGCAATAGGAAGAACCTCTGATGCTTTTAACCTTCAAAACACAAGATACTCCATAAAAGGAAGAAGCAGAAATTTTAGTAAGGAAAATATCATATGTGCACTGAGGAGCTCTAGATCTGTTTCTGACTCCATCCCAGAAGTGTCAGGGGCATGCTGTATGAATGCCATCAGCTGTGTCATGGTCCTTCCTACAGCTTCATGGTCAGGATGAAGATGGTTCTCTTCACCTCGTTTATATGCTTCAAGGAGAATTAACATCTCAGACACATTAAACTACTAGTAGAATATTGAGATGGTGATCTGGTTACAGGGTTCATGAGGTTAAAATATTACGGTTAGAGGACTGAGGGGAAGATAGAGCTTTAGTAATACTGTTGTTGGCAAGGGAGGTGAAGGAAATCAGAAATTCCCACCTAGGAACTGGGGAAATCATAAGAACCATGGTGTTTGTGTGGAAGACATAAAATCCTCTAGTGAAGCTGTCACCAGTTATACATCTTTGGATTAATTATATTAGCTCATATTGTTTTCATAAACAAGAAGGACTGAAAGAATTTTTTCCATCTTCTGTAGCTGCCCTTTGAATAAAGTAAAACTGAGACCAGATTTCAGACAGAAGCCTGAAATAAAAATGTGACATTGTGCTTCTTCAAAACAAACTTCTTTCTGTACTCTAAGAACAGCTCTCAATGAGAGGTCCTCTAGTTTTGATGAACAGCTGGTACCTATAAAGAATGGCATTCAATATCATGGAAGCTAGTACTGAAGTCAATGTTAATGCCAGCTACATCTGTAGTGCAGGCCTCAGGTCATACAGCATGGATGTTTACACCAGGAAACATCAAGTATTGAATACACAGTAATACAATAGGCTTATACATGAGGAAGATTGGTGTTGAAGATCAAGAAGGCAGGAAACCAACTACACAGTCTTAAAAAAACCTAATGAAAGAAATACTGTGTTGGTAAGATTACTAGGGGATTTAATGATATGAAGTAACAATGCAGATCTATTTTAAGTCATACTCATAAATCTGAAGATTAGATTCAACTCAGTTGGAAGAAAAGATGTTACAGAAGGTTATGAAAGAGGAATAAGCAAGAGTCCTATGAAAAGCTGGAAAGGCTGTGCTGCAGGATACAGCATTTACCATAACAGCTTCTTCCTTCTCCCTGTGCTATCACAGCCACAAACATGAGACACCATCCTCAAAAGACAGCCAGTGGGACCTGCAGGGTGGAAATCTCTCTTGCCTGGAGGTGTCCTTCCACAGGATTGACAGGGGCCAGAGAGACTGCAAAAACAGCATGGTATGACTGTATTTCACATAAAGTTCCTAAAATAATTGAATTTTTTTACTGACGTGGAGGGGAGAGAGAAAAAGCAATTAATTATTGCTTTGCAAAGAATCAGGTATGAAAACACTTGAAATTAGCATATTCCATTTATCACCATGACACTAACTCAGTGAACAGAGGATTATTGAATCTCCATTTTGTTCCACTACTCTGTTTCCAGTATGGACTTTTCCACTCAGTAATATTGATTATCTAATGATTAAAATTGATCAAGCTGCAGATGAATCTGGTGCCTATACTTTGAAAAGACTAACCAGTTGAAATTATTGGGACAAGCTATCTGTGTTAAAAGATACTGAGGTTACTTTTGGTTTTATTTATTTTAAGCTCCAAACAGATAGTGAAAGAATGATGCTGGTTAAAACTCCCACAGAATTTAGTTAAAATGGTCACAGGGTCAGTTCTGAAATAAAACTCAAAAACAGGGGCCTTGGTTAACAATCAATATTCACTAGAAAAGCATTCAGAACACTGAACAGTCTGACATTACAATAAATAAAACTGAAATTTCTAATAATTCTAATAGATTAAAGGGATCCCATAATTTCATAGTCTATACACAAGATCAGAATTCCTTATCTTCAGTAAAATTATCTGTAATTTATTACTTTAAGGGCACTAGGATTTAAACAAAAGTGTCAACTAATATTTTCGTATTTTTTCTTTGGCTCACAAAGACACTAAAATACCATAAACATTATTTAGAACTTCAATAATATATAAATAGGTTACATTACAAACGGAAGAAAATACAAGACAACTCTTCAGCATGGTAAATCTCTGCATATAAATAAGCAAATATTTCAGATACCTACAATTAAACAGTTATCTTGCTGTAAAACTATTACATTAAATCCTTTTACACAAAGTAATTTAACAATAATATACACAATCTACACAAATTAACCTCTAAAAATACAGCAATAATATACCTGTTACAATGACTCTGCTACTGTGATCCCCTGATTTGACACTAAAGGGCAAGTACAACTATTTTACTCAAAGGTGCTCTTAGAGATTGCTGTTTTGTATGTGAGAAAAGCACCAACAATAAGATCTAATACTGTTATACATTTTCTTTAGCTCCTAAGAATCTATATTTTAGAAATGTTTCTATATGTCTATTTCTGTCTGGCAGAAAAACTTGTAGCACATTATCCACATCAAAGTTGTTGAAGGAAAACTTAATTTTCTTAAAGTGGAAAACATGCTGTGGCTTTGATCTAAGTTTATAACCACTTTATATATATATATATGTATGTATATATATAATTATATATATTTATTTATACTGTACATATATACTGTGCAGAGTTCTTAATTTGCTATTTTAATACCTATTAATTTTCTGCTGTCTACAATAAACAAGACCAATGTAAGAGTCAATAGTAATTCAACTTCAAGATAATACATTTTCCCTCAATAATATGATCTACCAATACATATATATTTCAGTAGCCTATAGCTGTTTTGTTCAAGGATGTCTTAGGAGATTGCAACTTACAGAAAGAGGATTTCCTTTAAACGTGTTCTGCAGAACTGGGTTTAAAAAACAGCCAGTGCTGGAAAACAGTGAATTCAAGAAATAAATAATTCAACCACTACAGCTCCTGCCCCAACCTCTCAATTTCCTCAATGAGGAAGTCAATGTCAGACTTAGTTGCTGCTGGGTTGGAGATGACCATTCGGAAGAAGTTGACTTTGTCACCCTGGGGCTGATATCCAACCATGGTGGTACCTGACTCCATCATCAAGGCCTTGATTTTCGGTGCCACCTTTATCATAAAATAAATTTAAAAAGAGAGAGAGACAAAGAAAGAAGAAAAAATTATTCTTTCTTTGTATATCACAGCATTTCTTAATTCAGAGAAAATAAATTGACAGGCATTTGCAGGCATTTGTTTTAATAAAAAATGTCTGTAACAAGGAAAAGGTTGAAAAACGAAATATGCAGGATTGGCTATTTAAACAAAAATTGACAACAATAATTTCCATCTTTATGATTTACAAATTAATAGTATCCCAGAGTATTCGCTATGTAATAATTTTATATATTAAATGTATATCTCATTTCTTTGTGCTTCTGTATGAATGTCCACTCCAGACCTTTTTGAGGGTAGTGGATGTTTTCCATGAGAATATTATGTATTCTGAAAGCATTTTGTATGTGGGGACAACAATGGAAATTTTTCAACAAGATCTATGTCATAAAGAATTTTTTTTTTGTTAGGATAAGCCATGGAAACCTTCCAATAGTTTTGCAGTACTGTGCATTTACCACAATCTCACTTCCTTGGTTTAATTTACAAGGAATAATGTCCTGACAGTCTTAATATTTGGTATTGACTAAGCCCAGTTTTTCCATCCAGACCTTCATTCTCCTGCTCTCCTCTCTGCCAGGCAAGGTCAGATGTCTGGCTCTTTTACTGTTTTGTAGAATGCTTTATGATGTCCTCTAACATTTAACAGGGTTAAATCAAATATTTCATCCCTCTTGCTGTTTCTTACCTCTATCTTCCTCTATTCTCTCTTTTTTTGGCAATTTCTTTATCTAATATGGGACTGGCTTGACCCAAGAATTTTACCCAAGAATTTCTATTCTCTTTCATTCTCTTTTCCCATTGTGATGCAGTCATTAAATCCTCTACAAAATCTCCCAAGTTTGCTCATTCTTCTCCCTTCCTTAACACACACACACACACGAAAGAGCAATTACTCTTGACACCATGATATCATTCTTTTGCCTCCTGAATGTATTTCATTCCACTTCTGTCTAAAACACTACTACAAAATCACTGTATTTGGCTTCCCTCAAGTCCTGAATAACATTATATCTTTTCTGGTGGTGCTTCTATGATGCCTTCACTTTCCTCTACCACTTCAAATAAACGTATCCCAAAGTCCTCCAAAGGGTATTCATTTTCACTGAAATGCATTAATGCATTGGCATTTAAAACCAAAATAAATACCTGAGAAGGAACTTACATGTTTTCATGTCCTTTACCTGTCCAAGCATTTTCAAACAATTACCCTTCTGTTTCTCTTATTGATAAGCTGTCCTATCCAAAACCTCTGATGTCTGTAGGCCTAGCTACTTTTTGGAGGCTTGTAACACTTGTGAGCACAGGATAACTGAATATGTTCTGAATCTGATTCTATAGGGAAAACATTACTTGAGCATCAATATAAATAAAAGACAAAAGTGAACAAATTTCAAGGTCATAACAAGCAAAGGAGAACTGATGTCTCAGAATTTGGAATTATCTTTTTACATTTGACCAAAAATACTTACCCTGTGTAACTTCTCTCTTCTCTCATCAGAGTCTGGCATGCCCCTGAGACTTGGAGGAATATACCAGAAACATACATTTGTATGCTCTGGCTGCAAAAAGAACCAAACATATGCATCAATTAAAAAAATTATACAGATCAGTCCCACACTAAAGGCTAGTCAGTAGCATATTTTATCACAGACATGAAAGACAAAATACAGTATTAACTTTCCTAGTCCTGCATGTTAAACAGACAGAAATAGATTACAGTACTGCTGCTTGCCTCTGCTGCCTTAGATTCCCTATACATTGTCCCATTTGCAATATTTAGGTTGCTAATGAAGTGAAAATGCTTTTCACCCTTGTGCAGTTCTATGAGTAACAGTTTTTCAGGATCACAGCAAGGGCAACCCAATTTTGCTTTCCTTAGCAAAGGGGGAAATGAAGTTTATACTATGATCCAAAGGTTTATGTACTGGCACTTGCAAAAGAATATACAGTAAAAATAGCAGATTCTCAGTTATGCACTAATAATCTCAGTATGAGTAGGTTGTATTAAGGTAATCATCATGCCCTAAATTGAGGGCATGAAGGAGAGGAGGAGATAAACATGATATTTATGGTACAAAACCGCATGATTTGACAAAAAATCTGCCCACTTATGTAGTTCTTTAGAAAATAGTCATGTAGTTCTTTAGAAAATCAGAGCAGTTATGCATAGTTGTCTTGAAGAACTGTGAGAAGCATGAAGACAGATTTGGCTCATACATATGTGAAAGCAAACTTACCTGCCCTTCAAAAACCATCTCAAATTCTTCTCTGTTTTTGATTTTAGTGTAGAGATATTCTGCCAGCTCCAGACATTTATTGATCTGATTTTCAAATCCTACTGTACCCTATTTTAATAAGAAAGTAGGTATTAATTATATGGTCATTTTTTTTTTCCTGCTCTGATGCAATCACCTTTTTCAGATAGGTTTCACTCTTAAATATTTTCAGGCAGAAAATGTTTAGCAGAATTATTTCTTGTAACTTAAAAGTAGCGTTAATCAACGGTAAAAAAGTGGCTAAAGGTGGCCCAATTGTAAGACACTATTTGGTTTGTCTCATTTTAAGACAATTTGTTATGAAAATAACATGGATTTTCACTATTTTTAGTAGATTATTTTAGGCCTTTTATATTTTTCGAGTTTCCAAAAATATTATGGATATTATGACCTGGCTTCACAGCTATTGCTGAAAGACCAGAAACTTGGAATGGGAATCCAGTTGAAAGTGTAAGAATTAGGAAGTAAAATATTTCCTGTGAAGAGTTTGCTAGAAATGTGCATTTAATCAGCAAGCAGAAGTCTGCAGTATGTTTACTAGAAGTCACTTGCCTACCACCTGATATCTTGTCAAGGTCATAATCCCAGAAAAAGTATATGAATACTGATAATAAATAGTTGGGTTCTTTTTTTTAAGTACACTTTGTACATGAATGAAGAAGCAAGCATTTTCTCCCAAAGTAAAAATTGGTTTATGATTTTAGAGTTTATCATTACATTTAATATCAGTTATATTTTAAAAATTAGACTCTGGACAGGTTACCCAACTGGATTCCCATTTTGCCAGCAGAAGATCAAGAATAACAGTAATGAGATGACTGCAGATAAAGCAATAAAAATGGAATGTGTTTTCTTGATTACATGAACCTTCATCTTGTGAACAGGTAAGCCTGGACAAAAGCCCATGCTTCAATTCAGCCATCCAGGCATACCACAGTAATACCAGGTAATCAACTGTGGAATCATCACTTGGGCAATGCTTCCTCAGAAAAAGGCTTTGTTTTAAGTTAAAAATTTGCTTATAAAATCTATTCATTGAAATGTCATGTTCAAAGGGTCCTTGTAAGTCATCAAGGCTGCTCTGCTGTTACAAATAATCTGTCATAAAATACGTATCCAAGTGTAGAGCATCACAACAAGATATCATTTTGGTGCCCTGCACTCAATGGCTTTTCTGCAGGACTCATCTAGTGACTTAATATTTCTTCTAATTGCCATCTGAATTTACTGACAGCTAGCATTGTTCTATAACTCACATACTTCCTTTCTGAGTCAATACTTGGATATTTGTGTGTTTAGAGATGGTAATGACATAAGCATTTATGTTAAAATGAAGTATTCCATTACATGACACTTAGAAATTAAATAAATACATTTCTGGTTTTTGAGCTAAACTTTTGTTATTTACCTTTGCTTTCCACATCAACCAGAATTTGAAAATGTCTACATGTCGACCACACTGTATTGCCTTATCTCCAGTGTCATAGGAGACATCATACTGTTTGTCTGGCTGGAAGAGATAGCCTGCACACATTTGATTGCAGCCTTGAAGAATACCCTACAACAAAAAACACGTACACTTATCTGGCATTTGTGCATGAGAGAATGTACACACTAATAATGTATAAAAATGTATTTCAAACATGTACAGGAGGATTGTTCTTTGATGGGACACATTATAACATACTGACCTTGTTTTGCAAACCTGAGCCACAAAATTAATTTCATTAACTTAAGGTGGTTCTCTTAGAAGTCTCTGAGTAGCCATATGATTTTACAAACACAAACACCCCCCTGGGAAAACATTCACAGATTAATCTGGATACTTAGTTTGTGATATTAGCTTTACGCACTTCAATTTATAAGGCTATGTTCTTTAAACTTAAATTTATGATTTGTTAAATTACACACGAGAATAAAGCTGTGGTCTCTCAGTGCAACAGATTACTACACAAAAAGGAGTTTAAAAGCTTATTTGAAGGTTTAAACTTTGTATGTTGTTTATGACACTTAACATTAGTGATAAATATAAGCACAAATGACATAAACTGGACATCTTTTGCATATAAATAAATATGGTTCACAGACTAATAGAAATCTAGGGACTACTGGTAAAAATGCCTGGTGGAAACACCAAACAGCAAATTCCTGTATGTTACACAGAAGTCTTACATGTGACATTTCTAAAATGCTTTGCATTTCCTTTAGAGTTTATAACTGGTTTTTGCAAGAAACTTGAAGACACCAGTGTGTCTCATAAATACAAAAACATCGATCAAAGTTCTCATATAGAGAACAAAAACTCTAGCCAAAATCCTGCAATAGCTGGCACAATAAGCATGCATGCCACTAAACAAAGGCTCATGCTTGCCTTTGACAGATAAGGGAAATTAATGCTGTGCTCCTCAGTTTAGAGATGGATTGGTTGGAAGAGCAATGGCAGACCTAGGGCTGCAACTTCCAACTCTCCATCCCAATTCTACACCCAGGGATTACTTCTTCAACTAAGTGCTTCTAGTAGCAATTGGCATACAAGAGGTTAGTAGACAACATCATTAGTCCTATCCACATATGATACCACACATGATATGATTTTCTTTTTTTATAATTTAATAAAAATATGTATTTCTTAAAAGAAACAAGACACAAGGTTTTCCTTTAATTGATGACAACTAAGAATCTAGATGCTAGTCCTCAAAGAGTCATAATAAGACCAGCATGTTTTCTTCTCAACAGAACTGGGAAACTGCTAAACCACTATGTAAGGTAAAAACTTGCTTCTTCCTTAAGCAGTTTAGAGTGTGACCAAGTACTAAGACTGAGGCTCTATGTTCCATATATCAAACAATGGGGCAGGTGCTTAGATGAAGTACATTAGCATGGCTCTATTGCTGCTATCAGAATATGCAAAGATCCAACAGGTGAGGATCTGACCCATGCTGTCTACAACTTTAATTAAAAAAAGCCAAACCCCACAGGACAGATAAAACAAATTCCAAAACACAGTGTAAATCCACACAATTATTCTTTCCAAAAGAAGTTTTGAAATTAAACAAATTTTGCAGTACCCTCTTAAAAAGTAGGGCTTGATATTTACTTTTGTTTTCTTTTTAATGTTTAATTATTAAATATAAGGCAGACCTTCTCCCGGACAAGAATGGCAGAACATTGTAACAACACTCCCATCATCTTGTGTGGATTCCAAGTGACTGAGTTGGCTCTGCAAAAAAATTACACATTCAGATAGGTCTGGAAAACAGGAACATAATCTGAAGCAGTCACCTTTGTTTTCTGCTTTCACCTGGAAATATATGGAGTTTTGACCATGATGATATCACTATGGGTATTATTGCTGTCTTAAGTGTCTTCTTTCCCAGCTATGCTGTCCAGGCAAGGAAATTTTTTCATGCTAACATTGCAATGTCAGACTTGTGATTATTTTATATTATTACTAATACCAGCTAATTAGTATCAGACTGATTAGCTGAGACAGTAATATCATCCCCAGAAGAGCTCTCTTCTAGAAATAGCACTAATAAAAATAACAAAACCACTTTCATATGTTCTATTGATTCAAGGTACTGATGGGGAAAGTGGGGGTGTCAGACAATTAAGGGACTAATATGAATTGTGGGAGAATACAGTTCTTTACTGAACAGCTGCTGGAAAAATAGAAAGGAAAGAAAAAGACATTTTGCATGCTTCCCTGCTTTCCCAGTTAGAGCCACAGCCCTTGCTTGTCAAGCCCAGGGACTGTTAAAAGGCTCTAAAACTGTACATCTTATCCTACCATTCTCTATGTAAAGCTAAAAATTTCTTACATGTAAACACAATTCAATGCACAAGATCACCTAATTTACATGTCAAACAGATGTTCTGTATTTTAACATACTATCCTAGACAGTTTAATGGTGACACTGAAATAAATGTGCCAACGTTGCACATCCATTGACCTTTTCACCCTAAGTAATTAATTACCAAGCGTCCCCTTGATTCACTGCATGTTCCAGAGAAGCAAAGTGCATAATTGTATTTCACAGACTGTGCATGTGTTTTTACAATGTGGTTGAAAGAAAATTAAAAGGTATTTCCTCCTCTTCTACACCCTGCTCTCAGAGGACACAGACACAACCAGTTTCTCTGTTTTGAGCAACACAGTGGTGTCTTCACCCCAGTCTGGGGACCACTGATTTCTAGATCCAATTCCAATCCCTGTAGGTGCTAGGTTAGACTGTAGCACCCTCAGCTGAAGGAACAGTGCAGCCTGTGCTGTATCTGGGGAGCTCACCATCCATCTAACATCCGCTGCTTAAGCAGTGCAAACCAGCAGATAAATAGCTCAGACTTATCTTTTAGAAAAACTTCACTAATAGTTCAGATGGAGCAGTCAGGAAAAAGGAATTTATATAACAACTTATTTCCATTTGAAAGCACCATGCCTTCAGTTTAGCACATTCATTTAACTTTCAGGGTTTCAAACAAAGACAATTTCAAGTCATTCCTCAGAAGGAGCATTAGGTTTATTTTAACATGAAGCTGTCACTCTCTCTTCAGTGCAGCAGCAGCCAGAGGCTCTCCTACCACAGGCAACCCCATCTCTGTGCCATGGCAGCATGCCAGTCCTCCATGCCAATGTGTCTGAGCAGGCCAGGAACAACCTGTGTTATCAACAGACCCCAGCTGGGCCCGTGACAGGCAATTACCCCATACATGTGGGCCCCATCCCATGTTTGAAATCTGTAGAGCTGACTGGGAAAGAAATAATTTCACGCTTCATGGCCTGCTGCTTTCTGTATTTGCTTAAAATTATGGCCTTAATTAGCACCTCAGGGTTGACCTCAGGTCAAAAGGGGTGTGCCAAACTCCTGTGACCAAACCTCTGTATCTTAAGAAAATTATTTTGCAGTGCTGACTTATGTCAACTCATGTTGCCATGAGTCACAAGTAAATTGGACTGGGCAAAGGTTGATGGGATTCTGCTACTTCAGAGTACTCCACACCACATGCTGCTGCCCTTGTGACAGAAAGGTCCCCATGGTTTTTCTGCCAATCCTTCCATACACTATCCTTGCTATTGTACTTCACTTACTGTATGGGATGCCCAAACCTAGGATAGTTTGTTTTCCCTAAGGAAGAGCATTGCTCACTATACTCATTTTACAATTTTACAGGGTGCCCATACTCAGAACAGCCAACTCAAGGAAGCAATTTGGTGCTAATTTAAAAGTACATGGATAGAACTTGCTTCAAATATTTTTTGCTTCCCTGAAGGCTGATACCTGCAATGATGGAAAAGATCTAAATTTTGTGATTCCTCATTGCTTTTCTGATTTTTTTTAGATGGGCACCATTTTATGGTAGAGTGCTTTCAGAGGAAATCTAGAGATCAACACACCCATGGGATTATAAATATAGCATCTTCTACAGACTTGTCATCCTTGGATATGGCTACAACTGTGCCAAGGACTACGCCTGGAATGACTCCTGAGGCAACATTGTAAGAACCAGTGGGAGGGTCACATTCTCACTCTGCTGTCACTACCAACACTAATGCTTTGCCTCTTTAAATTTGATTCAATCAAAGGCTGGCTTCTGGTCTCAGTAGCATCTTGGTAAGCTGGGTTATGTACCTGGGGGTACACACATGCTCTTTTCTGCAGACTTCACTCTGACCTCAACAAGAGCTTCCTGCTTGTTTCATGTGATCCCCACATGGCACCAACACACAGGCCCCTGTGCCCTGACACAGGTGACATCCTTTATGGCCTCTCTGTGAATGACCTCAGTCTTTTCCCTGGTACAGCAGAAGTGTAGCAGCTCTGTCTATCATAGTCCTAAGCCTTAAAGGTACTGAAACTTGCCCCTGAAAATTGCTGCTAATTCAGTCTCTAACTCCTCTCACTGTTGTATAAATTTCAAGTCATGTGTGTGTATAAATAAAAGTGATATAAGATTAAGCATATGTATGTGTTCCATTTACAGAATACTCATGA
The DNA here is from genome assembly GCF_036417665.1 of Passer domesticus. Taxonomy (NCBI): domain Eukaryota; kingdom Metazoa; phylum Chordata; class Aves; order Passeriformes; family Passeridae; genus Passer; species Passer domesticus. The sequence continues at coordinate 23,725,078 of NC_087483.1, forward strand.
ACATACACTCTTTATTTTCCAGAAAACCTGCAAACATCTTTCAGGAGAGAACCACTACAAATTCCCACTGTGGGTATTCATACTCAAACACCTTTCCTGGATCCCTCATTTATCACTGGTATTCTCAAAGCACTACATTTCAGAGATTGTCTAGCTCTCACACTTCATTTTTTTTCTTCAAATACTTCTCCATCCATTCCCAGGCTTATGATCCCTTCAAAGCTATGCATAGAACAACCTCCCTTCCTTTTTGCCAAGTAATATCCTTGTCTTCCTTCAAACCTGCTGAAAACTTATCTCTCACTCAATGGTACATCACAGATTTCTCCTGTAGTATTGTTTGCATCTCCCCAGTTGGAACCTTTCCCTTTGGCCTTGCTATTGTTTAATTTAGTGTTTGAACTCACTGTAGCAAAGTAATATTTTCACAAATTGTTGAAGGGTCATGTACCTTATGAAAGTACTTCAAGAACAGTATTACAAAGAAGCAGTGTGTAGTACCTTTCTATTCCATTCAATTTGTGACGGTGCTTTCGGGACATTAAGAGTCCACCCCCCCAGGCAGCCTGGAAGAGACAGAAAAAAAGATTTTTTTAAAAAAGCTCAACAGATTTTAATTTACTCAGGGTCTAGTAATAAATATTTTAATTCAAGGCCTGACTAGCAGCACGTTTTTGTTACTTACATCTACATGGAGCCAGAGGTTGTATTTTTCACATATATCTGCAATCTCCTGTATTGGATCAAAGGCTCCATATACTGTTGTGCCTGCAGTTGCATTTACAAAAAGAGGAACGTATCCCTACAAAAAAAAAAAAAAAAAAAAAAAAGGTCAAATATAAATTGAGAACACTTTCAGAAAAAAAAAAAAGAGAAAAAAAAAGGAAAATAATTCTGGAAATATTATTTCATTTGGTAACCTAAAAACGTTTTTCTTCCCATGTGGAAGGCACAACATAAGCAACAGTAGTATCTAACTAATCATATACATGGTAAGAACAAACTGGTTTTTTCTTTATTTTCTTGAAACTTCACAAAATTAACTAGTTAGAAGATAAAGAACATTATTTTGTCTAATCTCTTTCAGTGAGGAGATTCAAACAATGTAGTGGAAGATGAGCGATATTCAAGTAAATTTGGGATTTTTACAGCAGTATAAACAAAAATTAATTAAATATTATTTGTAAGCCATGATTTGAAGGCTTGAAATTGTTTCTTTAGTCTTTATCTACTAATAAACAGAACAAAGCAGAACAAAGCAATCTAAAACAAAGGCAATAAATGAGAAACTATCAGATCAAAGAGAGACAATTTTGAATTAGATTAAATAAATGTGAACTGCTATTTCATAGAGTTCCCAAATGTAAAGAAATTAAGAAATAAAAAAAAAAAATCTTGATCTCTCTTTGGTTATTTCATTAAAAATTCATGGGGTTTTTCCACTGCATTGCTTCAAGAAATAGCAATTAATACCTAAAATTCAATCTTACTGTCTATATTTAACAAATATACATGCTATCTACATGAAATCTATAGGATTTTTTAAGGGTTCTGTAGAATCTTTTATGGATTTGGCTAAACTTAAAAGTTTAGACAAAAGATTCTATGTTTCCATGCTTGTTTCCATATATTTCCAATCAGGAAATTATTTTTAAACATCATGAACTACAGTCGTGGTTCAAGAGTTAAAAGTCTTTTGGTTGTAAACAGAAAATGGAAACCTTACCAAGACATATGATAATTCTGTAAACAATACATGAATGTATAATTAAGCACATAAAAATACTGTTATTATATTTACATCATTATAATGTTCTCTTTTATGTCAACACTCTGGCTTCAAAGGAAGAAGCAATTTTACTAAGCCAAGCATTTAAGCACTAATGTTTAAAAACACAAACCTTTTCTTTTGCTTCCAGAATTTTTGCCTCCAAATCAGCTGGTATTATTTTGCCTCTGTAATTTTCACAGAAACAGGAAGACAAAGAAAGTTAAAGAATGTATATGTAAATAATAGACGCAGTTGAAATAATTTAATAGGATTTTCTCAACAGGCCATTAGCAACTTGACACACTGTACTGAATCAGTCCTTAAACACAATAAAACAAATTTAACAGATGAACACATTTAATCTATCAAAACTTTAGTATTCATCCTACCTTTCATTGCATTTTATCAAAATCACATTGTCTGTTCCAAAGCCAAGTGCAGCTCCAGCCTTCTTTATTGAGTAGTGACTCTGCAGCAAACAAATGAACATTAAATGGAGTGGTTGTTTAATGACAAAGCATTTTCACATGTCAGTAAATTAAGAATTAGCAGTGTGTTAAACTCACATGCTCTGAAGTAAAGAGAACCAGTTTAGGGACTGCAGCCATGCCTTTGGTCTTCACTTCAGGGAAATACTTGTAGCGTGCAGCCATTATGCTGTACATGTTGGAGATCGCGCCTCCTGTGAATGAACAAATAAATGAATAATAAAATAGTGATAATGAAAACAAAAAGCATATTATACCACAGACACTTGCGTCTCATTTGCATAATGCAGTGAAAGTGGTAGTGAACTATGAAAAAGCATTTCTCTGAAATGCACTGGCATCTGCCTGAATAGCACAGGACAGACTCTCGAGAAAGCCGAAGTGATAATCAGAATTTCCTAAATGCCATCTCTTTCAATTGCTACTATTTTGTAATACATTCCTAAAAAGTTCGGCTTTCATTGTGCTGCTTTTGCATAAACTTCTTGTTAGCAAGAACAACAGGAATTTATCAACTAACCTGAGATTGAAGAAACGTCACATATTGGATGGATTTATTCCATCTTACTGTAGACATAGAAGTAGATGCTTAAATGTAAATTTCTACAGCTGAGCTACTTCTTCTAAACTCCCTCACAGTTATTTATGGGAAAGAGGCTCATCACAGGCTATGATTCACCTAATTTATTTTCATGTTTAATTTTGAAGAATTTAATACAGGGAAAGCACCTATTTCCCTTGGTTTGCTGCTAAAAAGAGCCCTGAACAATTAGCTCAGTTCCTTGGTGCAGACCTCAAGCTTTAATAAGACCAATCTCACCCCTAAGCCTAGGAGGACTTCTTCCTCTGAAATTTTGTCATTGATGAGAACACAGAAAGATCTGTATTTTTCTAGCAGATAGGACTGGAGTGTGCACTTTATGTGGGCTGTTCCAAAAGGAGGTGGTTTTCTCCTTTATGCCCTGTGACAGGATGGTGTTCCCTCATGCCAAACCCAGAAAAGTCCTGCTGAGCACCCACATTGTCCACACGCTTGCCCAGGACCTCCACATGTTTCAGCACCAGTCATTTCTGTCACTGCTCACTGCCTTTGTGTTCCTTGCATGGGAGGACACATTGTCTTGATCTTTATACTGGAGCCATACTTGTGAATCCAATCAGATTATATCCCAGATAAGGAGTCCCAGAAAGTGACAGACAATCACCTGACTGCGAGCCCAAAGAAAGCAGTACAAGATTTTTGAGAACTTCTAGTCAAAAGGAGCTGTGGTTGCTCAGAACCTCCAGAAGGTCATAAAAGGGATGTTTAAATGCCTAACGGTGTACTGTAGTCAAGTTTTAAATGCCATAGTACATAACCATAGACAGAGATAATTTTTCGCCCCAACCATTCTGTGGGATGTTTAAACAAAGCATCCCTACTTCTACATATCTGACACATTGCTTTGTGTTGGAGATAGTGTGACTATTCAGACACAGCCTATGTTTATTTTAACTTTTGAAGTTTTAATTAAACCACTAAAACAGAGAAGAAAAACTCACCAGGTGAGAATATTCCATCACCATCTTTGTTTGACCATCCAATAATCTCCCTCATCTTTCGAAGTGTTATTTGTTCCATGAGGACAAAAACAGGAGCAATTTCATAGGTAAACCTGCATGGATAAAACAAAAATACCAAATAAGCACAATACAGATACAGATTCTAAAAACACATGACAAATTCCCAGACTGTGATTCTTTGTTAAAATGTTCGAGGTTTCTAAAAGTTTTTCTGTAACTTGAGGTCCTGATCCTGAAACTTTACCCAAGCAATAATCCTCAGGAAGGCAATATTAGAAGTACTGATGAATAAAAACTGCAGCATTAGATATTTTGCAGCTTTCTATACAGTGAATGTAAGACCTAATATTCAACATCACAGCACTGCTGACTTCTGTACAAGGTTGTCCTTTAAAAGAACTCTTGCCCAAGTGCCAATTCCACAGTTGTGGAATAACATACTGTTAAATCCTTATGAAAACAGTGAACTTCACCGAGCTAAACAAAACCATAATTAGAAGTATTGAGCTAGGGTTTCAAAGTCTAAATATAATTAATTATGTGGATTTATTCTGTTGATGATCTCCAAGGACAACTTACTTCTACAATACAACATGATCAATAACTGTCAAGAGTAATTACAAATGATGATTTTCTAATTACCAATTACCAAAACCAAGTCAGCAGTCAACTATTGTATCCATTTAATGAGGGCAAAAAACATTACATATCCTGGCATGCCCTGATGTCAGAGTCAGATATGTGGATGGAAATTGACAACCATACAACTATTTTTGTGATCAAGGTAGATGGACAAATTACTACTGCTGTAAACAAATTCTGCTTGCTGTGTGTGGGGAAAAAATAAAAAAGGGGGAAAAGGAAGCAGAGAGAAATGAAGAAATCAGCCTCTGATTTCCAAAGGAATCCATAAGAATATGACACCCTGACACTTTGGATTTGACTGATATTCTCCACTTGAATAATTTTGTCAAAACTATGTGTTGTCTCTCTAATACTAAAAGGATATTTTGAGAATAGGCACAGCAAACTTGAATGAGACATGATATTAAGACGGGAACAAGTGTCTGAAAGAGCTTTTCTTTGATTTACAGCTACACTGGTTGCTTCCACTGTTAGTATTTTCTTCAATTTTTATGTGTCCTTAGTCCATCAGAGAAACACCACCATTATTTTTAAAATATTCCCTTAATATTAAAGGTTGCAAATTTGTTTAATTATTGTGATTGTTATTTTCAGAAGTCAAAATAATACTTGTTTTTATTATCATTAGAAGTGGCAGAGACAGTTCAATACTGATCTGAAGTTTGGGTGCTGTCACTATTTACAAATGGACAAAATTAATAAACCAGTGTCTGCTAACAGTGGTGTTGGGTTGTTTTGTTTTTAAGCACTGCAAGTCTAGAATATATTCCAATTTTTATTTAGGCAGAATGATCAACTGATGTCCACAGGAACTCAGCAGTCTATAGATCACTGTAGCTCAATACAAGGTACTCTTAAGTCAATGTGATTATTTTTTTCCCCACCAGTTCAAACACATTTTGGGTTTTGTCCTGAGACCTTGCACACTGAATTTTGAATACATTTAAACACAAAGAAAATACTACTTATTTATTCTATTCTGTAGTTATTTTCTGAGTCTCCAAGAACTGACAAGAAATAAATGACAGTAGATGTTTATAAATTACAAGGCAAATGAAGCTACATTAGATGATGGCTATGAATTTATAAATCATGTCTTGTTAAAGTTCATTCCACCTTACTTGTTTTAAACTGAAATTATTTTGAAAAATTCCATAAAACCCAAAAAAAGTGTTTGGCTTAAAAGGAACCATCAGACTTTAGAATCAATCTCCTAAAAAATGCTGATTAGGTTTTCCTATAGTGACAACATCTACAGGTATTTCTGTGAATTAACTATCACAGTTATGAGTACCAGCTCTTTACTAACAGAATGTACTAACTGGTTTTTTGGTAGAAGCCAGTGCTAGCTTAATTCTGCTCTCACATAAAGGACAAATCACTTTATCAGACCAAATAATTCTAGCTACTGTTCTCTTGTTGGCCAGCATGTAAAAAGCAGCCTGAGAATAAACACAGAACATTTTACATCCATTTTCTATTCATAAGCATATCTGCACAATACTGAAAACACCAATATAATACCTTGTCTCAGCTAACAGCAGGCATAAACAGAACTTCCAGATAATATTTATTTTTAACCTCAGCTGGCTGCTGCATGGTGACAGAATGCACTGTGCTACAGAACTGGATGAATAATGAAATTCTGAAATTTCCATGCTGAAGGTCTCATGATTAGAGATTGAGCTATGAATAGCACATTGACACATTATTTCCAAGTCAATGGGGAAAGCTTATTATGTTTATTTTTATATATTATCTTCACAGTGACACTTAAGTAATATTTCCTAATGCTAATTTAAAATTTTAAGGGAGTACAGATGTTTTGATTACTCAAAATTCATATGCAAAAGAAAACACATACTTTTAATTGTTCATAAATATTTTAAGTATTGTTTATCCGTAGAAAAGAAAAAATGGCATATGAAAAACATTCCCTACTATAATTCAATGTTACTGTTGCTTTTATATTATGTGTTCATGTAGCTGTAATAGGTTGGAACAGTTTCTAGGCAAAGGTCAAAACCTGTTCTGGTGTGCTGGAACACTGCTCAAAACAAATACTATGCTCCCCAGAGCTCACAGAGGTGATTTCGTTATTATTAATAACCTTCTCTGTCAGTTCCTTGAATCATATTTACAAACATCTTGCTTTAACCTTATTTGAAATTACTGCGTTACTTGAAAGCACACCATGTTGGTTTTCTGGAAAAAAAAGGCACACTGAGCCTCATGCTAACAAATAGATACTAAACGTTCATGTTCACAGAGAAGTATTTTCAAGATACATTCTTTTTTAAAGCACATATGGTTGAGAAACTAGCTATTTAACAGCTTAAACATTAAAAAAATGGAAAACATCAATTAAAAAGAGTTACTCTTTAAGAAGTGACTAAATGAGTGCAATGTTATTAATAATGATGTCAATACTTTTTTATCCTGTCACAGTCTGCCACAGAGCTGAATTCTTTTATGTCTTATCAGATTTGTGTAATTTCACTGATTACAAAAGGATAACTAAACTGGGATAACTGAGTTAGTCAAATGGGCTTGAAAAAGTGACACAGAAATATTGGTCACAGAGAAACAACCTTTAAGCAAAGTTTTTTTAGAAATGTGATCAGAACTGTTTTCACTTTTAATTGTGCTGCTAAAAAGGCACCTCAAAGCACTTTAAAGCTTTTACGACACTTGTTTAATAATTAAAATATATATTGCTGGGTTTTCCTCCCAATCAGCTTTAAATCTGAATGTCTCCTACTAATTTTAAGCAAACAGAACTAACTGAGATGATTATTACAAAGAGAAGGCTGGTTTTGGCTTGAGTACCTTAGGGTTTTATTTTATTGTTAATGTCACAAAACAGGCACAGCTCTGATATACATAGAGGTGCTAGTCATCAGGTATATTTAATGAACCATATACTCACAGATAGGCCAGTGAAAATATTGTTCATTTTCCAATCTGAAGATAGATTTTGTATGTTATGAAAATTAGCGACAAACTCCCCAAAGCAAAGGTCCCCTTACAGTTAAAACACATTCAGGACTAAGAGAAAGCAGTCTTACCTGCTGAATATATGTACTCTCTCCAAGTTTTTGACATATAGAAATCAAAATATAAATAAAAACTGACTAGAAAGTTGGGTGGGTTTTTAGTGGTTTGGAAGGTTTTTTGGTTGGTTTGGGGTTGGGGTTTTTTGGGGGTTTTCTGTGGATGTTTTTGTTTACTGTTGGTTTTTTGGGTTTTTTTAATAAATTTTACTCTGCTGCAAAAATTCATTATAATACCTTACAATGACATTTAGCTTTCATTAACTTTGAGGTCAAGAAAAATTAGGAAAATTTTCTTATTTGATGCATTCAGATGTCAAACTTTACTTTTTTTATACTTACCTTTATTCATTTACACATTACTTTATTAATCTTAGACTAATTCTTTTATTAGCATAAAATTATTTTTCAGTGTTACATTTTTAATAATTTTGAAGCTACCCAGAAGCCACTTCTTTACTAGCACATAAACAAAAGGTATTGCCTCAAGCCTGTTATCTCTGAAGTCAACAGTATAGAAGAAAATAAATTTTTCCATGTCTTGTGTTCTAGTGTTAACATGTGGATGGCTGCAGACCTGTTCAGTCTAGAGACAAAGCTTTTTTTAAAAAAGAAAAATATAGAGAATATTGGTCCAAAAGAACAGAAGTAATTTCATGTTATTATATTAGAATAATCATGTTTTACTTACCATATGCTCTCAGATATTTGCATTTGTATTCATAAGAAACCTAAAACTTTTCAGTGTTATGGAATTATTTTCATTGTATTACTGACACATTAAGAAAAACATGAGACATTTTTCTGGAAGATGTAACATTCATCATTTAAAAATGAAAATTATTCATATCTGTGACAATACCTATCTACCATGACACATGGCAGCCCGTGTAAGCACCAGTCCCAGACTCTGGTGACAAGACACTGCTTACATGTTTGTGTTAGCAGTAGATGTCAGCCACTCTCCAGCCAAGCCAATAATGTCCAGTCCTGTGGACAGCTGATTGAAAAAGCGAGGGTGACCTGAAAAGAGAATTGAGAGCAACTTAGAACAAACTCTACCAGTGTCTCTCAGGTTTCAGAATTAAACCATCCACCTTTTCTGACACAAATCACAGGTTTGTGCTCGGAATACTTACAGCAAAGTTTTCAAAGCAAGTCCTGCTTATGGGGAGACTGATAGCCAACATTCACGGTGTCTTATTACAAACTCGAAAAAATGCTTCGGATGGGAGCTTCTGTATGGAATCATTTGCCTTTAAAAGAGAACCTCAGAATGGACTGAGCCTGTAAACAGCTCCGGGACCTGCCCAAGGGATTGGGCTACCCATTTCCAGAGCCCTCTTCCGACTTCTGCCGTGCTGTGAGCTCGGGAGAGGAGCACAGGCTGGGGGACACCCCCTCGGCAGTAACAACCTCCAGGTACCGGGGCTATTTGCATTTCAGTCGAGGAAGAGAGGGAGGCTCAGGCGCTTGAGCTGGGGCTGCAAGAGTGAGGCAGGGCTACGGAGGAGCCAGTCTCTTCCCCAGCTACAAGGACACGGCAGAGACGGTTTGCGGGGTCTCGGCAGGAATGTCCCAGCTCTGCAGAGGGGCAGGGCCCCGCAAGAGCTCCTCGACTCGGGCCTTTTCCCCACACGGTTTATAAACCAGAATTCACCTCCTTAAGCAGAGTTTGCTATTGAACGGAAGTAAATCACATCCCTGTATTTCAGCTGAAGTTTCTTTAAGAACTTTCATAAGCAAAAATCCCGAGACTTGGGGACCTACTTTTCCAGCATGAAGAGAGGAAATTCCTAACAACTGGTATGGGGCGCTGAGGGGAGGTGGGAGGTGACATGATTTAGACCTCTCTGCTCTCTGGAGAAGGACACGCAGACAGCACACTGGGGACAGCCCGGCCCTAGAAGAGAGGTCAGCTCTCGACGCCTGGAGGGGACCCTGTCACGTCGGATTCGGTTCAACACTGGGAACATCAGCATCTTTTGACATGAAGAAATAAATGCGATTCTGCCCCGAGCGATGTCAGCAGAAATCTTTTGGAGGCGTGAGCCTGCCGGCGCTGCCACATCGCGACACTTCGTGAAGGGCACACGCCGCGCCCGGGCTGCCCCCGCCCGGGGAACCCAGGGCTCGGGGCCAGAGCCCAGAAATACCACCGTGGCTAGCTGTTTGCTTGACAAATCAGCACTTCTCTCCCTTTCCAGGACACGCTGACTGGCAAGTTATCCTCAGCGACATTTCGCTGAGCTCCCATGGCTGTTAATGAGCCCGCGATCTCCTAAGGCTGCGCTGCAGATTCACACCCGGCGACTTTGAAGGGAGCTTGAGAGAGAACGTGAGCCCCAGGAGCCCACAGCACAATGCGTGTCCTGGGCAGTCCGGCGACCCGAGCAGCACTTTCAAGCTGCACCAGACCCCGCTCTGAGCAGAGCTTGTGTCCGATCGGGGACACTCCTGCTGGCCCCACAGAAGCTCCAGGGGAGGTCGGGGTGAGGGGAGGAGGCTGCACGACTTGGGCACAGTAAATAGCGGAATAATGGTGCAAGCATACAGAGGGCAGCCATTCTGACTTAACCTCAGTCCAACATCCCACGCGTTTGGGAGTGAAACACTCTCCCCATTAACAGTACAAAAATCACAGTATGCTCCTGACTCCACCGAATCGATCAAACCACCATGTAAAAAGGAAAAAGGACAGAACGCTACCCGCCACATCTGTTGTCAAGATTTTGCTCCTTGAATGCATTGCATTGGGTCCTCACGGCTGCAAGACCAACCACAGCAGAAAGCTGCGGCCCGTCCTTCAGGAGCCACGGCCCGCGGCTGCCCAGCCGGATCCCGCCGGGAAACAGCCTCCGGCCGGAGCTCCCTCTGCTCCGGCTGCCCCCCCGCTGCGGCCCAGCCGAGCCGAGCCGAACCGAGCCGTGCCGAAGAGGGCAGCCGGGCAGGCAGAGCTCAGCAGCCCTGAAACGCTGGAGCGAGGCTGGGGACAGGAAACTCGGCACGCTCCATTACTGCTCCAGTTCCTGACCCGCTTGGGCACATACAGCAGTCAGGGCCAGGTGCCAGCCAAGATTCTTGTGGATCCTATATAAAACATTTCAGGCCAAATAGCCTGAAAGAGCATTGACTTTGCTCTAGAGCCTACCTACAGCTGACCCAGTAAAATAAGTGATTACAAACTGGGATTTCTGTCTGATTCAGAAGGACCTGGACAGGCAGGGCTCCTGGGTAATGGGCTGAAATCCACAGGGTTCCTTTATTGATTCCTAGGATTTCAGTCTCTTTTTCATTAAACGTTTGATGAACATAAAAAAGAAAAATTGTAAATTCCGTGTCATTTATGCCCTCATTTACCTAATGATACTGCTCCCCAGAGATACAGACAGCTCACGTTTCATCAAGTGAAAGAGATTACGTCTTAAAAACTTGTTTCTGTGCTCTAAAAACAGCACTGAGCCCTAACCGGCAGGGACTGATGGTCATCAACAAATGAGTTTCTGAGCAGAAACATTTCCAGTGGCTGCAGCCAGCCCTGGAGCCAAGCCTGCACAGAGGCTCAGTCATGGGTGTAGAGAGGCTATGGGCTTACCTCCTGGAGCTGTCAAGCTCTCTTCACTGTAAGCCTGAGAAAAGTCCCAGGAGGGACTCGCCACAGAGTAGTGTGCACAAACCTACCTGTTCTCACTCCGTATTTCAGTGTGTCCCGACAATCCACCAGAATCTGCTCCAGGGACTCAGGGTTGTCTGAAAGCTCCAGGTTGAAGCCCTCCATGCCCTCCAGGAGCTGATGTGGGTGGTGGAAGTCCAGCACTTTGGTGGATCTGTCAAAAGTCTTCTTCACGTAGTTGAGGAGGATGTCCACAACCTCCAGCAGAAACTGCATGGTCTGCTCCTCACCATTCTTGGAGGGCAACAAATCTGTGGGGCAAACCAGGAGTCAGCGCTTGCTTTGGGAGAGAGAAGCAGAGATGAACCAGCCTCAGCTTCCCGCAGCATTCCAAGGAGCTGGAAGCCGCGGTCCCAGCGCTGCCTGGTTGCAGCTGGGCAGACTCCCAGTCCCTCTCGCCCCGTGGAGAAGGGCGAGCCTGGGTCACCCACGGCAACAGGAGAGGTACCTCCAAGGCACCCCGGCCTAAGAGCATGTCCTGCAATGCAAAGGTTGTGAGGCACAAGGCACTCACCTCCTGAGGGCCAAAAGCACCCGAAATCCACACCTGCCCTTACCCTGCATATCCGCACCTCCACCCGCAAAGGGATTGCTGTCCCTTTCCCACTCTTCTTGCAATGGCCCCATATCAGCAATCACAGGCTGCTTTATTTCTACTTTACTAAGGAGGACAAAAACATAGAATTACTCTCCTCCCGGATACTGGATCTGGAGAACCCTCTGTAACTCCTGAAGCTGAGCTGCAGATGATCAGCCCAAAGTACATAAAACTGCTTTTCAGGCAGCGTGCATACATCACCAGTGCAGCTCCCAGAAAACACAGACACAGAGCTCCCTTCAAAAACAGCCAAGGAAAAGCACAGTCTAAACATGGCTGCACTTCCAGGGGAGATGAGGGCAAGACTACTAAGGGACATGCCTGAGCTGGAGCAAGGAAAAACTGTAAAGTGTTTACCTCTGGCATACAGATTGGAAAAGTCCGTCTCGGTGCGCCGGAACCTGGATCCCTTCTCACTGTTCTCACATGCCAGCATGCTTTTGGAGGACTGCCTTTCCTTCAGAGAGCTGACAATCCGGCCCTTGTCTTCCAGGCTGTTGGTCCTTTGCAGGAACCCTACATTATTATTGCAAGGTGCACAGGTCAGAGTTTTCTCACTTCCCAGCATGTTTAGAAATATCTAAAGCAGCTCTCTAGACAACAGTTAAAAGCAGTGTTAGCTCTAGATCTGACTAATGAGGTCAGGAATAAGGGTATTTATGGGGATTATTTGCCTCCAGGAGGGAGAGTTCAAAATGCCATCAACTGCAAAAACGCAGCCATGCAAAAAACAAAATTTCGTCATTTAGTGCACTGGTAAATTCTTATTAAGTCGATCAGACAGATTCCACTTCAGTAATCAGCTGAAGAGAGTTCAGGATGAGTCAATGCTATTTCAGCCTGCAGGCGAAGTTTATGGACCTAGCAGACAGGGGCAATGATGTACGATTAAAATCAGGGCCATTTTCAGTTCTCCTCGTGGTGCTCTCACGCACAAAAGGCATGAGAACAAGCAGCCATTCTGGAGCATCCGTCCTGAGAGCGCCAGAGCTCTGAGGATACCAGTAGCACTCATATAACCCCACCTTCCTATTATCAGTAAGTACTGAAGCGGATTTTCCACCTGAAAAGATGCTTTGATGTTAACAGTAATCATTCCCCGGAGGTCTTAAGAGCTCCGCTCTCACCGGAAACGCATCTTTGGCACCCAGAACCCGAGCACAACTGCTGCTGTTATATGTCACGGCAATAATAAACCCACTCACCCCAAGAATTATTGGGGCGGGAGCCACGCAGAGTCCGCGGCGAGTAGTGAGGTCTGCTTTAACAAGGCAGGGAGAACAATCAATTTTCTGGATTTAATATATTAAATCTATGAAGCCCACTAAAACACGCATAAGTGTCGGGCTTTTTGTCTTTAAGGAAAGCATCGGATTTTGACCTTCCGGGTTGCAAGGAGTGTGCCTGTATGTTTGGAAGAGGCACTACAGTGGCGCCGGTCTCCTTTATTCTTTATTTTCTTTTAAAACAAGCAACAATCGAAAACAAGGCTCGTCGCGGCTGGGAACATCCGCCAGAGAGGAGGGCTTAGCAGGGAGGATAAACAACGTCCTGAATTCGCTCACCCGCGTTCCCCGACGCCGCTTCTCTTCAGCGCCCTCCGCTTTGCGGCCATATGTCCCTGCTGTCCGGAGCCGAGACGGCGGACCGGGACTGTGGGCACCTCCCATCGGGCCCATTCGGGACCCCTGCACCTTGGGCAGGCGTAGGGGCTGAACGTCGGGGGAGAAAAGCGAGCGACAGTGAGCTGCTGGGCCAATGGCTCCCTGCGCGGTACCTGTGCCTCGGACCCTGCTGGCAGTCACAAAAAAAGCCACCGAAAACGGAGCACTCGGCTGGCAGGCCCTTCTGCATCAGTCGGGTCCCCAGACGAGGCTCCAGGAGGGTCGCTCACAGGTACGTTTGTCGGAACCATACTTTCAGTGAACATCAAACGTTTTGCCTTTTAATTCTGATCTTCTACTGATTAGTCTTTTTCTGTGATGCTTTTACAAATGAGACAAAGACTATTTAAGCGAAACTCTCTTCGTGCATAAATTCAGAGTAGCCATCCATATATACATATATATATGTAATAAATACATATATATGTATACATATATATATATGCAATATTTTGTTATGTTGTTACTGCTTCTAATGACTCTTGCAGGGATCATTATCTCCTGCAACAGCTAGTGCTATTTTCCTGCTCATTAGGAGGAGCAGCAGATATCAAAGCAGGTGCACTCCAATCTGAATTATGGATCCTCTTTTACCATGTCCTAGGGCTTGATTTTGCTTTGTTTTGCCCCCACTCAGGCTCTCAGCAGCGATGCTCAGGTGGGACGGGTTCCGTGAGAAGGGACGCCGGCAGGAGCAGCCGCGTTCGGCTCGCCCCGAGAGCCGTGCTCCTGGCACAGCTGGCGCTCCCCTCGGCGTGCAGAGGCTCCAGTAACAGAGGAAGGCTGCATTCGCCTCCAGTTCAACTCTCATCGGGCCCAGCGAGGCCGTGGCGTCGCTGAGGGGTCTGACCTAACTAGACGCTGCGGGCAGGGAGCTCAGTCCTTGCCGAACGACTCTGGGCTGCTGTTCCCCGCGGAGGCTCCCCGGCCCCGCCGTGTCCCGCGGCCGGCGGCGGGGATCAGCTGCGCTCGGAGCGGCCGCGCACGGGGCCTGTCCCCCGGCGCCTCGTGGCGGCCCGGGGCTCGGGAGGCTCGAGGGCGGCGAGTAGAGGACGAAAAAAGCCTGAAGACAGGATCGCGCTGTCGGCCGACATCAGCCCACCCGGCTGTAGGTGACATGCCGTTCGCTCCAGGCAGTGTCTCGTGGGCCTGGAGACTCGGAGTAAGGGGGAGCCCGTGGGACAGGAACAGCCCCCGCTCTGCAGCCGCCGGACCATTTGTTTGCCGAGCCCCTCCCTGGGAGGGTGTGGGACGTTCCCCAGCGCCGTCGCTGTCTGCACAGAAGCGTAACAGCCGGCCCTCGAAGGCTCCTTCCGCTCCCGGGGAGAAGCGCATGACTGCAGCCGACCTTTCATCTGTATCCTGCTTGGAAAGCGACGCCGGTGCAGGACACTTCCAGCAAGTAGCCGAGTATGAAATAGCGTCCGTGCTGCTTCTCCTGGAGCAGCGCAGGGCGCAGCCTCTTTCAGCAGTAGGTCCGTTCCGCAGGTGCATTTTCACCCATGCGCTTTAAGAGACCGAGTTTTCAAGAGCCGAGTGACACCAAACTGACGAGGGAGTATCTCGGTGCGCAACGCGAGCACAAATTCAGCGTGATTTCACATCAGGTCTCGCACAAGGCCGGTGTTGAGCCCCCCTGGGCGCCGCAGCCCTGGGTGGACACTCGTGTTCCGAGGCGGGGACAGACCGGCGGGGACAGACCGGCGGGGTCCCGGCGCGCACCGCAGCCTTCGGGGTGCACGGCGGTGGCGGCTGCAGGAGATCCTGGACCCCGCCGCGCTCGGGGTGTTTAGCACCACCCCCGTAAATTATACTTGGCAGCATAAATCCCACGGACTCCGGAGACAAGCCCAGTTTCCAGCATGCATGGCTGCTTTGGAAGCTCCACTCTCCCGCGTTGCTCACCGGGTTTGGAATCATCAGCTGGCCGAGGCCAAACAGGAGACGCACCGGAGCAATTTTACTACGTTGAGCATTCCACTGGTGCCAAATGTTAACAGGATCAGTCTCAGCAGTAACAATTGCCATGGTGGGAGTGTAGCATACAAATCCAGATACAGGGGGAAATCTGCCCGTATTTTGGCCGCCGTGACAGTTCATTAAACCGCTTAAAATAGGGGTTTGGAGGTTTGGGGGTTTTTTTCGGTTGGGTTTTTTTGGGGTTTGGGGTTTTTTTGTTTGGTTTTTTAAGGTGGATATGTGCAGAGAGGAAGAGTGGGGAGAGGGCGGAAGGGGTTGGGAGGGGGTAGGGGTGGTGGTAGCGGCAGCGCTCTTTTCAGGGGGTGGCTTTCAACCAGAAAAGGAAAAAAAGCTAATCCTTAAATCGCTCAGTTGTTTAAGAAGAAATTACATACATCTTGGATACGTAATTATTGAAAATGTCAAACCCATAATACACAACTCAGATGGAAGAACCAACTCATTGTTCAAGACCTGCCTTTTCTCCGAGGTCAACCCTTATTTAAAGTTTGCATTCAAAATTAATCGATTTCAGCGCTATACACACAAAAGGAACAATTCCAAGGCGCCTTTGTGACTGTACAATATTTAGCGTCCAGAATGACATTTTGTGAAAGGTAAGGACAAGGAGGTATCACCTGCAACAGTCAAATGTCAATTCGTTTAGCATGTTTAATTAGGATTCTTGGCAACCTTAATACTTCACTCTGTTTACCATAGGCAACCTTCCCTCTATGTCTTTGTGAAGGTGTTCTATTCAAATGGGAGGGCTCATACCAGCAAAACCAGCGGTCGTGATCAAATCTGAGTATTCCAAAATGGCATCACTCACTGGTCAGAGTATATTTTTCATATAAAACAGAAAAGAGCCTGTAAAGGAAAACTGAGCACCAAACCACAACCAGAAATACAGCTTGTCTTGAACTCCCTTCACAAAGCCTTCACTACGCTCGCTTATGCCCTTCTCAAATCCAAAATGGTGGGATATTTCATTTTCAAGCGTATTTGATCTCATTGAGAGAAGCTGCGCTGTCCTTCTCTAACCCCCACAGTCTGGCAACACGGAGCAAGCCTAAATGCGTTACTTTATCAGTTCTGCTTGCCGGGCTTAATTAAAATGATGGTGAAAATGCCCATCGCTCCAGCCACTGAGGGGACTGGTAGGGAAATGGTCCATTAAACCCAGATCAGGAGCTATTTATAGAACTAAGCGACTACTCGTTAATGTCGCCAGCGGCTACCAGTGAAATCTCTCAGAGACACGAGGCTAAACATTTGCACCCCGATTCTTTTCCCGTTCAAACTTCCAGGTGACAAACGCTTAATGAATGAACTTCGACTCGAGCAAGCAGGGAGAGAGGTTTAAATGTTCCTTTGCATCGAAAAAAGGTTAGTCTCTCCCACGACATATTTTCCATCCCCCCCAAAGAGACAGAGGGGAAAAGGGGAAATAATTTCTATGCGTCAGGGGTATGGGCTAAACGGAATGATTCCCCCATCAGAACATGAAGATTTGACTGTTAGCCTCTGAAAGCGAAGGCGCTACTGAGATATCTAGAGAAGGAAGACAGCTTGTTATCTGCAAATGAATCTCTTGCTATAACGTTGCGATCTGATTGTGCATTTGTTTCCCTTCTGCATTTCATGTGCCTGCGCGCTGACTGGCTGCCAGCGCTATCTTACCAGCGCAGCAAGCTGACGAATTGCTCTTTAATAAGGCTCTCGTTAATCTTTTTTTTCCCCAGGAGATCCGTATTTTCTAGTCAGATAAGGCTGAAAAATTTCAGACAGTGAGAGGCGGCGAACCGGTCCCCCGCCCCCGCTTTTCCTCCCCACCGGCCTCCCCGGCGGGTCCTGCGCTTTTTTCACGCGGAGCGCCCGGCGCCTGCACCCCCGAGTGTGGCAGGAGGGGCAGCCGCCGTCCCTGCCGCTGCGGACAGACCGCGGCCCCGGCACCCGCGGCAGGGCACGGCGGCGGCGGGGCCGGGCCCGCTCTGTGCCGGCAGGGGGCGGGCGGGGGGCGCTGCCCGGCAATGCCCCGCCGGGGCGGGCGCCGGGGGTGCACTTACCGCATATCTTCAGCCCGATCTTCCTGGTGCACCCGTGAGCCACGCCGCACCACGAGTCGTAAGCTGGAAGAGAGAGCAGAGTTGTTCCCCTGGCGCGGCGGGGTTGTCCGGGCGCCGCGCCCCCCACCCCGGAGCCCCGCACGGCGGCATGGCCGTGGGAGACGGCTGACTCCGAGCCCGGCGGCGCTGGGCAGCTGAGGCTCGGATGACAGCGAGGTGACATGCTGGCCTGCCCAGAGGAGAGGAGAAGGCACCCGGGACCCGACATCTCATCATTTACTGGCGGGGCTCCAGGGAAGTAGCAGCTTAAAATAAAGTGGCGTGAAATGGGGTCACAAAAGAGTTCAGGAATTAATTGGGTGAAAAATAGTATTTGACTAGATGATCGGACTCGCATCATTGAGCCTCGGACGGACTGACGAGCGCCGACGGTCCTACTGGGACCGCACCCCCAGAGGGAGCAGGCTGCTTCCCAGCCCCTCGAGTCGTGGCTCAGACACGCACCGCTCAGCCCCAGCTGAGCCCACGGGAAGCGGGAACGAAGCCCAGGACGGAGGTGGAGGGTGCGCCAGGCGCGGCCACGGGCACTAGCGAGCCCGTCCGTCGCTCGCGGCGCGGGGCTGCCGCAGGTCCGGTAGCGATGGATCCCAGAGGGCGACCGGGGCTGGGCTGGCTGACCCGGCGTTGGGGCGTGAGGGGAGAAGGTTTCAGAGGCACCGGGACGAGGACGGCTCACCCAAGCACGGAGGGCAGCGGCCTGACTCCCGGGGAGGGGGAAAGGCCACGGCGCTCCCGTCGGGCGGAAGAGCCCGCTCGGCAGGGGCGCTGCCGGGCCCGGGGGCGGGGAGCCCGTGTGGGCAGGGCAGGGCAGGGCAGGATGCCGCTGCCAGCGGTTATCTTTGTGTTAGCCGTGTTGCCCATTAATTCGATTTCTGCGAGTGACACCTCAGTCGAAGGCAGCAGTGCCTGCCACGCACGCCTGAAACAAGACCCAGTGCTGCCGTTTGCCCCCTTCCCCGTTTTTTTCCATTTTCAGAATAATGACAATAATGACTCTGATGCTCGTGTCTCCTAGCTCTTTCAGGGTAAAAGCCATTACTCGCTCTGCTGTCCCTGACAACCTTTCATTTCTTACTGTTGCCCGCTCTTTGTCTCTGATGCTTCATAGCATCGAGCCTCTTATTGTTTGGGTTTTTAATTTTTTTTTTCCTGTAGGCGACGGTCTGAACTGCCTGGCAGGGCTATGAACTGATTCTCTGTCCACCTGCAGCAGCCTTTGCTTCCCACTCACACCTCAATAACTCAAGGCGAATTCAGAGCAATTAGGAACATAACGCTTTGAAAAGCTGCAATTAGCATCCAAATTTCGCTTGATTACAGGCTTCAGCGTAGGCTGAAAGAAGCTGCAGCATTAGCATTTATAAAATGTGGCTGGGAGACACCTGCTTTAATACCCTGGTGTAACTTCGCCCTTTAACTGATTCGTTTTCTCCTCACCCCTTCCAACATCCCGATTTTTTTGTCCATCTGGGAAGTCAGTTTATTGTCTTTATCTCTCAAACGTGGCTGTAAGTTAAAGACAACGTTGGCCGGTAAGGTGGGCTTTTCCCCACAGCGCTTTATTAGCCACGGACCGACCTCTCCTGTTCCCAGTAGGAAGATGGTTTCTTTGTGTAGAGCACTTTCCGCACCTTGCTTAATGGCGCGGAACAGGGGATCGTAGATGTATAATTTCGTTTCGAAACTGGTCTTTCTGAGCTTAAATGGTGAAAGCCTCCAAAACAGTTAAAACGAGGAAAATATTAAAACCTACTTGTAGGTCGCAGATTAGGTGGGGTGGGGTCCGGAGCATCGTTGGAGGACGAGGGAGCGGAGGAAGCCATCCCTTCAGAAAAGCCCCAGTCCCCGGAGCTCGTATTTCCTCGATATTCCTCTGAGGGGTGGGCAGCAAGGAATTTGCTGGAAGGAAGAACAGCCTGGTTTAGTAGTCTCCTAGAGCACCGCACCAGAGTCCCGTCCAGACGCCAGCGGGCGGCAGCCGCGCAGGTCCCGAGGCGGCGGCAGGACCGGCCGAACCGGGAAAATGCCTCAACAGACTGAAGAGCAAAATCTTCCCTTCGCTAGATTCCAGGGCGCTACCCCCCGCGCCTGAATGACGGATTTAGCGGAGCATGAAGCCTAGAGCAATTATATCGGTGGCCACTGAGCAGGGCAGTTATACGGCTCGCATCAAATGGAGACCAACGTGCAAAGCGGGCTTCGAAATCACCAGCCCAAACGACCTACAATCCCAGACACAGCCCGCTTCTGGGCTTTACCAAACACACGTCAGGCTAAGCATTCAGGAAGGACTGACAGATAAAACCCGCCACCACAAAGGTGCCTTTTGCCTAGATCCAATGGCAGGCGCCACATACATGTGCATTTGCACACACATGTTTCAGCAAACCGGGGCCACTCTGTGCTCCAGCACTAACCAGCGATCTCCCGTGCCCGTGCTCGCTTTAGCGGCGCAAATGGCAGG
This sequence comes from Passer domesticus, assembly GCF_036417665.1. Classification (NCBI taxonomy): domain Eukaryota; kingdom Metazoa; phylum Chordata; class Aves; order Passeriformes; family Passeridae; genus Passer; species Passer domesticus. The sequence goes on from NC_087483.1 coordinate 23,745,085, forward strand.
AGAGGCACGTCTGTCTGGGGAAAGGAAGGTGCAGGACCAGCCCTCGCTCCTCGCCAGATGTTCAACTCTTCCCTGGCGGACACGGCGTTCCGATAACCAATACAGGGTCGCTGATCGAGAATTGCCGGGTCACTGCCCAGCTCGTCTCTTTGTCCCCACGTCTACCTGCGATTTATTTTCTTCCCCTTGTAAAGAAAATGAAGGTCGCGGTAACGAAAGAACGCTTTCTTTGTTAGCGGCTTTTTTCAAACCGGTAGCTACCGATTCATTTCCACTGCTGGGTGGATTTACACCCGCGTGTAAACGCAACGGATCAATGATTTCAATGCAAAACAGATATTTAATTTTTTTAAGACGAGAAAGAAAACAGCCATAAGCAGAAGGTATTTTCTAGACAATGCCTAGAAGTGAAGTAACAGGTTAACACTATGTCTAGGGCAGTAGCTGTATCAAAAAAGCCGTTATTCCTCTATTCATAAGACAGCGACCAAAACCGATTTTTGTGAGAAAAAATGTTCCAGAGGTTCCCAAAGGCTTGGAAAAAAATAGGATGCTGTTTAGAGGACACTTACCGAAGGGGCGAGCGGACACTCTTACTGCTGTAGTCCAGGTTGGGCGACTCTAGCCTGGGAGCGACCCGCCGCTTATAAACTCTGCCAGAAACGACGTCGGAATACCAATCGCGCCGCGGAATTTAATGCGAGATGACCTTTTTTTCCAGAAGTGCTCGGATTTGCTTTTTTAAAAGCGTGAATCGCCGGTTGATCTGCTTCGACGCAGGCATGAGTCACAGGACTGCCGCCACCGCCTCCGCGCCGCTCCGCACGGGGGCTGGGGACCGCTGGGGCGGGGACGGGCGGCCCACCGGCCCCGGCTGCTGCCGCTGCTCTGCTTCGCCCCGGGGCGGCGGGGCTGACTCCCGCGGCGGGTGGGGCTGTCCAGCCGCGGCAGGGGCGGCACCCCAGGCAGGCGGTTCTGCCCTGCGAGCCCTCGGCGAGCCCCGCGTGCGGACGGAGCCAGAGGCTTTCCCTAGACAGCGCCGGCTTGACCCGAGGTCGCCAGCTGTGCTCATAGGCACCGCACACATCGGCGCACCGGGCAGGCGATCCCTGCGGCCCCGGCCCTCCCCTGAGCCTGGCGCGGGGCTCAAATGAGCCAGGCGGGGTTCGTGTGAGTTGTAGCTTAGCAACACCCCCTGTCCCCCCCTCCGCCGTGCCGAGGGTCTGATGTGACCCGCTGGCTCAGCCCGCGGCTCGCCCCGCTCCTCCCGCCAGAGGGTGGCAGAGGCACGGGTACCGCCGCAGCGGAACACCTGGATGCCTGTGACTTGCCCTCAGTGTTGCCATTAGATTACGATTTTATACCAGACAACCCTTTGCTAAAACCAGAAGCACCAAGACAAGATTTTTGTACCCCGACAACCCCATATCTGCGTTACTCCATCCCACACCCCGAATATGCTTAGCCAACATTTTGTGGTTGTGACATCGGTGCTGTATTTCAGCATGTCACGGTAGCTACGCAGATGCCTAAACCAAACCCTTCTCAAAAAGATGTCACGTAAGGGGCCGGGAGGAATCCGCAATGAGAAGAGAGGAGGGGAAACAGCCCGATGGAGCCAGAGGATTTCACCCTGTGCAGGAGATGCTGGGCAGTGCAACGAGCAGCAGGGGCTGTGTCCTTTCTGAAGGACTCGAGGGAAAAGCAAAAACTTACAAGCCCGTTTGGCAAAGGAAACCGTCCGACTGGCAGCATTAAGTAGCCAAGACGACTGCTTTGTCGAGCACACTTACTCTCTAGGAACTACATGTGTAACAAAAACACCGACAGCACAAAGGCCAATTTTTAAACATAGCTTTACAGATATTAATGGTCCTAGCTAACACGACCTTTTCTCATATCTAGACCATCATTTTAAAGGTGGTTTCAACCAATCGAGCAAGACGTTTGCTCAGTGCAGGGTGTGAGTAATAATAATACAACTGTAACTAATCGTCTTTATAAATGTAAACAAACGTTCAAAGGAAGTCTTGGCAGGACTGCAGTACAAAGAGTCAACGAAAGACCACACAAAGAACCCCGAAGCCATCAGTCACTGTGAGGCGCGACCCGGCGGGTGGATGCCGACACGCTTATTCCTTTCCTTCTGGCTTTCCAGAAGTGCGTGTGTCTGGAGTAAACAGACATGGTTTAACATAAATATTTACATCCTCGCAGAATCCCAGGCCCGCGAGGGGAAGGAGCCAGACAATGAAGTCAGCGAGCCTTCCGCGGCACGCTGGAGATGCGACTCCAGCACCTGGAGGAGCCCGGCGGCGCGGCGCTCCCGGCTCTCTGCTCCGCTCAGCACCGCGGACAGCGCCCGCAGCCCCGCGGGGCGAGCGGCACCGCCGGGGGCGCGGGCAGAGCCCGGGCGGCCGTGCCGAGCGCTCGCTCCCTCCCGGCCGCGCAGGGGGAAGCCGAGAGCCAGCCCCGCCGAGCCCGGCCCCGCTGCCCCTCTGGGCGGCGCTGCATCTCAAGCCCAGACGCTCCGCGGAGCCCCGGCAGAGCCCGCCCGGCCGCCGCTGCGGCTGCTCCGAGCCCGGGCTCACCGCAGCTATCCGTGCTGGCCCCGGCGGCGGCAAGGGGAAAGCAGCAAACCCTGGGGCTCCGCGGGTCCCTCCCTCGCTCCTCTGCAGCGTGGCTGTACAGCACGCCTGGAAACGCCTGCCAACTTTTATTTGCAACAGACCCGCTTGAAAATCCGACTAAAACCCGAACCACTCCAGCTCAGCTCAGTTGCCACACCAACTGAAATCTTTGAAACACCCTTGCCAGCTGTACATGCCCAGGCTAGGGCACTCAGAGATGTGACGATTTCACCAAGAGAGTTCAAAGTCTTCCCCTCCAGCTGTTCTGCTCAAGCAATCAACTATTTTCTTGCATGTGTCTGTCCCTTCCCTGAGGCTACTGCTCGAGTGCACTCTAGGCACAGGTTACAGAAAATATCTTCGCAGCTGGGGACCCAGAAGACTTGGGCTTTGCTTTGAATCCAGATGTTTACCGAGGACGTGAAACACACAGGCAAAACTGATAACTGATGCACAGTATCAGCAAGGCAGTAGGATGAAGATATATAATTCCCTTAGCTGAAGCTTGTAAGCAGCACATCAGTTAGAAGTCAATTTAAAAGCCAGACAATGGGGTATTTCTTGAATTCACCTCCATCCACAAACTGCACTAAATATAAATGCTAAAATATGAACCTTGAATACCCTGAGTGGGCAAAGGAACGAACGTGATGCAATAAATATCTTTAGCAACAAAGACTACTCAATAATTATAACATTTTTATAGATGTGGACATACAAACAATGCAGAAAAACCCCACTATTTGTATTGCAACCTGTAGATTTGAAGAGCCACTGCGTTTGGAGCTGCATACAATATTTCAAGAGAGAGATGAGCGCCTCCTGCCTACCCTGTAAGGAGCTCACAAGCTACATGAAATGGAGAGGCAAATAGAGAAAAGTCCCTGTGCCATAACACTTCTTACTTCTTCATATTCCAAACTACATTCATGTTATATATGCATTTATCTGCAGGCAGGGCAGCAAATTTGACTTCTGGTGATTATTATTATTATTGTGGGGGGTTCCCTCCATGAATGCTCTGTGTTGCCTTTTAATTGCCACTTTGTGTGGATTATGAATATTTTAGCAGGCTGGGACTAGGCAAACTCTTTCCTTGAAACTGTATACAACAGTAAGTACAGAGAACATCTATGATGTTTCTGGACTTGTGGGTTTGTATTTTTGTCTTTGCAGCCTGTGATTTTTTTTTTTTTAGTAATATAATAATTTGTAATCCAGTGCATTATTACACAATAGATTTATTGCACCCAGTATCCATTTCTTTTCCTACGATTTCTGGTATACAAAAGTGTCTACTTTACCTGTATCTTGAATGGAATAATTTAAATAATAAATTTAATAAACTCCTGACATAGAAAAATTGGAAAATTGTTCAAAACTAAGTGTTTCAGACCTTTTCTGGCTATCATCTTCAGTACTTAAAAATACAGATACTAAATTCCTGTATATCCGTAATGAAAAAAATGAACATGCCAAGAGAAAAAATAACAATTCAAGAAAAAATAACAAATTAGTGCTTTGATTATTTGGATTATTTGGCCCTGCCCATAAAATTCTACAAATGGAAATTTGGTGAAGACTGTGGATTTATACTCCTACTCTACAGATAACTTTTGGTGTTTTCTGTAACTTGACAAAAACTAATCCAAGATGAATGATATGTTTGCTTTGGGTTTTATGAACAGTCAGTACTGATGTACCCAACTGGCCCATATTTAAGGATCATGTACATCACTCGAATTTCAAAGACAGCTCAATATGAACTGCCAGACAGAACATTCAGCACTGCTGTGATGAAGGGCATTTAGAAAAGTCTAATCTGAAGCACATTGTTTTACATACTTTGTGGCTTCTTGTTTCAGGATGTCCCCTTCCTGATCCATGCTGGCATGTCTTGTTGTCCATTTTGATCTGCTTCATCTGAAAAACATCCCAAAGAACAACCCACATCCTGAAACAACAGCAGCAGAAAATCCCAACTCCCAATACCCCCAAGCAAACATGGAAAGAAACAAAGAATCCCCTTACTTCCAAGCTGTAACAAAATAAACCCTTTTTTATCTAGATGGATCAAAATTACTTAAGTCAGGTAACTATGATTGCAACTTGAAAGAATAGCAGAAATGATAGTACACCAGTAAGTCCATTCTCTACCAGTTTTGGGAGGTTGCAGTAGTTACACGGGCTTCTCTACTCAGTACAAGTATGGAAGATTATGAAAATATTGAGGGGAATTTTTAAGAACAAAGCCACTTCTCCCAGATTAAGAGAGAGGTAATTCAAATTGAAGACATCTCCCAGACAGAAAAATCAGATTAGAGTTGACCTGTTACAGACATATATTCCAATCTATTTATGTAATAAAATCTTGTCTACTTTGGCCTTTCAAAACTTCTCTGCAAGCACACACTTACCTAATGCTGTAGACTCCTGTTGATGGTATTCTGATAGTTGTGCTTGAAGAAGACAACCACAGAAAAAACCAGAGCTGCCGTCATCTGGGACAGCATTAGCAACTCAGCACTAGAACAAGAGACAGAACTTAGCCATGCTATCTTTAACAGTTTAGCCACGACAAGGTTTTTAAAAGCAAATAGACAGGAGATAAAGAGCAGCACTGCTCTGAGCAGTGAATGAAGCATAACTTCTCTCTTTGTAATCTTAAGGGATACTTACTGTTTGCTAGGGTTTAAAGGAGCTGTCTGGCAAGGGATTCAAGAGAGTACAATGGATCATGCTCTGGTTTCTGACTGCTCTGTTCTCCCCAGGACAGGTAACAAGGCTACTTGCATTCCTCTCCAGCTACAGAGAGAACACCAACAGAACACCAACCTGGGATTTCACTCCTCAGCATTCTTCTAAAAGCCATCTTTTTTTTCTTCAGACATTATTAATCTGTTTAAACAAATGTCTCAACTCCACTGAAAGTAATGTGAGCTAGCAAAAATGCTGAAAGGTTTGTCAGATATGCACACTCAAGATATTCATGCCATATAGAAAAGTTTACAGATGTTCCACTTGGTTTCTCCTTCAGAGAAAATTCTGTTACAGAAGCTTTAGGGATCTGAAGAACTGCAAGAACAAACAACATATACCTTTTCTAGAAGGTTAGAGAGTCCAGAATTTCCTTCTCCAGAATCTGAGATGTTAGACATGGAATCTGGCTTGTGTATTGGTGTAAATTAGCCCTAAATGTCGTCAGCTATTAACATAATCACTGCTTGCTAGAGACAGGCTGGACAAAATGCTACAACAGACTTCACCTGCAGTAAGCAGACTGCATTCTGCTTACTGGGTTTTAACATGTTGAAAAAAAATCACTGTCTTGGTGAGTGAATAGACTCTTGCTAAGACACAGCCTGGGATCCAGGGGGGTGAAGGATTACTCCTGAGGAATTCAAGAAATTCTTGTTCAAGTAAAGACATTACAGATTGATCTGCTATGTTAAAATGTTTTTTGGTCAACAGTTAGTTTAAAAATGCATATTTTAAACAGCCAGCCAGCGAACTAAGTGAGCACAAAAGATGCAAAATCCTTTCAAAAACCATTTAACACCCAACAATCATCCTCAATTTTCACTTTGCATTAATTCTCTACAGAAGAACACGAATACACTGGTAATGACAGGGACTCCAGGAACAGCCTGAGATGCCACTGGGATAGTGAGATATTGTACCTTGGACCAACTGGAGACCTGCAAAGGCCCTTCTGCAACACAGGAAGATCTCTCTGAGTAATGAATCTCCAGACCTGTGAGTTCATGCTCTTTATGATGCTGGGGTTAAACAAAGAAACAGACCCTGCAAAGCTAAGCCCTGTTAAGGAGCACAAGTGTTTGATCAGCATTCTCTGTCATGTTTATCCTATTATTCCTGCATCAGGAATTACTGAAAGGAAAATAGCACAACACAGAGGTATTGCTTTGGATAAAGGCAGGAAGAAACCCATGGAAGTTGTTTTTATGGGCACACCTATCTAAGCATGAGAATATCAACCTATTATTTCTCCAAGACTTATAAACTTCATTAAATATAATTTAGACACATAATTGATAAACAGAGATTTTTTTTCTTATGCTAAGGTAAAAGAAAGATACACACTTAAAATTATAGCATGAAATGGTTACTATGTAGTCCTAAATACTAATACCAGGCCTAGAATTTCTGCAGTGAAAAGCAATACTAAATTTTAATGTTCTCATGTGTTAAATAAAATATGTTTATTATATATATATATATTTTCTTCTGCAACCCCAGAACAGCATGTTAGCTGTGTTTGGTTTTCATTAGTTAACTTTACTGAATGTGATTACACTCAGTCCAATTCTCCACACCCATATAACTGCAGATTTTGTACAGTAAAATTATTAATATCTAAAAAAAAAACCCCTGTCAATAAAGTAGGAGTTGGGTACAAGCCTTACCTGCGGTAGCATGGCTCAAAGTACTTTTTCACCACCTTAAAACCAGAGAGTAGCACTATGTGTCAAGTTAGATGAATACCTTTTTACAGGAATGCCAGCCAATATATATCCAAACTTCTAAAAATATTTTAACTTATCTATTTCTTTCTGCATTGTAACATGGTTCACTTAGCCCACACCATGTGGACACCAACTGATTTGAGGTAATACATATGGCAGACATCCCACATTGATGTCTGCATTAAAAATGGCAAAGATATTAGTATAAAATGCAAACCATCTTGAGTTTATATATATGATCTATTCTTGAGATATTCTACTAAAGGGGAATTTGATTCTTAAGAGCATATCTGAATCATTTTCAAGTTTTAATGCCAGTCCAGAAAACTAAGCATATTTATAAAGTAAGAAGAATGACTCCCAGCCCACATTTTTCCCTGCCATTAGTAAAAGCATTCATATGAATTCACTTAGTTTTTCAGCAAATTGTTTTCTCTTAGAAAAAAATGCAAATTCAAAAGCAAGCAATAGGAGATGAATGATGTGGACACTAAAATGAATATTAGTAATTCAGGAATCACAGCTGCAAAGAGGTTGATAATTTTCACTCCTTTCAGTTTAATTCCATTTCTCTCTGGAAAGCAGCTGGTTACTTATTGCTTATCCATGTCTAGAAAACAATCCTTTTGTCCTTTCTAAAGCCCAGCTGTGTCCAGAGAAACAATTAAATATCTGTGGTAAATTTGCTCAAGGAGTCTGACTTATAATCTCTTATGCAGATCAAACTCCTCAGGAGTGTAAATTTAAACCTTCCCAGTTGATTATGAATATTTCATACCACAGTGGCAGTTACTACTGTAGTTCATACCATCTCAGTCTATAACTTTTATAAATGTTAACAATAAATTAATATTAAATTGGTGCAAGTCACAATCTTATCAGTTATGTAGATTTTCTGATCATTTTACAATTGGCACTTATTCAACAGTGCTGTTTGGTTTATCTCCAAATCTAGACAAGAGACTGCCATTGAAGCAAAGTATTTTTACAAAGATGTCAGGCAAGGCTTTTCAGCTAAAATACTCTAAGACCTATTTCATTAATGCAAAGGCTACAGAAATCACAAGACTTTTCAGATAGCATTGTTTTTATTTTAAGGCAGCATTTCTGCCACTCAAAACTACAACACTGTTTTGCAGATTACAGAGTTGTATATAACCATGCTGATTTTCCCTTGTTCATGTGGTGCAAAGGAATGTATCAAGTCCAATACTCCTAAAATATTGTTTTGCTCAACTGATGACCTGTGTCACAGTTTCCACGTAACTTGTTGATCCAACAAGAAAACACTTTATCAATTACTTCTGCGTACATCAAGTTTGCATGTGTCATCAGGTTAGAAAACAAGATCATTTTTACAGTTATAAATTTGAAAATATTGCAAGGTCTACAAAAATTCTAAGGTCTGATATTAATTTTAGTAAAGAACACAGAAATTTCTAGTAATTATTATGATTAAACAGTGTATGTTGAAGACTGTTGGAGAATCAAAATCATCAATGAATACCATACTACCTCCACACTATTTTTCTTCAGACTTTTCTTCATCATTATTATTTGAACAGCTAGGGTTTTATTTTTGGTTTTGCTATTGCTGCTTACATCACTTGTTTCTGCATCATCTTCCCTCTCCCTACTGATTAATTTCTGTGCAGCTTCTGCCATAAAAACACACACAGCTCAACAAAGCTCTAAAATTAGCACAGCTGGTCACCAGAAAAGCATTCATTTATGGGGAATGTTTGAATTGTGCCACCAAGCTACTCTGCTGTTCCTGTTTCCTGTAGCTACACAGTGGCAAGAGAATGGAATCCTGCCCCAGGTATCCTTATATCCTAAACTGATAAGGACTGGGAAGACTTGATCACAAATGAGCAGTGTTAGCTAAAGTGAATGTGTGAGAGAAGAAAATACTCATCTAAATCAGGTTTGGCAGTGTTTCAAAGATGGATTAAGTTGATATTTGCAATCCTTTCCTTGTCATTACTTCTTTCTCATATAACAGAATTCAAAGGGACTTCTTGAGGTTAATATCCTTCAGACTAACATTCATTTCATAGTAAATGTGGCTTATGTTTTGGCACAATTCAATTGCTGTGATCACAGGTAACATCTCAGAGCACTGTCAGAAGTCATTTTGTGAATAAGGGACAGTTTAAAATTTATTACCTTTACTCATTTTTACATAGTCTCTCTGAAAATTTCCTGCTAGAAGAGTTCTCTTCAGCATTTGTCTTCTGCTTCAGTGCAGGGTGAGCTTTATGGAAGTGAGGTTTTTATTGATACTATATTGAGACAGTTTATGTGAACTCACATGGGCTACTTGTTCTGAATTTAGAAGACTGTTTCTAAATTTGTAGGATTTCTGACTTTTTTTCTTTATCTCTTGATGTACTGTAAAATTAATACTTGCAATTGAACATTAACAAATGGAGAATGTTTACTTTGACATTTTATAGACCAAGGCAGAATATTTAAGATATAGAAACCCCAGATATAATGGAAGTATTTTCTCAATTGCTGGCTTTTACAATACAAAGTCAAGTTCCTGTTAGTACAATAATTCTCATTGTGAAAGGCAAGACTATCTGTACAATGAATATTGTAGTTGGGATTGTCAAACTTACCCACCACCTTTTCTTCAATAAGTGGAAAAACTGCTTGGCCTTAGTATTTTCTGGTTCATAAATCAGAACTGCAGGCTGACAACATAATACATTACAAACATGTATGATGACAAAACAAACAGAAAAAACCACCCCAGAGATGAGCCTGCCTCTTATGGTTCATGAAAGTGTAAGTCATGTAAACCAATGAAAAACTTTACAAGTACACAAATCAGAAATGGATGTTCTTAGGCTGAAGAATATCATGCTCTTGGGTAATATAATAATTTTGAGTAAGTGGCTGCAATGCAATGCAATGTAAAAAGAAAAAAAAAGGCATCAATAATTTTAGGATTAGGATAAAAAGCTGACAAACTACTTTTAAGAGCAGCAAGATGATCAAGATCTTAAATAAAGATTGTACTTACGATATAATGATCATATCAATCAAGAAAAATAGATATAGAAAATTCAGACACCAGGTCAAACCTGAGAAAATCTCCACAACAGCGAAACATTAAAATCTCATTATTTTGCATACCACTTGTACATATGTACTATAAAGTGAGCAAAACCAAATTAAAAAATCTCACAGAGAAGAATAATTTTGAAGATGAAAACTGCTCTAATTACATCCTTCAAGATTCTGTTAGACAATGGCTGTGCAATTGTAATCTTTCAAAAGTTAACATAAAGTTTTTTAGTTTTGTTATAGCAAAGTGCCAGTATTTAGGGGTTTGCCATCCTACCTCCTCTTATCCATCTTTCTTCTCTACTGCATTTTCTACAAAAAGCAGCTGCAGTAGTTGAAATGAAGGTTCCCTTCCTCACCCTAAAAAACCAATGCATGCAGGAGCTTGTGACCAGATAATGAACAGGGAGCCAGGAGAAATCAGCCAAAGTCACGTGGAGGCAACAACAGCAACAGAGATCAAAGAATAAAATACCAAAGCCAACCATGAAATTAAGTGACAGCAGTCAGGTAGGCGAAAGAGAAACTGTTATAACCCTGATAATAATTTATTTGGGGCCTCCAAAGTTGCACTGCTTTGCAAACATAGCAAAATCTATAAATATATTTCTTATCAGGAGTTGTTACTGGGAAATCATAGGAATAACACACACAATGTAGCATGGACATTTCTCACTATAAACTAAAATAATGTGTAAATCTAGGTCTGTGAAGGAAAAGCTGTCTAAACAACCTGGTCTAGTGAAAGGTGTCCCTACGCATGGCAGGGGGGTCGGAATTAGATGATCTTTAAGGTCCCTCCCAACTGAAACAATCCTATGATTCTATTGTATTACTCCACAATTCATACACCTCTTTTCAAAATTACCAAAATCTGAGTCAGCATTTGCTGTGCATACAAGTGCAGAAATTCTGGAAATTGCCTATATTGAAACTTCCCTTACACTGTGAGTCCCCAGGAGGAGCAGAACCTTGTCATGAAGCTGCATTCTGATGCACTGAAATAACAGGACATACCCATATATGACTTCAACATCAGAAGAATAAAAAACCACACAGTACCTGGTTTATACTTGACATGCCCATAGTTTCTCTTCACCTTACATAAGAATTTTAGCTCCAGTGCTTAAGTTTTCCAAGCTGTAAAGGAAATTCAGTTCAGAAGTCCACACACATTCATGCTCCTGATATGGTTTCTGTTGTTGTTGGGGCACAGAATGGTCCCCGGAGAAACACTTTCACAAATGTTTTTTCAACTACTGGTTCTAATAGCAATGAATTTAAACATTCTACACAAAACAAAGGCATGCAATATTTATCTATACACTCACCTATAGTTAAAATAGAAGTAGAAAAACAGATTAAAGGACAAGTCAAGAACATGAAGATGTTGAGTTCCCATAATGTAGCTTACCCAATACTATGTTTTATTTGATCTAAATTACAATGGTGCCAAGTGAACCACAGGTTAAACAGTTCATCCATGCATTTCCAGTCTTTCAAAATTAATTGGGTGACAAATTGTTGCATTATTGAGCTCTAATTGCTTAAAAAAGCATGTAATAGATCAGCTGCAAAACTGAAGACATATTACCATGGTACTGCTTGAACTGCCCCTTCTGAAAAGCAAATTCAAAACAGTTGTTTCACATTTTGGCTCACCTGATGGAGTTTTGTTCATCAACTTGAATATTTCTTTGACTTGAAGCTTATGGTGCAATTTTTTAAAGTCCCACTTCAAATATACACTATCAAATTGTTCAACCCCATGCTTTGTTCAATTTCCCTGATTCAGTAATGAGTATTTTAAAGCAAATAGTATTATAAAAGTTACCAATTGTTAAATAATTTACCTTTTGGCCCCTAAACACATAATTTTTCATTTTGTTTGTTTGCTTCCAAAATAGAGACAGGAACTTAAAAAAACATTACTTAAATTCTGAGGTAGTGAAAATTTTCACCAATTTCAACACAAATCCACATAAGGATAACCTGGAATTACTTTATTTACTGCATAAATACACAAAGCAATGGAATGTAAAATATCAGGTGTATATTAGATTCTGGACTAAGTTGATGCTTACTTACCTTGTTCGTCTCTGTCCTTTTTAAACAACTGTCCCTAGTAGAAAACTAAATGACAAAACAAAACAAAAGACCAACCATGTCTTTTTCTTTACAGCAGACCATGAGAATTTGTCTGAACAGACACTGAACACCAGAACAAACAGAATACCCTTTTTATTTTCCTTTAAAGAAGTCTTGGGACAGCACATTTTTACTTCAGCTACTGAAACAATTAATGCATATTGGCTTAAACAAAGAAAAAATCCAACAAACAAAAAGTAAGGAAACCAGTGAGGACTTGAACAGGGTTTCCTTTCCTACAAGTTCTTGTGGTGGGCTCCTCACTAGGGTCTCCCTCACTATTGTAAGTCATCTATCCAGCAAAACACTGATATACAGCTCATGATCTACCTGATTATGTAAACACCCACAGTTTGTCCTTACATCCTACTGAGGTCACTAAAACTAACATGTGTGCTTAAATGAACTTCTCTGGGGATTCTTCAGTAAGCAAACCACATGAATGCAACAATTATGCTCTTTAGCATTTAAGATTTTCTAGAATTTGTGATTATAATTTTTTTTCCACTGTTATTAAACCCTCACCACTACAGCTTGATTTTGTAGTCCTAGCAGATCACCACACCAAAGCAACATGGAACAAACATGCAGAGATTTTTAAAATGTGTCTAATGTCCACTCTTTGTCATTAGAGAAGAAAAAAATTAAGCTTCTATTTTTAATAGCCAGACATCTTACTCTAGAGTAATTTAAAACTCTTATTTGGTATGTCTTATTAAAATAACGTTGAAGATTTACCAGTTATTTAACCCCTTGCATACAACAGGAACCTTGGCCCACCCCTTGGATAACAGGAGTTAAAAAACTTACCTAGGAGTGAACAGCCAGGACACAGCCCCTCCTGATCCACTGAGATGCTGCTGGCATTCAAGGAGAGCAAGCTGGAACAAGACAGCTCCAGAAGCAGAGTGAAGCTGTAAGCCATGCAGCCCCTCTCCTCTGTCTAGCAGATGTCAAACCATGGCTAGGAAGGGTTATTTGACATGATATGACTGTACAATGGTGAAGTTCTCCAGCATGAGGGCTGACAACAGTATCTAGGATTGTACTTCCAGAAAGGAGTAGAGATGTATTGCACTTTCACAAGTACCTAACCTAAAAACACTCTACAGTAGCTACAAACCCCTACATTTTCCCTCAACTGTAGCTACAGCATGACCTTCATAACTACATAAAATCAAAGTACAAAATTTGAATGTAGAAGTTGGAATAAAAAAGCTTAAATTTTGACACATCACAAAAATTATGCCCAGTGCAGTAAGTACCATACTTAACCTACTCTGCCCTTCAGAATGTGCACTATTTATTATAATTCTAGCTTAGTCCACTGGGTGGATTGCTCCTTTTTTTATCCACTAGGCGTGATCAAATCAGTGCAATAGAAGAACTGCTGATGCATGAAATGATAGGTCAATGTAACCTTGTCATGGAGTAATATCCCTGCAAATCACAGTAAACAAATAAAACAATTCATTTTTATTTACTGTAGGTATTAGGCAAGGCAGAAATTATCAAAATCTAAAGCAGGAACATTTTAACTGCAAATATAATATATTGCCCCATATTACTGTACAAAAACCTCATTTAAATAACAACACACAATTTGGGGGAAAAGCTTTTACACATAAATGCTGGTTTTAGTCAGACTACCATCTACCACTGGACTTGCTCAAATCAGTATTACCAATGCCCTTCATACAATGAAAGCTTTCTAAAAGCTTTTGTCATCAGGTGTCTTTCTTTTCTTGCCTTCTCAGTTATAGATGTCTCTGGAATAAGTTCATCTAAACAACTGGCACAGTATATTTAACATAATTTTTACATATACATTCCATATACATTATCTTATTTGCTATTTTCATTTCTCATTTTAATTAGTTTACAAAAATAAAGTAAGAATTGCATTCTTGGAGTTTCAATGTACTTAATTTTTTTTTTTTCTATGAGATGATTCATGATCATTTAAGAAAATACTTTGGAAGGTAAGTGTAAAGGGGGTAAAAATTGAACTACTACCCCAGCAGTCACATGCTAAGATATCATCCCATAAAACATACTGGAAACATTAATGCATGGTATGATTCTTTACAACACAATATGTTCTATATGGACCTCTGCTGTGCAGTGCTATTAACAAAAATATTTTTTTTAAAAAACCCTTTTAGAATAAACTACATGTTTGTGTAAGCATATACACACATTTATAGAGACTATGGTTGGTAAATACAACTTACAGGAGCTTACAAGGCTGGTGTTGTGTAATTCTCAGAGCACATGCTCATAATGGTTTCATGTAGCAACAGTAAATTGTGATATAAAAAAATTAAAATGGTATTTAAACTGGAGACTCCAATCTTGAATGGTTTGCTATATGTGACAACTGTATACAGAATAAATTACATATACTACTGAGAATCTAATGTGTACTGAATTTTTAAGGTGGGTGGGTTTTATTTTGTTTCCTAAAACATCCTCAGGAAAAAGTGTTCAACCTGACAAACAAACACAGATAAACTCTTTTAAATGTTAGGGATTAGAGAATGTGAAAAAAAATACTCAATTATCTTATGTGAGACAATGAAAGTTTAAAAGGCATGGTTTAACATAAAAAAACAGTGCAAAGTCATTCAAAAGTCTGAAATATAATATTTGTAATTATACATTTAACATGAGAAGGAGGTGTTGGAATGAGGTCTTGAAAAAATTTCATTTTTTATTTGGGACATGAGTGGGAACACGTGTGTTATCATGACAGATATCTCATGTAGAATACCCTTGTCAGAGCAATTTTCCAGCAAGTGGATATGTCAGCTCATTATAAACCCCACATACTACACTACAATGCCACTATTCATTTTAAGCAGGGTCTGCCCAGCCACACAAAAAACAAGATACAAATATCAATAATATTTCTTAAAAATTGATTAAAAAGTCAAAATAAAATCATTAGGTACTAAAATGTATTACTGATGCCATCATAGCAAACACACTTTCCAACATTTTAATAATAGACTTGGAAATTAGAAATTCTTACTAAAAATACTGCCACATTATTTGTAATCACGGATACTTCATAAGAAAATACAACTGGAATGATATCTTCTGGCATTCCAAACCCCTGAAAAATAAAATTAAACATAAAGAAATAATTTTAAAACAAGTTTCACAACCATATCCACATAAAATCTAGTAGAGATCTGAAGGCTCCTATAAACAGAATCAGCTGTTTTTCCTTTAATCTTAGGCTGAAAGAGTCTGTGACACAGTAGCCATATGCCAAACAACCCCTAGGAACATTAAACAAAAAGATCTGCAACTTTTCTGGTCAGTCTTAAGGATACGTTCATTTTTTCTATAGCATACACATTAGAAGTTCAGAAGCTCACTAACAAAAAGCAGAATTCCTGGACACACAGTAGGTGCTGATCCTTGAAAGCAGCAGAGCAACATCTCCCTGCTCTCCTTGCCAGTACTGGCATTTATAAATGTTTTCCCCTTGCTGCTCTCTCACTTTGAAGCAGCTACAGCAAGCTGCATTGTGTTGCTGGGTTTTGGGCTCCCCTCACAGAAGGCACACAGCTGTCAGGAAGGCACAATGTTTTATGTTTGAATTCCACTGCAGGGCCAGACCCTGCTCCCTTAAAAGTCAGAGAAAGTTATCCCTTTAAGTTAATGAGGAGCAGAAAGAGGTCTTGAGTAGCAAGTTTCTTCAGCATTGTGCGTATTTATAGAAACATATAAAGATTTGGATTGAAAGGGACATTAAAGATTATCTAATTCCAAAGCCTCTGCCATTAGCAGGGACATTTTCCCCTAGACCAGGCAGTTCAAAGCTCCCTCCAGCCTGGCCTTGAACACTTCAGGGATGGGGCAGCAACTACTTCTCTGGGCAAACAGTTCCACTGCCTCATCCCCCTCACAGTAAAGAATTTATTCCTAATATCTGATCTAAACCTACTCTCTTTCCGTTTGAACCTATTACCTCATGTCCTGTCCCTCCTTGGCCTTGCAAGAAGTTCCTCTCCAACTCTCTGTAGGCCCCTTTGGGTACTGGAAGGTGCTCTGAGGTCTCCTTTGGAGCCTTCTCTTCTCCAGGCAGAACATCTCCCACTCTCTCGGCCCTTCCTCATAGGAGAGATGCTCCTGCCCTCTGATCATCTTTGTGGCCTCCTCTGAATTTGCTCCAAAGGTTCACTTCATTCTTCTGTAGGAGGCCCACAGTTGGACACAGCTCTCCAGGTGGGAGTAGAGGGGATTTCAAGGGGGTGAAATAACAGGCACAAAACAATGCTACTGCCTGAGGAAATGGCTGAACTTCAGATAGCTCATCAACACCCCAGCTGTGATCCTACTCACTCTTTGACAACAGAGAGAGGAGGCCAGTGAAAAAAGGTGGCAGCACTGCACAGGTGATTAGTAGACTTCTTAGTGCAACTCTGCCTATACTTAAGGGCTGCCCCAAGTGCTGGCAGCACCACCACACAGCTGCTGCTTCTACCCTTGCCTTATTCTCACCTGCTTCTGCTTTCTGTAACTTGGGCACTGATGAGACTCAGTGCTCCCTCCTGCTCCTCCAGGTAGCTCATTTTACAGTCAGCTCATGCTAGCTAGATCTGGTTAAAAGACACTTTGCATGGGCTAATTCAAGAGCAGGAACAAAAAAGTCAGACAAAGGGAAGAAAAAAAGAAGACCAGTAATTATTCAACGTCACCTAAGTAGCACAGAGTCCAAACATTTGACCATGCCTCTTGCAACAAATATCCATCATCTGAAGCATTCAGGAAACTCGACAGATCTTGTACATTGGATTGAGAATATATATGTCAGACAATAATAATGTGTTACAAAATTTATCCTGGGAAAAATAAAGTATCACAAGGGCTATCACCTTTTGGATGTTTTAAATACTTTCACCTTTTTGTATGATGTAATAAAGGTAAAAAATAGAAGTCAAGACTGCTTGTCTAATCGCGTCTTATATTTTAAATTAAATCGGCTTTCATGCTATACAGGCACATAACAAAAAAAACCCAAAGCCAAAAAACCTTATATTTCAACTCACTCTTTTAACTCCAAAGTTGTCTGCTAATGAGGGAAGATTCTCTGGACTTCACAGAACCTGCTTTAGAGACAGGGACATTTTGTAGCCTGGGGACAAGCTGTGAGGACAGAGCTCTGTGTGGTAATGCTGTTGCACATCTGACCCTCAGAAAAAATGAACTTTAACAGTGCCAAAGCTTATCCCAGCGCAGTGGAAGACGAACAAGCCACGTCATAGAAATAGAAGCCAGGAGTCTTGAGGGCCACGTGCATTTAAAACAAAACAAAAGAAAAATCAAACGAAAACCAAACTATCAATCATACAAAACCCAACACGGTTTCCCCCTCACCGCCAAAAAAAACAAAACAAAACAAAAACCAACCCAACAAAAAAAAAACCCAAAACCACCAAAACAACAACAACAACAAAAACAAACAAAGAAAACAAAACAAAACAAAAAAAAACAAAAACAAAAAAAAAAAAAACCACCAAAAGCCACTATACAAAAAACGTTAGGTATCTACAAGTGGACCTACGACTCTGTGAAATTATTTCCAAGTTGCCGCAAAAACACGTCCAACGTTCCTGTCAGGTTTATTCCTCAAGCCCTCACGGCTCCCACGCGTCCCAGAGCAGAGCGGCGCCCGCCCGGCCGGCCTGCCCCGAGCCCCCGGGCCCCGCCAGCCCCGGAGAGCCGCCCCCGCGGGCACAGCGGGCCGGGCCCGGGCCCGGGCGCTGCCCCCGGCACCTGCCGCCGCCCCGGTGTGCCGCGGTGCTCCGGGTGGGAAGGGCCCGCTGGGGTCAGCGGGGCGGCCTGCGAGCCGCTGCTGCCCGCGGCTGAGGATGGGGCTGTGCGCCGGAGCGGTGCCATGAGGGACCGTGTGGGTGGGAGCGGCCTGGGGAAGGGGGTTCTGTGCCGTTCCTCGGTTTTGAGGGGCATTCGAGCAGCACTGAAACGGTCATAAAGTCATCATGGCTACTCAAACAACTCTCAAAGGATGTTGAGACTCACAAAGTGTAAATCCAGTCATAACGGGGTGAGACAAATCTGTGATGGATTGACCAATCTGTGACTATTAAACACAACAAACAAAATGTTATTCCAGCTCAGGAAGTTTCTGAAGCACTGTTCCCCAGAAGCTGAGAGGCTGTGCCAAGGGAAATATCTGTTTTATATATGCCTTGTTTTTAATTCACTTTCCATAGCAGCTGTTAGTGGAAAACAGGCTCCTAGGTTAAACAGACCTTTGGTCTGGCTCATGGTAGCTGTGCATCTCCATTATGTTTACCATTTCCCCTGAGAAAACCATTTCAAACAACTCCATTCCTGTTTGCTGAGGGGAGCTGCATGTAGCAGGGGCTCATCCTGCACTCTGGGACTCTCTAATGGTTGTGGTTCCCTCCAGGGGCATGTGCAGCTCTGCAGTTTCCTCATGGCCTTAAACACACGCTCCCCCAGAGGCACCAAAATGATTTTAAACAGATGTAGCTGGGATACTGTTAAGGCTTCCCTGAGAGCATTAAAGGGGAGTGGGAAAAATGATCCCAGAAATATGAATGAGAGCCCTCCCTAAGAAGTTAGGAAAAAGCTGAGACTTGGTGAAGAGGTACTAATAAGAGCCTAATTACTGATGCCTGAGAGCTGAGGGCAGGAAGATGTGATCTTAACCACACTCATCTGTTGTCACAAAAACTTGGGGGCATTAGCTGTGTAATCTGACATGCCACTGGGCAGGTCTTCAGGGCTGATTCAATCATTTAGTGAACCTTTTTGGCTGAAGTGTTGCTTATTGCAGTCTAGTTCAAAGCGAATTTCTAATGACTTATTTTAAATGAAAATAAGCTTGGTAAAAGTCAAAATGTGAAAAAGTGTGACTTTACATGTACAAATGTTAGCATTTATTTGTAGAATTCACATTGTAAAATCCTTGGTATTAATCATCATTGATATAGCTCTAAATGCATCTCACACTAACAGGCATTAGTGATACATTCTGATTATTTTGTTAGGATTAATAGAGGATTGCTTTCTGGTCAGCAAATAAAAAGGTGTTGCAGCTTTCTAAAAGCAAGTACCTCTTTGTGTCAGCCAAACTGCTGAAGAAAAATATTTTCCTTTTAAAAATTCTTATTCTAAGACCAGATAGTAACTGGTGTATAAGAAGCCTCTTCTATAAAGAGAAAAGAAGAAGAGAAAGTCAGGTGAGCCATTGCTTGTCTCTGACTGATGTAAGACTTCACGGCTTAACTGATGAGAAGAACATCTCCTGCAGGCAGGAACTAAGATGAGACTACTTTATGCTTTTGATTTACCTTTTTGAATAAATGATGATAGAGAAAAGTGGTTATCACTACAAAAAAATGCTGTGGAATCAGCAGCAAGAGATTTGGCTGCTTTGATTAAGGTTATTGCATGGCATTCAGATGTTAGGAACTCAGTCATTACTGCAGCAGGACTTCATGAGAGAATGTGCTTACTGCTTTTGAGATCAAGAGCAAAACATTCAGGACATATTAAGGATGGTATATTACATATTTAATTTTAAAGGGGTGAGGCACACCTGTAATTGGAGGTAATCTTGGTTGAATCATTAGGTCTTAGGTTCTGTTTTAAAAAATGTGCTTTGTTGTATGCTGTGGTTTTTTTTACACGTTTTAGATCGGAAATAATTTTTTCTGAACTGGTAGAGGCTCTGCTGTGATCTAGTAGTCTAGCCTTGGGAGCAGGGAAAGGACAGTAGCACCCCAAGAAGGACTTGTGCAGAGAGGAGCAAGTCCTTACCCAGAGGCAATGGGTAATCAGCAGCTCCCATGAAGGGTAAAGCTCCTGCTGTCAAAGGACCCAGCCAGCTCAGGGAAAACCATCCCAGTGCATCACCCCTGCTCTGGGGTGGCCCATGCCCCTGTAGGGCACAGCAACAGTGAAGCTGTTTCTGGACCTTGTGCAGAGAAAGTAAATTCCATGGGTTCACACTCCATGCTGTCTTGCAGCTCTGTACAAGAACCATGGGGAATCTAAACCTACATCATCATTCTAATTGTTTTTACCATCATCTAAGTTTTTAATCTTTGATAGTGTGTGTATCTTAATTAGGAGCTGGTTCTCAAGTGTATTGAAAAGCAACCAAACAAACCAAATAATTGTGTAATTCTAATACATAATTCTGGGTATTTGAAACATCTAATTGCTGTAGCTAATTAAAAACAGGCTTGAACTTACCCTCCTCCTTGTCCTTTCTTGAACATGCTCACTAAGTGTCAGAGGTTCTAGCAACTAGATCAGAATCTAGATCTCAGTATTACATCTGACACTTGACACCTATTTTAAATTCAATCTAGGATGAATGAATGCATATAATAAAAAGACAAAGGAGATTGTGATATACTTAGGTACTTTATAAGGAATTAGTTTAACATATTATTCTGCTTTACTGGCTGTTTAATATTCTATATTTCTTAGCAGATTAAAACTGTGGTTCTAATGAGAAAAATAATTGAATGATAAATCTAGAAGGTAATTCCCACATTTAAGTCTCAGTGATTTCAGTACTTTGCTATCACTTTATTTAGCTTAGGAAGCTTTTGTCTTCATGTGTAGTGAGGCACAAAGATGTGAAGTTTTGTGGACAGAGGAGAGAGCAAACCCCATGAATGCAATGTAACAGCTGCATAGTGGAACACCCTGCAGAAAACTTTGGGATTATACCACAAACTCTCCTGAGTTGTGTAAGGGAACTGAGGACAGTGAAGCAGCTAGAGGGTTCTAAAAATTTCTTGGGTCTTATGCTTCCTCTTTTCATCTAGAATGTGAGGGGAACTCAGACTCCTTAGTAGTGTTGAGAGTTGGAAGGGCAAGCAAAGGTGGCCCATGAAAAGGAAAGGTTGCTTGTCTACTTTGTCTTCTCTCTCTCTCCCTCCTCCTTGACAGAAGCATAATGATCTTCAGATCCATGAAGGTCTTCTTCCCCCTCTTGTGGGAAAAATTTTAAATAAGCCCTTCCTCTTATGAGAAAAAAACCCAAAACATTTCCCTGTAGACTGCCAGAATATGCTGAATATGTTTAGTGTTGTTCTGTGTATATTCATGATCCCACTGGGGTAGCAGAGTTACAGTTCCAGTGCCCACGTGCAGTTTTAAAATGTTACAGAGAACATACTTCCCCTAAAAAGATTGCTCACGGTTTGCTCTCTCAACCTCAGTGTTCAACCACCAAACACAGCTTTACTGTATTTTGCAAGTAGCTTCTCAGTGTCATTATACAATTTATTTAAGCATTTTATTATTAAGAAGCTCAGACATAGCCTTAGGCCTCATGTAGGCACATAAGAAGATTTGGTTAATATTTTGGAAAATATAAAAGTGTAATCTTTGCCAGCTTAAAACTCTTTCAGTTCTTTCAGAGCAAATTAATAGCAAGAAGTCAGTGGAGCCACACTGCTGAAGGGTCAGGTAATGCTGCAAGAATGGGCTTCCCGTATTAGGCTACTAAGGTGCACAAGCAATGTCTTGGAACATGCAAAGCAAGCAGATGTCAAGTGTTTGGCTGTTCTTTGCAGAATTAAACAAGAGCAAAGCACTACCACTATCCCTGCTCAGAAGAAAAGCTAATTATTTAGATGTGAGGGGAAGAAATTAAGCTGTTTTCACACTCCTTTGGGATTAACATATGATAGCTGAGACCACCTGACATTCTCAGGCTGTGTTATCTTTCCTGTCTAATCTTTAATGAGTGAATAGTGTGCATTTTCCTTTCTCTTCTTCACATGTGGATTCTAGACCTGTGGCGAGCTGTCTGAAATATGGGTGAATGTGGCAGTGTGACTGACATCTCCTTTCCACACAGATGAGAGATCTGCATGTGGAGATCACAGGCACACCATCTGATCCTGAAAAAAGCATGTGGGATATGACCCTAAGTGAAGAGATGGGCTTTGGCTAATAAAATTTCTTTTAACCTGCTTTATAATTAGAGCCTGTTTGAAAGCGTGCTCTGTGATGTCTGGTTCCTGTTAAAAAGGAAAATGAAAAATGTTTTCTAGTAGTATACAAGGTAATACTGGAACATTGTTTAAACAGCCAGTACTGTTGTAAGAACAGGAGCTTACAGATAATAGGAATATATTGTTTTTGCAGACAACACTATCTTTTACGAATGCAAAAACATAGGTACACACTATTGTTTCTGATAAAGCTATTGACTTTGGTATTTGCAAACTGACACATTTAAGTTGTGAAAAATATCAGTTTATGGCATTTGAGTATTATTTTTCATTTTGAATATGAGTATCCTAAAAAACAGTGGGTTTATTTTTCATTTTCCCCCTTGTGGTTCATCATTCCTCCATACTAAATGCTGTGGTGATGTAATATACTCAGTTTAGAACGTGTCAGTCACTGTCATGGCAAAGGCCTATAGTTCAGCAGCAACAGAAAATTAAAAATGTAAAAAAGATTGCACTTTATGATAGCACAGGTTGACAGGAAGGGCAAATTAGGATGCTGTCTAAAGTGAGTTACTTGCTCGTTACTGGCATTAATGGCGACAGCAGATACTCCAGAGAAGGCAGATTGAGATGAAATGCCTTAGTACAAGGCTCCTTTAACTGGGTGACTTGGTAACTATGTGCACAGAGATATAAATTTCCCCTATTTATGAACTTCTGAGTGGTCTACTAAATTCACTGAATATCACTGAACAGTGAAAGGTGTATTTTGTCCAAGAGCTTCAAGACAGGAGCACTGTAGAATCTGAATTTATACAGACACTCTGTACAAGGCCTCTGCACCTTTACAAAGTGCACTTAAATGCTGCAGTGAAGAGCAACTCAGTTTGTACCTCAGTACAAACTTGCCAGTTCTTCAGAAGGTCTTGGCCACTAACTTGAGTACACTGCAGCACAGGATGCACCCCACAGCCACCTGAAGAGGAGATGGAGCCCTACCACGTATCTACAAGTCCCTACATGCCCTTGAGTGCACATCCATCACCTTTCCAGGAGCACACAGGCTTTGTACACGGCCCCAGGTCGGCTCCTGCTGACATGGCTAAGCAATGATGTAATCACCAGGCCTGGGTCAGGGACACGATGGGATTTGGTGTGTCCTTAAGTAAATGTGTAACACAAAAGATATTAAGAGATGATGAGAAGAAAAACAGCACTGATGTCCTCCAGGCTAAATGCCAAATCTCACTATCCATAACTCCCTACTGACTTGTCACAGTCAGAAGGTCAAAATACATGTTTGCTTTCTCTGATTTTCATTATCCATACTGAAACACCTACATGACTTCAAATCAGTTTGGAGTAAATATTAACAGGGAATAAAACCCATAAAGTTACTTAAAAGACCCTTTGGATTACATGCACTTCTATTCCTTCCATCAGCCTAGGGCCTTGGATCCTTCTTCTCTATGCTGCACATTAACACTTACCTGACAAGGGTGAGCCTTGCTGGGCGCTGCACAGCTCCAGGTCCTCAGTAGCTTGAGCAATACAAAGTTATTGAAGATACCTGCTGGGCAATCCTTTGAAGGAAAGCTCAGTAGTCTTGAAGATTTAAGGGATCCTCTTTGGTAAGAAGGTTTTTTAAAAGTTTGGCAGGAAAATCGAATAGGTCTTTGAGCTGATTCTATCATGTGCCAGAGTGGCAGACCCCACATCTTTACCACAGGATTCACAAGAATCTCATAAAAAGTTTGAAATAATTCCGAAAACTCTAACAGAGGAAAAACAAGGTTCTATGAAAACTGAAAACTAAAAAATCTGACAACAAGCTGGACATTATGCTTTTGTTTCTTACTGCTCAGTATGAGAATAGGCTGACAAGATCCATGAAATATTACAGGACTCATTTAAAAGGGCCTCAGTAATTGTGCAACTACTTGCACAGAGACACAAACTTGACCTATGTATGAACTTCTGAGTGGTCTCCTGAGTCACTGAACATCAATGAACAGTAAAAGGTATCTTTCATCTAAGAGTTTCAAGACAGCAACATATTATATTCCCTCTTTCTTCAGTATTCAGCACTATTACTAGATATGTGAATTTACCAAGTGAGATAGTTAAGTTGTGGTTACTTTAAAATGCAATCAAAATCTGCAAATAATTGAAGATTAAATATTTCTTTCAAAAATTATACCCTTAATTTAATATGGAAGGAAGAATTACATTATGATAGTTTTTTTAAGCAATACTGGGAAATGTACTTCCTGAAACTTTCTCTTTTTCTATAATAGTAGTTGAGGAGGTAAGAAACATAATTTCATGTTGGATTATTGCAATGAAAATCTGGTCAGCTGGGACCAAAAGGGCAATCCTGCAACCTTCTCCCAGGTGAAAGTCTTATTCTATTTGACCTTTGACTAAAAATAATTTGATTAAGAACACATTAAAAAACCCCAAACTATCTGAAAAACAATGGTGATTAGTTATGGACTTTTTTTAATGTTCTCTGCTTTAAGACCAAATCTCAACTTTTTTTTACTATATCCCATTTTTTTGTTGAGGTTAATTTATTTGAGTTAAATACCAGATGAATTGGTTTCTAGGATATGTCTATTATACCAATGACATTTAAGTTTTAAAATTAGGAAATGAATTGACCTTGAGCAGCATATGTACTCAAAATTTATAATTAAGAAGAATATTAATAATTTAATTTTATAAAACGAACAGCTGTTCTAGTTGATTGGAAACAGCTAAAAGTATAAAATGTATTTTGTGAATGCAAAATTAAAAGGTAATTTTATTATGGAGTGCAATTTGGCAACTAGAAATAAATTCTTGAGATGCAAGCAATATATTTTTGTAATGCTCTACCTATATATCAGAAAGGTCACATGTATATTTAAATACCATATTACTAAAAAAAGTTTAATTATTTCAATTGAAAAGCTATCATATGATTTAGCTATTTACAGATGAGTATGAAACAGCTACGATGCATGTTTACTTCCTTTTCCCAATGAACTATTTAAAAGCTTTACAAAGAAATAGTTTTATTAAATATTTTTTACATTATAAACTGTTAGTTTCACTTACCTAAGTCTCCTAAATCCCTAATTGTTTGTGTGTGTGTGCGCCATTCTTAGAGATTAAGATTTTCATTAGCATTTGATACTCTGGGTTTTCACTTAAATACATCTCTCTCTCATGACAGGCTTTTAACTAATTTTGACTGTATTTTAACCTGTGGTCAGGTTAATGTAGTCATTACACATATACACATATATACAAGGTGCACAGCCTACAACACAACGCCACTGTGGTGGTTTGTTTTTTTTTTTGGTAAATCAGATACCACCACCCCTTTGAAACGCTGGGCTACAGTCTTTTGCTTCAAACCTGGATTATTTGCAGGCTCATACTTCAGTGAGTGGCAAAACTTTCTGTATTTCAGTACAAGCTGTGTCTTGTGGAATGAATAACAACCTAAAATAGTCTGCTAGAATAGACAACATAGATGCTTGGCAAATTCAGCATGTCTTCAAACTGGAGCAAAATCTTTCCATAAAGGTCTAGCTTAGAAATCACCACATCTGCCATGATCAGGCTAATTTGTGCTAGTTACATCTGCTCTAAGAGAAATGGGTCTCTGGCTCTTAGGCTAGACTTGCCCCAGAAAGCATCTAAGGCATTGCTTCAGCTCACACGGATACTTTCTCTTCATCTTGGCACTCCCTCAGCAGGAAAGGCCCTCGCCATGTGGGAATTATTCTATCCTGTAAGAGACCTCTCCTGCTCTGGGATACTGTTGTTTCTCCTGTACTGCTACCAACTAAAGCACTTTCCACTACTCTCCATTTTCAGTAGTTTTGATCCATACAGAGAATTGAAAGACTATTTAATGAAACAAACTCTCTTTTAAAGCAATCTCAAATTCTCTAACTCTACGTCCTTAATGTAACTTAATATCAAAAAAAGGAACCAGATTGCCACTGTGTGCCATTAAACATATTAAAATTAAACACTTGCATAAACACATTTTAAAATTACAGAAACACTATAATTCCTGATGAAATATTTCAATCCTACATCAGTAGTAAAGAGGATGCACTTTTGTCTCAAAGACTTTTTTTACTAAGGACTTCTGGATCAGGTCCATTGTTTATTTCTTGCCTTGCTGTCACTCCATCTGGCACACTAAAGACATCTTCTGCCCAGTATCCCTCAACCACACGCTTTTGACACCTGAATCAAAGGAATGCTAACTGGTGAAGCTAAACATATCCCTCTCGAATGTTTTCTATGACAGTTTATAGAAGATTCTTCAGTGGAAAAGAAGACAGCTGCTTGGTTATTAATTCAGTAAGTTGACCATAAGAATATGGTGTGGGAAATTAATTCAGAATAATAAATATTAAAATATTGTTAACGACCTCTTAACTGTAACTGGTAACTGTCCTTTAACTTCTCATTACTTCAGATACAAGGGTTCTCGTGGTATTATCTCATCTCATTATTCCCCAGGAGAAGAGATTCTTGGTGGTATTTGGCATACATATAAACACATTCATTTTACATGTCCTGTCATTACAAATACTTAGCGAGCTGTGGTTTTTTCTTGATCCAGAAGTCCACGGCAGAGTGTATCTCTAAAAACATAGTTGTGCCAAAGCTTCCTTGACAACTGCCACCAGAGGATCTCACCTGAAGCTGAACAGTTCCAGATTAGTCCTGGTGAAGTTTTGAAGGCACTTTTTATTTCATTGTCTCATTAGGTAATCAGAAAATAAAGCTGATATTGTAAAAATATAAGGAGTAAATAAGGAATATTCTCAACGTTAGAATGCAAAATTTAGCAAATCACTGATCAGGTTCCTCAATTAGTTTGGCTACATAGATTTCAATTAAAAAAATAAATATGGATCTCGCTGCAGTAAGAAAAGTTATTATTTTTAAAGAAATATGCCCATACTTACGTGATGCCCAGTGAGAGACAAGAAACCCTAAAGGCTGTCACTATCTACTAGGTACTTCTAAACACGGTTTTAAACCAGTGCCAAGGGTCTTCCCCTTCGCAGCACAGTGATTGCCATTTTGTTGTACTGGCAGGGTAACACATATCTCAGCCCCTCAGTTCTGCACTTTTACAGAAAGTTAACATTTGGGAAGTGTGTGTTAGCTCTGCTGTGCCACAGAGAGCTTAGGCTGGGACTGGCTGTTTGGGGCTGGCCTGTGGCCTGGACCTTTTTGAGAAGGGCTATCACTAACACTGACTGCTGCCCACTCCTGCACAAATGTGTATCCTGGTCTGTAGAACTTGACCTGTACGTTCATCCCCAGTACTGGCACCATGCATTTCTTTTTTTACTCTCACCTTCATGTGTGGGAAACAAAACATTGAAGCTAATTAAAAAAACCTAAACCCAAACCCAACCCACCAACCAGAGCTACCAGGCACACCCGTCCGAAGGAGCTCCCGGGATTTTAAAGGTGTTTACCATGAGCAGCTCTCAGGTCCCCGTGGCTGCGCTCCGCTCGGCCGCCGCGGTGGAGCCGGGCCCGCAGCCGGCCCGCCGCCTCAGCGGGAAATGGCGGGAAGGCGGCGGCCGCGCGCGGGGCACCCGGCAACGATCAAACGAGACCGACGCGGCCGCACCGTCCCTGTGACCCCGGTGTGAACGTGTTTATTTCACGCTGCGGTCGCGGGTCGCTTTACAGAAACATCTCATGCTAGACCCCGCGCGGGGTCGAAGACAGGGGGGAACACATGTATTCAAACGTAACTATTAAATAACCTGTACACAAAACTTCAGTCTGTTACCCTGAAAGCACGAGGGCCGAGCCCCAGCACGGCCACAGCGGCGCTGCCACCTCACCCCCAGGTGTCTATAAGCCTCGACCCCCGCGGCCGGACCGGGCCGGCCCCGCTCGTGCCCCAGCGCCCGGGCCCCCCGGATTCAGCCGCGCTCCAGGCCGGGCCGGGCGCCTGCCCCCGGACGGCCCCGGGGCCCTATGAGCGTCCAGTCCCGGGCCTGAGGGTCCGCGGAGGCCGCCCCCAGCCGGGGTACTGCTCGCCGTGCCCGGCGAGAGTCCGAGAACCTGCCGCCCTCTCCCCACCGCCCTGCCCCCGGCGGAGAAACGCCCCCCGCCCGGGTCCCGCCGCGGCTCGGCTCGGCCCGCAGAGGCAGCAGCCGCCGGCTGTCCCGGCGGTCACAGGTCGCGGCTGTCCTCCCGCTTGACGCCGTCCGCCGCCGCCTTCAGCTTCTTGTTCTGGTGGGTCTTGACGTGCTTGGCCAGGTGGTCGCTGCGCATGAAGCGCTTCCCGCACTCGGGGCAGACGAAGCGCTTCTCGCCCGTGTGAGTCCGCAGGTGCCGCTGCAGCTCGTCGGAGCGGGTGAAGCTCTTTCCGCAGAAGAGCCAGTTGCAGACGAAGGGCCGCTCGCCCGTGTGCCAGCGCAGGTGCGCCTTCAGGTGCGAGGTCTTGCCGTACACCTTGCCGCAGCCGGGGATGTGGCAGATATGCTGCTTCTTCTTGCCCGGCTCCGCCTCGGGGGCGCTGCCCGCGGCCGACTGGCAGTTGGGGCAGCGGCAGCGGCGGCACCTCCTGGCCGTTGCCGCCAGGGGAGACTTGGTCTGCAGCAGGGCGGCGATCTGCGTCTGGTACTGAGCGAAGTCCGAGTGCCCCAGCACCAGGCTCCGCGGCAGCGCCGCCGCTGCGGGGAAGCGGTGGCCGCAGCCGCCCGGGGCGCTGGCCTGCTGGATGCTCCACCAGGGGATGTCCTCGGGCGGCGGGTTGGGCGACAGCTGCCGGCAGGGCTGGGCGGGCGGAAGCAGGTTGGAGTACCCGGGCGGCAGGGCGGCCTGGGCGGCGTAGGGGACGTAGGCGGGCGGGCAGCTGGACGGCAGGGCGGCCATGGAGGAGGGCAGCATCTTGACGGGGGAGAACTCGTAGGGATAGGAGGGGTCCGCCGGGGGGGTGAGGGGCAGTTCGTGAGAACCCCCGAAGGAGGGTTGCAGGTGGTTCTTCTGAGGGGTCAACCCCAAGCTGGGATGCGGAGGCGGCAGCCCTCCCGGGGAGTGCGCTGGCATCTCGCCGCTCCACGGGTGGAAGATCCTAGAGGGGGATCCCAGCGTCGGGTCGTAGGAAACCGGCAGGAAATCCGAGGGCGCTGCGCCCGGCTGCCCGATTCGGCTACAAGTAGCGGCCAGAAGAGCCAGGGGCGAGTGCTTGGCCAAGTCTGGGGAGGCGCTGGGGGTGCGGTCCTGCGCAGGAACGGGAGGGAGGGGAGAAGGGAAGGAGGGAAGAGAGCGCGTTACTCGCCGCCCGCAGACACCGGCCTGCGAGAAACTTCCCGCACCACTGCCCGTGCGCGGCTGGGGCCGGCCCGCCGCTCCCCGCACGGACGGTAAACTTTCCGAAAACAATGCGCACCCAGAGGGCAGGACGTGCCCGGCCCCCCCGCTCCGCCCAGAGACCGGTCCCGCCCGCGGCCGGTGCCGCCGGCCCCGCCGCCGCTCGTGGGCCGGGGAAGCAGCCGCTGTGGGCAGGGAGGCAGCCCCCGCGCCCCCCACACCCCTTGCCACGGAGCACTGCCTGGAGTTAGTAACGGGCTGCTGGCGGGAGACAGAAGTCACAAGCCCGAGAAGCCCGAGCCCGGCCTCCTACCACCGCGGGGGTCCCCACCTTCCTCTCCGGGCCGCCCGCCGGGAAAAGCCCCGGGAGGGAGGCGGCTGACGCCAGCTGCCCCCGCGCAATGCGGGTCACAACCGTGGGACGCGGCGCAGTTCGAGGAACACCGGGTGCGGGTACTGACCTGGAGGAAAGCCTGGAGGGAGTCGTTCCGGAGGACAGCCACCGCGGCCATGGCTACTGCGCCCGGGGCGAAGGGAAGGCGCCGGGGCACTGCCGAGGCATGAGGACGCCGAGGGGAAGACGAGAAGCTGCCCAGTTTCCTTCTCTCTCCCCCTCTCTCTCCCTTTCCTTCTGATCTCTTCGCCTCCGTGCGCGTCCCACCCCCCCGCGCTGCGCGATCTCCGCGGACTGTCTGACTGCGCCAGGATCACCTCCAAGAATTTGATAAGGACTTTGCCGGGCCGCCAACCAGTCAGAGGGAAGATTTATGGCTTTGAAGTTTGCCGCTACCCAATCATCAAAGAATAGCGGCTCTTTCAGAAGCGAAAGCAAATCCTTTGAATCCACAAAGCTCCTATGGTGTGTTTGTTGGTCTGGATAAAAGAACTGATTATTAGGGGGGATGGGAAGGGAGGAGATAAAGGCGGGACAATTAATGAAGTAATCACTATGTGGGAAATGTATATACACAAATAATTGGATTTTCTTGATCAAAGGACCCCTTACCGCCTAGAGACCCTCGCGTTGGATGTGCAAGACACTGGATCCCCCCTCTTTTTTTTTTTCCTTTTTTTTTTTTTTTGCAATTAAATTTGTGGCAGAGCCCTAAAGTGACAACGCGTCTTTGTTATCGCTCGAGGAATCTGCCTCCGGATTCCTCTGATAGTGTTTAAAGACTGAAGGTAACATAGTACAGCGAGTTCACCTGGTCGGGGCTGGTAGATCCCAGCCGTAAAACTTCCCTGGAGTAATTGTCGGTGGTTCCTCCCCGCTCCCTCCCTCCGCC
Organism: Passer domesticus; assembly: GCF_036417665.1. Lineage (NCBI taxonomy): Eukaryota > Metazoa > Chordata > Aves > Passeriformes > Passeridae > Passer > Passer domesticus. Next base: position 23,776,059 of record NC_087483.1, read on the forward strand.
CGCCCTTCCCCCGAGGCTGAGGGGTATGCCCTCGATATGACTCGGCAAATAACCGCGCATTTTCTCCTCTGGTAGCTGGATTTGTTTCACTTCGCTCAGCCGGTATTGCCCCCTTGTTACCGGGAGCCCCCGCCTGGCGCGGGGCCAGGCCAGGCGCCCAGCCGGGCCCGGGGAGGAGCAGCGGGCTGCCACCAGCAGCAAGCGGTCTCTCAGACAGACACACCGACAAACCGGGCAGCCGGGAAACAGAAGGGAAAAGTTTCCTCTTCCCTAGCGGGAGCCGGGTGTAAGAGACCCAATTTCTTTAAATGAAGACCGCAGTCTCTCTTGGCGGGCCTGCCGAGCCGGCCTGTCTTGCGCCGGCGGGGTGTGGAGATCGGGGTGGCTCCTCGGGAGCGAACGCTGCTACTGGGTCTCTGCCTCCCCTGCTCTCTCACCTCCTGCCCTAAAGACAAAGCCGGCCCCAAGCGCTTTGTTACTTCATCCCGCACCTTTCGGCCTCTGTCTATACATCTCTATACGCATGTGTGTATGAAGGATCTAACCTGCCTTGCGTTCGACCATGTGTGAGGCTACTGACCCTCTAACCAGCACCAGGCACATCTGGGTCACAGCTTGCCGCCACCGTGGGCTGCTGAGCTCAGTGGGCTGCAGAGCTGGCGGGCCCCCTCGCATGTGCCGCCCAGCAAGGGGCAGGCGGGGCCCCGCGCCTCTCCGCGGGCCCGCTCAGCTCCGCGCTCCGCCGGGGGCCCTGGAAACGCGCTCCTCTCCTCCCCGCTTCCCCATCTGCTCCGAGGCCATCGCAAACGCCGGCTTGTTTGGCCAGGTACCAAACCAGGACGTTCATCTCCGTCTTGAGGAGGTGAGGGTACCCTTTCGGGCAGATGCCGGCTGGCTCTGGTCCTCCGGAGCTGTTTGCACAGGTAACTCGATCCTCCCCGCAGTCGCTGGGTTCAATTGTATTCGCACCGCCACTGAAGTCTCTTTAAACGCCAGCACACAGAGATCTTTATCTGCCTTTCCTGTGGAAACAATCACTGTCCGCTCAAAGACTTTCAAGAGTTGTAGGGCTTGAATTAGATCGGTTTCTTTGAAGGGATTAAAGTGCCAAGTCCTCTCCCACGGCTCCATATTGAGTCCTGGGGAGAAATAAAAGCTCGACCCCATGTAACACTACGCAGCAGCCGTATCAAGCTCTTCCCATGTGCCAGGTAACCACTTCACCAGGTTGGCAACAGGAAGACAAGGGTCCCGCATCCAGCGCTTTTACCACGCACTAATGTATCGAGGCAAGGTTCGCCGCTGCTGCAGGACGCCGTGGCCCGGCAGCAGCTCCCGCCAGGGCGTGAGGTTGCGGGCGATAGAGCTCCCCATCCGCCTGCACGAGTGCGGGGCTCACGGGGTTCGGCACCTCCATCCGCCACACACGAACCCAGTACCGCCGATGAGCGATCCGGGGACTGCGCCGCGTCAACGCGGGCCACGGCGGCTAACGGAGAGCCACAGCGAGCCCCGGCCGGAGGACACGCACACGGGCACTGCCCCGCGCACCCCGCCCGCAGCCGTCGGGTGCCCCCGCTCAGTGCCAAGCTCCACCGCGCCGCTAGAGCCGCATCGGGGCAGGAGCGCACTTGTTGTCCCCTCGAGTCTAAACTGTCGCTGGAGGCGAGGAGGAACCCCACGTGGGGAGCCCGACCCGCACCTCTGCTTCCTGGAGGAGCAAGAACTCGCTAGACGAGCGGAACGGCGGCGCTCGCGCTTGCGTTGTCCCTAAACCTCTGTATCCCCAAACTTATGTCAAACCCAGAGATATGCGAGATGCCCGATTTAACCCCTACCTCGATTTTTGTTAATTCGTTTTACTTAGTAATTGCCAGATGAATACTCGGAACAATGTTTCTAAACGAAATGAGAGGGGATAGGTAGGTCAGGAGATACTGAACACCGCGAGGTTCCCTCCATTCTCTAAAGTACGGTATTTCCCCAAATATCTCGACGAACCAAAATGATTTGTCAAGTTGCAAAAGAGTTAGTGGAAAACTGGATAAGTTTCTATACAGCTGCCACACTACAAATGCCATAAATCTGCATCCAAGAAAGTACATTACTTAAAAATCGAGAATAAATTCCCATTTCTGGAAGAAACCAATGGGCTGAAAAATGAAACGTTGCAATCATAATTTTCTGTACAAATAATTAGTGTTCAAACTCGGAGCATTTCAGTCTCCTGAAATGTATTCTTAATGAAGTGATGTTCAGAGCTGTCATTAAAAATGCAGGGCTGGAAGATCAAAGTACAATATTTATTTTAGAAATTTGTCTCAGTTATCAGGAGATACAGGTATCAAGGCCAAGTGTCAATTCAGTTACACAAAGCACGATTTCCATGAGAAATGGGCTGCCGCTACGTCCTAGTGTAAAGCAAAGGGACACCAGAGATGAGTTGCAGGGCGCGAGGAGGCGCGGCGCCGGGGGGCTGGGGGCTGCTCCCGGCGCCGCAGCCGGGCCGGGGGAGCGCCGCTGAGAAGCACGGCCCTGCGTGGAGCTCTGGCCCGCAGAGCAAGGGGCCGGGCCCGAGCGGCGGGGCTGAGGGGGCCGGAGCGGCCCTTGGGCCCACCAGGGAGGCAGCGGCAGCGCCGTCGGCAGCACGGCGGCCCGGAGGCAAAGAGCCGGAGCCTGAACTGCTCCAGCCACGGGGCTGAGGCGCAAGGGGCTCCAGAGCCCCGCTGCCCCCATGGGACCCTGCCTGCTACGGCAGGCGGGGAGACCCCTACCGCCCCCGGGCCAGAGGGGCTCAGGCTGCCCTGGGCTGCATGGCTACTGTCGATTTAAACAGAGTGCAAGTAAATCACCAGTCACCATCACCGTTTCTTAGACAGGTGTCTTAAAAATCAGGATTTTTTCAGATTACGGTACCCCAGTACATGGCTGTACCACCATGCAGGGCTCTGTGGCCCTTGGTCTGAATGCAAGGAATAACAGCTGCTTGTATGCCAGTGGTACCCTCCATGGTTTCTGCTGTGTCTCTGACTTCAGGGCCCCAAGTACTTAATCCTGGAGCCTACCCCAAAACCTGTCCCAGAGACAGCTCACACTGCCACAGCCAGGTCCTCTCATGACATTCACAGTCCCTTTAAAGTCTGCAGTCACCTGCCTTGACCCCCCCCACCCCATGAACAACTCTGGAAGCCTGGATGGGCTCTGGCCACCTGCCTGTCCACAGCTTGGGGTTCCTTTCCATTAAATACTGTTCTTTAGCAATTGTGACAAAGAATCAGAGACAGGATCATTCTGAAGTCAACAGCTGCATTAACATTCAGCCAAGCCTCCTAGTCAAGTTGTCCATAAGAGGTGGCAAAATTTAAACCTGAAAAAGCTTCAATAAGCTTGCTCCAGAAGGCAGTGTCTTCACACCATCTCTTATTTTTTCTGGTTTAAAGATGTACTAACAGAAACCACCCATCCACAACAGCAAGAAGTTTCACCAGAAGATAAGTAACTCCAGGTATACAGCTTCAGGCATGTGTGGATACACTGCCAACAGTTCTGAATTATATGCCATTAATACTATTTTTATTTACTTCAGCATATTCACATTTTTACAGTAGACAACATGACTGGCATAAGATGAGGAATAACCAGTTCACACAGTGTAATTCAAACATCAGTAGATGAAAATAAAAAACATTAAAAACTGCTATGGTATCTCCTGCTTAACTTTTTCTGTGCTTTAGGGAAAACCACAAAATTCTAGACAAGATTGGCACATGTTAAGGCATATTTAGGATTTAAAGGCTTGCCTCAACATTTCCCAGTGTAGGTGTGGATTTGACAAAGATTAATAGAGGATATCCCAAACTTCTGAAAGCTGAGCTGCCCTTTATGAGAAGTAGAACAAGTTTTATGCCACACAAAGTTTAATGCCTCACAAACCTGTTAAAGTTTTCAATATCTTAATGTATTCATCTTCTGCTACATCCTTGGCTGGCCCTTTGTGACTCTTCCTCCTGTCTTGGGGAACACTGGTGAACATTCTTGGATATACTTACTTCCCTTGCTTCCATATTAAAAAAAAAAAAATCAGACTCTTAATCATAACAATATTGAAAGTGTTATTCTTGGCTCTACTTGGAATGCTTGGTACACTTTTAGTTCAAGATGATAATTTCAAATTCCCTGGAAATGCTTTCTGCCTCTGGCATACATGGCTGCATTTTCGTCACAGCTCTAACAGCTAGAAATGGACTTCTACAAAATAGAAAGCAAGCCAAGAACTCTGGTGAGCAGCTGAAAAGGATCTGCTGTGTGCATCCTGCTTGTTCTCTCCTTTGGGGAAACACTTTCCTTTGGGGAAACACTAAGTAAAAAGAGCCTCTGTATTTTTGATGGAATGCATTTGTTTGGGGAAGACTGGATGGGAACTTTTAATTTATAACTACAGATATAGTTATACTTTTATAACTACATATAGCTATTTTTTTTACATTGCAATTAGTATAGAATGAAAAGTAATTAAATTGTTATTTGCTTCCTCTTAACTACAGAGAGTATATTATCTAAAAATTTGGTCTCATGATAAGTAATTTTAGTTACTTAGTATACTTACTGACAAATTAAACAGCTGTCTGTGTCTATACTGTGTTAGAACTGGAAACAGCATGAAGTTTATCCAGAAAGATCATTGTTTAATCTACACATAAATACTGGATGATCACATGGCAGCCACATTACTATTAATTTGGCTGAGTGGATTAATCCAACACTAAAAATACACCTGTTATTTAATGAACTCATGCTGCAATTTTAGAACATTTTGGTAGAGAAAACAATAAGTATTTTCTAATGGCAGTATTTTTCAATATTTCAAGAAGCACTTTTGAAATAACCCACTCTTCAAGGACTACTGAACAAGAACATATAAAAATGTCCACAATCTTTATTATAAAAGGCAAGTGCTCTATATAAACTCTTCAACAACTCCACTCTAGCTGGGGGAAAAAATACAGATATGAAGAAAAAGCCTAATGGTTGCATTGTGAGGGTCAAAACAGGGACACAGATATGATACATGACTGGCATTAAAGGTGCCTCAGGAAACAGATACTGTCTTCACACTATGGGAGAGAATCTCAAGACCCTCTCTGTATAATACTTTCAAGGTAGATTTTGCCAGTTTTGCATACATATTAGTGAAAGGCAGCCTATAAACTATGACATAGGTGAGTGCCCCCAACAGGGGGAGAGTTTTTGAACAGGACCTAGAAAAACTAGATTTCTAAATTGAGGTGTTTTTTTTTTTTTTAATGCCAGTCTTCTTGACTGCCACCAGAGGTTCAGGATCCCGTGAAAGATTGGGGAAAACTTAAATTACAATTCTGAAATGACTTATCTCTCCCTAGCTGAACACTGCTCTCATAGACTGGCAGAAAAGTCTTTTCAGGAAAGCAGGGTACAGTATGTTTCTGTGTCATTTCATAAATTGATGCCTTAAGTGGTGCAGAATAATACATAAATAGTTAAATGCATAAATTACATTAACTACCCAAATATAAATTTCCCTCCCTCCAATTCTGAAAATTAAAACACCATCAATAAAATAATTTCAAATGTATTTAAAAAACACAATATTTTTATTGTGCTTTCCATCTTCACAGAACCAGAAAAAGGTGAAGTCATTCTAACCATACTCTTATATGCCAGAGTCAGCTAGCCTGCTTCTTTACAAGGGGAATGACCCTTGCCATACACACAACTGCTCCAGGCTTGAAAACAGGATCTCCTTGCCTCAGTTCTGCACACAGATTATGAGGCTGCTCCTCACCAAACACTTAAACAACTTCCCCCAGCTCAGCTGAAACCTCAGGAGTACTGGCTGAGGCATGTACCTTCTGCTGGCTGGCTGGCCATGCCAATCAAAGCAAACAACCCTAATCTGGGAATAAATCACCTTTCACTTCAGCCTTCCATCAGCTCCTATTGCTCAGGGACAAACAGCTTGACCGGCTGTTTGAGAACCCAGGACAAGATGAGGAGAAAGGAAATTCTCCTCAAAGATGAGTGTGTCAGCATGGCCGTGACTCATGAACCAGTCTAATTTTTCTCACACTTCTGGAACCTCTGAGACAGAGGGAGAAAAAAGATTAAATCTTCAGAGGGTTAAATTTTTTGGCTTTTCTCCCTCAGTAAATCTCACATTCCTATTTTCCTATTACATGAAGAAAACTTGCATATTCTATGGTCATTGAGCTGAGAGAATCACAGATTACATATGAAAGAAAGAAGAGTACATGGCAAAACACAGATCCTGCAACAAAGTGGAAATGCATTAGTCAAAATTACCTAATTCTTATGCCAGGAAGTAAGAATGAGACTACGATGCTGCAGTGCTGGCACTCCAATGCCCAAATGATATAGAAATCTGTAACTGAAAACCACTGACTGCTTCTTAGGAGGTCACACTAAACCACAAAGAACTATTTTCCATATTTTTTTGTCTTAAAATGAAGCTTGGGGAAAAATTCAAATGCCAAGTCATGCAATTTCATCTGTAATCAGACTAACTTTATAAAATACTGCCATTCTTATCAATGCACAAGAGTATGGGACTGAAAAACAATATTCTCTCAAGATTCTTACAGAAGGCAGTGGAGTAGATGCCCAGAAAAACTGCATTGGGCTCATGATTTACTACTTTTTTCTACTTCCATTGCTACACAAGCTAAGTGTACTTGGCACACGGAGTGATTCAAAAAGAAGCTGCTCTGTAGTGCCAGTGATTCTCTTTAATGAGATACAGTTATCAGTTGATTTATGAATTTCTGCTGCCTGTTCTCATTAAGGGTAAGGTAATTTACATTCTAGAAGTAAGACTGTTTACAAGAGAACACAGTAATCAAAATCCCTCTAAATCAAGTTTTAGAAATGTACACAGTGAGGCTAGAGGTAGTTCTAGCAATGTGCATAACTTTATCCATTAAACTCTACTGCAAAGACTCAAGAGAAGGTGTTACATCTCCAGTTTTATCTAGTTTTCCAAATTAGTATAGCATTCATCTCAGGAATTTAATATGGGAGAGACAAAATGAACTTTCTGCTTGAGCCTTCTGATACCCTGGTGACCTCCTCCTCCTGGGAGATCCTATGCTGTTAATTTAGATACCATATGCCTCACTGGTCATCAATTCAACTGCTGCTCTCTATGCTGCAGCCTTCACAGGCTCTCGGTCACACTGCCTGTAAAACTAATAATTTCCTCTACCTACTGTTGCTCTACCAGTCAGACAAGCTCCAGCTGATCAGTGTTTTCTTACAAATACTTAGAAATAGCACAATCTAGTCTGCTTTGTTCTTTCTTTTGGTATATGCTTCTCCACTATCATTTAGACACTATTTGCAGTGCTCCAAAGTAAAGCATCAACAACTGGAAGACAGCAGAGGAGGAATGTAGGAAAAACAGCTACACAGACTATGAACGAACACTGGTCAGATGTCTGAATGTAAGCCAGCATTTTGGGAGGAGTCAGAAGCAAAAGCCTAACCATCTAGGTGGAGAGAAAAGGTAAGCTCCAAGCATACAGCACATCAGTGCTGAGACTGACTATAGAAGCTAAGAATGAGCATGGAATTACACGTTAATGCTGGCAACACTGATTATGGGAATACTAAGATGAATGGAGCAGCTCAGCCTGAGCAATTGATTGAAGCTGTTTTCATCTCTGTGGGGTGTTCTTCAACATTTCGCTCTATGCAGCCATATACTGCCACCTCTGACACTCAACTCATACATACATTCAACCTAGATAAGGCGTGGAAACTTCATCTCCCCTTCCCTGCTCTCTCCTGCCACCAGCCAGAAAAGCAACTACACTGTTTCCCTTTCTTCTTTTTGTAAACTGTCAACTTGCCAAGTTTACCAGTGACAGAGTATGTAAGGATATACCAGCCAGGTGTGAGAGGAATATTCAGGATATTTTTCTGAGTAACAGGAGTGCAGCTGCCAAGCTGGGTGGGAACAAAGAAATAGGATCAACAAGCAAAATCTTGTGACAGTCCCGAGTAAGAAGGTGGTCAAACTGCAGTGAGTGTGCTGGGAGAAGCTTTAGTCACTTTGAACACATCATTTTTAAAGCATTTATCTTCACAAATCCTCTACAAAGATGTACTATGTTATTACAGTTTTTTTATCAAAGGCAACACAGGGGATCACACACCTTGTTCTGTGTCATCTATTAACCCTACTGAAGAGCAGAGAGTTGGACTGATGAGCAGAGGCACACAACTTGGGACCAAATAATACGATGTCACAACTCATTTCCCTTGCAAAATCCAAACTCTTTTCTATAGCACTCCCATCCCCCAGATTTAACATCAGTCTCTTCTGACACTTGTACACCCTCTTAGCAACTTTTAAATTATGAGCAGTTGTTGATCTTTCAGACAGAGTAAAGACAGAGTAAAACCCAAATAACCTTGGACATGCAGAGGTGCTCAACAATGAGGCTGCGAAGACAATGAAGAGACAAACATGCAGTCTATGCAAATAAAGCTGCATGAGCCAACACAGCCACAACACCTATATTTCTACTCTTCCTGGTGGACAGTGATGAGAGCATATGATAAGTAAAAACACCTTACTTATCACACCTTTGCTTTACAAAGCCAACAACACCTTGAGCCCAACACCTTTGCTTTACAAAGCCAATATACTCATTAGGTGGGCTGTACTTAACAACCAGATGTGCTTCTATAACTCTAACACTGAACATATTGAGCAGAAATAATGAGATACTTGCTTTCTTTTACAGCCCATCCTTTCTCTGCTTTAGAACACTCTTCAATACAGGATTCTATCCAAGGCACTAGTTTCACTTACCAATCATCAAAACAACCATTCTCAGTGGTGATGACCTCCCCTGCAGACAGAGCTGCAAGCTTTGCTCCTGAAACAGCTTTGGGAATTAAGTAACACTATCACCTGTACTCCCTTCATCTCACACATGGGAGCAGTTAGAAGAGCTAATTTTCCTCCACCTCAAGTAGACTCTCTTTCCATGCCAGTTTTCCCCTCAGTAAGTGTTCCACCAACTTTTTCCAGTGAATCCTTGTACTACTGTATATGATCAAACACAGTGAATCTGATGCTCTGCAAACACATGAGGCACAAACACACAACAGGTTTGCTGGCTGAGCAGACAGATTATGTATTTAATTGTAAATGGGTTGTAAACATCTGAGATCTTTATATACTGAGAAACTAATAGTATCTATACGTAGACACTTGAGAGAAGCAAGCGTTTTTAAAAGATTGATCTGGAAAAATCTGGAAGTGATATATATTTTGATCTTTGGGTATTTTTCTGCTATCTCTTGCTCTGTTTAATTTGGAGGTGAAAAATAAATGTTAGCAATATCCATCTCTGCACAGTTTGTCTAAACAAGCCAATAATTTCTTGCAATGTAATGAACTTCAGTAAAAGGAGAAAAGTAAGTTATTTTTAGACTACATAATTCTCATGATGAAGGAAAGAAAGAAAACAATCTCCTCATATGAAAGATTACCACCATTTTTGCTTCAACATGCTTAAAAAAAAGACAAATCAAAGAAAAGATACTTCCATCACACCATCTAGTAGCATATTTATAGAGAGACACGTGGAGAAACTGATTTACTGATAGTATTTACTATACATCACTTATGATTTTTATCAGCTGCTTGGTAGTCTATCTTTCTGAAGTTAAAACCACCAGATTTCTAGCATACTGAACAATTACTATTTTTGAAAATTAATAATTCCAGATTTTTTATTGTGCTGACATTTTCTGTAAACTTATGACTGAATATACTTTTTCCAAAGCTTACAGTAAGATATAAGATAATGATTATAAAATAATCCTTTAAAAACTTGATACTGATGAAGTACTGCAGGCCTAGGAGAGAAAATGTTTTACTTTAAACCATCAAAAATTGAAGTTTTTTTCCCCTGATCTTTGAAAGAAGAACCAGATCTCAAGATACAGATTGCAGTATTACAGCAATATCTCAGTGTAGAAAAGCGAGGAATTTTATACCTGGAACATTTTATTTGCCTTTACTTTTGTAATTTGAATTACTAGTCCATTTGTAATTTTGTTCTAAACTATGCCACTTGGCTTCTCAAGAAGCTCCTAAAGCATCTTAAAGTGGTTTTCTACTACAGGTATTACATACATTTTAAGACACTGTGCAAGATGATTTAGTGCCTTATTATAATATATGATGAGAAAAATCTTCAAAATTTACTAAAGGTTGCCTCTAAAATGAAACCTAATGGTTCATGTATTTTTCTTCTTGTCTTACGTAGCTTCCTCTCTTTTCTTCTAAATCTCTCTCATAGAAATTTTCTACTCCAGAGTTCCCAAGGCCATTAATTCCCTTATGAAAGACCATTAATACCTCTCTCTTCATGCCCATCCTTTGAAAGTCCTCCTCCAAGTGTCACCCAGAAATTGGATACAACAGAGATTAACACTGTAGGAAGCCACAGGGTGAAACAAGCAAGCTTTGCCCTCTCAGAAATAACAAATTATGTGCTCTCTATTTGGTCCCATGCAGCAGTTGGAAGAAGCAGTGAAGCTGGCACCTTATCACTGCACTGTGGCACAGACAATGAAGAATCCCCCTCTAATTCTTTTAACACAAAGGAACACAAAGAGAAAAACCATGACCATGTTTCCTGCATGTTGTGATTGAGCAGAAATGGCAAGAGAAATTTCAGTAGGAAATACTGAAATTTCCCAAGAAAATACCTTATAGTCCTCAAGAGTATTGTCCATAGCTTAAAAGAAAGAAAAGTAGCCTTTAATGCAATTGAATCAATACCTGTCACAAACACTGTATTTCCTTTGAAAGTTTGTATCACTTCTAGCCTGTCAGCAACATTTTCAAGTACTACCTGTATGTACTTCTCTTATAATCAAAGGAAGGAAATAGTTATATTGTCAGAACTTCCATGTGCAAATTAAAAAAAAAAATTAAAAAATAAGCTATAAACGGAACAGTGACTGGAATTTCTTTCTGAAAGCACTATATTGAGTTACTAATGAGTTTCTAATAGAGAAAACTCTTTCAAACTGCTTATACCTAGTGGTTTAATAGCACTTATGCCCACCTTCTTCAATTGTGCTGCTGCACAGGGAGTCCAGAACGTTGTCCTTTTCATCTCCTATTTTCTCTATAATTTTCAGATATACTCTAAAAACTATTGGGAATTTCCAGCTTAAGTGTAAAAACCGTGCAGATCTAGGTTCAACAAAGGTAGCCATCTCTAACAATCTCAGCAAACACAACACAGCTGACAGCTGAATGTTACCAATGGGGCCTCAGAAAAAGGGCTTAACAATTTTGTTTAAGATCACAAGTTCTCCACCAACACTTGAGCCACAGAAGAATGCTCATTAGCTGTTATAAAAGTAAAATTGGTAGGGCTTTGTGTTTCAGTGGAGGGTCTGAAAGGTACATACAAGCAGATGCACACCAACACATTGGAGAGTAGTATAAATTCTTCAATTTAAATAATTTGCACTCTTTTCTTCCTCTTGATAATATGAAATCATGCTTTGTTTCAGTTAAAAACATTTTTTTGCTCTACGTTTAATCATGTTCATATTTCTTTCTGTTTAGCTCCCACTAGTCTCTTTACATAGCATTCAGTATGATTTTATATTGTGAAAAAAAAAACAAACAACATTCTGTCGCTAGAGTTGTTTTGTCCCACTCTTGTTTTCTTTAATCTTTTGTTTGATGCATGGAAAGATGCTAACGTTTTTGTACTATCTTAACTGTAGTGATCCGGGAGCAAAGCAAATGAGATTTAGTAGATATGTTTCTGTTGTCATTATTAAACCTCATATGCTTTGCTATGTAGGCAACATGTTTTATTTCTCTTAACCTGAAAGAGGTTTCTGTCTTATTGTTGCAATTTATTAAGGGCAAACAATCTAGGGCTTATAATAGGCCTGTAGGCAGAACAAAGCCCTTGTCAAATGGAAGGGTTGGCTGCTCAGCTGGGTAGCATGTAAATGTGCAAAAAGAACTGTTCTGTTCAAAGACACTAGACATGCTTTTTAAATAAAACATCTCATATAATTGAGAGTTGCCATTTAAGTGTTGTGTTGGAAATGTTCATTTAAAAAAATAATTTAATTGAAGAAATACAGTTGCACTGATTTTTTTTTTCGTAAACTCTCAAATAAAGTCCCACATATCACTAAGGCTTTTATTAGAAGCTCAACATAGTATGTTTCCAAAACAGCAGTTTATTGTCATTTTATAACACTGTGTTATGCAAGTTCAGTGACTACTGTACTCACCTACGCAGTGTAAACCTAATCTTATAAAAAAGGTATTTTTCATTTTCAATATAGGAAATCACTCTGCCTGTTTCTTTAACATAGTATCATGTCTCAAAAAATAAGGCAGTTTCTAATTCTACAGTTCATTTAAAACTTCTCATTATGTGCCTCTTTGCAAGAGCTGAAATTAAAATGACAGATAAAGATTACAACATAATAGGCATTTTTTTAATGCACTGGTCCACTTGGGCACAAGCAGCTCTTTTTTTCTCTTCTGTTGAAATGTATAATCAGGACAGTATCATCAATTAGATTTTTCACTTTAACTTTCCATAATGTTTCCAGACTTCTCTATTTGGCAAAGACAATTGGGACAGATTTCTTTATTTTTTCCTCTGGCCTAAAACTCAAAACCCCCCACTTTCCAAACTGTTACCACCGAAGAGTTTATTAAATGGCTGAAAAAGACAGCTGGTCCCACCATCTGTTAAAAATTTTCAGGGGCCAAATGAAACAGGTTACACCTTTAGCCATGCCAAGTCTTCCAATACCCCCTCCCTCTCACAGCCTGTGGAGGGCTAATCTGAATTTCACGCTCTGATTTTGCTATTGCTAATGTCTGAGCTTCTTATGTGTGCTTCTTGTAGTTGCTTATATTAGTTCTCTAGCAGTATCAAAAGCTCCCCTCTCCTTTCAACCTAGCTCATTTGCAATCAACGGAATCCTGGGTCTACAGTCTCCTTTACAATAAGATACTGTACCTTGAAGGAAACCCACAGAGAACCTAATATGTTACTTTTTTGGAGCAACAGAGAAAATCAGGAGTGCATTTCTGTTGTTTTGCAGCCACTTTTCTATAAATGCTAATGGAAGTAATTCAGATGTGCCAACAAAGACAGAATCTGCAACACACTGCAGGTGTGAGGGGGCTGAAACAAAAGGGATGCTAACCCTAATGGTATTTCTTGTCATTAACAATTCTTTGATGTTCATACTCGAGGCTCTCTTTTATCTTGCAGTTTTTCAGCCATCTTTGTTAACATGCAGTGTAACTAAACCTTTTTTCCTTAACCTTTAAAGACATCTGCAAAATGTTTATGCTAAGTTAGTTTCCACAGCATCTATCTGTAACACACATTGAAGTAAAATGAGATAAAGCTTGCAAGGTTATTACTAAAACATCAGTAAGTTCCTATCATTAAGTGAAAGGAACAGATCAATAAAAAGAAGCTCTTAATGTTACTTTAATAAGGATGAGTTTCTTGTAACAGGACTGGGGATTAACTTCAGTGTAACAGAAGCAGTGTTTATAATATAATGTTGATAAGAACCAGTTTGTTTCACTTGTACTCATTTAAAAGAGTTAAAAAAATCTGTAAATTCCCATATTAAAAAAGCATGTCACAATATAATATATTTAAAGACATTCTGGTTTTCCAGAAGGGATTTCTCTACCACTAAGTGGGCAGTGGCATTCAGTCAAGGAGCTGTAGGTGGAGATTCTCCACATCCATCTGTCTTTCCATGACTTACAGATGGAAAAACACCGTTGTCTTTTAAAATGTTCAACTCAGTAGGATGGCAGTAAAATGAAATGAACAATCAAAGCACACAAGATGCCAATCTGAGCTACTCCACAGCACTTCTAGAAAACCCAGCGTTTTACTCTCATCCCATCGCTCATGTCCTGTTAGATCATATCTTATTTTATCATGGTCTGTTGCATTATTGTTGTAGCATGCTGGAATGTTAAATGAGCAACCTAATCAATCAATACCAATTGCCAATTGGAACTCAGCTGTAAATCTGTACTGAGTTGAAGATGTCAGAGACTGCAACACAAGTTACCAAAACTTACAGTTTTATGAAGCCCCACATTTTGTTTTTCTTTCAAAACTTCACTTCTAATAGGTGAATTTAATCAAATAAATCAAGTCTGTGTCTGCATTAAGTACAGCACTTACCTTTGAATTTGAACTTCCATCAAACTGCTCCTACAGAACAAGGACTGAATGCTCATTCCTGGGGTAGTAGAAATTACAAAACTGAACGTTTCTGTTTCAAGGACTTTGCAATCTCAGTAAGAGCCATTTTGTCACAGAAGTCTTTACATAATCTCTCCAGTTGTGCAACTTTGTTGATTTATTGCTTATAACAGGGAGCAGCAGCAAAACCAAAAATGACTAAATAAACCATGTCACACAATTTTGTGGAAGTACCTCCTGCCCAGTCCTCTCCCTTTGCTAGGGGTCTCAGTGCAGCCTCTCCATATCCCCATTTCTCAGGTGTACTACGATGCTGTGCTCCAGAATCCAGCTTTCTGAGCACCACTTCCACCAGAACCTCAAGACTCTGCTACCCCTGTCCTGGCCTCAATCATCCCCACCAGTGCATTAGACAGTATGGGATCCCCAGTTCTACTATTCCAATTTTAGATAGGTCTTTGTCAGAGACTTGCCACGATCAGCAGCAGAACAATTTTTGGAAACACCTGTGACAGGCCGGCCTGCCTCCCAGCACTGAACTCCAGCCCAATGGATGACATCCAGTTTTTATTGTGGTGATATTACTTTACTTAGAGATTGAGATGAGATTTTCACTGGTAATGGGTTAGAAATTGAGGCTTGGATCTTTTGCAGAAAAAAGCACACATGTTGATCTACCTACTTGCCATCTCCATTTGCCAACTATATTATAAAATCCTACTTAAACTATTGAAAAAATAGTATCACTCTGCAATTTAAGTAAAAAATAAGCCTGCCAAACAAAAGCAAGGAAATTATCTATTACTGGCCTGATCAATAATATGTAATCTAGTTTCTGGAAACATTACTCCAAGATATGCTTTTCACTTATCTGCTTGTATGTCCTTTAGCATCACAGCATAAGTACTACAATAAACAGCTCCATGCTTACAAAATGTGTATCTTTACTGTTCTGGCTGACCATGGGTTTATAGACATAATAAAATAATATCAAAAAACTCTTGACAAATCTATTAAGATAAGTTAGTCATCAGCCTAACAGGCTCTATTATTATGAATTGTCAACATTCTCCTTTATCTGTTCCAGTGCCCATCACAAACGAGACACAAAGCCTCTCAATGAGTTCTGTAATCTTTAGCTCTGACCCAGAGAGCTGTTCCCTAGCCTTTGGTTTTCACAGCATCCTGTGCTACTTTTGTCAGTTTGGGAGAACTGCTTTGTTGTCAAGCAGAAACAGTTTCTGTTAAGAATGCATTCTGCTACAACTCCTCCTAGGGTGGGTACTGTTAAAGACAAGGTGTGTTATCAAAATGTATTTCTAGTGTTAACAACAAAACTGACATTACTGCTCACATTTTGTTGTCAGAATTAAAAGCAGGATGAGTAAATTTAGTATTTGCCACGTCTCATGCATATATTGGTACTAAAACCATTTACCCATTTCTCATAGGAGGATACTTTTGTGCCATATGGCTTGATTTTCAATTGTATGCACAATATTTATCTGGTTAACCTGCAGACATTTAAAAATGCCACAGTTTGGCTATCTCTCCAAATTCTCTTTCTGTTTTGAGGCAATGAAAAAAGGAATGAGAAATAAGAGTATGGCAGACTTGAGTTATTTATCTCATTGCTAGCTATGTTACAACAAACAAGCAATATTCCTTTATAATTGCAAATCTTAGAACAGAAGGGTATAAACATTCAATTATAATTTTTTTAAAGATGAAATTTTAAAATTGGGACTTAAACCCCATTTTCACATCAATTTTTATATGGTGTAAAACAGGTAGCAGTACCCAGTTTCACATAATTTCTAGCCACGTTTTATAAGCTTCTAAGCAACAAGTCCTTGGATAGTCTGATAGGGGCCACTTAAAAGACCTTCAGTGCACAAAAGACCTTTCCACAACTCTTACAGTGTATGGGTGAGGGAGGTCACGTTGAGGGCAAATTTAAGATGGTTGCAATTTACTCCTATTCTAAGGTCCCTTTATGTTACTAAAGTGATGTAAATGTTTAAGTCAGAAGCACATTTAAAATTACCAAATGAAAGGGGCTAATCTCTAAAAGCTCCCTGCCCGATTTTTTTTTTGGCACAGAGACAAGTTTTTAAGCTGCCATAACTGAAAGGCAGAAATTGTCTTTAGCAAGAACCAGTTTCTAGTGCCATTGAGGTCTACAGAAGAAATCTACTAAAATCCCTTGTTGAGCTTCATACTTTACTCGCCCATCTGCTGAAAACTGCTTACTATATTACACACTGTCTAAGAAATTTTGTTCTTCCTAACAGGATTTAAACTCTTTACTTTTATAAAATATTAAGAACAGGATATGTTATGAACTATTAAGCAAAATACATTAATATTTCAGGACAACATACATGAAAGGAAATAAATCAGAACAATGCTTCAATGTTGTGAAAGCCAAATAAGAAAACCCAAGCAATTCTTGTTGCTATGCTTCCATTGACCAGGATCATCACACTGACATAGCTCCTGTTTCACACACAAATCAATCAACCCAAACACACACTTCTATCAATATGATAACAGAAGTTCAGCTCTTTGGTCATTCTTAGTGTGACTGCCTGGCTCTACAGCAAGGCTTTTAATAATCAAAAGGTATACATGGGCTCTAAAATCAAGATGAGAGAAGACCACCTCACAGGGTCATCTGCTGAGGATGAAGTGCAAACAAATGAGGAAAGGGGGTAAGTTAGGAAAGAATAAAATACACAGATTGACTTAATGCACAGTGTTTAGCTAAGAAGCAACAAGAACGAAAACATACTACTCAACAGCAGCTTTTAGGTAGTAAATTCAGTATTAAAGTATTACTGACATTAACTAATATGAAAAAGTACAGCAGATGTAGATAGTGGTATTGTATGTAACAAGGAAAATACTGTATTCTACCCTTTCCATGCAATTAAAGACTGCTTAAAATCTCTTTGAAGTCCATTTCTGATGGCTGAGATTGATATGAGCTTGACAATTGGAAGAGAAGAAAGGAAGAAACCTAAGGGATGTACTTGGAGAGTTTCTGCATTTTGCCTGTACTTTATTCTTTAATGTTCTGATGCTGCTCTTGTTAACTCAAGCCCCCATTCAGCAAAGCACTTAATCACATGCCAAAATTTCATTGATTTCAATGGGACTTCAGCTTTGGATTAAGTGCTTCACTGTATTATGTAATATTTTTCACTTTCCCTTACTTCTCTATGAACTTTACTACTCAGAGTAATGTATTACTCAGTGTAAGGTAAACCGTTGGTTTTAGGCAGGTGACATAATATCTGGAAACATTACTGTCATTTAACTAAAATAACTGATGAACTCTTAACTATGCATAATGATGTGAACTGCAGTAATAATAAAGCTTCATTTTCCTTAATAGTTTTCAAAAAGGAAGGATGGAATGAGAAGGCATCAATATTGCTAGAACTCTCTGTGATCTACGCCATGCAAGAGTGGAGCAAGTAATCTGACTGTTTAAAAAAGATCTTATTTTCCATCCAGATGTTACAAATTAACTGAGAATTTACTCATTGCATAGGAAAAGTGACATAATTTTTGATGAGTTACCACAACATACTAATTCTCATTACATTTTGACAAAATGTAAAGAAACTGATCTGTACACATGCATTCATGTTAGTTGCCATTTCTATTTGTGCTGCACTTTTTAATGCCATTAATTCATCTGCAGCTATTCACCAATTCTCTGTTGTTTAAGGAGTTCCTAAATTTCAAAAGCTCTTAAGTGCCTTTAAACTACACCTACCTCGATGTACATCAGAGGAGAATGAGGAGTGAACTGAAAGACTTCAATGTCTGTCAGAATTATAACTTCCAGCTTCAACCTTCTCTCATATTTTGGGTGAAGAATGACTAAAGAATTACTCTTCCTGGAATCCTTTGCCCATCCTCATCTGCCCTGCCTAACTTAATTTCTGTGTTTGTTAGGAGAAACAAAGCTTTTGTGGAACTATCTATTTCATTACCTTTTCTTCCCTGGAACCCTATTCTAGCCTAAGGCTATCGTGACTGCACGGGTCTCATTTCTCATAGCACCCTCCCTTGTCCTGTAGTCAAAAAGATGATGCCAGTGAACACTGATAGTAAGAAATTATGTAGCTTAAGGAACAGGTGTGAGGTGCATCTCCAGCAGGAAGATCTACTAGCACAGATCAGGGTAAACTCATTGCAGCATGATAAAAACAAGGATCATAACTAGGTCTGTAAAATATATGGTCAGATTTAATCAGTACGGTTTGTCAAAAAAGAAAAAAAGGAATAATTTTGAGCAAATATGTAAGGCAGTAAATGTGAACATTTTATTTCCAAACTTTTTGACAAGAGCATGTACGGAAAAGAAGCAAAGAATGGTCACAGGTCAAAACGGGGTTTCTGCACCAGAAATAGAACAGTAAGGTGAAATTATTGGCTTCTGCCATGGAAACAGTAACTGTCAAAAACCTCAATATTCTGTAGAAAGTCACATACTGTTATCATTAAGGATTTTCAAAGAAAGTGAAAAGCAAGTAGAAAGATTTGCAATTTTTCCCCGTTGCTACTTACAAGAGGGCTGTGGAAATGTAGGAGGCATTGGATCGCAGACATATAGCTTAAGGAACAAATTAAATATTTGCATGGATAACAAGAATAACTAGTCATAATGATGGTTTCAGTCACAAGGACTAAATGCATCAGTGTGTGAAACATTAGCCTTAAAACGGTTTTACTTCTTATATTTAAAATAATTCCTCGAGTTAGACTTAGGGTTAAGAAATATTTTAGAAGAAAACTATTTGCAAGGTAAACTGAGACACAATTATATTTTAAATTATTTTACTCTGTACATTTTTCTAGTGTTAAAAGCCATACACAGCAGAGAAAGTTATAAAGGACAATGTTTAATATAAGTCTAATGAAATACAAAACATTTTCACTATGATCCCAAATTAAAATTTTTAGTACAGTGTTCTTATCATCTAGTTCAGTTCCTTGATCTTACTTTTCATACAGCTCTACCAGCAGTTGTGCCAGCACAACAGAAGGGATGGCACAGGGTGGGAACAGCAGCCAGGGGAGGGGGAGGCAGGAAACAAGGGGTCAGAATTGTATAAACTAACCTTGCTGCTAAAGGAATATGTCCATTATCAACATCAACACATACAGGTAGTGTTGCTCCCCTTTACTGCAATTGTTTATAGAAATACAGCTAAATGTGACAGTGGACAGCTGAAAACCCAGATCTAAATCAGTGAACTAAAGTAACTAGCTAACATGGTATTTTTAATATATTACATGAACACACATAAACAAAATTAACTGGAAGAGCTTATCAGCAGGAAAATACTCTTACCAGTATTAGTCAATAGAATGAGTGAGGTTCAGCTTTGAGCAAAAGACACATCTCTTGTAGGAGAGCTGAGAAAACTGTCATCTTCAGGGGTAGATTCAACAGCTGACAATGATTCATAATACTCATCCTCTCCATCCAGTACTTTGATTTGGCTTGAAAATAAACAAACAACACTCCTTAAGTTAAACACTGTCAATATCTTCAGAAATAGCAACTACTCTGTGGATGTGAAAATGAAAAGCCCTACTATAAGAATGGGGAAAAAAAAAGGGGATGATTTGATGAGAAAGATACAGCTTTTATACATATTCCAACTGCTATTACATTTTATATCCTGAATAGTTCTGAGGATCAGGGAAATGCAATATCATCTTTCAGTTTGGGAGTATAGAATGATAGAACAACTATTTGCACCAAATGGGCATTTAATTTGAGCAATGTGGCTTTTTTTGTCTGTGCATGTTCCACAAGTAGGATATGATTTTGGTATCGTATTTCAGATGATGGTTTGCTATGAATATGAGCCAAGGACTACAGTATCAATTTTTGGGAAAAGCCCTATAGACAGCAAGGGGCTTTCATTTTTCTGTGATGTATGATGAGTACTGCAGCCTGATGTTAGTGTTTTTATTCCCAAAATACAAACTTTTTTAAACTAGGGGAGGGAGAGAAAATAAACCAAATCTTGCACAGTCTTGAAAAAATTTGGACTTTAAGCTTGACTCAAAGACCTCTTGTTCATAAAGTTATATTCAGAAGTTTAATAAAAACCAGAAGAAAAAAATCCAGAAGGTTCTGGTAAATTTTTGGACTAAATGTGTCTGTAAGCACCCATCAGTTCTCTCCGATCCATGTTATCAGGCAAGTGAATATTTGGGCAATTGTATAAGAGCCTGTCTAGTTTATTCTACCTATACCAGGAGGTAACTGCTCACGTAGCAATGAGAAGTGACTCAGTTAACAGAGAAGGAGAAACTCCTTTTGTGCAGAGTGGCCTCTCTGTCAGCTCCTCACACGTGCTCCCCCAGGAAGACAAGGGGCCCACTGTGGGTGTGCTGCAGTGGGGCTGGCAGGGCTTCTGGCACTGTTCTAGGTCACAGGCCTCCAGCTCTAACACCCCTCATCTGGCACCTTTCACCAGTGTGAAACACACTTCAAAATATGAACAATGCTATTTTTTTGGTAGTAATAGCACACAGAGAGAGCTGGGGAGCATATTTTTAAAGAATCAGTTCTAGTGTCTGCAGACAGCAGTACACGCAAGTTTTACATTTGCTTCTGCAGAAAATGTCCAATGTCAATGCACAGAAATATGTTAATTGTTTATTTTTAGAAACCTCTCTAGAAAGTTTTGCATATTCTGTAATATCACAAAGGACTTCTTCTGTTTACAGTTGCTTAGAACTAAGAAGATAGATATTTACCCAAGTTTTCTTGGCTTCCTCTTGCTCCCTTGATATTCTAGAGTTCCCTGTGGAGAGGGCCAAGAACATACAGTCAAAGCAAAGCAGCAAGTCGTTAATTTTTAATTCAAAGTGATTTTGTGTTGAATGCAAGCAGATGCTGATAATATCAGAAGTCACAGCATAATTTTTTTGATCAAAGGGCTCAAGTGAGCCTGATGAAGCATGCATCTTGCTCGTCTTTGATAAACCACATCAATTATTCACCGTGAAGGCAGACATCCTGACATGAAAGCAACAGATAAAGAGCATAAGCACATGTTCAAGACGAGAGCAGAAGAACGTGGGGGTGGGGCTGGAGGGGCTGAAACAGGTATTAATAACAGAATTATTAACTGGAAACAAAGCCAGTAAAACAGCTTTATTGCCACTTTGAACTCACATTTAACTGGTTATAGTACATGCTATCCTCAGGGCTATTCAGCATTTTGGGCTGCTGACATCGTCGACGAGGTGTTCTCAGCTTCTGTTCAAGAGAGTTTTCTGAACCTACAGTAAGATAACACAATTTAGTTTTAAGCTGTGCCAGGTGCTGTGAACGTCTTAGCACATTTTAGTCTGTAAACAGTCTTTTCTTCTGTCCTATTTGGTCCTGGATTTATTAGCAAGTCTGTTCTATTCAAAGTAAGCAAACAGAAACTTGGGAATCTTTGTTTTCTCTTTTGAAACTTAGCTCAAATGCAAGTTTTTATGCAGAACTTAATTTTCACTTTTTAACATTTTTTATTCTTCCATATATCTATATCACACAGTTCCTTATTACTTTCACACTTTTTCTTAATATCTTCTGTTATCTAAGCAGGAAATGAGGTATATTGTGACTAGCTAGGAACGTATTATTCAGCAACAACAAAATAGTTTTTCTACAGTAGACAGTAATAAAGTCTCTTGACTGATGAGACTTAGTCTATTATCATCATTTTCTTATATAAAAAGGCTACCTTCTTGACATGGCTCTCCGTTTAATCAGATTAAATGAATCAGTTTGGAATTATACTTTCTTCATATAATTTGTGATGTGCTGTAAAGTAACAGTTGCTTAAAGTCATCTGGAAAGCAGAATTTAAAGATGAAGGAAGAATTTCAGAAGGTTTTCTGAAAAAAGAACTAACAGCTTGCTAAGTTTTGCCTTTTTTTGGGGGGGTGTTTTTTTGTTTTTGGTTTGGTTTGGTTTTTTTTTTGGGGGGGGGTTTGTTTTGTTTTGGAGGGGGTGTGGTTTGTTTGGGGTTTTTAATGCTTTTTTTCTAGTATTATAGAGAAAAGCCATTATGGTATGCTATATTCAATTTTACCAGGCATTTTCCATGACACATACTTTGGATTACAGGGTAACTATTTTCATAAATTAGTAAGCTACTACAATATACTGTGGGAGTAAGCAAAGGTGATTTACTTCTCAGATAATTGTCCCAATGCCTTTGACTTTTCTCATATCTCCCTGTTAAAAATTATTTTAGTGACAATATGAATAAAAACAGCACTGAAGGAAAAATACACATCTCATACATTTGCATTCCATACTGCACAAGGAACTTGCTCCTATACAAAAGACCAGCACAAAGATCAAGCAGCATGAATTCCTTTAAACACTTCAAACTGAAGTTAATGTGCCTTTTGCAGATGCAGGGCTCTAATCTCACAAATCCATTGACAAGATCTGGCCTTAAGGAGCAGGTAACATTACAAAGGAGGTTTATTGTGCACTCAGGCTTATAGTTTGTACCTGCAATCTGAACGAGGTAGAGGAGATGTCTGAACTTTGGCCTTTTTAGCCAAAAGACTGACTGTTCTGAGAGATTTTCTCTCTTTCACTTTCTTCAGCTCAACAATAAAATTTAAAAATATTAATTTCCTCTCAATGTGCAACTGCAATGTCTGCGTGGGAGAGGAGCACTTGTTCCATTCCATCACAGCACCTGGGAGGGATGGTGGCTTAAACGACCACCAGGGAGCTGACTGCAGAGCTGGGTCTAAAATTCAAACCCAGTTTTATAGAGAAAGGTTATATTTATCCATTAATACAAAAAAACTTTAAAATAATACATTCCTTCTGCTTTCTAATTTAATACCTAATGCTTCAATACTTTATACTTTCAAGTTAAGTAAACCTTTATATTTTGCTAAAAAGAATTGTGGTGGCTGAGCCACAACCTTTGCTACTTGCCTATATTGTATACAAACAGACAAGGCAGAAGCTGTGCCAGAAAATACTTCTGAGGAAATTGGGTGCCCAAATAATATCTGTTTTTTTCACTATGATTCAGATAGGATATAAATGCAATTTTGTTCTCCCTGTAGTCTGAAAATGTTGCAGAAGACTTGTCATAACTACATTCTAGCCTCTCTCTGCCTTGAAAGTTACTCAAATTGTTCTTAGAGCTTCCTCCCTCATGACAGCAGGGTCTGCAATTTTTGCAAGCAATATTTTCAATCACAAAGCTAGTTGAGTTTCTTTTTTCTTACAGCAATATAGTTTTTGAATACCTCTCTATGATTTTTTTTTGTTCTAGAAAGAGGCTGGTATGAATTCAGGTACTCACTGTTCTGCATAATTTCACACACCTCTCTGCTGCTGTCACAAGTAAAAACACCGCACACAAATATTTAGAAATTTTTAAACAGTACAATAATGTTATGGGGTAGTTTTTTTTTTTCCTTTCCCCTAAGTGCTCTTGAGGCCTTCATATGTTTTCTTTTTTAAAACACACATATACATAGGCTGGTTTTTTAATGTCTTTCGTCCATTAGGATTCTGAGTCACTAATATTTTGCTCTACCTTTTTATCCTGACACTTAATTATTTCTGTGTATCCTACGGGTGGTCTGCAGCTTGTGTTCTCCAAAGGAAATACCCTTTCAGTGGGCCCATTTGTCTTAGTTGCACATTACATGAGCAGTACAAAATCTGGTAACATTTATCATAAACTACCATATCTGGAGAAAATGGTATTAACATGTGCTCAACACTCAGCAGTTGAATAGGCATTTAAAATGCTGCTCTAAAATATTTTGCTTTGATGACAAACTTAAAGCCACCAGTAAGAAAAAAAGTCACTTGTAATTTAATAGCAATAGTAGCAGCACCACTATCATTAACGAGGTATTGTCTATACTGCACAGAAATTGTGCCAAGTCCCTCTGGCATGTCCAGGCACCTTAGTTTGCTACAAATTTAGAAACCATATGAGAGGGTGAACACATGCACTTTCTTCAGGTTGTCCTTCAGCACCACTTTTTAAGAAAGAGATCTGACCCCCTTTTGTCTAGAAGAAAACCCTTTCTTGAAACTCTGAGCACAGAAATTCCTTAGGTTACAGTTTCTTATTTGATAAATGCCTTACTGCAGTGCAGAAATAACATGAGAGTAGGTAAAATGCTTTCTGCCAAGTGCACTACATCAGCTGATCTAAGTGTAGGGTAGCTGAGGTGCTGGGCATCCTAGTCTCACTTGAGCTCAGAGAGGCGACACATGGGTGAGCAGGATCATGTGGATGCTCTCCTGAAGACACCACAAAACTGATGTGGCTTACAGTGAAGGGAAATAGAAACTGGCTACTGGATCAATCTGTTGGAGTAGAAGGTATTTATAAGTAATAAACTGATGGTGTTTCTGTTTAGTCCTCTACTACCACTGTTGGTTATCCTTTTTATTTCTTTGATACATAAGAGCCCAAGCCAAAAAAAACAGGACTTGCAGAGCGCAGACAGGTTAAAAAGATATATTTTTTCAAGTAAATGTGAAGTCAAACATTCAAGATACATTTTTATGAACTGGGAATTACATAGTTGGAAAGCAATGTCTCCAGGAGACATTTAAAATAATACAATAAAATAAATTGGGAGCTACAGATATTCAGCTGAATATGAAATACACTGGGTGCAAAGAAGGGAAGACTCAACAGAAACAGAAAACTAGTTTTATTGTTGTGTACAGAATTATTTTAAAGTGGATGCAATAAAGTGCAGAATGTTTTGCAAACAGGAACAATTTGAACTCTGAAATCTGCCACATGGCGAGAAACATAAGAAGATTTTTCTACTTCATTCTTTTCAAAAGAAGGTGAAGAGGTGATCTGAAGCAAGTATAAACCCCTATATAGAAGGTGAAGGGTTTTTCACATTCAAAAACAAAATCTAGACTAACTAATGGTAGAAGCTGAAGAAAATTTTAGACCAGAACTACAGCACATACTACAAGCAATCAATGAGGAGAAAAAATATTTAGCAGTATGATGGAAACTCAGGTTGAGACTAGAAACTTTTAGAAAAGGCATGTTTTGACTTAAGCAAAAACTATTGAAGATGTGATAGAGATCACATCTACTTTAACAAGAATTAATTTCTCTAATGTAATTTTTATCAGAAGTCTCAGTCTGCAGAAGATCTGTATTGATCTTTTAAATTCTGGAATTAGTTTCTGAATTTCCACATGATTCTTCTTTGTTTTCTTATGGCTGAAATGGAAATACTTTTCTTCAGTTAGCCAACATACCCATTATACTGACGTTTTTAAGGATATCTCTTAGCTTGGAGTGATTAGCACATTTCTTTTATCTTATTTAGAAGATTTTTCTGTTTAAAAACCCATCCTTTCCGTAAGCTGCAAAGATACATTTTTCTTTCAGAAACACACAGATTACCAAGCAGTAAGATTTAACAAGAGCCTTCAAACTGCTCTTTAGCACTGATACATGGACTTCTGCATCTAGGATTTGGGACCTGACCAATACTTTCGAAAGAGTAGTGGCAAAAATGTATTTTTCTAATGACTTCCCATGGAGCAGGTGACTTCACTTGATATTCAGTGAAGATCTCATCTTAGATGTCCTTATTGTTCTGATCATCTTAGTATTGAAAGCATGGGTACCAGGCAGCCATGTCATCAGATTTTGCTTGCTGAAATGAAGTTAGGAGCTCCATAAACTCTTAATGTCTGAACTCTTGCTTCAAAAACCTCTTGATGCTGATAATCTTGCCAAACATTGCTAATTTTTTCTTACATGGAGAATTCTGCACAGAAATTGTGAGTAAGCAGCTTAATTGCATTTGGAACTTGTAAAATAAATTTATGTGCATCAGATTGTTTTAAGGGTGGTGCAGCACACCTGGGGCTCTAAACAGTGGATGACATCTTACTTTTTTTGCAAGGAATGCACACAAGGGTTCTTTGCCAATGTGTCAGTGCCCCGAGGAGGCTGTGTTGCCAATTCCCTTGGTGAGGGGACTTCATCCTCCACAACACATATTGAAGAGTGGAGCTGAATACACTCATTTTCCTTCTGAAGCCATTTACCCAAGCAAGTTTGGGAGGGGTTAGTCTTATCTCCTTTTCTGCCATAGGTGAACACAAACCTGGTATCACAGGAAGGGTAGTTTTTTCCCAATTACTCAAACAAGGAGATTGAGAGTGTGAGAAGGGGCAGTTTGTCAAAGGAAAGGAAATGGGGCAATTTAACTAATCATATGTATTATTAACAGAGTAAGCAAATAAAGTAGAGAAATCACTATGACAAGAAAAATAGTAAGCATGTAGCTGATTTCCAATCTATAATATCAGATGAAACATGAAAGTGCAACCCTTAATTATAAGCAAATATTAGCACAGACTCATGGGATCTCATCATAACATCTCAAGGTCTACATTCATGAAAATTTAAGCAATGTTTAAAATCATGTTAATTTGTTCTTTGTTTGTTTCTTTTCCTGCCAGTCTAATTTATTCCAAAAGACTTTGGTTCTCAAGCCTGGATATATTGATCATGCCTATGTAAAGCATTGTTATAGCCTGGGGAGAAGACTTTTGTGAAAAAACTTGTCTTTGTTCTCCTTTGATAATTTATATACATTTTGATGTTTTCAAGTTTCCAGTTTTGAATCATTTTTCAAGGCAGCAAGTTAACTCCACTTTTCCTCTTGAAGTCTTAGGCAAATGCAGAAATGACCTCACAGACAATGATAATATACATCCTCCTCCTGGATTGCATGCTAGTGGATAATTATGTGCAGCATGTTGACTTCAAGGAACAGCTACATTTTCCTGTGTGCTATGCAAGTCTGTTCAAGGAGAGGACTCAAGGGGCTAATGATTCTGGTCCCACTCATATCAGTGTTAAATGGGACTGACTGAACATCAGTTACACAGTAAAAACTGCTGCAAATTAACTAGACTTCATGATTTTCATTATTTCAGCTTTGTTTTTAAAAAGAGTGACTTACAAAGGGCACACAATGCTATTTGGCTATGAGTGTTCATACAAATGTATTTTCCTTCATTTTCCATTGCCATGATTCTCCACCATTTGTACAAATTTTTATCATGCCCTAAGTGTAAAATAGGAGTAAAATGGAGTAAGATGAAAAATGTGCTTGGGAAGCAGAGTGAATACTCAAGCAGTTAGTCCCCCTGAGCTCCTGCTGCATCTGCCTGCCACACTCAATCCCGTTAGTGCAGAACTATCCTCTATGTGCCTCTACTAAGCTGCAGTCAGTGTGACTTTAGTATGGGCACACATTAAGAGATACCTGGCTCACATCACAGGGTATTTGTACATTGCCTATTAATGCTACCAACTATAACAGTATCAGAAACAAGGACAGGATAACAGGTCTAATAGGCTTCACTAAACACATCCTGTAGAGTAATCTGTAGCTTCAGTCAGAAATAATGAAGTTACCGTGTCTATGTGACATACTATAAATTCAATTATATTATGGTAGTTCTACAAAAATGCAGGTAGAAAATGCAGGTAGAAAAGGCTGGTAGAAAATAAACACACTGTCTCTAAGATTTTAATCTCAGTACAGGCAAAACCACACCAAGAAACAACAACACAGGGTAGGTGAGAATAAAGACAAGACTCCTGGGTGACTTGAGTAATAAGGTGTGTCTTCATTATGTTCTTTTCCCTTCTGAAGTTAGTAGGAGGAAAAAGAGAAAATTATAGGAAAGAGGTAAAAGACAAAAAAATAAACCATTAAGTAAGGTACTGAGAAACTGAGGAAAAGAAGAAAAGGGAATAAAAACCATTAATTTGCAGCATTAGAACCTATGTTCTGGCATCAGAGGATTAAATTAATCTAGTAACATCAGGAGCCTGGAGGCATATTGACATAATACTACTAACAACTGTAATTCTCTGCAGAATATTTCATGCTTACCTACCAGTACCTTCAGACGTCTGCAAATGTTCAATAAGGCCATCTATTCTGTTGATATAATGAGATCAAGTATGATGGGAACCATTCCTGCCACCAAATTCCCTTGGTCCCTTCCTGTACATAAGAGTGTCCAGGAATATTTATAGGAGCTGGCACTCTTCATGCTGCTAGTGACAAGCAAGCATGGAAAGAACAATAAATCAGATGTGCTTTGAGGAGTTACAAAACCTCAGCTCTTGCTAACTCACAAAGTATCTTACTGAATCTTCACGTAAGTGCTGCTAATGAAAAGGATGCTAACTACTTTAAAAAATATATATTAATGCTTTGAAAGAATGAATAATCCTTAGCAACTCCAGTGTGCTTAAAGCTGTTACCTGGATTCATTATGTAAGAATAATATATTAGATTTAATAATTTTCAGTGTCAAGTGCTTTGTAGTCTATAGCTCAAAGGTAGTTGCCCAATTCACTGAACACACAGAATCTGAAGGAGTAAAAAAATCCTACAGAAAGATATAAAATAAAACAAAACTAAGCTTCACTATCACCTTGGATCCCCCACACAATTGTGGTGAACTAGAATTCTGTTTATTCAGATGGAGTGTGCTCATAGTGCCAAGAGCCATAGACTGCTAGGGAAATTAGTGTAGCTCCTTTGATGTCATGTGCATCCCAGAATCTGTAACACACTGCTGAATCTGTGAGCATATCCTTTTGTTTATAACCCTAAACAGAACCATTTGAATACACACACTGAAAGAACTTGTAACAGAAGCAATGCATTTTCTCCCACCCAGTGATTCATTACATACAGCTTCATTTTGGATACTGCAGTTATGTGCAAAGCCATATGCTTTGGATTATAAAGCACACTAAACAAATCATAAGTTTTTCAAGATGGTATGTAAAGGCTGGTTTTGCATCCGTTTGTTGCCAACGACCCAGATGATACTGTAATTAGAACAACAAATATTTTATGTGAAATCAATCATTCAGCTGTCTCTGAACCCTGAGACAATGGCTTTTAGATACACTTTGTTGGAAAACAAGATCCATAAATAGTTAGAATCTTGGCTTTTGCTGGTTTTTTTCCTTTCCAGCACAGTTCTGATCCTTCAGTATTTGTCAGTTCTTTCAGTTTCTATTGTGAGTGATTAGACTGTAGAGGAAAAAAGGCAAAGATTAAACAAAGCATACCAAAGAACTGAACTATCAGTGACTAACATGGGTTAAGATTCAAACCTGTCAGCAAACAGCACGCTTCTACAAGTATGGTCCCAAAGATGTCTTCCTATATGTTGAACATACAGAAGCCCTTAAAAACCCTGCACATAATAACATCTAATATGTTAGAGAGGTGTGGCAATTAGTCAAAGTCTAAGAGGTTTACCACAAATACAACTGTAACTTCAGGGAAAAATAATTCATGCTAAACCATCTGAATGGCAGAAACTACTTCTGGACAATGCAGAAAACTTTTTATCGTTATTTTTCTTTCCCTCCTCAAACTTGACCCAAATGGTTGTGGGAAGTTTTTGGTTAATTCATAAAATCATAGAATGGCCTGTGTTGGAAGGAACATTAAAGATCATCTAGTTTCAACCCCCCTAATATGGGCAGGGATATCTTCCATTATACCAGGTCACTTAAGAGCTCCATCCAGCCTGGCCTGGAACACATCCACAGATGAGGCACCTACAAATTCTCTGGGCAACATATTCCAGTGCCTCATCAGCCTCAGAATTAAGAATTTCTTCTTAATACCTCATCTAAACCTATTCTCTTTCAGTTTGAAGCCATTCCCTTTATCCTGACACTACATTTCCTTTGTGAAAAGTTCCTCTCCATCTTTCTTGTGAGCCCCCTTTTTAGGTACTGAAGACTGCAATTAGGTATTTCCAAAGCCACCTTTTCACCAGGCTGAACAGCCCCAGTTGTCTCATCCTTTCTTCATTGGAGTGGTGCTCCATCCCTACAGTCAACTTGGTGGCTCTCCTGTGAACTTGGACCAAATATTGATGCTTTTCCTGTGCTCAGAAACCCAGAGCTGGATGCAGCATTCCAGGTGGGGTCCCACAAGAGCAGAGCAGAAGTGCAGAATCACCTCCCATGATCAGCTGGGTATGCTGCTGAGAGTGCATCCCGCATTACAGCTGGCTGGTGATCTTTTCAGAAGAGATGGTTACTGAGGAAAACCAGGTCATTCTGGGTGTGCTAGAATTACTACATATCATGGCCTATTTCCTAGTTCTAGAAGACTAGGTTAATACAATAGCCACCAGGTGATAAAAAATATGTATCTCACATATGTATCATGTGAGCTAAGTGATGTCTCTCTCACTGTTTGAGCAATGCCATATGATCACTACAAGTTAATGAAGAACTTCACAGCAGAAAAGCCTATGGAGGGCAAATAAATATGAAGAGATCACTTCCAGATCAAGACATCCCTGAGCCACAAACCATGTTTGGCTGGAGAGTGTTCTGAGCAAATACCTCTGCTTGCCCTACTTTTATACTATACCCTAGGCTTTTCCTCTTGGTTACTGTGAGAAAGAGAAAATTAAGATAAATAGACTTGGATGGGGCTGGAAATGTTCTTTTTCGTGTGTGGGTGGGTTTTTCTGTTTGTTGATTTGTGTGTGTGTGTGTGTGTGTGTAAGGTGGCTAATATTTGAATGATAGGAAAGAGATCAACTTAAAATAAATACATTCAAGCAGAACAAATCCCTAAGAGGCACCTGAAATGGAGACTGAGGTAACTTCTCACAAGGTAAATATCAGAATCTTCATTGTAAAAATATTTCAAGATCAACTCTTTATGGCAGGAAGGTTGTATTAAACTTGCCTCTTTGCTAGCAGTGCACCAGATCAGCCTGAGTTTTTGGAAGCTGAAATTCTGTGCAAAGATGAAGACAAAGGAAAGCCAGTAATTCTTCAGCTTTCTGCACACACCCCATTTTCCCTTCTCCATGAGTTTTTATCTGAGGTACTAGTCCTAAAGTAGAAACACCTACCCTAGGGACACCTACACAGGCATCGTGCACTCAGAGGTATGCCACGATGCAAGCTTGTCTCTTCAGCATTATGCCATGGTTGGGACTCAGACTGTTGACACAGTTTATTTGTTTAGTGAAGTTAAAGAAAATAGGATTAGAAAAAATCTCAATTGAATGTTTTGTCCTTCCATGTCTTCCAAAGTAAAACCATGCACCATGTTGGAGGTATGAGAAATTTTCAAAATTGCTCAGAAACAAAAACGTTCAAAAAAATTCTTACAAACACAATATAAACAATGGAGCAACTTGTGATACTTCTGCACAATTAGATGGCAGCTATTTCTTCAAAGAAGAATTAGGATGATGATTTAGTCAATATGATTAAATAAATAGCTTTGGCAACTTTAAAATACAAATCCTAAATAACATGACAGTATAATCAGTTTTAGAGATAGTCTCCAAAAGACATTTGGAGCTACTAATACACAAGTTTTCAAACTGCAGATTGTGGATCTTAAGAGCTGCATCTCATGTGCTAATATGCTTCAGAAAATTCACTGGACACTTGGCACTGGTTCATTTTGTGAATGCTAAGAAAAGGAAAGCATATGGGGAAAAAAGATGAAATAAACATGAAAAGTAAACAGTGAGATTAACTTTTAAAAATAGTCAAAACATTCAGTGCATTAAAGAAGAGTAACAAATCACAAATACCTTCCTAGTACTACTTCTCTACAGAGCCAACTAGTGCATTTGCCAAAAATGCATTGTACAATTGTGGGGAGTTAGTGTGTGTGATCAAAAGTAGGGCAGGAGGCAATCTGTAAGTTCACACTCTATTAAGATGTGGTTCATAATGGTCTGTGTTTCAGAGTTGCTGTTGTAGCATATAGCCTGGATACATTTAAAGGTAATCCCTCACCTTCCTCCAAACTGTAATAATAGCATTTTTATCCCATGCCCTCAGAGATTAAGCCACTTGATTGACTTTGAATTCCGGACACACAGGAAATTTGTATTAATTTAGCATAATGATGAGGCGCAATAAAGGCTCTGTGGAACCACAACAGCGTGGTCTCTAAGGTTTTGTTCGTTACAGAAACACAATTTGCATATCTAAAGGCTTGAAACCATGGGTCCATATTGATACAACTAGTATCTCAAATTTGAGTGTAGCAGATTCAGCATATATTTCAAAGAATAAATGGTAGAACCCAAGATAAAACTCTCAGTAGATTTCTTCATTAAGAAAGAAGGTCTTTTTCTGAATTCAAGGTAGCTGGCAGCAGTAACTTTTAAAGGGGGTATGAAAGCAAGCTGGACTGAAGCTTGTAAAAATACAACTAGTTAAGGTATTTGCTTTCTGGTGTTGCTACAGTACTTTGGTCTGACATTTGTAAATGTTGGAACTAAAGGAGGTATCTTGGCTAGATAAAGGAAACTAATGCTGCTGACCTAAGTTCTACAGCAAGCCATTTCTTTAAGGGCTTGTTACATGCTACTGGGACACTTAATTAGTGATGGTTCAGAAGTGATCTACAAATCAAACTCAGGCCACAAAATTCTGAAGGAATATTTTGAAAGAAAAACTGAAGAAGCATAAGCGAACTATTCAGTCAATGACAGATTGTGAAAAATAAGCAGGAATAGAAAAAAACCTTCAGGCTTTAAAGATGTCTGTTAACCTGTGAAAGAGCATCTAGGTTTTTCTTTTAACTACTTCCAAATCCAAATCACAACCTTTTATTGACAACTCACACTATGAATCTAGTGGAAGAATGCTAGACACATATAAAAATAAGGGCTCATCATTTCCAGTGGTGCAGTTCCTTATCTTTCATCCTGAAGCAGCAGATGGGAGTGTCCAGTAATACCAAAGTAAATTCAGAAAATGTAGAAGAGATATTTAAAGAAGAGTGAGGGAGGTCTGCAAAGAATTCCGACCCTGGGATCTCAGTAATAATATAGCAAATTTGTGTATTTCATGGTACTTAGCAACACTACCTGTAGTAAGAGTTTGGAAAGTGCAAAGCAAACAGAATATGTGTAATTTTCATCCAGTCTTTCCTACATGCTTCTAAATAAAATATTGGTGAAGATTTCAGCTCAGGCAGCCAGAGGAAGGTGTACATATATGTGCACATATACAAACAAAGTAAGTTGACCTGCTGGTATTATAGTGACCTGCTCACATGACAGTATGTTGTTTTGTTCTGAAAACACTGTTCTTGACAGGGCACAGCTTGCATTAATATATCAGCTCATTGTATTATATTCTCCTATGAAGACAATCTTTGTACTTGAGTGTACTTTTTAAAAATGGTAAATGCTATGGAATTAGTTAGAGTCTTTATTTCTCTCATAAATATGTGACTAATTCAAGTGACTTTGATGACATTTTATTCCTCAGAACATGATTAACTCTTTTTTAGAAAAATGAGCATTGATTTCAAGGCTCAAGCTGAGGCACTTGAAAGGCTGATTTTTAAACCATTACAGCTTAGCCCTTCTAGAAAATAAGGCTCCAGGTGTGTTATTGTAGGTACACGTAATTTCTTGTCACTCCAGAAAATACAGGTTAAGTGACTTCTGGAATTTTTTTTTTGTGGAGTTGATTTGGATATTATTTTACCTCCTAATTACTACAGATATCTGATTTTTTTTTCTCAACCCCCTTCTTACAAGTCTATACTAGATTCTTGGCTGCTATTGAATAGCACATCCCTATAGAGTAGTTTGTGATATAACATCAAAATCTGTTTGTGTCCTGATTCTGTACTTGGGTCTGTGGGTATTGCAGAGTATGCAAAGTTTGTGAATTAACACTTTATTAATTACTGTGCACTTATTCCTTGTGTGAATGACCTACAAAGGACCCCACAGAATTACAACATGAACAAACCGGTGCATTGCAAGTGTACCTATTGCCACAAAATGCCATTTCTGATTTCTCTCTTTTGAATAGCCAGGAAGTATGGCCATATTAACATAACTCTCTTCCATAACATATCCTGCTTCTCAGTAGGACTAATTAGCTTAGGCACGGCACTGCACTCATCCAGCTATACTGCCTGGGGGTCTGATTCACATCTAGCCTGAACAGCTTTGCGAAGCACTGGCATGCGTTGAGTTGCTATATCATAAATTTATATTAGCCTTACACTTTACTAACTTTCCCATGGAGACAAAACCTAAAAATCAGCTTTACCGCTGTGAACACAGTCATCAAAGTCTTCTACTGAAGTAATGCCATAATAGTGATGACAATACCCTGGCCCAGCAGGAAGGCTCATATCCTGAAAACACTAACATAGGTGCACACCTTCCCCACTAGAATTAGTTCCTCTGGAGCCAGCCCCAACATTAGGCATATGAATACAAGGGAAAAATTGGAAAGTATGGGAAAAACACCTTGATATTAACATGGCTTATGGAAGTAAGATTAAAACGAAAATGTGCAACAGAATTTTAAATCCAGTCTTTAGAAAGGACTGGCTTAATTATTCCCGTTATTAAAGAGCACTGTGAAGTAAAAGGCTATGGGCAGAGAGACGTATGCATTTCTCTTCACTCGTAGAAGACACATTAAATTTTTAAATTTCATCACTCAGTCGATCTCCACAATACTCAAATTAACTCATGCAGCAGTTATAAGTCAGAGATAACTGAGAGCCATATACTTTCTACCAACCCACAATAATATGTAAGAGTACTTAAGGCTAACCTTTGATGAAAAATCCTTATGCTAGGTTCTTCAATATAACAATTGTAAGAATAACTTGTGCTTTCATGGAGAGTATGAATCAAGTGTAGCTGCTCATCATTGTCTAAATTAAATGAATATGGGACTGTTGGATGGACAAAAGCAAATTGAAGATAATCAGTAAAATGTATGTTTTAAAATAATGTGCAAACCACATAAATTACTTCAAAAAGACACATAAAACTATGAGTTTTAGAAAAAAAACATAGAAAAAAGGAAAGAAACATAATTTGTGAACACTAAGTTCCAATTCATTGTTTGCTTTCACAAGGTAGAGCAGTAGAAAATTATCTCCCTCTTGTCATACATTTGATTTTTGATTAGGTCATTTTGCATTATTAGTAACTTCAAAATGCAGACAAAAAAATAGAGGTCCCAGAGATATTTTTTCTACTCTGAAGATGGAAACTAATAGAAGAAAACTATCTATAACACCACATACAGGAAAACAAGCTTTTCAGTTTTTGCTGCAAACACTCATTCATGCCAGCAGTCTACATGAAGTCAATGCATTATCCCATTGCACAATCATGGATCATGTGAGGTCTTATGAGATGGCACAAATATTCCTTAAAATATGTTATTTTTAGTGATTTATCCCTTTTTCTTACTCTCAACCAATAACACATGTTTTTCCAAAACAAATTACTGTTCTTTCACCATTATTTTAGCATTGTTCAAAATATTATTTATACATAGCCATAAATCCTTATTTTTATTTGTAAAATACATAGGAGAGGTTTATTATACTTATTGTACTTTTTTTTATGCATTCTGCAATTCAATCTCTGGTATTAGGACTTGATCTGGAAAGTTTGTGCAGAGATACAAAATACATCAGGTAGCTGTTCTGGCATATGAAGTCTTAGCTTTACATGATTTGTGTACTTATTTTTCAGAGTTACTAGGTTTCAACACAAACCCTGGCAGAGTAGGATGCAGGCAGGCTGGCTACACAGCTGCTGTGTGGCCTGTGAGGAGGAGGTGCCTGCACCATCTGACAGTGCCAGCAAAAGGCCAATGTCTTCATTACATTGTCCTCCTCTCTCTTTCCTCCAAGGCTGCAGACAGCCAGGACTAGGATAACCATTTGAACACACACACAACGTGAGGGATGAATTTCCCAGTTATCTCTGCTGAAGTATTAAATTCAGATGTCTAATGATGACATTCTAAACATTATCATTACTTATTTCACTGCAGCTCAACGCACAGAGGGAAAGAGAGAGTAATTCCTACCATGAATTGTGCCACTGTTCAGGAAAGACTTGAGTGTCCAAACACTAGCTGGGAACCTGGGCTCACCAAAAGAAGGCTGAGCTCGTCAGACTTCAGTGAAACACCAAGGTAAGAGAGGGTCCAAGGGGACCATGGAGCTGAGAGAGCACAGCTGATTACCTTTTCTAGTTTTGTTTCTGGAAGGAAAATATCCAGAAGCAACTATTTCATGTCCTATTGTGTATCACACCACTACAGAGGTGACAAAGTTTGTCCTTCATATAGAAACGAAAGGACAAAACCAAAAATCTTGCCAGCAATTGAGGTTTTTTTATAATTTTAAAGAATTTATAGCAAACCTGTGAATAAGAGTTACTCTGCTGCTGCCATAGTGTAACTACAATGGCACCCAAACATATTTCTAATATCTAATAAACATAGAACTTTGGCAATTTAATGTAGAACATCGGAAAAATGTACTTATTGTCCACCCTCAATGAAGGGAAAAAGTCAATGACGTCACAAAACCTGACTATATTTTGCATTCTGTTTTTTCAGGTTTTTTTTGTTTGTTTTTTTTTTTAATGATATCAAAAGGTGGCATTTGAAGATAAGAAACTATTGAAGTAGCACACAAAGTCAATAACATGATCTCACTACGCTTGTCAATGTGCATAATGAGTTTTATCTTTAAAAATAGCCTAGTATTTAGCTGTGTAAGTTCCAAATGGCATTTAATGGATGAAAATGCCTAAAGATTTCTGAAAGGTGTTCCTACATTTTGGCCATTAGCATTCTGCAGCAGGATAATTTACATCTTTTTTCCATTCTGGATACTCAAGGAGGACTCACAGTCCTCCTCACTTCTAAAGAGCAGGAACTTCCACTTATGTGGAAGGGAAGCATCCCAATAAAAACCATAAAGCACAGCCATTGATGGGCCCTATTCAGGAAGTGCCACGACCAGACAACTGTAGAGTGTCTAACCTGAGTTAGAAGTTAATGAGCCTTCTTTTTTATTAATTTGTTCCCTCACTAACACTGGAATTTTAGGGCAACAGAAACTTTTTTTTTGTGAATTCAGGTCATATTAACTAACAGTTTCAGCTGAAATAACATGAAAAAACTTCAGAGATGTTGAAAGAATTCATTCTGGCATCTCAAAAAACAAAACATTTTGATTTTGTCACAAGGGGACTCCTTTCCCAAAACAGAGGAGGTAGTGCTGCCACCCCTGATATCCAAAAACTCAGTGATTAGGCCATGTTCTTAGATTGTGAAAGATGTAGCTTCAAGCACCTCCTTAAAGTGATTTGGTACAGGGACCTGAACCCAAACATCATGCTTCTCAGGAGAGCAGCCTAACTGCTGGGTTAGAAAATATTCTTAGGTAGGTTTCTCTCAGCCTCATTTGTTGAAAGTGTTCCACTTTACATAAAGTAGTTAAATATTCATTCAAACAGAGATTGAAAGCCAGGTGCTGGCCCCCTTTTTCTCTGACTGCTCAAATTACCAGGATCTCAAGTCATTCACATGCTCTCTGCTTCTGTGGCCTACTTACTATTTAATATAAATTCCACTGATGGGAGAGAGTGGAGAAGAAGCAAATGCTTTCTTCTCTGAACTTCTGTATTGGCCTTGGGCATAGCCCAGACCAGTGAGAATATGGGTTGGTGAAAGTTTTGAGCTTTACCTTTGGAAGGACAGTAGTAGGGAAGGTAAGAAATTATCACTTTCTAACACACAGAGTAGATAAAAAAATAAAGTAGTGTAATGACAAGAAATAGTATTACTTAAAGGAGAAAGAAGTGAGACATCTGCATCTATTTGTATCCACTGTTTATCCCTATTGGCACAATTAATAGAAGTGTTGCATAAATCACACAAAGTTCATTAAATCCACTGGCTCAGGCTGCTGACTAATTGGTAAATACACACTCGATAGAAATGTAAAATGTATGCCAACTCCACATTGCACCACATTGTAAAGCTGTTTTCTAGTTAAGAAGTCTCTGCTTCTCTGTGGCTTTTCCAACAGAGCTCGATTTTCACAGTTATTGATCTTAGGGAAACAATAATGCCCAGAAGAGTCCCAAAAGGCCTTAGAATAAGAAAACAAAAAGCAACTCTATCAAGTTTACAGAGACCAAGAAGTTTACTATCCCCTGCCTAGGGCAATTTTCTAACACACCCATGAATTTAAGGTCTGCTGATGTCTGCTCTGTACAATGCAACAGACTAAGGCACTTGAACTCTTTTATGAATGTATTCTTCAGCACTTGCTAATGCAATGTTGCCCTCATGTAGTCCAACATGAAGCTATCACAGCCCAGCAAAACTTTGCATCTTTTAAATCTATCAATTCTGATAAAGTAAAGGTCTGGGAACTATGCAGGCCTGTGCAGACAGGCAACCAAACACTACCAGAATTAGACACAAAGAAAAACAAATTACAAAAAACATGACAAGTATGAGAGTGCCTGAGGCTGGAGAAGGTCACAGAAGACCATCTCCACTGATTTGGACAGGATGAAAAATCTGTGCACTTCAGAACATTCTCATTTTCAGAAGAGGCCAGCACCCAGCCAGCCACAGATTTTTATGGATAGGGAGCTCAGCAAAAGGTTTTAAATTTACAATACCTGTGCCAAAATCCATGGAAAGCCTTAAATGAAGGGTCTTTTGCTACCATCACTGAAGACTCTGTGGACAGCCTTCCTGACATCAAACAAACCCAGATGTAGAGAGGCTTTGGGAGCTAGCCCAGTGCTTTGTCTGGGTCTGACC
Organism: Passer domesticus; assembly: GCF_036417665.1. Classification (NCBI taxonomy): domain Eukaryota; kingdom Metazoa; phylum Chordata; class Aves; order Passeriformes; family Passeridae; genus Passer; species Passer domesticus. Next base: position 23,815,135 of record NC_087483.1, read on the forward strand.
TCAAGTTTTCTGTATTTACATTTTTTCTAAAACACGATTTAGAACAGATGTCACTGGACACCAGAGCTCTTCTCCAAGGCTGGAGTAGAAAATAACAGGAAAAGAGGGAGACAAAGACCAGCTCAATTTACATTACATGAGAATATTGATCTGCATAGCAAAGAGAGGGTAGAATCCACACATCTCCAATTTTAGTTTAATTAGACTCACAATCAAACATCACTGCTGGTTTCCCTCTATTAAGGGTCAAGCAAAAGGCTTGGTACGATTTTGAACAGCCTTATAAACAAATGGAATATTTTGGTTTAGGACCTTCTCTGCTTGTGTTCTCTATTTCTGCCATTGACTTAGCCAGTGCCTGAAAAACATATTAAAAGCACTTGCCTCAAACTATGTTTATGGAGTACATGTTTGAGACAAAGGATGAAATAATGTTGAAAAACAGTATTATGAAACTGATATAGATTTAATAGTGGCTAAGTGAAAGAAATGGGAATATGAAACCCCCTTCTCTAGACAATGTGTGGTGAAATAATCTGTTTGCAATGGAGGGGAAAAGCTCAAAAAGAAACATTTGGAAACAATACAAATGACATATGGTCCCATATGTTGAATCTATAATGCTTCCTAATTCCTTCAGGGTAAAATTCACCCTTCTCCTGAACAAATTCCAAGTAATTGAGATTCGCTTGAGAGGAATGTTGGAAGGACTAGAATCTTCCCTCCATACACGGACAGGAGAAGACTATGAAGCAGCTTCACTGCAGTTGCCATTTTACCCATGGCTTGAAGCAGCACCAATGATGGTTTTTGATCCTTTTCTAGGTAATTAAATTCCTGATGTGTAGGGTCATCCTCATCTCTTTGACTTGGTTGAGTCTGCTCAGGGCATGCTTTCTCTGTAGTGTGCTCCATGGACAAGAAGGCATGTGCTCAGCTTTCTGAATCATACTAGGACAGCAATATAGCTGGAGTTGCTTTACAAGTTTTATATATAGCAAGCTGCATGTTGGTGCTGATAAGGCATCCTTAGGGCAATTATGCTCCGAGCATTGTTTGGTGATCCCTTTACAACCCTTGGGTTTTTGAGATACAGGAGTTCATATTTCCTGGTCCTACAATGTTCACCATTCCCTGGATGAGGGAGTGAAAGAGGAAAAAGCCTGCAAAATCTGGCAACAGGTTTTATCCTCTTAGCGAATAGATTTTGTAAGTGTCTATAACACAACTGGTTAAACAACTATCCAGCAATGAAAGCATCTCATTTCCAAATGCTCTGAATTAAACTGTGATATAACAATTATTGTTGGAATTTTGTCAGCAGGTAACTGCCTAGGTGAACAACTTACTGGAGGTAGTTGAGCAGTCACAGTTCTGTTGACTGCTCACAGCTCTGGAAAGCCAGGCTGCCTAAAGCTAAGGTACCCACTTGCAGCTTTCATAACTGACCCATATGGGTGTAACTTCACACTGCAACACCTCTGTTTGCACATGAAAGGAAAACTTTTCTCACAACCCTTATTCTTACAATAGGAATCTTTGGGTTGTTCCAAACTTCAGGTGCTCCAAAGATGGAATATGCTAAAGTCATGAAAGTGAAGCTCAATGCCCATTTTAAAGGCCATTTAGGCTGTTTACTAAATTGATTTATTTTTGCCATCTCTAGTTTGCTTCAGGTGCTAGTAAATAGCTGTATTCATTGTTTGTATACAAAAAGTTTTGAAATCATATGTTACTAAATGTTATGCATAAGTATACTTGTTTATATGCCTTTAAAATTTGTGTTAGCCTGCTAGGAAAAGATATTTTTGCCTTTTGTTTTTGTGTTTAACCCAATTGTGGTGGTAGTAACAGGAATTGCCTGTGAACATTGGAGGGAGTATCACTCCAGCAACTGGCATTTGCACTGAAAAATGACTATGATATGATGCCTAGATTTTTCAGTTCAGATGAAGTCCATCAACAGAGAGGAGTATTCAAAAGGTATATTCATGACTGGTATCAGAGAAAGATAAAAAATTGTAACAGACATGAAATGATCAATCAAGTCACTAAAAAAAAAAACTTCATTTAGCTGATGTCCTGCTGTGAAATGAGAATAAAGGCAGAAAAACCTTTGTCCCTGATTTGGTTGGCCAGGGGAACTAGGCAATATGCTGAAATCAAATCACAATTTTTCATTTAATTTTCCTTTAACTATGATTAAATAAAGCACAGGTTTATTATTTCCTGCATTCCTCAAAGATACCTTTGTTCTTCACTTTGTAAGTCAAAGCTTGCATTAAGGGAAGTTTCTAGGCAATCACAGCATGATTAGGGTTGGAAGTGACCTTGAAGACTGAGTTCCAACCCCTCTGCCATGGGCAGAGACATCTTCTGCTACATAAGGCTGCTCAAAGGCTCATCCAACCTGGCCTTGATCAGCTCCAGGGATGGGGCACCCACAGCTTCTCTGGGCATGCTGATAATTAAGCATTACCTCCTCCACAAACCAATAAACCTAAACATACACAGAGGCATCCTGCAGTGCCTAAGCATAAGATGAGGAGGCTGAAGAAATTGCAGGCTGCTTCTCTGAGCTGCTCTGTAACTGGCAGCATGTGACACCTAGGAAAGACATCTTCCAGCATCAGGCACCAGCTACAATATCCTGTCCATGTAGCAGGATAGCACCTGAACCACAGGAACACTTCAATATTCAAAACCTCTTTTATGAGCAGAGATTCATGAAAAGTGTCTCAGACTACAGTTTGCACTCATTGACTTCTACAAATGATCAGTAATACTCATATCACACACACAGCTGCCAGTCAGTGGTCAGAGGCTTCTGGAAACTTTTTTTCTTAAAGGCAGAAAAACCCACACGTGTCTGTACTGAGAACCCAGGTTTCAGGAAAGGTGCAAAAATGGCCAATAAAATGATAGTCTGTCCTGCAAAATATCTGGCTGAGAATGGAAAAAATGGCTGTGTCAAGTAAGTTTGAATGAGTTTTTGCTCTTGAGTATTATCTGAGTTGACTGAGATGCTGCTTTGCTACCTTAGTGACCCAGCTGCCCAGCTCAGCAGTGCTGTCCCAATGGCACTGATTCACAGTGAATACCAGAGCCTAGCATTCAGACCTGTAAACACGAGGTGTTACACAACCCAGTCTCACAGAAGGAACTTCTACTGCAGTGTTTGAGCTGTTGGGAGACTGTCCCTGTCTTGCAATTAGATTGGAAACCACAGCCCGAAGGCAACACAGGCACCATCCCAGGGAAGTAGTGTGTGCTCTAGGATTAGCATCTTTTCAATCCAGCTCTGCTCACTGGGCTCACCTCCAAGTAGAAGTCCACCAGAACATTTTTTTTTTCTGGACTACAGATATAAAGTGATCATAAATACAGAGGAGTATATGATGAGGATAAGGGCTTCAGATTTCTGAGTTGCCCCCTGAAAGAAGCAGGGACCTTTTAAATCCATAGGCAGGGATTAGGAAGTACTTTGCTTCTCCAGCTAAAGGACAGGGCTAATAATTATCCATACAAAAACTACAAAAGTCAAGGAAGGATGTAAAGAAAGCATTTAGGTTCAGAACCACAATAAATTCCAAGAATAAACTTCTGCCCAGGAAATTTCTAGAGGTCCCTAAGCTAACCTTAATGCTGATCCAAGATGAGTTTTATTATCTGATAGACACAGAGCCAACAGTACATTCTAAATATATCCACAGGTACTACACTATAGGAATGAAAAATCTTCCCTCTTTGGGAAATCATCCTGTCTTGAAGGAAAAGATTATTATCCCTCTTCCAATCACCATCATTTGCTCTTCCCCAGCTCTCAAAAGGGCAATGAAGGCATGGCTACTAGAAACCATTTCAAAATCTAAACCAAGATGGGGCTGAGGAGGGAATGTTATGGGGAGGGAAGAAAATACCTATCTGTATATTTATTTCCTAAACTACTCATTGTGTCACTTGCTTACTTCTCTTTGGTTCTTGTCTCTGCTTGTAAAAATGCTTACCTGTTTATTTGGTATCTACAACACCTCTACCAGAATGTGAACTGGCATCAGCAATGTGTCAGCCTGTGCCAGTGACAAGTGATGCTGGTCACTCTCCCCCACTGTAATGCTTACTTTTTTTTTTTTTGACATGTGAACTTGACACTATCTGCATTAACCCATCACCAATACTCAGAAAGTCATTTCTATTCTTTAATATTTGGAAATACTTAAAGAGTTTCAGGAAAATATTTTCAAGGAATGTTTGATGTAAAAAATGCTCCAAGGCAGATAGATTTTTTTCGGTTAATATTTCAAAATTGCTTCAAGACTGAATGAACCATGTGATGATATACTGCTATGTTTTAATTTTCCAGCTGGAAAATGAAAATGTATTCAATATTTAAAAGGTCTTTTACAAAATACACATCAACCATTAAAAACAGTACCTGGGCTATTCTGCAGGAAAGTGAACAGGAAAAAAACCCACACCTGGGATACAAGGCCCTGTAGCCATTCAGCAGGCCACAAAACAACTTCAGTGAGCTTAACCACATCCTTCCTTCCCAGGGAGACCATGACTCAGAAGGCACAGAGCCAATGCACTCTTGCCAGATATTTGAAATTGTAACTGAGGGAAAAAAGCATTAACTCACCCAGGACAAAGCTCAGCTTCTTCTAGATGTATCCAGGCTGGTACCTTTGTGAAATCATCCTTAGACTGGCTGCAAAGAAGGGGCACAGTGTGCAATTACTGCATCTACCTAATATCACCTGGAAGAGGACAAGAAGCAGATGGCTCTATATCGCCACTTATCATGTGTGGGATTGGCTAAACTGGCTTACACACATGCAGCTGGGAATGTTTTACAGCACTCTCCTTCACATCCTTTCTCTAGTTGACTGCATTTTTCCTTCTACATCAAATTGCCTCTTGGATTAAGAGGACAGTTCCTGGACAATTTTGCTCCATGCACACATGGAACAACTGGTACATGCTTTTTGTGTGGCTGTACCATTTTCTTTAGAATGGTGTAGCACTTTCAGAGTGGATGGAAGGTTGCAGAAGAATTGTAATTTGTTGATCCACTGACACAACTTTGTCCTGACCACTCTGATCTGGCTGAAGGGAACACAGCAGCAACACCGGAGGTTTATGCAATCTGCAGAGTGTCTTACTGCCTTCTACAGTAGAATCACTGCCACCTCTAAGCAGAAAATAGTCCTCTGATCATAGGCCATTTTCTCACATGAAATGTGGAGGGCAAGATTTACTCTATAGTGATACATAACTACTTGCTGTAGCTGTATAGAAACATATAGGAACCATAGATCTACAGGAAAGAATTAGAGTTTGAGTAATACATAAGACTAAGCAAGATTTAATATTTCAGACTTTTCTCTCCACTCCGGCAGGGTCAGCTGTGTCTCAGACAGCTTTGGTGTACACGTATTCTTCAAGGCACAAATGAAGAAAAATTACTCTATTCACAGGTCTTTTTCAGCCTGCTACAGCAAATGATAAATTTATTCTTTCATTTCCAAGACTCTGCAATACCAGCAAAACTTGTTATAAACTCTTCCTGTTTATTTTTCTCGTATTTCAAAGGAAACTTTGCACTGCAAGCTAACTCCTCTGTTAAAAGTATACTCTACCTTTTAGTATTTCTAACGAAGACTTAATAGAGATCTGAAGGTCTCTAGAAAGTCTTAGAAATAATGAAGCTCTAAAACTCTTAGAAGTCTCTAGAAGTCTTAGAAATAATGAAGCTCTAAATGTATCCCCGTGATACACACATGTCTAGCTATGGCTGATTTGACTGTGTGGAGTGTTAGGTTGGCACTGCACTAAAGCTTCTAACTCTAGTGCAACCAGTGCCAGTTTTTCTGAGTACTTGTTACTGTGCCAGGAGAACACATCCCAAGGTACTTTCACCTACAAATTCCACAACAGTGAAAGACAGAAGTTTAGTCTAGCCCAAAGACATAGAAAACTTACGGCTCATTTTGACCACTCTTGTCTAAGATTTTCTTCGAAGGAGATGACAAGATTTTCTTCAGCCACTGCTACAGTCTGCACACAGGACTTGATCAAAATCCAACAGGGTTGCCATGAATCAGCTATTTTTAGAGCCTAGACATGTATGTAGGTGTTAGAAAACACTGGTATTTCAGATTCTTGGATAATGGAAGGGAATTTCCATATTAAAAGCTGGTAGTAAAGCTGATGGCAGTTTTCAGTTTTAGAACCACCTGAGATACTTCGAAAGAAAGGGGTACTCCAGTGACACTGTGAAGTATTATGAGAACAGAATTTGGCCCAGCATATGAACCCAGTCTCAGTTAGAATCTGGGCTTGAAAAAATTCTTAATTTCTTTAAGAATCAGATCTTAACTTTGCAATGACTTCTTTTTCATCTGCATGCAAGATTTTAAAAATAGGACTGGTGTTTCCTTTAATTAGTATTTGATACAGTATTAATATTCCTATTTATCTTTTACATGCCATATGGATTAAATTCTCATTACTTTTGATCTTAATACTTTTAAAATATGTAAATCAGCAGACAGACACCCTCTTTAAAGCAGTGTTTGCACACCACATCTATTATTGCCTTGGGCAAAAGGAAAATATCTGCATTGCTGAAATTCCAGAATTGTGAGGAAATCTTGAAAAATCAGATATTAAGCTGATCAATCAGGATGAATTATATAATGGCCACATAAATTGCAGTTGTTTAGCTTCAGCTGTGCCTAAAATTGACATTAAAAGTAGTGAAAGGCCATTAAAGAACATGCACTTAAAAGGGATCAATGAATTTAATTTCTGTACAGAAAAGAATGTTTTCACAGGTTGAGCTAATTCCAGATGTGCTGCCTTAGAAGAACACGGTAGTTTTTTTTTTAAAACTCACCTTCAATGTAAAATATGAAAAACACAGTGATTTATTTTCAAATTTACAGAATATCCTGTTATCTTATCTATTGTTTTTCCAACACCATAGCACACTGCTGATGAATAGACTCGCATTTGTGTGCATTTCCATTTGTCTGAACGCTATGGTTAAGCAGAAAGGAGAAACTTATGGGACTTACCAATACAAAAAAAGAGAGAGAGGATACATGAGACTGGCCTCTGCTCACACTGTACATGATCTCTGATGATATGAGAAGCATTTGGATTGTGTGTTGAATGAATATGGTTAATGAATATATTAGTCTGAAAACAAAAGTCTAGCCAATCATTTCACATTTGCTCTTCCTATAATATATATAATATTTTTAGCTAGCCCTGTCAAATTTCTCTACCTACATTATACTGCTTAAATGTATGCTAAGAGTTTTCAGGATAAATTAAGCAAATGTAGTTGTGGAAACCAGACCTTACTCAGAACTACCAGGCTCTGAGAGGTGGAGGGAGGACGCTGTGCAGCCGCAACCACATTGCCTGCTCCAGAGCATGTGTGAATGCCTGTGTAAGGTACCCATTCCCAACATTTCAGCCTTGAAATGTCTGTGTCTGTTGAGAAATACCACATGAAAATTGGTTAAAAAAAAAAAAAAATTGCTCCTCATTATCAGAAAAGGCATTTTTTTGGAAATTGGGCACAGCAGGGTCCATTTAGTTCCTCTTAATTTTATTTTTTCTGATCTTATCCAAAATCCTCTGGGACCTTCTCCACTGTCTTGACTGAACTCTAAGTACAGGCCAGAAACCTGACAGCCTGATGAATTTAGAACTTTACTTTTATTTTGGTTATTTTAGGAATCTACAGGACAAAATACTGGTGCTTATTCAAGTGCATCTAAGAGCACACATCACTCCTCTTTAAATTGAATCACAAGGCCATGCTTGGCAAGGTCCACTCAAAATGAAAACCTGAGCCTGAGCTCCTCAATAATATGGTCCAACAGTTGTGTATAAACCATGATTTCCCTGGGTGCACACCAAGCAGAAGGTCCATCACAATAAAGGCAGTGAAAGAAAAAAAAAAAAAAAAAGAAAAGGCCCTTGCTGTGAACAACAGCCTAGCTGTCTAGTTCAAGGAATAGTCTATACCAGCAAATACTACCAATGCATTTATTTCTTGACATCATCTGGATTGGCAGAAGTCCTCAGCCAGAAACACTGTTGTTTTTTTTACCAGAACAACTCAATCCATTTGGCAAACTGCTTTAAGAACTTCTTTCCTATGATGCATGTCTTTCCAGAAAGGAAATTTGTTGTCATACATCTGCAGTACAGTTACAGTTTCAAAGTATTCTAACTGCAGATACAACCTAACTTGAAAATTCAGTGCAGACTTCTTTTTTCAAATGCCATCTTGCAGAAGACTACACTAAAAATACATTTTTCACATTAATCTGTAGGCCATAGTCATATACGTATACCAAAAAGAAGGCACATCAGAGTTCTTAAATTTGCGGGAGTCTGATAAGCACCACAAATATTATTTTGAAATTTCTACACAACTAAATTAAAATGTTTTCCCACAGTTGAAAACATGCAAAGGCATAATTAGTAAGGTGTTAGTAATTGAAGCAGCAACTGTATATCCCCAACTGTGTTTAGAGTAACTAGGTAACAGAATGTCTTAGAAGTAATTTAAATTTCCCCTTTAAGTGTCTTAATGACACTGTAGGGGACAATGCAGCAGTTTGTTATTGCAGTTTAAATGCTTTATGTACTTAAATCATAATTACTGCTCATTACTGCTTCACAACACATATATATATTATCTTTGTCTTGAACAAGAAACTTATAAAACACGAAAGTCTGTTCACAGCCATGCTATATTGTCTATACTGTTCAACCCATTTACTTTTCAAGCTGTACTACAAACATCTAATTCTAAGCAGATTTCAATCTTTTTTTTTGAATTTGAATGGTCTTAGGCAATGATTGTAATAACACTAAACATGATGTGTGGGTAACCACTGCCACACCCTGAAGTGCTGGGACCTTTGTGATGAACCTCTGCTTCTGACTGCTGCATTTGTTGTACACAGAACAAGGAGATGATGCACACAAGCCTGTGAAATTCTATGTTAATAAATAAAGGATCTCTTGGCTACTGAACTCACAGCTCTGTTCTCTAGTTAGTTCACAAGTATTTCATATCAAAGGGATGCAAATGTGAAGGTTTAGAAATAAAGGAGTAGCTCTTTCAAACTGAAAGCTAAATAAAAAGTCTGACAAGCAATACCATTAACAATCTGAACCACTTTTACCCAGTCTCCTCTCTTGAAACTTAAGCACAACACTACACAGTGGGACTCCACTTTCACCTCTGCTTCAGGCAGCAGACTTACTTTGCTCAATGATATAGCATCTACAGAAACTGCATTACAGTATTTCATAGAAGTGACCCCATTAAAATAAATTCAAACAGTTATTACAAGCAAAACGTTCCTCATCTTCAATTTTTTTTCATCACTAGGATGTGGAAACCTTCTGCCTCCATCACAGCAATCCCATGATGCATGGCACATTAACACAAATATAACCTTGGAATTCCACTGGAAACAGCTTCATGCTAAAGCCAACCACTTCCTCGTCTCCTTTGTGAGGAATATACTCACACTGAAGCACAGAGGGCACAGTGATAGAACACAAACTACTTGCATGGGCCATACAACAGACAGGATAGTTCTCAAATGCACTCACCTCCCTAACCTATCATAGGCCATGCAGTCACGTGAGAAGAAGGTACAAGCAGGATATCATGTTAAGTCTATTGTTTTAAAAACGCCAAATTGTTTTAGATTAATGATGACTTTTCCTGTGCCCTAGTGAAAATGGATTCTTGTCTCAGTTCTAGATCACTCCTGGCAAGTCAGCTGGGAATATGCAGAACACAATGTACGCCAGACTCCAGCACACTGCTGCCTTCCTGCTCTGAGCTTTGTCATCAGCTTACATGAAAACAAGCACAGGCCCATCCCTCCAAAACTTGTTTTGTTCAGTTTGTTTTTGTTTCACAAGATCCTTCAGGGAAAACAATCTGGTCAAAAATCCAGCCACAATTCAAAATGTTTATATAAAACACACTTGGGGCTCAAATCTGTGGGAGCAATATTTTAAAACGCTTGTGTTTTTTGTTTCTGATTTGCTGTTCTTACTCAATGTTCCGGTATTGGTATGAACAAAGCCAGACAAAACCCCAAGCATTAGTTTAACAAATGTAATCCAGATACAATGGGCTAGATTTACAGACCAGCCACGCTTGTTCATGGTGTAGCATGAAGATGCACGATGATGTTGAGCATAATAGGCCGGATTTAGAGTTGCCCTGAGGCCTCTTCAGAGAAGAACACCCCTAGCACAGAGGGCCTGCTCACTGCTTGCAGAGCCAGCTCCATTTCTTTGTTCCTACTTGTCCCAGGACAGGAATCATTCTAAGGCAGGGCAGCACAAACACTAGGATAAAGGGTGCAGTCCATGAGAAATAATCTTTCTCTCACATCCTCTAGACTTTCTCATTTTCAGTTGATGCTGAACTGAAGCAACCTCTGCAGATATAGGGACATCTTCCTCTGCTGTGCCTTGTCAGAGGTCATGAGAGACATTCGTCCTGCATCAACCCAGCACTTGCAATTTTTCAGCTGGCTTCTAAAGCACATGATGGACACAACTCCTTTACTCTTAAACTCAGCTGTCCTACAGAGCATATGTACTTCCTGAGCTTGGCTTTTTCTGACTACAGTAAAGCAACTACAAATCTAAAGGCAGACAATGGTGCTCTTATTCCTAGGATTTCTTATTTGCAGAATTTGACAATATTGAGGGAATATGTATGTCATCTGCCACTAATTTTACTTTATTTTTTAAAAGAACATAAAGAAAGAACACAAAGAAAGTTTTTTCCCAGTAAGGTTTTTTTTGTATTATTACTTTACTAGCTAAAGGCTTTACCCAGACACTCATTCAGCAACAAGGGATAAAAGATCTTGATAACCCACTGGTAAAGGCAGACCTTAAATATTGATCCTAACTTGTCAACTCAAATAAAAAATCTGGTTCTGGCTCTCAGAAGCAACTATCAATAGAGCTGAAATCTGTTACTTTTGAAGAATTATGTCCAGAAAGAAAGGCACATCCACATCCTGTGTTCTGGATGACCCTGCATAATCTTAAGACGTCAAGAAGCTACCACAAGAAGCTCTAGAAGAGTGTGACCTCATTTAAAGCCCTTGCCAACATTCTAATACATTTGGAAAGATAGATAAGATGCAGAAAGCCATAGAATCATAGAAAGCCTGGGCTGGAAGGAATCTTAAAAATCACCTAGTTACAATATTTGGCCATGGGCAGGGATGTCACCTATCCGACCAGATTGCTCAGGGCCCTGTGCAACCTGATCTTGAACACTTCCATGGATGGGACACCCAAAACTTCTCTGGGCAGACTGTTCAGTGCCTCACCATACTCTGAGTAAAGAACTTCCTAACTTCTAATCTAAATCTGTCCTTTTTTAGTTTAAAATGATTTCCCCTTCTCCTATTGCTATCAGCCTGTGCAAAAAGTTGCTCTCCCTCTTTTTCACAAGCTCCCTTAAAGTACTGGAGGGCTGCAGTGAGGCTTCCCTGAAGCCTTCTCTTTTCAGGATGAATAACCCCAGTTCTCCCAGACTTTCTTAGCAGAAGAGGCATTCCTGCCCTCTCACCATCTTTACAGCCACCTATGGACTCGCTCCAGCATGTCCATGGCTTTCTTGTGCTCAGGACCCCAGAGCTGAACACAGGACTCGAGGTGGGGCCTCATGAGAGCAGAGTAGAAGAGAAAAATCCCCTTCCTTGACCTGCTGGCCACTCCTCTTTTGATGGAGCCATGTCTTCTGGGCTGCAAGCTCACACTGCTGGCTGATGTCCAGCTTTTCATCCATGAGAACCCTCAAGCCCTGCTCACAGGTTTAGAGTCATAAAGTCATAGGTTTAATCATAGGTCATAAAGTCACACATTAATGAATTTAGGCCTGACACTACATATCACTAAATTTAAAAATGTAAAGCTTTTGCTTAGGTCCAACACTGAACATGGAGATGGGCACAAACAGAGGAATTAAAAATAACATTATGAAGTAACACTGAAAAGATCTTCAGTCCTTGTCTGCAAAGACAAAAACATCGTGGTTGTACACCTGCAATAGATGTGATCGTGAAATACAGAATGTAAGACTGTAAGTCCTAGAAATCCAGCAGGGGCAATCTCAATTCCTCCTGTCTCAGTTAACTTCTGGAATCTTGTATTAAGGCTGAATTAACTGTGTAACTTACTGTACTATCTGGAGTACTGTGTTTTACCTTGTCTCTTCTCCTGATGAGACGACAGATATTTATATTCTTTGTAACGTCTTTGTTTGTTTGGTTAGCTTCCAAAGTTCATGAACAGAATGTGAAAAAGGATCACTAAAGAAAAAGTTGTTATTACACAAGGAAAAATTTCCCTTACTTCATCTGGTCTCTTTATTTTCAAAGATTTTGGACCAATTAATGCTCTACCCTTTCAGAGGCACAGGCTTCCTAAGCAAAACAAAAAAACGATGTTGCAAATAAGGATATAAAGTGTTGCAAACTGTGATGCAATACTATGGACAGTACAGCAAAGCAAATTTTTTGGTAAGTATTGCCATTCAAAAAGATTTTTCCATTTAAAACAGAGAATGAATTGTAATTCTCCTTTCAAACGCTCTAAACTAGAATAATACTTTTCCCTGAAAAACTAGATACGAGCAAAGAAATACTACAGAAAGCAGCAGGACATTTGCCAAGGCTACCAAGCCTTCTGTTTTTACTGAAATTGAACAGTATCTTTTTAGTTTTTCATCTCATTTGCCTCTTCCTCTATCATGCTTGTCTGCACAGGTTTTCTTCTTTGATGGCATATTGCCTCTCCACTCCACTTCTGGATTGGTTTTAATTCCATGATGTCTGTCCATGTCTGTCACACATTTTCCCTACATGTGAAGTTCTGCATGGTTTAATCTACCGTGGTCACCATTTTCTGCCTTACTGTTATAATCTCTTTCAAAAAAAAAATTAGATTGGTTCCTCTTTTTTTTTCTCTCTTTTTTCCCCCCTTGCAAGTCACACCAAAAGTGACTACAATTCCACAAACAAGTAACAGAATTTAAGCAGAAAATTGGCAGGTGCTTTCTGACTGTGCATATTTATTTTGTGGGTGGGACAAGAAGGAGAGTTCTGAGAATTAACAATGATTTTCTTCAATATGTGTCAATGATTAGCTTGTGTGGCATGCTACTACCATGCAGACAATCTGATTTTGAAAGTTTTAGTTTGTAAGTTGCTTATGATGATGAAAGACAATAATGAAAATCCTGCTTCATTTGCAATGCCCTGAGACATGTCTGCCTATGGCTGTCTGATGACTATGTTCTTCCCAGGGAATGTTTTAAAGAAGACCACGGTTTACAAATAAGAGTATCTAAATATGGTCATGCAAAATTTCATTTTTCTAAAGCAGTTAAGCTCCTTTGGATATGAAGCCGAGGAGTTTACCCTTCTTGGGCTCTAAATCAATGATCAAAAGGCACTAAGTGTGAGCCTGGATATGCAGTCAGAAAACTGATATATACTACACACTTGAACTTACAGCTGTTCTGAATACCATTGCAAGGGGCAAATCCTTGTGAGGAGATTAAGAACTTCCAATTTATCAGTTTCTTATGAATGAAATATTAATTGGAAGCACATGGGCAACAAAGAGATGAAAGAAATTTACATCACTTAGTCTCAAAGACTGATGAGCAAAATATGAGGGGTTAGCCCAAACTAGAATCTTGTTCCTGTGCCCTTTTGGGACATTAGGCGAGGCAGTATGCAGACCTGAACTCCATATATATTCACCTGTCTCTGAAAACAAATCAAGAGCTCAAAGATTTTTGTGCCACAAATACCCCTTTTACCAATTTTTAACTACAGCAAGTAGATGTTCTTAATTTTTGAAACTCCACCTATCTATGCTGCTACTAAAATTAGCTTTTTTTTTTTTTTTTTGAGCAGCAACAAACTTACTTGTTGTTTTTTTTTTTCTTTCCAAATAAGCCCTTTAAAACTGACAAGCTTGCTGCTATTCATTTGATAGTCATGCTCTTTATCGTGACTAGGAATATGCAGTAAAGAACAGCATTAAAAGAATGTAGAAAAAACAATTGCACCACTTTGCTGCAGGGCATTTTTGGTGTTTGCAAATCCCAGAACTACAAAACAAGGCTGGAACAATGTAGTATTTTTTCACTGTTTTGAATGTAACTTGTGTGTGTGTGCAGGAGGCAACATAAGCACATTGGTGAGATGGGAGTCTCAAGAACACCACTACATTCACAAAGCCACAGACAAAGAATCGAAGAAGCTATTCCTAGGACAAAAACCAGCTGCAACTGAAGGTAAAGAGCTGGCACAGCTTTCCAACTTTTTACTACTAGGTAATCACATGCATCATCCATATTTGACTCCCAACAACATGTAAGACAGTCAGATGGAGAAGGACATGTTAAAGACGATCAAATCTTCATGGGTATTCTTACTGCTATTCAGCTTGTTAGCCATGTCTGCATTCTCCCTGTCAGACTTAGCCTGGTAGGGCAGACCAACCTGACCAGCAAGAGGCAGTAATTACTAATTACACAGTTGTGCTTCTTGCCTTCTCACACTGTTCATTGCCTATGTTTTCACATGTACAAGGCAGAACAAACCTTAAGGACAAAGAACAGGTACTGAGGTATTTTTAGGAAAAGAAACATTAGAATTCCTAAAACTCTTCTTTCATATATGTTGTGTTGTGATTAAGATATGCTTGTTGCCTGCCTGACCACACAGAGGAAAGCAGCTCCTCTTTTTCCCACTGGCATCAGTAACAATATTTCCTGTGATTTTGGTACTCTGACCTTCCCTTAGGGGAAAGGTGTTATAAGAAAGGAAGGTGCGGGTGTGGCATTATTTTGCTGCTGTACTGCCAACACTTGAGCACAACAACTTCTTCCTGGAATTCTCTCCATAGGCAAGGAAGATCCTCAAGAAAGATTATCCCAAGCCTGGGGTCAGAAGGGAGCTTTGTAAGCTCACAATTACTGTGACAAGCTAGTATTGGCTATTGCTTTACTCAGCCTAATCATTAGAATCATCTGAGGTTATCCATGAGAGAACTGAAATACAAAATACTTCTAGTGAGTAGAGAGAAGTAATGATGGACAGCCAAGTAATGCAATCATTGTCATGAGCAGAGCTAATGAATAAGTCATGTAAGGCAATCTTTCTTCCACCCAAATGCCTCAGAACCAGTTCATAATTTAGTGAATGGAATACCTATTTATCAAACTGTATCTATGAGTAACTTGTAGTACCTACATCTTCACATATGTGGTTGCAAACATTTTGTCCTCATTTTGTCCCCTTTACTTGTAAGAGATGTTTTGGTTTTGTTTTCTCAATTGCATTCACCAACCATGCATATCATATGCCATGGTCTGGGCTTCTACTGAGCCGTATATGATTTTCAGCAGCTAATCACATCCACTAGAATTACAACTCAAATTTAGAACATAGGAAAAAAATCCAAACCCATACAAAATACTTAAGAAGTTAATATGTTGTGGTACTCTCTGACCTATCCCACACACCTCATGTAACATTCTGCAACATCACAGTAATTATGTTACTGCTTTTAGTAGTATATTATCTCTTCACAGTATCTATGAAGAACGAGTAAAATAATTTGTGAAAGCATGCAGTGTCTTCTAGAAAGATGTGAAATCCAGCTATTACTACTCCAGCTATGACTACTAGTGGTGGGGAATTCCGTACAGTGAATTCAGATTTTTAAATACCAGCAAACACCGAGAAATTGTTAACATACAGCTAGCAGATTAAATCACAGCTCTATAAAAGCAAACAATTAATGGTCTTAGCCTTTTTATTACAAAATACCCAGAAATAAAGAAATTATCTAAAATTTTCTGATGTGAGAAAAAAAGTTAAAAATTTCTGCAATTTGAAAAAAAAAGCCATTGAGAAAATATTATTAGAGTTATTTTTGGTGTACTTACTCTAACAAAGTTTCCTTATAAAAATTGTGTGTTTTTCTCAGAAACAGAAGAGTAATGAATTAGGAGCAACACTATATGTGCATATGCATATATGTACATCAGTCATCTGAGATATGCTGCTAATTCAGAGCACTAATAACTGTGGCAAAAAAATAAGGCTGATATGGAATACTTAAAAGAATTTTCAAACAATAACAACAGGACAGTGAAATGCTGACAAAAAAACTTAACTACCCACAAAGATAGAACTAAAAGAAGCGTTCAAACAAACCTGTATGTTGTGGATAGAAAATGAAGACAAAGAGCAGGTGAACAGCAGCTTGGATCAGTGGACATTACGTGTTAAGAGGAGAAATTGAACCCCTATTAAAACCTACAGGGTTTTGGCACAGCATTATCATGTACTTATTATTCAACGTCATTAAATTTCTTGGATTTCCTACTACAATTTTTGATATTTCAGTGAGAGAGTTCTGCAACCCATTTTTATTGCAATGCAGTCATTACAAGCTGAATTTCAACTTGTTTTACATAGAACAAGTACTGAGCTGTCTCTGGAGAACTCTATTGCAATTTATCTCTGCAGTTTACTTGCATCTTATTTTATCTCTCACCTCTGATACTAATCAGTCATGGCTGCAGGTCAAATCTTTTCGCATTGGAAGCAATCACAATAACCAATCCAGAAGTAAACCAGCCTATAATGAAATTCACTGCCTAGGGCTAAACATAGAGCTAACATGTGTTTAACAAATCAAAGCTTGTATTTATCACTTGCCACTGTTTGTGTCTTTGCCTGTTGGAGGGGAAAAAAACAATTAAGAAGCTGTGCAGTAAAGAAAGATTTATGAACAGCCAATTTATTTTCAGATTTGTTGGTCTGATACTTTGGCAAAATTCAGGCTGCATATCATGCCATTACACAGTAGCAAAAGATTTAACAGAAACCATTGATGGGTGAATCAGTTCAGAATGCAAACATCATCACTGCAAGTCTCAGCTGAAAAATTTACATAAGGCCAAGAGAAGTGCAACTGATGTCACTTATGTTTACAGTTAGATTTTCTAAATTCACACTGAATTATATGGTAAAGAACTGAAAGTCTGAAAATGAGGTAATCTTTCTCACCCTAATGGCTAGTGAAGCTGCAAGGCTCCTGTTCAATTCCAGAAAGTGAAAATTCAGGGTTTCCACTGGATGGGAGGTGATGGTTCCTCCTGGGGGCTTCTGCAGGGTCCCACCACGTGCAATGCAATGCACAGTACCAGGCTCACCAAAAGCATCTATCTGCATAACCATGCAGCCTCACAAGCCTAGAAAGGTGATTATCCTTTCCTATAAGGATAGAAACACAATCACAGAATCAACTAGGTTGGAAAAGACCTCTGAGATTGAGTCCAACCTACAACTGAGCACCACCTTGTCAACTAGACCATAGCACTGGGTGCCACTTTCAGTCTTTATACCTGCAGGGACAGTGACTCTACCACCTCCCTGGGCAGTCCATGCCAATGTTTAATCACCCTTGGTGTGGAGAAATTCCTCTTAATGTCCAATGTCAACCTGGCTGGCACAGCTTAAAACTACGACCTCTTGTTCCGTCACTGGTTACCTGCGAGAAGAGCCCGCCCCCCACCTGGCTACACCCTCCTTCCAGCGAGCTGTAGAGAGTGATAAGGTCCCCTTGAGTATCCTCCAGGCTAAACACCCCCAGCTCCCCTCATAGGACTCACTCTCTACACCCTTTACCACCTTCACTGCCTTTCTCTGGACTGTTCCAGCACCTCAATGTCCTTTCTGAACGGAGGGGCCCAGAACTGGACGCAGCACCTGAGGTGTGACCTCACCAGTGCCGAGTACAGGGGGACAGTCATTGTCCTAGCCTTGTTGGCCACACTATTCCTGATACAGTCCAGGATTGACCCTGGCTTTCTTGGCCACCTGGGCATGCACTGATGTGTGCTGTAGCTGCTGCACGTGTTCAGCTGCTGTCTACCAGCACTCCCAGCCCTTTCCCACAGGGCCACTTTCCAGCCACTCTGCCCTCAGCCTGCAGCACTGCATGGGGCTGTTGTGGTCAGTTGCAGGACCCTGCACTTGGTCATGTTGAACCTCATGCTCTTGGTCTGGCCCATGGATCCAGCCTGTCCAGGCCCCTCCGCAGGGCTTTCCTACACTCCAGCAGATTAACTCTGACTAACCTTGGTGTTGTCTGCAAATCTGCTCATGGTAGACTCAATCTCCTCTTCTAGATCACCAATAAAGATATTAAACAGGACTGAACCCAACACTTATCCCTGGGGGACACCACTAGTGACCAGAAAATATGGATGCAGCACCATTCTCCACCACTCTCTGAGCCTGGCCATCCAGGCAGTTCTTAACAGTAATGACTGCTTTGACACATGGCTTTATTACCAGCTTATTTTCTCAAGAGACATCCTAAAAAATATTTTCTTATGAGGAATTTTACTTATACATTTGGAAGATAAATGAATGATCTGGAAATATGATTTCAATTTACTAAGCCCAAAGAATGTATCCCAGGTGTGATGAGATCAGTAATCTAGTGATACTCTTTTAGTATCACTGAAGACACTAAAAATAAAAAGAAGCTAATTTTTCTCCTGTATATGCCCAGTCAGATTTTGGTTCAAAAGCCACAGAACACTAGCAGGATCTTTTCACTGGAAATTCATTGGACAACACAGCAGATCTCTGCTGGAGCCTTCAGCTGCAACACGGCTAATAGTAATTTGTCTGTTAGAGTGTGGTATGTTGTAGGAGAATACTGTGGAGAACTCACAGGCCTCACACAGAGCTGCAGCATGCTCAGCACAATCAGATCATAATATGTAGCACTATCTTGGCCTTTTCAGAGTTCCTTGTAACAGTCGAACAGTCCTGTGATCATGCTATTTTATATATTTGTAAAAGAATTACCAACTCAAACCTGACCCACTCAGAAAAATCACCTGAAACAAAACCAAATATTTTGCCCCAAGCTCCCCTAAATCCCAGATACATAGAAAACTTTTCATGTAATTTTTTTATAACCAAGAGACCCGATTCTTCTCACTGTTATGATTTTACTGACTACAGTCAAGTTTTTCATGATTTATATTCCCTCAGTGTAAGATTAGTCTCAGTGGAGAGCTTAAAAATGATGAAATGAAACTCCTGTTCAAACAACCAAAAGTATTTCTAAATAGATTACAAATTCTTTCCTTTAAATTCTTGAATTATAGGATTCTGAAATGAATGGAATTATGTGTCAATATCATCCCATCTGTCAGTGACAACTAGTTGAAAGTCCATACAGTATTTCACTACACTACATCATGTAGCAGTGGTCTTGTTTTCACTTAGAAAGGAAGGTTTGTTACAATGAAATCAAACAGGAAGCTGAGTTACACAAACAGCTGAATGGCTTGATCCCTCTCTCACTTGCACAAAGTGAAGTGGCATCTTTTGTTACAAGGAACCCAGATCTTGATACCACATTTTGTGTGAGATACCGCCTGTTCTTTACTATAATACCTATTACAGTCATGCTGGGATATTGAATTTCTGTGAATTCAAGGATAAAAAGTGCCCCCATTTCCAAGCCACTACTGATTATTGCTTTGCCAGAGCCGTTAACTTTTTTCAAAAAATGTAAAAATAGGAATGAAATGAGACCAGAGTTAAAACTCTACTACAACATTAAACTTCCATGTAGTGTAACATACATCTCTATATTTAAGCACCTTTCATTTGCAATCACAAGACATTGAATTAAGACTGTACTTTAGACTGAGGCAGTTTAAAGTATTTTCAATAATAAAGTCTGGCATAAAGAAAACTGTACTCTAAAGCAAAGATCAAACTTCCAAGCCACTGTTCTTTTTAGATTGGGTATTTTAACATGATCATGCTTCTTAGCATTAAAGTTGGATCACTTCTTTAAAACTGGAGTTAAGTCCGAACTTCTAATGAAGTCATCATTATTTAAAATTTCTTGTTTAGGGTGATGAACTGGTAAATATCATCTGTGTGACGACAACCACAGAGTAAAATTTTGGGAATAATGTCTCCCATGCCCACAATGCCCCTACTAAAACTTGACCACAGTGGGCAAGGTGGGCAGCAGACTTCCTCCCCATCAAGCAGTAACTTGACATATTTAATTATCTGCTTGTCCTCCATCAGTGCAAAACACAGTGACTTCATATGTTTGTCCAAACCCAGCACAACTACATTCACCAAATTCCATTTTATGACTGGTTTACCAGAAAGGAAGAGAAAATTATCAACATAAAAAAAAATATACATATTTCAAGAAAAACATTAGAAATGGGTCACTGACTAATGGGACTCCAGCTTGAAACATACCAAGCCCTGATTTCCCCTAGTTTTGAAAATATAAAAGATTAAAGAATCTAAAATCAAAGGCTATACTGAAATGGACTATTCACTGCCTCTGACTGTGGCTATAGACAACACTACAGACTATACTTCCAGATCTCACAGAATCCTGGCAAATTTCTCTACTTTTCACAAAGTTTCAGCATTGCAATATGGGGTGAAAGGCATAAACTGAACATATCCACAAGTCACATTGTTCTCCCACGGGACAATGTCCACAGCCAGAGACTCTGTGTATTTTCTCACTTGTCCAAAATGTCTGTGCTAAGCATAAAAAAATATGTCATCGTTTGGTCAATGCAGAGGTACTATTAGCTTTCCTTTTGCAAACGTATTTCCTTTGCATCGCAGATAATCTGTCACACCTTTGAAGCACAGTTACATCGGCCAATTCCCTATGAAGCACTCTTCATTAATAATTTCAAACATTCTCACTATCAATCTCATCTATGGGAGTATCACTACTTGGCCTCTTGAGATTATATTATTTCAATTTCTTCGGTACTATATTGTGACTAGAATAATTAACTTCTGGCTTAATTGTTACTAATGACTGGACTCTCTGTCCAGGCACTGTGTACAGCAGAAACATTGGAGGGAATTCTCAGCATTGTCACTGTTCTTGTGCCAGTGCTGTGGCAGAGCACAGGGGAATGTCTGTGCCGTGTAAAACCAGCTCCTGTGACTCTACAGAATCACAGCACACGCATGCACTTGCTGTGCTTGCGGTTTGGCCATACTGCTCAGTCTTTCTATGACCCAGTGAGAAGGCTTTTGATGTGAAAAAGAGGTTTTTGTCTCTGTATTAATTACAGAGTATAGTCTTTGCATGATTTTTGTAGAAATTTTCTTCTCTATTCTTCCTTTGCCAATCTGTTATTAAGAACAGGCAGCCCGTGCTATTGGACAGCCAAATAACAAGATATGAGAGAACAGATGAATATAAAAACATGCAAAGTCATATCAACCATTTTGTCCTTTTGTGTTCTGTCCACTCTTGACTGAACTAGACCCTCACCTACTAAGGCCTCAAGACAAATAAGCAGCCTGTCCTTCCTTTTGTGCTTAAGCCTGCATACAGACTTTCTCCTTAAGCAAACACCAATGCTGCTTCATAACTGGGTCATGGACCAGTGCAGAAACCTGTCACATTCCCTTTCCCACTGGCCTTTGTATTTCAGGTCCAAGTACCACCAAGCTGGCAGACTAGTGCTGTCTGTAATGTAATTCACAGAGAATTAAAAAACAGTCTCTAACATTGCAGAAAAATGTTTCACTATGAAAAGTAACAGTCTTTGCATTGTTTGGACTACCTAGTGGGCAGCTTTTTAGTGTGAATAGCAGCTTATTTAGTATCGCACTGTAAAACTCACATATTTTTATAAGTGCTTTCTTATTCCAAAGAGATATTTCCTATTTCACTTGGTTTTCACAGAAGTGGAAGAATATTACCTGCTTAAAAGTGTACTTCATACACTGCGGCTGAATACAGACTGAGCACCAGGTGAAAGCATCTGCATGTCTGAATGCAAGCCATGCTTTTAAAAGCACCCAAAGAAGTTATTATTCATCACCGGGTTTATTTATTTAATAGTTACTCATTGAAATGTGATTTATATGATCATCCATTTGAATATTTTCATGCTTAACTAGGAAACTTATTTCTCTGCATTTGCATGCTTATTCATTTAAATATAGATGTCTCTTCAATAGTTCAGATCAATGTTGCATTTATCTCCTTTTCAAATTTTATTCTTTTATGATTCCACATTTTTGAAGACACTCTAAATTACTGGGTAATGGTTCTGAATAATATTTGCTAAGGGTGTATTTCTGCCGGTTTTACTCTAATTGTTTTACCTCAGACACAAGGTCTTTGATTTCAAGGAGACCAGTTGCAAGGTAACATACAATATATAGTGAGAGTAAAGATGATGGATTTGGGCCCTGACTGCTTTCCTCAAGAGGATTTCCTGCAATGAAGATATTTCTGTTTGACAGGTTTATTGTTTAACATGCAATAATTTAAGATAGCAATGCAAACTTCCCCTGCAGTTCCACACTATGGATTCAAAGCCCATATGGACTGAAATGCATGAAAAGGGAAGAATGGATTTCTCAATCTGCTCTGTTTAAATACTATTCTCTTTTTAGCATGGAAAGCACATTATGCCTGTTTGAAAGAGGAAAAACATTGAATCAACAGAACAAATTCCCTATAAATACTTCTCACCTTTACCTTGTAAATAGCTTTACTGAATTCTGTAAAATTTAAACACATAAATTGCAGGATTAGGGCTTAATTATTCAGATAAATATTTGTAGATTTACAAGATGAAAGGTGTCCCATTAAATAAATAAACAAACAGTAATATTAATTAATAGCATGACATTATAAACAACTAATTTTCAGTATTAATCTGCAAATTAATTTACTATCATATACATTTTGGCTCTGGTTACAGATATCACATTATCAACCTACTTAAACTGTGAAAGTTATTCTACAGTCTAGTAATGAAGTCTGCATTCATGGATTTGCAAAGATAGGATGATTACAAAACCCATGAAAAGAGAAAAGTATTCTGATAGGTAATGATTTCCTGGAATATCCAAAGATAAACCAGGTAAAATTCAAAAAATGTCAAAATGTTTTACATTAAGTTTTGGAACTCTTGCTAAACAAGGCAAAAATAACATAACAGCAAATAAAATTAAAAAAATTGCACTGCATAGATTGCAGAATTATTGCAGATGTTCCCGTGCTGCTGACTGAATCTTTGTGTGTGTGAACAAACTAGTCGTCTTTCATTCTGCCCAACATGAGAGATTTCATTACAGTCTTTGACTTCTGAGGTTGGAAGGCAAAGGAAAGCTGAAGCTCTTGAAGGTAGATTTGATTTCATTAAAAGGGTATTTTGAGATTAGCAATGACACTTTTAACAGAAGGTGTATTTTAAAAATCATTTTACTTTTGCCTCTATAATACAGAGACTTAAGGGCTTTTTCATATTTCCAGAGTGAAAATGTGTAGAAGAAAGTTTTTCCGTTATGTTTCCTGCCTTTCAAGGGATTGTTAAATGATCTCATCCCTATATAAAGCAAATTGCATGCTGAAAACATGTCGCTTATAAGCAGTAAACAAAATATCTCTGCTACTTTATTATTTCTTACCTCCTTTTTTACAGGATGTCAAGAGACTTGACAACTGCTGGTCTGAAACTGTCTGGGATTGGCTAATTGATTGTGAATCATTCGTTTCAAATGAATTTTTTAGAATAAATGGAGAAGCAGAAATCTCATCCAAATTATCCTGGAATAAAGAATGCTGGTTTAGGCACATAAGAAATGTATTGATTCCACTTGCTTATGATAACTTACAGCTGTGATCTCATAGAGAGCAACTTGCTATTTTCCAAGACTCTCTGAAACATCTAATGCTAGATTTAAGTTACACAAGATTCTTGTGGCTTTCAGCAACACTGACTTAGCACCCATGTCACAAACATTTGTTTACTTTTTTCCATTTAACTTATTTATCCCCTTTCCTCATGCAGTTAAATCATAGCATGCACTGTATGCTGATTTCCTCTCATAGTTAATTTGTATCTTTAGAAAAAGCTATAGGAAGGTATTAATCTGCTGTACATTTCTAAGTACATCATCCAAGGGATTTTGTTTTTTTAATCTTACATATGCTCAGCAGAGTTACTGGCAAAAACTGTACATTTTCTCCATTTCATCCTTTCAACATCAAATGGTAAGCAGCAAAAATTGGATCAGACTTCAAAGACTATGCTGTGCTCCAAGTCACAGAGCGACTCCTCCATTTCACATATTGAATTCGAGCAGGATATCAAAGTGCTACCAAAGAACCTCAGGTCCTTACTAAAAAAGAGTCTCTAACATCTGTAGAAAGTGAAGTGCACAGACAAATCACCTCAGGGAGCAGCTAGCATTTATTCTCAGCAGCAAATTTCCAGCCTTTTGATTCTCTTATTCACTGTACCTCCCTGTCTCTCTACAGAACTAAAGTTCTTAGCAAGCAGGCTTTTGTCTCAAAGACTTCAAAACATCACTAACGGTTTCATGTTCAGATGGCTATGCCAAGCAGACATGAACACATTGCAGAACTGTGGACTCAGGAATTTGAAGTTATAATGGGATGTTGTTTTAGAATATAAACTTAGTACTACCTTTTTAGTTTGTTTGTCAGGAAAATCAGGCACCACAGGAGAAGACTGGTTACTGGTTTGCTGCCTAAAAGCAAAGAAAATGAAAAAATTTAGTTCAAATATTGTAATTTCTTCACTCTTGTAAAAGCTTTACTGGCATACACACTTTTTTTGTTGATTTTCCCTTTTCTCCCTCCCCAATTTCTAAATATGCACATACAATCAATTCAGAAAAAAAACCAGACCAGTCCCATTTCCTCTTATAAAAAAGTGCATACTGTTAAACACAGCAACAGGTTATGAACAATGAATTTGTCATTAAAAATCTGTGCGTTTGTGCAGATGTGTAAAATGAGTTTACAAGAATTCAATTAAATTGAAGTAATGTATTAATTCGTTAAGATTTTACATTAAATATTTTTCCCAGGGCTGTGAGAAGCTATTTTCACAGAATTCAAACTTAGACACTCAAAATTCGATGGGTGAGCAAGAAGTGAAACACATGTGCTCTCCTAAAGCCATGTGGGTTAAAGAAAGAGCAAGAAGTAAAATGTCTTAGATTCTTTGTCTATATCTGTTACTATTTTACCAGCACATTATGTCGCCATAAAAATATTAAAGGCCAACTCCTACTTCATTAATGCTGATTAAAGTAACATAAAAACCTTCTGCAGGCTGTGATCCTCATTGTTAGGCATTTTAAGTCAATGGATTTCTTCAACAGTAAAGTCCACCCAGACAGAACTTGTTTCAGAATCTTCAGCTATCCAATACCAAAAAAGATGCTACCAATTTCATTTAGTGGATTAAAAAAATTGAGGCTCACAGAAACTATTTGGTATGCTCATGGTCCTCAAACTGGGATTAATACAAAGACTTTTTCATTGTCAAAAGAGAATGAAGTTGATAAACATTCATCTTTTCTGTAATGTTTCAATTTCATGAGGGAACATCGGACTTGCATGTCAGACAAGGGGAATTTAAGTCCCCCTTTATTCTTTGACACAAAGAAAGAGAAAAAAACATTCTCCCTAAAATGTAAATTGAATTTAAACTTGTGTTTTCCTCGGAGAAAAGGAAGGGATCCATTTCAGAAATGCATTATCATTTAGTACTGGCATACCTCTTAAAGTGGAAAGTACAACCTATGTCTAGGACTGCATTTGTGCATATACTATATTATCTGTAAAGTTCTTTATTACTATTTATCTTGTAAATATATTATTTGGATAATAATTTATTTAGTGGCACTGGTTAGATAACCTGCCACTTTTCCCCAAAATTTCCTCAAGCATTTTTTGAGATGATGCACTCCCTTTTCCCCCAACATTTCTGAAAATAAATCAAATACAAGGTAAAAACAATTAATAATCCTCCAGTACCACTGTGGTGGATGTCAAAATCAAAATTTCCTGTCAGATCAGTATGTTGCAAATAGCCTACAATGCCAAAACCAGACTGAATCATCATATCAATTTCAAGATTCAGATTTTGTGGTGGTTTGGATCTGGATCTAAATGAGCAGCATGAAAATATCTCTGTCTTCTACTAAAAAAAAATACACAACCTTGCCACAGCTAGAACCTTATATAATTGTTTAAAGCACAAAGGTAAAAATCCACAACTTCCCTTCTGTACAGCTCAAGCTAGCAAAAATCAGCCTCTGGAATTTGGAAGCCCCTAAACCCCAGCTCTCTGTCAGGATCCCAGTGATGCACTGTTTCTGATTAAAACAATCCTAAAGTGGGTTGTATTTGCCGCAAGAGAGCCCATCCTTCCACAGAATTACTGTTGCTACCAGAAGTATGCACTTGACTACTAGTTGTTACTCATGAGATTTTCATTGCATTTTTCTTCCCTTGTCCTGACAAGATGGGGAATGGCAGAACAGCTTGGTGGACACCTGGCAGCCAGCCAAGGTCAGCCCACCACAATGTCAAACTGGCAGGGAATACTTCTGAAAATGTGGTATCAGCAGCCGATCTGGGTTCATGGGCCTGGTTTCAGTCAGGCAACTCAACAATTTGCTGCTGACTGTTCAGCTACTGAGCTGTAATATGCCTCAGTCTTCACATACAGGCTGTCTATAAATCACTCCACTTGCAAGAAACATTGGAAAAAGAAAGAAACATTGATTCTTAAGGTCTGTCTACACATCTGTATAGTGTATAGACTCACTATCCTTAGCACTGAAAGCAGCTGAACCATAGCAACATAAATCTTGTTAATCTATGGAGATTAATTTATGCTGGAGAAAAAATACCTAGTTTTGGAGTTACTCTGGCCATTACTAGTATAAGTAATGGCACTTTTACTTTCATTATTTAAATGAAAGTAAATGAAAAGCTTTTGAAAATGTTAGAAACACTACTAGGTATTCTACCAGAAATAATTCAGTTCATTTTGCAAAAGCAGTATTTTATAGAATAGAACAAATTTAATCATTCCAGTGTGGGTAGATGAAAAATTCCAAAGGGGTGGGAAGGAGGTAAAAACTAGATGACACTGGAAAATTGTTCCCAAATTCCCATTTATGCCTTTAAAAATCCTGAGTAACTGAACTTAGGAACAGTAATTAGAAGCTTACATGACATCAGAATCAGGCCCATGGATACTACTGCATGCCACAAGGATTGCAGACTTCCTATTTCCATCATAAGCAATAATCTCAATGTTTGCTATGATTAAAAATAGGAAAGTGAAGCTATTAAAGGAAACCAGAATGTCTTTATACCAGCTTTTCTTGTGGAAATAAATGAAAATTCATATTGAAAAGATGCCTTATACAAGAAATAGGAATGTGATCTTGACAGAAACTGATATCACTCAAGGAGAAACTATGGGAAAGGTGTAAGGGAATAAATTACCAAGATCCAGTGGCATTCTTCTGAAGATCCTGAAAAAAATTGGTTTAAAATGTAGAGATGTGACCCTTTCAATCAGCTCTCCATGAAGAACAGAAACACAACAACATAGTGATTATTTTTCTTTTTGTTTTAATCAAAAGAATTCTTGGGAGGTTTTGTTGTTGACTGATAGAGTGAACCTCATTTTAGTGAGATGCAGGCTGCAGACCAAGCCAAAGAAACCACAGCAAAAACAGAAGAGCTTTTAGATGAAACAGGAGAATTCACTTGAAACCAGTTTCTAAATGAATTTGTTCTCATTTGTGACTGAAATAATGTTTAATCTCTCAGTGATACACGGGATACTGTGGTTATGTGCTAATCTACCAGTGCCCATGCAGGTAAATCCACATTCCATGCTATTTCAATGGGCCTCCGATTGTAGCAAGCCATTGAGAAATGAACCTCATTCATTTTTCAGGCACAGCAACAATGCCATTGCAAGCAGACACATGGAGAATTCCTCTAGACCCATTTCTGTACTTACTCCCCATACTGCTGCAGCAGCATCTGGTGGCACTACGATAAAAGCAGCTAATGGCAAACCCACTGGCACAGAAATGTTACAGTTCACTTGAAAATGATAAATCATCTAAGTCACCCCCACTTTCAGAGAAAAATCAGTTACACCTATTTTTTCCCCATATATTTGTTTAACCTTATTTAAAAACCTCCAATGATGGAGCTGTCAAGACTTTCCCAAGGTAACCTACACAGGGTTTAACTCAACTTACCATTAGTAAGCTTCTCTTGATGTCTAACCTAACATTATTTTGCTGCAATGCAAGCCCATTATTTCTCTCTTGATTCTCAACTGAGAACAGTTTATTCTCACATAAGCCTTTCATGATTGGAGAAATGATACCATATGACCCTTAGTTTTTCATCTTTCTTAGATATTTTCCTTTACCATGGTTTATAGAGATATGTGATCATTTCTGCTGGCAAAGGACTTGCTAATTTTCTTCAAGGGCAGTCTCTAATATACTACCTTAACCAAGTCTTGACAGTGATGACAAAATGTTACGATGCACAAGTGAGTTGGTGTATCTTCACTGCTGTAAACCTCCCAATGTAAACTTTGGAGCACTATTGACTTTGATATTGCAGTTCATTACATTTAATGTAACTGTTTCTAATTTAAATCCTACCCTCTCAAGCCCTTGTACCACCACTCACTTAGTACTGATAGAAATTTAGTAATAAGATTCTGCTTCATCAGTCATTAGAGAGCAGAAATAAACCCATTTCTAGAACTTGACTTTCACAAGCATACTTCCCAAAGAAGAGAAAAATGCTGATAATTATTCTTTGTCTATAATTTTATAAACATCTAAATTGGTGTGCCTGTGCAGCTTAGTTTGTGTACAGACTCTATTATAAAATCTTGATTCTGTACTGTAAGGCTCATGTGAATGTCATTACTAAAAATAATGGTTTTGAGAACCTTAGCTGACCAAAGTCTGGACATGATACAAAACAGGTAAAAAGAGAAAGATACAAGGGAAAAAAATCACAATGAACTCAGTTCAAGAGTGTGAACTGGTGTTGATGTCCAGTATCTTCTACTCTTAACACACAGAGCTCCAAAGGAAACCAAGGAGCAAGGGATACTCACTGACACACAGTTGTAGTCACAGACCCAACTGATGTGTAACTAAGTCACTCTGTGGAAACAGTGCCTTCTTCTATACAACATAATATGATGGCACTGATTGTGTACATGTAACTAACTTCTATTGTGATGTTTAGCAGTCATTGAGCTATAGTACAATGAGCTAGAGGAAAAAAATTAACAATACAGTAAGTGTTTTCTGGGGGAAGTATCAAATCAGTAGTACTTAACACAATTTTCATTTGGGAAGGAAATGGAAAGGATAATGATGGTGGAACATGCAGGTTACAGATACTTTGATGGGTTCTAAAGGGATTTAAAGATATTTAAGAATGACAGCTCTGTCTGAACAAGAAGATGAACAAGGTCGTACAGATTAAGGTCCTTAGTCACTGAACTGTAGATTATCCTGCTAAGCAAGAATATTTATGAAAAATATATTCACTAGAGATCTGTCAATCTAACAAGTTCAAATCACATGATGTTTTAGAAAATTACTTCTCACTTCTCCATAAATTATTCCTAATTAGCTCAAAAGATCCCTAATACTACCTTGAAATTTAGCTATGCCATTGAAAAATGCAGCATTTTTGATTTCTGCAATGATCCATTGCAAAATGGAGGCACACATTAAGTAAGGCTGGTGTCTGTGCTCTCCTTGCGAAAGAGGAGACCCCATCACACTCCTCCCTCCTCTTCTGCCTATTCAGCTCTATACAGAATGGTAAATCTGCTATTCAGCTGCTGTAAAAACGCTCAGAAAGATTTCCACTTTCCTCATCTGAACCATGTTTTACTCATGTCTTGTCATGTTATTTTAAAGTCATGTTTGACTTTAAAATAACTGCCCCTTTTAAGGTTTGGTTGTGATTCAGCTCCTTGATGCCACGCAGGCCTGCAGCTTCCTCTCAGTGCCTGATGATGTCAGGAAAAGGCTTGGCAGGTGTTTCATACACAAATGGTTTTTGGGGAATAACTAAAACTTGGTGTCAGCTTCCCAGGTGCACAATTATTCCCAGGATCCTGTTTCAGCAGGAGTCACAAACACTTCCACAGCTTTGTGGAACTGAATGGATAAGCATTTTTTCAATGAGACAAAGCCACTTCCCTGCTAACATTTACACTATCTATTTCTACTCCAACCAGATATTTGCCAGCTCTCAATTTGCCTTAGTTACCTTAGTGACATCAGCTTTGCATTTGATAACCAAGTCAAGCATATAAATGCATGAAACATTTTAACATGTAATTCTAAATGAACAAATGTGTGCATTTAATTAGAAAGCCATGTAATTTTTTAGCTTCATTTTCATTATATCCTGCATTCACTGACTCAAGAGCATGAACTAGGTATAGTGATTCAATTTCTTCTATGGGATTAATTTTTTTTATGTGCTCATTTTTTCTGAACACTTTGAAATTCACAACTTAGTACAACTGAGTGCTTTACATATAACACTGCAACTCAGCTTTCACACAGATCTTTAAAAGAGCAGCAGGTTGCCATACATTTAACTGCAACATTATACTCCTCTGCATGCATACAACAAAATTGTGTGCCATTATGCTTTCTGATCTTAAGTGCCTTTAAGCTCATTTCTTACTGTCCAGAACTACCAGTTAGGGGGAAAAAAAGAAAAATAAATAAAAAGAAAGAATAATTAGTAGAAATGAAAGAAAATGATGAGAAAATAGTACTTTATTTCCTTTACTTTTGTTCCACAATATGTGAAGACACACTGAAGTTGCTTTCTCTTGTTGCTTAACCTACCGTGTTAAGCATCTTCACCTTTCTGTTTCCAACAAGTTTTCTGTATGACTGAACAGCCATGTGCTTAAAACAACAGCCCAGTAACAGCTACATGATAAAGTGATGCTTGATTTTGGCAACTAAATTACTGGATTTAGTCCCAGGGTTCTGAACACTACCTGTGAAATGCTGACATTTTCAAGTCTTGCTGACGTCACTGGAACCTGAGGCCATTGCTGAGAAACGTATGGATTAGGCAAATAATGTGCAGGTTTTGTTTGGGTTAAATTAAGAACTGCCAGCAGTAATGGCAGTTTCCCAACTCCAGGCAAAAGATGAACTTATTTATCTATCTGACTGCAAACTGCAACCTGGACTGGGTGAAAGACCTGAACTGCCAATGTACTTTACGTGGACATCTTCAGGTCAGATATCTAAATGCATTTAGACACTGATTTCAATCTAAGTTTGGTGGCTACATGTCTTTAAAGGTTGTATATACATGCTACACAAAGCCCAAATTCACCTCAACAGTAAACAAACAATAAATTCTCTGTGAGCCTCAAAAGATATACAATTAAGCCAAGTTGTACCAAATCCAAATACATTTGTCTGGCGAGTAACAAAGAATTCCAGAGACATTTTAATGCAAAAAAATGGAAGAGAACCATTCCTACACACAAAATAAATGAATAAAAAAATTTTAAAGAGGCTCTGTGCCTCCAAACATCTCCAAATGAAAACGTCTATTTACATTGTAAATAATTATAATTCTGGATGCCAAAGAAAACTGACAGTAGACATCTTATTAGCTCTTGCTTTCAATCATCAGTGCAGACTGGAGAAGACATGAATATGTGATCATCAATAATCCTAAAGAGATCACAAGATACACACCCCTTAAAGACTTAAAGAAACAGAAGCTGCTGCACACGCATAAAGGGAATCATAAATTAGGAATCTCCTTCCCCAGTGAGCAGTCAAGCAAGCCCAAAACACAGCTATGATGGTAACATGTAGTGGTTTGTTCTTCACCATGAAAATCATTACCAAAACCATGTATTTATTTATTTAGTCCTTGTCCAATGATCTGAATCTTTTTCTTGCTGAAATAGAATACTTGATTAAAGGAAAATATGCTGGAGCACTACTAACCTGCAAGAATGCAGGTGTTACACCTGAACAAAGTTCTATAATAATGCTCTAGGGCATGTAGCAGAGTCAGCATGGAAGCTAACAAATCTCAATGCTATGAGCATACATGGAAAAAGAAAGAACTGTTAACTTCTCCAGAATGGCTTCAGCATTCTAGTAACTCTCAGTCACTGAAACTAATGAAAGGGATTAGTCCTGCAAATGCAGCCACCCTCCTAGAACAATGCTGGTGAGTCAAACGTAAGAGATCCCTTTTGCCTCTCATACCTGGGGAAATGTCACAAGAAGATTTGTCTGGAGTGAATCCATTGCTTAAAGTGGTAAAATACCTCTTCTCTTCAAGAGAGTACCACCATGGTTTACAGCATTCCTAGGCTTTCTGTCAGTTACACAAAGTGTCCATCTGGTCTTGACAGCTCTTTTCCCTGTCTCATTGCTGGTCTGCATGGGGCTTTTTAGGCACAGAAGGGTAACTTCCCACTCTTGGACATCTAATAACATGCACTGCAGTAAATGCTGAAATGCTGAGCACTTGCAATTCTGTCTGCAGAATCTGCAGTATCCCGGGTACTTACAAGAAGTGCACAAAACCAGGAGAGCAATCCAGAGCAAACAGCACATTTCCACTCATTGGGAGATCACTGAGATGACAAAAGCTGAAGGGAGAACTTGTTAACCTACATGTGGTCATCCTCAGAATATGGCAGATTTTTAAGAGCTGACTGAATCATGATGACAAATCTGCTCCTTTCAGATCTTGTGTGGGAAATAGCTTTTGTTAAAGAATAGATAGAAAAGGATTCAACTTACCAGTCTTCTTCACAGCCAAAATCAGAAGTAGAGCAGCTGCTTGTAAACTGAGGATCTGCTACACGCTCCAGGCTGGTTTTCAATCTTGTGTAGTTTTTACGAACAATATATCCCCTAAAAGCTAAAAACCATAGTTTTGAATCAGAAAGATTCTGCAGAAACTGAAACTGGCCCTGCAGCAGAGACTGAATGTCCCCAGCTTTTACAGAATTAGTGCACAAGAACACTCAGAACCCCACAGGAATGACTCCAATGTTTGCAATGTTACCAACACTGGGAAATTCTATGGGGCCTTATATTCTCACTGTTGACCACTTGGCACAGTCCAGGCAAGGAAAACAGGCTTCAAAAAGAAAATGTGTCTAACTTACACATTAATCCAACTCAGAATATATTAAAATAAAATCACTCCCAAAACAACTTCTTTAATCAAAACTTCCCTTTGGGTTAGTAATAATTTTGCAGAATCAGAGGCTTTACTTTCTTTTATTGTGGGACAATGGGGTGCAGAGGCAGGAACAGATATATTAACTGTAACCATGATAAAATATTTAAAATGCCACTCATAAAAACAGGGAAATATTTATAGACATTAGAATTCTTACCATTCTTAAATATAAATTAAAAAAAAAGAAAGCAGAAAAAAATAATCATAGTGGAATGATATGGTAAATAAAATAACAATTAATAACATTTTGAGGATATCTACATTCTTTATTTCCATAAACTCTCTCTGAGTTTGGGTACCTAAATACCATAATTATTTCAATAGTTTTATCTTGAGTTTTTTACATCTGTGAGCAGTAATAAAGCTCCAGCACAAAACAAAGGTAGTGATGCATACTGCACTTAGGGCAAAGGACTAAAAAGACTGCAATATACAGTTAAACTCACAAAATTCAAAATTTGATTTTGTAGGGTTTATTTCAAGCATTATTTTAAGTAGAAATACCTAAGGGGAGAAAGGACTGAATAATGAAAAAATAACTAGAGTATCAGTGCCATTGTTTCAGTTTACAACAAGCAGTTGCTGAATAAGGCTGAGGGTTGTGAGAGAAAGGAGGTATGTCCAGCTTAGTCCAGCAGGACTGCAGTTTTAACAGAGAGACAGTATGTAAAAGAATAGTGGAACTAAGCTGAGGAGATTTGATTTTTTTTTTTAAATGTTTCCTGTCCAGAAAAAGCTTTTATGCACACTAAATGCATACAAACCAGAGTTATTCTGAAGATTCTCCCAAAGGGGCAGAGCAACCCTCCCACTGGGGTCCAGAGCTCCACATTACAGGCATAAATAGGCACAGAAATAAAGCCTAAGGCAACCTCATGTGGGATCAGGATCAACACTGTAGGCTACTGAAGGAAATCAGGAGGTAGGACAAATACTGAATAAATTGAGGAACGGAGAAATTGATCAGAAGATAACAAGATTTCTCTGTATCTAACACTTCTGATTTTTATGAAAGCATTGAGTTTTCTGGGATAAGAAGCAACAAAAGCTGCCTTTTAATGAGAGGTTATGAAAATAAACAACCATTCAGAACCTTTACAGACGGCATGAGAGAAGTTCAGCCTGCTGAGGTGTTGAACCAAATACACAGCTCAGGTATCCTGAGGCTTGAGGAACTTTCCACCCTTGATAATCAGACTAGGAAAGTCTGCCTATCTGACAGAGATGAGGCAAGCTCTCACTTGTCCCATGTGATCAGGCTTCCAATCCTTAACTATCCCCTACTGACCAGACAAGAATCCTACTATCAGCAGCAGAGACAGCTGGCCAGCAGTCACCTCTCTGCAGTTCATCAGTCGATGAACTAGAAAGAAGCACTGAAACAAATGAACTGACAAAATAAACTTCAGTTTTATCCTTTGTAGTTTCTCAGCTTTTAGTACTTCTTTGCATATATGTCTATAAAATCAACCCTGCAATTTTATATTAAAATATTGTTTTTCTTTTTATCAGGGATTCTTACTAATGTCAGTATAACCATTTGGTCTTTGCCCCATCCGCTATGTAAAAATCTGCTGTATCTGACTTAATAAGCATAGTTTTTTCCCCTGTCTTCTCTTTTCAAAGGTATTTTCAAAATCACCTCCTCTTCCCACAAGATGGTTTCTAACTTTCTTTCAAATTACCTTGAATCTGAAAGGTAAATAGCTGTATTTTTACTACTTTTGACTCTTGGAACAACTGAAGTACAGGGCAAACAAACTTCTTTAAGTCTCTCAAAAGCTTCGTCAAGCACTTGTAGGACTGCATCTTTTCAACATTTATTAACAGGCTCTATAATGCTTCAAAAGAAATACATATGCAGAGAAGTCTACTGGGGGAGTCTAAGAGGCTGGGAAGCTGCTCCATCACAGCAATTTGCATTACTGACTGGTGCTGGTTTTGACACTAAGCACTTGGCTCAAAGAGTGTGAAATTAGCAGACTCATGTTGCTACTGCTCCATGAACAATCACTGCATCATTGAAGAAGAATGATTACCAGCTGTCACCTCATTTTCACCTTATTCAGTCTATATTCCAAACTTTCCAGCAACAGTAGCTTTAACCCTGATCTTTACATAGACAAAGATGACAGGATCTGACAAGCAACATAGGAACTGAACTTAATTTTAACACTGCTATTAGTAACTCGGTGTTAAATGCTTTATGTGCCACAAATTAGGACATGAATTTTTACTTCTTGTACTGATCATTTCTCACACAAAGAGAGTTTTCTTTCAGTTTCAGCACCTAGCAAACCAAGAATCTATTTACTTCAGGGAGTCTGAAGTGTGGCATCTTGAAGTTACAAACTTTTAAGGTCTAAATACAAAGGCAATATACACTACACACAATATTGCCCAATTCCAGATAGGAAAAGTCCAGGCATTTGCCTTCTAAGTCCCACAGGAAATATAGAATTACAGAGCAAATTGTGAAGCACAGCGTAAAAAGATCAAAGCTAAACAATCACAGGTCTATGAGAGAACTATAAAGAAAGGAGATGAAGTAGTTTTAAAACAGTAGAAGGATTAATTCTCAGTCATTAAAAAATCATGTGAAACAGACTTTTTCTACACATACACATTTTTGTTCTGTAACATCACCTAAAACAGCATACAACGGCAACTCAGAAGTGAAAGCTCATGCTTGCTAAAGAGAAGGCAGTTGATTTCCTAGGAACAGCACATCACTTCCTCAATTTGTCTAGTTAAAAGGGCATTCAGCAACTTAACTAACAGCATCTGAGAGAAATTAGAGCCCACAAATCTGATTATTCATTCCATGCCAAATTAATTCTAATGAGCAGTAGAAGGCATAGAGTCACATCCTTTGTTGGGTGCCATGAATACTTCCCCTCTTTCACCTTCTAGATGGATATTGGGTGATGCATGTTTAATAGCAGAAAAAAATTCCTAAATTCTCCAGCAGAAGTATTATGAGAAGAAATTATGAATTCTCACGTACAAGCAGTAACTATCAGTAAGGAACAGTGACTATTAGCAAGACTCACTGAGGCTGTCATCAGGTCTGGTGTCACTGATGCACATCAACCCTTGGACATGGAATTCACAGAATCACAGAATGTGCGGAGTTGGAAGGGACCAACAAGTTCACCAAGTTCAACTCCTGACTCACAGGATCATCCTCAGAGTCATATCGTGTGCCTGAGAGCATTGTCCAAATGCTTCTTTAATTGTTTCAGGCTTGGTGCCTGAAACCAACCACCATGTATCACAGTCTCTGATCTCGAGACTTGGTCAAATAAAAAAGTGAAGATGACTATGAAATTCTGCCAATATCAGCAAGGAAAAGGAAGAGATTTTATTGTACATTGTCCCTTCCTGATTTTAGCACAAAGTCCATTAAGAATAGTCTCCATTTTTTCTCCTCAAAATCAGAAGTAAAATCAGACAATTGAGCATTGACAGAGCTTAGCTCAGAGATGAGGATGGAATATAAAGCCCCAGAGTTTAAAACTGTAAGGCCTTCTCACTTTTCTAAAATGCTCCCTGCATATGAGCATTTTATTAGGCCTTTAATGGTTACTAGAGACATACTAAACATGAAGAATTACTGGATGCTGTAAGCTAGTACAGGACACAAGGAGATGGGAGAGTAAAGTTAACCATAGCTGTGCAGCCTGTACAAACAAGTCTGGTTCACCCTGACTGTGAAATTAAGATAATATGATAAATCAGTTCAGCTGCCATTAGGAGAGACATGTCTTCAATGTTTTTCACACTGACAATGTAGTTAAAAGAAGGAAAACTACTGATAAAAAAATAGGAAAATGGATCTGCTATTTAGCAGTCATTACCAAGAAAATTTAAAGAAAACAGTTTTAGATATATTTATCAAGGGCTTAGAAGTTTTTGGAACATTTTACTTGTGTAATTCTCAGACCTATACAATGGTATTAGCTGAGTGCATGTACACACACACACACACAAAGTAATACAAATAGATGAATAAATATAGGAATAAATATGCAAAAAATACTTCCTTGCCTTCTACTGAAACTAACATTATATTTTTGCTGCTGAAAGTCCCAAAGGCAATGCTTTTATTAAAAGCTGACATTTATTATAAATGTAAACCAGTAAATCACAGCTATTCTCTGTCCCTCTTTTTTATTAAAAGGAATAAATTTTGCCAGAAATTCATGTTAGAGATATGTAAGCAACACTGCATCAGCAGAAGTTATAGAAAGAAAGGAATCTACAAGGGGATGCTTCCTTCTGAACATCCATCACTTCTTATTTAAGGAAAAGAGCCCAAATCTAGAGTTGTTGATAAAGAATTTTCTAATACAGTATGACATATGGTGAGTGTGCGAGCACGTGTTGGAGGAGGAGACGGTGGCTCAGTGGATTAGTCATTTGCCTTTCACCTCTGGAAGCATAGTTAAACTGAGTCTTGACCAGAGCTGCACAGTGTATTCCAGATGGCTAAAGTGGACCTAATTAAAATGAATTCAGTGATGTCACCTCAGATCTAAATGAATTGCATGCACCACTCATTTGGCATTTTGGCAATGTCAGTTCACAAATAAAATAACCAGATTAAAATCCTCCCTTAAGTCTTTTGGGACAAGTCACATTGCATGGAAATACATGCTATCTTAACTAGAAAACATATTTTCATAATT
Source organism: Passer domesticus (assembly GCF_036417665.1). NCBI lineage: Eukaryota > Metazoa > Chordata > Aves > Passeriformes > Passeridae > Passer > Passer domesticus. The sequence continues at coordinate 23,853,144 of NC_087483.1, forward strand.
GTATTATCTGTTGCTTTAAATTCTAATTAATTCTAAATTCTAATTATTCTAAAATAAACATTTAATGAGACTTGCATGTGAGGTAAATCAATGAAGCAACATTTCAGTCAGATGATTCAGTGGATTACACTGATTTAAACCAGCTGTGAATCTGGAAAATAATTTTTAAAAATCTTTGACAATATATTTTTCTCTGTCATGTAGATGTGAATTGAAACACTGTAAATTCCAATTACAAAGAAATACTCAGAAGTGCAAAGTATTGCCAACTCAAACACTTAACAGAAAATCATTCTTTACAATTTGCTTCTGAGTTAAAAAGTAGCATTTTCTAACCTTCACAGTTTGAGAAAGTGTGACTGGAAGTACGAGGAAAGACCTTGTTTATCCTGTGTACCATTTTAGCCATGAGTCTAATAACATCTGTATATTCTGAGAACCTGAGATGTAGATATGCTGAAGTACGGTAGCTTTTTCTTCCCTATTTAATTTAAATTCACTAATATTTTGTTTCTTAGTGAGGGCTTCCCCCCATCTGAAATAATGACTTTTTTTCTTGTAATATAATACACTCAGGAATTTTACCCTCATGTATATTGTGAGGGTTGTTTTTTTTCTAAGTTTGTTTTTTCTTCCAACATTTCTTCAATGGATAGTGAACTGTTGGGCCCACAGAGATCTCCAGACCACCAGCTCATGTATTTGAAAGGCATCTGTTTATTTTTAAAATGCAAATGCAGCCTACCTCAAAGACTGACTCGCAAGAAATGAACAATCTGAACAAGTCAAGAGGTTTCCAATCAGGAGCTGTGTTCCTCCTTTTTATCAGGCTATGATCACTTGCTGTCAAAACCACTTAAACAATATCCTGGAACCTGAATGAAGTCCCCCCACAATTAAAATGAGCAGGATAATCCTGCAAGAATTATTCAGGCAAATCATTTTTCACACAGTTTAAAGTAATGATAAGGTCATTTACAAAAGAAATCAGCGCCTTTGAAATGCTGACTTGTAGACAGAGGACTGCCTGGAGGAGGGCCATAGATAACAGTGAAGACTGGCCTCCTAACACTACCCTTGCAGTCCTTGGAACTGATTCTGATGAGGAGAAGGCCCAATAAGGTTAATACCCCTACTTTGATCTCTGTCAAAGCGTACCAGCAAGAATTAATTTACATTTCAGATGAAAAAGGTTGACAGCATGAAAAGGCATCTTGTTTCTGGTATGTGAATGTGCTGTAATAGATCGGGAATTCTGAAAGGAAGTTCTGAGGAAGCTAAAGGGATAAGCTGAGCGGCTGCTTTTATTGGGAAAGAGATGAAAGGAAAACAAATTTCAATATGCGCTGTTCTGTAGAAACATGTAAGCCAAATGCTTCCTAAATTCCAAGGCCTGCTTGAGCGGGGCAGGGGGGAGGGAAAGGAGAGGGAAGTACATATAGTTTAATTATATGGTTTTGCTAATGTGGATGACAAATGCAAACAATTTATCTCCCTGCCTGAAATGGCTCTTTTTAAAAAAATACAAAGGTGACTGTACTCCATTTTACTAGAAAGCTGCCTTGAACTACCCTCACACTGTAAGATGTGCAGAGAAGGGAGAGATTTAGAGTACCTTTTGTCTCCGTGTCACTAGGCACTTGGACTGTGTAATGTTATGTAAACAACACAAAAACTGTCAGTGTATCGTAAAACCTGGAAAATGGCCATGATTAGCAAGCATAAGCTTTGATTTGAAACACTGAATAATTAGCATATCGAGAAGAGAAAACCTGCACAAGAAATATTTTCAAATAAGAAGTCCTAAATATAGGTTTCCAAAGGCAGACAGAAAAGCATTGAGGATTACTATTATTATTGTTATTGCTATCATTATTCCCCTTCTACTAGAGTACCAAAGACAAGAGGAGCAGCCAGCCTAATTAATACAAAGGTTCACTGTGTCACTCTTAACCCTGTAGTCCCTAATGTTTATTCACCCAGGCTGATCACTGAAACAGTCAAGTGCCAGGTTACAAAGGAAAACACGGTGTGTGTTGGAGGGAAGAGCACTAACAAGATTCCTCCAGCATTAGGTCCAGAGGACTAACAGTGTCCCAATTCACTCCCACTCCCTCTGCTCGGCCATGTTTAACACAGTATCTAAAAGATGGCAGGAAGCAACAGAGCTCTGAATCTCTCCCATGTGTGCTGACAGCAGAATACATCAGTACCTTTCTCTAAAGAGCTAAAAATCTGTCTGGATAAAACTCTGAGGCAGACTCCAAGTGATAATGCTACACACAAGCTTCCTATTGCACCTGAGGTAACTCTCATCTTAAGGAGCTGGTAATAGTGAGACAGTCATGAGTTAAGAGTTTCACTTTCCTTTCTTCAACAAAAGGCTGTTGTAATCAAAGTCCAGGTATGCATGTGTTTGTAAAGGTAGCAAATACTGCAGTGGAAATAGTGGTAGGGGGGTACTTTAAGATCTACTCTCTGTGCTATCATGAAAACAACTGAAAATGACAACACAAAGGAGAGGAAGAATGAGAGAGAGTACTTGTGCAACCCTTCAGTGCTTGTTGCTAATGCAAGAAAAAAATTTCTTCAATTTAATAGAATATATTGCAATTAACCCTAGAGCTTCATGATTTTACATAACAGTACATATGCAAAGCTACAAATTATTATTTGATCCTAATGATACTCTGTTCCTTTTGGTAACTACAATGACATTCTGTTTTCTCCTGAAAGTCACAGCAATGCTTAATTTCAGAGTAGCAAACTAGACAACACAAAAATGAATGAATTTACTGGGAATGGTTTGAGAACAAGTAAAAAAATACTACAACAAAATTCTTCATCTAGATTTCATACTGTAAGATACAGAACAAGAGGTGACAAAGCTTAAGGAATTGTAGCACAGGAAGCTGCTAGAAGTGGTTTCTTGGTTTATCAGTAAACACATTAGCTACAATGGTTTTTTATCAGTCACAATCTTTGAACCTGGAGTTGGACAGAGAAGGTGTACTGCACTGCATCATATGGAGGCTGCTTCATATTGGCAGCATCTGAAAACACCATTGAGTTCACAGCATTCACAGCGCTGGTTCTTAGATTTCTATGCCATATGGTACTCTGCTCTCTACTAGAGACCTACACAGCCCTATGGGCCTGTTCCTCCAATAATCTCTTTAAAGTTTATTCAAATTCATATTGATATGGCTGCATAGGAGTCTGGCAGATTGTCAAAAGATTGGTCAAAGCTGGCAAACCCAGCAAGCAGTCAAAACAAAAAGCTGGCAACCTGCCAAGATCAGTGCTCCAAACAAAGACAGAGAAATGCATGTCTTGTGTCTTCCATCCACACTTTTAGCCAAGAATTAACTGAACAGCTTTTAATTACTATATATTGCTTTCAGAGAAGTACTTATAAAAGGTCTAAAGTGCATGATACCTGTCACTGATATCATTTGACACTAAAGCAAAAATAATCAAAAGTAATGTTTTTGATAGCTTTTGGTTGGACTTTTTTTTTTTTACTATAAACACTGACACACGCAAAATCACCCACAGAAAAATAGGTGTTGGCAATTGAAATACTGTTTTAATTACCTGACTGAATATGTATAGCAGCATCAGTTCTTCTGTTCCTTATTTCCTTGTACTTCCTGCGAGCTTCATATCCTCTCCAGGCTAAAAATACAAAACCATGTGCTGGAAATTACATTTATTTAAGGAATTGCTACAGAGTCTACAGGGTCAGAGATGTGCTGAAACTTTCATTTCTCCTGCCATAACTACTTCAGCCCCCACCCCCAATAGCTCTTCCCCACCCTCCCACATGTTGAACTCTGGGTTCATGACTGCAGTATTCACATCCTCACAACTTCAAACACCGCTTCCCTCATTCAAATTTTAATTGCCACCATGTGCTCACTGATATCCTGACTCAAAAAAAAGGGTGTGTCATCATTCTTGCTCACATGGTTCCCCAAATCACTATAAGGAAACCTGCTAAATTACTGATAATCAGCCTCTCAGGCTCATCTTTTGATGTATGTCTGCAATTCTGGTACACGGGCAGGGACGTGTGCTACTGCATTTCAATTATGCGCTGCATGTTATTACAGACATACATAACAATATTTTTATTTTGTGCACAGGCACCACACTCAAAATATTAAAATACTTAAATAAAGACATTCCTAAATGTTAAGATGATACTTTCGAAGTAAATCAATAATATCTGCATCAATGAGATGGAGAGAAAACACATCCAGTCATTCAGATTTCATAATAAACTGTAATTAATAAATTAACAACGTACATGCAATTTAATTGACTGAAATAGAAAGACACTTAGTAAAACAGGGAATATGAACATTTACCTGATTGTATTGTAATAGCACTATTTTCTCTTTTATCTTTTACTTTCTTGTACCTCCTTGCTCCGAGCCATCCCTTGATATAGGCTTGCATGACCACCACCCTCCCTATGACTTCTCGAAGGAACAAATTTAACTGCTCTATATGGTAATACTTAAGGAAAACCTGTAATGGAATAACAGCAAAACAAATAAATCAGTATTACAATCAGTATTATAACCTCCTGTATTTTGCCTTCTCATTAGTCCTCCAGCAGCCTATTCAAGGGTGTAATTGCTGAGAAAACTAGAAAAATACTGATTGTACCTATCATAGCAATCTTGTGATTCAATTATTTGCACTTGTGTACTTGTGGAACTTCTTTATTCCACTGATTATAATCACCCCATTGCAAATGAGATTAACTTAGCTGCTTAGAGCATGGGGCTAATAACACCAAGGTTGGGGTTCAATCCCTCTATGGGCCATTCAGGTAGGAGCTGGACTTGATAATTCTTGTGCGTTCTTCCAACTCAGAATATTCTGTGATCCTGTGGAAACACATCCCACATTTACCTTCTTTACAAAGTAAATTGGACAGTGAGATCTTTTCAGGTATGAACAATTTTGAAAGATGACCTTTCTTCCCAGTGGAAACACAAATCCTGGACTGAATTTGGTTTTAGACATAATACTGAATAAAAGCATTCTCCCTAAGGAGACAAATCATATGGGTGCTTACATACATTTTATCTGGATCTTGAACAAGAAAATTTTCACAGTTTTTCCTTTGTGTAATGTAAAATAACTCAAAGTACTGTGTGACACCCTTTTAAAAGAAGTCAATCACTCCATTTTAAACCATCAACAAAGGCTTTTGACAGAGAGAGAAGGAGCTTACCTGAAACTCCATGAATGGGTAATGGTACTAGCCAGGCTCATGTGATGGGTCAAATTGTGACATTTCAGCCATGTCATTATTAAGAAAATGGGAAACTTCAGAAAGTCACTACAACAGCAGGCATTGACAGAGGCACTGTCCTTATCAAGGCAGCCATGTGCTGAATGCACTTTGGGGAGGTACCCAAAGCACCCCTCTTGCAGCACTAACTCAGCTGGGAGGGCACTTCCATAACCTGGGAAGCTCATTGGAGCAAATTATTTTCTCTTTTGTTCATTCATGCAGTACTTTTTGAACCACTATTAGACACGATTTACAAAAGTATACTATCCTTGTGGAAATGTTAGCACCCTACACATACCTTGGTTTTCCCAAGAACCCAGTTGTCTAGTTTAGATTTCTCCAAAATGGCAAGACAGTTTTCTCTGCTACCAAGGGGAGTCTCATGTGCCTTGAACGCAAGGTAGTAATACCTGCAAAATGGCAAAGAAAGAATTGAATTGACAATCAATATGTACTTCCACTGTTTTTCTCTAGCTCCTAACTTTATCTCTAGAATTAATAGGCCAAATTCTTCCTTATACATACTTCATGACAGCTGTGTCTTCAGAAATCATGACAGAGGTGTCATGAATAGATACTTGAACATATAAATTATTAGGATAAACAATTAATTGGAATTATTATGATCAATTTTAGGAGTCTGGAGCAGACCCATACAAAACAGTATTGTCTTTTTTTTTTTTTTTGGTCCATGTTCCCCTGCAAAGAACAGCTCCTAACAATTACATTAAATAACCTATAGTTAATGAAAAAGGGTTACAAACATGTTTGAACTGAATTAAGAACCAGTTCCTTCCTACCTATACAAAACCATTATGCATTTATGAAGACTGGTTTTATAGTATTTAAGTAAACCTACTTGCAAACAATTACGTTAAGTAACAGCTAGAACATGTGCCAGTTAGTTTACAAATTTAAGGTTAATTTAGCACAAGTACATTTGGATGCTAGCAACTGCCACCTCAGCTCTCACTGATTAACTGCCATGTGTTGTCTTGGTATTAAGTTATACTTCTAAAGGTTCTACTTTAGTTACATTGGGATTGAGAGGAGGTGGCAGGTTGAGCAAACCATTCTACTAATTATTAGCATGGGGAAGAGTGATCAGATGTTCTTTAAAACATGAAGGGAAGAATGTCATCAGTGAATCTCAAAGAGAGATTCCTCTGTATCCACACAGAGTCAAGAAAATATCCCACTTTATACTGAAGAAAATATGGAGAAGCAATTAGAAAATTTAGAATTCTGTAATACTTTATTTTTTTAAGTCAGAAGAGTATGATTTTCAATTATTAGTTCCAGTTAATCTCTATATATTAGCTCCAGTTGTCACAAGCAAGAAATAAACCACTAAAACAGTCAGTTAAGATCAAACAGGAACAAAATGACATCTGAAGTGAGTGCTGGAATAAGTTCTGGACCAGAGACATAGATATTCACCAACTGGAGACATTGCTAACTCTGAATAATGACAGGATATTATGTATTACTGAGTTATTTTTAATGTAGTGACTTTCTCAACAATGTGACATTGCAAATTCTTTAACCAAGTCTTTCAAAATATCAACTCATGCCTATTAGGAGGTTTAGAGAAACATGGTGTACGCAAAAGAAAAAAGTACACCTCATTTCCTCCACCTCATTACTGAAGTGAATGACGTCAGTATTTACAAAACAAATGGTACTGAGTTGCAGTAACAAAACTCAGATTTAAAATATATGTATCACAAATATTTTTTGACATCATACAATTTAAACAGATAGCTGACAGATATGTGGGGAAATTACACTCATAGTAAATTGCTGTTTGCTTCAAAAGCCAGTTCAGATAGCCATGTGAGTTACACATCAGGAGGGAGGGAGGGAGGGAGGGACACTGGTTGTTCATGTATCTTTTAAGGTATGTTACTGATGGGAATTTTAAAACAACTGAACAGTTTTTGGATGGCACTGATGCAATAAAATATTCAAGGGAAATCTCATAATTCTTTAATCTTATCATTGACATTTCACTTACTGAAAAGTTGACTTATTTGTGACAAATATCTGAGTAAGTATCTTCCTGACTACACCATTTTGTTCACGACAAACTTCATTATCTGTCAAAGACAGTACCCTCTCCAATAGCTTTCTTTCATGATCTAGAATGCAGTTGCTTTGTTGCTTCAAAAAAAACATAATTAAAACAATGGGTATTTTTCTTATCAATTCCTATTTTAACAAATGTTTTTATAAATTTAAACGTATCTATAGTCTAAGAAAACAAGCTATTCAGAATGACAAGAACTTTAGAAACCATGGGAGTAACTACATGGGAATAACTACAGTTTCTGTATGTAAACATACTGTCTCCCAATATTTATTACAACCTTCCTCTAAAAGGTGATTTTCCAAACATTTTGATTGATCTTACCACTGCACCTGTATCTGGTTAAATATATTTACTGTTGCTTTCCAGTTATGTCATAGAACCACAGAATATTCTGAGTTGGAAGGCACCCATAAGGATCACGAAGTCCAACTCTTGGCCTTGCACAGGACACCTCCAAGAGTCACACCATGTGGCAAATGCTTCCTGAACTCTGTCTGGTTTGGTACTGTGACCATTTCTATGGGGAGCCTATTCCAGTGTGCAGCCACCCTCTGGGTGAAGAACCTTTTCCCGATATCCAACCTGCGGCTCCCCTGGCACAATGTCAGGCCATTCCCTCATGGAAAGAAGGCAGAAATGACTATACTCATCAGAAATAAGGACTAGCAATAAGACCAGCTATTTATTTTGAATTATTTCTCCTCCAGAACTCCTTTTGTAGTGTGCATTCTGTACCACATTAGGTCTCTATGTGTTCCAAAGCTCAAATCCATGTTTTTTGTGGGTATTTTTAAGTAAACACTTTGGTTTAGTGCCTGTTTTCATGACTGAATCACATAACTACAGACACCCAAGTAGTTTGACATTATGTGCTCAGGATAATTGTACAGCAGCACAGCATGTGCCAGACAGGGTCATCCAATTGTTTTATCTAATTAAAAATCTTTGTACAGTAATGGACCCTATGGAAAATTTTGGAGGAAGGTAAAATGTTTCACCCTTATGTATCTGGCAAAAGCATGCAAATATTGTACACGGTAAAATGGCACAGAATATGCCTGAAAAAAAGCTTTGGGGTATATACAACTGTTCATTTTGATTTACTGGTCTAATTTAATCTCTGTCATACTTATGTAAATCTACTGTGCAGAGATCACAGAGTGACCTCTACTTGCAACTATCACCAAGAAACCAGAAACTTATTTTCTGAAACGTAGGGCTAGAAATCACATTTGCTTTCAGATAAGATGAAAATTTCACAACTCTACCTTTTTATTTCCATATTTGCACTTGTTATTTCAGCATGAAATATCGTAGCCAGGAATATTTCAGTGTTCTACATTAAACCAATACTTCTATTGTTATTTTAAAAATATATGTTTATGATGCTTCACATGCTATTTCATAAACATGCACATATTTGTGCAAAAACATATCCTTCTCCTGAGTTATACATCCTGCTTGAAAATTTCCTATACCTGGCACAAAGTCATCTACATGTTTCCTAAAAGTACTTGACTAATCACATTCTCACTAGCAGTAAGACTAAGTAGGAGGAAAGTAATTTCCCCTCAGAAGAACTGATTTCTCAAACCTGATGAAACTCTGGAATTCTACATTTCTTAATTAGAGGTTTTTACTCTGAAATACATATTATTCTTCATGGATGTGAATATTATTTCAGAAAAAACTTATATTAAAATGGGATTAACTGTACTTGCTAGTCATTAGAAATAAAATAACATTTTTAAGAGCTGAATTTAACCTTAGAATGCAAAGCTAGGATGTGCAGAAGTAAGGTTAAATGCTAAAGACACCCAAGTATACTAAGATATGGAAAACTTCTATGCATTAACTATCTGTTTTTTTAGTGTTGGTGGTTTCAGACTAAATAAACTGACTGTAAACAAATGGTTCAATTTCCCACCTCCCCCCAAAGGCTAAACTGTGAAACTGTTCCATAAAATGCATTTAAACAGCACCATTAACTACTATACCAGTGTCTCTCACTGAAGTTCCCTTCACATTTCAGACTTAAAGGCTGCATCAATTCTACATAATTAACTCAAAACAGTAATGATTAACCCTTTTTCTCTTTAAAACAAATCTTTGTACTAAAATGTAATGGCCTGAGGTGGATAATGGATAATGATATGTGAAAAGCATGAGGTACAAAATCTCTTTCTAGCCAGACCACAAGCAACAGTAGGAAGATTCTCAGAATCACAAAATTATCTGTTCCTTCTAAGCCCTGGAATCAGAAACTTTTTAAAAAATAAGACTTTTTTTTTAAGAACTACAAGAGCTGTAAAATTACTTCCAAAAATTTCTAACTTGGTTATTGGTTGTATCTCACCTCTTTCAGAAATCTTCAAATCTGAATTCACAAAAATAATTACATTTAACTCCATCTTAAAAATATAAATAAAAAACCAATACAACATTTAAGATACTCTATCATTTTTCTAAATAAAAATAATACAACATCTAAGATATTCTTGAAATTCAGTAACAGATATCTAGCACTTATGCTGTAAATCATCTGACAAATACAGAATCAGAAATACTCTCAGAAAAGCCTAATTTGGTGCAATGTGCAAATTCATAGCAGATAGCAGACTTTCCGCTCCTAATATTTTCCTATCATCTCCATCCTGCACCCACTTACCAGTGTTTTGTGAATGGGAAACATCTAGGAAGTGTATATGGAAGGTCCAGTAGTTCACCATATTTAAAGTGTATGGGAACATTTTATAGATCTGGTGAAATCTTAAAGCCACTGAAACAAATAAACACTTCCATAGTAAATAGTAAAATCAAGGTATCAGGCAATGTTAAAATTTTGTTTACAGAAATCACTTGTGAACTTTGATATAATGCAAGTTTGCTGTTAAAAGTAGGCTTGCATTAAAAATGCATCATTTAAAAAGAAAGAATTTTTTATCTGTAGCAAGTCTGTTGGCTTCTAATTTAATTCAGTGCTTCCCTGATTTTGCATAATAAGCAAGTGTATCACCACCTAATTTTTGGTGTTAGAAGAAAGCACTTACTGAGGTTATATGTTTTATAGGGCTTTGTAATGTTTGACCAGTTTTAATACCTAGCTCCACTCCATGCAAAATGTGACTTATTAAGGCAAATGAGACTTTATGTGGTCATGAGAAATGTAACACTGGTGGTTTAGAAACTGTGTATACCATGTGTACTAACAGTGACCTTATGCAAATTTGTCCTGTGAGATTGAAAAAGCAGAACCAGCCTCACTGGGATCACTGTTTCAGTAAGAGTACTGGTATTGCCATGATTGTATGATCAGAGTAACATCATCTGACTACTGTGGAATAGGTAATGCTTATAGTAAAAGTTTATGCTGCAACTTAATGCAGTGCAAAAATTGTAATGTTAACATAAACAGCCAGGAAAGAAAAAAGACAATCCTTGAATGAAACTTGTGCAAAAGTTCTCAACACACTCCTATGAGCTGATGAAGCAATACAAGCATGACAGCATTTAGTACCATTGGCCTAGCGAGTCCCTCACCTTTCAACCACTGCACAGTATATGCAACATAAAAGGAGGATCCAGCTGGGGGATTTGTGGTGAGGACACACCTGCACACACATCATGTCACGTGAAGCTCCAGGGGCACTCAGCAAGGAGTGCTCCTTCCAGTGGGACCTTCAGTGCAGGTCCCCATGAGAAAGCACAGCTCCTTTAAACTGCTATGCAGTGCATGGTCACCACATGACCCCGCATTCAGGCACACCTGGCTGACTGATCACTTAATAACTCCTACCTGCAATCTGAGATCCCAGCCTGAAAGACGGGCCATGCTGCTTCATAGCAAACATAAGACAGATGCATGATGTCATGGGGTGCAAGACAGGGCCAAGGGAGACAAAGTGTCTAAGACTTGACAGGGATACAGAGTTTACAGGGACTGCAGATTACATTTTTCCTACTTTAAGTAAAAGAATATGTATATTTATATACATAAACCAGATGGTAATACACTTGGCTGAAGAAACATTGTGTGAATGAGTTTCCCAATTAAGCCCTCTCCCCACCATCTGTTTTTTAACCCAATAAACTATATCCAGGTTTGCAAATAATCTGCTCTACATGAAAACAGAAGACACGTAAAGAGTAACATTAGACAGAGCTTTATCTTTTGTTTACCTCCCACCTGATAAACTCTGAATGGGTCTGTTCCCTGCCTTTGATTGTTTTGTCCTCATATTTCCTGCTAAGAGTTTACAAAACAGCATTATTGAATAGGCAGATAAGAAGCACACCTATTTGTTTAATAACATCAAGGGAGAAAAAATGCTGGCTCATCCATTTTGTTGTTCAGTTGCTCAAAGGGATCAAAATACCAATTAACTTGCTGGCTTAAAAAAATCTTTGATATCCTTACATTTACTGACATTTTGAAACTCTTCTTCATACTTGCCTAATGCCTTTTTGATTATGAACAAAGAAGTGCCAATCTGTTTAGCATTTGACCTGTTTTCTCAAACATTTTTATGTATTCAACTATTTAGCTCCTAAAAACACTTGACTAGTTATAGCTGTAAGTTGAAGAAAAATGTTTCTTGTTCCACTGATAGCTTTATAAAGTATTGTTTGATTTTATTTGCAAGAGCAAAAGAGAACAGAATTTGTTTTAAAATAAAGCATGAGCTGAACAAAGGAGCAAGAACATCTCCTTTCCCGGCCTCACTTATATTCTGAACTCAGAAGCTATCTTTGCTGTTGTAGAAATTGCTAAATCTACTCCCCTCTCTTTCCCCTTTTGTCTTGACTTTCTTTCCTTAACAAATTCCATCAAGTTGGACTAAAAACTTGGGGAGTAATTGACAAGATATTAACTGCAACTTGCCCTTATCTGCAGGAATGGAAAGCTACAGTCAATGCTGGTTTTATTACCCTTAGCTTTCAAGGTTGTACTCAAATTCAGCGCATTTTTGAATAAAAGGATCTCCTGGCAAGAGAAGGCTCAATTTCCTCTCAATTTACACTAATTCCTGTGGAGTTAATCTTAGCTCACGTACATGTAAATTGAATAAAAGTTGTGGTTAATAATTCTGCTTTCAGTTGCTTCAGGATATTGCAAATTGATTACATTATTAATGATCACAAAAATTAATCTGTTAAATGTGCTCTACAATGGTGTCACCTTACTAAAATTAGTTAGGTCACAAAAGACCAAGTGACATCAGCTGTTCCTCATACAGCTCCCCTTTGAGGCCCTTCACTATCTTTGCTGTGCTGTTTTAACACTTTTTGTATAGTTTTAATGCCTTATATTGTGGTGAATATTACTGCATGTAATATTCAAGGTGAGGCTGCCTCAGAGCAGAGCAGAGCAGAACAGAGCAGAGCAGAGCAGGACAATCCCTCTCTTGCCTGGCTGGAGATGTTGTACCCGATGCCCCCAGGACATGCTTGGCCCTCCTGGCTGCCAGGGCACTGCTGACTCACATCCAACTCGTCAGTGACCTGGAGCCCCAGGTCCCTCTCTGTGGCACTGCCCTCCAGCACCTCATTCCCCAGTCTGTCTGTACATCCAGGGTTCCCCAGTTCCAGGCGCAGAACCTCACACTTTTCCTTGCTGAACTTCATATGGTTGGTGTTGCCCAGCCCTCTAATTTGTCAAGGTGTCTCTGCAGTCCCTTCCTGACTTCAAGAAGTCAACAGCTCCTCCCAGTTTTGCATCATCTGTGAAGTTTTTTAGTATCACTTCCAGCCTACATCCAAGACATTTCTAAGGACATCGAGGAGCACACGGCTGAGGATGAAATCCTGTGGAACCCCATGAGTGACTGGACACCAGTCTGCTGTCACCCCATTCACCAGAACCCTTTTGTGCCCAAACTGTGAGCCAGTTGCTCCCCCATTGTAATGATGTGTTTATCCAGCCATGTGCTGGGCATTTTCTCCTGGAGGATACCGTGAGAGACAGCATCAACAACCTTACTGAAATCCAAGAAGATGACATCAGCTGGCTTTCCTGGGTCAGCCAGGTGGGTTTCTCTGTCATAAAAGGAAATCAGGTTTGATAAGCAAAACCTTCCTCTCATGATGCTGTGCTGGCTGTGACCAGTGACTGCACTGTCTTTCAGTTGTTTTTTAGTACCTCCCAGAATAATCTTCTCCCTAACTTCATCAGGCACTGAAGTGAGACTAATGACTTGCTTTCAGTAGATTCATTAATTCTGTATTGTCTGGATAAGCAACCTCCAGTTCTAAAAATATCACACCATGACCTAGTCATTCACTACTTGTTCCTACTGTTGCCTAAATGGTTAATGGTAGTTCTTCTGCTCATTGTTGAATTGCCAGTCCTGCACACTGAAAACCAGTAAATACTACACAAAGACACATTTACAATATAGAGGAAACCATACTTATCATGAAGCTTATGCTTCATTGCCATCATAAAGACAATTGCATTTCCTGAATAAAATTTATAACTTTTTGGGATTATGTATTAAAGCCAGTAATAGCAGCCATGAGAAGGGATAGGGTGAACAGAGATCTGATTATTATTCATGATATCTCTAAGATAAATGACTCTGCAAAGCTAAATCTGAAGCTTTTGTATCAGTTCATTTTTAAACACGTGCACCTTCAGCTTCATCTGATGGCTGAAGGTCACTGACCTTCCAAAATCCTAGAATTACCTGAGCAGAATGCACCATTTCCACGTGTTGCCTCTACAGAGAGAGCCATGGAGACAGGCTTGCTACTTGTGCTCACTGCAGGTTTCACACTGACTGTTTTCCATTAGAGATCAGATATCTCTTGTAGTCTTTATCTCTGAAAGTCCCTGTCCTCATTAGACATTGAGGCCACACAGCTACGAGCAACATTTGTAGAACCTTCTGTACTTAAACATAGACTATATCTTACTGAATAGAATATTAGGAAAACAGCCCTCTTATACAAGTCTTACCTTTTTACAAACTCTTCAAAGAGGATGCGATGAGAATACCCTTTCTGACGTATCTTGACAGTTTCCAGAATTCCAGTGTATCTTAGCTGCAGCAGAACTCTCTCATGAGAAAACATCAATGCTTCTCGATCATCGTTAGGTTTAATGCAGCGGATAAAGTGAGGCTGCCCAACAACCATTTTGGATAAAAGATCCATGAGGGAATACTAGTGAGGAAAATAAAGAAGATGCACATACTTGGCAAAAAAACTGCAATGGAATGACTTAAGCAGGAGATTCATATTTGTAAACAATTTGTAATGCTTGATTATATCTTAATCTGTAATGTTAATCTCCATTGCCCTTTTATTAATTTTTAAGATTTCAGCTGAAACATGGAACCTATTAAAAATTTCAGTTGTAAAAAAAATTTAAATATTCTGAATCTGATCTCTTACTTCTTACACCTTTCTCTTCTCCTTATATCACATTTCCATAGTTGAAGAATGTCCATTAAAAAAAATGAAGTAGAAAATTGTCCTAACTGTAATTCTACTGTAGACGCATTTGACTGATCAAATACCCCCAACAGAAATACAAGCTTTACCATGAAACAATCACTGAAATTCACAGCAAATGAATTTTTGAACCCAGGAAAGGGTTGCAAGAAGTCATCAGTTCAGTGCTCTGTCCACAGAGAACACTAGATGTATCTTTAAGGTTTCAGGCACATCTCTGTTACATTAATTTTTCAGAATCACTGAGAATATAAACTGCACAGTCTCCCTAGAAATCTGTGGAGTTGTGCTATATGATCACAACTATTCATAAAGTTCTTAGCATCTAACATAAATCTTGCCTCTGAAATGTAGGTCCATTACTTCTTTTCCTATCCACCCTAGACACACAAAACAATTTACTCCATTTCATTTTAAGCTAAAATGAAAAATGTTTGATCAGAGTATATATTTTTTTTATTGACCCATCTGAATACTGATACTCCTGCTCTATACTCATCTCATTAAGCTTTTGCACAAGTATGTGTTGCCAACTATGTTCCATCTCATATAGCCATATGTGTCTCAAAATCACACACAATTCCAAGCTGATTGTTGTCACCTTGCCTCAGGCTGCATGTGTATTACAGTCTACTTCCACACTCACTCCCCCATTACTTTAATTTTTTTTTCCTTTTACAGTTCCTACAGAGCTGGCATTTCTGTGGTCCTGTGCATGAGCACTCCAAGTGCACACCTGTATGGTAAGTCTGAAAGTCAGTGTCCTTGTGCTCTCCACACCAGAGCAACATCTCAGTATGCACCAGCTCCCTCTATACCCTTCCTTACACTATTCTACAAAACAAATTGATCAGGTATTCCTACACTGCTTGAAGCTTTGATTCACACTGGTTAGCACAACTCTGTGAACTTCCCTATTCTGCATGGCACAAGTGCAGCCCAAGAGCCAACTGCTGAAAACTTTTCCACTTTGCAATGACTGCAAGAAAAAAAACAGTAACCAAGAGTCTTGGACTAGTACTTTCTTGCCTCCTAAGCTTCCAGTTCCAACATTCTCAATGCCCTTTCCCTGCCTGTTTGATTTAAACACATGAGCAGAATGTGCATTACCTCAGACAGGATCACTACTGATAAAATGGCAACCTATATGATTTACAACAGCACTCCAAAAGATGGATTGTTTTTAATTTATTAGCATAAATGAAAAATCTTAATCTTTAAAGGTATGTATGCCTCAGCTTGTTAAAAAATATGGAGACTTTAGTGATAGCATCTATTTTATTTGCACAAAATTGGTGTTTTGTTTATAATGAGACCTGTTCTAGACCTCTAGCATTTTAGACAGAAAATAGTTTAGGCTCTAGATTCCGTTATCAATGTATTCAATCAAATAACAAAAATATAAGTATGAGGAAACAAAGAGAAAAAACAAACAAAAAAAAGTTTATGACTCTACGGAGGCCATGTAACAGAATAAAAAAATTCTCTGATATTGCTCTTTGATCTTACTATCCCACAAATATTTTATATATATCTATTGGTCTTATTATCAAAATGCTTGCTTTCATTTTAATTTTTGTACCCTAAAATAGGAAGCCATAGTTTGCCGCTTCATGTTAGTTGTTTCCTCAGGATGCCGCATAACCTCCATTGTGTCAACCTGGAAGACAAAACTCTGATGTGAGGACTGCTCCAGAAACACTGCAGACCCACCCACCTTGCCCACCAAAGCTGGGTTCAGTTTTTGTTGTAGTCATTCCTTCAGGTGTGAGTACTTCAGAATACTTCATCAGAGATAGCAGGGCCAGCTTCTAACAGATGCAGAACACACTGATTTTGAAGAGGTTTCTAAGCATTTTGAATTTTTTTTCATAGTATAAGAGCACTCTAGCTTGAGGATAGTATAACACTCAGCCAGTGAAATAACTGTCAAGTTGCAATACTTTAGGAACTGATTTCTAAAAAGTATTCCTTTTATTGCCACTACAATGAACTCTAGCAGGACTTGTATATATAAGAAAAGTTATCATATTTGTAATAGCCAGGATGTAAATTGAACTGCCTCATTTTGCTCATGTATGGAAAAAATACTGTAGGATAATGAATGGCAAACAAAGTAGGTAGAATATGTAAGTCTGTTCCCTTCTCCTACTATGGTCAGTATTAATTACTTTATATTGCCATTTTCATGCCAAGAATCTCAGCAATCTTATCCTGCTGAATTGTCACTTTTTCAGCATTGCAGAAGAGTTATTTTTAGAGGATATACATGGACAGTGAACATACTGCTCCTTATAGATTTTAGTTATATTGTTAGTACAGCTGTTCTTATCAAAATGAAACCAGAATTTATGAATGAATATAACTGTGGTTATCCATAACAAGCAGATTGTGTTGCTACATTACAGCTCACCAAAATTAAAGAAAATTAACCAGCATCCTGTTTGCATGGAGCATTAACAGCATTTTAGCATTCACTTACTTTGTGGCAGTTTACCATCTGCTCTGACCAGGTGGCATTTGTATAAACCAGATAATGCCGTTGTCAGCACCTGTGCTACACTTCCTGGACTTTGCTCCACACAATAATTTCTAACATTCACTGACTTAAAAACACTCTTCTGGACACTGAAATAATTGCTGAAAGATTACAGTTCTCAATAAAGTAACTGAGACTCTTACCTTCAGGAGGTATTTAGGAGACTGCATGCAAAATATAAAGGAAATGAAGTGCTAAGTAATAATAGGTAAAAAAATGGATTTTGTGTTGGGGAAGAAATCAAAAGAAATCTAGTGAGGTCAAGATTCAGAACACAGATGGCACAAATGAAGACAGAGTTCAATAAGGATGACCACAAAAATTTAAATATGTTTTTGTAATCTGTGAAGCTCTGGCCCAGAATGGCATACATGCATTGGTATACATTAAAAAAAAAATAAAAAAAGAGAGATGCAGTTTGTTAACAGAATGCTCTGTAATATATTCCAGAAGAAATGCCTTATCTGCACAGGTAACATCAAACATCTTAAGAGGTTATGTGACAAAGTAAATATCAATAAACTAATCAAAACAGCAGGCAAGCCCATGGGGAAGGATATGGGAATGTTTCAAGATTATCTTGGAAAGACATCTAGTTTCTGAGGATTGTTATCTAAATCTCTAGTAAATGTCAGGTAAAAGACAAAAGCCTTAACAGTGAGCACTGACAGTAAGTTCAGAATAACTGGTAATATTTAATGTTATAAGATACACAATTTAATTATAAATAAGATCAAATAAAGAACAAGAGCAAATAGTTTGAGGACTGATCTGAGCCCAAATGCCAATGAATATGAGGTTCTAAATAGGATTCTCCTCTGTCAAGAAAAGCAGAGACTCAGTGATGTTGTTGGAGACGGACCACTCACAATGTCTCATATTCATATCTCATATATCTGCTGGTCAATAAAGGGCGGTATCATCTCCTTTTCACAGCTGCTTATTTTCACCAAAACTGTAGAATCTACTATCTTGGGACTGCCAATCTATCAAATATGGCTTACAACAGACTTCTGGGCTCAAAAGAGTGGTTTTGGTTTGAGTTTTCTTGGGGCAGCAAAAGGAACAAATGCACAGAAAGACAGATGGTCAGAAACACTCACAGAGATGTAAAACAATTTTTCTCAGAAAATTAGGCTGAAAGCAGTAATGTTAGATTTCTCTTCCTATGAATGAAGTTGTAAATTCAGATCTCTGCAATAGGTAAGAACTAGAATAATTTTCCAAATCTTTTTGACAAGGAATGTTTAAAGTTTTCATTAGAAAAATTCTGATAGACCCTGAAGCTGAGGGGCTCTTCTTGTAAAACTTTTTAAGAAGTTTTTGTCTCTCATTAATGTACAACACTGCTTGTCTATGAAGCCACACAATTTTACAGTAGGGCAACAACCTCACATACAACAGACAATAGGCCTTCTCACAACTGGCTTGCTAAAAAGTGACAGAGCATAAAAAGAATGTCATGATCTAAGAATAAGAATGTCATGGTACCTCATATTTTAAATCACTAGCTTCTCTTTTTAAACAAAAATGAAGATATTTCAACTATTAAGTCACATTTTTACATGACAGCCATAGTGACCTACAACACGAATTCATATAATTACAAAACTGTAATGGAAAACAGCCTGACCTACAAAAGTCAAACTGTTGCATCACTAAAATGATTCCTTCTAATAATTTTGAAACACTATTAAAAGAATGATTTATTGACATCATGTCACCTTATGAAGTCGAAATTATGACTTTCTACATATTGACCACACCTGCTTCTGGCATGGTATGAAATACTATAAAACCAAAAAATATGCTGAGCAAAAAACCCTCTTAAATTAAATAATGATAAAAAACTTCCAAACAAAATTATTACATTTGGATTTTTTAAAACAAATCGTAAAATAATAATTTAAAATGTTTCCTGAAGTTGTTTTAATTAGATGCTTAAAAATTCTAAGGAATAGAGGCTTTTTTATCTAAAAAGTATTGAAATTAACATTTTTGGAATAGTGTTGCAGTTCTGCATGTCTTTTAGCTCCTCTTAAAAAGTTTGAAGGATGAGTAAAGCCCACTTAAACAGTACTTATTAACTGATTGTGTTTAGTAAAGCTCTAGAAGTGAACTGCTCCATTACAATCCTGCTGTATCAATAAAATGTGTGCTTAGAAAGCTTGTGCTGAATATAGCTGGATGTAGAAGAAAATGTGTATGTAACAAGAAAACTGGAAAGGCCACCCTTCAGCACTGAAAGTATTTACACCAGACAGGAAATAATAGTCTGAAATCCACATCTGTATTTGCAGGTACAGTGAAGGATACAGACATCTGGATGACATAAATCACCACACTGATGTTTGAGCCTGAGCTCCAAATACCAGAAGATAACGAGAAGAAGTAGAAAACCCAAAACATAAAATTTTGTAGACTTTTGAACAGTTGCTGTTACCACTTCTGTTTTAAAAATGTATTACTCTTTGCTTTGAAAAAAACCCAAACCCCCAAACCTTAACTAAGCTAACTCTAACAAGTACCACTTAAGAAGCAGGGAGGGGGTGTACATACCATCAGCCTCAAGGGACAACAGGTTTCCTCACAAATTAAGTGTACTCGGTTGTAATTCTATTAATTGCCATAAAAGTATCCCATCTTTTTGCAGTTATGCCACATACTTTCATGGCAAAATTCAGCAGCATTTAAATTCTACATTATTCAGCAAAACCACTATTTTACAGAATACTGGTTTTGCTGAAAAATGCTTTTCCAGTTATCTACCAGTCACAAACATCTCCTGGTGTTTCACTTCCAAGTTGAATAAATATTATCTATTAGAAATAGAAATTTTGCCTTTCATACTGTTAAATACACTACTCAAATTTTACCTAGTAAGACCTCTTTCTAGATCAAATTTGTCAGAGGAAAACTTTGACCCTTTTGGAATAAAGACAACTATTGATATTAATGTCACAGATTGCACTCCAAAGGTTTAAAGATTAATCAGTAGTAAATTGATTCTTCACTGAATTCTACAATAGGTTCATCACTCACACTGGAAACCATACTCCAAGAAAAGGTGCATGTTGCTGGTAGTAAAGGCAGACTCTTATTTGGTAAGAACTCACTCTATAGCCACATCAGCTAAGTATTGTGTACATAGTCTCACTGTAGTATTTTATAAACAACTGCCTGTCCTCAAAGGGAACACTACTGACCTTGATACGCCCAGCACTGAGCTGTGGAGGCAGAGACCGAGATGCTGCTGTCACTCTGGCTCTTGCTTGTGCCAAATTGCCTGTTCAAAAAGAAAGAAATTCATACTGCAAAAACTCTTCAAGAAGCTTAGAAGAGAAAATTTTTACTGTGCAAATCAGTTTGTACAATAGTACTAAAAATAGCAGACACCACCAGAGTTCTTCCACACCCCTCTCATTACCAATTGTGCCTGCAGAGCATTCAGCACAGGCATGACAGAGTGCAGTGTTGATTTAGAGGAGGAAAAAGTCAGTGATAAGGTGGTATGTCACTGACCTTAGCTACTGAGCTGATGAAAACAACGACAGCACAAAGGCATACAGCTCAATCACTAGTAATCAATTTCTCTGTGACTCATTGAGAGTTTTCAAAGAGCAAGAAGACTACAGAATCAATCTTGTTTCTATGAAATCACATGGGTCCTCAAGTGTTAAGACAGTATCTTAAACTCACAAACTAACGGGAGAGATGAGAAAATGATAAGACAGCACCATTTTTTGACCTTTTGACATATAATTCTCCATCTTATTGCAACTCCAGGTTTTTAAAGACTGACTCAATTTCCCTAGCAAAAATATATTGCGGTGTCAAGCAAAAGACCAGTGCTTTTTTAAAATGTAAGGTGCAACGTGTCCTAAACTTTTTCTTCTGTACTTGGAGAAAGCCAAAGTCATCACAAAATAGCTTTTCAAAATAAAGCCTAGGAGAAGAGAGAGGAAGTGATATCGAACTTGCATATGCAAGACACTCTGTATATTTCAAAGTTTTAGCAAGTCTAGCACAAGATGTCCAAATGTTTTCTCTGGCTATATCTTCAGAGGCTAAACTGTGATTAATAGCATTGAAAGAACCCTTTGAAGCAGGATTGGTGACATCAAAGCCCTAATCCATGGGTGGCAGGATTTTTATAATGAGTGGGAAGCATTTTAACACATTTCAAAGGATTTACAGCATGAATAAACAATAGGCCTCTGCAGATGTACCACACACCTTTCAGAACCAGAACACATAAATAAGTGTCTATTTTAATTTAAATGTAAATAAAGTGTTAACACTTCTTTCAGATGCTAAATGACTTGTTTGCATCAACTCCGGTGTTTAGCTGCTAGCTTTACAGAAAGGCAGTAACTCCAAACAGTCTTCAGAGTTTTGCTAAACTCTGCATTACATAACTAGTAAGGAGGCACGATGGGAAAAGGAAAGCCAAGAACACCAAATCGCTGGTAAAGAAACCCAAATGCTGGTAATAATTCCCTAAGAGAGCACAGCAAATCCAGTGGCCACTGTAACATTTAAAGGAACTTTTGCTCTTACTTTCCTCTGAACAAAAAAAACTACCAATCCCCCGAAAATAATCTGGAGGCCAGCACTCAAACACATCACTCTTCATTCCAACATTCTGAATTCATTTAAAGAAGTATTTATCTTTTAAGCTGCTGGCACTGGTATTGACACAATACTGCAAAACTGGCATGCCATTTCCAGATCTAACATCATATGTTACCTGACAATTTAAATCATGGTCCAGAACACAAGGTATGTCCACTATTTTGGAAACTGTTTTAGGCTATTATACTGTGGATGTAAATGGGAACCACAACTGTTTGGGAAATCTTGAATATCGATGCACATGCATGGTACATACTGTAAATACATGTATCTCTCCAAAGTTAAAATGAGGATTTTAATGAACAAGTAGATGATGGAACAGTTTTTCTCCCAGTCGCAATTTTGCTATTTTTGTATGTTAAAAATTACTCTTTTCGGCCTTTTTTGGCTAAAATAGCTTGGAAAGGTTGTTTTTGACTAAGTTTTAGATTAGCAAGTCTGAAGCTTAAAAGCCTTGCACTGAAGAACTGATAACACACGACAAAAGAGTTGGGAGAAGAAAGGACTTTGAATCAGACTGTTTAAAAATTACTAAAACGTTGTTGCATTTTGTAACAATTTAAAAAACTATAATAATGAAATAAAATTTAGAATGGTTCTATATCTGCTCAAGGTTCACCATGCTCACTACTGGCATTAGGTTTCTAGGGTTCATAATTAATACCCCTGAGGTCTCCCATAGTTTTTCATGCAAAACTAGAATGAAACATTTCTAATCTGGTAAACCAAGCAAATAAATACACCTTTTAATTAATAACAAATCTTTAATGACTTCACAAACAAACAAAAAAAAAAACCCCAAAGCAAACCAAACAAAACAAACCACCAAACAAACAATAACAAAAAAAAACCCCAAAGTGTTCTGTGCCCACTTAAAAAAAAAAAATGCTTTACCTATCATGCCTTTGCTCAGAAGTTAATTCCTTCTAGGAATGGATTCTTACCAGTGTTTATTTCATGTGTCAAGTGAATTCCTATGTAATTATTTGTAGTATTACATTGAATCCATGGAAAAAATATTACTAGGATTTTCTTTTTCAGCTGAAACACAAAATGATACTTCAATAAAAATTTCTGAATTACTGATCTCATGTAGCTCATGTGATTTGCAGAAACAAACAAACTTAACTCAAAGATGTACATTTCACCTAAATCAAAATGGATTTCTACTGTGTCTCACATGCTCAGGAAAAATAACTACCAATCTTTACATGTCTAAGCCATTAAAACTAATGAACAGAATTAATGTGGTTTGAAAATTAGTCTACATAATAAGAGATGTTTCACCCAGGGTTAGCATGGTGTTCACAGTCAGTAAAATTTGCTACCTACCCCTGCATTTGATTTTCATTTACAAGGTAATTTATACTTTAACACATAAAAAATAATTAAATGTTAATCCACTTTGTGAAAAGCATCAATATTTGAAGAACAAATGTTTATAGATAATAACATGGGTAGCTTGAACTGCCATGGGTTCCTTAAAAGGTTAAACTGGTTAAAGGATGAAAGATTATACTGTGCTTTTCAGAAATCCAGCTTCACACCAATTCAAAACTTTAGACAAAATACAAATTACACCCCTGCACATCAAATGCTACCTACATTAAATCCAAGTCCATAAAATAGACCAACTAAGTCATATAAAGCCCTCTCAAAATTGTCTTATGTTCTGGAGATTTAATTTTTGGTTTTGGTTGGTTTTTTTTTTTGTTTTTTTTTTTTTTTTGCTTTGTTTTGGGTTTTTTTGGGTTGTTTTTTTTTGGGGAGGGGAAAGAAAGTTAATGGTAAAAGTTAGGATTAATCTTTGAAACATGCACATGTTTAATTTTACTCACATGCACTGCAGTTCAATGGGACTGCTCATCTGAACAATTAAGGCTCATACCTATGCACCTGGATCAGAGACTAAGGTCTCTGGGATTCATTGGGACAATTAAGGACTCAGTCAGACCTAATACTTCTGTTTTTTTCCTCTCTTCAATAAAGTTAAGAATTAAGTTACAGCATTCTCTTTAATGCTTTGAGAAGTTTCAGACATTGAAGCTCGTGAAATGGTCTTAGAATTTTCAAGGGAAAAAGAGGTAGCAGCACAAAATCTATGCACTCCCTGGCTAAGCTGAGCATCAATGCTTAGCAAACCTCCCGTTGTCCTGAAGCTGTTTAGAAAATCTCACATCTCTGCAAAATGTACTTCACTGATGCCTCATTTCAGCTAGGTGAGAAAGACCATACTATCAAAGAACTGCATCTCTTCTATTATGCAAAGTCAAGCTGGAGAAGTTTTGTAAGTCTTTACATCACACACAGAGAAGAAATGTGGGTTTTTTCTTTTTCAAGTTGGACTTTGGAAGTGGTCTCCAGATCTCAAAAAGCACTAGTCAGCATTCCTGGCTTCTCATTTGCATTCCTGGTAGTTACTCACTGTGTGATCTGGCTGAATTAATGATTGGTCTGGCTGTCGACTTCATGCACTAATTAGGAAAAGTACACACTCTGGCTGGATGTTCTGATGTTACCTATGGTTTGTGCTTCATTTATTCTTAGGTGATGGGTTCTGCAAGCAGTACCAAGCAAATATTATTAATATCAGCACTGTATTTATAATCTCATTTTGGTTATACCTGCAATAGATCACTCCTCCCAAAGTAAGAGCAGCCAGGTAAGAAATATGTTAAGCTTTGATACAACATTCAGTTTGTGAAGTGTAAATGACTTATTGAGAAAAAGCCTAATGACAATGTCACTTTACTGTATATGTTGCACCAGGGATATTACTATTATATAGAGGGCAAGTACAAGCTCTTTCCTTATCCTCATATATTTTATTAATTTCTTTCATGCTTCTAGTTCAGATAAAGAGGGGTTACTTCAAACACCATTTAGATCCAGTATAATATGGTCAGAAATGCTACAATGCATTCATATTTCATTGACGTTCCTTCTAATCACAGCTAAGCACTCACACTCCAGAAGAGGTACAGGGCCAGACAATGTCTTTGACATACACAGATTCTTCTCTGTCTTTCCTTTCAGTACATTTTATCTGGCCAAAGGAAGTCGACTGCTTATCTCCATAATGCATTTTCATCTTCTGCTACTGTAAGACTAAGCTTCTAGCTCAACTACAAATGAATACATGTACTTTTTTTATTGGGTACTAATTTGAACTTGTCTATCAAAACTGTTCTTTTGAGTCACTGAGAGTCATTGAAGTAATTTAAGCTAATCTAGTGCAATAAGAAAGCTAAGAATCCAATTTTCTCATATACTACACATTTTACACAAGAATGTATTTATAAAAATACTGTCTGTAGAGCACAACTATCAATACAGACAGACCTCAACTACTGCTTCTTCTGAAAAGACAATTGCTTCACTTTCTATTCAAAATAAAATCAAGAAATAGTATTTCCAAAATCAGATACATATTACCAAACATAATCTAATCAGCAAAAAAGCTTAGTAATAGTGAAGCCCACCTGGGAATAACCTAATTATGAATATTTGCTTCAGGAGAAAAAATATGCATGTTTTTGGCCCGGATTATTTGAAATGAAAAACCCGCACCATAGTGAACCGAGGAATTCTGATAATGATTCTCAATTAGATTAAGGATTTATTTAGTCTTTTTAGCATGATGTAGACACCAATCATATTTACAGATAACTAAAAACTTTATATTGTTAGACTGGGAACCTGAGTGTAAGTGCTGTTATGCTTTCTATTGCATGCATTGCAGGCACTTCAGTGGTCACTTCCCACATTAGGAAGGCACACACTGGCAAATACACAGCACCATGTCTACAGCAACAAATAAAATTTTGCTTGTAAGCATCAACACTGCCATGTTAAAGTATTGTTTCAACACAGTAGGTTAGTAGGCTTCTTGTAGAATGGAAGGGAACAGAGACACTGACAGCAGCTGAGCTGAAATGTAGGTCAAACTGCCTACTGTATTCTGTACATATCTACATACATAGTATCTATACATACTATAGATCAGTGAACGTATGATGTCAGTAAGAAAGGTCTTAACTTTTATCCTTACCTAGTAAAGAAGAACAAATTATGGTACTAATTGAACTAGTTAATGGCACTACCCAAGGTATTTTTCTAACACGACCTTGAGTACTAACTGCTGCTTTAAGCAATATACCCAATTTTCAAGCTAAATTGAACCAAATGTGTTATTCATCTACTTGACTGGGAGTATGTTCACTGAAACACAGACCCTTTCTGAATTACACTGGGCACAGTATGTGGTCAGAGGACATACAAGAAACTTTATGCGATTCTCACATCCTGTGACATGACCAAACTTACAGACAGTAGGCAGAACACGTATGGTATGGCCTGACAACATGATAAAGAGCTTCCTGGTCACAGGCCAAGGGATGATCATGTGGTTCTGGAAAACAGAGTGGCAGAGCAGAGACTAGACTGCTATCTGGCCACAGCCAGGAGGGCATAGGTTGGGCACCTCTGTCCAAACACCGGACTAAGGACAGGCTAAAAAATGGTGTCAAAACGAGGGTTTAAAACTCCAAGGCAAGAACCTTCTTTTTGAAGTGTTCATTTAAGATGAAACAAGGTTACAGAATTTTATAAAAGTCCCAGACCTTCCCATTTCAGAAATCTAGGCATTATTGATGTTGACAACTAATTAAATCAAGTCTCAAAGGCTTCTCAACGGAACCGGTGCTCCCCTGGATGTCAGCACTTCTGTGTATTATCACAGTTGATACAAAATCAGTTACTTCTGCGGCAAAGCAAAACATTAATTATATTTGTATCTCCACTCTTAATGAAATAAACACTCATTCATACAAATATCCACAAACACATTTTCTTTGTCACATACTGTGACCTGCTATCCAGGCAGCTCAATTAACCACTCCTGCATCAAGACAAGTCAGGTTGGAGGAAGGAAGATAAAGTCAAATAATAATAGATAATGCTGGTTCATTAGTACTGGCCTTTATGGCTTGCTGAAAGGTGAAGGAATAAAGAAAAATGATAAAAGCACAAAATCATAGTAAGACTGCATGAAATACTCTGAAATGAATATACAAGCTCTAGCGCAGACTCGGAGATTTATTTTCCACCCACTACATTCATTCTTTAGATATATTAATCCCTTAATGCAATTATTTTGAAGGAGTGGGAAATATAAGCACATTCTTTGTTAAGGGCACACCAAAAAACATCATGGATATTCATATGAGTAAGATTATCGGAACATTCAAGAAAGTTATCTGCTCTGAAAACTCACTAGGAAATTTTAAAATAATGCTCTTCTAGGATTTGATCTTCAGAGCTACTGAATGCTTCCAACGACATATGGAGCATCTTTGACATAGGTTGTTTGACCTTACAGCACACAGTGCCTATGAAAACTGTCAACTACTCATTGAAACAATGGTATAATGTTCTCTGAATATGTCTCTATTTAAATTCTGTATATGGTGCACAGTGAAATCCCACAGTCTACTAGTTAGTATTAAAAACAGGAACATCTTTTATGTGATGCATCTTTTGTTTCCTCACTATCAATAGATTTTGAATTTAATTAGTATACAATGCAGTGTTAGGATAATGGAAATCGTGTTCATTATAGTATTGAGAAGTTAGGCCAGAAACATGAAAATTGGGAAAGGTACCTCTTCTGAGAAAAAGGTTAAGAAAAACTATTCTCAATATCTGTTCTAGAGATTGATCTATTATAAACCAAATCAGTAAATTAATTAAGATCTATTATTAATCTTGTCCACTTCTAGTTTTATTAGAGTTCAATTTTCAAGCACTTGGAGACAAAAAAATCTATGCCCCCTTGCTCATTTTCAACACAATATAATCTGTAAAGTCTCAGATTAAAAACCAGCATAATTCTGTTTGGGTAACACCCTTTACCAAACATAACTGTGGTAAATCTAACTTGACAATTCTCAGCTGTTGTGCTTAGTGCCATGTGCAATTCCAGAGATTCACTGACACTATTTATAGGGAGTTATTCTCAACAGTAAATAATTGTTATGCTTTATATAAAGCTTTAGCAGGACTGAGACCTTAACTTTGATCTGATAGATGGCTCTGTTTCTAGATGAGTTCCATTTTTAGGGCTATTTCAGAGCATTTTTTGGATCCTGTTGCTAGCAAGTTTTATGAGTATCTGTACTGCATTTGTCCTATGATGCAAAACCTTACGACATGAAGAAAAATAAACACTGAGCTGTAAAATGCTCAAGTGCAGAACTCTAAGAACTCTACCTCCCAAAATCAGTTAAGCTACAATTAATTGAGTTTACTGATGTCCCACATCTGCAACCCAGTAAAGTTCATGACTGTTATGCTGCACAGCTGTGGTTTAAAGCCTCTCTTTGCATACAACTCACTAGCAGCAGAGCTAAAACTATTTTTGTGTTTTTAACATACAGACCAGTTAGAAGTATGAAAGCCTCCATATCCTGAGTGAAATACTGAGTGAAATACACAGCTTCCATTAACTTTACCAAAATTCTTACAAAATATAAACTCTGATTAATTTTTAAATAGAGATACTGTAATTAGAATGACTTTTTTTCCAATTAATTTAACTTAAAAGTGCCTGATCTCTTAAAGGTGAAAATACTAACACGAAAGTACCATTATAAGAAGATTTTATTGTGGAACACATTAGTAAAATTAAAATATATATTGAGCCTTTGATTCTATTGTGATGTATGGAAATAATAAGAAAAAATACACTAAACCCAAATGGAAACGTGCTGTATTTCAGTGAATGACACACACCAAACCAAGAGACCCACCGCTACGTATTGCTAGAGCAAGGGCCTGTGCTCAACAGGAGTGCACAGTGACAGACATGACAGCTCAAACCTACGATTCTGCTGAAAACAGTGGCAAAGCACCTATGATTTTGACTTGCCATGATTACACTCCATGTATGCCCAGTAGTACCTGTTCATGGCACTGAAATGCAAGAAAATCTCTTTCCTTTGGTTTCTGACTCATCACGAGGAATCACACGGTATCACAGTTACACCCACGTTACACATAAGTTAAAGATAGTACTCTAGTCACCAAGAAGTGGTCAAAAGCAGTTCTCTAAAGTGATTTTGCAAAAGGCCATAGTTCTTTTGTTCCGTAGTGTGCATAAAGCTAACCTGAAACATTTTTTTTCACATTCTCTCTTAGCACATGGTCCATTAGTTGTTTGTTTTGGTTTGGTAAACAAATATACACTATTTATAATTACTTTTCATCTAAGGTTTGTAAGCAAGATTAGAGACTCAAAGGCAGAAAGAACACAGACTAAAAATCAATATTGAGGAGGGGAAATGACCTTTAGACAGGTGAATTATAAATAACTTGTGTCTGGAAAAAATTCTACTTTGGACAAAAAAATTACCTTGTTAAAACATGACTAACCAAACCCTTCATCCCAGCTGTGAAAACTCTCATCCCAATTCTCTTTGACAGAGAATTATATTTATGTTTACATATATCTTATATTTATGATTAAATATATATGCACCACACACAAGGGGTGTTTCTAAGCAATGATATATTGCTACTCCATTACCCTAATCCGTGAGCAATACCCAATGCTACTAAAATTATTAGATATGATGTTGCTGTAATATTTCTTCTGTTGCTTGTATTTCTTCTCTGTAGCCAAGCAAAACCCCTACTGATTCTCAGAGTAAGGACAAGGATGTTTTGCAGCATCTCTACTCTTCTGGTGGGAAGGCTGGAGGATTTCCCTTTTCCCTCCCTGCAGAAGACAACTTTCTCAAAGTTCTAAAGGTCTGTGAGTCATGGCAAGGACAAAAGTCTGCAGAGATTGTGTTTCAAGAGTAGAAGATCTTGTTGTGATGTGGCTTTTCTAAGAACATAAAAACCTTGGAATCTCAAAAACCCCCCTGGGTGCTTTGCTCAAGTAATCCAACAGTACCAACCCTTACAGGTGATGCTGCAAAAATTATCGAATATCAGGACAGTCAGCAAAATGGTCTGACTCCTCAGTGGTGAATGGACCAATCCTGTCCTTAATTTTTCCAACAAAAATCTTCTCTTCTTACAAGGGGACTCTATTTTCTACTTCATGTGATTCCTTGTCTCTCTGATGCTTTACCAGCAACAGTGATAAACTAAACCCAGAGACAACCAGGAATATATTCTATCTAAATGGGAACAAGCATATTCATCTACAGTAGTTGCAGCACAAGAAGCTGGTCTATAGAAAAAAAAGTGACAGATATGGAAGCAAATGGGAGAACTGTTAGGTTAAATCAGAATACATTAATTCAATTTTGAAGTGAAAGGTCCCTAGAAAGTGCAGATTTCAAAATACACTGAACATGACTAAATTTCCACTGAAAGATGACAAAACAAGCTGTATATGCTACAAAATTGGTTCCAGAATGTTTAAGTTCCCATGTCTCGTATGAGTAGTTGCATACTCTATTAACAATAAATTACTATTACAAATGTATATTTAATGTCCTGCTGTTAATTTCTGGCCCTTTAAACTGCACAGACTGCTACTGTGAAATAGAAGCATTTGTTGAGAAGGGATAAGTGTACTTGATAAATTACAAGGATTAACATGATCTTAAATTAGTAAAAGAATTTAGCTTTTTAGTATTTATTTTCTTCATGCTGCTCAGTTTTTGACAGGGGAAGATATGACAGTTATATAAATATACTTCAAACAGAGGATCATCTCAGGGTGGGAAAGGCATCTTTTTGTTCTTTTTTGGTATTTAAAGAACTACATTTCCAGTCCTTGTCAGAGCCACGATTTCAGCCTCGCATTCCCTCACGCCTCTGGGATAGCACCACCCAGTGGCTGCAACACGTACGGGAGTCCGCGGCTCGGCAAAGCCACCTACACCGCACATTGCAGAGACAGCTGCCTGCAGATGGGAGAATGTGCGGTGTTTTGGACAGCACACACTGGCAGAAAGCCCATTTCAAGTCAGGGTTACCTGGAAAGACGGAATATGGCTTCCATGTAAATTACTAACTTTTGTATTAGTAATTGACCAAAAGCTGTCCCAAGATTATGAATCTTAATCTGTGTTTTTTTTTTTTTTGGTTTTCTTTAGGAATGAAGCACATGTTGAGTGGAGGAAGAAGGCTAAGAGACAGGGACAGAGTACAATGGGATACGTACACACTCACTATTCTTTTGTTTACAAAATCATCTTTGTAGAAAGTTAAAAGAATAGCATTATCTTCCAGTGAGCAGATGAAGTAGTATTGCCAGCAATGCCTTCTGTTCTCAGCCAAACCTTTCATTTATCTTGCAAGCTGCCAAAACTAAACCTGGCAACAATTTGATTTTAGAACACAGAGGCCCCAATACAGGATGTGAATGTCAATTATATCAGACAGCTGGGAAAAAAGAGCAAAATCACAAAGGCTTTTAAAAAGTAAAAATTACATAAGAGCTTTAAGATATTCTTATAACACATGCATAGAAGCACATGCACAATAATTTTTTTATCAGGATGTCCTCTACCAACTTGACAAATACAGAAAACACTTAACTTGCTGTGTGCTCTCCACACAAAGGTAAATGGAGGGAGAAAGCATTCAATGAATGTACATGGGAAACAAGGAATATAAGAGACCTAAAAAAGTAGGTAAAATATACCAGCACGGTAACTCTACATTAACTGCAATGAGAAGTATCTCTCACTGAACCTTCTATACATCTCAGGCAAAATACTCAAGTTAAGTGCTGCTGCTACTGAAAATAACTCTGTAAGGCCAGAAAAAGATAAATTTGCATGCAGGCATCAGCCATCTGATTTTAAAATAGCAATAAAATAAAAAGTATATTTGCAATAATTTGGACTGATAACTGGGACAAAGCACCTAATAGGTTTCATTCTGACAATAGCTCCAAGGTATAAAACCGCTTGTAAAGAGGGGTGTGGAGGCACGTTTGACCATGTGTGAGGTTTCTTTCTTGCTTTGCTTGATCAGAATCTCTTTCATCAATTTAACACAGACTCAAATGTAGAGCAGTAACAGAAAGATTCCTTGCTCCCCACGTGGGCACAAACCAATCCTCCATCATAAACTATATTCCTTTCCATCTAAACTCATTATAGCTGAAAGGAGAAGCAGATTCCTCACTGGATCCTCACCTCTCAGGGACCTCTAAAAGTGTAATTTGAGGTGGGGTAGTTGAAAGCCTTTCAATTACAGGAAAAATTACCCTGTAACAGGAACCTATCCTCTGTAGTATATAAACAGATATTATGATATTAATTTTACATGTGCAAAAAAAGCTCAATATAATTTTTTCTCCAGATGTTCTTTTTCTACACAGAAATGTCAGGAGAGGTTATATGCATCACCAGATGCTATGACTAGGTTACTGACAGTTAAGAAATTCAAGGCAGAGAGCTGCTGCACAGGCACAGGACTGCATCTACAGCCAATGTCCAATAAGTCTACCCAGCACTATCCTCCAAGTATTTCTACCTAAACATATAACCACATCTCTATATGTTAGCTCACAATAATTTTGTAATCTTGTACAATCCATTGTATTTGGATTTAGTATTTTACATATTTTTCTCACCCATTATGAAAAAGATGCTTTAATAAGTATGAGAGAAGTATTCATTTGCTGGCTTGTTTGCATGGATACTGCAGAAGTATCATTTGCATATGGTACTGGCATTCTGGCATCTATCCATGGAGTAATCAAACTTCACCCTGCTGTTTTATTTAGCTGCAGATCAGGCACTTTCATGTAAGTCAAAGTCAACAAGCTTTAAATCAACGGAATTACTTCTAGCCTATTAGTATATGGCTTTTATAATTTGTAAGAAACTATGTATTACATCAGTGCTTCTAAATAGATGGGTATTACCTCCAAAACACCTTGATGTACATCACATGATTTATGAACTGTAAGACATGGTACACAAGAATCTACCAACTGAGTACTGATCTTAGTAAATGACTAAGAACTAGAAACTTCCATATTTTTATCCTGCTCTGAGAATGAGTTCTTGCCCTACATCTGATAATCTCCCTTCCTCTGAAGTCAGGGAAGAATCTTGCTGCACAAGATTCATGAAAGGAAATGAAATCTTGAAATCAGAGAACAAATACTCTGGAAAGGAGCTATGATAAAATCATTGAAAAAAAAAAATTGTCCAGAATCAAGTAAGAGTTTGAGAGGAACAGGTAGCTGAAGAAGTTACAATGTCAGCAAAGCTGTGCAGAACATACCTGTTTTTGTTAATGGGCTAGAGAACAGCTGCTGAAGAAGTTTGTTCTCTGAAGTTCGCAACACCACCACTACGTCAGCAGGGAGAGTGTCTCTGTTCTTCTCAAGGAATGCAGAGGCATCATACAATACCTAGTGTGGGAAAGCAGTCAGGAATTTTGATGAAAAGGGTTACCCAAAACTTACCATGTTCTTTAGAACATGAACAGTCAGGACGACCAAGTAGATCAGCTAGCTTGGTCCGAAAAGGAAATGAATTACCTGCAAAGGTCTTAAAAGTGAACTACAGCAGTGTGTTCAGAATGCAAATTGGCTACACAGATTATCTATATTCATAGAGTGCCACTGCATATCAAATTGGGTTAAATGGCTTAAATCCTGTTGTGCTATGCTTGTCCATGTCAAACAATCCTATGCATGATAAAATACAACAGAGATACTTCATTAAAGCTTCAGTTGATCATTTACTTGTGATGTAAGAAATGGTTCTCAGGTGGTCACTTTCTACTGGTTGTCTGCATCAAACCTGTGATCTATAAGTGGACCTGCTGGAGGAACAGTAATAAGTTGGACACATTAAATCAGCTTCTCATAGCACTTAAAACAGTATTAGGACAACAAAACATTCTTCTATTTCAATTATTTTAACAGTTTTGATTAGAAATTAATGCCTGGATATTTGTATTAATATAAGAATTATTTAATTTTTCATTTTGTTTAATTGCAATGATTTTTTAGAGCTGTTTTATTATCACCTGCAATATTCCTCTCTTGCCCAGTTTTCCTGAAGTCCATTAATTTACACAGAAAGTGAATGTTCTCTGGCAAAAGAAAACTTGGCCTGTATTATTTTTATTATTTGGCCATGTGGCCAAGAATTAACTAAAACTGTGTGAATTTTAATAGTTATTCTTAACGAGACAGAAAGCCTGACTGAAGTTACTAGAATACATCTTAAAATTTTGGAGTCTTATAATGATCCAGAGATGAGACTTAATCAATAACTATAAAAAACATGGATATTTCAACTTTGTCTATGAATAAATAATTTGGGCCTGAAACTGCATGCAAAGCTCATGTTATGGTGAAAGCTGGACTGTTACTCCTCATATAAAACAGTATGTGAATGTGAACATCTGAGAACAAAAGATACAAATAAGAAAACACCTCTACTAGCAAGTCCCAGTCTTTCCAATGCACTCTGTAGGATTTTAAGTTCTGTAACAGATACTGGTTTACATTGCTTTTTCATGCATATACTTTGCATGACACTCTGCAAGACACTCTCACACAGAACTACTGTGGCATTCACATGCTGTTAGCAGGCACACAGCCTGCCCTGGCTCCAGAGTCCCTCCTTTGAAGTGACTGTAGGACTGACATTTCTGAGGCCAGGTTTCTTGCAGAAAAAAAGATGCTACAAAATCTATCTACAGAATCTGTGTAAGAGCCCTAAGGACAGGCTCCAAAATGGACTGCTACACATAGAAGTTTCATTGTAGAGTGTACATTTACATAAAGTTTATCATATTTTCTATTAAATGAGGGGGAAAAAAACCCAGAAACTTTGGATAAAAACAACTGATGACCATACCACTATTATCTGAACTAAATAAAAATCCCATGACCTTACCCTTCCAGCATAGTGCTGAATTCCAAATGACAGTTCCACTCCTTTTGGTCTCCAAAAGTATTTGCATCGTAAGTTATCTTCAAACTTATCTAGACATTGAGAAAAGATGTTGATCTAAGTCACAGAGTGATTAACTACAATCTTTATCCTAATTAGCTTGCTAAATTGCTGCTCAAGAAGTCAGAACTGCTATAAACACATATTATCAGGTTGCTCAGAAATACCAAGCTGTCACATCTGAATGGAACAGTTCATTTTCAACTAGCCCAGTAAGACTGTCTTTAAAAATCACTGTTTGTGGATGCTTTTGTACATGGAAAAATATTAAGCAGGAAGACCCAATGAGAAGATGTGATGATTTCTCATATTTTGCAATGAATTTACTAATGTATATGCAGGGTTTGGGGTGAGGTTATTTCTTATACATATGTACACTCAAAACTGTGCATATATCACAGTCACTTAAATGTCTATTTGTATTTTCTCTATCTTCCTTTTGCATTCATTTAGCTTTGTGCACCAAGTTTTAAGGATATGTTTATGTGCTCAGTCTGGAACTGTCCCTCATGTACCTTTGGACTTCTACAGAAAAAAAGAAGCTTCTCTATAAAACCCCTTCTAAGGAGACTTTCTGTTTCCTGTGATTGCCTCTAAAGAGCTGACAGAAGAAGGAACACAGGTTTCTAAGAAAAATGTCTTTTATGCCCGAAGATATTTTGTAGGCTCTTTAATATTTTGTAATTAAATTAGGGCTGTCTGTCCAACACTGAGGGCCCAGGTAGCAATTCCTGCCTGCTGAGCCAAGGAAACATCCCTGGAAAGAAGCAGGATCCAAAGGAACCTGAAGTAAGAATTTAGTAAGAAGCAGTGTTTTTACAATGAAACTTGCTTTTATGCTAATTTACGTGAACAAGCAACTAGAGATCTGAGACCAGAATCAATTGATAACATTCTCTGTCATGCTGTGTACATCAGAAAATATTATCAAAATATTTTTTATAAAATGTTAGAATCCATTAACATTTTTGTTAGGTTTTTTTCTCTCTACTACCACTTAATCAAGCTTGTATTTAAAGCAAAAAGAACTAAGTTTGGAATTTCTGAAGGCTGGGAAAGAGTCATGGAATTTAATGATTGCCTGGAACACCTGGACAGGGCAAAATATCCCACTCTGCTATCTGCTTGAGGGACCCAGCTCTGCTGTGTACAGACCAGCAGCGAGGCCGATCAACGCTGGACAAGGGAAAGTACCGCTGGAAGCAGAAGTTCAATATTCGGTATTAACTCATTTATACAAGTCGACAGGGAGGCAGAAAATTCGAGCACAAAGGAGGACTGTTGGAGGACGACCCTGGAGTGTGAGGTTCCAGCTGCCGCCCCGAGGTTCCTGCCGCAGCCCCATTCTCCATCCTGCCGCCGCCATTACCCCATGAGGGAGACGCGGCCGCGCTCGCGCCACAGCGCCCCCTGCCGGCGCAGGGGAAGCATCGCAGCCGCCCTGCCGGGCCGGAGCCAGCAGCGCCCCCTGGCGGCCGAGAGCGGCACTGCGGGGAGGGGAAGGCGCCGCGGGCCCCGCTCCGCTGCTGCTGCTGCTGCTGCTGCTGCCAGAGCTGTTGGCTGCTCGTCTTGTTACACGTATCTACATGTGTATATATAGTAACAAAGAACTGCTATTCCTCTTCCCATATCTTTGCCTGAAAGCCCGTTAATTTCAAAGTTATAATAATAATTCAGAGAGAAAGCAGTCATATTTTCCATTCCAAAGGAGGTGCCTGCCTTCATTGGCAGACACCTGTGTTTCAAACCAAGACAAGGAGCAGAATCAAACCATAGTACTCATTCTGTCTGTGACCTGAATTCCAGTTTCAACTCAGCCTAGCAGTAGTGAAAATCTTGTACATGTCTTGTGCAATTTAATTGGAAACTGGTTTTCTCTAACAGTTTGGGTCTCTGCAGCACATTCCATTGAAGGAAATGGAACTTTGTTTCATATCACAGGGAAAAATGCAGCTCTAGTAAATAACCTCAAGACAACAGCTTTAAACAGGGCATGTGCTGCGTATTTAAAGTTGGCACCAAAATTTGTCAAAATATATGTAAAATATGTATGAAGACAAGGAAATAGCCAAATGGCACAACAGAAATAACACACACTTCCTAATTATTATGAGATAATGTGGAGTGAAGCAGTATTTTCTAATTGGATAAACATGGGCCCAGGAGCTGGGAGGTCTAAATTTTTCTTTCAACACTAATGCTACATACATGGACAAGACACAGGGTATTTCCTTTTAACACTGGAAAAAACAATAAGCCCTTGCCACCTGATACTTAAGACAACTTTTCCAATTTGAAAAGGATAGAAAACATGTGAGCAGAGAAAAATTATGAAGCACAATGAAAAATATACTTAGAACGTCAAATGAAATGACACAGCATCAGGACAACCAGGGTAGGAAAACTTGAATAAAGATGACATTGCACTCATAATACATTTGTCATTTCCCAGATCTTTCCTAGAGTTTTACTTGCACATACCAACTAAAGTTAGGTCTGTTGCCTGAGGAAATCGACTTTCTTCATCCAGCAGAGACAGCAGACCCATTGGTTTCTGAAGGAACATATCTAGAAGTGGACGGTTGTCCTCATACTCCACTGTAGTGGCATCAATTCCCTCACTCTGATATTCCATCTACAAAAGTCACCAGCACAGTTTTAATGCCAAAACAGTAAAAGCAACATCATCATTAGAGCATTTATGATGCCCAGCAATGCTCTATAGGCCTCAACAACATTCTTTACAAAACTTCAACAGAACAATGTCATTATCTCACATTTAAAGCACATACTCATTTTATAAAGTAGTCCTGAATATGATTATGGTGTAGGATGCTGGATTCAGCTAGACCTCAACAGAGTTGAATTTACCTGTTCCAGTGCAAAAATGTGTTGATTGAAATAAAACTGGATCTGTTCATTAGCAATATTTATGCACAGCTGTTCAAAAGAATTTCTTGCGAAGTTCTCAAATCCAAATATGTCCAGTATCCCAACATTCATCCCACTTTCAGCATTGCTGCATGTGAAGATACAAACAAAATCCATTATAGGCAACACCAAGTTAAAATAAATTTGCTAACTAAGATTGTATAACTGATTCACTCTGTTGCAAAAATAAAGGAGGAAAAGTATGCCTGAACCTGAGACAACTTGTGCATTTGTTCAGCATTGCTAAGACTTCTGTTTCCCACTTGCTTCTTGCAAATTTTCATGAAGAAGGTAGGAAAATCATAGGTACAGAGTAACAGACACTTAGCATCCATATTGAAACAAGGGGTTTCAGTAGGCAGATCCCAAATAAAATCTACTGTCTGCTCCTCCAGACAGAGGAAAGGTGTCAAGGTTTAATGGTACGTTTTCCCTACACTTATTCAGAAAGGTAATTACCAAATCTGCTGCTGCTACAAGCTGGACTGTTAATGATCCATGTGCTAACTCAAGTACACTCAGTCACTACCAGAACTGCAAGAAACGGATGAGAATATGTCTATATGATATAGTGAAGTAGCAAGTAGAGATCTCAGATCAGAGGCATTTTCACATTCGCTGAGAGGTTCCCTTGCTTCTAAAATATCTACAGCTTCTTCAAAAGATCAAACCAGCCAGCTCAGTGCCTGGCAATGAAATCATAAGGATGTGCAATATAATATTTCTGTATTTGTAAAAAAAAAATTAAAAATAATCACATCTCAAGTAGCAGCACAATAATAATCTGAAATCTGCATTTATTACTTGCTTACAAAAGCAGGGCTGTGTACTGGATTTTTCAGTGTACTTCAATTATTTATTAGCCTTTTGTATGATTTTCATGTTCACTACGCAGGAAGCATCCTTCAAAAAAACTGGACAGCACTTCAACCACCCAATTTCCATTGACTTGAACAGCTAAATTCTATTCAGCTCTTTGAAAATGATGGGCTTAATGTCCTGGAAACAGGATTCAGTATCACAGCATGAAAGCCATTTTGAAGCCTTAGCCAAAATAAACACAGCACTTTTTCTGCAAAATCAAAAATATACAAATGGATGAAGCCATCCGACATATGCACAGTAAGTACACATGATTCAGTGATGTGTAACTTGCCATATATTTTTATCTGGCTGAAGCAGCGTATTGATACGATTTACGATCCAGCTGAAGAGCCGGCCATAGAGAGCTTTAGCCATGGCATCCCGCACGTCCGCTGCTTTGTCCACGCTGTTCGTCCGGATTATAGTCTCGCCCCGTGTTACAACGCAGTGGGAGGTCAGGGCTTCTTGAAGTTCTTCTGACCCAATACTTAGTAGTGCAGCAGCTAAAAGACAGTGGAAAAAGACACACAGTTGTGATTATGCAGCAGAAATCACCAGCACCAACCAACTGCTCGTTGACCATGATAAGTCTCTAGCTCATTGACCATGAGCTAGAGACTATCACAAATAGAGTCAAATTGCATATACAAAACTGGCAAGGTTGAAAGATATGTACCATTATCTAAGGCTTCTGGGTTAGGAACCTCACTTTTATCTGTTTGGTGTTGTGAAGAAATAGCAGCAAACTCAATATTTCCAGTATTTAAGATTCCAGTCAGTATTCTGTATACTGAATACACTTCCTGTAAAAGATGACAAGAAGCACTTTTAAGGAATTCAGTTAGACACACACATCATATTTAGGCTATGAAGGGAAAACATAATGGATACTGGAATGGATATTAAAGCTTGTAGCTTTTTCTGAGACCAAGGTCTACAAGTTCAAGTAAGCTTCTATTTACACAAGAAATAGCACAACAGAATTTCCTGAGTATTAACTGGGACCTCAGGCTGGTCTTGCCTTCTGAGTGGGAGGTCATGCTTTCACAGTTCACTTCTGTCATAACAGAGATTTTGTGGCTCACAAAATTTTGTACATCCACAAAACCAAAGGGCACCACTGGAGGTAGTTTTCACAAATAAGGTCAATAATGGTTTAGCAACTGAATCTCTTACCTCATCAGTAAATCCTATAATTCTAAAACAGTGCTGAATTGCTTCAAATTGTCTTCCATATGAATCTTTAGTAACAATATCATGCATTACTCTTCCAGTTTCATTATCAATATATCTAAACAGAGTGGGAGAAAGAAGGCATCACACTACCACACATACCAATACAAGCTCCATTGACTTAAATGCAAGTACCTCAGTAACTGGAAAGAACAGTTATTTCAATAACTTTCGATTATATAGTTTGATGCTAATTCATAAGAAGCTTTTGTTTCTGTTGCATTAATATCTGCATTATTCTTTGTTGATGTCCAATAATGTTACCAACAATTCACACACATCACCTCACCCAGTACAGATCAGATGCACTCGAAGTGCAAACATCAATTAAAAACCTCCAAAGCATATTCTGGGTTCTTCCTGAACCTGAAGCATTATGGTAAGAAATCATAAGGAGGGTTGTCTGCATTGAAAGTATGACATAATATCTACATAATGAGCTTGGTTTTTCCTCCTTCTGTTTTAATAGTTCAACTTCTCAAACAAAGGCAAATAATTTAATACCTTAGTGTCCATCTTCTTCACACCTTGGGAGGATTAAAAAATATCCTTAAGGAATAGAGAAGGATTAAGAGAGATTTGAAGGCATCATACTGAAAGCAAGTGCTATCAATAGCTAATTACAATGAGCAGTTAAAACAAGTGAGCAATAATTACCTAGGGGGCTTTTTATCAGGAAGTCTATATTCAGAAAGTTTCTTCTGATGATAAAGGCCAGCATAAATATAATAAAATATATGGAAATTTTTTTCTCCCCTGGAAAAAAAGAAAGTTTCCTTTTAAAACACCTGTGTTTGTTCTTGCGGCATCTTGTACAACCAATGTAAAAGTAGTTCTTATAATGAGCTCACTGAAGCAAGGCAGCAAATCTCCCACTTGTTGTAATAGTGTAGGATTAGCAGCTCTGGAACACAGAAAACTCAGTGAACACAACATTACCCCAAAGAACTAAGTGGCTCTGCTTCAACTCCAGAAGAACAGGACTATTCTTGTTGTCATAGACTGGTACAAAGGATTTTTATTTTAGCAGAAGACAGAAAGGTATCTAAACCACAGAATTTTTGATAACTAAATAAATTCAAACACTACATAAATGCTATAGGACAATTAATATACCTACACAGCCTGTTTTATGACCCTTGATTTTTCAAGTAGATATTCAGAAATCTTTGCCCCCATTACAGCTCCTGTAGGTGTAAACATCATTTCCAGATATTTTCCAAAGCGACTTGAGTTGTCATTGATGGCAGTGCAGGCATTTCCAAATGCTTCAACCAGAGGATTCACCTGAAGAATCTTCTCACGCAAAGCACGGTTATTGGCCTTGACAGAAGAGATACAAATCAGAAGGATAATTAAAAGAATATAACGCTTACCACCAATCCAATTCTTGCTCCAGAAGCAAAGAAACCTTTTCTCATGCTTGTGTGGAATTAGGTACTGTGCTAACCTTTCTATTTATACAACAAGAGGTTCAACAAACTGATAAAATCTGCCACAGGTAGCAAAATACAGATTCTTCTTTCTCTGCAATTGTTACACCTTAGACTTGTTTTGTAAGAGTTAAGAGTACCAAAAGCACAATGGACTAAAGATGCCTACTTAGGGTTAAGCTGACATGGTCAATTTTCCAATTATTTTGTTTTACTAGTATTACTCATAACATTTATATGTGTAAGAGCATCTAAGATTAGAGGCACAATAATATTTTTCATTTTTTACTGTATAAATAATGTTATATGTGATAAACACTGTACATACCTACAGGTACTGAACACTCAGAATCTGGCATCTTCTCTTTAAAAACTATTGACTGGCTTGGTGTGAGTCACACTCTTGCATCTTAATTCAATACTCTCACATGCATGATTACTATGTCCCTAAATCAAGTGTGACAATTCACATGAACAGCTTTAAATATTAAAGATTAAATAAAGTGAACATTGGGGTAAGGTTGGGAGGATTTCTTCGTAATTTTACATAATTGGCTAGGAAATACCTTT
This sequence comes from Passer domesticus, assembly GCF_036417665.1. Lineage (NCBI taxonomy): Eukaryota > Metazoa > Chordata > Aves > Passeriformes > Passeridae > Passer > Passer domesticus. The sequence continues at coordinate 23,895,160 of NC_087483.1, forward strand.
CCCAAGAAGGTCAAATGTTGGACGATCAGATGGGCACTTTCTGTCTTTCCAGCACCACTTTCTCCACTGATGATAATGCACTGAACACACAAAACAAAATATTTAAGTGCATTGTTCACTATATGGTTGTTTTCTGTTATTACTACTCCTTTCTGTTATTTCAAGTTTAGTATCAAAACTATAAAATACTTTAAGGGTCAACTCCCTTCTGAAAGGAGATATCAGCAAAGGCTCAGTGCAGTAATTTATTCCCTAGATTGCTAAAATGCATTTTTCAATGCCTGATCCCAAGGTGCATGTGTGAATTTTGAAGGGCTAGAACACATAAACAAGTGACCATGACTGAGGCTCACTGCATTGACTTCATATGAATCACAGGGTACAGATATTTTTGACACACTGATCAAAAGCTTGTTCTGAAAAATCATTTTAAATAATAGGTCCTGTGGAGAGAGGCTATTCTGTAGGTGATGCTGATATTCAAGCCAGAACAGCAAACTAGCACCTAGGTTTCAGAAAAATGTGCAACTGTTCACTGGGTGATTCTGGGAGGACATATCCACCTTCTTCCTGTGTCAGCAGTCCTTAACACATGGTATTTTATAGGCTCTTCAAAAGGCTTCCGGACTCAAGAGGCTACCTAGAATGGTCTAAATCACTTTCCTTCTCTCTGCTGTAATGCTTCATGGGCAAAATGGAAGCTGAAAACCAGTTTCCAACCTGAATACTGAAGAATGCAGATCATGGGAAGTTTGAATTCTAACAGCATTTATTATTACTCTTTTTTCCCCATGTATTCTACAGACCACCAGTACCAATATTATTCTACTTAAGGCACATTATCAGCTGACAGATAATTAAAATGTTAACACTGAGCAGATGCATAGATTCACAGGTTTTTATGCAAACATCCAAAAACTATTTGCATGATACTGTGCGTACACAAGATTCTTTGCCAGGAAAAGATACAAGGTCCTAAAATACTTGATGCAATGCCCCTTCATATGGAACTGAGCTTTGTGAAAAGGTCTGAAAGATGCAGAAATTATCTGGTGGTACCTTGTGGTGTCTGACAGAAGCTACAGGGACCAACTCTACGTAATGTATGCAATATGACATTTGCAGCTCATTTATTTGCTTCCTGTCAGTTATTTTTGCTCTAGGGAACAGGTACCACATTGATTACACTACCTAACTGTCCTAGGGTGACCAATATTTTTCCTCAGATAACAAATTCTCACATAAGTTACTCTAACACGAGTACTTGTTTTCTTTAATACCTCAATCAAAGAACATGTAAGTCATTAAAGAACTATTAACCATCTCCCAGGCCAGTGTACTTTCACATAACAGTAAAACTCCTGTTTCATTCCTCTTTATTGTCCCTTTTATTTGATTTATTTTCTTGGCATTTTCTAATTTCAGGCTTTTTGTGACTTTAAGAGAACATTTTGTATTAATTATTGTGGGATGTGCAGGGTAAAATCAGGAGGATTTTATAAACAAAAATAATTATCAGCCTTCAATATTCATGTACACACAGCACATCAAATTAGAAAGAGTATGAAGTTATAATCTTAAGAATGTAAAAAAAATCTTCTACAACATGGTATTTTATTCTCATTAAAATCATTGCTATATAATTGGATTTGTGTCATTATTACATTTATAATAGAACCATACTTAAATTATTTTACTAAAAAATTCTCAAATGGTTCCTATACTTTGTGACTTAGTGTCTTTTTGCAACAGAAAAGTGGTGCTATGGCATTGAGAACCCTCTATTAAATATGAGTATAAATTATTGAAATAAATAAGTCAAGACAGGCCTAGGATGAGAATGTGCAGCAATACTGAACTTCATGGGTGTCCAGGAAACTATATTGGTCAGGTACCTCCATCATCTTATTTGACTTTTCAATCCCTTTCATATCACTGTGTCCTTTTCAGAACTCTCAAATCTGACCAGATTTCTACTCTGGTTTTGCTGATTTAGGACTAAAAGGCTTAAAGAAAAAATTTCCCAAAATACAATTTAATAGAACATTATTCACACCTGTAGCACAGTGGCAGTATGACTAATACAAAAGCTAAACCAAAATGAACAGATCCTTACCTGATCCTTGCTGAATGTAACCATGCTTTGGTAGGCAGCATCTGCAGAGGCAAATATGTGGGGGGGGTTTGATGAACGCTTCACACCATGGTAAAGCTTGGAGAACTAAATTCAAAGAAATACACACAATAGTCAAAATGTGCAACTTAGCTACATAATTAAGAACTGAGAAGAAGACGGTGACTGCCATATGTTCAACAGAAAGAAGTTGCCTGCTATACCACAGAATTTCCAGTGAATCACCTGGAACAGGAGTGGTAATTCTTGGCACTACCCAGTTCCTAGAACACAAATTACAACACCTAGAACACACTCTGATGTTTCCCGCACAAGACAATGAAGAGAGCTCTATCACAAGGAAGAGAATTTCAAACACAAGCCTTCAATCAAGGAAATAGCCAGTTCATACAAAAGAAACTTACAGTGAATCTGAATTCTGGCCCACTATCTGAAGCCTTGATTTTGGCATCCATGGAGACTAAGTTATTTCTAGCTCCACCTCTCTTCATATTTATAGCGAATTAAACTGGCCTTTATGCTTACAACATTTGATTCATTTGCTTCTTTTAAGGCAGAGATGATGGCACAGGACATGTAATAAGCCTCAGTCAGAGCAATTCTTTGGCAAGCAAAAACCTTAGCATGAGGAGGTTCATATAACCATCTTCTGTTTCCAAGAAGAAAGCCCTAAATGCTAGACAGGAAGGACAGTTGTGCCTGGGGTAATCTCTGTCCCTCCCATGGAATTTGTTCCTCCAAGAAGTAAATGAAATAAAATGAAACCAAATTTAACAAACAAAACAAAATTTTTAGCAACACTGTTCTGGAAAAAGAAAAGGCTGAGGTTTAGTCTGTGCTTCTAACTTCCAGCATCACTGAAGTATTTTAGCTAGTGGTGTTAATATAAAATGTAAATCAACTTCCATCTTCAGCTTGGAGTCTCTCTTACCTGGGGAGAATAAATGCTGAGATTCTGGAAGGGGTTCAAGGCTATTAAAATGTCTCCAACATAAGTATAAATCTGTAAGTCAGCGTAACGTTTTTGCAGCTGATGGATAATTGTATCCTGAGGAGATTACAGAAAGTTTGATAGTTGTACAGTATTTTCCCACTGAAGATTTCTGTAAATATACTGAGAACATTGTTTAAGAAATACTTATTTTAAGTGTTTCTAATTATATTTTAAATGCCAAACCCACAAAATAAAATATTTTCAAAATTCTTGCTAATGTCATAAAACTAAGTTAAATGGCAACTCCTAATTGCAAATTAGAACATTTTCTTATATCAGCTTGAGAAGTATATCTTCTGAAGAGAAAACAGTGGTAACACATTATTGTTGCACTTCATAGTACATGTCCATTTAAAATTTTTTTCATTTGCCAATGAAACAAGGATAATAATTTTTCAAGGATTAATTTTTAAGTAGTGGTAGAACTGTTAACACAGGACAACAGTACAATTTAGTAAAATCTCTTTTTCTTCCTGGCATGTAATTTAAGGATTATCAACACAAAAATTTACAGATACTCTGCAAATAGCTGATACAGTGAAATATGAAATGGATAGTTTTGTCATTTTTTAGCCAGAAGCAGTAGGTAATATGTTATCCTATATAAATCAATTACTTTAGAAAAAAATCACGTAAAACTACATCTTTATGACTAAACTTTGCATTTGAGGGAACTCACAAAAATAATTTAAACTAGCATGATTCATAATTAAGCTTTTCCACACTATAGTATTCACTGCTACTACTTCTATGCAACTATATAAATTAACAAAGTGAGGGCAGCAGATCAATCATGTGAGAATTCTTTTGCCTTGAAGGGACAAAAGATTGCAAAAAGGAAATATTCTCATTCTGCTAAGAGTTGCCTAAAAAGCAGAAATAGGCAAGAATGTGAGGTGCAGTTGTCAGAAGCTGCTACCCAGACAGTACAGTACCTCATTGAGAACTTCTAGATTTACCAGATCATCATCTAGAGAGTACTTGTCAGCTCTGTCCACATGGTAGGGTCTTCTCGTATGTATTCGTTCATGCCTGGAAATTGTTAGTAGAGCACCAGTGTTATGAAAGTGTATTAGAGACAGGAAATATTAAGATGAAAAGGGATGTCCTGGGTGAATGTTTTTGTCATGCACAAACACAGATTTGCTCTCTGAAATGTAGAATTTTGCTTGCGATATCCTTTTATAAAAGCAATAGATCACCTCACTGTCCTGTGCACTACCTGTTTTCTCTTTCACGATATATAACCCTATCTATTTATCAATGTTCAGCAAAGATTTACTACTTACAGACTTATTACTTCTCATTCACACTCAGTAAATTAAAAAATTCTTCCTCTTTTCCCTTCCCTCCCTGCTCTAAGTTAATAAAGTACCACTCAGTTTAATTAAATGTTACCCCCACGTGCCCAGCCATAGTACTGTCATCTAAAGAAGATATAAGAAGCAGTAAGTAGGATAAAATCCTACTGTTACCTTGATGTATGCCAAAGTGCCTCCTCAGATGACCCTAGATGTGGCCCAAAACAACGTTTTTGAACCGCAGCTGCCATCAGACTCTAAATTGTATGGATGTTCAGTCGGCTTGTCTCCAGAGATTTAAGCCACACAACAAGCAGCAGAGACAAACTGTCACATAACCCCTTTATAATCAGATTATACTGAAGGAATCTTTGAAAATGTGGCGTATATGTTTTTAAAGAACACATCACATTGAAACGGGAGCAAATTAAGAGGCTGTAACATGTCTTCCACAGAGGGTGTGAAATATGAATGCTGTAAGCACAACTAGGCTTTTCTTTACAACAAACATAATCAAAGCATAGTAGAAGGACACCCACCGAGATACAGTCTGCATCCTGCTGAGTAACATTTAGCATTGATCCTCAATGACAGTCCTTGACAGATTGTTTTTGCATTGGTTGCCATGTAGAAAGTAAGAGCCACATGATCAAGCATCCCAAAACAAGGCTAAATATTATAACAAGCAGTAACAGAACAGCACCATAAGTTGGCAGGAAACACTTGTTTATCTACAATGTTCAAGGTTAATATGAAGATGTAGCAGGTTTCCTTAATCATATCTTCATATGCTCCTGGAATCCTTTTTCTAAAATAAACATTGAGGCATTTGCATTTCCCCCCTTTATGTACACTTCTATATTTCAAGCTAATCAGCTTTCATTCAGTAAAGAGAATGTTTTAATATCCAAGAGCTTGATCATGAGAAGAATTAAGGAAAGCCTCTAACACACAGGAAGGAGAAGAGTGTTAGCCATGAATACAGCTTCCCTAATAACTGTGAATCACATCAAATGATCATAGGTTTTTGCCTATTTTTATTCATTTTCCTCATTTCCTTTTGACTACTCAATGAGTTTTAGAAAACTGTAATGGTTTATTTGAATTTTAACTAAATAAAACCGTGCAAACTGTTTGTCAGCTAGGAAATAAAACAGTGGAAGACAGAAGCTTTTGCTGACAGTCCCACTACACTCCCACAGACGGTAGTTTGCTTCATGTTGTACATATGAAGAAGCAATGAAAGGACACAAGACAAGAAGCTATGAAAGAAAAATTGTTATAGTGGGTATTATTTCCCATGGTGACCATTTGAATTTGTTGAAAATTTTATTCAATTAAATCTTCCCTTTTCTGGTCTTTGATTAGGTATTGGGTTGTGGGCTCTTTTTGGCTTTTTTTTTTTTTTTTTTTTTGAGTCACTATATGCAAAAACATTACACTTTGCTGACAAGCCATATCCTCAAAGGAGTAAGAATGACTGATGTACTACTAGGGTTTTTAAGTGCTATTTCACTTTCAAACCAGAACTCAAGCTCTTATTTTACTGTATAGAAAAATTTACTGTTGTAAATAATGTAAATAATTTAGAGATGGGAACGTCCCTCAGTCTACAAACAAAGAAAATATTTTAACAGTTGCTTTACTTCATGACGATGCAACTAACAAAGACTAGCTAGACATTTTAGCTAACATAACTCATCTGTGAAGCTTTTTCTTCCTGGAGCAAAACTTCATAGCCACAATACTTAATTGCAACAAACTGCAAGTAGGGACACATCTACCAGAGGTGCAAGGAGGAGGGGGAAGAGGGCACATGCAAACCTAAGCATGTCTAATTGAAGAATGGCTTTGTAAACTAATCTGTTATCTGATTGTGTATTAAACTCCTGCTGTTTGTTCACCTTAACTGATAAATGATTTTTTTTGATTGGAAAGAGTTCCATTTAAGCCCATGTAAATAAATATGCATTAAATATAAGCAAAACATATATTCCTTTGTGCAAATATTTTCTGGCACTTAACTCATTTTCCTAAGTACATGATTAGAAAGAGGATATTAGGAGCATAACACCACATTAGCTTCAAATCTCCTGCTGGCCTCATCAGTTTTCTACTGACCCTATGTCCTCCAGTGCATTGACAGAGATGGAAAGAAAAAAAAACCAGACTTTTAATTATTTCCACAATTTTACATCTGAAATACAATCTGCTTTTAATACATACATTAAAAATTCTTAAAAAGCAGAAGGAAACACTCTTAATTGGGGAAATAACCATCAGTATATTTTTCGCATAAAAAGTAGAATTATCAGCCATTTTTTCAATTACCCTTCCTTTTTGGCAACATTTAAAAAAGTACAAACTCTAATAAAAAGGGAAATCAAAGAAGTTATCTTCCCTAAGTTTCCAGTAATTTTCTGAAGCAATCTCTGCAAGATGCAGTCTCTTCACAAAACAAAACAACTTCCATAAAGGGCGCAAAGGGTCAGTCGCTTAAGGTACCTAACTTTATTATAGCACCACAGGATGGTTTGGGTCAGAAGAGATCTGAAGAGCACCATTAGACTGATCCTAGAAATCTAGTGATGAGCACTGTCTGTTGGAAAAGGCTCTATGCTCTGAAGCACCCTCCTGTTACCATTTTATCATGCAGGAGTAGCTGGAAGGGAAAGTTTTCTTGGATTTTGTAGGAGGAGCAAAAGGCAAGAAGCATTTCTCCCTTGAGAGAACCATTTCATGAAAAGGCAGGAAGCATTCATTTGTCCTACTGTAAAGATTTGTAAAGACACAGTTTGAGAGAAAGTAACCAGTCACAGGAATAGAAGTGCCCTGTAAATAGGTGAACACTCCTATATCCTGCTATCAAGGGATGGGGAAAGAAAAGCTAGATGGACTACACTGACTTCTAGATCAAAAAGTCATTTTGCTAGCAGGTCTGACCTGAGAAACAAAGCAACACAGACCAAGAACTTTTGCCTTCCTTTGGAAGTTTCTTCTCTAATCTCTCTCCTCCACCCCTAACATCTTTAGGGCCTTCCAAGTGGCCTTTACTTTGGCCTCTTGGTGCAATTAAGCATTTATGTTTACTGTTTGTTTGTTTCTAAGACTCACAAAGGTAAAATGGTTTCTGTGTTTGGTCTTCTTTAGATTATTGCCAATTTTAAAATTAATTCCTGAGATTTACAGGAAAAATACTCAACATAACGAGAAAGAAAAAAGGAGCGAGTATGATAGTGCCACACAAAGATACACAGACTATTTCCCATGCATTGCAAAGACTTAATTTTGCTCCTTTACATCAAGGATGTAACTAATTTGTTGAAGTAAGGTCATAATAGAGACACCGACAGAGCCTTAATTACTATATACGTGCTACAGCTATATTTTACAACCTCCAGTAAAAACACATGCACTATACTCAGAACAGGATCACTTTTGGGGGCCACAGGCTGTAAGAATTGCCTTAAATTACATTGTGTATAGCATCAGAGAACTATTTTTGTTCTGTTTCTGTTATTATCTCAGAGTCCAAAGAAAATTACTGGCTGGGTGCAATCAAGTTCCTTGCTGTTAATTGCTTTCAAATCGGAATGTGAGCTGGCAGAAAAGCTTGATATCTGGTACTAAGAATTACTTCTTTGGGTGGACTGCTGCTGTAATCCAGCTGGTTCACGAGAAGGGGGAAGATGCCAAGACATGGTACTGTCATTCTAATATCTGACAAGGTAGCCTGAACATTCCTGCCCTTCTCAAACATTAAATGCTCTTTTCTTTTTTTTTTTTGGTTTTCTAATTTTTTCCCCAGGCTTCTTCAAGTTTGATTCTTCCCAATGTACAGATTTGCTTTTTATCCTTCAAAATGCAAGGTTTCACAAGTGCCAGTTCCTCATTACAGAAACAAACTTCTAAATGGTGACCAGGAGTGGCACACTGACCCAGTGTCATCCAAACCTGTAAACCCTGAACTCCTTATCAATAGTCTACCTTAAACTTGTTTACAACCATATTCATGCAAGTGTTGAAGCTTTTTCATTCTTTTAAAAACTGAAACCAGAGGTTAGTAGATCTTTTCTGATTCCTATGAAGAAGCATATTTACAGACAGGAGCATACGATACCTATTCTGTAGGAAAACATCCAAGAGAAGAATGAGCCATGTCTGGAGCTGGCCTCTTCGAACCTGCTGATAATTGGGAAGCTCCCACTTTGAACCATAAAACCCAAACTATTCAATGCTTGATCAACATTAACTTTTAAACATCAAATAATTATGTAACTTTTACATTGGAAGTGAGGTTAATAACATTAGGTTATTGAGGAAATACAGAAGACCCTTTTTTTTTCCTCAACTTCAACTCCAGTGACATTTGACAGACAGAGCTAAGTAAAAAAATGTACATGTCAACTGGGGATTATTAAATATTTTTGCTACTTCAAAATTAATATAGATTTATCTACTGCAATTCATACAGGAGCTCCACATTATCTCCTCTGAAGGAACAGCCAAATGCCATACAGAAACCCACAACATCTAAAATTTTTTAAGACAGCTTCAAAGAATATTACCAAGAGTAAAATTTATAGAGCACATTCTGTGAAGACTCTTCTTCCCTGCCTCCAGTTCTAAGCTTTTAATCAGGTATTTTCCTCCCTGATGTTCTGTTTCCCCACCACAGTAAAAGAGGCAGCTAATAGATCTGTTACTACACTTGAATTTCTCCATCTTGTGTGCTGTTCTGACATTTCTTTTTTAGATTTTCTCCTATGTGCTATTCTGGATAGAACAATCTATTATTTTAAGACTGAGCACAAGTAGATAATGTCTTAATTGTGGTACATTCCAATGGGAAAGGAAAAATACCAAACATTTTAATTTCATTCCCTTTTGCTGATGGTCAGTAATTTCCAAGGCCTTCAATTAAAGATTTAAAATTCTACAGCATTCCATTAGTTCTACTCACAAGCCATGAAAGTTTTTTTTTTAATGGAATAAAATGGAAAGTTTACTTTTTTGAGAAAGTTTTCTCAAAGGATGCAAGATTTTATCATCATAATTTATGCAAGGAAGGGCTGGGACAATAGACAGAATACCACGGCTCCAAATGAGTTTCCCTTTTAAATGTCTCCATAACAAGTATTTTTAAACATTACTTATGGAACTTGGTATAATTCCTAACTTAAAAGGCTTTGGAAGTTTTTACATCTCTTTTTCAACTTTTTCAACACTGAAGCAGCTGCTGGCTTTGCCAGCTTGAGATAAAGTCCTGACAAGGAGAAAATATGGGGAAAATATTTGATGTTTATAAACAGACACCAGAGAATATACCCACTTACTGCACTGCATTTTGCCAGTGTACACAGCACAAGAGTCATTTAAAATTTAGCAATGTTAGGAAACACACTAAATCTCTTCTGACTTTCTCCTTAAGCAGGCTCTATGTTGGAATCTCTTGTGCTATGAATCAAAAAAGCAACCAACCACACTAATAAGTTCAAGAGATCAAAAGGTGGATTTGGAAAGTGAGCAGCTCTCTCATAACCTCATTAATGGATTATCAAACACACTCAAACATTATTTAACAAAAATATAATCTCCACAAAGAAAATGTTTACTGTTAAATGAGAATGAAGAATAGCCATAATTTGTAACATATCTTCGCTTAGAGCCTTCCCAAAGTGTTCCCCAGGCTCTAGGGCAGGAAGCATGAAAATAAAAATGGCTAGAGCTCCAGGCATTATACATGTTTCTCCTCATTAGCAGGTTTACAGTGACCTAACAGTACAGTACAGTATGGCTTTATAGAACAAGACAAAGTTCTTGCCTCAGCAAACTGCTATCACTTTTCCACAGGTATGATATATTAAGTTAAACTATTAATAACCATTTCATAAGTGAAAGGAACAGAGAAATATTGAGGGCAAGTGATAGAACAGAGATTACACAGCAAATCAGAGTGAGAATGAGGAACAGAACACAAACCTCTACTACGTTTTTGTATTAAATTCAGGAGGTGCCTAAACATTCTTGGTATTTTAAGACAAGCAATCATATGAATCTTCATCTTGAGGAACCTATCCCTGAAATACAGCAAGTTTATGGTAAGATTGACTTGTGTACCTTGTTACTTAGAGAATACATTATTAATCACACTCAGACACACTGAGTCTATTAACACTCAGTTATTATTTTTGTAACAAAAACATTTTTATAGTTCTGCTTAAAATTCCTGACAAATGTTTGCCTGTTCTGTTGGCACACTTTGCTGTAACTTAAATTCCTTCTTTTTCCCTCTGTTCTCAAATTTTATGCTACATGAGGTACCATTCTTTAGGAATGAATGGTATTTATTGTTCTCACAATGTTACTATGGATAAGGACACTATGTGAACAACCATCTTGCAGTATTTGTGTGAATACAGAAGTGGGAAAGGAAAAAAAAAGAAGGGAAAATAGGAAAAAACTGAATGAGATCCTGTGAAAGCATCCTCTCTGATTTTAAGAAATGCTTCCTGCCTAGAGGCATCTACATATTCATAGGAATAAGACTGCTGTGACTCCCAAGACGACCTAGAAATCAGTATCCATGTGCTAAAAAGGAATTCTCTGTTTGACTTCAGAATAGATGGGGAAGAAAAATTCAGCATGGCTGGAATGAATACATGTGAAGCAATGTTCTGATGTACTAACCTTTATTTTTCAAGGATTAAAGAACTTCTATAAAAATAGAACTAGTGGACTACTTAACACTGAATAAATTTCTTAGAATTAAACTTCATGTAATTGTTACTATGTCAAAGCTGTTAATGGAAAGTGCATTGATGCTAATTAGTCATTATGCTTTGATTGTTATGAAACAAATACAGTTAACTGCTAGCTTATAAATGGGATATGGATAAGAAAGGTAATACAGCCAGAGCTCATCTTTACACAGCTGTAACATTAGACTTTCTCACGAAGTTTTTCCTCATGAGAGTATAAGACACAGGCAATGCAGGAGTGGAGAGCTAATGCCAAAACACAAGAATTTCAGTGTAAAAGATGCCAACAGATGATAAAAAGAATCTTCTTCCTCCTTACAAGTGTGGAAAGAGGGGTGTTCCAGCTGGGTTTTCTAAAAATGCCTATTTCCTAAGGATCAAAGATATCTGCACCTCACCAATGAAAATTATTTAGGGAAAAACAGAACTATTGGAAAAGTTTCAAAGTGTATATTTTTCAGTGATGAATTGTTAATGTTATTTTTAATTTTAAAAGTGATCTTTTACCAGCATAAACATTTTCTTTTTATTAGTAGTTTTTAACCTAAAAGGAAATCAGAATATAAAATTCTCTAGGACGTTGCTTTATGGAAAAGTAACAACAGTATGTTCATCAGAAACAAAATGATGATAGGAACAAATGTGTGTTAACAGACTTCTTTGAGCTCAAGGTCAATAAAGAGCCGCTTCAGTTCAGAAGTCTGAAGAAATGTACTGAAGTTAAGCCTAGCTATACTGCACACAAAGCTGACAAAAGAAGAACAAAAGAAACTAAAATAAGGTGGTGTTTCAGTCTGCAACTCCAGAGGCCAACCCAGGTGGTCCTACCAAAAGGGGCCAGACTGTTTCTTTCTGCCACTCTCCTGCTTATTCCTCCTGGCCATGTGAAGCATTCCCTCCATTCACTTTAGCACAGAGTAGAAAGTTATCTGTGTCTGTGCTGGCTTAGTTTTCTCTCACTGTAGAACTTCAGGCTCAGGAGGTTTTTGACAATCCCTGAAGCTGCAATATAAACAGCATCATGAGTTTGTTCCTGGGAGTTGAGGGAAAATGAAAGAAGCAGTTCTCTCCTTTTCACTCGCAGTGCACTGCTAGATCAGCTCTCTGTGTCTCTTCTTCACATGCTCTAAGTCATTAGTAGTGACTTTCAAGTCTGCAGGCTTGCTCTCAGGCACAATGACCTGAAGTGATGTACCAAAACAGGCAAAACTGACATGGTTCCACTGGAAATAGAATTCTATTTAAAACCCCACAGGTGCTGAGTCAGTACAGAATTGAAAGACACAAATCCAAAGCACCATCCTGGAAGACTTTTCATATGAGACAAAACACCTCCTGATCAGCTGTCATCACCAGTGAGTCCCTGGGCTCCTTCAAAGAAGAAGTGCTGTTAACACAAGCATAATGATGATTTACCAGTCTCTGGAAATCTTCAGCCTGTGCTCTTGAGAACATTTTCTCTTACTTATGTTTTAAATTATTGATTTGTAGTGTTGTTCTACTCCTAAAAATGGGTGTCTATTTTTCTTTATTTCTAAACACAGGGAAGTTAATGTACATGTCATTGTGCCTGTCATGGGCACATCAATAAACAGAAAAAACATGCACTATATTCAATGTTGAAATAGAGAAGTTTTACCCAACATGGATTTCAATTTGCCTTATTTACTTTGAAGTGGTGACTATACATTCAGATGACTTCTACAGATCATTACAATGAACGTCAGTACATTTTTTACTGTACCATCTGGTCATATGTTCTCCTGCATGTCAAATTTTGTATTGAAAATTATGTTGTAGATGCATTACAGAGGTTTTAAAGGCTTTTAATGGGTAAAAATTTTTCTAGAGGGTACAATATCACTATTGCAGAGCCAAGTATTTTACTGTTATGAGGCTATGTCAATCCTCTTGGGAAAATTCTAATTAGATGCTCTTAGTGGTTGGTTCTTTTGTAATAATCTTATGTTTTTAGTCTAGCATTAACTGTCGGGCCCACAGACAATATTTTGCAGGGATGTACTTTTGCTATCTCATGAAATTTGTACCAATTTCATCAAACTTAAAATCTTTAGAATGTCATACCTAACAATATGTTGTAGATTTCAGAACTAAACAATAAGCTGATTTTTGTCCTCCCTGAGCATGCTCTCAACCCCGATCACAGTGGGCTGGTGCTTCACAGAAGTAGTAAGGACATCATAATATAATGCTAAAACAATTAGAAAGATTTTTGTTTGAAAATAAAATATTTAAGCTGGGTTAGGTGGCAACAGGACAGACAGGGAGTTAAACTCCCTTAGATGAGCACTGATTCATACTGGGTGCTGGGAAGCAAAATCCTTCTTATAGTCCAGTCATGTCTAAGGTGCAGGAGCTTGTCTGTCACAGCATACCCAGTTAATACATGAAAAGGCTTGAGAAAGAAATGCTGTCGTGGTCTTGGTTCTTTGTCACTCCACATTATGGAGCTCAATCCCAGAAGAATGTATTGGAATACCATGACAAATCCATTTCAGAGCTCCTCTTAGCACAAGGATCATTTCACTCTGTCTATATGGGCAATCAGGTCAGCAGCTCGAAAATTCTCATATCTCTTGGGCCAGCCATGCCATAGCTGTAGGCAATGTGATCTGTGAGGTGCTATATGGGGAAGGAATCTTAGGAAACTAGATAAAGCAGTAACTTGTACTGTAATGCTGGCATAAATCCCACCCACAGTGAGCATTTCCAGGTATGTCTTCCCAGAAAACAAACAAACCAACAAGATCAAACACACACACACCGCAAAACTAACCAAACAAAAACTCACCACCCACACAAGTCAGCTTCACCTTGAAACTATACTTAACAACCATTCCCTTATTTTTTTTGTTTGGACCTTTAGTATTTAAGCCACAGAGATTTATGGCATGCAAGTATATACATGTTTATGACTTCTGAATCATAACATCTAATTTAATTCATCAACATTAGTAGGTAGTTATTTATAATAACGGGCCAGAGCTTATCTAACTCTAGAATTTCATATTACAGAATGATTGCTGAGCTTGGGACAGTACGTTCATTTGCATTTAATTCTCTTTTGAAGCAGTGAAATTCTGCCACCCTCTGGACAACAACTAAACTAAGACACATTTACAGTCAGCCTCAAAAGATGCCACTTCTGCCAATAAACATGTACTGCTTTTTAAGCACATTTTAAAATGAATTACTGGGCTGAATGAAAAAATAGAAGATATTATTAAGCTACTTTCAGTACTGATCAGCCTTCTTACTAATAGGATTTAATCTAACAGCAAACTTCAAAATTTTCTGTTCTGAACTTTTTCTAGTAGTCACTTGAATGCTTACAGTTCTATTTTTAAAAATCTGTTTCCAAAGTATGATACAAGGTTTTGTGCCAACATTTATTTCCACAAACCAGAACATTCTGGAATGATCAACATCTTTCTGATTGAGCCAAATGAGAACAAGTATAGAACAGAGTTCAGTGGGAGAAAGAAAGGCAAAGAAAGGCAAAGAAAGTTGCATTACGGCTGATCAAACTAGCTTTAAAAAGTATCAAAAGGACAACACGACTCTTACATTCACATGGCAAGTAGCATTTGTTGCTTATAATATTGGCGTTCAACACATTAATATGATAATTCGAAACAGTAAAAGTCACATTATAAGTTTCAATTTGTGCTTCCAGTGTAAGTGTGGGGAAGGAGGGCCGCAGCATAAATGCTCGTACATACAGCACCTTGTACAGTACCTTGTTTTGGCTGTGGAGCCTAGCTGCTGCTGTTCCTGGATGAGCTCAGCCAGCTGTTTTTGCAAAGACATATCTTTACCGTGTACTTGTTTAATAAACGGATGCTCCAAAAGATGGGTGACTGAGGGACGCTTCTCAAAATCTTTGATTAGACACCTGTGACAGAGAAATAGGGGTCTCAGACAAAGATGTTATCATTACAGCATGAATTGAGTCAGCTTACTGTGTGGCTGTTACTGTTTTCTTCTTCCACAAATCTGAATTCCTCAATATGTAACAAGACTCTTCCATATTGCAATAAATCTGGCATAAAATACTTAGTTAAGTGAGTGCACTCTACAAGAATACTAGTATAAAAGTTAAAAATTCAAGCTTATGTAATGTCTCTTTTTTACCTGTAACTAGGTAAAAGAAAAAAAATGGCACATATTGTATCCTGTAAGAGCTGTACAGTTAACATACATAAAAATTAAGATGAATAGACAATACTTCATTCACTTTAATTTTCTATCTGTTCTCCAATGAGAGTTTGACTCTGAACTGTAGGATACAGCTGAAAACCACAACTGAAATCTGTGGAACAATGCTGCTCAGAAGGATTTGATATACAGCTTTGGTTTTAAAATGAATGTTATGGGTAGATATTCTATATCGCAATGATGTGTGTTAGCATAAGAATCATAGAAAATTCTGCAAACCTGCACAATTCAGTCTGGAAGAGAAAGGAATCAGTCAGAATTAAATGCCAGCCACGGTACCTAAGTTCTTTCTGTGAACTAGTGCAGTACAGGTGAACTAGTAATGAGTAAAGAAATACATCCTATTAACTCAGCATAAAATAAAGTACCATACTAATTTATATAATGGAGATTTAAGTTTGGAGAAGCCATCACTCAAGCTGAATTATTTTCTGCATAATAAAGCTGAAATAATACCATTCAAACAGAAGAATGATCCAACAGGATAAGACTGCTTTCAAGTATCCTCTAATTAATAATATTAAATCTTTCTATTCATCTTGCTCAAATAATAATGATATTGACATTATTTGAGAATGTGAAAAAGAAGTCCTGCAATTCAATCTGTACCTCCCTTCTAGTATCTATAATTTTAGCAAATTATAGCTCAAGATGAATTTATTTTATGAGATGCATTCATATTACATACTTTACAATTTCCTTTCATATTTGCTGAATAAGTACCTAAGTACTTCCCTTGCAGGGCCAAATACCACAAATCAAGATTATCATTCTAGCCAAAAGTTCAGTGAAACTTAAATACCTTTCAGAATTTATATTCTAGTAATAAAAGTAACAATATACAAAATTTAAACTACATTACAAAAAATCACACACATTAATTGATTTCAAATACTACCAAACACATTAGCAAGTTATTAAAGTTCAGCCTCACCTCAAAGACTTTACTGAAGACTAAAGTCTGGTCTTAAAATGATCCTGAGATATCTTTGAACATAACCTTAATACTTTAGGTTCCTGAAAATCATTTTACTAACCTCTTCTGTACATCTATTCCAGAAAAGAAAGTCTGTAAAATGTGTTACCAGTTTTGGAACTGTTTTGGTGAATTTTGCTATAGGCTAGAACTGTAGCCTCCTGATAGAAA
This sequence comes from Passer domesticus, assembly GCF_036417665.1. Lineage (NCBI taxonomy): Eukaryota > Metazoa > Chordata > Aves > Passeriformes > Passeridae > Passer > Passer domesticus. The sequence goes on from NC_087483.1 coordinate 23,911,736, forward strand.
CACTAAAGCAACCCAACCTGCTTTATCTCCATCCCTCTGGGCACAAGGCTATAAATACCAGTCCTTCCCCTCCAGGAAAAGATCCATCATTAGCCTTGAACAGGTTCTGACAATCTCCCCTACCCCTTTCCTTTTTGTAATCTGGGAGTTTTAAAAGTCAATACACCCACACAGACAATACAATCCATGCCAATCCTGTTTAAATTCATGTTTCCTGAGAAAAAGGAAAAAAGCATTTGAAAAGGAAGACGACATTAATCAGGAAAACAGGGCAAAAGAGAACAAAACAGTAAGTGCTAAGCATTATACAAATTCACAGACTGATGGCAAGTATCTGAAGTGGAGATTTCAGTCTGAAAAGCTCACACACTCATGATTTTTATCATCAATAATTCTATCAATAATTCCAATTTTACAATATTTATGTTTTATTTTTAATTAATAAATGTTCTTGTTAAATTTGATTTCATCTAGAGTTTTTCAGTACTGTAACTGAATCCAAGTGAATCTACATCAAAGGATCATGGATAGTTTGTGTTGGAAGGGATTCTTTCAAGGTCATGTAGCTCAAACCCTCTGCAAATCACAGGGACATCAACTATATCAAGTTGCTCAGAACCCCGTTCAACTTGACCTTGACTGTTTCCAGGGATGGGGCATCTACCAACTTCTGTCAGTGCTTCATCTCAGTGCAAAAAACATCCTTCTCATATCTAGTCTGAAATCACTCTCTTTTTGTTTAAAACCATTATCTCTTGTCCAGCACAAAAGGCACTTGCTTTTCTGATAATAATATTAGATTTTAAATGGATTATCTTCAAAAAATTATACAGTTCCAGACAGGATATCTTGTGTTCATCGAAAGTATGAAGAACATGTAAACATTAGACCTGGTAGCATGGAGTTATTAATATGAATTCTCTGAGGTCTGAACAATGCATCCACAAAGACACTTTAAAGACAGGATACAGAAGTTGCATGAGAGTTTTTCTATATGCATGGCCTCTAGGTGAGACATCAAAATGTCCAGGATACTGCCCTCATTGTGGAAGTCTAACAAGAGATATTTTGGAGAAAAAAGTTCTTAGTTTCTCTCTAGCATGCCTGAAATGTGAGCTTTTTAGGTCTGGTAGATGTTTTAATGAGCACAGGTAAGTTCTGTGAAGGAGGTGGTCTTGGAGATCTTTCAGATTACCTTTGCTTCTGTCCATAATCCTACCATTCCCCCACTGACCATTCACTTTGTGTGCATGCTTCCCCTTTGCAACAATCAATGTTTACTGTCTCATCTAAAGGCAGCCTTCATCCTCTGGCAGTAGGATATTGCTGCCGTTTGTGTTCATGTAGGATTTCGCTTGAAACACGACCAAAACTTTGTTAAATTGCAGGATGACTAAGTTAATGACACAAGACACATCAACATGATTCTGTGATCAAACTCTCTCTGTTCCAAGCTCAGACAGAGCACATCTCCTGTTGTGCCTAGTTTGTGCCTGCATGGGAAGAACAGAGTCCTTTCAGAAGGTTAACGAGATGACACAACAAAACAGAGAGCTAGTAACTAACAGCTGTGCAAGGGTGAGGGAGAGCTGCTTAAATTCATGTCTGTAATTGCATGTGTGAGTATTTCAGCTTCAGGGAAGAGACTAACAGGAGAAGGAACATTTCCACTGGAGTTGGTTTAATCCATCAAGTCAAATGGCAAGTTCCTAGCACTCGTGTCACAAAAACACAGCAAGCAGAAAGAGCAGGCAGGCCATAGGGAACTGAAGTGTATGAGGAACACACCCTCCTTTGCCTCTAAACAGCAGAAGTTTTGACATAGTCACTTCTAGAAATTAGCCCTTACTATGTTTCAAATGCAGTAAACAGCTTGCAGCTTAGTCACTGTAGGTACTGAGGGCTCAGTCTGCACTCAAATGTTCAGTGCCAATTTGATGTCTCACCAGGCTTGCTGTGATGGAATGTAGGATGGAAAGTTGTCATGCGACACTGAAAACATAGTCCTTATGTTTCTCAGTGCATATTCCTTTGTCCTTATTCCTCTCTATGTAGAAAAGGCCTATTGATATTCTGCTTCTACACACTGTCAGTTCAGCTGTGTTGCTTTTAGTGCAACATGAATGCCTGCTGCTGCTGTTCTTAGTAAACATCATCTGTAAAATAAAAATTCTTGGACCACCACCTAAGTGCTAATGAAAAATGATGCATCAGACTGCTGGTGTCACTGCAGGTGTTCAATAAGGTGTCATCATCCTCCTGGAGGCAGTATTGACTCTATAATGCTCTTCAGAAAAAACCAAATATAGAGTATCAGCTCTTACAGTGCTAAAGCCTGCACAAGGGTGAGAATTATCACAATGTTTTCTACTGACCTGCACTCTGACATGGAATTATAATGTGTGGAAAAGTTAACTGTATGAGTGTCTGAGTTCAAACTTGCCAGTAAATTCAGGGAGAAGACGTATCCAACATATATGCCAGAAAAAAAGAAATCAAGAAGTAATAAACATTCAGTAATGTCAGCTTTTGGAAGAGTACAGTAACAAACCAGCTTTTACAATTTCTTTCGTCACAAAATACTCTGAAATCAGTCTGTGCATTGTACAAGTGAAATACAACATTAAAAGCCCTATTAATGAAGGATTTGTTTCTGAGGAAAAAAGAAAACTAAAAACATCTTCAGCTTCTCATCTGAACATTCATTTAAGGCCAGTTTGGACAGTTTGCTCAGGCACTGTCAAACATCAACCATACTGCAATTATTCATAAAACCAATAAATGTGCTGCACTGCAAATTCAGCCAAATTGTTTGGCTCATGGAAATTAAAAAAAAAAAAGATAAAAGAAAAAGGTGGTGCATTAGTTTGAATGGAGCAAATTGACTACCAAATCTACTACAAGATAGGTTTCAAAGATGGTATGATGAAAGTATCACTTTAGTCTCCTATTTTTTAGATCTAAAATAATAGAAAGGCCAAGCAAGTAGAGATGGAAAAAGAAATAAAAACTGTATGTTTGCCTTGATGGAAGTCAATCCATTATCTAATTGGAAATTCTAGTATCTTCCATCACGCTTTCTTAGCTGAAAATTAATTCTCAGAATTCATTAGCGTCACTACATTAAACATAGGTTGCAGCCATTTGCTGCAATCTCACAGCCAGGCTCCTAAGCACCATTTCCATTCTGCCACAATTACAAGCAAAGATGAAGCATTTATTAGCAGAGGATAAGAGCAGCCTTCCATCCACACAGGCCCATCTGAGACAGCCTCTAAAAATTCACTGGCTGCTTGCACTCGGATGATAACATTGTTGGAATTGCTGGGTCTGACAATGTAAACAGCCATTTCACAGGGAGCGAATCAGATGGCTGAAAAGGACAGATATTTATCAGCATTCATGAGCTAATATTTACTAATGAATAAATGGAAAGAAACAGATTTCGTAAGAACTGCAGTGGTGGTCTAAGTCTTCTGTGTGTTCAGAAATAGAAAACTAACATCACTCACTATTGCAGCCAAATCTAAGTCGAGCAGCAGCAGTTCTTTCTTTCAGAAATTCTCTTTCATTAGATATATTATGATCTATCTGACCCCATGTACATCCTTTAAAAAGAAAGAAATCAAGCAGCTGCAACTCTCTTATCTTAGTTACATCATGATTTATCACCAGTATTTTGGGGTTTTTTCAATTATTACATTTTGTGAATGCTACATTTTCTGATTATTTCTTATCTGCTAGAAGTATATTGCTGGAAGAAATTTTGTCTCATAACCCAAATATCCAACCAGACTTCAAGCAATTATTTAATACCTCCATGCACGGAAGATACATAGGTTAATATTTGGAAGAAATTATGACTGTGTATTAGACTATATTAGAGCTGGGGAATTCACACAACAGTCTCTGGGTACCAGTGACAGAAAGTCGCTGTGCTGTTCGACTGTAATCCGTTAGCTAAAGTCCTCACTGCCACTCCTCTGGTCCCTATCTCCCTGCCCCTCCCTGCCTCATCAGGGTGCTTTCCCCATCACCTGCTCCTCTCACACCTCTAGACCATCTTCCCCTGCCCTTCACATATTTCGCTCCTTGCACAAGTACCTGCTGTCTAGCAGTGAGGAATGTTTCCAGGACTCTGCTATTAGGATAAAGAACTTTCCAGGCTCTTTCCAGGTCATCCTAAGGTGCTAAGATCCTCTCATCCCAGTCCCTGAAAATTCAGTTACCAGACTGCCCTCAAAGATAGGATGTTCTAGAGTGGTTCAGCTGATGTTCTAGAGTGGAAATTTCCCAGAGGAAGAAGAGAAAGGTCATATCCTCTTGAAAGGAGGAAGCATTCTCTCCTAAGCAGGGAGAATGAGGTGTCTCGGTTCTGAGACTTTTTTTTTGACTCTGCATACTTACCTGATTACTTATAGATTACTTACTGATTTTTTTAGCTGGTTAAAATGCTCAGTAACTGAGTGTTCCTTCTACCTCGGAAACACATGTAGCTGTGGCAGGCACTGGTCAGGTACATGCAGCCAAGAGGTGGAGAAGACATTTCATTAGCTACATCTGTAATAAGATGCAGGAATGTGCCTGCTTCTCTGGAACTTCTTTCCACTTACAGGCCTGCCCAACCCCCACTGCTACAGGTCACTAATTTGCAAAAGTGAACTAAAAAATTGTGACAGCTTTGCCAACAGCATTTCTGCTTTCAGTCCTAATTCAGCAGGACTCACAGGATAGAAATAACCTTATCTTCAGGACTATATATAGCTGTCCCTTTGCAAAAAGTAAATGCTGGGCACTAGGGATATGTGTGTAGGTTAAATAGGTCTCCTGTCTTGCACAGCATCCCATGATAAATAATAAGGATTTTACTGTTCATTCTGCTACAATCAGATATCCGGATGAAAGACTGAATTTATGACAAAGAACTCAATCATCACATGCATGGTATAAATTCTGATGGTCAGAACACATTTATAACATTATTGATCTGCCTTTTGGTAGTAAATGCTGTAAATTACTAATCCCTCCTAAGAATGAGACAAATATTCAAACACTGAAATGTCACCATCACCTATTTTCTTAATAAATCTTCTTTCAGTTTAATGCTCAACATCAAGCACCATATAGTATAATTTAGAGCACACACCTGAAACATAAAGATTCTATCACACTGAAATTGTAAAATTAGGTGTAGTAAACACCTTTACCTCTTCTAAATGTTCAAAACTTACAGTAGGTTTCCCAACCTTGTTTGGGTTGAGTAAGCATTACAATTTATTTTGGCTCATATACATGGTTTGGAGAACAAACAACAGAAACTCTATGGAGTCACACCTCTTGCAGATCTTTGGCATGGACCTCACAGTTGTTCATGTTGAAATCTTTGAAATTTTACCAGTGACAACAGAAATACAATCAGAACAACTCTATGGAGCATCTCAAAACCACCAAATAAATTTATTTATTGAATGATGAAATTTATGAATAGCCTTTCACCAGGAATGGGTCTACTCTGTTTCTTTGGTCTCTCCTTGAAGGCCCAGAAAAACAAAAGCCCTCCATAACCTTGTACAACTGAAGCTTTTTATTAGAAACAGTATGTTTGGCATGTGTACCAGATATTCTCCCTTCGGTACCTATCCCACTTTGACACTATAGCATGCAGCAGATTTGAGGTAGGATTTTTACTACAACTACTCTTTAGAAAGTTGAAGACAACTGTATTGATTGTATATGTCCATTCCTCTGTATAAATACATACGTTTCATGCAATGTTCAAAAGTGGTAGAGATTTTTGTCAGGTACTATAATTCAGAATTTCAAGTTCATCTGCAGACAGATTCTGAGAGTCTACATTAATGAATGAAATGCAAAAATGTACAGATTTGGTGATAACCTTACTCATTGCAATCTGTATCTTTTTGAGATTTGCAAACCTTTCCCAGACACTGTGAAATTAATAAATTATGTCAAATGCATATCATGTTGTCAATGAAAGAAATGTAAAATATTCTTCATGTAACATGAACAGAATGTCACTAAACAATTGCTTAAATTGTGAAAAAACTTTATCTGCATTCAGAGAAATTAAATATAAATGGACCACTTAAAACCTATATAATCTAGATGATCTGTTATGCGAACAACTCAGAATGTAGACTCACCAACATGAAATTCAGGCTGTTAAACCATGTTTAAATTAAGTACAAAAAAGTGAGTTTATCAGGACAAAAAATTATCTTTGTACTGTATTTGCAATGTCATTGCTAAAAGTTACATTCTGATGATAAACATGCCCATAAATCCTTAAGTTCACATTTTGACTTTATTACTTCCTGAATTTCTTAATTCTTTAATTCCCTCCAGCTCAAGAATGACTAATTAATTCAAATAATCACAAGAGCTCATCATTGGTTAAATAAATTTAAAAGGAGAATGTCTGTCTCTGGAGATACCACTACTAATTTTAATTAAAATTAACATTTTGTGATGTAATGTAAATAAAAGTTATTGCATTCTTCTGCTACAAGAACATATTAACTCCTATTTATCCCTCAAGATCAATCAAGCCTTAAAATGCCAAGAAAATTATTTGTCACTGCTGTAGTAGTTTACACGGTCTTACAGGAATGGTAAAAATCCTGTGGATATGTAGATAAAACAAAGATAATTAATTATTTCTCACATGATGACTGGAGAGGCAAATTTTTCATACACAATCACAGTAGTATAGATGAATACACATACACAGAACTAAATTGACCTTATATCAATAAAGTATGTATGTGCTGCCTGTATCTTAGTAGATACCAAATACAAAATTAGGCTGTTGCCAGAAATGAGAGCTGAAATCGTGTCTTCTCTGTATTTTTTAAAAACAAAATATCTAACTCAGATTCCATATCTTCATTGTAAAAATTCTTATGGGAACAACACATTACAGTCTTCATCTCAAGTCAAGGTCAACAGAGCTGGGAATGGAAACAAAGATTCACCAAGCTAAAAACCATCTTGACACTCTCAATTCAGATTTTGTAAACATTTCATCTGACTAAAATGCTGCTGCAAAATATTCATCTCTTGGGGTAACAGTAACATAATTAAAAATATAGACTTCCATTCCTGAAATTTATATGTTCACTATTTTAGCAGCTTAAATATTTACCAACAATGAAACTCCAGCTCAGGAATGTTGTAAATCACTGTAATATGTTAGAGACCACTTATAAAAAATGCCTGTCGAGACAACATCATTTTAAGGGATGGCAAAATGGGGTGAAAAAAAGCTACAGTGACCAGGTTTGGCAACCTTGGCATAAACAAAATTACTGCATAAACCAAACTGAAATCAAAAGCTTAGCCAAAGCTACATGCTCAGTTTTGGTCAGTACACAGGTCTGGCCTGCAACTTGAACAGATAAGCTTGTTATGCAAATGATGTTAGCATCAAGAAGGAGGCAGATAATGAAATTATTCAAAAGCTAACCACTCATCACAAGGGTGACAGAAACATCAGGCAAGGTCCTAACATATGGATAAAAGGCAGTATGGAATTTATACAATCATTGCTTTTAATTTATCATAACTAGGCTGTCACAAGACAGGCATCAACAAATGCATAACTAATGCATATAAATGAGCCAATTATCAGTAATGGTTAAAAGGTTTGCAGCTGTATGATCCAATGCTTCATTATCTAAATTTTTCTAGAAAGTCCACTAATGTAAATCTAAGCCTCCATAAAAACATCTTGTAACCTCTGTATCGTAACAACTTTACTAACACATGCCCAAGAAAAGAGCAATGTTAGAGAGAATTCAATTTCAGTAGTCTCTTAAAGGCAGCTATAGCATAGGGTATTTATTAAAATTTTTGCATTTCTCTGTTAAGAGAACCATGTATGAGCATATTTCCTTACTTCACTGTGCACATCACTGTAAAAATGAAAAGCAAGGCTTAAGAACCTGCAAAAATTGATGATGAGGAAGTAATTAAGCAAAAGTAAATAATAATCCATATGATTAATAAGATTAAATTTCAATATATAAAAAACTCAAAGGACAAGATTAAAAACAAGTTTAGTCATAAAATATTAACATCTGACTTGACCAGTGCATGTTGAACTAAATGACTGAACAAATGCTAAGAAATGTTTCACTGAGTTTTTTGTATTGTTCTAAAGCTCAGCAGGGACTTCTAAAAGGGAAGACACCCAGAAAGAAAAACTTACATAACAATGCTGAAGGTGAATGCACAATTTTCCTGACACAGGAATGTAATCTTATTTACCAGGCAATGACTTTCTACAGCACAAGTGGAATATAATCCATTAGTGCTGGTCCCCCAGAATATAGACTACAGCCTTTAAATACAATGCAACCAATGTTTTTTATAACAGAATGAAATTCATCCACCACTTGGTGACCCTTGTCTTAAACACTGAATGTGCCATAGATCCCAATGTACCCTGCTGTGTAAACAAGGACATGCATTATGGAGAATCAGAACTTGGATCAGTCTGCTTTAGAGGAATGTACTTCTGCTACCTACACTGAAGAGGTTCTGAGTCACATTGTAGGAATAACAATAACAACATCCTGCCTCTGTAGGTCAAACTGTATCTCACCTTCCAGTCTGGTTAAAGATCAGCATAGTAAATAACAGTATTTTTCATAGATTACTAAAAAAACTTGCATTAGTGTTTTTATTTTAAATTTCTTCTAATACGGAAAGACATTACTACACAACTAGTTGAAAAAAGTATCAGGCAGGGATATTATACTCTACAAGTAATTGGATACACCAAGGAACCGAACAGATTCAAAATGCAGATATGCATATTTACAAAACTATCTTGAAAAGTCAGTACTGACAAGTGGTGTTATAGTAGTATTCCCCACATTACACAATTTGGGCTTCACATTGGAGTTCAGTTCCAACGAAATATTGACAAATACTAAAAATCACTCATAAAAGTTGCAGTAAAATTTTTGAATACAACTACTGAACTATGATTTCCTAGTATCACTGTAAAAAGAAAAAAGTAAAGCAAAAGCATATTTTAGTTTGATGGCAGCTGCATTCATTATGCTTGCCATACTATTGGTGCTCAATTAAATATATATAGTACCTATATATATACACACAACCTACTGAACCTCACTAAAGTGGAAAAAAGGCATTCATTTTCTTTTTATCTTTCAAATTCTTATTTTAAATTGACCAGCAGTTATTTTCACCAATCCCTTTTTTAACTCAACACAAAATTTCAATGGAAATCTATCAAGAAAATCAGGTCTATTTTATAAACCTGTTCCAGGTCCATCAAAATCAAGAGATACTCAAATGAAGAAAATTACATAAGATGATCAAACTGTGATGTAAAGCTTTTGAAAAGTGAAGCGTGGTCTAGAATCTATGAAAAGAGAACTGTAGTCAAAAACCTGAAAAAGCAATAACTCCATAAGAAAATTCTGTTTTCAGATTGGCACACACAGGTCTTGCTGAATAAGTTGTTTTTAAAAGGGAAAAAAACTCACTGTGAAATGAAATGGTTGAATCCTCTGCACCATTTTTCAGGATGTAGCAAAGTAGGTGGAGGGTTTCTGAAAAACAAAGATTTGAGTTTTTAATTGTTAATGTTATCTCACAGATCAAAGATCCTCCTGGTTCCACCAGGGAGAAAATGATACTTGAGAAAGTAACAGCTAAATTGTCCGTGTGGTACCTTGAGATGTCTGTTGGCTTTTTCTTGCTGTTGCTTATTTACTGACAGTTCTCTTTTCTTGTCCTTCTCCTTTTATGTCAATACCTTTGAAGTTGGTAGTCAGTTTACCTCACAGTGTACTTCCCAACATGTCCCTTTCAATTCAGCCTGACTGAAAATGCAATATTAACTTAGCCATCAAACTACTTTAACCCTTTGCCCAAGATCACTTATTCTGATCACAACTTTTATAGTATGGATAAGAATGACCTGTAGGATTTTCAGTCTGGGTTTCAATCTATATTCAGTTTGGATGATACTGTAAACTCTAGAACTGTTAAACAATAGATGCTGTTTTTAAACTGACATCTAGCAGACAGTATTTTTATAATAAATACTAAGACAGCCTTTGTAAAAATAATTTTTAAACTCTGGTACATCCCATGGTAGTTGACATAAAATTCTTTGCCTTCCTGATTTTTAGTGTTGCAGTTTAATTCCATAAACATACAAAGCAAGACCTATAGATCATATTAAGTGAACCAAATTTTAAGAGGCTCAAATTTAGGACAAATTTACAGCAGGAATTGTTCATAAAATCATATATTATGTCATACTATGTTATCCTCCAGAGGTTTCCTCTGCACCTTAAAATTTGCTAAATACTGAAGCCTATTTTAACTTTTTAAGATTAAACTTACAGAGGTGGTTTATGAAACCTTAATGATTTATCTTTTACTGCATTTGAGGTCACATATTACTGAAGTGGCAGGGAAAAACCATCACAGTAAGACTTCTTCTACAACGGAAACACACAATAACATTGTGGATTATATCACATCATTTATACTGTGGCCACATTCCACAGAATAACACTGCTTGGAAACATCTCACAAAACAAAAACAGCATAAGCAACGTAAATTAGTGCTGATTTGCTCAATAGTCACGAGTTTTTAATGCATATTCGTTGAAGAATGAGTTCCTTTGAACAATTACTCTAAAAAATGCAAGCAAATTGGTTTGAAAAAAATTGCAATGTGGCTTTATAATAGATGGACCATTTTGTTCATCTACATTTTTTGAAAACAAATTCAGCCAACAAATTACACTGCAGGATGACAAGTTTGCTGAAATTACTATCTTATTACCTTTCTCTTCTGTTTCAGAAGACTAAAGGAATACACTTTTCTTCATGAAGTGAAGAAATCCAGAATGTCTGAAATGCGTATTACTTAGCAAATTTGTTATTAAAGAGAAAAAGATATGATTGGTTATTTTCAATGACAATAACATTTCTTGGCTGTCTCCCCTTTACCAGGCTCATATGTTTATGCGCATCACAGAATCTTTTTTACAAGCATTAAAAAAAATACTATTTCTAGGTATACTTCTAAGAAGTATAAGAAAAAAAATCCTATGTCAAAGAAGGGTAAACTTTAAAACATCTTTGTCTAAAATAAAAATGGTTATCAGTCCAGACATCCCACATATGTGACCACTGCAAACAGCTTTAGGAAACAGCCAGCTGGGGTTAGTGTATGTTTCAGTCTTTATATTGAAGGAGTGGTACTCTATCAGACATTTTGGATTCTGATGAACAACCAGCTTCTATTATGCTGTGACGTGAACTACAGCGTATTTCCTTTTAGAATTATACTAGCACTGTCTACTGAATATTTACAGTGAAGTTTTGAATTTCATTGCAAAGTAATTTGCTTTTTCAGAAGCTCAATTACTATTAATGAAATATGCAGTTTTGCCTTTTCTATTCACAATGTTCCAAAAGGCTTTCCAGATGGTAACAATGGTGCTGACAAAAAGCATATGGTTTGCAGCCTTTGTTAACAATCTCACAAGGAACTTTCTGAAAAAAGATGCAGAGATACTTTACATTAGTTGCAGATGTTATGATGGAGACATAACATGGAGACATGGGATTTCATCATGGAAGAACAGATCAGCAGAGGACATGTCATTCAGGAAATACAGCTTGTCATTTGCAGGTTAATGATTAATGGAGAAAGCCATCTTTTTAACCATAAAGAAGATGTTTTATCTAACAAATTACTAAACTACTAAGCTCTCACTGATACCTACTCTCTTTGGCTGACCCAAATCAACAACCAAGGAAGTAGTAACTACAGATGTTATCCTAATCTTGATACTTTTGCATTTGTTGATAGAAGATACTATCCAGTATCTATTATTATTCTTAGTGCTTTTGTAGCCAAACCATTCAACTCTGTACATAGACAACTATAAATTAATGTTTCAGGTACCCCACCTACAAAACTAAGCTGATAAACAAAACCAGAACCTTAATTCATTAGCATCTGTAAATTACATTGGTTTCCCTTGGTGAAAAACATGACCTTAAATACAAAGTAAAAAATCAGTCCATCCTTTTCTGGTATCATATGAATAAATGATTTCCAGAAAGAGGCATAAGAGCATCAGCTTCCTACCTCCACTTTGCCTAAGACACTAGAAACTGTTTTGTGGTGGTAGTAGAAAACACCACTCTTCCATGGCACCTTCAGTTGGGCACTTTGCAATAAAGACTCTAAGTTCTAGGGTACTAGGAAAAGGCAGAAATGCAAAGGTAACCCTAATCTTTTTTCATAAGCACACCTGGTCTTTTGCAGTTTGAAATTAATAATCCATTAAGATACCTGTAATTCATATCCTGAGTCATATCTCATTAAAGAGAAAAGGTAAAACAATTCACATGCATCATCAGATGCTAAACCACAGAGAAACATTTGCCTGACCACTTCAGCTCAAGGATCAAACAATTTTGGATTCCAGACTGTGTTAATTCTATTATATGGAGTTCTGTGGCTTTTGTGTACTTTCACCAGCCAACAACATTGCATTTTCCAACTCCTATTTCTGCAGCACTCAAACACATTCATAGAAAAACTAAAAACCTACCTCTCGTTAACTTGCTGACATAACTGAATCTAATTTTTAAATATATAATTAGAACACTCTGCGTGCAATCTTTCAATCATCTTTGCCACACGTACAAGAAGATGAAGCACAATACAGTCTTATTTTCTATTATATTTGATGGAAATTGTGAGAAGTAGATAGGAATATTATTGGGAAAAGCAGCTATAATTGGGTTTGTCTTTTGAAAATGTCCTCTTTTGATACAAGATGAGTAATCAACCATTTATTTCCCAACTTTGTCTTTTTTCCTTTAGTTCTTTCTATAATTTCTAATTAGTCACAGAACTACATGCTCTATTTCCTTACGCAAATGCACTGCCCTTGTGAGTAGCTTTTCTATCCTTGTGCTCAGTGCTTTCCACGGTCACACTAACGCTGTTTTTCACTGGGAGTTTTGCTTCAGCAAAGAATGCAGGGTTGAGACTGTACAAGACACCCATACAGGGGAACAATGTTCCTTCTAAGGACAAGAAGACATTAGCAAGCTTATCAAGCAAGAACTGCTGCTGAATTCTGACTGATACACACACAGCTGTATGCTGGAAATATTTTAATCTATACAGCTTTATGTGTTCCCATCATTCAAACTGCCTCCAAAGTCACAGCTGGTGAGGCAAAATTGGTCATTTTACCACAGTAAGGTAAGATGCAGTCCAGTGAGCACCACTCATCCTTTACAGGTTAAACTGTGAATTAATTACAGATCATGGGTAATAGATATCTTTTGGTAATGAGAAAATAAATATTTCTATTTATGATAAAATTTTAAAAAAGGAAAACACATCTACTATTTTCTAAAGTACTTCAGTAAACATATTCATACCTTTTACCAACAGAAATCACAACAGTGCCTCCAATTACCAAACTGCAACTGATCAACCCACCACATTGTTTCTAATGAGAAATTAGCAGATGAACAACCAACACCTGTCACCATGTACAGGCTCTGACAATCACCATCCCCCACAAGCATGTTGCAAACTATTCTTCTAGCTGATAGACTGAAGAGACTACAGTTCTGTTGACAGTTTCCTAGGTTTATACCTAGGAAAAACAGCTAGTTTTTACATAAAAATACACTCTTCATGCATATTTCAAAACATTAAGTGAAACAGCCAAAGAAAAAGGACAAGTTCAACCACATCTAATAATAAGATTTCCTTAAAAAAGAAAAATAATTATTTTTACTAAAATACATGCATAATTGACAATAATTAATAGAATATAAATTCTTATGCAAGTTTGAAGTCCTGACACTCCAAAGCAGGACTCTCCATCTTGGGTAAGCCTCCAAAACCAGCCAGGTAATTCTCAAAAGGGCTCAGAAGATTTCCTGATACACTTGGTTTGTGGCCCATCCAAATCAATAAGAGGTGTTCACCAATCTGAAAGAAAAATTCAGACCCTAAACACTCTCCTATTCATCTGTCCCCTACTAACGTCCACTGAAGTTCAACTGACTTCCATTAATGTATTTCACCAAAGCCCACTCAGCAGGAAGCAGTGTACTGTTATCAGCTCTGTGAAGCTAAGACAGAAATTGTAGAAACTTGCAGAAGTGGAGAATCAGTACAAAATCATCCCTGTATATAGAGGCAGGCCTCTGAAGTTGCTTTTTAGGTCAGTGGAAAGATATCACCAATCTGAATGCTGTTATATGGAGCCTCCATGGTTGGGAACCACAGCAGCAATTGGCTCAGGAGACCAGGAGATCAGAAAGAACACAGGATTTACAACAAAACTGGAAGCTGTATCAGAAGCGTGGGATTGCGGCAAAATAGCTCCAGGCCTAATGAAATTGTCTGCCAATTACGTTGATCTAGGGGACTCCAAAGGCAAAATGCCAAGAATTCTTGACAGAATCAGGCACCAATCTCCCTTAAGTCTTCTTAACCAGATCTGCAAGCATTGCATTTCCATGCCTATACAGACAACAAGGCATAAACCATATCTTAAGACTGTACATACCAAATCACAGCATGTGAGAGAACTGGAAAAGGTAGTAGCTACATACAGCATCTTTAGTTTCTTAGGACTCAGCCCAATTACTTAAAACTTTCTTGGGCAAGTGAAGAGACTAAGGCTAAATCATAGTACTCTATATAATCATAGAATACTGAGTTGGAAGGGACCCATCAGGATCATTAAGTCCAACTCCTGGCCCTACACAAGACATCCCCAAGAATCACACCACATGCCTAAAAGTATTGTCCAGATGCTTCTTGAACTCTGTCAGGCTTGCTGCTGTGACCAGCTCCCTGCAGAGCCTGTTCCACTGCTCAGTCACCCTCTGGGTGAAAAACCTTTTTCTGATATCCAACCTAAACCTCCCCTGACTCAGCTTCATATAATTTCTCTGGTCCTGTCACTGGTCATGAGAGTGAAGAGATTGGTACTTGCCCCTCCCCAACCCCTTGAACCAATATTGAAGGCTGCAGTGAGGCCTTCCCTCAGCCTGTAGACCTCTGTCCTGGCTAGGAGGTACACAAGAGACTCCCATGATAGCATCTGCATTATTTGTTTGTCCCTTGATTCTTATCTGGAAGCTCTCAACTGTGCCACTGCCAACCGTGAGCTCCATATATTCTAGCCTTTCCATTACATACAATGCCACCCTAATCCCCATCTTTTCCAACTTGCCTTCTCCTCCTCAGGCCTTTAACCATCCAACAGGGCACTCCAGTCAGAGGACTCATCCCTCCAGGTTTCAATTATGCCAGTGACATCAAATCTCTAGGACTGAGCCAAAGCTTCAGGCTCCTGTTTATTCCTTCTGCTGTGTGCACTAGTCTAGAAACATTTCAGGTAGCCAATGTCTCGTGAAGCAGATTGAGGGATCCTATGATTACTCATTTTCTCAACTTTTGGCACACCGTCCCATTACTCATCACTGATGTTTTCCTTTGGTATGGCTGGTATTTTCCTCTTTCAAGCTAAAGTTCAGTCAATGAGTCCTTGCTAGCTCCTCTGCTAGAGCTCTTTTTCCCCTTTGAGAAAGGCATATCCCCCTCAGGTGACAGTAGACCAGGTGCTGAACAGATCATCCCATGGCAAATAAACTCACAATTTTTCCAATTAAACCAGTCTCAGAGCCTTGCATTGACCTGATGGATCTGCCTATTCTTATCAGTATTATTCCTTGCAACTGGAAGGACAGACGAAATCACTACCTGTGTTCCTGATCCTTCAACCAAATGTCTCAAGGCCTGAAGTGTCTTTTGACTGTCCTCAGGTTTCTATTTGTTATTTCATCACTACCAGCATGAGCAACCAATAACAGACAGCAATTAGAGGTCCTTACGAGACTGGAAAGTTTTCCAGTAATGTCTCTTTCCTGAGCCCCTAGGGAACACTGGTAAAATGATCTTTGTTCTGTGAAAATGAAAGATGCAGTATATCCTATGGAAAGACTGGAGGAAGGGGGGAAGAAGGAGTATGCTCCTGCTGAGTTTGCTCTCCAGAGACCTTTTCACTAGCAACTGATTCACCTCTAAACAGTGTCGTCTCCTTTCCCACTCTCCCCCCCTCCCTTTTCTCTGAGGACTCATTTTCTTCTGTAAATATCTAATTCAAAAGTGTTAACATATAACTTCAACAACCTCTCTTCTATAATTATCAAAGCCATATATCTATTCAAATAATGGCTAAGCACCTTAATTCTAGCAAGGCTATGATGCTTTAAACCAGGACCAAAACTACTGAGGGAAAAGAATCGGTTAAAACCAAGTAGAACACAAGACATTGCTGCCTCATTACTGAAACAAAAATATTCTTCTTGCTTAAGTATTTTACTATCTTTTAATTACAGAAACAGAGTTATCTGATATTCCCTCTTCGCTGGAATTTTCCATAGGCTATACATAGTGACAGAAGTCTGGACTCAATCCAACAGCATATGAGGAATTTATATTGAATTGAAAGTTAAATAGACTGCAGGATTCTAATTAGCTGGAAAGGTCAAGGGTAGTAATGCACTTTTTTGGCTTTGGAGTTTTTTTTGTAATACAGTCTCCTGATCTAGTAAAAGCCAAACTAGATATCTGTTTTCCCTCTCTTGCAAGAGAATGATGGCAATGAGATCTATAATACATAAATACATTTGCTTCTTTTTGCTTATGTTTTTACATGACTATTAATTTTGCTGCCACTAAGTATGTGACTTAGCAGATTAACAATGAAATATGGGCTCAGCTGCAAAACAAATTCAAACTCACCAATGAACAAAATATCAACTAGCTCTTTAAAGCACACTTAAATCAAGATTTATTCACATGTCTCCTGCTTATAATAGTTCATCAGGCAGAAAAATAATGAGTAAAAATAAATAGTAAAAGGTAGTCAGCTCCAGAATTATGCAAAATCTCCTTCTGACTGTCAAGATTCACTTTATGCATTGATGAAAGAGAGATGCTTCAGGAAGACTATAAACAGGCTGTCAAAAGATGCTTTCTAAGAAACCTCCATCACATGAAAAATCCGTGGTTCAAAATGGTATATATCTGATAAACACCACCTTTAAAGTAATGAGTATGGACAGAAATAATGTGCTAAGCACACTGAATTATCTTGAAGGTCAAATAAGGACCTTCAGAAAATGTATCAAACCAAATCTCAGTTATGTAATTTTTTTAGTCCATACAAACAGAAAGAAAATGGATGAAAAAGTATTGCAAAGTGTTCTGCTTGGGAACATCTGGATTATCTTTGACTTTTTCCCCTGAACATTGCAATTCACAGGCCACTGGTTTCAGTCAGATTTGGCATCTGCAAGGTTTCATTAGCCTTTTTCAGAACCTGACAAGGCATCATTTATTTCTGTCATTTATTCTTCAGTTTCCAGTTTCAGTTTCTGGCTTCACTGAGACAGAAACAAGTGTTTCATTTCAGAAATATTTTTGGATGGAGGGGAAAACATACAGCTTTGCATTCCAGTGGTCAAGCTTCCAACCAAAAATTCAGCATAATTGACTTACAATTATGCTTTGTTATCTCATTTATTCACAGAAGTTTCAGAGAGTTGAAGTGGCACAAGCAAATTAAGAGCAATTGAGACAAGGGAAGTAACAGTAACAATTTTTATTTATAACCAGTTCTCATCTTTAGTGCAATGTAGTATTTTGCTTTTCTATTAAAATCATTGCTCTGTGAATTTGCAAAGCAGTAGAATGTCAGTTGCCAAAGAAATGAAAATAGGACAGCAATACTTCTGTGCCTGACTGAAATACATATGGTGGTGTCTAGACACTACACTTCTGTAGCTGGAATATTAAAATACTGCAGTTACACAGCATATTTGTAGAAATTTATGGGGAAGAAAAATATCTTCTTACATCTGAAAGTGAAAATCCCACAGATAAATTTCTAAGGACAATTCCTGAATTGTGTGTGTTTCACACTGCCACTGTACATCAGCCAGTTTAAGAGACCCGAGTAGGACACCTCCCTGAAAGCACAGCTCAGTGAAGCAGATCCACTCTTGGAAAGCTAAAAGTTGGCTCAAGAAAGACTCAGAGGGATGCTACAAACTGTTTCTTTTAGGCATAGGAAGATTGCCAAGGGAAGAACTAGACCATTTGTAGTCTGACATGGAACAGTGTGCCACTGTCCAGTGCTCCTGCTGAGATCTCCCTCTGCCCAGGAGGGCAAAGCAGAGCAAAGGCTCTGTCATGCCATGGTGACTCTGCCAGTAGGTTCCATATTGCCCTAGAAACAAGGTAATACAGGGTACCTGTGATTTTTCAACTCACTGAGACATGCTTTTCAGGGCCTTCTTTCCATCAACAATTAAATGTTTTCACTACATTGCTCCTTTGAAAAGGGGAACTTGCTTCACAAAACCACACAAGGTTTTTTCCGTTTTTGCTTCCTTACCTTAATTTCTTTGGTCTATTTTAGCTCTTATTTTCAGAGAGGAAGACACCTTCTTACCCCTCCATTTCACAAAGGCGAGCATTTTCTTAGTTGAGCCTCTACAGAAGTACAAACAAACCTAACAGTAACCCCATAAAAGAAGTTTATCACCACATGATTGATGTGGCTGGTACTGAACATGCAATTCAGTCATTACACTCAGAAAAAGCAAGCACTTAAACCCTGCACTTTCAAAGGAAGTAAAGATCTTTGTATGTTATGATTCAAACTTATCTTTTTCAGCTTCGTATTGTATGAACTGGTATTATTCTGATGGCTCTGTCAGTCTAGTTCAGAAATAAACATTAGCAGAAGGAATACATTCATTAAAGGTGGCATATTTCCAACGGACCATTAGGAAGATCATTATAAATATTCTGAAGCAACAGACTGAAAAAATGCTGAAACCTAAAGAAATGTACAAGATGTGTAAGAGTACCATTTTTAAAAAAAAAGGAATTATCATTTAAGGTAATGCGCCTTCTGAGCAAGAGGACTGTATGTGGAATGAAATTTATTTGCTCACTCTCCTATTCCATCCAATAAGCTTTATTCCAAAATAGTTAAATTTTTGTCTGCTTAAAAAAACCCCAACTTCAATGGCTTATGAATACCTGTACATTATATCTGGGGTGAAGACTAATAAACACAATATGAGAAACATGAAAAATTTATTCATTACCAAAAAGGTCCCATGACTGCAATTCAAATAAACCCTCTCTTAGGCAGAACTAAATGACAATAATATAATAAGACTGTATCCAAATAAACCTGTAAAGACACTAATGTAAAACTCACGTGTTCCTTGAAACAGTTGAGACAGGCCATGGAAAATATCTTGGGGAAAACATTGACTCATGTAAGCTCGGAAATCTAGGAAAGGATGAAGGCAGCTAAACCACATGGAAGGTAAGAGCCACTAATGATGGACATAATGTGTAGCAAAGTAATTAGTGATGCAATAAGAGACCAAAAAAAATGCTACAGAGCTGATCTATTAAAACATCATGGAACACAGAGGGGTGATTTTTTCTTTTAATGCAAGATTTAATCCTCACCTCATGCTGAATATTCTACGGTAAGCTCTGAAAAGAAGGATCTCCTGGATATGTTTAAAAACTCAGAGAAAACTGAAGAGTTGAAAGAAGCAATGGTAAATGACAGACATAGGACAAGGGAACATTTTGAAGTGGCACCTTAGCAAAAGTAAAAAGACAACGTCAAGATTGGGAAAAATATCAAAGTACTAACAAAGTGAGAAGAGCAAAATGAAAAAATGAGGGACAAAAAAGATGATAAAGACAAAGAAACCAAACTCCCCAAAGGCAAAATTAGGATAGAGAAGCAAAAATACATCTACAATAAAAACAGAGGATATAAGATGGAACACAATTCTTCCTTGCTTCCTGAATTTCCTCTCAGTAATTATGAGTAACTAAGGTGATTACATACTTTTTAACATGACATGAGCACTCAATTTTCAATAACACATAGAATGTCTAAACAAAGAAGAAAATTATACTTTCACAAATTCAGATCTCTGGTTTTGTTGCAATTTAAGACTTTTTCTGTTCTTTTTGTGTCCCCAGACAGTTCAAGCAGATGCTGCCTGCTCTCAAAGTCTGATGTGTTTGCAAGCTGGCAACAGATCATGGATCATCAACTTGCCCAATGAATCTACCTTATTGTAATTCAAAACATCTTTATCCAGCACTTACAGTAATATGTGAACAGTCTGATAAGAGGGAATCTGATATAACTATACTGAGAATGAAGAAACCTAGCAGCCACATTTTAGCTAATTTAACCGAACTAAACTGCATAAAGTCAATCACTTCAGCCAGCCAAGTAGAAAGATGAAAGATGTTATTACTATTTTTTTTCCTAATGCTCTCAGAGACTGTGGTGCTGGATGCCAAAGCAGAGATACCGACTCACTCAAAAGGAAAAATGTTCCTTTCCCCTGTCACTGTCCAAGCTACTGAAGAAAGCTTTGCTCAGAAAGAAGAGTGCTCCTTTTCCAAGAGCACAAGGGTTGCTTTGTTGCTTCCTCTGTTATCACAGACATACCTTTTTTTTTGTAAATACAGCTCTCATTCACGGCATCTCAACAATCATTTGCCAAGTAGATAAAATGCCAGTCTTCAAGATCTTAGATACATACTTTATATCTTAGAGATCTTATATCTTAGAGATAAGCAGGGCCATGTTCAAGTTACCACTAACTTTTTTTTAGATAAACTACAAAAATTTTTACACTTTTTCAATAAAGCAAATATAAATCTCTGTAGAAATAATTACATATGCCTTGGAAAATTCACTTTGTTTAGATAATTTTTACCAGCTTTTTTTCAGTCTTCAAACCTTTTATACCTTTATATCTGTTTGTTTTCAATGCCAATTTTAAAGGGTTACTAACAACACTAGACAAATTAGTCCAGTAATTGTTTATTCAGGCTGGCTAAGTAAGTAAACTACCCTGTTTACCACTCAATTTCCTCCTAAAACCCTTATATGCATGAAGTGAACATTTTTCCCCACAGTACAGACTAACACAGGCTGGAAAGAACCTCAGAAGGTCTCTACCCCAACCTCCTGCTCTAAGCAGGATCATTTATGAGTTCAGCTCAGGTTTCTCAAGGCTTTGTTTTCTCAGGTCTTCACACTTCAAATTCATTTTCAGTCAATTTTCAGTAAGAACTCTTCAGTTATCATGGAAGTCAGCACTTTGAAACCCAGCCCTTGAACCCCAGCCATGGCTTTGTATCCCTACACTCCCGAGATCACATTTAGCCATATACAAATACTAAACCTCAGCACAGAACTAACAGGCCATTTCACCAGGCCTGCATCATTATTTACCACTTTCCCCCTCTTCTATTTCCTTTCTCCATTCCCTGCTTGCTATTTCTTCCAACAGCACTGTAACATTTGTGAATCTAGCACTGCAGAGTCATTTCATCTGACTACATTCTTGTTTGTTCATATGTAAAATGTGGCCTCTCTGCAGAGAATGACCTATCTAGAGTCTTGCCAGGCAGTTTTTCCTTGGCCTCATGACAGCTGTGGAAATTTGCACCTCCTGTAGGACCTCCTGGGAGAAGCTGCAGTACAACAGAAATCTAAATGGCATTTCATGATCATGAAATGAGCCCACTGAAATCATTATTACTCCTGAATACTGGAGTTATAAAGATTTATGACCAATGCCTACTCCAATAAATATTTCTTTAAAAATTTTATGAGTTCCAACTTATGACTATATCTTTGATAGGAAAGAAATATAGGCCACTAATTGTTAATAGTAAACGTACAGATATGTGTAGTGTATTATTACTGCACTAATCATGAGTAATTATTAAATATACTGCATAAAATCTTAACATTAATCAACCTGATATCTGCAACAAGCAAATCAATACCTTTCAAAGCCCAGCTCCTTTTCAACAAATATGTTTGCAAATAGTGTGATTACTTTTTATTGCGTATTTCTGAAAATTACTTTACAGAGCAAAGGACATAGGTATTTGGCCACTTTTTATTACAAAAATATAACCAACACGCATTCATTACGATCCTGAGCATAATTACAATCTTGCTGGAATGTGGCTAGCACCTAAAAGGTTCACTTTATTCTGCTTCTATCAGCCAGTGAATAAATTGCTTTATAAATATGAAGATCAATATTCTATTTTGAATAGAGAAAAGGCATCTATTTTTTGACTACGTCCCATGAAAGTCCCTGGAACTGTGAAATGTACAAGGTGTCTTATTCAGTCTGCAAGACCAAACTATGTGAAGAGATTATCTTTTGTTCATGCAAAAATCTAATTTCATTTACTTGGCTCAATTAATTATAAATTATGTGGGCTACTGAACTCCAATATTAAACATAGGCTATAAAGCTTATTTCAGAACCCCACAAGGCTGATGGCATGTAATGAAGTTTCACTTCTTTAGGACTGCACTACAGAACAGAATTTTATAACTTTCCTTCAAACAGTAAGTTCTAACTTGTATTTCCAAGGCACAAGTACAACCTGTACACCAATGGACCTGCAAAACCACCTGTTAAATGCACAATAAGTCAACAGAACACAAGTTTGTGTTTTGATGTCTGACAAGGTAAGACATTGCAGGCAAAATATTAAAGTTTTATGAATGAAAATTTATAGCACTGATATGACTTTCAACCAAGACAGTGTTCCAGACTTCAAAAAAAAGCAAGTTTTTTGCAGTCTCTTCTTTTTCCTCCATGACTGACAGATAAGCTTTATCACAATTTCATATAAATACCTCTCACTAAAATTTAGTCACACACACAAGAGACTGTATGGTCTGAGTAACCTGTCTGTTATCATTACAGCTCTGACACCACATAACTTTCTAATCACAAAGCAATTAAAAAGGGGAGTACAAGTTTTCTACTATGCAACAAACTTTAATTCAAACATCACCTTTTCCAAATCCATTGCAAACAACCAAACACCTCTCTGGACTAAGCATGAAGATGGTTATCAAGGTAAGGTAGGCTGACTATGGATGTTTGATAGCCAAGAAGTCTAAGGGATGTTTGATAGCCTGGAAGTTTAACTCATCCAGTATTTTCCTCTGGCAGCACTGAATACAAGTCTCTTGTGCAACTAGACTTTAATGCAGAGCTCCCTCAAGGAAGTTCAGTGTGGGACCATCATGAGTCCTCCATTGTGGGTAAATCTCATGCCCAAAAATAAACGTGCTATTTGCAGCCTTTGTATGCAGTTGCAATACTTGGTATTTGGGAGCCACAAAAAGGAATCAATAAGGCAATAAATTTTCCTTCTTTCCAGTATTTAAAGAATTTAGCAGAGTAACTAAGGCTTTATTTGCCCGCAGCTGTTTCATAGAAAAAAAAAAAAAGGGGGCGGGGAACCCAAACAAACAGAGGAGTTTACACAGTTTAAATTCTGAAGGATCATTTTAAAAGGGAAGCAGAATGCAATTTTAACAGACCCTAAGAAGTATGTTTCATGAATGTTCACTTAATACCAGACCACGACATTCTTAAAATTTCAAGCAGGGAAACCTGCTCTGGTTACCTTGGTGATAAACTGAAGACAAAATAGCACATAATTGTTGCTGATGTCACTGCTCCAAATTGTTTCCAAGGTTACAGAGTACCTCAAATAATTGTGATGTTTCATTTCTAGACTGTATTTGAAGCCCATTTTCTGTTCCCAGTAAATTGCTTAGTACTGCAGGTAATCTATCTAAACCTTATCTATTAAGCATCAGCAGCCTCTCAGCAACCTATGGTAAGGATGTAGGCTTATATGTGGAAAATAAAGCTGCCTAGTTGTTTACTGAGCAACATGACTCCCGGACTATCTTAATTCTTTTTATCCTAAGAATCTATCTCTATAACAATATATATCAATCAATCATAAAAAACCCCTGAATATTAAATGTCTCAGGGCAATGCAATATTACATATGAGCTATCTACCTGAAAGGAAGCTATACCCTGGGGTAAATTGTGGAAAATTGGTTGTAACTATTGTGAGATTTTCTCACAATCTTCAAACCCATTTTAAATGCAGAGCACAAGTATTTTGCTGCACTAGAAATAAAAAGCAGTCATGCTACATCTTCTCCATTGCAACGTCCAGTTTACTGTGCACCATAGCATGAATCTCCTTAAAAATCAGTAGGTACTCTGTGTAAGGATTACACTGACAGTATTACTGCCAAAAGAAAACTACAGACAATGCTGTTAACTGCTGAAGTCCTGTCAAGAAACAGGGAGCAGTTTTCAAAGCACACTAAAACCAACATAATTTTAGTCTACAATAATAAAAGCAAGACTTGCTAGGTCAGCTCTATCCCCTAAATCTAACTGAAAAATATTTCAAATCCTCACTTCTGAAGGAGACAACAGTAGATGTCCATCTCCCACCTCTCCTCCTGCTGGATGTGCCTTTCATCACATGACTGCTCTCAGACTGCAAGGCTTGACCTTGTCAGCAAGAAATTTTCCACTAGAGCAAAACAAAATGGCATTCACAGTATCTTAGCAGTCTGTTATTACTTATGCAATGGATTTCAAAAAGTAATAATTTACTTTAGAAACTGGATGACTAAAATAGTTTATGTGCATTTAATGCACAAAATTAACTGCATATGGAGTCACTAAAAATATCTGTTAGGCATCTCAGCTTTTACCTAGGGTTTAGAGGCAGCTGAGTGGAGCATGGAGAGTAACACAGAGCATCAGAAGTGATTATTTTTTATTTGCTCAAAAAATGGTTGAGAGCTGAGCATGTTTATTTTCACGTTTATTCAAGTTTCCTGATGAATTCATTTCAGCTGCGTGCATTTTAGCTCTTCTGTGTTCTAGCAACAACCAGACTGGCAGGAAACATTTGGTGAAACAGTCTGTTTTAAATAAGCACCAAAGAATATACCTATAAAACAGTACCCTTCTATTCATGAGAATGCCAGTTGGAGGAGAGACTCTTAATAAATCAAAAATCAGAAACATACTGTGCAGGCAAAGTCCTCCTTAACAGCCAGAACAGTAAATGCTTACAACAGACTATTCAACAGCAAGCCACAGAGCACAAATTACAATTATTTGCTGAAATTAGGCTATGAATACATATGAACAAAGAGTGCATTAGCAAAATCAAATTCTATCTCTAAATGCCTTCTAAAAGGAAGAGTAAGACAAAATCAATGAGAAACAGGCAGTTGTAGATAAGTTATGTGATAACTGAATAGTTAAAGAAAGGAAAGGAGGGAAATTGCACCAAGATGATTTGATTTTAGGGCTAATTCCCTACTGTCTTATGTAATATATAAAAATACTTATAATATTCTACCACCTTCTCAAATATATTAAAATGTCATAAGGTAAACGGAAAACAGACCCCATTTTGTTATGATATAGCTGCTAACTCCACACACTTCAATTTCTAGACCTACTGCCAGACTTAAAAGCACAGTTATAGATGCATACTTGGTACAGCCTTCTCTCTGCTTTTTAAATAAGGATGATATAATGAAGGTAAAATTACCCTGTTAAACTCTGGCACAAATCTATCTGAATTTGGTATTCAAACCCAAGGATGCATTTGACTTTTTATCAAGTCATATACCTGTTAGTAATGAATAAGTCCTGTACATCCTTATAAGGGCAGAGTCCTTGCCCTGAAGTATTTTGGCACTGCTGCATATTCTGAGAGAGTGACAGTAACAATACTAAAATACCTTGTCATCTTAGCACACAACTGTTTCCCCATGGACTTAACACATGTACTGCCAAATCATACAAACACCTCCATCCACCACTAGAGGTGTACTGCAGGGGCAAAAATGGTCCAGTCCCATTCAACATCTTCATTAATGATGAGACAGAGTGTACCCTCAGCAAGTTTGCATGTTCCCCACCGGTGAGGAATGGCTGCTAACCCCAGGGTTGTGCTGCCATCCAAAGGGAAGGAACCTCAACAGGCTGGAGATACAGCAAACAGGAACCTCAGAAGTTCAGCAAAAGCAGTGCAGAGCCCTGTACCAGTATTTTCTGGGCGCTGACCACCAGGAAACAGCCTCACACCAGAGGAACTGGGGGTTCCCTTGGACACCAAGGTGAACATGAGCCAGTTCTGTGCCCTGGTGGTAACGAAGGCTGGTGGAACCCTGGGCTGCCTTAGGAGGGGTGTGGGCAGCTATACTGTCCTACAACACACGCTTGTGCTTCTTTCCCATTCCAAGCAACAGCAGTAAAAGTGTATGCTACACGATATACCAGGATCATGTCAACACCAATGGAGATGGCAAAATTACAGAAAAGTTGGAATATGAGAGGCTGCAATATGAAAGGCTGTGTCACAAAATGTTAGTATTTAAAATGTCCCCACAATGGATCTGTTCAGATGGATGGAACTACCTGTAGTACACCAGCTGCCTAACGTGTATACAACAAAGCAAGGTGAAGGTGCAACGGGCTGTACCACAGTCACTTTATCTACTGAAGTTATATTCTGTTGTCTATTCTCTCTCTTAACAAGATCATACCTTAAAAATGACAGTAATTGAGTATACGTGAAGAATTTCTTCAGAGTTTATTTACCAACATAAAAGGTGAGTTATGGTGGCACAGAAATTATGAAGATACTGCCTGTGTACAAACTACCACGAAGCTGAAGTTGCAATGGGGTAGGAGGTGGTTTGATCCTGCTGGATGCAGGTCAGCTGCTAAAGCATCAAGCATCAGTAAAATCTAATAAGTACTCCCAAAAGCTGTAAGTTTCAACACAGTACAACACAGTTTAAGAACAGCACCACTCAATGACTACTCACAAGCTCAATTCCATTCCACTCCTGACTATTTAACATGAACTAATGAAGCATAATAATTTTAAATGAAATTTCATTTAATTCTCAGATTTTGTGAGTTAGAAAATCAAACTGCCATTTCTTATCACCAATCAATTTTAAAACAGGTGCCTTCCACTTCTCCACTCATGTCTATCACTCAAGAACACTTGAGTGATAGACATGAGTGAAGAATTTGGTTTAATTCCTGTTAGTGTCAGCTGTCAGTGTAACCTAGAAAAATTGCTCTTTACCATGTCCCTGTAAAAACGACTATATATAAAGAGACAGATCCTGAAAAGCAGGATCTTTGCAACATGATGTGAAATCCTCACTTTACACTCGTACATACACCCCATCCACCCCTTCCACACTACTATACCATCTTTATCTCCTCTTTGCCACACTATTTTTTATAGCCATTACTTTTCAAAATTTCAAATAATTGCCAGTGATTTGTCACGATACCCTAAGAGATAGTACTGAGATGATGTAATATTTCTCACGAGATAACATAGTTAGAAGAATTTATGGACCTATTTTACTTGAAAAAGCTTAGGCGTAATGCTATTTGAGAATCTTTCACTTCGTAATATTTTTGCCAAAACCGACACACCTAAGTAGTGACAGCAGATGGAAGAGGTTAAAAGTATCAACTCCCAAATTACCAACTTCTCTAGGCCACCTTCCTTTCATAATTTAGACCCTTCTGTTGGAGATTTGAAAATATATTCTAGGCAGATGACAAGTTAACAGAATAATTTCATGGTTCAGTGTCTTCGCAGTATGATTTATCTCTTATCTCTAAGCACTGGAGGTCCCTTTTCAGGAGATTTATTAGTTAGATCCAAGAATCCATTTTGATGAGAGAGAATATGTGCATTATTGCAAAACAGAACCTTAACATTTGCTCTAAGATAATGTCTCCTTCTCATTAGTTTTAAGAAAAGTCCCATGCATGTGCCGTCACAACTATTTCTAAAATAATGCACCTGCATACAACAAAATGTTCATGAACAAAAGAGGCTTTTTATATTTGCATTAGTCAAGGAACTTGTATCCCCTCCTCTTCTAAATCTACATAACATACATAGAAATAAGGTCCGGAATCTAATGGAACATGTGATGTAATAATTAACTAGCATTTTCTTTTCCACTCCACTTTTGCTATCAGGTATTTGCTGCAGACAAATTTTGTAGGACAAGAAAAGTTTAACCACGGGAAGTTGCTTAAACATCTGGTTCACAGCTCAGGCCATATTATCAGAAGTATGAAGTTAATACCTAGACAACTTAAAAAAAACCCATTGTGTTTTCAAAAACACTTAGCATGCAGCATCTCCTGTTGTGAAACTAGTCAGGCTTTGAGAGAAGTGCAGCACAGTGGGATCACCTTTTCTCTTACACCAAGTTGAAGTAGTTGGTGATTTCTGAGGGTTCACCTGTCCTCTAGAAATAAGATATTTTGTTAAGATAAATTCAGTCCCCAATCACATTTTATGTTGCTTGACCAAATGATAGAAAATCTGAATTTAAATGGCCTCCTCTTCCCACAATGCCATATAACACATCTTGGGACTCTATGGTGTATCCACAGATGTGCTCCTCTGCCAGCCTCTGAGCTGTTCAGTCTGGAGATTAGTCCATCCCTGGTTTAAGTTACATAACACAGACATGAACCTAGAAGCAGTTAAGTTTAACAGAAGTCCTTGACTTGAGTTCTACACACCAAGATATCTCCAATGATCTTGAGGGTATTTGACTGCTCTGACTGCCAGTACAAAACCATTCATCTAATGGTTGATTCAAATCCCATAAAGCCAAAGTAAAGACTCATTGATTTAAATTATACTCATTCAAGACTAAGGTCTAGCTCTGCTGCTCACTATGTTGAAACTCAATGCCAAGGCTAAAAGCACAATTGGCTCTCACTAGAAAAAAAGCCAGTGACTAAACTGACATAGAAACTTGACCATTTGAGAATGGAAGAAGTCTACAGAAACACACACACAGCCATTTCTGTATCTAGTTTTGGCAATTTTGCCAATACTAACATTTTAAAATATTCATGAGAATAGAGTATTAAACAGTGTTTGATAACAAAACTTGAAAACCACTGCAAAGCTTTCTATTAATGTAAAGAAACCAGCATCACAGAAAACAGACCAGTCTAGTACACAGAACGCAGTACAAACAGAAAGATATGGATCAACTGGAGTCAAGAATGTAAGCAAACAAGTAACTAATTCTTGATAACTCTCTGACTGAGTGATGTCTAAGTGTTTTTTACTGTAAATGGCAATGTCACCTCTTGTCCCAACTACAATCAAGTCAGCCCAATCAACAAAAAATTATCCTGGGAGAACACATACAGAAATCACATACAAAAATCAATTAATCAATAGCCCATTAAGTTTACTGCTTATTATTACCCATTACATTTATTGTTTGTTATTTGCAGAAGCTTTTTGCACTTCCAGATAAACAGAGCTAGACTGTAGGGAACCACAGTGACACCATAACTGTGCTCAGAGGATTTTGGATTGAACAATCTCAGAAGGTGAGCTCCAATGCTTCCATGTCACTGCTGGACACTCAACACCCAGGGCCCAGAAGAACCACTTAGAGTCTGAGAGCATCAATGCTCATGTTGAAAAGGCTGTTAAAAATGTGTGAATTTCAGCCTAGTTATCAGGAACTGCTCCAAGAATTCTTCTGAACTGTCAAGCTACTCTAAGAGGGGAATGCACTTTCTTGTCATATTTGCTGTCCCTCTGAACTGATTTCAAACAAGTACCAGGAGAAAAGCTCTGTCTCCTATACCCCAGGTGTTTATGACATCCAGCACTCATTATAGTTCACTTCATCTAACAAGAATGCATAGTTAGAAGCAGTAGGGCTATAGCTTATGTAATGCACAGCAGAGCAAAATATCTCAACTTAAAAACTGATATTATTCTGTTTGGTAAATATACAGAGATTATTTGATTAATCAGATCACAAAACAAAGGTGAATTATCTATGTCATACAGAGATGCAACAGCACATAGAGAAATAGGTAATCTGTAGACAGAAATCAAAGATCCTACATGCCCTATTTTTTTGTATCTTCCTATTGCTTGCTCTTACTTTTGGTACCACTTCTGTCCTCTTACACTATTTTGAGCACTGATAAAATTTTTAGATATTGTTTAAGTAATCTGAAGCCTCCCTTGCCTTAACTGGCCAGACACCTTTTACATTCATGAAAAGGCAACAAGATCAATTGCTGCTTCAGTATAAATAATTTTGGAAAGAGTGGTTGTAGTTCATGTCTGAGCTGGGGAGAAGAAGATAGCTGTATGAGCCAGAACCCAGCACAACTGCATCTGCATATAAATAGACTTAATCAGAAATGCAAATTGCAATCAGACAAAATTTTAGAGGCCTATGATAACTGGGTAGATAACAAAAGGTCAAATACTTGTATTGCTGAAGGCTTTAAACTGTTAAGTCAGTGGTGATTCTTCATTAGCCAAAATGTGGAAAAGACTAGTACATGCCAGCCTAATCAATGATGGACAATTTCTATATTTTTTCTATTATTACAACTGTTCTGTTGCTAGACTCTATTTCATGCTGTCAATCTCACTTATTCAGGAAGACTCAATGAAATGAAAACAAATGAAATCAAATATAGACAGTATGAAATAACACAGCTAATTTACATGACTATATATAGAAAGGAATTTATATCCCTTTTTCATATCTAATCTAATTCATATGAGATTGTCCATGGATGACAATACAAATCTTCACATTTTAACATCCTCAGGTAAATGAAAAAAATAAATTATGATTACAGTTTGCTGAAACTGCCAGACTGCTTCATAGCACTGACAAAATTGTATGTTTTTCTTTTACAGTAAAACAAGCCTAATGCTCTAGGGGAATAATATTTGAAAACATTATTTAACAAATAATGTTAAAGTAACAAATGCTGCCGTCTCCATTTGAAAGAAATGTTTTCATCAGTAATAGGTAAGAAAAGTTCTGTTGGAAGAAAGGTACCTGGATATTATATGATTTTATATTCTAAAGTAAGAATAAAATAAATAAGTCTTTATAATTTCAAGGCATTCTAAATAAAAATTGCTGTAGAAGCCAGACTAAAAAAGAAAAAAAAATCTTTAACATTCCAGATGTTTATTGTCTTTCTGTAGAAGAGATTCTTAGGATTTTAAGCACAAACATTTGCCAAGTAGTTCTCCTTTGAGTAACTGCCTTTGAACAAACTAGTGAGTGAGGAGAGCCACCTAGTGCCATACCTTGGAATTTTAAAAAGGGTTTTCACCGGATGCATGTCAAATAAAGGAGGGTCTCCATCCCCCAGTTCAATAGCTGTTATTCCCAAGGACCACACGTCACATCGAGCATCATAGGAGTAGTCATACTGTTGCTCACAAGCAATGACCTATCAGAGGAGAAGCAGAGAAACCAATGTTTTAATCTAATTTACAATTCATATCATCCAATATAACACGGAGGTACTTTTTTGAGTCATGTCTAAAAGGCTATGTAGCTATCAAATCCATATCACTTTTACCTGTATATACCAGACAGAAGAAACACCACAAAAAGGTAACAGAAAATTAGAACATCTCTTATGTTTGTTTTCTTTAAAAACAATATCTTTATTTTTTTAAATACATTAAGCTTCATGGGATGCTCCAAATATCTACACAAAGAACATCAATAATAATTTTTTTGAAAGAATGACTTACAGAGACCTATTATAATAGCAGAGAACCCTACTGATGTTATTCTTATTTACTTCTGTGACTATTCATGGGGATAGACCGATTTGCATAGCTGGTTTTTAGATAAGGATATTCCATCAGTAATTTCTGTCTTTTTTGTTGTTGTTGTTGTTTGTTTGTTTTCTGTTTTGTTTTTTATTTACTGCATTCGAGTAGTTTAAAAAATCTTAGGTAACATGCCATATACCTTGTCTAAGAAAAATGGAAGTGAGCAGGAATCTCTCCTTGGATATCAGAACTGTTTTACACCACGGACTTAATGCACGCTTCCAGACAACTCACTGATCACATTCTAATACATTGACTATTCATGTCAGCTGAATCTAAATGTGAGATTCAAAGCAAAGTTTAAATTTAGCCCTTATCTTTACAAAGGGATGAGACAAAAAATAACAGCCTCACTGTGTTTTACTATGATTTGGAATTGTGTCTCATGTTTGTCTTCCAAAATCTCATAAATTAAATAAGTACTTTAAAATAATTTATGGGATCCTGGCATATTGCTAGTATAAACTTCCATATCTTTTCCCATAGTTTTTCAAGTATCTTTAATAATTTGTACTTAAGATAAAAATAACATGTCCTAGGGTGGCTGTACCTATGTTCTAGAAGAGAGTTTATATTTTTTAAGCTTCTGTATTACTTTTCAATTCCTGTGTTAGGGCTTCAGTTTGGAACAACACTTTGCACAGACCGCAACATACAAGTCAGCAATGCGAGTAGCTGCTGGCAGAGAGTCACCTGTTATTAAAAAACCTTTCCTGAGAAGCTGCTGAATTCATCTTAACCTCTGAGTTACTTTCTCCATAAACTGCACCTAACAAAGGCATTCCTGACTCTGGCAGTGATTCCATCCAACATGCCCATAGAAATTGTCTGTCTCTCATTTGGGACTCTTGACCCACTGTAGTGCACTCATCATTTATTTTATCAGAAATGGGGGTGCTGAACACAGTTGAAATAATACTGAAATATCTGGGGGTGGGGGAGGTTTGCATTAAAGTTGCACATCAGTTAATTCTTTTTCTTTTCCTAGAGCAAATCAGTCAAGAAAAATGAAGACGCTTCCAAATTTTTTATCAATGTTTTGACAAGTGTTGAGATCACTCTTTCTCCTCAATTTTTTCAGTTAGTATCCCAGAGAAAGGGGAAAAGTTGAAATACACACCACAAAAGAGGTTTCAGAGATTTTTTTCCTTCAATTTGAAGAGGCAGAGCTTTGTTAGTTAATCCAGTGTTTTTCAAAATTGTCCCACAAAGATAATTTCTCCATCTCCCTTCTCTTCAACAGAATGTCTTAAATGAAAGCCCTGGAATAATTTTTAGTTCTTCAAAATGTTCACTATAGCTTTGATCTCATCATGGAGATCTCTCTATCTCATGAAATATTGACAGTAGACAGCTTCTACACAGCTCAAGCAAAGTGTTTTAAAACATATCCATTTCAGAGGCCTTTATGATAACTTCATTTTCTTAAAAGAATTTATGAGAGAGAAAAGTCAAATGCAAAAATTTGGAAAGTCAGCGTAGAGATCCATCAGAGATACTTAAATAATATATTCTGAAGAGGCTATCATTGAAATTTTGCTCAGAGATTGAAGAGGAAGATTATATTTCTTGTTTATTTTGGGAGTTTTCTATACAGTTCCCCAAATAAGCTGTATATTGAATAAGACTTCCTCAAAAAAAAATTCATCCAAGTTGGCTTCTAAGGCCATGACTTGGAAACCTATCCATATGTGGCTAACTTTATGCACTGTGCTTTCCTTCCTTTTTTAACCCATGAAAAATATTTATCTGCTTAGTATAAAATCTGCTAAAGCCCATTTTCCTGGAGGTGAATACCTTGGAAGTTGCCTGGATTCTCATATGCATACTGAGTCCTTTGCAAATACTTGCCTATTTGTTCTCTAATGCTATGATGCAGAGGAACACAATCTCATTTTCAAAAGAAGGAAAAGAAGGATCTGCTCAAGGTCACACTGGACTTCATCAGCAATGCCACACACACAGCTGAATGTGGTCTCCCACATTCAAAGATATTATGGTTTTTCCCTGCAAGCACATCACAATTGCTTCTAACTACAGGGCAATGACAAACTTTGCTGTGTATGTTGGTCTTACAAAGTTTAACACACTACACTTAGAGCTTTTTTCATCTTCACAGTGTATTTCCTATCAAAGAGAAAGGAATGAATAGCACATCTTTGTGTCTTCTGCTCCACACCTAACAGATACACCTCCAGTACATGGCAGTACAACGACACTATGGCAAAATACTGCCATTCTAACCAGAGGGAACGGGACACCATTAGATTCTTTTCCATCCCATTATAGAGGCTATGGGGATTATTTTAGAAAAAATATTCCCCTTAACATATATGATTTTTATAGAAGACATTCAGCCAGTGGACCATATGGACCATTAGCTTGACAATAGCGAAATTAGCCTCACAGAAAAGATCCAAAATTAACCACTGTCTTCACCCAGTACGCAGAATGTACATGCATGCAACAACCACTTTGGTTTGAAACAACTGTTCAATTTCTGTGTAACTTATTATTAGAATCTTGCCAACTGATGTACTCCTTGGAGAAATGCAGATGCGACTAATTTTGATTTTTAAAACAACAAACAAATTTTTCGGCTTTTTCCTTGATGAAAGATGTGCATCTGCAGTTTGCTTTATGTGTTGGCTAGCAGAGAACATTCTCTTGCAATGTGAAGAGAGTCACAGTTTACAAGCCAGCCAAGTCTTTGGGAATGCTGCAGTCTTGTATTGCCTTGAAAACTATTTCTACTCCCTGCAGAGCAAAAATCTCTAAGAGACAAAACCAACAGGCCCTATTGACTTATCTTTCTTTATATTCCTATCTCTGTCAGGAACTCAGAGACACCTTTTTTTTTTTTGAAACATCTCTACTTTTCGTTGGAGTTTTGGAGCTGAGAGTAGCACTCAGCACTGCTGAGGCCTGCTCTGCCCAGTGGGGTATGAAGACAGAGAGCCCAGAAGACACAATGTGAAACTGCAGAACATGCTTCTCCCTTTCTTTCTTTGTGCAAAGACAGCACATTTCTACCAATTTTATATCCAGCAAAATCCTCCCCTGCTTGTAAAAGCGAAACAGAAGACGTAGTTTGCTTTGCTGCAAGCATTATGTTCATGGCAAAGCCTCAGGGGGTGATGTAGCTAATCTTGAGATTTGCTAGTAAACATAACAGGAATAAACACTGAGTCTTTCACTTCAGCCTGGGCTGGCTGCATGGACACAGTGGCCTGGGTTGCTAAGGAGACAGGCTGTCATCTTTTGTTTTAGATGTAATTTCATCACAATTTCATGCCCAGTCATACTGCTGTAGGTTGAAAACCATTCAAACACTAGAGAGAGAACAGAAAGTGTGATGGTAGCTGTCAACACTAATTGTGCTGAGGGCCACACTGGTACAGAATGAGGGGATAGGGAATTCACAGGTCTGGAAAAATGATACACAAACAAATCAGTCATACTAAGTGGAGGGAATTTAGAGAAGTCAGTGCCTAGGCATTCTGTGTGATTTACAAGTTGTACAGAAACAAAATTTCAGAGACACATAAGTTGACTTATATCTTAAAAAGAAAATTTTGTATTCAAGGATCTAATTCTGCCTGTTCTGAAATCAATATAAACATTTCTCTGAACTTCAGCAAGTGCAGCAGCAGATCAAAGGTGGATTTAGAAGAAGGAAAACAGTTAATACAGAGAACTACCTATCATTTGGACAGTGAACATACTGACTTGCGCAGAGAGAGAAAGCTGTACACATGTTTAGATGAAGCAAAATACATCAAACCGTTTTAAGTTTACCCAGAATTATTAGAAGTGAACTTACTTTCCCTCTGCCTCAGTAAATACAAAGCAGAGCTGCAAGCACAGGCTAGTAACAGCAGTGCAGGTGTGCTACTGGAGAGCACTGCTGCACCACGAGCGCCCTGAGCCGCGCAGGAAGGAGCCCGGAGCTGCTGGGGCGTGCTGGGCTCAGCTGACACAGCCAGCCCAGCAGCTCCTGTGCCGTGTGAGCACTGCTGAGAAGCACTGCGCATGGAAAAGGAACGTGGCGCTAAGTCGTCACCCTTGCTGCAAGGAAAACAAGATTGCTAGCTGTGCCAGCCAACTGAAAGCAACCAGCTGAACTTGTGGGCTCCATCTGACACTACACAACCCAACTTCATTTGTTTACATCAGTAATATATTACATATTCTTCAAATCCCTATGTAGCAACACCAGAAAAGGCTTTCATGATAGCACATAGCAGCACTGGGGATAATCAATTAGACAACCAAACTGATACTTATCTATCTCTCCATCACTTCCTCATTCCATCTTTTCCTTCTCCTCTTCAAGCACATTCATATATTGAATAAAAAGCAATTTTGTGATTGAAATTGGTTCCATATTCCTGCATTTTCTTATATGGATTTCAGTTCCTTATTTTGTACCATTATACAAATGTTTCCATAGTATATCAGAAAATAATTTGTTATAAATTTTCCCAAAATAAGTAGTAAATGACATTTAAAATAAGTCCTATAAGTAATTATCACAATTAATATTGATTTATTGTAAATTAATTATATGTCAAGCAGTCAAATTTTACCAGCTGTGAGTAATAAATTTTTATTTTTAACTCGCCCAAGGGAAATATTTCTGACACCATTAGACTGTTCTGGCAACAGGCTACATTTGTAGGGAAACATAATACCTTTTACTGGATCAAATGATATAGCAAAGAAAAACAGGCTTTCAAGCACAGAAATCATGCTTTCATACCATGAGACCATCACTACTCATAATAATACAACAGGCACATTTTGCTTCTGATCTAGAAATATACTCCTTAATAGTGAGTGTATATACTACACACCTCACACAGATTTTCAAATGGTCTTTCACAAAGAAAGCAAAAACTAAGAGCTCCTCCTCCTCCACCCTTCCAACTGAACATATTTCGTGTAGGCAACTCAGCGCAGACCCACGTGGTACTGAACTGATTTTCTCTGATGTTTTGGGCTTGTTGTTTTGATTTGTCTTTTAAATCTTTAAACACCCTACATGAAAGATTTACAACCCTTTCATAGTTGTTGAAACAAAATAGAAACAACTCCTCCACACCCCTTCACAAGACTACAGCTATGTCATCAATGCTACTGGCAATGCTCCCTGAGGTTCCTCCAGCTGCCATCTAGTTTCACTTGCCATGCTAGCCCAGGTGGGGCTCTCCTGGAGGCAAAGGAGGAGGGGATGCATTCTGCTAGATTCTGCTTTTGAGGGAGAGCTTGCTGGTGCTGTCCTGCTGTGCTTTCTGCCTCTCTTGTATGTAATGTCCTTTAAAGTTTGAAACCTCTGTATTCCATTTCAGACTCCTAAATCCACTGTTTTCATTATGGACTTTAACCAACTTCAGTATAACTCCTTACTACAGCAGTTTGTTAAAGCTTCAGTTTGAGAGTCACAGAAAAGAAGAAAGCAGAGGAAAAGCCAGGACAGTAAAGGCAATTTCCTTCATTTCTTTAAAGAAATAAAAATCTGTATTCAGAAATCTTTTTAAAAATCATCTGTCAGCTGTCATAAGGTGGCATCTCAGAGTCACAGGCATTTCAACCATGTGCAGCCATTTAGAGACTTAATCCTACCCCACATTCTGCCACTGACCTCCTGTAAGTTCTTAAGCAAATCACTTCACTTCTATGTCCCTCAGTTCATCCCTGCAGTCTTGCCCTATCTATTCAGAGCAACTGTTCCCACTCTTCCCCCATGCCTTCCCACACTTACACTGCTGTAGTTCCTCTCTGGCATGCCTATACCTGGTTCCACATGAAGCACAGTGCTGCCCTCAAACGCAGTGCTGCATTTTGAGAGGACAGCTAGTATTTCCTAAAAATAATTGCCAGTACACTGCAGTGTCCCAGCACCTTAACCTCCCGAAAAACAGAATGTAATTGCATAATGTATGTCAAGAGGGAAGTTCCTTTTCACCCTAGGCTTAATACAGCATCACATATTATTTCATGCTACTTACCTTCTACTTTAACATTTTTTATTGCATTCATGGCAAATTATTTCATGCTACTTACCTTCAACTTTAACATTTTTTATTGCATTTATTATTTTTACCCCTTAAATGTGTGGGATTTTCAAATATTTCACTGTTGATTAATTGTGATGCCAGATACACACAAGTTCTATAAAAGCAGCAGCAGATTTGTTTCTATCAGTACAGTTTTACTCTGAGGAGAGTTGTTTGGGGTTTTTTTGTAAATTATGCTTTCAATATTATCTCATGTACTGTAATTTACAAGGCAAAAAGACTATAAAACTGAGAAACTGTAATAAGAGCTAATTTAATAATCTATCTCTTATCACTAGCTATACAAGAATTGCTACTATACTTTCACAGAAGATATTAAAATATTTTCAAAACTTTCTTTATTATAGAAGGTGTAATATTATTTATCACAAAATAAGCATTCTTTTCCACTGTACAACTGTTTTCAAATGGCTTTCAGGCAGAAAAGTAAGCATATATCCATTCCTGAAATCTATATCCTATTTATACTAAGTGGTGGATTCCTACAGCTCATTATAAATCAGCATGCACAAAATTCCTTACTTAGGTGGCAATTAAAAGTATAGAGAAAATATGCATATGAGAAAAGCTAATTTTAGCAAACTGACCTTGAATCTCTTGATGTAAGCAAAGGGCTGACAAACAGAATAGGCTGAAATATGACAAGATGAGACTCTGCTAAATTACTTCATAAGAATGTATCACTGTACCTGTTTAGAGTTAATTAAAAACATGAAAGGAAAGATGGAGAGGGACTTTTTACAAGAGCATATAGTGACAGAATAAGAGGGAATGGATTCAGACTGAGGGAGAGTAGGTTTAGATTCGATATTAGGAAAAAATTCTTTACTGTGAGGGTGGTGAGGCACTGGAACAGGCTGCCCCATCCCTGGAAGTGTGTAAGGTCCAGCTGGATGGGGCTCTGAGCAACCTGGTCAAGTGGAACGTGTCCCTTCCTAGGGCAGGGGATTTGGAAATAGATGATCTTTAAGGTCCCTTCCAACCCAAACCTAGGATTGTATGATTCAATAGCCCCAGGTTAGTATTGGGCAGTTAGTATTAGTAGTGGTGGGATTATGTTTTCTATGCTGTATTTACAATTAAATGAATTTTTCCCAAATTCTAAGACTTGAATACAGCCCTTATTGTAATAAATATTGGCTTCAGCAGAAAAGTTATGCAAGGTTTTTGCAAACTTTTTTTTTCTTTTTGCATATTTTTAAACTTAATTTAAATTTAAACATTAATGTAAGTTACTTATGGGGTGCTTTTTTACCATCTAGTTTTGTTAATTTTTTATTAGATTATGCAGACACACAATTTTGTACTGAAACAATGCAAATATTATTCATTGTTTCAGGATTAGACTTATTTCACACACACATGATCAGATTTAAAGTTTTAAATGAATACAAAGGAACACTGGGAAAAGAAAGACAATTTAAGCTATTCACCCACTGTTCTAACACTTTGGAAATTTATTCTGATCCTCAGATGTACTGAATTTTATCCCAGGAGAATGCCTTGATTCAGCAGGAGAAAGGGAAACTGTGTCTGGGGCAATCTTACTGATCATTACTTCCTGCTGCCAGCAGGGTAACAAATATTCAAAACACAGAGTTGAAACAGCGTTACCTAATACTGCGACATCTGAAATAGCTCTGAAAATAGGAAAACAGACCCAAGATTTTACCTCTGCTTAACTCATTATTACAGAATTCTTATATCTTTACCACAGTATCACAGCTTTTCCTACTCATGTGTCATATTTCAACAGATAATCCTTCAAAGGATCAACTATATTTTAATTATGTTTCTTTTAAAATATAAATATACATTCACCAGTATAATTTTTAGCAGTTATCAGTAAAATATAACAGCATATTCCCTTCAGTTTTAAATTTTCTTCAGCATCTCTCCAGTTCTTTCTAACTTCAAGTATCATTTTCTATTTCCATTCTTAAAACTAAATTTGGGTCAAACATGTACATATATCTGTACATGGGGCACATCATCTTGAGTGTGATCACATGCCACACCAAGGGATGCTACCATGCTTAGAACTACAGATGTAAAGGCAGTTCAGTACAAAAGCTTCAAATCTGATTTATCCTGCTAGCACATAACACAATTTATTTATCTATTTCTAATATCTAGCACAATAGAAGCAGATTTTAGGTAACTTAAGTGTTTGATAACAAGCAGCTTTAAACATACTATCCTGCCTTATTTATCTTTTATTGGTATGCTTGTATTCAGTGTTTCAGTTTCTGAGAGTCTACATTTGTAAGTATGAAAAAATATTAATTAGGTTAAACAACAATTATTAATTTTCAGTGACTCCTCTTTAAAGCTGCTCTCAAACTGGCTTATCCTTGTCACATTCTCTGTTGCTTCCTCACAGCCTAATTTTTACCTGTATTTTCATTTTTTCAGCAAAATTTTTTGTGAATCACAAGCTCTGCTCAAGGACAGCTCTTTTTTGTCCTGATACTGCTAAGCAAGCCTCAGAGTCATCAGAAAAAAAGGAGCCACGGTGCTTGAGTCACTCAAATAATAAGCAGTTAAGCTGCTACTTTGAGTGCTGTCAGTAAGAACATTGACTTGAAGACCTTCCTTACACCACCCTCAGACACTGCTATTTTCCTATGAGCTTCTGCTATTTTAAGTACCATGCCTTATAATCCCTTTGAAATGTTTTGCAAACTTAATCTTAAAATGTGGTTTTCTTCATTTTATAGAGCATTCATGGCCCAGGCTGATCTAGTGATTCCAGTTTTCAGTGTGTTTGTCTCCTGCTTATATCCAGTTATTCCCATCTGTCAGCTTTAAACATCCTGCATCATTCTTCTCCAGGTTTTCTTTTTATGGAGTTTACACTGGAAAATATTTCCTGTCAGCTATATTCTACTCTGAAACAGTACTGTAGTCTCTTCCTCCAAGGCAAGCTTTTTCATCTCCCCTCTCACTCCCCCTTCAGATTAAATCCATCCTTCTCACTGCCAGATGAGATCCCATGATTACCTTATGCATTGACTGAGGTACCTATGCTTCATATCCAGATGAAGTCCAATTGAAAAAAAAGCCTTCATGTTTTTTATTTCTCTGATTAGGAACATTTCATTCCTGTTCAGTTATTTTATGATATTTTGGGGTTTGAAATAAATTCTATCCTGTGTCAAAAACCTTTAGACAAAAAGATTTTGTGTAAATGAGTACAAAAAACTGAGTTAAGGGCCTTTCTAGTGTTTACTGATCTCACCACAATCTCATCTAGAAAACACTCTTCCTAATAAACTGTTACCCAAGCACACATTTTCATTTTCCTTTTCTTTTATTGCAGTCCTAATCTTCGATCTTTCACATAAAAATCTGGGTGCATATTTTAAAAATACAAGAAAGATCTCCCCAGAAATAAAGTACATTGCATCCTGCATATCACTTGAAACCTGTCGTTTATATGAGCAACTGCAGTGATTTGAGCAAGCAAACCTGTCATTTAAAAGCTGTTTCCACACCAGCACAATGGGTATCTAAGCCCCTTACAGCTGTTTTGCTGCCCCGGCACACCTGTGAAGCCTGGTGTGACTCATGGCATGCAAATGTAATATGGGTTACTATGCCTATGGTACTGGGTCAGTTCTTTCAACAGATCTTTTCAAAAGAGCAAGAATTCAAAGCCACACCTGTTCCTGTTTGATATGCCATGTACATATCATACCTTGACTACATGTGTGCTGTACTTTCAGGTCAAAATTTTTCAGATCAAAATATCTGTTTATCTCTTTGGCTTTCTGCCACGAGAATAAATATCTTCAACATGGCAAGGAAAATAAATTTGGTATAATTACTGCCCTTGATGGCAATTATTCAAGCAGAACAGTACCACGAAAATAACCTATTATAATCCATGTTCTATAAAATCTTTCATAATATGTCCATTATTATCTGAGTAGTATTTTATAGAGGTCTCATTTTAGAAATGTCTCCAATCAAGGTGATTCCATAAATAATGTTTTCACAGTGGTTTCTAAGGTATCTTGTGTCTCCTTTGTGACGTAAACTGGTTGTTATGGAGATGGTGAAATATCAACCATTCTTTGTGAGACTGTGCAAGATCAATTTTAGACCCCTTGCAGCAGCATATTTTCTCTGCTCAGCCATAATCAGCCTTCCTTAGCAACAAAAATAGATGCATAAAGATTATGAACTGTTTTAAAACAAATGTTTGCACAATACTTTTAACTCTTCAAACTACAGAAGTAGACCTGTGTGCATTTGTAATATATAAATTCCATCCCAAATTCCCCAAAACTCACATGGCCTTTAACAGAAAAGAGCCTCGTACTGTTACAAAGGCTGGAAAACTTACAAAAAAACAAACAACTCCTGTTTCAATCCTTGTTCTTAAATTTCACAATCCATATCTTTCAGAAGTACTTTGTGGTCCTTAAAGCAGAGAATATAAAGATTGATATCTTGTAAAGATAAAACACATTGTTGAACAAACTTTACTTTGGTAAAGTACAAATTTTTGCTCAACAGTGTGTTAAAACTTTTAGAGCTTCATGAAATAGAAGGCAAAGGGTTAAGTCTGGATAGTAGTGTGTAAAATAATGTAAGTGAGATACTTCAAAATGGGCTAAGCTACCTATATATTATTTTTATCAATTTTTTAACCTATGCTAGCCCATGTGTCTAAGTTTTAAGGCCCCAGTTAATAATTAAGGTTAAAGAACACATAGGTCAGCCAGGGTTTTGCAGTATGCAAGACTGGAAAAAGGAATTCCTCCTTCTCCCCCAGTCCATATTTACATCACAGACTAGCACCCCAAAACATACAATATTTGACTGGAAAGTCATAACATTCTTAGGACCCTCGTTTATTTGTAGATTTGTTGTAATTTTATGGAAACACTATAGAGAAGAAAATAATGATTATTAGAAATCCATTTTGTATACTCTAATAGTATATTACTTCTACTGAACAGAGGACAAGATGTAAAGCAGAAACACAGCCATAAGGGAGGGAAAAATACCCCTACCATGGGGAAGTGGCAACAAAGTGTGTATTGCCAGGAATGGAGACAAGGCAGACAGGCACATTTGCCTACCTCAGGTGCCATCCAAAAGGGTGTTCCCACTGAGGTGTTTCTACGCAGCCGTGTGCTGGTGAGCTGGGCTGAAACACCTGCAGCAAAACAGATCAAAGAAACTTGGCTTCAAATTCACTGTCATTTCAGTAAGTTTATTTCAAATATCTGGAAAACAAAACCCAAACTTGTGAGCACAGCTGCAGAATGCCTGGCCAAAGTAGGTGCAAATTATTTGTTTGATTGATTTCAGCTTGCTGTTTTCTACAAAGTTTATCAGTTTTGTGTTTTTTTTCTGTGAATGACTCTCACTTTGAAGCACTTTTACGCAAACTCAAAAATTCCATTGTCACATAAATATCCCAGATTTCTTTCTGCTGTTTTCATAAGTATAAATGGGAACTATTAAAATTACATCTTGACTTTAAAACTTCTGTTTCAGAATGCACTGTCTGAACATCACGAACTGGGAAAGTGTTCACTAGCATACCTGCAGAGGCTCCTGTTCAACAAAACACTTATGCACCTGCTTAAATCTTTTCCTAATAAGAAAAGCTCAGAAGCTCAAGCTCACACTGCAGCTTGTACTTAGGGAATTAAACACATACTTAAAACATTAGCTTCAGAGCTTTGCTGACTGGGGCTGGACTACTGAAGCACAACTGAAAAAAACAAAAGAATGAACTAGAGTGCAATCAAACAATGTTAACAAATCAGAATGAACTTTGACAGCAAATCTTCTGTGCTCTGGTCAACATATTTTTGAATGAGTTCAGTTCAGTAGCAGTCCAATGAGGTGACACAAAGCCAATATTAACTTAGAAATACATTTTGCTTTAACATTTTTTAAAAACAAAAGCTATAATGGTTTGCTCTTTTGGCATTACCCAGAGACAAAAATGAGCAGAAACACATATAATACACATTGACTGTTGCCAATAAATGAAAAAATAGACTCATAAGTTAAATAGTTTGATTTCTGATTTCAACATTCAATTTTACATTTGTTTTTAATTTTTCAGTGCAATTGCAAGTCTTCAGTGATTTTGTGAGTACTGCTGGGAAACAGTTAACAGCTAGCACACACTACTCATTTCAGTGTGATGTCTCTTCAGTCACCTTAATTCACAGCTGCTATCTAGGGATATTCCAAAACAGTGCAGAATACCAAAGAGCTGAGAGAGGGTGAGCATGAGCATAAATGAATGATAAGTTGCAGACATTTTAGGTCAATTTACTGTGGCCATCATTTATTCAAATATATTATGCTGTCAACAGCAGTTGAGGGAAGAAATGTGTGTTATGTTGAAAAAACAAACTGTAAAGTCATCCAGTAAAGAAAAGCCTTAATTAAAGATATCTGTGCAACCCTCTCTGTGACCTAATATCCATCTCTACAGCCTTGAATATGAAGCAGCTTTTTTAAAATCAAGATTCTGCCTCATTTTCTCGACTGAATGGATAACATTCAGTCATAATAACTCATATCAATAGGTCATAATTTAATTTTTTTAACCCCATTGATTTGAATTCTCATTTCTTATTCAATATATCCAATCCTACACTAAATTTCATTTTTTTTTCTTTTGACATATTTTCTTCCCCACTCACCAAGCAACTAATCTACTTAACATTCCCACAAAATGGCAGAGGATTATTAGTTCCAGGGATTAACCTAAAAATATCCAGAGCATCCACTGTGTTTGGGTACTTAATCTGAGATCTTTCAGTTGTCAGGCACTCCACAAGCCTCAAGTACAGCTAGAATAGATCTCAGATGCAGTTCAAGAACACACAGTTCTTCTGCAAAGCAGGACAAGATGTTTCAAACTGACTACTGGGAAAATGAGGAACTGAGTTTGATGTAAGTGACCCTCCAGCATCACAGAGAAACACAAGCAGAAGCAAGAATAATCTCCAATTTGATATCATTCAACTGTCTCAACTGCGAGTCCCTTCTCTTCCAGAATTCCTTACAATTTCACTATTTATCTTCTACTTTCTGCAAAA
This sequence comes from Passer domesticus, assembly GCF_036417665.1. Taxonomy (NCBI): domain Eukaryota; kingdom Metazoa; phylum Chordata; class Aves; order Passeriformes; family Passeridae; genus Passer; species Passer domesticus. The sequence goes on from NC_087483.1 coordinate 23,956,671, forward strand.
AATGAGACAAAACAGTTCTACAAACAGTATCACCTGCGTCTCAGTCCTAGATCATTTCCAGAGACCACTCTGTGGCTATGGCAGTGGACTAACAAAGGAAAAAGAGCAACCCAATAAAAGCTTGGTGCCTGATACTTCTTTAGTCAGCAAGCCTATCGATATATTGGCATTTCTTGGCATTTCCTAACTGTTAAGCAGTAGGGAACACTTGAGATTTCAGTCTCATTTTTTTCTGAGCCAGTCATATTTGTTGTGATTTTCTAGTGCTACTGTCCTAACATACAAAGAGAAAACCCCTGAAACCTAAATTAGAATCAGAGAGTCCTATGGGACACCAGAAAGATTGGGAGTCTCAGTTTCCTTGAATGTGCCACTTGGGGTTGGAGCACACTGGTCTGTCTTAAAGGCCTTTAATACATCTGATAAAAACATTTTGCTTTGGGAAGAAAAGCCAACTTTTCCCATAATGGAGTAAAAACAAAGATTAGACTGCCAAAATTCCCCCAAATGAGAAGGGATCTTCCTCTCTTCTATTAGGTCAGGGACTCACTCCAAGTTTTGCTTCAGGTCATATATTTCTCCTAGCACTATTTTAATTGCTGCCTTTACAATTCAAAATAATGAAATTTTGTCCCTAGAAGATACTAAGGAATCTCTTATGTGACAACTTATTTTAGCATCTTCAATACATATGTGTGTTAAATTTATAATACCATGACGTCACCAGGACACAATTTTCTTTCCACTGCATAAATGTAGTATTTTAGGATTTTAAAAAAATATTATTTGCAGATTTTTTGACATACCATTCTACCCTACTCTCATTTTGTGAACATTTTTCCTTACCTTCATGCACTGCTAAACAAACATATCATTCATACACTATTTTCAGTCGTGATTACCTTATGCATTATATGGTTTCATTAATAAATCATATTACTAATGATCTGCTTCTGTTACTTTTAATAAAATTATCCACTCCCATGCATACATATCTGAGGGACAAAAGCTTTTTTTTTTTTTTTCTTTCTAAGTGCATGTTCAAAGGAATAAAATTGGAACTGTCTTTAAACCTATTGCCAAGTGCCTTTCTACCACCCTCCCTCCCTTTCTCTCTCGTTTCTTATGACATATCCAGACTGGCAATGCTCAAATCTAAGAGCAATAATCACTAATTAAATGGATGTTGGGTTTTGGACCCAAGGGACTATTTTACCTTCTGCTCAGGGGGGAAAAAATATGCTTAAGGCTATCAAAAGCCATTTCAGAAATAATGTTTCCTTTTCATATGCAAAAGACAGAATATTTAAATTTAAATTAGGAGGACAACTGCCCTGAAACTGACATTTCTTCTAAAATGCAGAAGAGCTTTGTAAATAAAATGCTAGCTTCAGAATTTTAAAAATTATTAAATTATGTTTAAGCTTTTAAAAATTAAAACTCTATTACTGATTTTTAGTTAGAATTTTTATTCTTAGTGTAATCAGGTTCCTTTTGCATTTTTCCTTCTTAAAATAATTCTGAGTATGCTTCTGAAAATGTCTGGCTGTAACATTCTACCTTCCCAGGGGAAAGTAAACAGACATCTTTGGCTAAACTGCATGTATCAAGAAAACAAAGGGGAAGTGGTCATTACCAAAGTCAACGAGCTTGACTCCACCTTCTGTTGTCAGGAGAATGTTGTTCCCTTTCACATCACGATGAATGATCCGGTTATTGTGTAAATGCTGGAGGCCCTATATACCAGCAGTAACAAAAATAAGTTTATTCCCTTATTTAAACAATTACCCTGCTATTAGGTATGTAATGAAGAAATTCTGCACACACTCCACAGAAACTGCTGTCCACTGGATTCCATGCCTTTACACAACCCCTGCTGTTGTAACAGCCCATGTAATATTGTTCCCATTACCACACCCTATAAATGGAAAATGTATGTATGCAATAAGTGAATTGCACCCTCTGCTGCCATTACAAGCCCAATGAACATCCTTACCAAGAGAGCACCATACAAGATGTATGAGATGATAGCTTCGTCCAATCTTCGGCCACACTTCAGCAGCCCTTTGACAAGCTCTGTGACAGAACCTCCATTGCACAGCTGGAAAGGGGGAGTTGTGAGGAGGGAAAAAAAGCAAGTCCTCAGTTACTCAATACACATGCTTAGGCTATAAACACCTAGCATGCAAAACTGTGCTACAACACAAGTCTGGGAGCAACAGAACTCATTTTATTGGCGATGGTAATATAAAACACAGCAGCCTGAGGAAGGGGAGGGAAGAGAAAACTGAAAATTATGAAGTGTAATTTATAAAATGCAACAAAAAAGATAAAAATAATATTAACAGGACTGTATTTCAAAAGAGGATTCATAAATCCAATTTACATTATTTGAGTATTTTCACAATACATGCATTGTCTTTTTGAAAAAATCCTTCTGTGCAAAGGCCAGACAGAAAAGATTGATGCTCTTGATAACTGGGAAGCAACAAATTAGTAATTTTAAACTTTCACTTCATTAATGCTCCTGATGGCAGGCAATATAAAATAGACAGAAGCCATATCTCTATACTCAGATTTGATGCCATGTACTGTCAACAACAGAGAAACATTCTAATCTAGAGAAGCAGCTTCTTGCAAGCATTTTCTCCTAATGGGCTGCTAAACATCAACAGAGGACGAGAAAAAGTAAAATTAGAATCTTTGAAAATATGTTCCCATCCACACCTTAAGTTTACTCTCCACACCATTCTAGGCAGGTATTGATATCCATCCTTTCTCCTCTCTCTTTCCTTTAATTACCTTGATATTCACAACTGTTTGACCAAAAAAAGAAAAAATATGGGAGAATTGACTAACTGGTTTTGTGGCCAGTACCCTTACCAACATTTCTGCCAGAGAATCACATGCATTTCAACACAAGTTCATTGAACATTATCAGTTTAAAATACCACAGCATAAATCAGGACAATAGTATGAAGTTATACAAACTCTCAAGATTTGCATCTTTCAAACGGCTTTTATGAAAAAACTGTGCATCACTTCAACCACTAATTTCTGTTATATGCTAATACTTTCCTTACCTTATTACTAAACTTTCCCTTCCATCAAAAAAAAAGTCACTAGACTAGAAGTTTGAGTTAATGGAAAAGGACGTTGAAGCAAAATTTCATCACTTAAAACACTGATATGCTCTGTAGGAATTTGGTTTTATTTTTTAATTCATTAGCAAGGAATGCTTTTCTTATATTTCATAAATTTGTGGGAGCATTCAGGTCAGTATCAACTATCAAATATATTTACATGAAATTGCATGTTTTTCTTCCCAGGGTTAACCATTTGCTGACAAGTCATGAAGCTGAAGTTTTCTTTGTATTGCTTTTATTGCATTAAATGTTCTGTTTAGACAGACTGTACTAAATTTACCTCTAGCCCACAAATAAAATATATAAAAGTACGCCCTAACTTAAAAATCCACCAAGCTGGTTGTAACTGAAAAATAATACAGACTGACAGCTGTTTAGTGGGATATGGTAAATGAATGCCTGACTCAAAAATATATCCCACAAACACTACTACAGCTGTCTGTGACACTATTCTTGAAACTCAGCAAAGACCTTGAAAAAAATCAATTTGAAAGCTTCATTACCACTTTACACCTAATGGTAATGCTTTAATAGGTGGAGAGATGCACATTTATATGAAAATTGAGAAGTTTGCTTTACAGTTGTCCAAGACTTGCATCATCATAAAAGTACTTAGGGCCTCCGCTTTTGCCACCCTTCCTCATCACAGACATTTAACAAAATAAGGTCCTGCTTGCAGTGAGTAAACATAGCAGAACTGTGCCTAAAGGAAAAAAAATCCTCCTTTTTATTACAAATTTTGGAAGTCACACATCAAATGTATGTATTTCATCAAAGACTCAGGGATCAAAGTCTGAATACTTTGTATATTCCCTTTTACTGAAAATGAGTCATTAATTTATAATATCACAAGTCGTTGCTATGCATGCAAAAATATGCTGGAAATTGCAAGGCAAGGAATAGTTTAGGTTTCCAATAAATTTTTCCATATAAGGAAAACACATTTTTGATCATGTCAAATTTCTTCCAAACTTTGGATTATGTGCACCAAAAGCCACCTGAAATGCACATACCTAATTGATAAAGTATACATACATACAACTTGTTCAAATTTTACATTCAGTTTTATTTCAGAGTATATGATGATTTTGTTCCATGAAATTCTGTCATTTGGCACTTGATGGATCTTTACAGACAAGACTCTGTTATTAAAAAAGAAAAGACAGAGGAAGGACGAAACCAGGCCCAAACTCAACACAAAGACAGCATGCATACAGAAAAACCAACACCAAATCAAAAATACTAAGGTCACTTTTCAACAGTTACTGAAATTTTAGAGGAAAGACATTCAAAAGTTGTCATTCAAGCTACATACTTCTCCAGTACAACAAAGTTAGATGTTCTGTTGGGATTCCACAATTTGTAGTAGAAATAAAGACTCCCTATTCTGATTCTAGTCATCATTCAAGAACGGGGAGTGGAATTTTTAATACAATCAATAATTAAAAAGTGAATCCTAGCTTTTACCAGTCTAGTTATGAAAGAAAGAAAGAAATGCTTGAATGGTTTGTTACTGCTCATCAGAGCAGTAAAACAGACCTTCCCATTACACTTTCTCTGTTCACTTTTGCAGTATTTTTGCTTATTTGTTAACTACCCTCCACGTCCCTACTACATCATCTTTTGCATTCCTCTCAAATGCTTGAGTTCTCCAAAAAGTTTAAATAAATGTCTTCTCTAATGTTTCCTCTAACAAGAAAAAAAAAAAAAAAGAAGAAAGGAAAAAAAAGAGCTGCTTATTTTGGAAGCAGAAAGTAGAAATTCAAACAGAAATTAAATGCAAGACCATTTCCTATTGAACAAATTTTGAAGTTTGGATGTGATTTTCAACAGTAGGCTACAACACATCATCTATCAGAAAATCATGAAAGCCTGTGACTCTTTTAGCAATAACAAACAAAAGTCCAACCACATACGCTAAGGTAAGATGTAATATTGTCAAAATTATTTTACCTCAAGTACTAGCCAGAGCTGTCCTCCCACATATTGATCTGCTTTGTAAAACATTCCATAAAATCTAACAACATTAGGATGATTGGGAAGAAACTGCAAAATATTATATTCAGCTTCAATTTCTTCATCTACATCCTAAATAAAAAACACAAACATACAGAACATATAAAGACAGTGACTCCAAATAAAGCAAGAACAAACTCTCATGGATAAAAAGAACTAATTTTTTCTCAGTTTGTACTTTTAAATAGTTTTACTTTAATGCAACTAAAAGTACACTATAGTGGACATTTAATGCACATAGAATTGTGCCACTTGTGCTCTTCTTATATATAAAAAGTGAAGCCTATGTAAGTCAAGCAGTTGTTCTTCAAGAATTCTTTCTGTACATAATATACTTAACAAGAAAACTAGCAATAACACTTAACTCTGCTCAGTTGTCTAAGTAAGAAATTTACACGTGTATGACTTTTAACCTGTTTTAAATCATGCATGTTTTTAACATGTGAGCTAAATGTAAATACATGAACCTTTGATTTACTCCTTTTTCTGTGGTCATCAGATAGGACTAAACAGAGAACCATTTCACTAATCCTCAAAGGGGCCATCAATAAAACCAATTACATACACCAGAAACAATGTCTTGTGACCAAAGACATACACCAGAAACAATGAAAGAAAGACAAAACAACCACCCATGAAATAAGAAAAGGTTACTAGGTACTTGTTAATGAAAGAATACTGTGACAATTACAAAATAACGTTTATACCAGCTCACAGGCCACAACTCAGAGCAGTGCTTAAGTGCTCAAACTTTCCTCATTTCTGCACCGACTTGGCTATTAGAAAATTTAAGCCTGTGCCTTACTCAGATCCATACAAGAGAAATCAACGATGAATTTCAGTACTGGCTGATGACAGAAACATAACATTTTTAGTCAGTATTTTAGCTCAGCTGTCATGATCAAACTCCAGCTTGATCCAACCTGAACAGCTCTCAGTTAAATTTTCCATTGAAAACTAGGGCCTTGGTTCTCATGGGAAGACAGGCATTTAATACCCACTAAAACCAGAGCTGGCACAGAACTACCTCTGAGGATCTGGGATGTCCACTTCTCCCTTTATCTTAATTATTGCCTCACATTATTATCTGCTTATAAAAGGTAACTCTGAAATATCCTGAAGTTCACAGTGTTTCTGTGATGGGAAAAGTAATTCTTTTAGGGAGTACACAGAATAAAACAAGAACATTAAGGTTAACAGCATCTTGTATTTTCCCTGCTACAGTGGGCCCTATGAGGAATGCCTCTGTGCCTTCTCATGATTTGCATGCTCCAAGCAAAGATAACTAAATTTATAGCAGAAGATTTACACAGATCTAAAACAGAAACTAGGGAAATGCTGTCCTCAGATAGTATGATGAAATTCTAAGTTGTCGTTCAGCTGCTGGTACTAAACTTCTATAAATGCATTCTGTAAAATTGTTACCTTCTGGATGCTCTCAATATCTTACACATTTGATTCACATTTCAAGTTTAAGAATTCTTTTAAATTAACACTGAAGTTACAGTTTCACATTTTTTACTTACACTGACAGGATCCAGAATCTTTACTGCTGCCAAGCTTCCATCTTTCTTATTAGCAACCTTATAGACTTTACCATAAGTGCCTTTCCCAATAGTTTCTATAATTTCCCAGGTATCTGAGGGATCAGCTAATGATTCTAGTCCAATCATACTGGAATTATATTGAAACAATCCATACAATGGTTTCCTGGAAAATAAAGCAGACATACATACAGTGGGAAGCCCTATGTAACTTGGTACTAAAGGTATCTTCTGATAAAGAAATCAAATCTTGTCCTAATTTAAGAAGAAATACATTAACATTTCTTTGTACCAGAAGACAATGTTGGCAAAATAAAATCTAATGCAAAATTTTTACAGATGGAGTCATGATGGATGACTGAAGAAAAATTTTAGTGAGAATTTTTGTGCATTGTGATAACATGGCAGTATTTACAGATGGCATATTTAAGCATTACTCGGAATCAGATATGTGAAATTTGTACCATAAGACTGTTTAAACCAAAACAAACTCCTCTTGAAATCAAGTAATACCTATGTAAATAAGGCTCTAGAGCTGGCATGTTTATGCAGTTTGAGGCAGGACTATATGCCATCAACAAACCCCTAGCACTCTACCCTGTTTTGCATACTTGGGAAAAGACAGAATTAAAGTACAAGGCTACCCTGATGGAGTCTACTCAAGCTGCTCAGAGGCTGGTAGGGACAAAGAGCATGATTTTTTCTTCTAAGAGATAGTAACTTAAATCTTGAAAAAGCTGATCAACCAAGACGAACAACAGGATAAGACAAATATTTATTAATAGGCTTTAGCCACTGATGTAGTTTCTTTCTTTTATCCATGAAAAGAGATATTCCTCATCAAAGTAAATTTCATGATTCTCTCATAACACCTAACTTCTTCTATATTGTAAACCTTTACTGTCAGAAAAAATTAAATCAGACCAGGCATGACAGACTAACTTAAATGGCAGTCAGACAAATGTGCAAGCAACATTTTTCTACTTTTAAATAAAATATTTGTCTTGAAGATCAACAATAGAATCAATGACTGGATATTATCATCACTTAACAGTATCTCCATGATAAACAGACTACATGCATTAGGTATATCATATAATTAAAGAAGTATAGGTTACAGACAGTGCACAAATCACTTTTCTGTCTGTGAACCACAGCCTTTCAACTGTATTCCATGGCTCTAAACAGCCTCACAAAAGCCATCTGGAAAAATATGTGGTGTCCCAGAAGTTAACTGTGATACTTACCTAAAGTTGTGAAAACAAAACAAAAAAGGCCAAACTCTACATATAACATGCAGATATTGTTAATGAAATAATTACAACTGGAATAAAATCAGGAACTTCTCACAAATTTATTATCACAGCTCTCTTCTTCAAAAATTATAGGAAGAAAAGGGACTTATAAGCCAGAGAAACAGCTTCACAGTTATTGTTCTATTTTCACTACTGCTTCATGCAATTCCTGCACACGACAGTGATTCCCTTCTGCATTTCAAAATGCATCCTCTTCTAGCTTCCAGCAAGATGCATTATCTGTAGAGTTTAGAATTAGTAAGAGTCTCATTTCAGCCTGGTGCTTTCTAACAATCATGATACACAGTATTAGACAGGTTTGAGTTCTCTTATAGCTGGTAGGGACATGTTAACAATACTTGTGAAAGTAGTGAAAATACTGCTTTCATACAAATAATGCCCAGACAGGGCTCCTCTCTGCAATGTTCCATTTGTCTGAGCCCTCTTGTCTGTCTTTTGAAACAGCTGGCTTATGCACTTCTGGCATTTACAAGCCCTGTGGAAGAGTAAGAATGACATATTCAAAAGTCAGGTATTTCACTATTTGTAGAGAACACAGTATTGGTCCCACACTAAATTGTAACTCCTTGGTAGAAGAATTCAGAAGGTAAAGTTGACATGAACTATGAACTATGGCCTCACCAAGCCATGACCGACCCTATTCTGCTGGCTAGTAGTGGTCACACACAGACAGCCACCTCAGAAGCAATTGTTAGAGGAATTAATGAACCAACAAAAGGCACAAGAAAATCAATAGTCAGAACAGCATCCTCTGCTGCTCTCCTCCTGCTGTTTCTCAATGGCTACATTAAAACAAAAAGAACGTCAATATCTTGAAATGAAGCATACAAAAAAAAAAAATCTATCAAGACACCATCCTATAATTGTTCTCAGTTGGACCCAGAAGACAGACTGCAGACACAGATCCACTGTGCTGTGGACAGTTTTTTTGAGATAAAAGTTAATGATGGAAGAAGATGAAGGAGAAGGATAAAAGCATGTTCAAAAGCTATTATTGATGCTATAAAACTTACAAACAAAAAAAGAACCATACTTTAGCTGATCACATATTTTTACTAGGCAAACATAAGGGAGGAAACAAGACAACCAGAATAGAGCTGCTGTTATTTATAGATGAAAGGTAGATCCCTGAGAACACTCCAGCTAAATTCAGTTCATAGAACAAGTCTCGCTTGAATATACAAGCCATGAAATCAATTCTGGGTGTTCAAACTGGAAACAGAGAGAACATAAGTGGGAAACATGTTCTCTCTTTCCACATTCTAACTTAAAGTTTTTATTATTTGTGCTTACATATGCTGTCTTTGTCTACATAAAGTCCTTTAAATTCAGGAGTATCTTCATTATTTTCTTTTCTTTTTGTTCCTTTGTATGGATGGACTAGACACTCCAGGCTTTTAGAACTTGCAGTATTAGCCACAGGGCCAGAGCTGAGTGATAACCAGTGGCAATGGATTGTGTCTGGATGCCAGCTCTGATGAAAGCATTATGATTATTCACTCCCTTGTCTTGCCTATGCTTCCAGTTCATCACAGTGTGAATCACAATCATATTCCTAGTATCAACCATAATAACCTGACCACAAAACCAGCTACTGACCATCACGGAACAGAAATCTAAATGTACCTAGTTCTCTAGAAATAAAGAGAACAAAGAACACACTAGTCAAATGGTAAAAGTTTCACACCACCACTCCTAAATCAGTCCTGAACTGAAGGTACTTCTAAGATCATAACCTTAACTCAAATTTTTTGATTAAATATTTGAATCTGAACCAGAAAACTCTCCACTAATACCCTGGAAAATGTATGGTAGGAAAGATGTATGTGCCTAGTCCAGACAATCCAGTACATGTTTTCATTTAGATTCATTGCATAATAATGCGTGGCAATACAAATGTTTGTAAGTAAACTCATGTTGGACCCTTATAAATATGAGAACAACCTTAATCGTTGTCCAGTGATGTTTAATCATTTTTGTATTGTCTATATAAATCAAACTATTCAGGCAAGGGGTGAATACATTATCCTCATCAGCCAGTTTCATAAACAGATCCAGGATGAATAAAGGTAAAGGTCAAGTACAGCTTTGGCCCTGACCAGCTCTCCTGCAATCTTCTGACTGGGTGTGCATTTTCAGTCTTTTCAGCAAGACTGTGTCAGATCAGGAGGCACTCCTGACTCCACTGCTGAGTCACAAAGTTATTTTACTCCAGAACTATTTCATACCTCATCCTGTGACTCCCAAGTGCCACAACACTCTTGACGAACTTCCGTCTTTCATGGGGTCCAGGTAACAAGAAATTAATTCTGAAGTTTCTTCCCTCTTACCACAGACCCATGGCTGCAAGTAATCTCTGTGTAAATATAACAGTCATACCAGTTTGTTTCACCTCAAGCCATTTTCTAGATGAATGGTACTTGCCAGCAGTGTAGTAATGGTCTTAAAGAGATCTGCTTAACATGCACAGAATGGTGTCATACACTTTTAGATAAATTAAACACTCCCTCAATCTACTGCAGAATAAAGAACAAAAAAAGCAAACCACCAGGATCTTCTAGAGTAGGAAGGTCTTAAAGGTGAGGGTAAAGTCTAGTCACTCCATCTTTTTCCTGTACATATTCCTTAATACTTCAGGAAGTTTCCTGGTGCTTTGATTCTTCTATTTTTTTACTCATGTCAATGATATTATATTAACAATCAAATCTCTTTCTGTTAGAATTATCAAATCCCATTAATTTACATAGTATTTTATAGATACCATATGTTTTATTCTGATCTCCATAGTTGAATTTCGATAACTGAATATGCACAACAGCTGGAATCTAACTAGAATGGGAAGATTTGTAGACAGTAATTCACAAAACTAAGAAAGCTAAAAAGCAACTTGTTTCATTAAGTTAAACTAAGGAATTTTATCAGTCTGCATCTTTTACCCAAGATACAATCATAATGACTTTCATTCTTTCTTTTCTCTGGTATCTCCAAAAGAAAGTATCTGCTGTAGCTGGCACTGTTAGCACATGGGTAAAACAACCAAAGCAGAATGTATCAAGAACAAAATTCAACCTATATCACTCCTCAGAGGACACTGGTTCCTCTTGCCTAACAAAGATTTTTATGAACACTGTAGGAACTTTTTTATTTGGGGGATATCTACTTCTCAGTCAAATCTGGATTCAATCTTCTGTGAGAAAGGACTTTCTCACAAAACCTCAAGACTGTTTCACTCAGGTTCATGTGCTAAATATCCTAACACCACTGTTGACATTGAACGTTAACCAAAAAAATGGTCAAAGCATCTGCATAATTCACAGAGATGACTAGTGCAGCAAATTTGCACTTCATGTACCTAGTCAGCTACCATAGTTATTAAACTATAATTAAACATTATTAAGCAGAAATTATTTTCCAAAACCAGATCCAAATATCTGAAAGCCTGTTAAGAAGAACAGACCAAACAATCAGTTCTGATCAGTGGTATTCCTTTTGCAGAAATGCTATTTACATTGGCTATGGAAACAGAACGTCAACAAGCAAAATACACTAAAGTAGTTACAAATTACTAACATCTAACACATCAGTTCCACTTTAGGTTGTGAACTCAGCACTAAAACAAAGCTTATAATCCCATTACCCCATTCAGTTATAAACTGCACGTGGCAAATCAGGTGACTACCAGGTGCACTCCCCATGTGTGCAAAATCAATACCTGAGAAGGTTTTCCCTGCCTCCTCCAGTAGCAAACAAAACAGGGCAAACAAAATGCACGTGTTAGTGCTAAAATGGAAGGATGAAGGGCTGCAACAGACCAAACCCAGGCTCTTCACCACAGTCTTAATCAAAAAGTTTGATTGGCTTTGTGTATGGACAAGGAAGAAGAAATCTAAGATGGATGTAGGATAAACTTTGGAAGAAAATAACTGCAACCTTAATGACTTATCTTCTGAAACCAGCTGATTTTATATTGGATTTCTGTCCTGCTAAGCATATCAGAATTCTTCAGCACCAAGATTGCTTCCTCACAGGGAGAGCTTGTTTCAGCCAGTGCTGCACAGAACTGTGTGTTCCATGTACACACAGTACATGGTTTTCATGCCCAGTATTAGACAACAGCAGTGTGTGTAGTATCTGTTAGCTAAAGATGCAGTCATGGAGCTACTAATAAATTGGTTCAATCCTAGCAGCTTCACATCATTAACGCTAAAGATCGTTGTGACACTAATTGATACTGAGCTTGATCTATTTAGCAAGTCTTTTACAAGCAGGAGCTGAAGAATTAAAGCCACTTTGTCATTCACATAGAGTGAGCAATAACTACTCAATATTTTGAAGGAATCTTCCTGTTGTTTCACAATATACCTTAACTGTATAATGCAATCAATCATAATTCACCACCATAATTCTCCAGTATTTATTTTACAGCAGTTTTATTCTAATGCAGATTTTAATAAGAAGAGATACTCTCTTTTATCCATAAGAAAAATAATAAACTATTAATCATGATATGAAGAATCTCTCTTAGTGCTAACAATGACTTCTTGCTTAAGATGAAGCATTTTCGTCAGTGAGCTAGTTGTCATGCATTAGCAGCTTGTGTGCAGTAGCCTAGCGTGACACCAATTTGCATAATTTCTCTCCTCTAACAGGCTTCAAAAATAATAATAGGCATATGAGATAGAATCCATTACTTTAAACTTATTTCAGCAGCTATCTTCAAGGAACAGTTATCAGAAAAACCTCTATAGAATTAAGTTTAATAAATTACAAATGTATTATTTTGGTTAGGCTTTCTGGGCCTATAGCCATGGACATTGAATTCTGTAACAAAGACCAAGAGAAAACCACAAAGCAATTGGCTTGATGTCTTCCCAGACAAGAGGCAGGACTGGGATACTAAGCAAGTTTGCAGATGATAGCAAACTGGGAAGTGCTGCTGACTCCCTCAAAGGCAGGGAGGCCCTGCAGAGGGATGTCAACAAATTAGAGGGCTAGGGAATCACCAATTTTTTTAAACTCAGCAAGGAAAAGTGCCAGGTTCTGCACCTGGGATTGGGCAGCTCTGGATGTACAGTCAGACTGGGGAATGAGGTGCTGGAGGGCAGTGCCACAGAGAGGGACCGGGGGCTCCTGAGCACCTGGTCACTGGCGAGTTGGATGTGAGTCAGCAGTGCCCTGGCAGCCAGGAGGGTCAGGTGTGTCCTGGGGGCATCAGGCACAGCATCGCCAGCTGGGCAAGGGAGGGACTGTCCTGCTCTGCTCTGGGGCAGCCTTACCTCCAGTCCTGTGTGCGGTTTTAGCCACCACAATGTAAGGTATCAAACTACAGAGAAATGTCCAAAGAAGTACAATGAAGATGGTGAAAGCCTTGAAGGGGAGCTGTATGAGGAGCAGCCGAGGAGGTCACTTGGGCTCCTCAGCCCGGAGAACAGAGACTGAGGGGAGACCTCATCACAGCTCTACAACTCCCTTGTGAGGGGAAGAGGAGGGGCAGCACTGATCTCTTCTCTTGGTGACCAGGGACAGGACCTGAGGGAATGGCCTGAAGTTGTGTCAGGAGAGGTTTACATTGGACATCAGGAAAAGCTCTTTCACCTAACGGGTGGTCAGGCTGCCTGGTGGTCACAGCACCAGGCCTGACAGAGTACAAGAAGCATTTGGACAATGCTCTCAGGCACATGGTGTGACACTTGAGGATAAGTGCTCTGGAGGGCCAGGAGCTGGACACAATTATCTCTGTGGGTCCCTTCCAACTCAGCATATTCTGTGATTCTGTGACTGTCTAAATGTAGCTGCACAATGCCAGTATTCACTGCTGCTCACAGTGAACTTGAAAAACAGGGTTTGGGGGTACAGATAAAAAAAACTAGATAGTGATAAAAACAGAAGCAGCTCAGAGCTGTTATTGTTATGCTATGTTAGTGTATATTATTAAATAATGCTTTATTCTACAGGGAATAACAAAAACAACTTTTTATTTTTCTTTTTTTCCTGATCTGAATTCAAAAGAGACCATACCATTTGTTAATATTAACATAAAACAAGAAGAATAACATACTGATATAACTACTGGTGGACCTCTTATCTTCCTGGCTCATGCATTTCTGCATTGGGAATACCAAGTAATATTGCTGCAGTATTCCAATTCTCTCAGATAGTAATCCAATACAATGTCTGGCCTTATAAATTTGAAGAGTAGTTTAGACCTCGGTTCACTTTACTACACATTCTGGTATATGGTCATAAACAAGAAAGATCTGATTTATCTTTATCACACAAGTCTACACAATTGACATTTAGGCCTGATGTCCACTAATACAAAAACACATCACCAAAATACTCAGCTATCCTGTTAAGTGAAAAGATACAAGCACCCCAGGAGAAACAATAGATGCCAATACTGACAAGAGCAAAAATTCTCAGAACTTGCTCCCGTCAGCTATTTCACACTAAGGAGCACTAATCAATTTCAATTCCTACTGATTCAGGGGATTTGAAGGAGATTAACGCCTCCAAGAGCTGAGATCTTGAAGAGAAACAATTTAATAACAAAATTGTCCATGAACTTTCAAAATAGAATTTAAACACTGAATAAAGTACCAAACTGGCATTCCTCCCTGATTAACTCTTGGGTTGCTGCAGATGGTCTGGAAGAAACTTAAGAGAATTCCTGAACTTAATTTACAAAGAGAAAATATGACAGGTAAGAATGCTGTATCACACACTGGGTACAGTAACTATGACCTAGAATAATCAACATTTAGCAGTTCATTAGCAGCTACTTAGTTTTCTTTTATACATACTATTCAATTTATGTAACAGCTGTGTGTTCAATACTATGGAGTTTCAGAACTCAAAAGAGAAAAACATTTTGTGATACCATTAAAAAAAAATCAGAAAAAGAGACAAGATAAAATAGTTGAGAGATAAAATAGTTGTATGCTGCTTGTCACCACAAGCAGCATTGAACTGAGATATCAGTTAAGGCAGACCAAAAGTAGATTAGATTGCACAGACAATATGAAACAGGATCTACTGTATTACATATTTAACAATGTTTCACCTTCAGCCATTTTCTGTCACTTCATATGACAGTGGATCATTTCCCCTTTAGTAAGGATACCTTCTGCAATAGCCCCAGTTCCTAACTTACTGTTTAAGCAGGGAGTACTTGCTAAAAGAACAAAGTTTGAAGCACCATAAAAGCATGATGAGCAAAATGGAAACTGACACGATCCAACTAAGAAGGATATCTTTATATAGTGTGAGTGATGTGGTGTAATGAGGATGCTCCTTTTACAAAGTAGCATTGCAAATAGAGACTACATTTCAAATACAGTCCTAAGAGTTTGGAGATCTCAAGAGATACTCTTGACTAGAACTCACCTCCTGTACTGCAGAAATCATATTTTATATATGCTTCAGGTTCTATTTACAAAATGGACAAAGTAGTACCTTCCAACAGCAACACTTTGTATTGGAAGGTGTCTCCTACACAGGCATCCCAACTACAACTCTCTACACACTATGGCAGTGTCCCAGTGCAACAGCCCTCTCAGAAGTGCCATCAGTGCAGAGGCAGCCCCATGGTTTGCTCTAAGTGTCCCTTGAAGCTCAAAGCAGGTATATTTTGGCCTCTCTTGTCAGACACGTGACTTTGCAGACTACCTGAGTCAGCCACAGAGGCATGCTGGCAGCTTCTTCTCCCACGCCTTGAAACCCTCTCTCAGCTCCACAGCAAGGGTATTTTTAAAGATATGTGTGTGGTGAAATAAATATATTCACAGACTTAACAGGATTTCTGAAAACCTCTTCAGCTATTGCAAGGAACATAAATAAACAATAAAAAGAACAGACATCTTGTTTTGACTTCAGTCTCAGCTTCCTGACATCTCAAACTCTTTCAGCTTTTCTCTACAACCAGGAGTCCCCAGTCTCTCATTTCAAACTTGGGTCATTTACTCTGAAACAGATTTGCTCTTATTTTCTAAATCCCTCCTCCTGATCTCTGAAGCATGCCAGCTTTTTGTGAAAAGAGAGGCTGATTTTCCTTCAAAATGGCTGATAAGAATCCCTTTCCTTTAATCTTCTGCCCTGCCTTGCTAGGTCATTCCTCTTCAAACACACTATGTGACCAAAACCTCCCACTGAACTCCAGCATCCCACTTTAAGTTTAAAGTTTGATAATTGATTTGTCATACTGAGTGTTCAACCTTTTATTTCATGCTACTCAGTCATCAAAATTTAATTTTTCCTCTTTGTTTTCCTTTTGTTATTTTTTCCTCTTGCTTTTGGCAGGTGCAAAGTTTATTTCAACCAATCTACAGAAGCAGAGCATATCAAATAAGGCAAATAAAACCACATTCAAAATGATGCTTGTAGTCGGATAGATTGACACAAAAACCTCCCCAATGTCAAACAAAAATTACATATTGTATATAGATTCCTTTAATTGTCCCAGCTGTCAATGTATTTTTACTATACTCACATTTCTGTAAATGGCCTTTCTCTCATCACTACTCTTCACATAATGGAAGGTTTGTTACCCAGCTTACAAAAACAATGTTTGCATCTACAAGATATTCCCTCGAGGGTGTTTCAGCAAAAACACTATATTGTGCTGCATTTTTGGAAATTGCCATATCTGTTTTATATCCTCGTGTTATCAATTTTATAAAGGTAATTCTCTATAATGAATTATTTATTCCTGTAGTAATAGACACCTGAGATAATCATAAATATTTATATGTTCAGTTAATTCACTAATGAAAACTGAAGTAATTCTAAAATGGGATGTTATCTCAGAGGCATGGGGATCTAACAGTCTGCTCAACTTTTACATTAGTGAAGACAACCACTATGTGGGAAGCAACAGGAGGTGAAAGAAACCTGCTCCTGAAAGCATGGTACAGCAATGGGCTAAGGTCTCAAGACAGAGTATTTTTGTATGTATCCCAGAAAAAAATTCTCACTTGTCTCTATCTCTGTTCTTCCAATTTGTAAAATGCGTGGTAATATCATCTAACCACACTCCTTTGCAATCCCTGGGCTTTTCACAAGCATTCCAGAGAGATTCCTCTTCAGCAATGGAAAGATCTCAGACAATGAGTTATTGCTTTGTGCACTGACCTGTGCAACTCCACTGTCTTTACAGCATCTAAGAAATATTTTGGGTTGCTGGCTGCATGAAAGTAATTCAGTACCACCTATGGATTGCAAGTCTACAGCCACAAATTCCTTCAAGTTATTTGGCTGTACTGATATCACCCTGCACCCAAACCAGGTCAACATAAATAGCTAGAAAAAGAATTTGTTTACTGCATTCATAATAAGACAATGCAATTTACCAAGTTTGTAAACTCAAAAGATAATAGAAAATTTAAAAAAAAAATTAAAAATTTCTGCATCCATTTAGACTTGGATCAGTCCTGAAAGGTCTTATCTAATAAACACACAGCTCTTTTTCAGCTCATATCCCCCTTCATAATCCATCCCTTTCTCTGGGGCAATTCACCTATGTCTGCACCTATAAAACACAAACTACAAGTCATTTATCTAAGAAGGGAGTAATCGGTTTGTCCATCAAATAATTGTTTTCCACCTTCTGGAGAAGTTGACTGCTTTAGGTCTCATGTGAAAAGTCTCACCTACCCCGTAACACACTTTATTATTCTCACTTGGCTCAAATTCTTACAATCTATTAGTCCATTGTGAAGGATAACATCATCTGGAAAATGGCCAAACCTCAGGGAAAAAAACCCTCTCTAAATGGTAACATTTACTTTTTATACATTTGTCATGTTGTAAATTCACAACCATCCTTTAAGCAGACACATAAATGGAATCAAGATGTGTCTCATATTTAAAGAAGTCTTTTAACAGAAGCTGCATGTGATAATAATGAACGTTGCTGAAGTTCGTGGTTTAGCATGCAATCCTATTTTTGAAGGATGTTGTAACAAAACAAAGGTACTACTGCAAACATTAAGGAGCAATGTTACAGACTACCCATGCTGCTTTGCTCTCATCACTACTGAGAAAGGTCAGCTACAAATAAATAATGATTTTGAAACTGCAAATTTGTGTCTTAGATTTAGGGGGGAAAAAACCAACCCAACTGACACAGACAGGTTAGGAAAAGCTACATTCTGCTGGACTTGTCCTCTGAACAATAACTCTTTCAAGGACCTCAAAATCTACAGTGATTTCAGAAATTATTCACAGGCCTCCTAGATTAAAGGAATAAAAAGGGAGGAGAAAAAATGAGATGTATGCCACAGTTCATTCTGTAGCTTCAAATACTGATTATCAGTGAAAAAGGAGGAAAAAATCTTTCAGATTACAGATTCTAAAGCAGTTGATATATTTGCTAATTCAGATGTAGAAAGGAAGTACAGTGCAGGAAGTGCAGTGCAATGTCACAGAATCAGAAGCCATACGGCACTCCACATAAAAACAAAATCCATTGCAGGTTTGAATTTCCCTACATGTACAAAGGAAACACTTTAAAACTGTGACTGTCAAAAGATGAAGAGATGATCATGCAAATTTCAAAGTTAAATAGGTCACTGGTAGAGAACTTAAGGAAAATACTGCAAAATCCAGAATTAATCCTTGACAAGGCAATTAGATTGTGTCAGCAACTGAAGTCATTCATGCCAGAAGAACTACAGTCTTGAGTGGGCTGTACTTTGACATAATGAAAGAGTTCATGAATCCATGTGAGCTCTGACTAAAAGAAGAGCAGCATATAAAACTGCCTATCAGCTACAACAATGAGCCCAGAATAATGCCCAGCTATTTTGCAAAAGCTCGCATTTCAGGGCACTTCCTTCTCGTGGAAGCTGCATTTAGTCAGAGGCTATCGCCCTTGGTCCCTGTCCAGGCTACCCTCCAGCCATGTCTCTGCCCAAGCATGTACCCCACTCATCCAGACTCAGGCACTAACCCATGGACTTGATCTTCCTGACAGACCTGGAGTCTGCCTTGCTCCTCCAGACTGGCCTGGCTGTCCCTGCACTGTCAGCTGACTGGCTGCCATCCCTGGGCTTGTCCCCCTGCCTACCTGGGGTCCTGACAGGATGCCCCACACTCAGTGTGGCCATGGGCCTGCTGCCTCACTGGCACCCATGGCTCCTGGCTCATCTGCCCTCACAGGGCAGCCCAGCCCACACTGCAGAGTGCCCACTGGTGCTTCACTCGAGCCTTTTTTCTGCTAGCCTCCCTCAGAACATGCAGAAGCTGGCACACTTTTCAAACCAATGAGCAGTGAGACCTGCAGATCTACAGATATAGAGCGTATATCAAGACGCAAACCCAGTGCAATCAAAGAGCTGGATTAACAGATGAGCCAGATACATTTTTCTCATGATCACTATTTTCACCTTCTAAAAAGGAAGACAAATGAAGGTGCACATGCTACAGCATTACCTGGGTTCACAGACTCTTAAACGAATGTTTATTGTCTATTCCTTACGTCAACACTGTTTCTATAGAAAACATTCATTGATATAAAAAGGAATGTAGTGTGGAACGTGTTATGCAAATACTTTAAGGAAACTCCTTTTTGTATTTTTTCTTTTTCTTTTCCTCCTTCACACAGAATAAGGAAGCATTTGAGGCTATAAGGACATTCTGTTCTTAGTTAAGTAATTATTTAGACAATGAATACTTAATTACACAAAAAGCCACACTGTAAATTAGAACCTAATTTCAGAGACAGCTTTTAAAAACATCCTCTCTCCTAAAACCTAATTTCAAACGTAATAATTTCCTTTCTTCTATTAAATAACAGCTCCTATAGAATCCTGGCAATTCAGTATGTATTATTTAACAAAATTAGTCTTTGCCAGAAATTATAAAATTTTTCTGATTCGTATGTCTCTGCAATTCATGCAAGAGTAAGATCAAGTCTGAACGCTAACAAAGTATTCCTCTGCCTAATGAAATATTCATACTCATTTGTCATCAAAACTTTAATAAGGAGGAATACAGCCTTCTCACTTCTGTCTGTAAAGGACTAGTAAAGATCTTTCCTTCATTTAATTCTGAATGTGTCCTGAACCACTCCTAATAATTTCCTTTTCTTGTACAACACAGTACTAGATATATTTAAAATTTACTTAGAAAGATGACTCCATATTTCAGGTAGAAAAATAAAGTTTATATATGTGCATCACCCAAAACTTACTGTAGTTTTTCACCATTAAAACTTCAAGCTATCACTATGTTTTCCACATCTTTCCAGATGTATCATTAAGATCAGAAAAATCATATTAAATAAAGAATAAAAGCTACACAACAGCATGGAGAAGCAAATACAACAAAACTTTAAGACAGCTTTATCAAAAACCATACCTTGAGGAAATGCCATCATTGTAGCCTTCTTGTCCACAGTATAACTTTGAAGCCTAAAATGCTTTTTTTTCCATTTCAGTCCTTGTGGAACTAATCAGACATGAAAAGATGTGACCCTGGACACAGACTTTTCACATGTGGAAACATCACCCTAATTTAAGAAGGGGGAAGCAGGGTGTGGATTCTTCACCATAACTTTTTACAGGGAAAGCACTTTATCTGATTTAACAAGTACACAATATTGCATTCTCAGGTGTTCCTTGTATATATTTCATCTCCAGTCTTTCAGCCTGTCACAAAGAGCACTCACTTTCCAGATCAGACAGCAGATGAATTTTCTATTCCAAAGGCTTTTGGCAGATTGGTCAACAGGTGTTCTTTTCACAGCAGCCAATTTGCTGCTATGAGGGAACATGAAACCAAACGCATTTTCTGGGGAGTGCTGCTGAATTCTGTGAAGTTCCCAGCTGAGCAACCTCAAGCCATCAGAAATCACCATATTATCACCTTTTGCCTAGTTATTAAATCAGTTAGTTTCTCTGTATTACAATATCTATTATTATGGTCAGTCACCATATTCCTTCACTCTTTGAAACTGGAACGAGATCAAACTATCCCTAGTGAGAAGCAACTTAGCCTTACATGAATCATCCACATATTTCTTTAGTTTATCATTAGCTGACTTCTGCAGAGACTCCAAACCTTCTGCCAGCATATAAATTGCTTCTGGAGCTATAAAACAAACATCAGCAAGGGAGATGAACTAACATCACTTTCCTACATATTAGCAGTTGTTAAATTCAAGTCACTTAATCCATCACCAGTCCCTCCTCCTCATTTGATGACAATATGTGTTCAATACAGCAAAAAGTTTAGTTTTATAATCATTCTTCACTAAGAAGAAGTGTCTCACCACAAACCATGAATATACCTATAAGCAAATTGCTTACCTTTTGGCATATATAAAATGTTTATTACAAAACAATGTAAAATCAACAGCTGAAAAATATCCTTCTAATTTAACTAATGGGGAATTTTCCTCATTAACATAGTTGAAAATGACTTTCAATGATTTTCCAAAACTAAAAAAGATAAAGTGATTTTTAAATACTCTTAACTTTTGAAGATACGCTCTTTTACCTTGAATTCATTTTTAATCACAGGAAGTTTTCTGAATTATGTACTATATCTACTGTATTTATCTCATCATCTCTCCAGGCTGGCCTCTCAGAACCATTAATTCAATGCTCTATCTGCTACAGTTGCTCATACTGCAGATGACATTTACGTTAGGTTTGTTTCCTCAGAAGAAAATATATTGCAAAAGGTAGTCTGACAGGTCTTCATATCCATTTCACAGGCTAAACACAAGTTGTAAAGATCATTCATGTAACAACTGACAGAAATGATGAGAGAACAAGTGGAGACAACAAGATGTGCACCAAACATGCCCTCTTCTTACAAGTGAATTGGAATTAATCACATCTATCATTCATCCTTCCAGTAGGTTTCAAATAACAGTGTAAAAATACACCAGGAGACATGAAAATGGCCATCCCACTTTATATGTTTTACAACTCCTCCTCCTTTCTGCAGGAAAACTGCTATCAAAGGCAATATTGCATTCTTTCAATATCAGAAATAAGGTGTTTTGTTTTTTTTTTTCTTTCAGAACAGATTTTATACCAATTCTGTAGAGCAAACAGAATGATGTATCAAACAGCTTATAGACAAGTTGTATGGACACACTACAACACGACAGGATTGTCCCATGGCAGAGAGGAGGTCAGTGAATATTACTCACATCCAGGCTGTCCAGTGACATATTTACAGATCAGAAACTTGAAGAACCCTGAAGCAGAACAGCTTCTGCTCTCCATATACCTCCAGTTTTTAATACTTTTTAAGGTATTAAAAAGTATGCAATAACTGGGACAGGGAATTTTGCAACAATTTTTCCTTTTTCTGAATAAAAAAACCTCACCTATGTAGAATAACAGCTTTTAAAAATGTTTTTTTTAAACAACTGCTTCAGTAGGATGACAGATTCTGCAAAATCTGTAGTGAGATGCTAAGCATTTGCAATAAAATCCATCAGCCAGAGTCTTGGTATGTTCAGAGGACTGACTTCAGGATATCTTAGTCCTATTTCTATTTTCTCTTGTTCATAGTAATTCTTATTTTTTGTTAAAATTTCATATATATTCTGTACACAGTTACAAACAATAAAAAATGAGAGAGAGTGAAAGAGAGGGAGAAAGGGGGTGGGGGGGAGAGTTACTGAAAATGTTTGTCCTGTCTGTCTTTGAGGCCCAAATTAATCACAGTTCATTTCTACCTTCTGTTCATGCCAGGCTGGGGAACAGAGAATAGCAGAAGAAGGAAGACCATGGAAGAGATTTAGAACTCTCAAGAGCATTGGTCAGCAAAGACTAATAGAACAAATTAACAAATTATTCTTACAGTGAACTACCATGAACCATTTCCCTCTTTCTGTCACATTTGCACAATGCCTAAGCTGAGGGTAGAAGTAGCAGAGAACACTACTAGAAATCAGGAAAATTTTCACCTGGAAGAGTTCAGTAAATTCTGCTTGTGCAGGGAAGTATTTAGGAAACAAAACAGTGGATGGGATTTTTCTTTTTCCAAGAAGCAGTCAAATGCAAAGACAAGATTCCCTTTGGGATCAAGACCACTCTTCTATACCTACCCAGGAAATCATAATGAGTGGAGACAGCACTCTTCCAAACTGTTTTAAGCAGTATTTTCTGTTGTATCAGATTTCAGTGCCAGGAGAAAATGTTCCTTAAATATTTATACATTCTCCTTTATTATCCACAAAAAAGTGCCAGAGGTGTCTCTACCTTCTTTTACCCATTTTTACATACAACACATCATTTCCATATGAATCTCAAATCTCTATGTAGTGCCTGCTTACAGCTGTATTTAGCTGCCCATGGTAAAACAAGTGACCTCCCCTTTGCAAGATACCTCCACCACTGTAGGATATTATAAAGCCTTTACCAAAACATTTACAATATGTTGCTTATTAGCAACACAGAGTTCTCCTAAAAAACTGTTGTGCAAAAAACTTCTATCTCCTTAAAGTCACAAGCACAAGATAGAGCTTTTTACCTGCAGTCCTGCATCTCCTTGTCCCGGCTGTTCTATCTGAGACCTGCACACCTGGGTCCAAATGTAAGAAAGAGGAAAGGCTGGGAAGGCAGCAAAAGTAAGGCACAACTGCATACCTACAAGTTCAGTACAGCCTCCACTGCAGAGTCACAACTGTGTCAAGGATAGAGTAGAAGATCTACTTGGTACTGTGACAATCTGACACAGATTGGGTTTAGAGCAGCCTTACCAGTAAAGGTATCATCACTGCACTCCACAAGATCCTCTACATAGGCTCCAAAAGACATTTATATGTTTTCAAGTCTCAAAGCATTTTGGAGAAGAAGCTATGGCATATACTACAAATCACTGTGCATTCCATAGATATATCTATCTCGCAAAAAACAGCTTTGTCAAGGACACAGGCATCTGCTAGCTAGCAGGAGTCATGCTAACTGTGGATAACTGTGTATCTCTGCAAAAATTGTGCTACTCTAACTACATTTTGTCTTGCAAGGGTGAAGATCACCTTAGTGTGACAGTGCCAACTGTCTTGTCATTAGCTCCATTATCACAATGACTTAAAAAGAGCTATTCTTGTTACTATACACATACATAGGTATTCCATGCAAGAACTTTGGGCTTTTTAAAAAAAGAGTTAATGTGCAAATCCTTAGCTGGAAATTGTTACCAACAGCATTAATATTTTCAGTGAATTGATTCTACTTTTTAAATTTTTTGATAATGAAATCCCCAGGTTTCATTTCACAAGAGGTTGACACTGACAGGGCCATGAATCCCGATGAGAAAGAAAGCTACCATTTTATTTCTTTGGCAAAGAACCCAAGCAGGGAAAGGTATACCATGAGTCAATTCTTCAGACAGGAGTTATAATGAAAGCAGTACAGGCTGCACTCTTCACAATCCATCCTTTCTTATTGTATCAAGGTTGTAAAAGATTATACCTCCTCCAATACTTTAGGCACTGCCCCACATCATAACTATCAACACTACAAACTCATAAGTCAAAACTAATAGCCTTTAAGGTATGGTTTATAACAATCACTCTTTTGAAGGAAGAAAACAGGTAAGGCCTGTAGAAAACTAAGGACTGAATTTCCTTTCAGAGACGAGACTAAAGAGCTACCTAAAAACCATACCTAAGAATTTTACCAGTCAAAGAGATTTGTATTTCATCATGCCACATACCACTCAGTTCAAAAGTCTCTCTTCAGCAAGCAGTTTCTGAACAGCACTAGAAAGAGAAGGGGCTGAAAAAGCCCAAAATTGCATGGGCAGCTCGACACTTAGGGAGTGTTCACTAATGGAATTACACCTCTAGTGCAACCTGTCAGGTAGAGCTGGGCTATTACAGAAAAGTATGGGCATACAGAAAAATATGAAGGCCTCTTGCAAAGCAACAACTCTCAGTAACTGTTAGATTTAGCTACATGTTCTCCATAATTTTCACAGTGTTCTTGACATTAACATGAAATTAGGAATCAGCTATTTTGCCCAGCTCACTAGCTTAACTTCATTACAAGAGAACAAGAAAAAAAATTAATAAATACAGCTCCAAGCAGAGAAACAGTCCCCAGCTACCAGATGACATCTCTAAGACAATTACGACATTTTAGCAGAATGAGACAAGACAAGAATTCATCTATTTTATGGAAGTAAGTCAGAACAACACACTTAGTTTTTCTCCAGGGTGCCACAGATGACAACATTTAAAAACTTTCTTACCTAAACTGATTTGCTTCAGGACTTGCTGCGTTCTCATCTGTTGCAACAAGAAACAGAAAAAGCAAAAGCTTGACAGTCTTCAAGACACTTGAGATCTCTGGCATTTTTCCAGATATTTCAAAGTAACAGGCCACCCAAGCTAGCAGTTGTTACAAACCTGACTGCATTATAATTCTATTCCAAAGCTGACTAACAACAAAAGAGAATAGGTGAAAAACTAAAGGTTGAAATCCTCACCTGACATAGCTCCTGTCAGCCATATGCTCAACCCAGCAAAATGTACTGTCTCTCTGAGCAATACACCTAGAATAGGGAAAGGCTGAATTATTAACAAGAACATGAGGAGGCCTTAAAAGCACACGATGAATGAAACAGAAATACAAAGCTTACAGTCTGATTTAGTTGTAAAGGAAACTTAGCTCAGTTTATCTATTTTGAACACTAAATAGCACATGGAAAGAAGCAGGATGGTGTTTTATTGTAATGCAGGGGAATAGTGAACACAGTCCCTTCAACTGTCTTCATACCAGTCTCTCACACTGTAGAATTTGACTAAAATAGAAATACCTGATTTTTATTGTATGGTGGTTGTATACATTCCCGTTCCACTGGTCACTTCTCTTTTCAGTCATTAACTGCTAATGTGCTTCCAAATACTCTATTTTGGCCTCCAGCTTTTTATACCAAACACTGTGGATGTGCTCTTCAAGCAACTTACAACTGCCCTGATACAGTCTCGAGGTTCATACTGTATTTCAGGTTTAAAACTGGGTCATCCAATTAACTTTTAATATGGCACAGCAGGAATGAAAGCTACAGATATCTGGGCAAAGGCTGGAATTTACATAACTTGTGTCTTTGGATATTGCTGATAGCAACTAGAAAGTACCAACCAACGTAAGAAACCTTGCCAGGACAAAAGGAGATATTGACACAAATTTATCCTCTCAAAAGAGAATTTCCTAGTTCCTCGGTATTCTGTTCTGCAGAATTCTTATTATTACTTTCAATGCCATGAAGCAGACACTAATGATTAGGACAGCATTCAGAAAATTACATTATCTGTCCAGGCACTTCATACTGTTCCATCTAGATGTTAGGTTCCTAATTCTAGGGGTGGGAGACATAGGACTCATCTTAAGTATTCAAATGTGAATATCCACATGGAAGTTGGACATTTAAATTGACATTCACAACAATGAGAAAATAGGACCAGCATAGAGAGCCTGGAGGGGAGCATCACTCAGGAAAATAAAGTATTTGTCTGCATGGTGCCTCTGGGAAACTAGGATCAAGAGATTTAACTTCCTTACTTAAATGCTTCCCCTTACTTGGAATTCACCTTTGTTTCTTATACCTTAATCTCAACTCCCTACAGGTTTGAATCACATGCAGCCAAAAGTAAAGTGGCTGGTTCCCACTTTTAGACACAGAGGAAGATGAACAATTAGTTCCTGAGATTAATATTAGTTCCAGGTACATACAAGGCAGGAAGCATGTGTTTATTAACAGAGATACTATCTGCTTTATAGACTCGACCTTGCTATTTAATACACTATTTTCAGTCATTGCACACAATGTGGGAATAGAAATTCAACTCAGATTAAATACAAGTAGATATTTTATTTTTTTTCACCAAAATGCCCAGCTTAATATAAAGTTGAAGCTTTCAGCCATGAACACTGACCCCACTGGAAATTATATCCCTTTCAAGTGTTTCAGGTTGCTTACTACAGAAATCTCCAGGGGTTACTGCAAGTATTGCTTTGTGAATTGGAGGGGTAAAAAAATTGCTATTACTTCTGCCACAGTACTGGCATGAGACTGAAGGAGATGAAATTTTCCTGTACATTCTGGAAAGCATATGTAATGTGAGAAAGGTCAAAGGAAAACAAACAAAAAAAAAGTCCATGCAGAATATTAGGAAAACAGCTGAAGAGACTGATAGCAATAATTATGCCATTATTTCAGGTGGGCTGAACATATTCCACACTCCCCAGTGTACTGAATGCACCTTTCTCCACATTCAGTGTGCTATCATGTCTAAGGAGATTAATAAATTTTCCTGAATTTTCATCTGTTTCATAAGAAATATTGTAAAATTAGCTTAGTCCACTGTTTTCGTACATGTAGTTCTGCAAATGGCTCCTTTTCCCACATACAGTGTCAGTCCCTCCCTCTCCACACAAGAGGACAGAGGCCATGTGTGAGGAACAAACTAGATGAGGGTGGAGGAAAAGAGGGCCAGTGAGAAAGGAGCTGTGACACGACTTGTTCCTTTCAAAGCAGCAGCACCAGCGAATGAAAAATGTCACACTTCCTGCCCCCAGCCACATGCCATTCCACAGGCCAACTCTCAGCTGTGCTCAGCAGAGCTGTTCCCTACTGCACAGCATTCAGATGGAAAAGCTCAGCCTTACTCTGTCAGTCACTTATCCCAGAGCAGTGCCATTCTAGCTACAGCCATACAGCTTTTCAGCTTTGGCAACAGGGAAGTATGTATGGCCTTATACAAGGCATTATTCAGAGAAGTCTCTTTCCCAGAGAGGGAAAAATTCCTTGCAGCAATTTTGCACAAATAAAAAAAGTTTATCGAATTATTTTCCAGATTTCTGATGTGGTGCTGTGTTTCTTCACTATTTATGTCACACGTTCAACTCTCAAAACAAGAGCTGTGCAGAGGTGTGAAAGATGTATGAAAAACAGAACAAGTAAGGAAGGAACTAGCAGAAGGTTGATTTAATTTAATTTATCATCTCCATTTCTACCTGAAGAGCAGTTACCCCACTGTCCACGGAGGAATGGATGTTTCCCTCAGCTGCACACTGTAACCCCCCAGGTGACATCACCCTCACTGTGTCCTTTTAGATTTTCCTGCTGCAGCTCCCTTACCTTCTTCCTATCACCCCTCTCAATTTTAGGAGCTACATGGCTTTATCAAACAGCAGAGACATAATCCATCACAGCAAATGAGTCCTCATGTTAAATTCCTCAGGTTAGCACTATGAGGAATATGCCTCCATATTTTCACATGTAATCCAAGAGTCTTTACTAAAAATGCCACTCTGAACTTCTGTCCTGGATGATTGCCAGCCCCACTGCAGCTTGTCTATTCTGCTGCAGTACAGTTCAGTTTAAACTCATGAAAATTAGAACACTAACAACAAAAGAAAAATTTCTGCTGAATGAAGTACTGATTCTTCCTGCAGGTGCAGAGCATTCCCAACTTCCCTACAGCAATCAAGCCCAAGACATCTCTGTGTTCCCTGGCTCTACATTACTCAAGTTCAGCTGTAGAGTAGACTGATAAAAAGTTTAGTGTTCACCTGACCAGCTGTGCTCAGGGTTTGTATGAGCTTTTCCCTCCTTCTCCTTTTCTGTTACTGATCCATAGGCCCTCCCTTGTATTTCCCTGGATCATGAGAATTCACTTCTAGGTGGTCACTAGTTTGGAAAAACTAATGAAAAAGAAGCTACAGGCACAGAATGTATCTCACTAAGTGTGTTCAGGTGATAACTTAAAACTAGGGCTAGGTTAAAAAAACCCCAAACAACAAAAACCCAATCTTTAAACAGAACAAAAGTAAACCATTATGATAACTTCCAGGACTTCAAACCCCCTTCCTGTACACAAATGTTGTTTGATTACTCTCACAGCATGGCACTGTGCATCAGCACTTAATTCATCACCCCCTTCTTCTCCAGCTTCTCAGTGGCCAGAAGGCTGGTAATGACAGTAACTGCTGTCTTTGTAACACAGAATGTTTCTCTTCCCCAGACAGTCTGCACTGAGGAATCCCTTGTTAGTGAGCCTCTCCAGGCACTAGCACAGCAAGAATCATTGTCTTTGTCCAATGAGCTTTTTATTGAGAAAGCATTTGGCAAAAACTGCAAAACCAGTCCTGCAAGTTCTTAAAGCAACCAAATAGCCACTGCACTGCTAACTAAATCCCTCTTCTCTGCAGTCAGAAAGTCAATAACATAGATACATTATTTCTTCACATCAAGGATTTTGGATGATACTGGAGAATTCACTTTGCACATACACCAGCAGGGCAGCACATAATGTGGAGGAAGGGATCACGCAGTGGCCCTCTCTCCACGTGCACACAGTGCTGCAGATAATGTTCCCAAGGCCTCCTAACCATGGAACACCACCAAGCAGCACATACCAGCACAGAAGTTCCTATTTGCCGTGTTTCTAAAACAACCCATTGGCACTTAAACTGACTTTCATTTTTAAAAGGGTCGGAAATGGCTTTTAGAAATTTATATCCACCTTGACTCCTAGCCAGCTTACTACATGAAAATCTTAGCCCAAAGGAAAAATAGCTCTGCTTGGTTTAAGCAACATTTTTTTTTGTTTGAATAAAACTTGGGTGAACTCTATTTTAATTTTGTGTTACAATGTCAAAAATTAACACCAACTTTGATTAACATTTGAAGGATTAAATTATAAAAATCTGGAATATTAACTGTATTACAATTTGAATTTGACATTAAGAATGAGCTGGACTTCAGTTTGGGAATATAAAAAGGATCTTGAAAAAGCATTTTATGTGTTTTCAGAACATATTCTGCAAGACTTCACAGTAGGTTAAGATACAATTTACTGCGTTTGACAGAAAAAAACTCAGTAACTGCATCTAACTTGCTGACAGTGACCTCTATTACTATACATCATGCTAACTGAAATTTCTGTACAAGAACATAATTTTCCACCTAATAATTCCAGAAAACCTCAAAACACTGATCCTTGGTTTCCAGTGCAATGAAACTGAAATTCCAGAGTGCAGCATTTGAAGGGCAGATGAAGTAAGAAAACCTAGCTTTCAAAAATGAAAACCAAAAACCATTTTGTATTCACAAAACTAAATTCGCATTTCAGCACCACTTCAGAGAATTAAATAGAAAGTCATTTTAAGTTACCCTGATCTCAATCTGTGTGCAGCATTGTCTATGGATAACAGTACCTTTCCTTTCTTTTGCTAATAATTGCATACCTCTATGTACCCATATGCTTAAATGAATGCATCAAGTGTTATCATAGTATTTGCAATGTATATTATGGTCCACTAGTTACTATAGGTCGCTTAAGGAAATACTATACACTAGAGCTAGATCTATTTAGGGAACTTACAGAAACTTCTCTTCAGATATTCATGGCCTTGTTCCGATGGGCCTGAATCCCGTGTCACGCCTACTTACTTCTTGCCTTGTAGTATCTTCTGCCATTTTTAATCATGGAGATTTTTTTTCCCTGAGCACTCATTACCTATGATTTTGGAAAAACAGGTACAGCTGGTCGCCCCCTCGGAGGCGGGGTACCGGCACCGCCGCAGCAGCAGCGCTTCCAGCGGCGCTGCCCCCGTCCCCCGGCAGCCCGGACCAGCGCAGCGGGGCTGAGGCCGCCTCCCTTCCCCGCCTAAGTCCGCGGGGCTGAGAGCAGACTCCGCTGGGGCCAAGACCGGCTCCCGGGGACAGTGATAAGCCCTGCCAGCAGCGACACGCTAGAGAGGTGACAACCCCTGCCCGGCTCTGAGCGCCAGAGGACTGCAAGGCAAATGGCGAACGCCATCTCGAAGCCCCTCTCGGCTGAGGCGCGACTCCCACCCCAGCCGGCGGCGGGGCGACCCAGCAGGGCCGGAGACCTGGCGGGAGCTGGGCACACCTGAGACACCCGTTCTCTCTGGCTCGGCACGGCCGAGGAGCCGGGGCAGCGGCCTCTCGCCCGCCGGGCCGAGCGCTGAGGCGGCAGCGGCCCCGCACGGAGAGCGGCGGGGGCGGCGCTCGGCCCCGCGTGCCGGCCCCTCAGGGCGGGCGCGGCCCCGGGACCCCGGAGAGGGGCCCGGGGGAAGGGGAGAGGGAGGTTTAGTGAGCTCTGAGGGAATAAAAGAGATGGGTAGGTGGGCGTAGTTAGCGGCATCGCTGGGAGTGAACGCCTGAGTCCCATCTGAGCATTCAGTTCACTGTGGAAAACAATGAATTGCGAGTGCAGCTCTGTCTGTGCTCTGAGAAATGGGTCGTGGTGAAGGAAACGGTTTTATAAAACATTTCTTCCCTTTAAGGTGTGAGGACGGGGAGAAGTCCCGTCTTTGGGCTTCTCCTTTTGTAACTATTTGACTTAATTGAGTTCGGTCATACGATTGATGAGAAGAAGTGCGGGTATGTATTGCTCTTTGACACTTTGTTTACAAAAAATCTTAGGAAACCGGGAGGTTATTCTTTTGGTCGATATGCCGATGCTTTTTCCAAGCGAACCCATCACGGGGGCTCCCTCTCTCTCAGCCTCCTGCAGCAGTTTTTGCCTTTCGCCAGCCCTTCATGGCCATCCATCCCCTGCTGCTCCCGCGGCTGGCAGCGGACCCGCCTCGTTCAGCGCCCCAGAGCCACTGCTCTGCATCAGCTCCAGCCAGGGCTGGCCCACCCACAGCCGCCAGCACCACTTCAAACGTGGCAGTCGTTCTCATCTGCATTTAACAAGTGCGCTCTAAGTAATCTTCATGATTAAAGAAAAAAGTAGGGGAGCTTTATATCCATAGATCTTTTCGTATGTATTTAAGATGCAAACTTTAAAGACTGAGGACCAGTGGATTTCTCTGCAAAACTCTTTCAGAACCACCTTGACTAATTGCTGTACCAGCGTTGTTTTAACAAGTTTCCAACAGTGAAACTATCATTATGACCAAGGTGCAGTAATTTATTTTACCTTCTTTTGGTTAGTGAACTCTGTAATCTTATAGACACACTTTTTTCCTGCTATCCACATTCTAGTAAATTATATCAAGATAATCTTACCAAAACTGAAAATAACTGATGTCAAACCTTGATTCAGATGGTCAGTAGAAAACATGGTTCCTAAGCATGTTCTGAGTTTAGCCCATCACAGCATTAGAAAGAATCTGAGGTGATACAAGAGTCTCTAAAGTTTTGATGAACATTTCACACTATTGTTTTGTTCAAATTTTGTACACTATACAAATTTTTCATCATAAGCCATTATTTTCTCTTGTCAGCAATTGTAAAATCACAGAATCAAAGTTTGAAGAGACACAGAAGGATCATAAAGCCCAAGTCTTAAGTAAATGGCCCTGTTGTATTTGGAATTATATAAACAATGTGACAATTGTAATATAGACAGCAATTAATAATATGAGACACACATCTGACCATCAAAAGGCTTGTTCAAGGTGGATCCAAATGTTTAATCCTATATGCCC
This sequence comes from Passer domesticus, assembly GCF_036417665.1. NCBI lineage: Eukaryota > Metazoa > Chordata > Aves > Passeriformes > Passeridae > Passer > Passer domesticus. Next base: position 23,989,130 of record NC_087483.1, read on the forward strand.
TGAGTTTGCAGAAGTTATAACATACTTTAAAACATAAGTTGTGTACATGGTTCCAAAATCTGACTATTTCTTACAATGTAAGGAGCATCAAGACTCAGCAAAATTACATCTTTGTGCAATATTCTGCATGTATGCCTTAAATGTTCCTCATTATTCTCAAGAACTCCTTCATAGTCAAATCCAGAAGCTCTAGTTATTCCCACATTTTCCCCAGATTCTTATGTTAGTTTTTGAACTATAGGAATTTCCTAATTTGTTGCTACATAATTTTGGCTCATGCAATCTAGACTTTTGTGACTTCTGTTACAAAACTCTTTGTTTCATAATTTTCTTTATCTTCCTTTACCTACTTGTTTTGTTCTGATGCTGACTTTTTTTAATCCCTTTTCACTAGGCCCTGGCTGTCCAGCTAGAATCGTGTTTCCAAACACTGCCAGCCTGTTCAACACAGCCAGTTACAGTCAAGGTACAGTCGAGATGGGTGACTAAACTGGGGTGGAGCTACACAAGTGCCATGCTTATATTCCACACTGGATTTCCAAACACAGTGGTCTTCCATGATGCAGCAATTTGCATGGTAGTGGCTTTGTAAGTATAACTGAACTTCCAGTAAGGGAAATGAAATCTTGTGAAAAGAAAAGAAAGACTTAAAAACACTCTGGAAAGGAGATATAATAAAATGAAATGCAATTGGAAAAAACCCCAAAATACCAGGAAATTAGGACATTTAGTGACTACAAGAAAATGGACCAGGATTACATGAGGTGCAGTGCAAAGGGCCAAAAGATGCCAAAACTAACCACACAGCTGTTGCAAAATCAGGAGAAAAAAATCAAGGAGGAAGACAGAACTTTAAGGGAAAAATATGAGACACATGGCATGGATACTAAAAAAAAAAATCTTCGCCAAACTCAAAGCCATCAAAAGGCAAGGGATGCCATCAAGTGCAGGGACTTGGACCAAAGATTGATGCCCATTGAAATCGCAAAATTTCATTTCCCTTCAGAAAAAACTCCAGAGGGAGTGAAAATGGGGGGGACTGTTGTTCCCAGATGAGAGATGGTTATTCTTTGGTACTTGGCAAAGCACCCTTAAAAGGGAACTGCATAAGCAGTTTTGGTCCATGAATGGTGCTGAGAGCACTCTATCATGGAGGGAGGGCGGGTGTCACGATGGCAGATTTTCTCTGGGCAGTGGGTGCCATGTGTGACATGGAAACACAAGAGCTTTCAGCTTGTTTCCTGGGGAAGACTATGGTACGAGAGAGGCTCCTCTCTCCCTTGGTGAACTGAGAATTGCTTATCTGAGACTGAGAATCTAAGGTTTTGTCTCATGTGCTTGGGTGGAAACTCGGTGGGGGGAGGAGGAGGAATGTTTCAGAAGGTTTCCATTTTGAATTCTGTGTGTTGCTTTTATTATAGTTGTAGGTTAATAGGTTTTTTTTTTCTTTATTTCTAAGCTTGAGACTGCCCTGCTCTGTTTCTGGTTGCATCTCACAGCACTCATCTGAGAAAAATATTTTTTCATGGGTGCACTAGCATTGCACCAGCGTCAAACCATGAAAAAGGGAAACATCCATGAATCACTGAAATACCATAACACAGAATTTGGAAAGGCAGCTACAATTATCACAATATGAGATTAAAAAAAAAACCAAAACAAATAATGAAAAACCCCAAACCCAGCCTATTTCGACAGCTCTTAATTGTTGTACTACTTCTGATTATAAGTGCAAAATTGATAGATCTGTTCCAGAATTGCTGCACTAATGCAAGCCCTTCCTAGCCTTACTTTAGACTGCATTAGAAAATTAAATAATGTGTCCTTTATATGGTCATGCCTAAATGCCAAAAGGTGAAAAGCTGTTATTAAATGAAATGTTCTAAAATGCTATAGCCTCAAGAACTGAATGGAAACAAAATATTTCACAGGCCATAAATAATCTACAGAATTTAACTGATGAGCTAATCCAAAGTGTAGTCCACAGAAGCTTTCAGTCGGTCTACATTAAGTAGGGTTTTTTTGACAATCTATTAATTTTTAAACTGTCATACAATATACTGACTTGTAGAAAAACATGTAACCAACAAATTATAAATTGAAACACTTTAATCATAAAACATATCATTACAATGGAATCTATGCTATCTGTAACTAAAAAGTTGAGGTGTATTGTCTTACTCTGATTTATAATCTTAAAATCTCCTTATCTAAATGGGAATACACAAGCATTATTCACTACAGTAAATCCCTTTTAAAGTTAGGATGTCTTACTTTTTAAATACCTGTTCATCTCTCTGTACATTTTTCTTTGCCTGGAGATGGACTTGCAATTAAAAAGAGAATGTATGATTGCATTAAGCTACACATATAATAAACACTGGTGAATCAAAATTTAATGTAATCATACCAAACAGGTTTGCTGGAAGGGAAAAAAGAGTGCTGAAGACTTTAAGGACACCACTGAAATTCAAACTGCTTTCATGAAAATCTTGAGGCACTTCTGAATTTTGGGTATGCAGATAGCTGCACCCTTATGTGAACTCTTAAGTAGCCAGGTGACTGTGTATTGTGTTTTATTGTCTTGTCCTACCTGGTGACACAGGTGCTGCTCCAGTTTTCCTTTTTTAGCTTTAAAAGTGCACTTTGTTTAAGGGTTGCCACTATTTTGAAGAAAACAAACTGTCCAAGCGGTTTGGTAGCCAAGGTCTTGTGGCAGTTATGTTTTTAAACTGACAGCTGAAATGGCATTATCTGCCTTTAATGTGTCTGTGCATACTTGCATACAAAGACTTGCCCTAGCTGAGACAGGTAGTTTTCTTCTCTTTTGAGCTAGTAGAAGAAAAAGCTTGAATAGGAAACTACTGCATTACCTGAATACTGAAGACAGAAAGGGCAAAGCAACTGAGTTTTACTGCTTGGATCAAGCAAAAAACAGCCAAGGGGAGTGAAAATTCAAAATGAAAATGAAATATCAGCAATGTTAATGTAGGAGTGGGTTCTCTCTGAAATCAATGGAAGCAGTGAGAAAAATATTGGAGCTTCATGCATATATGCAAAGATAATTTAAAGAAGCCAACAGCTGCAGAGTATTCAGATAAGGACCACAGAAGTACAGCAAAACTACACAGGCAGCAGCCCAGCATTGAAGAGTAAATACACTTGCATCAGGAAAGAGCAGAGAAGCAGGTCAAAAACGTAACAGTTCTAGCCAAGACTGAAGTGCAAGGTACATAACCATAGTTCAGCCCTTACAAATCACAAGCACAAACTGCAGACCTCAGGCAGACACCAAGAAACAGAAGGGGGGAGATGGAATGCCTGGTGTAGGGAGAGCAGTGAAATGTAAATAGCATGGCTGAACTAAAATGACTTGGAATTATACTGGATTCATCCCAGCCTAAACTCCAGATGGAGGTGACTCAAAGGACTTTTTCAAAAACCTACAACAAAAATACACATAGAAGAGCCTACACACTGTATACTCTAGACAGCAATAGCCAGAGTCTAGCTGGCAATGTGTACCACAAGCCCTGTGAGGAACAGCTGGGGGAGCTGGGGTGGTTTAGCCTGGAGGAGACTCGGGGGTGACCTGATAATTCTCTACAACCCCCTGAAAGGTGGCAGTAGTCAGGTGGGGACTGGTCTCTTTCTCCAGGGAGCAACTGACAGAACGAGAGGACAGTCCTAAACTGCACCCAGGAAAATATAGGTTGGATGTTAAGAAAATGTTTTTTACAGAAAGAGTAACAAAGTACTGGAATGGTCTGCCTGGGGAGGTGGTGGAGTCACCATCCCTGGATGTGTTTAAAAAAGACTGGATGTGGCACTCAGTGCCATGGTTTAGTTGAGATGTTAGCACAAGGGTGGGACTCAATGATCTTGATGGTCTCTTCCAACTCAGTGATTCTGTAATCTGTTCTGTAACATTACCCAAATACTATAAAATTACTCTTTATTCTACAGAGCTGGAGTGTGATGTTCCCAAGAGTAAACCTCACTCTTACTTTGTGAAGCTTTCTTCACAGAGGCAGCAGTAATGTAACTGGGAGTGCCATTACAACATCTCATAGCTAATTATTATTTTTTAATTAACATCACAGAATATCCTGCTTGGAAGGGACCCACAGAGTCCAATTAGGTGTGCATGGACCATCCCCCAGTCACACCACGTGTCTGTTACATTTAAATCTATGCATTTACCCTTAGTGGATGAACGTCTGAGCAACTGAGTGTCCTCTATCACTCAATTCTAAGTCTGAGCACATAGGACATTAATACTAGGTTGGAAGGTGAACTTATCCAAATAACCAAAGTACTTTCTCCTTACATTTTCCCACAAGCAACATTTTACTCCCCCCACAGTACAGAAAATTAAATGCTGCTGAGAAAAGAGTAAAATGAGATGATATTTCACATTAAGAATATCTTATGCAAATTCCCAATTATGCTGTACACAATAGGAGTGCTGGGTAAGATGTATCTACAGTTCTTTATTTGCTGCTTTTCTTCTTCCAGCTAATGAGTTCCCTTAGTATTCAAAATCCATCTTTGCTGCCACACACTTACAAAGGTAAATCACTAGAATGGGCTGAGCTTTCTTCTATTTACTGTTGCTAGGGAACCGCCTTGGTATTCACACACATAACATGTCTTTTGGCATATGTTTCAGAGGACAAGATGCAACACAGCTCTACAATATACAGTGAAAAAATGTACTGCAGCATTCCTGGAAATATTCTCCTGCAGAGGAGCACTGCTGCTGTCGTACCTTAGCTTCAGATTGCTGTGGATTTCTTACTTGTTCGTTTAGACAAACTGGAATTGTAAAACTACATGGAGTAATCTGATTAATAGTCCCTAATTTTACCCAGGATTAAAAGAGAAAGAACACCAGTCTGTGAATTAAATGTTGCTAAAACAGCATCCTTCTAATTAATTTTTAAAAAATATTATTGTATAAGGGAAATATTCTGTAAGAAGACTTCCTATGAAGTTATGTAACTAAAAATACCCAATCCATGTAAGGAGAAAGTGGAAGTGTGAGCCATTTCTGAATAGCCAGGTATCTGAAGGTTATTTGAATTACATCAGGCACCTGCTGTGAGCATTAGTCATACAAATACTGCACTAAGTATTGAAAGGCAATAAGCTTCTTTAACTCTCAGAAAGTACTTATTTCTTGAGATAACAGCTTTTGGCAGGACAAAAAAGTTGATATAGAGCTATTGAAGAGGTATTATTCTGTCCAGAATCACGCCTGACTATGGAAACAACCCCATTTTAGTTTCCTGTTGACTTTGATTACTGCCAACATATCTGCGTGAGGAGGGATATTTGAGGTTAAGGGCAGCAAAGTTTCAAAAAATGCAAAAAGCATAAACATGAAACATGAAAGGGCTCTATCTCACTAAAGTCCTGTGTGCACATTTGTATTTATTCATGGTGGAAGACCCTACTACCTGGATTTGCTTGAATACCAGTTGATCTACAATTATAGAGCAGAACTTACTGATCCAAACAGTAAGTGTTCCTGTTGGATAAAGGAGCCTACAAGTTGAGACAAAACAAGGAGGATAAAGCAGACAGCTAGAGAACCTAAAGGAAACAATAAGTAACAGTCCCTTCAGCTGTCCTGAAGATCTCAGTGTAACAAAACCTACATGTCTCTATTCTATACGATATGTATATCTACACCAGCATGGTCACCAAGTACCTTGTTGCAGAGCTGAGATTAAAACACCATCTCCATACTAAACTCTCATGAGAACAATGGGAAATGATCCTAGAACAAAGGCAGTTTCTTTTAGGGCCTGTGGAGATACTTGGAAAAAATGAGAAGTTAATTTTAAATTTTCAAAGCTGGTGTGTGACAAAGCCAAAATGACCAGCATAGAGCACGAAAGCAGCCAGTCTCTACAAACTAACATTCAAGCTGCAGCCCCTGGCTATCTCTATTTCAAGTACCCTGAGAAAATACAATTTATTCACAAAGTATTGCTGTACAGTTGCAGCGGGCTCTCCAGCTGCTTTAGGCTACTTTTGTTGTGCAGTACTACACAAACAAAGCAGGCACATACACAACAGGGAGACAACAAGGCATGAAAGAAAAGAGAGCTCCAGTCTTTCAAGGAAACAGAAGGAAAGTAACTTTTCACAGCAAACTGTGTTAGTGGCTTCAACTGCAAGGTGCAAAGTATATTCCCTGACACCTGAAAAACAAAGGCTCATTATCTACTTTAGGTATTTGCCAGTATTACAAGTAATCCCTGAGAACATGTTGTTCTGATGTGGCAAGTGCTTTACATGCACTTGTGTTCTACATTCAAATGCGACCCATGCATATCTGGTCACTAGATTAAGGCCAAAATGTAGGGACAGTAAATATTTGAACTATACTTTTCTCAGTATCAGGCATGAAGAACACTTGTTTTTTTCCAGCTCTAATGTCTGAAGGTTATCTTGCTTTGTTTTAATACTGAAAAATAAATCCATCTATGAGGAATAAGTCCAGCATAATTGTTTTCAATCCAAATTATTAAAAAACTTAGTAGTAATGAGTCAAAGGTATCCTATAATAGGAAATGTATTAGACATTGCAGTCAGACAAGAAGCAGGGTAAGCTGCAAGGCTGAATCCACAGCAGCTTCTCAGTGTAAGAGAAATACTGCCCATCTGAGAAAACATGCAAGTAGGGGCTTTGGGCACTGCGCCCTACCAAAAGGAGACATTCACCAGCCCAGCAGGACAGATCTCACCTACTGCAGTGAGCAATCTCACTCAAACAAAAACAAACTGAACACAAATTGCCACACAGCCAGCCTTTTCTGATTACGTGCACTTCCTTATATCCTGTGGTTGGTAATTTAGAACTGTGAACCTCCACACAGGTTCAGATCATTCCTGTGGGTTTCTCTGCAAACAGCATCATTTCATTCTCATCTGTGCTAACAGTCAGACAGGCTCCATTCATCACTGCCCCCACCTCTGAGAAAAGAAATTTAAAAACAGAACAGCAGAATCTGGGTTAGATGAAAATTAGACAGAAATCATATCAAAATCACCACAAAACTCAAATCTCCCCTGACGGCTATACACACAACATGAACTGATCTCATGGGAATCTGAAGTAAAGAATAACATTTGTTGGATACTGTGGGATTCCTATTGCAGGGGTGATGAAAATAGTCATAAAAAAATTCAGGCCACCACTGAAAAAGGAAAGATGCTGTTATCCAAAGGTCAGGGCTAAAAGAAGACTGTTCCACCAAATCTCTCAAAGGTCAAAAGAAAAGAAAAAACTTAATACATAAATATTACAGTCATCAAATTGAAGTAATAGTTATTCCAGAATAAGACTTGACAGAAAATATCAAGCAGTTTTCCCAAAAGTAGTTTCTCAACTCAACAATTTAACTTTAACCTTAGTTTGCAGCAGCAATGCTGGAATAGCTGGAATACACTGAAGCACTATTTTAAGTGCTATAGTTATGAGTAAAATAATCCAAATTACTATTGCAAAATACAAGACTGTAAGCAATAAATTAAAACACATACTAGGTTTACTCTCTATGCAAAGTACTTTGCATGCATAAGGTTTTAACATTTAAATAACTGCCTGGCTATTGGGTGGAATTCAGTGTCATTTTGGATTACTGGGGCAGAGAGAAAAAATTTCATGAACACACAGATTGACAGTAGACTTTTATTAACATATCTTACAATGCCAATTATTGTATTCCTAGTTTTGTACTCTTCTGATGTGTTATAAAGATTGATTTAGAGTCTACAGTAATGTACTGTACTTAAATGATCATTCATACAGGATATCACACCAGAACATTTGAGTAATACGCACACACACCACTCTAGTTTGGACCTGTTATTTTTCAAGGTTAGCTTAATAAAGTAGGATTTTAAAAGTTATGGGGGAAATAAAAATCCTTGTTTAGCAGCATGCAAGGATATTCAAGTACAATTTTTCAACCAAGTAATTTTTTGTTGTTTTTAAATTGACTGGTGACTAATTCACCAGTACTATAATAACCACTATGAAATACCCAAATGTTAAAGTTAAGGCTAATAGTTTTACTTCACATCCATATGCACAATCAGAGAACATTCTGTTTTAAATAAAACACAGTAATCAAATTCTGGACACATTATCTCTTGTAAATAAAGCACTGGAGCTTCAAACTACAGATCACTCAAGTTCATGAGCCCTGTAATAATGTTATGCTGGCAATGTAAAGAATCTTTTTGATCTTTAACCACACTTACAAAATGGCCTGATATTCTTAATGAGCAATGCAAAAATATCACAGGCAGAACTTATAATACAGTATCAAAAAAGTAGTATTTTGGAAAAGACACAGCCATTTAGTCAGTGAAACAGAGTAATTCTAATCTTATAGGAAGTAGTGTAATACTTTTGAAATATATATATATATATTTATATGTATATATAAAAACCAGTATCCTTTATTGTAGGGTTTTTCAAATTGCAGGTATCCAGAAAAACTCATTGTATTTACTTTTCCTTCTGTCTGTTCTTGATTGCTATACAGTCATTTTATTTCCCCTATACACTTTTTTCACTAGATAATGATTTCCACTGGGGAATTGTTTTCTTTGTATATGTGGCTTTATCATAAGATGTTTTTATTTTACACATACAAAGTTTATTTTACACACAAGCTGTGGAAATCAAAACTACCAGGGAACTGCTTGGTAGTATGAAATAGGCCACAGACGTCCAAGACTTATGAAAAACAACAGTAGGAATATATTACATACCAGTATTTTGACTATAGTCTTTCCCACCTACTTACGCTATGGATTTTAGCCTGGTTATGCCTCTTCTCAAGAATTTTTTAGTCCTCTAAGCATAAATTGTTTTGGCATTCATCCAGTGAGGCTGCACATGCACTGGTAGCTCATCTTGGCTACCTCTCTTGAATTTTTTTTTCCTTTTTAGGAAACCAAGCAGAAAGAACAGTGATTACTTTAAACAAATACAATATTGAGGAACCTCCTGAAATGACAGTAAAGATACAAAATTATGTTTCATTTTTAGAATAGCCTGCACATTCCTAATCCAATCATTCTGAAACATACATCTGGTTTGGAATGATAGGCAGGCTCATGGTTATTATGCTTGTAACTGGGATCTGCTACGTTGGGCACCAAACAAATTCCCTATTTACAGCAATTTCTGTATGTTATCATTAACAATTCATTCAAATGATAGGAAAAAAAGAAAAGCTCCTTCCTGGAAAAAAAATGAAGACAAAATGTGTGTTCTGGATTACATGAAGAGCAGTAAGATACCTAATTTACAGTTATTTCATTTACTTATGGAGAAAAAAAAAAATGAAGTTCCTGAGAATGTGTAAGTTTTCAGTAATGCCTGAAATATTTCAATAGACCTCTATAAGTGAAATACTCTTTAAAATTCACCTTTCAGACCAATTATTACCATGCAGTCTCACAGTCGTTTTACAGACCTAATTACAAATGCCTATCAAGTCAAAACCTCAAGCCAACACAAAAAAGGCAAAGAAATTTTATCCAACATACTTAGTAGATGTAATAGACATATACACCATTTCAGCAAAAATTGCTAAAAACTCAACTCCATGCAAAGTAAAATAAAACCCAGAGAGCTACCCCTGGAGCCTCTAAACAACTCCAAGTAAATTTGTGCTTCTTAACAATAATGGACTTTAAAAAAACACAAGAAAAATAGACTACTGAGTGCAATAAGATTGCTCACACCATTTTGAGGATTTAATTTCAATTATTGTATCATTCTTTTGTAGCAACAACAGGTCATTTTGCACAAATTACACATGTTGACAAAGTTCCATTTCCCTTTTATGCCCATACCCACTTCCACCCCGAGCCAAGGAGCTAAACTCCCATTCAGTTAAAGCTATTGTCAGTCAGGATGCATTCATTCATGGTAACAGCAGTTACATGGTGTGTAGGTGATGATGACGATGATTTACAAGCCATTATAATGTGGCCCCCATCTTTTATTGATATGATCAAAAGTATGAGACACCCACTGCTGTTCAAGCACTTTGTATCTTTCCTTGCATATGTACAGGGGTTTACCACGTCTGTGGAGGAAAAAAAAGGAAGAAGAAAATAAATAGTTAATATGCCAATTAAATTGAAAGATGCTTCATTACATAATCAACACAATACTCATACAACTTTTTTGCAGGGTAAACATGCATTTTTATTGGTGAGGGGGTTTCATTTTTGCTTCTGATAGGGTAGCTGCTGGGACTTCCCTTCCTTACACTGGATAGCAGAATCCAGAAATAATCACTTTTTTCCCCTCAGTCGTGTAGCTTGGAAGTTATGCTCTGTCCCTACACTGGAATCCAACTGCATTGTTTGATTAAAGGCCAGACAACAACATTGGGAGATAAGGGTTTCCCAACACAAAACAGAGTTAACCATAGTTGGGAATGGCAACATAGTAACCTGTCTGCTGGGTTCCTGGTATATAACTCAATGATCATGACTACACACCTCTAAGCCAAAAAATCCTCAAAAACCCAAGCCAATAAAAGTCAGTCCAAGTTGTAATAAATGGGGATTTTCCATTTTTCCACACAAGGAAGGTAGATATCTATTATTATCTGTTATTGCATGTTACAAGACAAAGTTGATCTACACAGAGGCACAAACAATGAAAGACAGCTGTAATGAAAACATTACCTAAGATCTCTGTCTTCTTCACCATGTGCATCGAGATAAACAGAACCCCAAAGGCAGAAACGATGGCCTCGTATGATGATGATTACAGACGCGTTAATCAAAAGGAATATTCCTGTCCCAGCTCCACAGTTTTGAGAATGCTGTAATGTTATGAGTGTAGAAAGGCAAAAGTGCAAAGATTATGTTAATAGCTGTCAACTTTGTAACAGAAGAAATTTAAAAAATAGTATTTTGTTTGCCTTCAAATAACATGCAGACATTATTGAATAAGAGACAGTTTGCAAAAGGACAGCCTGCCCCAAAATTCTCCAAACTAGAATTCAGTGTCTTGGGCTGCCATAGCACCACCTGCATATAAAAATGTTTCCCTGCTCAGCAAGGGAGGATATTTGTTACCATGTAAAAAACTGAATTACAAAAAATAAACAAAACCATTATGTACAATATTTTGAATTTGTTGTTGTATAGCAAACTGTATAGGATTACTAAATATTTTCCATAGATGGCAAAAACAGGAGAAAGTATTTAGAAAAACCTTTTTTACAACAGTCTCTATTGTTAAACATTTGCTTTCTCTATTCATATTCACAGATCTAGTCTATGGCTCTACAAATCTACAAATCTAATAAAAATTTTTTTAAACTAATTCTTGCTTTCTTGAATATGTCATTCATCTCTGTGACTAGCACAATCTCTATTCATCAATTCATTTAGCAATTAAAAAATGCACCCTTCCTATATGGTTTGATCACAACTAGAAGTTATAATCCCATCAACTACAACAATTAATTCATTATATGGATTTTTAATTCCTTTTTTAATAACATTGTTTTCATGAAGCTTGAAACCTTAAATGTAACTATAAATTCTATTGTAAATTTTGCCCACCCTTTACTCTTCCACCATATTAGCATTATGAGAAAGGTGAGTTCAAACAATTTCAAGACAGTCCAAAATCTCTCTGACATTTTATGCCCCATTTGTAAAGACCTCTCTAAGAAACTGCTCTCACAGTTTTGTGAAGTCCATATAGTTCCATAAATGTTCAATGGAAGAGAAAACCTATCAAAGCAAACCTTTATCATAGTATGAAAAACAATAATAGATGTCATCCAACTCAGGCTCCCAAAAGAACTTAGATATATGCTGACTAGAAAACTTTGCTACTGAAAAAGTCAAAGACCTTAGATCAGCACCTAAGTAGTTACAACAGTCTGTAGATCTTTAGTAGGTGGTCAGGTATCAGAAAATACTCAGATCAACCACAGACTGATTTTCTGTGTACTTGGAAAGCAAAGAAACAAACCAGAGGAAAATTAAAATAATATATGAACAACCCGAATGTAAACAAATTTCAGCTGGCTGTAATCAAAACCAAGTGTCAACATTACACACACTGGGTTTGTGAGACCTTCACAAAAAGGAGAAATAGGTTGCTATGCAAGTAAACTGCCCTCCAGAATCCAGTCTAGGTCCATCCCTCAGAAATAAGCACTAATAAACTCTATCACTGGGGGTTAGACTAGATGATCCTTAAGGGTTCCTTCCCACCCAAACTATTCTATGATTATATGAACACATTTTGAAAAGGAAACCATCAAAACTAAGCAATTGAGTTAAACAAATATCAATGAGTGTGAGATTCAATGACAGATTTTGAATTAACTCTCTCTTACCAGTACACATTCACAGTAGCTCTGTTGTTTACAGCACAGTCCTTTCAAGCATACAAAAGTACCACAAACTAAGCAAACAGCAGGATCTTTAGGAACCTTGGTACAAACAGAACAAGTTTTTCTGTGATAATACTGAAAAATGGTATTGTAATTCTCAGGCAGCTGAAGGAGGCGTGGCAAGTCCCACTTAGGTTCCTGGATAAGCAAAGCCTACAAATAAGGGAAGAATATATATCAGTCCAGTCAATTTTTTTAAAGCATTCGTATTTTCTAAAAAAAAAAAAAAAAAAAAAAGAGAATACCAAATAAAAGAAACATGCAGTTTAAAAATATCTCATTTCTTTTGCATTTCACAAAATTAGAAGTCAAATGTCACCTTGTAATAGTCACCTGCTCCTGGCTGATTACCCTCCCCAACTGCAATTACATTTCATCCTTTGTAACAGGTACAAAATAGGCACCAGACTTTTCCCAAGGATGTTTTCTACATGTGGCATATTTTAAGTGCTAAAACAAGAGGATTAAGAGTCACCTACAGGAAAGACTCTCACTCCCTGCACTAAGTTTGTTGGGCAGTATGAAGGTGTTGCTCCCAAACTCTGGCACTGACTATGAAAGCTGTCTCCCAGCAAAAATTCAGAATCAAATTTTCAAAAACAGAACTGAAGTTAATCTCTGTAAATGATAACTGAAGACATCTGCCCATTTTTCAAAACTGTATTGGACACACGCCATTAAGTTGTTACCAGAACTCACAATTTTTGATAAGAGAGGCACTACCTGTCTTAAATACTCCTTTGAAAAGCCTAACTCTTCTCATTTGCTCTTAAAAACACTGTCCAATTTTATGTTGGGGTGGTGGGGGGAGGTGGGTTTAAACAGAAATTTGTTTTCCTTCAAAGTAGTAATTTTTTTCTGCATTTATAACTGATGAGTATAGTGGTCAGATGGGATCTTTTTTGCAAGGTCCAAATTTTTTTTAAGAGCACATGACCTTGAAACCTAAATTAAAAAAAAAAAAAAAAAAAAAGAAATACTGCATTTATACCTGGTTACTTTCCAAACATGGGAAGAATGCTATTAATTTCACTGCAATCTATAATATCTAACAGATTAGCAGGAACTGTATTTTGAGATTAATCTGGGAATTCACATGTGTTCTGATTCCTGTTTTTAGCCAATTCAAGCCACATCCACTTACCAATATTTCCCATTACAATTTCTCTCTCACTTACAATTCATATTCTCTGATCCTTAGCCAAAGCAACAGTGTATGTGCATAACACATCAAGCAATAAATAGCTGCTTCCATATCAGGACTGTTTTGGAAAAAATAACTTTGCTCCATACCTTTACTTGATCAGGATGTCTGCCTGCAAATGAAGCCAGTTCTGAGCACCACTGTGATGTCATGTCAAATGCTGGCACTGGCCAATCAAGACAAGAGGCACTGGTGAACTGATGAGCTGACTGAAAAGATGGTAACAGACCCAGGCAGCTTGCAAGAACGGTGAATTCTTCATCTTCCTTTTTGGGCATGAAATCAGAGAGGTTTAGATTAATACCTAGACTCTTAATTTTTAAATAGTTTATTAAAAATATATCCATTTCAATTAAAAAGTATTCTAGTATTAGGATGCAAATAGTCATGCTTAGCAACACAGGAAGGTTCAATTTCAGGAGATAACTTCAAACTGGACTCTTGAAACAAAAAAACTGTCATAAAAAAAACCCCAAACCAACTAACCAACCAACCAAATTTAAAACCTCAAGCCAAACCAAACCCCACAAACAAAACATAACTCCCCCATAAAAACCACAAATCCAAAAAACAAAAACAAAACAAGAAAGCCCCAAACTCCACAATATTTTTTTTTTCTGTTTAGCACCCCAAACTAGCTAACAGCTGTTTTACAAAGGAGATGATGTTGAGGCAAGGCAAAGAGGGAGCTGACCTGCAGTAAACTCTAATTAAATTAGTCGTGGAACTCAAAACATAATTGTCTGCTGATGCAGATTCTCTGAGAATGAAGTATTAAGAGGCATTAAGAAAATCAGTACTGAATTCCATTGTGTGTGGAATTACACCATCTCTGCAAATGCTGGATGAGTTTTAAAAGTATGTTGGTATTTTACAAGACAATCACCTATGACCTAATTAAATAAGCATGACTTTGCTGAAGTTTAAGAATATAATACAATTTTTTGAAAACTGCAGTGCTGTAATATATGATTAAAAAAAATCTTAGGATAGAAAATGTATACCATGAAAAACACACCTTCAAGTTCTAGTTTTTGATCTCTAGCTTTTATATGGAAATGTTTGAGTGTGCCCCTCATTCTGTACCTGACAACTAGGCAAATCCCCTCCAAAGAGATGGTGTTGAAGAAGGCTTGTGATCCTGAGGAAAGGCAGGCAGAACTGCTGCAGATAGCACTCTACAGAATCCGGATTTACCTAGACAGGAGGAAGATGTTACTAAATTCTGTCCCAGGTAAATTATCCCCTAAATATGGAAAGTCCAATATGAACCAAGTATTTTTTAAAGCATATTATATAAATGACTGCATCAAACACACATTCCAAAGGCCAGCATTTCACTAATAATCTCAAATACCTCTGTAGGTTTTCTTCCCCCTCAACAAACAGGTTTTCAACTTAAATACTCGCTTTTTCAAGTTTCTGAAAGGACTTTTGTAGTTATGATTAAAACCCATATACATGATTAAAACCTGTAATTATAAGAAGTATTTGTGCCACTTTCTCAATGTGGCACTGACCACATCAGATATTATTAAAAGAGGCAGAGGCATTTGCAGAGGCAAACTGTCCCAAAGGGATATGCTTTGATCTAGAAAATAAAGAGCTGTACTGTAAGTCTTTAGCAAGATCAGAGAAAAATCATTATAACAATGAGGCAAAAAGACTTCAAGGGGACATGCTGGATAAATTTTCCAGAAATCTGCCAGTACCACTGAGAATTCTTCAGTCTCTTCTTCTTCATATATCTTCCCCTTAGACAGTTCACTAATCACATGACCCAGCAATACTTCCCAAGATTTTTCTCCACTGGATGTATTCTGCAAATAAGAAAAGAAATCCAAAAAGAACTGGTTATAAAAAGGAGAAAATGTTTCTGTAATAGCAACAGCGATGAAGAATATTTCCTTTTGATCAACATGTGAATTTTGACCTACAAAGATACATAGTGCTTAAAAAATTTAAAAACGAATATTTAATTTTACAGAAAGGGACTGCATTTAGCTCAACAATGAAATATGAATTGCTACTTGAATTACATATGTTCTAAACTGAGTGCTTTATGAAAGCCGTTGTATAATGTTTGCATTTCACGTTTTCTCTGTGAGTATATAAATGTTTACTTTAAAACTAGAAAGAATCACTTCATAGATACATCTTGTTCCAACAGAATTTTAATTCTAATACAAGATTTTTTTTTTTAAAAAGTAATTTTCAAAAACATATCAACCAGAATGAATGACAAACACTTGCTATGTATTTTAAGTTAAAGTGAAGCTATCAGAAAGTACAAAGTTGTATTTGGAATGAACAATGTCTACTACAGATGGAAAATATATTTAGGGTAAAGAATAAACAGCCACTTAGCTTTGTGCCATAGTAATTACATTTAAAGGCAACACAGAAAGCTTTAAGAAATAGAAGGAAATTCTCTCGTAATTATTTTTCCAAGCCAGAATAAATTCTGCCCTGGAAAAAGATGATTAGAGATGAATTTTGAGTTCTGTTAGTATATTATCAACACAACAAACAAGGGAGTGGAACATTACTCTGATTCTTTAAAGACACCAAATACTTCAGACCATAGTGAGATATATAATTAATCAGTTTGTTTCTTTAGTGCATTTTGACATCAACTTTCATTCTCCATTTTAGATGGGGTCTTCACCTTTCATACTGGGACCACACACTTACTGTTTATGCTTAATAGTCAAAGAACCAGAAAGCAACACACACTTAATTCAGCAGCTACGACAAACCTTCTTTCCATGTTATTCCTGGAAGTTTACTCCACAGGCACTTACAGTGTGCTTCCTATTATCTTTGCACACCTTGTGAAGATGAGGGTGAATCTGGGTTTCAAAAGTACAATACCCACCTCTCAGCCCTCGTGAGAAATTAAACTCTTCATGTTGTTTGATCATTTGACATAAATATAGAGCAAAGTTTTCAGCCCATGCTTAATGTCTGGAATAGCAAACTGTGATAGATTCACTTGGCATTATCCATAGACAAAAGTTAAGTGAGGTGTCATCTGTGTAGTCATCCCAGGACTAAAATGTCTATCTTACCAGAAGTGAAGAAAAAGCCAACCTGAACCATATGTTTTTAACCACTGGGGCTTAAAGAAGCTTTAAACAAAGAGCTTGGGTTTCTAAATTAAAAACCAGCTTCCCTTGTGCTGCATGAGGATGAGGGATAGGCTCAAGATGAGAAGGGCAGCCAAAGGGCTGGGAGAGAGGAACAGGGAGCTGTGTGATTACCACTGGCCAATCCTGAGTGCTTTAAACTGAAAAATTATGTATCACCTGAGAACCACTTAACTATACAATGAAAAAACCCAATCCTAGCAACAACCTCAAGCAAATGTCTTTGTATTTCTAAGACAAACACATTATATTGAAATAAGGGCTGGATAGGGACCTAACAAAATGAAGTACTGTCCAGTGATCCCAATGTAAAAAAAAGTCTCATAGTAGCAGGCCAGCAGATAATTTGTCCTTAAGACCTTGGAATTCTGACTGACCACTATGACAAATTTAAGTTACACGTGAAAAGGCAGGTCATGCTTCTCACTCTTTATTTCATTTTACATCTAAGGCCCAGCTGTTGTATAAAGGGGCAATACCCATTTCTTCTCCTGGTCCCAATACTTGTATCCTTTCCTTTGGTCTGACACTGGTATTCTTCTGACCTTCTGGGAAAACCAATCTATGGAGCAAAAAGTTAACTGAAGGATTAAATGAATGTTGGTGCTGGTGCAGAGAACTTTGGCGGCAACTGGCATTCAATCAGCTGAACTCAAATAGAAAGATGCATTGTCACTTGTAAATACTACCAAAAGTCAAGGAAACAATAGTGACAAATTTCCTTCTCTGTCTCTTCATCACATGAGCACTCCCGACCACATAGTGAGAGAAATTTATATAGCTAGCCACAAATAGCACAAGCAAGTTGGAAAAGTCAAGAGGGTTTTTTCCTCCAACAAGGCTGCCTGCTTTTCCTGTAGAGAAATGCATCAGATCAGTGCCCATAGTTTATATAGGAAGACTTCAATTTCACAGGAAGGAAAGCTGCCTTTACTGATTACAATCACTGCAACAAAGTAGAGACTGAAACTATAAAGACACAGATTGTGAAACTTTTGAGTCTCATCATGTACAAAAACCTGCAGAAATTGCATACACAGAAACAAATTACTGGATTTTGAAGCAGAAGCAAATTATTACATGCAAAGCAGAAGTATCTATTACATTCATACTAGAAATACTTAAGCAGAATTTCATAAATGTTTTAATAAACTAACCAACCTTTTTGAGAGCTCCCGACTCTTTCCATGCCATCCTATCTTCAGCACTGCATTTAACAGAAAGTGCTGCCAAGGCTTGAGTATACAATAAAGTGAAAAGCACTTTTATAATGCAGGTGAAGTGTTCTGTAAAACAAAAAAAAAGTAATTTTTAAACATGTGATGGTTTTAGCAAATATAATGATTACAGAGTCTGTAGTTATGGAAATAATAATTCTGAAATGAAAAGCAAAGTGCCAAAGAACAGCCCCTCAAAACATACAAAACAACATATATTTACTGGCCTTCAGAAATGACTTGGCAGCCATAATGAACAGAACAAGTACAGGGCAAGTAATTTTCTACTTGTTCCATATTTTCATCTTAGTCCTGGTTAGCAGTGACTTCATCTAGTGGCCTTGTGATAATACAAGATTGTATTTTGCTCAAAGGTTACGTAAGTTAAGCTACTGATTACTGTAGATGTAAGCAAATGCATATCCTACCATCTCTTCTGGCTCCCATCAGGGGTGACACTCATACAGATATTGCAAGAATTAAATTTTCAAAAAAATCACCACAAGAACATCTAACATATCAGTTTCTAACCCTTCACTTCCACAGATATGGATTCTGCCATAAAACACTTGCTGCAAAACACTCTTGAGTGAGTACCCATTTACTGCAGCTCACATGCATACAGAAGGAAGGCAGAAGGCAGACTGGCATTTACTGCAGCTTCAAAGATCTTTATGATTTTTTTTAATATTTAAAGGACTACTATTTCCTACAGCTAGGCTGCAGGAGAAAGGTTTTGAAACGTTTTTGGGGACGCTAGCAACAGAAGCAAAATAAGACTTCCTAAAATGGAAACAGAAAAAAAAAAGATCATTCATTGAAATGAAGACATTGAAGCAGTCTTTTTTATCTTTTTACTTTAGGCTCTATTTCCAGTCCCAAATTATCTAGTTTGTTTTTAAATCTAGGCAGATCAAAGAAGTTTCTGTCATCACTTACACCATTCCTTAAGCATAAACATAACTAATATATATCTTAAAAAATGTAGACAAAAATGAGGGGTTTAAGAAGTCCTCTCAGGCTTTGAAGTCAAGCAAAACAATTTACATAAGCACCTCACAAAAACTGGGTTAAATTCATTTTCTTCCCAAAGGATTTAAGCGAGTTTCATATGTGAAAATGAGGAGGTCAGGAAAATGAAATACCTTGCTTCTCCTTTCCTGCATCTAATATCAAAACCCACTACTAGATTATAAAATATACACAGCTAAGACTTGAGTACATAATTTGTGAAATAACAATTGTTTGTCTATGTAACAAATGTTTACAAATCAATGCAGATATGGATTTTGAAACTTTTTAATGTCTCTGAGTATAATCTTACATATCAACTATAAGCACAATTTAAACATCTAAAAGATCATTTCTTATTATGCAATTTAAAATTAACTTTTCTGTATTATGTTCCTAGCTTGTGTTAAACATGACAATGAATGGTCCTACACTACATCTGCCCCTTCCAGAGCAGGCAGAATTATAATGAGACTTCCTCTTCCCATCTCCCCAAGAGGAGGATTTACCAGATCCCACTAGACCTTGAGGCCATATTTTTTATCTCTGCTGAAACCTCCATTCTCTTAGCAATCCTGTCCCTGAGGAATAACAGCAAGCAAGCTTGCAGGAAATTTTCTGGGACGGAAATCTACAAGATGAAACCACACACATTCAGAGAACTGTAAAAATTACTTCTTTGGCAATTTTTAAGAGTTTGTAACATAGTTACAACAGTTAAGAGTTTGTAACCATAGCTAGAACTGAGCTCAGGTCCTGAGCTCCCCCCCTCAGCAGCAGATAGAAGCAGTACAAACCAATTTCACACTGAAAGCATGAATGAATGTCCCTGCATGCCGGGCAGCAAAGGCAACAGCACCAGCCTGCCACAGCCTGCTCCAACTTGTAGCTCTGCTCAGGTGATTGCAGTGCTAAACACTGGGTGTCTTTGCACATTTAAAAAAGTCTGATTTTTGCTAAACAGAATTACTCTTTGTCCTTAATACTAATTGTTCAATTCACCAGAAATATGTCTATCTAACATAATATGTTTCAATTAAATTAATTCTCTTGTATTTACTTACATGTATGTGACTCATAAATTACTATGAATTACATTTTTGGAGAATCCACAGTTGGACAAAAACTGCACACTCCCACATCTGGGTCACCCTTAAGAAGTCCTGAATTCCGCACAAACTTCTTTTTTTTTTTCCCTTTAGGAAAATATCTCAGGAGCAGCTCAGAGGCCACATGTTGTGTAATGAGCACTAAGGCTTTTTTATAGTCATAGAAACACCCCATGGGAAATATACTAAAACATCAGTCACTGCATCAATTATCACTTCATTACTATGTTATCTCTTTAAATGCCATATATTTGACAGCTGTAGGTACCTGTAAAGCTAGAGCTGTTGCATTCTTGTCTACTGCAAGGAGCAACTTTATTTGACTTCCTGCAGTGTGCTTGTGGGGGCTGTGTGCTGTTTTCCTGCTGCCCCCTGAGGCAGGCTGTGCTTTTGCTACATCATCTTTTCAATTTTATAATTCTAAAGCGTGCAAATATGTGTAGCAAACCACTGAGCAAAGTTCTGCACTGAAATACATTTAGGTCTCCTGCCCCTAATCTGATAGTCTGACAGTCTGAAAGTATTATTACTATGGCTAGGCCAATCTAATCAAAACAGATTAATCCAGAACTTTTGTAATTATTTTTGAATAATACTGAGAAATGCTCTTATATTCCTATTTTTAAAACCTTTTGGAATCAAATAATTTTAAAGCATCTCGTCCCATTATATGCATACCCTTAAAAACTAAGTTTAAATAGGAAACACTTCTGGAACTCTAATTGTAATATTAGCACAAGAAATGTGCAGATAAATAAGCATATTACCAATAACACAAATCATTTCAACATAAAATTAGATTATATACCCTATGATGGAAAGAATCCACAAAGAGAACCAGATGCACAATTAAGGACATAGGGCTTTTTTTACTAAATTTAGAAGATCTTTGTATAAATAACCTTTGAAAAACATTCTTCTTGATCAAAAGCTTGAACCCTTCTTTGAAAACACAGCTCCAGAACAAAGGGAGACAGCACTGAACTTCAGATAATCCATGAAAGGTATATTAAAGTTCCAAGATACAGATAAATATTTGAGCTTCCACATTGAAACTAGATCATATTCAAGCTGATTACATCCATACTATATTTAGTCAAGATCCTTGCACACACCCTGGGGTTTAGACACTCTCTATCAGTATGCTACTTTTTACATCCAGTGCAATGCAGAAAGTGAAATCACTAGAAGCTATCTGGTGGTGGGAAAATAAAACTTTTTACAATTGATGGTAACAAGAAACAATATCCAATTTCAATTAAATGACTCCAGCATCCAAAAACTGTGTCACAGAAAGAACTGGTGGGGGCGAGGGGGGTACTGAATTCAATTTACAAATACAGATTTAGGTTTTGATAACCACCAAGCCATTTGGTACACACACCATCATTTGCTATTTCTGTAAGAAAAGAGCTGGAAGCAAAATCTTTGTTTTGCATGGAGTCCCAATTCACAACATCATGAACACTCCATCCTCTGTAGAACAACTGCCACAGAATTGAACCAGAAAAATCCTATGTGGATTATTATGCATTTAGCCCTCTACAATTTCAAAAATTTCAAACAAAATGCTAAACATTTGAAGCCTTTAAAAGTTCTACCCATGTCCTAGTGTGAAATTCAAAAGAAAAAAGAAGTTTCACAAATGGTTTTAGTATCCTAAACACAGTGTTTGTTTTGCTTGCTACACTACACAGAGGTACACATTATCAGTCTCATTGCCTTCTCTACAAATTGGTTAATGCTTGTAAATGCTCTGACCTCCACCACAAAGTTTCTTCTGTAGCAGTCTTCTTTCTTTCTGATAGGTTCAGATCAATTTTCTCTTTTGAATGAAGAGGCTGAACCGTAATGACATTTTTATTGCTTTAATCTATGTCAGATTGAAAAAGATACCAACACCCATCCAATAGTTAATAGGGAAGTTAATGCAATTCCCAGTCTGAATTTAAAATTAACAGTTAATAGGGAAGTTAATACAATTGCCATCTGAAGGGCAAGAGATGAGATTTTGAGTCCTCTTTAAAGAGCACTCCCTATTTTTAAAAAAACACATGGTGTAAACAAAAAGGATTTTAAGTACAAATTTGGAAAAAAGATGTCATATTTGATGAAGGGCACAATGTAACTTAAGTCTATTGTTAAAGGAATATACTGGAAATATCTGTCAGCACACACAGGCATCAGACTCCTGTGTGTCCCAGTGCACAGCTCCTGCACCCCATGACTAGGGCACAGCAGTACAGACAATTCAGGGAGCAGTAAGGTCAAACAGAGATTTTGCTCACCCCTGTTGCTGACCTTGTGCTTACCATGAGACATTTCACAAGCCACTTTACCTTAGTTATACCTCAGCCCTCTACAAAGAATTAATAATATTGAATTTGACTCTGTGACCTACACACCCATTGTGTAAAAGTACTAAACAAATTGGTTAGGACTTATTTTTGTGAACACCACTCTACACCTCCAAACAAAGAATTATGAAAGACTTTCTCTTCATTCTGCCTAACCATTTTGATGAAACAAAAATTAGGAAGATAAATGGCAATTTATTTCCAATTTAATGCTTCACAGATTTGAAATAGATACATTTATTTTCTATCTGCCACTTGCCATTTCCCTCTCAACTTCAACCTACAATAAACTTAAGAGCAAAGACAACACATGCTGCTGATATGAGGCATTTCACAGAATTCTCCACAGAATGCCTTACTATTAACTGAATGCTGTCTTTTCTAGAATAAAATATACTTTCTTAAATGGTGGTATTCAATGCTTGGGTATTGACTACAAAGACACTACTGGTTTGTACTTTAACACTTCCCTGAATTTCAGATGTTAGTCTCATTAAACTTTTATTTGCTGTTTTTATACTGGTTTGATTGAGTCCTTCCAATAGAGTCAATTTAAGTTAAACTGTCGTTAGAAAAAAAGTACATTTTTGACAATAGTCTTCCTATGCAAAATATTTTACTCTTTTTAGTATTTTCATATTCTAATAATCTTTGGATATACTTAATCCATAAGCATTTGATGATACTTTTCCTACCTAAATGATTCTATGATTTTAAGTGTATTGAATTGAAAAAGCAAACCCACAATGTTAACGGATACACAGAGGGTCACTTTAGCTGAATTTAAACATTCAATACTGAGGACTGAACACCTCTCCTGGGGAAACAGTTTCTACTAAGGTGTATGAATCAAGAGCAGAATAGTTCCTGAATTTACCTATTCAAAAAATACCCAAACTGAGCAGATATCAAAACTGCCACACAGATCCCATGGGAGATATTCTGTTCAATGTCAATGAAACAGTAAAGTGACATTTGCTTTGTTTGTCCCCATTTTCAAATAAAGGTACAATTACAAATAATCAAGCCAGAGACCAGATGGTCTGAACCCCTATTCTGGAACATACATTACCTATTAGAAAGAGGAACCAGGTTCAGCTGTTCCTTTTACACAGAAAAAGAAATTTAGGTTTTAAGACAGTTTTGATTTTAGTAACAAAATATTTAATTTTTTAATATTTATTCATAATTATACTGTATGCTGTCTCTATTGAAATTGCTGCATTACAGCAATTATTATCTTCATATATGAACTCTTACATAAGACTGCTGCAATTTAAACTCTGAAATTCAAATTGAATTACAATCTTCCAAATTTTTTACCCTTAGGCACTCAGTTCAACTTGAAGTATTGAGCTGTCCCTCTAAGCAAAAGATGAAGGTCAAACAAAGGACACTTTTCTTTCAGCAGAAATACTTAATGGTTTCCACTCAGCTCTTGTATCTTTAATGAATATTTGACTGATAAGGTAAAAAGACAGGGAACACAGATAAACCTGTCAACTCAGAACAAAAACTTCTGTTCAGTGCCACCTTTTGTAGATAAGGCAGAAACATTATTTTAGACTACACAGCAGATCAGCTATGATTCACCATCCTGCAAACCATCATGAAAGCAGCCTCATCTACATAATAATTTAAATATATATATTTTTGTAACATACCTCTGTGCAATGGTTGAGGCATGGTTAAAATCTGGATAAGCAAAAGGGATGAGACATCTCTGTAAAGCACAGGAACCTCTGGCAGTTCTTCACTTACCAGCCTGGAAATAAAACCAAAAGAAAATCACTCTTGATACTACGAACCCATTTTCATATCTTATTTTGTATTTATTTTAAATAGTACTACATTTGCTATCAAGCTTACAGAAGCCTAATACCTGACAATTTGCCAAATGACCTCAATTTTAGAATGGATCTCAATTCAAAAATTTAATATTACTCATATAACAACTCATGAGGAAATTACCATTTGGGTACCTGATTGTGTTGAAATGTTTTAAAACATTCAAAACTGCCTGAACTCATGATGTCTATGTAGAGAGTCAAGGAATATTCAAACAGTTGAACTGGTTTCCAAAGCGTGGCATTTCACATGAATACATGTAACCAGGCTGTAACAACAAGGAATCCTCAAAATACATTTAAAGTTACAGGGAATGCTGCTATTGTAAAACAGAGACCTTAGAAAAGCTATTGTTTTCCTTCATGCAAAGAAATGAAGGCTCAAGCAGCCATGACAGGTGGGATTATGCAATCTTACAGTCTTTATGAAACTCCCTGGATGTCTAGAAGGAAGCAAATAAGCACAGAGATAGTACAAACTTTTCAACTATACAGATTTACTGATGCAACATCATCCTGTTTTCCTACACCAAAAAGCAAAAAATGCTTGCAGATATGAGGTAGTTTCTAGCTTTGTGTAGCAATATTCAACAAAATTCCAACCACCAGTATTCTTCAGGTTCAACAGCTTAGTAAAATGGCAAAAAAAAAAAAAGAAATCAAATGGTGCAAAATAATTCTTCCCAGTTTTAACTGAAATGGGGCGTGATGTAGATCTCAAGCAGGAGCAGCTTGAGATAAAATATGATACACACCCTCCCTGTGAGCCCTCCCCTTCTGCCACACACACAGGTGCACGAGCTGGGTGGGTTCTTACTGCCCGTGGCAAGCAGTGGTGCTGGGGATCCGCGCTGCAGGAGCCACACTGTGAACTCCTGCTCTGCTGACCCTGAGCCTCCCCTGCAAAGCTGTCCTCTACCAAGGGCCACCAGTGCTGCAAAGGAACCAGTCTATGGACTGCAGAAGGCTGCCCACGTGTGGTGGGATGTGGATGCATGCATGGGATTTTAGTGCCCTCTAACACCTTTGGGGATTCAACCAGTTCATCATCTCCGAGGCCCATAAACATGATCATGCTTTTGAAAAAAGACTACATAATTACTGATTTCCTGAAAACTCAGGTATCTCTGTACAGAAGGCACTTCCAGGAGTCATCTGTGATATGAGTTTTAACACATGAAAGCAGTCATACAAGAGGAGGATTAAAAGAACACTTACAGTCACATGGCTGACTGATCTTGCAAAATGAAGGGAGAGAAAACATGGTCTAACTGGTCCTTTTGAATTAATGAACCCAGACAGCTACAGAATAAACACCATCTATAACCCTTCTGCTATAATCAATCATTTAATAAAATTAATGCTTCAAAGCACTGTAATATACATAAATATATACATACATACATATATATATATGTGTGTGTGTGTGTGTGTGTGTGTGCCCCCTAAATAAATCCCAAATATTCTAAAAGTCAGTATATTGAATTCTAAAGAAGACAATGGGGGAAAAAAATTTGTATCACACTGCCAAATCTAATTTTCAAAATTATACCGGCCATGAAAATATTCACCTCACTATGTCTCTGTAATTCTACTTTCATCTACAGCTAGTTCTACTTTATGATCTACAACACTGAATTTTAAAACAACCCACATTATGTAAGGACTTTAAAATCATGGATATCCCTTAAATTACTTCTCATCTTTAATTCTTAATTTATACATACTTGGGAAATTTATATAGACTTTATATATACTTGGGAAAAATTTAATTTGAAGTAACATTAAAAAAATCTGACTCCCTCTGGTCACATTTAGCTGAACACTTCTTTCTGACAGAGGTATCAGTATTGTTTAATAGTCATGTAACAATTAGGTCAAATACCACTTCTGTCAAAATGATTTTATTTTATATATATATATATATATATATATATATATATATATATATTCATACACAGAATACTATAATTGATTTGCATCAACATCACACATAAATGACCTCATTTGCACATGCAGGACCAACTGAATTACTTTCTTAATTTATTCAGTTCATAAGAATTGAGAAGCACAGCTACATTAAATGTCAGGGGTTTAGATAAGCTGCTTTTGCTTACATCAAGTACTGCAGCACATGAAGCACTTAAAAACTGCTCTGTCATTTGTTAAGAGCCTCAGAAAATTCTTCATTATGAAAATGGAACTGAAATTACAAAATGTGTTCAGAAATATGTTTTATGGAAATTTTCCATTTCTGTTAATCCCTAACACATATATGCAAGCTTGATAAATCTGACTACAAAAACTTTTGCCACAGAAGCACTTAATAAAAAGAAGGCAAGTACAACAGCAAATAGGACCAAAGTAATATCAAATTATTAAAATGTGTAACAGTTGTACACTGAATCAAGTTTTAAAAGGGAGTTGGTGGTGAAAATAAGCTATACAGTACAAAATGAACATATCCTAAAATGAAAAATGTAAACCTCAGCTTTTCCTATGGAAATGACCTCTCCTCCAGCCCAAGGTAATTGGGCTGCACCTCTCTGTGCCAAAACCAGGGCTGCCTATCACCTGACAGCTGAGAAACTCTGCCTCTGTATTCTGCATCCTCCTCCTAAGAATTGTTATGCAGGAGTCATTTCTTTGGGAATGGATACAGAGAAATGGGAAATTCTGTTGTACTTTGAAATAAGCAGCATTTTGCTTCTGGTGCTTCCTTATATTTATGCTCCCCATTCCCTCTTCTCTCAACCAGAGACACTTAAAAGTTTTTGGATGATGCTAACTGCAACTAATTATAAAGGTAGAAATTCAGTAAGTAAAGGAGAGGTTCTGAGCCTCACATCTCTTTGAACTGTCAGACACAGAAAATTTGAGATACAGGGATATAGGTACACCTAAACTAAGGCTCCAACTAGGGCAAACTTATATTTTTGCTTGATAAGAAGCAAAGCACACAAATCCCATATGGCAGAGAGGTCAAACTAATACACAGCTTCTGATATTCACTGCAAGAGAGCAGAATTCTACTATTCATTCTGGCTGCACCTTAGGATATAATCACAATTTCATATTTGCTCTTCATTGTGTCACAGCAGATTTTACAGCAGGTCAGTTTCTCATTATACATTCACTGACAGTACTAGCACTGGGCATGTCCTGTTCTCTTTTACCACGGTGCCCCCAGCAGTCCCTTGTCACCCGTTCCCAAACTTATTCAATTTCAGCTTTTTAAAACATGGATTTGATGCTTGACTTTGCTCATGCAGCCCACCCAAGTTACATCAGCACAACCAAAGAAGATGGTGAGCTATAGTGCAGGGGAAGGAAGAAACAGCCAAGAGCAAATACTCCAAAGCTGGCACTACTGTGAAAACCTATGTACTGTAGCATGTCCTAAGAGACAGCAGTTTCAGGCAGCATTTCTGTTGTATGGAATAGAGCACATAAGTCCTGCTGCAGCACGTGTATGTACAGACCACCTCTCGCATAGACCTTAACTTAACTAATGTCCCACCATCCTACTCTCTCTGTCTTGGACTATCTTCATAACAACTGTGAGTTTTTTCCCCATTTCACAACAGTTTCTGTGATGGAGATGTGACTTAAGAAGTCATGCACAGCTATGCACAGCTGCTCAGTCCTATCCCTGAGCTGCAGTTTGTTGCCCCAGTATGACACCATAAACAGTCTCCGAAGTGATCTAGCTTAGAATGAAACATCAGCAAAACACTGCAGAAAAAATAACCCAGCATTTCAGTTTATCATGCAGTTCCTCCCTCCAAGTGCTTCTACTGCAAAGATTCTTAATGTTTTCTCAATCCATTCTTTGCTGATATATTCTGTCTGTCAAAATAGACACAAAAATTTCAGCCTTCATAAGTGATTTAAATTTTAAAAAACATGTAGTTTTCATTTCATGTTTGTTGTTCCTGAAACTGTGACTATTTGGACTAGTCCATTAAATTCACATCTGGGTTTAGTAATTATTGCCTCCAGCTGCTCCTTGCCTGCCCCCTGCCAGAAGCTATTATTTCCCCTTTGCACCACAATAATTGTTTATTTGATCACTATTGAAACCAGATCTGCCCCAGAAGAACAATTTGCTTAAGTACAGCCCGTGGGACCAAGCGTACATTGAATTTTGCAACATAAACTGCAGCGGAGAAATAATTACTAAACCATTCACAGTTCACCAGACTTAGCTTCTTCTTTTTCCCCCTCATCTTCCAAACAGCTCAAGTTATTTAGGCCCTTTATGATAGGCTATCTTCTTGCTCAAGATTTCCTTATTTCTACTTAACCTTGCTTGAGCTTCTCCCTATCGTTGCTTTCAGTTGCCATTTTCAGCTACAAGGAGATCTAAAGGCAATTGTAGAAGACACTGGACAAAACCGGTGGTTTTGGGAAGTACAGTGAAGCAATTCTGTGAGACTCTTTACAAGTTACTGTGATCAGTTCTCCCAGACACAGGAAATCTAAGGCATTATTTAAGAAGTATGACAGCTGAGTTGTAGAAAACGAGGATAAAAATTGTGGGTTCTACATCTGGGTAGTTCTATTTGTAAATATTTATGTATATTTAAAGAAAATAGCTATAATTAAATGAGAATGAGAATACAATGTAATGGGGACTTGTATTCCACAGATTTTTGCATGTGTGGGGTTTTTTTTCTTTCCATTTTGAAAATTATCCTTTTAAATAAATGAAGATTAAACTAGCTTCTTTAGAAAAATGCTTTTAACTGAAATAATAATTGAAAATGAAAATCAAATAGAAAAAGATGGCATATTGGTTTGAAGTTATTTTGCTTCTGTGACTTCCCTAAAGTTAAATTGTTTGGAATCACAGCAATACAGTCAGAAAACACAGAACTTTTTCTCTTACTGACATTTTTTTTCTACAAGTCTTTTCTTGAAGTTTCCTGTGCAGGTCAGACTGATGATTTAGATGACTTGGTTAACTTCAAAGCAGCAGAATGCCATTCACATCTAAAATCTGCAATGATTATTTCTCCACCATCCTCTTAAGTTTTTTGAGTTTTCAGCAGTCCCACCTTCTAATTGCTCTGAGCACTCTTTCCCGTACCTGAAAAAAATCTGCTATTCTGTGTCTCTCAAAAGGCTGTGTGACTCTAAGAAGTGTGCAATCAGACCATACACACCAATCCTACCACTTCAAATTTCTGCAGTATAATTACAGCTACTCATTTTATGCTCCAATTTATACATGAAAAACATGTCCTCAAATTGCCTCCTTTGTAGTGTTCTGGTGCCTGCAAACTAAGGAAGGAAAAACATTCCAAGGAGGGAGCAAAAATATTCGAGCTCAAAAGCATCTGTGTATCTTGCCAGTAAATTATTTCATGGTAAAATGGAAGCTTCCGTTGTAGCTTCCTACAAACCATTTAGGACTTTGTGCCAAACCAGTATCATCAAGTCCATCATGAAATATTGAAAACCAGTTCAGAAAACATAAGAACTCCTTAAATGCATCCCCAGCATGCAAACCCTTCTGCAAAGCAAGGCGTTACAGACCTACAGTACCATTAATTTCTAGGTGATTCAAAATATTGCCTAATGAAATCTAACATACTGCACTTTAGCCTTGTCATGACCAATGCATGGTGAATTCCACCAGCTCTGTAGGCCCCCTCTATTAACAGCTGCTTCCAAAAGCCAGCAAGCTCTTCAAATGCCAAAATGAGAAGTGCATGATCTTTCCCACAGCCATGCTGGCCACATGACCTTAATTCTGCCAGCCATACACCAAATTTATTAACATCATCCCACTGCTCAGTCTAGGTCAGGGCTCAATTAGAATCACATCAAAACAGACCCTCAAAGCAGTCTGAATGCATGCTGAACAGGCTTTCAGGTTATAAAATGCTTGATGCTTTCTTCTGCCAATAGTTTATAAATTAATCTCTTAATACAATTTAATTACTCCAACAACCTAATGTTTATGGCAAAAATAAGCCTGAGTCCAAGAGAAAAATAAAATCTTAAACTAGAAATGAGAACAATTGTTTTAATAGTCTTCCCCAGTTTGCAGTTAGGATTGTGGCATCACAATGCTAGATCAGTTTTTGAAATTGCATGATGCTTTCTACCTCAGGCTCCTAGAAGCACTGACAAACACACAGCTGGAGAGGCACTAAAAGGACAGTCTTTTGACGTAATTGCAAGCTACAAAATGTAGAGCTTAGTATGAAGAAGATGCTTCAGGTGCAAAGAGAAAAAAAAAAGTACTGTTTTCCTCTTATGAGGAAAAATCATAATCTGGTTTTAGGCAAGAAATCTTCCTCCTCATCATTAAGGTAGAATCTGAAAAGTGATGGGTCTTAAGTCACGTAAGGAGATGAGTCCTTGCAGAACAAAGTACATGGTTTAATTTATTCTATTGTTAATCCTTTTACAGCTGTGTATATAAGGTTCATGTTTTAAAAGCAAACTCAGCTAAGTAACTTGCTTAAAATAATAAGCTTGATGAAAATTTTTTGCCTAAAATAGAATTAATTCTCACATATATTAGACCTATTTACATTTTTATTAATTACATTAATAATTATTAATCATTACTCAACTTTCAATAAGCTACCAGCTTATCTCAATGTAAATTTTGTTGAGCATCCGTATCAAGAACGGCAGTGCCCTATCCACTCACCCAATACTATTTAATTTGCATGTGCTTAAGCCTGCAAGAGGTGTATTTAAACTTTAGCTCAAAACTGGTATTTGTCAGATTTTTATGTAAAAGAAATCGGAAAACATATTTTTACAAATTCATACATACAATTTTTAGATGTTAAGTCCATCAGCATACCTCACAGAGAACTTAAATTAAGACAAAGTTACCCGAAGTCCCTCTGTAAGGATGTTTCTTTCAGCAGGTAAAATTGATATTGGGTAAATTAAAATACTTGCTCTGAGTTTTTATCCTGCGAGAGCTGAGTTAGTTTCCTCCAGGGATTGTATGCAGAGTCTATACTGTAGAGGCGCATGTGCATGGCCAACACGTGAAACAGCTGATCTGAAAGGGGAAGAAGACAGACTGCTGAGTATTACATACAGTGATATGAACTGTTTTACATTAAATTGCCATCATGTATTTTACAAGATTTCTGAGAAGCCTATCATGTCACTCCAAATAAGCTGGTACCCTAACAAGCATATTTTTATTAAGGATTGTTTTATTTTTAAAAAAAGGATTTGAAGAAAAGTAAGATCTCAAGAGAAGGAAGTGAACACATGCATATATACAGAAAATTGTTTCAGAGAAAGACTGTTTAGAAAGCTTTGACCAGATCTCATTTGTTTTGGTGCTCCATGTACTTAATTACAGGCCTTTCTAAAAAATCCTGTTTCATATGCTGTTATGTTGCCAAAGTTCCATGCTCACTTCACTTGCCTCTCCAGTTTATGCTAGAAGTGGTGATTTCTTAAACAATTATTCTTAACAGAGACTGATATACTTTTAATTGAGATACTTTCATTCCTCTCTCTTACTGTTAACTTCTGTGCATCGTATATTTGAAATTTAATCCAAAATTGCTACAAGTCCTGGCCTATGGCAGGATCACTTTGGTTCTTCATTTTCAAAAGGTTTATTCCTTCTGCCTTCATATGGTTATTTTGTAGGTAACTTTTGGACAAAAATATCCCCAAACCCACAAAACATCAATGACACTAAAGTAGCAACAGTCTTTACAATGTCAAAGATTTGTCTGTGCAACCTGCAGGCAGAGTTTGCTGATATTAATAATTTCAGAACCTTCTATATTTCCACTGTATCAAAAATATGATTTGCAAAACACTTGTAGAATTTTTCGAAGAGAGGATACATAATTACTCATGGTGAATTAATGCAGTATTTTATATTAAAATGCACATTTTATATTTACCTATGAATCACATGATCACACAAAGACAACATCTAACCCTTCCTTCCATTAAGCTATTCAAGAAGGCAAACACCATTTAGCTCAAGAGCATTTTCAGAAAGGCAGACGCAACAAAAAGCACAGAATTGTTTTCCAAGCATCCTGCAATGAGCAGGGACATATGGCCCCGAGGGGCAGAAGCCCAGCGGGGAATGCCGGCCGGCCAGGATAGCTCAACGAGGGTCCAGGATCGCCCAGCGGGGGGCTCAGGCAACCCAGGCAAGCTATAGTGATTTGCAGCTCAGCTCTTTAGTGATTTCAGCTCTTTTAGCTTGCCTGGGGCCGTCGCCCTAGGTATCGCCGCAGCAGACGCAGAGAGAGAGAGAGCAGCGCTGTGTGGGTTCCGCAGGGTTCTTTTATTGGGGTCTCCGCGAAGGGTCCAGTGACAGCTCTCCTCTGCCGAACCGGGCAGAGTTTAGGGGTTTTATACCTTACAGGGGTATTGAAAACTGTCCAATAGTAAGGGTCAGGGGAAAAGTGACCTATGGATATACAGGGAGATAACAGGGTCCCAAAGGCGGAAGAGAGGGGCTTCTAAAACCTTAGTCATGCTGACTTTGGTATTTCCTAGCTCAGGCTTCTGATCTCCAAGGCCTTGCAGGCCTTGTGCCTGCTACAGGGACATCTTCAACTAGATCAGGAACTATCTGGGATTCAGACTTCACTTTTTCAATTAATCTTTGTCTTCATACATTTATAGTGAAATAATTGAAGTATAATTTCCCACAATTTTGCTTACTTTTTTCTTCCTGTCACACGATATCTTGCTATTTGGTGTCATGCTTTTCTCCTGTTCAATTTTCTAGGACCCTGCTTTCTTTCTCCCTTTCATTTTAACTTTTCCCTTAATATCCTGACATCATCTTTCTTCTCCACCCCTTATTCTTTCAACCGATGCCTTTGCCTCTTTCCCTGTAAATCTCTCTACCTCTTTTTAAAACCCACTTGCTCAACCTACACACTCACAGGTCCTCTTTTTCAAGTAGAAATAGCAGCTATTAATTTATTTTCCATAAATAGATAATTACTCAGAGGTACGCAATGGCCAAAAGAGTCGCATGATGAAATCAGCTGACTGCCAGAGCCTGAGGGCTGTAATTAGCTCCTGGGGTTTGTAAAATAATTGGAGCTGTAGATGGCATTGGAATTGATAGCTGCCACCTGCTTTCTGAATAAAAACAGTCAATGAGGACAAAATAAGTTATCTTTCCTCCTGGCAAGAGATTCTTAGCAAAACACTGCTTTGCTGATAAAGTTGAAAATACAAAGTCTGAAAATATACTTATATTCCATCAAAATAATAAAAAAGCCCCCAAGCATGGTTTTATTTGGAATGAAACCCATGAAAACATCCCAACCTTCCCTCCTGCCTGTTCACGAAAATGAAGCTTTTTCCTCCCTCAACTGCTCCTTGCTTTAAACAGAAATCGGCAACTACACAACATGGAAAAAAAAAAGTGAAAATTGTTCTGGGTAATTAATTCATCCCCTGTTCCTTTACCAGATACTCTCCAGAGCTTTTACTAATATGAAATTAAGCAGGCAAGCATCAAATTCTAGCCCTGGAGAATTTCTCTGTAATCTCCAAATGTGTAACATTTATGGAATGGAGACGCGTTCCAAGAGTGACGGGATGTACCCACGGCAGCCGTGGCACACGGCACACCGGGGCTGCCGCGAAGGCCCGGGCACGCCCGGCCCTCAGCGCTCCCGCCGGCCCCGCAACAGCCCGGCCGAGGCACGCACCGAGCTCCATTTCTGCTTTGCACCACAGGCACTCCAACTGCTTTACTTGCACTAACTGTGACTACGAACTACTGGAGAAAGCCAAGGAAAACACCCGAGCACTGGGAAGCAAGAACTGGCAATTTAAATGTGCACCAAGTGCTTGGTGCTGCAGCACGTCCTTATGCCGGAGGGACTGGCAGAAACCTGCCTTGAGCCAAAGGAATACCCAAGGGCTTTTCCTGTGTATTGTGGAATGCATAATTCCAAACCATAAGCATAAAAATACAGAAATGTCCTCCCATTTTCTTATACCCTACTTGAAACCTTTAAAATACATGTAAGGACAGTTTTTTAACAAGTAGCAGGAAAACATTACCATGACAATGGCCCATAAACATCAATCGTGGCCAGGCTTGTGAAGAGTGGGAAGAAGGCCATAACCTCACCAGGTATCCCAAAGCCCTCTGGCCCTCACAGTCCATCTTCCAGGATTCTCTCCAGGAGAGCCCAGCCTTGTAAGGGGGAAAGGCAGGACCTGGCTGCAGCTCCGAGTCACCAAAAGATCATTCTTAAACCAATTTTTGTAGGAAGAATATTAATTTCAGAAAGCACAGCAGCAACAAAATTTTAAAAAATTGAATCTGATACTCCTAATAATCTGGTAATATCTGAGGCAGGCTGCATCCAGATAATTTGAATAAATGTAACCGTCACACAATTTGGATGCACAATATAATTAATTGCTGCAAGTCATCAGAGGCTTGGGAGAGCTCTAAAATTTAGACATTTGAGTGGGCAAGATTACTACTGTTTTAAAACATGATCATAGACTTGAGTATTGCCTACATTGATGCACTGCTGGCACACTCTCTCAGCTTACGTCTTTGTTTTCACAGAATACATGTAAAGCTTAAACAACGCTTCACAGAATCATCTGGATTAGCAGTTAGAACTAGCTTTCAGTCCTATTAGCATTCCTTAATCCATTTCTAAAAATAATGACAATAACTATTGTTATTCTGTTATTGTCACTGCTGTTCTTGGTAGATTTACTTTTTGGAGCTAATCTATTGTGAGAGAGGAGCAATAAACTCAGTTGAATTCTGTAGTTTCAAAAGAGCAGCTCAATGGATAAGACCACTGCCTTTGCACTGAGACTGAAGCTATAAGAGGAAGCACTGTAATAGTTCTCCTCTCACAAACCCCAAAGATAATGGGTATTTTGTCTATATTTCCAAACTGCACCAGCACCTGCAGCTGAATTCTCTACTGTTTTTAATAATAAAGCACATTCATTCCACAAATGTTGCCAAAGCTCTTAAAAATATTCTGCTATTGACTGGTAAATTAAACTCTCAAATTACTAGAGTTCAAATCAGATGATGTTTTCTGTTATTAATTCCAATTCCACAATGTAGAACAATATGCTGCCATAATGAAAACAAACTAAGGAATTAGCTGCCTTTGTCTTGCTTGCAACAGTCTAGAAAATGTGTTTACACCCCCTCTCTTTATTTTAAGACATATACTGCTGTCATGAAATTTTCTGACTTGATCCACATTTCCCTTTTTACATCCCCTAAACTAATATTCATATTTACAATGTGAAAACATCACAAAGTGATACAGCAGTTCACTGCAGGTGGAATTGAAAACATCCCTGTCTCAACTCTGAAGGTCTTACCAGACATGGGATGCTTCCTCCTTCTTCTCCCAAAGTTTCCTGGGACTATCAAGAAGAATGTAGATTATAACTAAAGCCACCAACAGCCAGATGGGACTTGTCAATAAGGAGATTGAGAAATATTTTTCTCCTAGTAGAGATTTACACAGTCCACTTAGCAAAGACCTGCTGATAACATCTTCCCATTCATCCCTGATACAGCAGACTTGAATCAGTAAAAAACCATGAAGGCCAGGAAAAGCCTATTAAGGCATTAAGACTGGATAGCCTTTACAAAATCTCACATCTTCACTAAGCCTTAATTGCTGATGAAGCAGCTAATTACCCTCTACACCAAACTCGCCAGTGTATGAAATCAACTTTAGCAACAGAATTCTAACAGTACCTATCCTTGCTTCTCCCACACTAGATATTAGTGGCATGCCAAGTGTTTTAGAAAATACTTAAGATCATCTGGTGATCAGATTCTGCTTTTTCCAAGTTAGCATGAACGGATACCAAGGATCTGCAGACTGACACCTCCTAACTGAAAAAAAACTCCAAACCAAACAAACAAATCCTAAAACCCAAATCCTGCAACATCAAAAAGCCCAACCAACCACAGAAACCAAATGTAGCAAGGCATTCCTGAAAACTTCTTTTATTCTCTTTATTTTCCGTGGCTGCAGAGAGTTACATAGGACTCTTTGCAACCATATCCACATCAACGATTATAGGAAAGAGACAGCTGCGGCTCAAACTTGCAAATGATAAAATAATGAGGTTTTTCTCCCAACAGGAAATACTAAGTGGCTCAGAGTGTCATTGTCCATATTGATAAAATGGAGACAGCCATTACTTTCAGCATGGTTGAAAAATTTGATACGGAAGAATCATGAAGAAAAACAATGAGTTTCTATGTTCACAAAAACACTAAAAGCACTGATAAAAGTGATACTAACACCACAATCAAGATAAAGGCTTCAAATGAATGAGAAAAAGAAAACCAAAACAAACCGATCAAGCAACCAAAACAACTCCCATGAAGTTCAATGTTTAGAGACATTCAGAAGTTACAAAGGTGCTAGATGTCCTACTTAAGAAGAATTTAAACAACTCTTAAATAATTTTTTGGTGTCCAGTTGTAAATAACATCCTTTCCAATTAATGCAGTTGATGGTGCAATGCCAGACTGCTATTTGTGGGAAGCATAAGGATAAGGAGCTCATTTACAGAGAAACTGAAGCCAGAGGACAAGAGGATAAAATATTTAATCTTTACCCAAACCCCTAATCCTATCCTTCTCACAAAGGGGAAAAAAGGAATAAAAACCCCAAAACCAAAAAACAAAACAAACAAACAAAGACTAGACAGACAGAAAGAAAAGTACTACTTCAAAGTTTAAAAAGGAAGATTATAAATTCACTTATATGTAACTTTTAAATTTTGTGGAATTGTTCATCAACTAGTGTAAGATTACCAGAGTATGAATAGCAAAGTAAAACATCTACACAAGTTAAAGAGAGGTCACAGAATCAGAGAATGCTTAGGATTGGAATGGACCTTAAAGATCATGTAGTTCCAACCCCCCCAGATCCCTGCCATATTCCATTAGACCAGGTTGCTCAAGGCCTTATATAAAAAACATAGAGAGAAATCACAATAATTCAGCCTTAATGCTTGTTTTGACCCTGTTTGATAAATACGGAACAATGAAGACAAACAGGTCTATTACACTTTATAAAACAGAGAAATAAGACTTGTACAGTTGTTGTATATCAGAATTTTCCCTAAACCCCTGAGAATTTGCAAGGCCATAGACTCTAAAACTGTAATGTAGTCCTTCAAATAGGACTTGATTTTTAAGTAAAAAGTAATAGGATACTATTTGCATTTTTTAGTTCCACACACATACACAATGTTAAGCCTTTAAATGGCAATTTTGCAGGCAAATTTTCTTCACCATTCTTCTTACACACACTTGGTCATTGATACTGAGAGCTACATTAATCATTCTTAATTTTGCTTCCCAAGAGTAGCTGCCCTCACAGTGCAATCTACTTAAACAGCTCTTGACCTATTTGTTCCCCCCATCTTCCCTGATGTTTGCTGCTGTAACAGCTCACCTGGGACAACATATTCCATTTTCCACAATATCTAATCACCAAATTTCACAGTTGTCACAAGACTACTACAGAGTAGTATGCTTAATCACAAAAGAAACCCCTCAGTATCTCACACACAGAAAAAGTCAAACCAGGTTATGTTTTAGATTACTTCTGCTGAACCTGACATGAATGATGTTTAGAAACAAAAGATGTTTCAATACTGTGCAAGGAAGACTTGAACAAAACAGTACTCAAGTTCTAGATGGGGTATGGATTTTAAAAAACATTCTTTCCTCACTGCAGAAGACAATGAAGAAACTGAAGGTACATTTAAAACGAAACTTCAAAACCAGGATTGTTCTTAGAAAAATAAATTACTATGGAAGGATGATAAAATTCACTTCAGAATATGAATCTACAGAACTGTAATTTTTCGTAACTTAAATGCAAGGATATGGAAGAGGCAATGAAGGAAACATGCAATTATATAATGGTTTAATGAAAACAAACCCTGCTATGTAAAGCTAACTCTGCTCCCACTAGTCATATTTAGCCTAATGTCCAAACATAAATAGAATAATATTAAATGGAAATACTGTACAGCTCTGTTCTAGGAGAATCCCATTACCTTACATTAAAAAACAAGTCTACTTTAATGCAAGATTAAATATGACTAGATTGCTACATAACAATTTTTCGGAGTAGCAATGCAGAACATAAACAACACGTGGACATTTTAACAATGAATAGATGACATTCACCTCTCTGTGCTGCTTAACACAACAACACATTCATATACATGGTGCCTTTACCTGGAAAGCCTTGAATGTTTCTGGAGTGCAAGATAAATATTAAAAACACCAATATGACTGACTTTGATGTAAACAAGAAATTTACCATTCTACCCCAAGCTGTGGAAAAAAGCAAGTGCATTGTGGTAAAATGTTGTCCACACCCCTTTATCAATATGACTATAATCCTTTTAGCAAGTGCTAAAGGAAAAAGCACTAATACAACACACTTAAAATTACAGAACAGTTTAAGAAAGGAGCAGAAAAATATTATTGTAAACAAAGTGCAAAGTATTCTAAGTAGAAAAAGAAAATAAAATCAAGATATGTTATCAGGTTTTAAAAAATCATCAATATGCTTTTTAATCAATATTCTAGCAATTTCAGATTAAACCCCGGTGTGCAAGTATATTAAAACAGTCAAATCACATCACGGGGAAAAATATTTCTTTTCACTAAATATGTACACAATTCTGAATACAAAGGGGATAAGCTTTAACATCCCTTCCAACCTAAACCTCTGTGATTGTATGAAAACAAAGCTTTTCTTACCAGGCTATTTTACTTTTCCTACAGACAATTAATGCAAATTTTCACAGTGGATTTCCAACCAAAAAAGATGTATTTATGAAAATTTCATATTTTGTAAATTAGCACATGTTTTTAAAAGCAACAGTTGATGTGATCTTAAAGCTTCTCTTGAAAAAGACAATTTCTTTACTTCTCATGTGAGAAGAATCTCTAACTTTTGGTAAGTTTAGGACATTTAGTTTGTTTCAGTAATCTATTTTGATGAAAGGAAAACCTGTTCATTTTCTGAGACATACAGAGTCAGTGGCAAAATACCAAAAAAGCTGGGAACATAGGTAAATATGACATATGAATTTAAACAAGGCTTAAAATTGTCATGCCTAGCTGAAGTCTCCATTCAACATGACAAAATTCTCCAGTTGAAATACATCCTCCATTATAATTTCCAACTTTGTAATTCTCCAAAAAGAAATTTATCCAGTGATTAAAGTATTTTCCATGTATTTCAAGGCTTGAGAAATATGTATTAAAATTCCTGACAATTCTTTTCACAGACTGTCAGCAAAAGGTATGCTTTCTTGCAAAGTCAGGTCCTAAGAATGTAAGAGTCCTTCTTTATGCAAGAGGATGTTGAAGGGATGGTGTGGTAAGACTAAGAAAAAAAATGAAATAATGTATTATACAAATCACCTAGTATCAGCTACCAGGCCTTAGCTTAGTAGCATTTTTTCCCTTATTTTTTTCTCAAATAATGACAAAGAACAAGAAAACCCCAAATTTGAGGTTGCTTCTCTCTTTGTATCAACTGATGTAGTGCAAATAGCAACAGTGAAGCTACAGAGATGTACACAAAGGAAGCTGCCCACCAATCCAGTGGTTCAAGCACTCTGCAAAGTCAATGTTCCAGCACATAGTGACATTAGTTGGTGAGACACCATCAGAAAATCCATTCCCTTTTAGAGCTATTTATCTAGCTAGCTAGCTTTTAAATAGGTACCTGTAACAAAAATTTGACGTGATGTCAAACATTTCACAGTGTTTTAAGATGTAATGAATGTCTTTCATTTCACTTTTATATTAAAATACAAATCACACCTAAAAACTGAGATGTTCTGATTTTGAAAATCTCAGTGAGATAAAAATATGACCTTGCAAATTACTGGCCACTTCCCTGCATACATTCTTCTAAACTGCATACATTCTTCTAAACTTTAAAATGTCAAGAAATTTTATTACCAGTAAAGCCATGTCAAAACAAAGATACACTCTCATTATGTGTAACATCATCACAATTTTTTTCACTTAAAAAGTTTTCTATTTTAAGCTGAAATCTCCACCCTAACCTGCTCATCCATGTTCTTCCAAATATATTCCTGTGAAATGGGTAATACATTAGTAAGAAGCTAAAATTCAGGGAGAAAGTTTGTATCTTACTGGAGAACATACAATTAAAAATACATTGTAATCTAAGTATAAATTATCTGCAGAATCCTGGCTGACTAAATTTGCAGACAGTGATCTAGAGATGTTCTTTTAACACATGCACTTTTCAGGTACTTTGGTTGGCTGAGAAAGGGGGATAATGATGGTGGGGAAAGACAATGTGCAGTACAGGTTAAAACTACTTTTTAAATTAACAACACACAAATGAAATTAGCTGGGCAGTAACAGAAGACTTTTGTCCTAGGTGGAATGTGGACAGCACAGCATCTGGTGAGATTTCTTGGGTGGCTTGTCACCTCAAAGGATGAGGAAAGCATCCCCCAGAAATTGTGTACCAGAAGACAGAAATGGGTCTAAGCTTTCTTTTTTCCTACGAAATCTGCTGCTATTGCTCCATAAGCTTGTCTTAAATAAGCATTAGTAGTAGTAGCAGTATTCTGGCAGGCTTTCCAGTTTTTCATGACCAAAGAAAATGTCCACTTGTAAGTGTTTATATTCCAGTAAAAGATTAAAATATTTTAAGAAAAAAACCCACTTGTGGCAGCAAGAAGCTGCTTTATTTTACAATTACTAAATGTTTTAGAACAATAAAAAAATTTGAAAATTTCTATGAAAGAAAATTTGCAAAACTTCGTGGAACAACTAGGCAAATTAAAGACATGGGATGTTGCAGCTGCATATTTCTAAGTATGACACTAAGTCATGACCTATATTAGCATTCAGAAAACAAACTTCTTTCCTATTGCTAGCAACAACCAGGGTGAAACAAAGCTCTCCTGTTTCACCCTTAAAATACCAGTAGTATTTACTTCTAGTTACTCACAAAAATGCAAACATATTAAAAAATACTACATGCATAGTATGACAACTGGTTTCTAAATAATTGTACTCACAAGACATGAACAGCTCTAATGAAGAATTTGGCAAATTAGGTTTCAGATTTCTCTAACAGAAACAAAAACCAAAGATTCTTTATGGCAGAAAAAAAAATGGTTTTAAAAGGAAAAAGTTGACGCAATTTAGAAAATATCAGAAAGAACCAGACATCTTTATTCAATATTCTAATAATTTATACTGCATTTAATAACATGGAACTTACTCAAACATGATCTTTTCCCAGCTGTGCTTGCACCTCCTGAACACAAATTTCCTCCTCGGTGGACCAGCTCAAGTTCCAAGTTTGTTCTGTAAGAAAAACATGACAGTATCGAATGGAACATTATTCAAGCTTCTACAGACACAACTGAATCATGACAAACTCCCAACATACACTAAATAATACTGTGAACTAATCTTTACTGTGAAATACTGCCAAAATACAGCTCAGAACAAAATAAACTTTATTGAGATATTGTCATATATGATTTTAAGTACTATATTAACACAGTACTACAATGAGTTGTGATAGAAGAATTAAAAATTGTTAATCCTGTGGCTTTCTTCTATATGCACACACAGCATAATAAGGGAATTTATGTTCAAATCTGGAAAGACAATATACAGATTGGCTAACTTTCAGTCAATCATATAGATCTAAAAAGTGTTCTCTCCACTGGCAGAGCTTTTGTTTCACTTCAGACAATCAGAGAGTACAATAGATATGGCATCAACTAAATATGAATACAGTCTAAATTATAATTGAAGCACTGCCCTTTATAGATAAGTTAGTTAATAAAAGCCTTGGAGGTTAATTCTGAATGAAATGCTATTCACGGCAGCTCATTAGTATGAACCAATAGTTGTGTCACTGAATCTCTGCATGCCACACTGATTTCTCAGTATTGCTGTAATCTCATACTTAGGCACCAATTGTTTAAGCCAAATTTGGTGATTTTGTTTAATTTTGGAATTGGATGTTTCACTGCTGCATTATCTTTTACTCTCAAGATTTGGAGCAAACAATTTATGTTATATTCTCTGAGAGCCTGTTTTAGTAAGTCAACATACATTTTAAAAATTAGAACAAAGGAATATAATTCTATTATTCTGAAGTGTTGTTTTGCTAATTCAATCCAAACTGCAAATCTCATTCTAAACATAATTTGTCCTTTAATGAAAAATGAAACTATTTTAGGTTTGATATAATGTGACTGAATCCAAATTAAAATCTGTTCTAGAATTTTAGGCACATAACATCCAACCTAAGAACACCCCTCCCCCCCCATTTAAGAAGAAACTAGAGGATGATTTTTATTCAAAACAAATTATTTTCAAGAATTTCAGCTTCATCAGCTTGAAAGAATAATACATTTTGATATGCAGTGTTTGTTAAGATATTTTCCTATGTTTTTAAAATAGCAACATTTCTCAATATTCCTATCCCTAAGTTTGCAGCTTATGCCATCCATTTCTGAAGGAATGCTTTAATCCTCTCTACTCAGAAAAGGCAATTTAACATTGATAATGTGCCTGCTCAGAGCTCCATCTGGTTGCTGCTGATAAGGGCATCTGTGTGACAGGGGAATTTTCCACTCTTCAGGCGATTTGCAGTGCTCACTGAACTTCTGAAAATCTACCAGCAAGGAAGCAGGGACAGGGATTTCATATTAGTGGCCAGAATAGCAACTGTAGATCAGC
Organism: Passer domesticus; assembly: GCF_036417665.1. Taxonomy (NCBI): domain Eukaryota; kingdom Metazoa; phylum Chordata; class Aves; order Passeriformes; family Passeridae; genus Passer; species Passer domesticus. The sequence goes on from NC_087483.1 coordinate 24,032,278, forward strand.
ATGTGCTAGTTCATCATGGGAATATGAAGGAAATCAGTATGTGTTATTTCTATGAACATTCTGATAACTAATATGTAGAACAAAATCAATGACAGTCTTCCATTGAAACGAAGATAATTATGATTTAAATCAAAAAGACTACCTGAATGTTTAAGAATAATTTTCTAGATCTACGGTTTTAAATTTCCCTTTCACGAAGGCATATGTGCCATTTCACAAAAAAGAAAACCTCAGGGACAATTCTGAAAAACACCTCTTGCTGGTACATATGAGGTGTCGTATAGTACTTTTTGCTGTAAGGAAAGTAAGGACAATTATTTTGGCAATCACATACTCTGTTCACATATACGATACCAACTCTCACCTCCCACACTTCTTCATTGTCCCCAGCTCCTCAAAGGCAGCACCTTATAGCTCAGCTTTCTTGGAAATGTAAGTATTAACCTTTTCCTTCAATATGTCTCTTTGAAAACATATCTGTAACTTGGCAATAAAAATGCAGAGTAGAGAAAGCATCTTCTGTGAAAATGAACACTTATCCTTCAGAAAATATCCTACATAGGTACAGACCTCAATCATTTTTGAAGGAGACCAGCAAATCTTCTCCCTAATTTGAGCTCCCTTCTGCCTTGAGGATTTGTGTACCCTCTGCCCTTTTCTGAAGAAAAGTAATGAAGAAAAACTGGGGGCATCTGATAGAAACGTGGAACACAGAGTGGTCTCTGAAAGAATCTTTTGCTGTCTCAGAATCCTCAACATAAAGGAAAGAGAATGAGAAAGAAAATCTATATGAGTGTCTTCTTTTCCTATCTAGAAATCTCAGTGTCATTCAGTAGAGCAAAACATTTTGTAGGACACTGCCTTTATCCTCCTCACTCACAGAAAAAAGCCTGCGAAAATGGATTTTGCTCAGCTGTCCTGACTCCTGATTAAAACCAGACCTACTTCATCCCTTCTTGGGGGCTTATATTAAAGGAATGTATTGGGGGTGGGAAGGGTGATTTCATATTTCTGAGAATTCATACCAGGGCAGAGTAGAGGGAAGTAAAAATGCAGTGTCCTTTCCAGGAAGGGAATATATTTGGATGGACTTGCTCTTCCTATTGGGGCAGAAGAAGCACACCAAGCACTATCATTTTTCTCACTTCAATTTAGAAACACAACACATACAAGGAAAAACCCCAGATACTGAGACACAGACTCAGAAGGAAAGAACACATGGCTCTTACATTAGTCTGTACATAGCTGACAGAAAAACCAAAAGGTTTGTTTGCATGGCAAACAAAAGCATGAAACTACTGCTGTGCAATACATAAGCAGTCCTCTCAAAGATATCACCTCAAATGACAGTCTTCAATGCTTTGAATGTGGAACTATTACAATTACAGCTAGGCACACGTGATTTGGGAATGACACCTACACTCATCTCATGAATGTCAGCAAAGACAAGGAGAAATGCTTGAAAAGGGTACAAATTAAACAAGATATGACTCTTGGAAAAGCAGGAGGTAGCCAAGGAGCTGCTGTTCCAGCTGTGCATGCAAATCAGGATGCCAAAACCCAGAATGCCTCTTTTGCTAGGAAAACAGACAGCAGCTAGCCCTTCCATAAGGTGGTAGAGTTCTTTTGTAATTTTTTTTTTTCTGCTACTGGTGACATATACCCAGGTAAGCAAAAATGAAGAAAATTAAGTTCCTTTTTTCCTGAAGGAGTAAGAATAACCTGCAGCAACTGGCTACCTATTGTTTCACATTCTCATTCCAGCATGCAGTAATCCACTGCAAAGCTGGCATTCAGCTGTAAACCAGCATCTTTTAGGACAGGAGATGATGTCATTTTCTGCTTGAAAATGGAACATGACTTACAAGAAGATTAAGAGCATTTAATTCACACGGAAATATATGGAGTTAATAAAAATATCATTGAATTCAAATGCTCCTCTAAGCAAAGGTTAAATACCAGGAAAAACTGTGAAACAGCTGTAGATGGTCTGACCAAAAACAATTAAATGCTTCAGAACACCTGGAACTACAAGTGCTCAAAAGGTTACTGGCTGGTACAGCAACACAAGGGTATCATTACCTCAAGAAAAACTCTGCATGGAAATAAGAGAGAAACAGGTCGAATGACAGGAATAATTTACAGAAAGTAAAACTAATTGAGTATGTAATTTTAACAATGGATAGTCAGTTGTTTGATTTCTTGAAATTAAACACATAATAAAATCCTACAAAGCAAACTATTCCAGTTTGGAAGATGATGTACAAATTTATATCCATAAATACAAAGTGTAAAGCTATATTAAAATGTCTATTTAAAAGTTTAATATTTTTTAACCCTGTAGTTCTTATGCAATTAACAAGCAGTAGAAGCATGTAAATCTGGATTGCTGCACTGAAAAGCAAGACAAGTTAACCACATTGAAGCTGATCTGCCAGGTTCCCTCATAAGTGATCTTATGAGTTATAGTAACATTACAGAAGGCTGGATCCAACACCTGAAATTCCTCAGACATGAATAAATGGAAAATTGGTGACACAAGTCTAACCCTAACAGGAAGGGGTCACAAGGAGTACAAGTGACAGATCATAATCTTAGTGATCAACCACGATTTCTCTCTCCAGCAGTGCAAGCAGCAATGAAATGCTGTTCTGGTTTGAGGTATTTTTAACTCTTTGAGTGAAAACAAATCTTGAGCTCTGAGTGTAAATATAAAAATAATACACAGGTACATTTAAAATATGTTTAGCTAGCATTTTAGAAGTTGCATAACATTGCACTCAGAAATGTATTTTAACACCATTTTTTATCTTAAATGCCATGTCAACTTATGGCTGTAAGCAATCATACTTTGATACATGGAATATTAATTTTGAGTCCTTTGTATTTTTGGAAGGGTATTTAATTGTATTGATCAAACACGTAATTGCTAAAAATCCCAACATTGCCTATCCTCGTCTAGCATATATCATTTAAAAATACAGAACAATCCTTTAGCTTGCTATATATACCATTTCATAGCTCTTCTGTATCAGTTAAAATACTCTGAAAGAATATAGATAGTATTTCTCTTAAGAGAATAATACAATAATCTTGAGTGGGAGGAGAATTCTAGAGATTAGATGGTCTAACCTTCCGTGAAAAGTGAAACCTTAGAGAGTCCTGCTGAGTGGAACCTCTGAGTCCTGCTGAGCCAAGCCTTGAATATTTCCACTGCTTTTATACTCAAGACACTCAGCCATGAGAGTTTATAAAACTGCAGAATAAAATTGCTACTCAATGGCATCACTTCTATGCTTGCAGTTTCTCTGCAGTCAGCACCTTCCCTGCAGGCCTCAGTAAGTCAGACTTTAGAAAATTATTTGCTTAGTGAGTATATCAAGTTCTTATGGGAAAACCTGGTATTCCAGCAACTCTGAATGGATTAACCATTCAGACTACCTTAACATGAATGGTATAGAAGGAGGGGCTGATTTTCTTGGAGAGCATATGTGACACTGACAGCTCTAAAACTACAATTAAACATCACCAAAAAAATGTTGCTGGTTTTGACAGTTTTTTAGAAGTCTAAAGACTAAATGAAGAGAAATTCCTGGTTACTGATGTAATAAAAAAGCTCCTTCTGTGATCTTCTTCTAAGTAAATAAAACTAATGTATGGCAGAGAGATAAAAAACACCTTGTGATTTAAAAAACTAGCAATATGGCTGTGATACAGAAAAAAATCTCACTCTGTAGAAGACAGATAAAGTAGATTTGACAATTTGGGAAAGGAAAGCCAAAAAAAAAAAAAGTGACATAAAATTTTGATTTATGGAAAACAAAACCTTGAATTAAGAAGACTAAAGAAGCATATGACAATGTTCTCTGAGCTTTGTGCCACTGCTACACATAGTAAAAATGAACTAAAAGACACATGTTTTCATCTTGCACCATGCCTGTATATGAAAATCAGAAAATGTAACCTTGATATACTGAGTATGCAAAAAGTCCTTTTTTGAGAGGATGAAATATTTTTAAATGCTTTTTTTAAAAGAAGAAAGCTATCTAGTGACAATACCATTAGTGAGAAATACAAAAGCAAAAAATATAAAAAGAAAAACATACCCACCTGGCTACAGAATACATAAACAGGAAATCATTGTCAGGTGATCCAGGAGTCTTACTATAATCTGTATACTTCTTCTGTGTGGTACTTTTTATATCTTTCATTACAGATTCCATTTCTTTACTGAGGTTGGTTTCAGACTATGAACAAAGACACAAAAGAAGATTAGTTAATTTTACCTGAAGAAATGCAGTAGCTGATTGTAAAGCGTAGCACTTTCATATCTGTAAAACACATTTGCAGGTTATGAAAAAATATGCAAAGTCAGTATTCTATCTCACAGAAGTGTCAGGATATTTTGGAAAGTCATTCTGATTTGCTCTGAATATGAAAACACAACTGGTTTGTCCATCTCCTAAGTTTAAGAATCTCAGTGCTTGTGCTATTTTAAAGTATATTTGCACTGTACAGGTATGCAGAACCACAAAGCATCTCCATCAAGACCTGAAGGTAACAAAACTTAATATAATTTATTCTGTCATTCAGAGGACCTCATGAAGCTTTGTAACACATTAGCATCTGCAAATGGATCTTTCTGTAAAATGAATAGTCCAATACCTTACAAAGTTCTTAAGAGAAATTGTTTAAATAGCTTCCTGTTACAAGACTATTGCTGTTTTTTCATTGCATGAAAATTATAAATATATTTTATATTACAAGATTTTGTTATGTGCAAATTACTATGGAGAAAACTGAAAATGTACTCAATAAAAATTATATTAATGACATTTTGTCACAGCTTTCAACTGTTTATTTTTAGTAGGTAATGCAGTAAATGCTCTAAGTTTCTTGACAAGAAAACAATATTATGTTGCCTTCAATATCAGAAGAAAAGGAACGTTCCGAGGTTGCCAGGATTCTAAGATATCACAAATGCAATGTAAAGTAAAAACTGAAAGGTAGAGGCAAATTAACAAGGATCTTTCTGCCTTACACTGATGCTTACTGGGAAAGTTCCCAGCTGTTCTTGAAGTTCTTCCACCTCTTGCACAAGATCTTGCATACACTTGTTACTGTGACTTTGCCAAACGCTTCGTTCCATGTTGTTTCCAGGATAACAAGGAAGAACGCTGTTGGCAAACTGCCTACACAGGGGACAGGTAAATTCTCCTTTGTCCACTGAAAAACCCTGGAGGACTTGGTCATTCTAAAAGAAAATAAAAAAGATGGAGCTGAAATTTGTGAACGATTATTGGTTTTTAGCTTGATATTTCAGGTGTATAGCTGAAAAAACTAAGCCTAAAACCTAAACTGTAAAGAAAGAATAATTAGAATAGTTACCCATTTTACTGACAAAGGTCTTAGCTACTAGAGATGTCTTACAATCCTCTAACTCAATTAATTTTCCTGATTTTTAAGCACTCTCCATTGTCAACTATATCCCCATAATAGAGTAGAAAGACTTCAATGGAGTATTTCCAACACTTCATCTGTGTTGTTTCTTTCTGACAATTCCCATAAAATTTGAGACTCCAAGTACAGGCTGGAAAAAGCCTAATCAAGTAGTCATTGGCAGGCAGCATGAAAAGAACCCTGATTATTTCTTGTATCACATGAAGGATCAAAGAATGGGCACAGAAGTACACGTTTGGAAAGTGAGGATGTGTCCTCAGTACTCCTGTAAACTGGCAAGAAACCTTGCTTCAATTTTGTGAGTTGCCTCCATGGCTTCCATATTGACATCTAACTGTATTATGTAAAAATAAATGTTTTATCCAGCTCAATAAAGGTCTATATAAATTATTTCAGTCCTAAAAATTGTAGTAAATAGTCAAATTTATTATGCACTCATCTACGTACTAGTAAAACTTGCTAGGATAAGAAGTTCACTTAAATAATCTAGAATCTTCAAGAACACAATTACGTGGAGTAACAGTTTGTTTCAAGTTTAATAGAAAATCCACCAGAAAAATTACTTTAACATTCATATGATGCAAAAATCACTTTTCCAAAATTCTGTAAAGTGAAACTATACCATGAAAGTCCAGATTTTGCTGCTATACTACTCTATGTGATTTTTATGTCATTTTCTATTTATCTTGATGATACAATTACTGCTGCAAGCAAATTTAAATGAACACAGAAAAGAACTCATCATGGGATCCAAGAAGGGTTGCACACCTAGTTTCTTTAGAGGTTAAGGTTCACGCAGTAGGAGCAATGCTGATACTAAAAATACAAGGAATTGCTCACAGTTTTTCTCAAAATGAAATCAACAAAAATCACAAAAAATATCCTAAACCAGAAAAACAAACTAACAAAAACACAAACACCCTCACATCTACCAACCATCCCCCTCCCCCAAACAAACAAAACCCCACCAAAAGACCCACAAATCCAAAACCTGAAGAAATATCCTGTAAAGTAATCTTGAACAAAAATGGTGGTTCATATGAAACAATAAGTCATCACTTAGTCTTTATATTTTTGTGCTGGTTAATTTTGCACAAGATTTTTTTCTGATATATCAGAATAACAGAAAACAAAGTACTTTTGTTAATAATGTCTAGATGCAATAAGAGATTAAGTTATTAAGTTCTCAAAACATATTAAACTATTTTGTACAGGCATACAAAACATTGGATTGATCTGATCTGAACAGCATAGATCCAACTGATTTCAGTAAAAGCAGTTCAGATCTAAATAAACAGCTATGACCCTCAGTTTTACTTACCCGTAAGGATTCCATGTAAGATTTGTGACAATCTATGTGTAAAGTGTGACCACAAGTTTGTACATAAACACCTCCTTCCCAGCCTATTGACACTGCTTGTAGGCAGGAACTCTAAATCAAAGCAACAACAGTAAGAAAAAGCAATTATTATACATAAAGCCATAAAAGTATTCACTAAAACTTCAAGATTTACAAGACAAACAGAGTTCTATTTGCATGCCACCTAATGAAAGATATCCTGAGGAAATAAACAAAAAAAAAATTTATAAAAAGTGTTTATTTATGCTGACTGACACGGCAGCTATTATGCAGTTCTTTGCAATAGTTAAACCTCTGCAGTTTTTGTCACTCAAGATGATAACTTCTTTAAGGAATCTCTTGTATTACTGCATGAAGGTGGCTCTAACTCCAACAGCTGTTCCAATAGCAGAAGTGATCCCATTTACAAGGGCAATATACTGTTCCAACACATTTCATTCAGTTAAGTAGATAACCAAAATAACAATACCATAGTTATATAATTAAAACACAATCTGTTATTAAAATTCAGTGTAAACATTTGGGGGTTTTAATGAGTTGTTGAACAGCATCATATATAACTCATCATAACTGGGAAAGAGAACAAATACTTGTTTTGAGAACTCAGTTGTATAGTAAGTTTGTCTTGAAAACATTGGCCTTATTGGAAGACTGCACTTACAGCCCACAAGTCCAAAAAAGTTACCCCACTGGTATTTTTTTCAGAAAATAATGACCTGAAGAAACAATCACCTCTGGCAAATGTATAAAGAATTCTAGAAAATTCTCTCGCAGAATATCCAACTATAGTCAGTCTAAGTATTAAATTTCCATTTCTCAAAAATTTCATACACAGACTGAAGTGTACATTCTGGTTATACATTTAAAGCACAGACAAAGATTTATAGCTGCCAGAACTGGAAAATAATTTTTAGTGTGGACCGACCCTAAAACAGTCTTAATGTATGATGTAAAATCAGAGTACCATGACAACTCTGATACTTGCATTTTCTATGGGTGTCCTAGTACCTTTATTTTTTCCCTGCATATGAGCAGGAAATCAAAACAAAATCACAAATTTTAGCTAGGACATGCTCCTGTTTACCATGTCTCCACCTGTAATTCATAATGTGCTGTAAGCCTCTCAGGCTATAAAATAAGAATTTCTCCTGCCGGCAAATCTTCATTATCGGTGGATGTCATTATGAAAAAGCTAGCAAATATGTTAGAATAAATATTGCCAGTTTTTCCACTTTAAAGACAATCTTTAAGCTTTTAAAGGCTCATTATTTAGTTAGATACACTGAAAAGCTGGCATCTCACCTAGGTCTAGTCTATAGAAGCTAATTTAGCATCACAGGTTCCGTATTATTTTCCCCAAAAATGATTTCTCAGAACAGTTGTGTATTATCCTACATAGTTGTTTTAGGCACTAGCAAGGGAAGTGACAGGCAGCCCTTCCACAAAGGTCTACAACTGAATATCTCCTGCTAAGCAACAAAAACTGGTTCTCAAAATTAAACGTGAAAAGCTGTCACTTGGCTTTGTGAAGTAGTGTAGAACTGTTCAGAACAGCTAACAGAACTGTAAAGCAGACATTTACTACCAATTAATGCAAAATTGAACTTCACATGTTCTGCAGAGCTAAGTATTCAGTAGAAGAGGATGCATTCTATTGGTTTCTTCTTCCCATCTACTCATACTCCCCTTCTCTGTAGTGGCTCAGAAATCTGTTACAGATTAAAACAACTCTTTCCACTTTGCACTTCCAAAATACTTTTACCTGATTAAGAGTAATTCCTTGACTGGGTTTTCTGAATGGCTACAAGAGAACTGGTGTTTGCTTAGACAGTGAACCCAAATTTCAATTGTGTGGTCACACTGGATTGTGAAACACCTTCTAGAGAGTATTTGTGTGGATGTTTAATGACTGTGTTGCCTGTAGATATACTAGACGTCTATTGCCAAAAATATAATGGGAGAAAGCCAGAAACTATTTAAAAATAAAAACCCTATCAAATGTAAACACTTCAGAATGACTGCAACATGAAAAAGCATTCACTAAATGTAGAAATGAAACTAGGAGAACTCTAAGTTGCAATTTCATTTCACTTTTTACAAACAAATTCTTCTTAAGTGCTAGTCTAGCTCACATGAGATGCTTACATCTTTGAAGTATCGCTGCAGCGTTGTCAGCCTCACGTCGTGCAGCGCCGCACACGTGTCCCAGGGATAGATCTGCTCCTCTTCCGTGGTGGGGAGTCTCCTGGGCTCGCTGCTGTTGCGGCACTGCCCCAACACTGCCAGAAGAGAAGCAGCAACACACGATGCCATGGGTAACAAACAATCAGGCAATTCTGGTTTGTAACTATAATGTGCTTTGTTGATGGTAAAAAGTAAAAACTTGCTAAAGAATGTCAATACTGAGAGTTGATCTTTTGCACTTGTGCATTTTATATATATATATATACACATACATATATATACACAAACACCTATACCCACTAACATTTGTATTCACATGCAGATACACTGATGGCTGTTTAATTGTCTTTGCCTTCCTGTAATGCACAGCTGCATCTGCAAAAGCTAATAGAAAGTAGGAGAGAATTAAACTATTTGTTCTTTCTCCAAACTTTTAAAAAGCTCCTTATGTGTTTCATAGAGGACCATCCACAAAAAACATAGGAAACCCTGTGCTTTCAGACTTCATGAGACACAACAGGATTTATGCACACATGCTAAAAGTTGCAGAAACACTGCTTTTCCTACAAGCCACACATTCATACCTGAGGATGCCTGTAATAGTACAACTAGCCCTGTAGGTCTGTCTTCAGTAGAAGGGCCACTTTGTCCACAAATAACACAGTCATATATTGCCTCAGAAACATGCTGTTCGGATGTAGCTACCTCCATGGCAATGTCAGCATCTGGTGATTCTAAAAACAAATAAGAGAATTTATATTAAACAGAAGTAAAGAAATCTAATTGAGGTTTTCCATCTGAGGATGCACAATCCATCTGAACTGAGGTAGTGACGAAAAAGCTACAAAACAATTTCTACAACTAAAATATTGTCATTTGCCTGAAATGAACCTTTCTGCTTCCAAGAAAGACAGCTACAAAATGAATGTATGTTTTTTCAATAGGCAAAATTACTCCCTGTGGAATTAAATGTTTCATTTGAGTTTAGTATAAAAGTTGATCTCTTAAAAACTTCTATAAAACAGAGATCTGATTTCTATCTCATTAGATATACTGAAAATCTTGAACATAGAGAGATGAAGGGCAACAATATGACGCTCTGGTAAAACCAGATTAGCTGACTGAAACAACCATTTGAAGGAAAAATGACCATGTTTTCTTCACGTTCCACCTTGCTCCTTCCTAGGTGCACAGAAATGTTCAAGGCTAAGGCCCAGCTCAGAAGTATCAAATCCACTGCACTTCACACAGCTTCCATCACGTGGCAGTTGGTGGTGCTGATTTCAGGGCAAGCCATTTTAGGTTATGTTACAATCACAGTGAAGAATTCTTTATTGATTTGAAAGAAAAACACCTCAGGACTAAATGATCCACTCGTGGCTGCTCAGAAACCCATACAGTCAGCCTCTTGACCTAGAACATGGGGGTTCTTTGCGTCTTTCCTAGAACAAAATTTTTCTAAAGGAAAACACTTCCTCCCTAACTTCAACCATACCCTTTATCCCTCTAATTAAGTAGGCTGAGGTACTGAATAGAGAATCCAAAAACCTTGAGTACAGCAACAGTCCTCATGCAGAATTGTTTTTAGGAGAACTGCTGTCTTCTGAAAGTCTACTACAAATTTGGCACAGGAGACTGCTGCCATAAGGAGAGGCATGTTGGGTGCCAGGCAGAATATTTCTTTGCTATAAAAAGCTCCATACAATGCTCTTGCTCACAGGGCTGAATCAAAATTACACTGTTCTAGTAAGTACTGATTTCCTAGTCAATTATTGAGGGTCATATGGAAATGAGCCCTGATCTTCACTGATGTGCAGTTGTTAATATTGTACACATGTCTATCACCATCTAGTGGCAGCCACATGTACAATGAAATAAAAAGCACAATGCATCAACTGCAAATGTCTAAAACATCCAGGAAACTTAGAAGCAAATGGTAGCAGAGTAGGGAGGAAGTAAACACTAAATGCAATTCTTTATATTTAACATCACCTCATAATTGTGTAATGCATGATCATGTACACCTTTGTATCAAATGCCAAGAAATTACAAGGACTAGAGTTTCAGTTTGCTTTTCCTCCTTTTCTAAAATATTGTCAATAGAACAAAAAATATGCAACCATTCAATATTTTCCAGGAGTGTAGAAAGAGAATACAATGTATCAATGTGATTTAGAGCAATTCAATGTAAGTCATCAAAATCTGTCAATATTTAATTCACAAAATACTATTAATTCATCACAAATTGCCTATGTTTTAACTTGAAGGAAAAAAAACCCCAGAACTTAGGATTTAAAAGGTGTTTAAAATCAGTTCAATATATGCAATTTATATTTTTATTGCCTATGGGGAACAGGCACATAAAAATCAGGCTAATTTAATTTTAGAGCTCAATGATTAAGTGCATGCTTCCTTCACAACTACTTAGATGTGGATGTAGCTAGGCTATTCTGGCAAACAATAAATTTTCAAGGAAAGTAAGCTACTAGCACCAAGGAAGACTTCCTAATAAAGTAATTTGCACCTGAGCTAGTAAAAGAAAACAAAGGGATATTGGCAAGAAATTGAAATCTCAAATAAGTAGGCATACCAGAAAAACTGTAACCAAACAAAACCCCTCATTTCTTTTGAATGGACTCTGATAAACCTCAATTACCCACTTAAACTAGTTCCAAGGTTTTAACCTAATTGGTTTCACAGACTTGTCCTAATGATGGCAGTGTGTAAAGAAGGAGCCAGTGAAAAATACAAGGTGAGACACATGGTGCTGCTTTCAGTTCACCAAGTTTCTGTCATGAGATTTGTCTTATGTTGCAGTATACCTAATCTCCTTTCAGTGGGTTCTAGAACTTTTCTTTGTCCTTGAGAATTATTTCAAAAATCTGAATAAATATGAACCTTAAAACACTGAATGAAGATGGACAAATTTAAACTGTGACAGAAATCCAGAGAAAAGCCAAACCTTGCAGCTCCCAAGAGTTTTTAAAAGTTAATTATTTAGCTCTTTGTTTAGTTTTGTACCGATAGCAGAAAAACAAAGTTACAAAAACCTAGCACTTCCTACCTCCTAAAAAAATACTGATCAATCTGCTCAAAACTAGCACACTGATGTACTGCAGAATGCATTGCTACCTGAACTTAATTTCATTTCTACTCTCCAGAGCTAATGATACATTCTGTTATTTCCTCTACCCAGCAAAGCCCCCAAACCAAAAGGGCTTTGTAAACACAGTGCACAATCTCCACTGACTGTAGTCAACATTTGTCCTGCTGCATACACTGTGTCAAAGAGGCCCCTTGGTATCAAAGCAACCATTAGTATGCTAATATTCTTTGCCCTGACCCAGCATATACATTCTCAAGAGATCAGTACCTAATTTATTTTTCTATCTGGGTTCAGAAGATTGAGTGTTAGGAAATATATGTCACCTTGCATTAAGACTCTGGGCTTCTTTTTAAGTCTAACTAAGTAATGTTTCATGAAGGACAAAATGGCATCCTGCTAAGACACACATTGTAAGAAAGATATAAAATATGACCTGCCTACTTATCAGGATGCATTAAAAAAGTTTAAAAATCACACTGGCCACTACAGAGACGTGAAACTATTGAAGAAATTAATCTTAGCATTTATAATTTAAAACTTATCATACTGAAAATTGGTAAATTGGTTAAGTAGTTCAGCAGCTTGCCTGGAACAGATCATATTTCGTTTTTATAAAATTCAGACAGACAGAGCTTCACAAATATAACTGTGATTTGTTAAAGGCTACTATTAACCTAGAACCGAGTGGTTTAATTTTGTTCTTATCAAGTCCCTTCTGCAGCTTATGAAGTTTCAAAGATGTCTTGCACAGAGTTCCACATCACAAGATAAGCCATGGTCTCACCCTGGGGCAGTGTTGTGAGCAGCTCAGAGGAGCTGTAACCAGGAGCAGGAAGACCTCGGGAGCTGAAACCAACACTCCATTTTCGACTCTCTGGACTGTCCCTCAGACACATTAAGAGCTCTATCTGCTGTTCTTAAAACAGTTTTCTTGTTTATTTTTCTCCATTTTTTGTTTATCCTGCAGTCAAACAGCTAAAAACAGCACAGTGGATGCTGTTCTAGCCTAGTTCATTAACATAACTGTTTCTAAATTTCACCTAATTACTTCCAGGCAAGCTTGAATGGCAATGCAGTTCTGCAGATGTCACAGAATATAAATAGAAAGTAACAGGGGGCACAAATGGAAAGTGCTACATAATTGGAATTTTTTTCTACAGTAGCTATGTGAAAGAAAATGCCAACCTTTATTTTCAGAATCTCAGATGAATTTGTGTATGTCAATTCAAACAAATAAATTCTGCTAGTAAAATGAGACACATTTAATATTGAATAATTAACATGTAATTAGGTAACTTCCTTTTAATCCATGTTTCATTGCAGCATCCCAACAATCAAAGAGAAATACCTCAGGGCATTAACAGTGCCTCTATGCACTTTATTAAACACTTTAGAAACTAAGAATTATATGGGTTTATAATACAATAACCTTTAAGCTTTGGCTATTCTCCATTATTCCTATCTCTTCCTAGGCACATTTATTTTCTGAGTATTTCCAATCTTCTGCACTGTCAATAGAATGGTATGTAGTTTTTAAGTGCTAGACCCCAAACCAATTACAACAGTTCTCACATTTTACCAGTGATAATAATATAAATTTGCCCCAATGACACCAACTGAAACAGTCACAAAACAAGGGAGCTGAGGCCTCACCATCCCTGCATTTCTGGCAGTATCACTGTTACAACAAATGAACAAAATTAAGAAATAAACCTACTGCTGGGCTTCAATCTATAAGTAACAGCTAACAGACTTTGTGTGAGAGGGGAGTGAATTCCTACTGATCTTAGTACAAAAGGATTTTTTCTACTTTCAAGCAGCTATTTCAGCACTGTTATGCTATGATTCAGGGTAAACCTATGAATTACATTAAGAGTAGCTTTAAATTGAATCACTCAAGAAAGACTAGTTTCAAAATTCTTACTGTGTTTTGTGCTTTAAAATTAGAGTAACAATAATTTCTGCAACATTTTCAGTAATTTTCTGTATCATATAGAGATTGAATTCACAGCTAGACAAACCACTTAGATTCAACAAACTGAAAAAAATATTCCTGGCAAAAATTAGGCTAGATTTTTAAACAAATCCTATGCACTCTAATGGTATATGAACCTACTTTCTGAGAGCTATTTTAATGCCAGTCAGAACATAAAAGCTAGTACTGGACTATAGTACACTAGACTTCAGTGTATTTTCATAATTAAACCAGAAGATGGAATGACAACATAGAAGACACTGAGAACAGTTAGTGAAAAGGCAAAGTAATTATTAGTTAACACAATGCCTGGAATTCTATTAAGTTGGTGCCAAATGTCTTTATGAAGAATTAACGTTATGAAAATGTAGTTCATTAAGTTGATTCTATCTAGTGCTGTGCATAATCTGGTGTAACTGACAATAAACACTGCATTTTACATTGAGGCATCTGAAGTTACTAGTTCTTTAAATACTAAGAAGCAAGTGATTTAAATCTTGCATGCCCAAGAACTTTTTAATGCACAATCATAAAAATAAAGGCCCAGGTCTGCCTACCTGAGAATTTAATATGAATTAACTAAAAGCTAGGTATTCACAGTCCTTCACAAAAATAAATGCTGTGTAATTTACTGATTTAGCTACCATAATTCATCCACAAAAGCAGTTATCTTAAAACATAGCTTAAAAAATCTACGCATGGAAGTATTTTTGCACATTTATGTATATATGCAAATATAGCTATATACCTATTGACAGGTACATCTACATGCATATATATATATATCTAGACATATATCTGATTTCATATATAAACCCCATCAATTTCAAAGTTGCAATATGAAAAATTCAAAATATAAGTGACTGAAGAATAGAAGTTTCCCAGTTACTTTCAATTAGCCATGACCATATAAAAACTTGAACCAGTTACTTTCAATTAGCCATGACCATATAAAAACTTGAATTTTAATAAGGAGAACTGCAAGGTTCTTCTTGCCTTCTTCCTTACTTCAATAAACAGCTGCCTTTTAGTGAGGTGGATTTGCAATAGAAAGTTCACAGATGAAAATTAGAGTATTGCACACCCTCCAAACAACATCATATATAGAGTGATTAATTTCATGGAATCTTAGCAAGTCTGTTGGACAGGATCTTAAAGATGATAAAGTTCCAACCCTTCTCCCATGGGCAGGGACATCTTCCACTAGAGCAGGTTGCTCAGAGCCCCACTCAAGATCACTAAGGTACCAAAACCTTTATAAATGTAAATGAATAAATCTTCTCAGCAACCTATGAACTAAAGGGAATTTAACAATTTCAAAAGACAGAAGTTTTCAGCAAATAAATTTGTCAAAGTATTTCTAACCAATGCTTCAACTCAAATCAAAACTTCACAGTAGATGATACTTGATGGAAGGTGGGGGAAGATTCCAGCTTTTTCTTATCTTTCAGAAATGATCATTTTCTATGAAGTGACCCAAATGACAAAAATATCTTCCATTCCTCACCTGAAAAGAAACTAATCAGGATTAAGCACTTCTATACAGGAGAATCTGAGAGAACTCACCCTCATGAAAAACAAGGCCTGATTGTGTGTAAAGACAGTATTTGAAATAGAATATGTTATCACTTATAGCAACTGAGGTGATCTGAAAATTATGTTTTCCTTAGATCTATAGACACATTTAAATTATGTCTATAGACACATTATGAATCTTTGAGGCTCTATGGAGAAATAATCTTAAATTTTATAACTAGAGATTAAAGAAAAAGACAATCTTAAAAAGACAAGCTAATTTGGGGACAATTTTATAGTAAAGTTAAATACTTTAAAACATATCACACATTTAATAATTTCATGTACTGTATATTAACAAAAACTAGGAATAAATTTATGTCCTACAGATTTAATCTATTCTTTAGCAATTACGTATTCAGTAATATCTGTCCTACAAACAAAGTTAAGCTCCCTAAGAAGTGTGAAGTTAACAAGTGGATACAAAAGTAGAATCTGATGGGAGAGTTTCCTGTTTGGTTAGATGGTTGGGGTTTTTTTGTGTGCATCTTTGTTTTTTAAACTGAGTAGAAACCTTAATATTAACATGTGGGAAAAGAAATAAAAACAAGCAGACAACCGCACAAAAACTTACCAACATCCATGGCAGTTTCCATGAAGCTTTTCTGCCTCGAGGCAAATTCGGCCAACAGTTTCTGTTGCCTTTCTCTAGCCTTCTGTCGTCTACATGAAAGAAGGGGGAAGAAGAAAAAATAAACTTACATAATGGAGCAAAAAAACCCTTGAAATGTCAAGCTGATTACAATTACCTCCTTAAACAGTATCATTCCAAATTAAGTTTGATATAAAGGAATAATTATCAAGCCTAAAAAAGGAGTCTTTTGCTTTTCTAAAGCAGAGTTTTTAAAGAAATTAATGTTACTTTCTTTTGAGCCTGAAAAGACAGAATAAAATCCTGTCCTAAAACACCCTTCAAAGGTGATCACCACAGGATATTTTAACAGATTAGGCCATAACATCACAAGAAAAAGAACTCAGTACCTTAATCTCGGAACTTTTTTTATCTGTTACACATGAGAAGAAAACCAGAGAGCAATGTCATTTGTACAAAAATGAGTACTTCAATGAGAAATCAACTTCTGCAAGTTAATAACAATAATAGTAAAAGCCTACTTCACTCCTGCTTGATATCAAGCTTGATGGCACGGGAAACAATTATGAATAATTTATTTTCCAGCTAAGCCTCCTCACAGTGGTTCCTTCTCCCCCACTTCCACCCAAAATACTGGCTTTTATTCTGGGATTTAAAGAACCATGAGATTGCATCCAGATTAAAGCCCTTATCTCCCTGAGGCCAAGCTGACTTCACTAACTTTTCCCCATTGTTTGTCACAGCTCTGGATTTATAAATGGAAAACACCAGAGACTTACTCTTGTCTATCCTTCCATTTAAACTGTTTCAGTGACCTGTACAAGGCTGCATGATCAGTTTTATAATTCCCTATATAAATATACACTGCAGTGGGTAGAAGAATATTGATGGGTGTAAAATGATAAAGAAAATAGACATTAATTTTCCTTTCTTTGACATGAGTTTATAAATAGAGGAAATGGGAGAATGGAAGTGAGAAAACCAAACAAAAGCCCTGCACCACAGCTGCTCACCACACAGAAAATGTCCTCAGCTGAGGGGGTTTACACGGCACCTCCCCAGTGCAGCTACAGAATTTCTATCGTAACTACAAATTCTGTGCATCAGAGATGATCCAGATAACTAACATGGGGTTTAAAAACATCACGTGGGATGGGTAAGTCCTCTGAAGTCTCAAGCACTGTGTGATTATCAGTGTCCTGGCACAGGAGCTGGCATGCACAGGCCCAAAGCAGCTCATATAGGGCAACCTGTCATCCTGAGGTGACTGTCTGTCAAAGCTTCTAATTTGTTTTCTTAAAGGCACCTGAAAGACCCAAATATCTCTGTCCTTTGTCTGCTACATTTTATAGTCACCATTTCTCAAAATAACTTCTATTTACATCACTAAGATTCATTATTCTGAGGGTCAGACCAGAGCATTCATTAGACTTGATTTTATTTATTTCTCCCTGGAAATTTCTCAACACCTCAACTAAAAGCAGAGTGACTGTAAATAGATGCATTTAATACAAAGACATAAACAAACTCTGACAGATTCAGTACAGCTCAGTAATTTTCCATGATGGCCCATGGGAATATGACACTGCAATTGAAAAAATACTGCAAGCAGCTAAGCTTGTTTCTAGTCCTGTATTTCAGTTTCTATGGCAACAATCCATTGCCTGAGTGATGCCATTATATGTTGAAGCTAAAAAAGGTGATTGCTTAACGTTCACAGTCTGCTCAGTTTCACTGACACAAAACTGGAATTGGGGGGAAAATTGAAACAATTGAAACAGTAAAAATTGCAGTCTGGCTTTATGAACATTGTCACTCCATGGGTTTAGTAATTTCAGTTATCACAATGTCCTTCAATAAACTTCATGGGTTGACCAATACCATTATAGATTTGAGAAGAATATAATAATCACTCAGAACAACAAAACATGGGAAACATTCATTTTTACCATTGCTTTAGCCCCTAAACTTGACTGAAAACTTAGTGGGCCTCCCACAGATCCTTAAAAATATCACATCTTTTTATAGAGGAAACTGATTAACCTTACCCTTTACTACATGAAAAGTTACTTGTTTCATCCATGCCCCTGCTTCCCTTGTACATAAATCTAGCACTACTGAGTTCCATATTCATGATTAGGTACCCAAGATGTATCTGTGTTTTATCTAAAGCAGCTATTCATTCTGGCTCTTTCTGATTAGCAATTTTACATGCTAAACCTTGACTATTTCTCTCTATTACAAGCAATGTTGAAAGTTAAACTATTAAATAAACACTAGTAAGACAAAAATAATTTTCCTTTGTAAAGTATGTAACATGGAAATATATTAAATCTATTTGCCATATTCTTATGTGTTATTTTCCACTACAGTGTAGGCCTTGGACATATCAGAGACATTTTAATGAAAAATTTATTTTCAAACAAATAAAACAGCAGAAAAATAAAAGTAATCCAGAAACCAACTGAGTCAGAGGACTGCACTTTTCTACTCAAATTTCTAGAACTGTAACTACATATTCTGGTTACAAAACCCTTCAAAATACTGGATGAACAAGTACTCAACTGTCTTCTTGTCCACTCCAGCCTGTGCTCTCTACTTCAACTGCTGTGGTAAGTACTCTGATCTGAATTCCCTACTTTGTATACTCTAACCTTCTTACACTATGAACTGTCCACTTCCTTCAAATCCCATGTTCCAGCCTTTTGCACCAGCCAAGTGTCAGTCTCTTCCCACTCCAGCCAATTCTTTGCAGCTGAGTCTGACATCCTGCAAATGTCAATCTCTGTCTCTCATACCCTCCAGACATTTGCATTCCTATTTCACATTCTTCTTCTCCTACCAGCTCTCAAGACCCCATTCTTCCCCACTGAGATTTTGTCTAAATTCTGTGTTTTATCATTTACTACTCTTCTCTGAGTATTTTTGTCCTGACAATGCAGTTCTTCCTATCTTCATAACACGCCCACTTGCCAGCTTGAGCCTTGCCACATAAACTGATCACGTGCCCCAGCATCTTCTCTATTTTCCACTGGTACACTGACCACAAGGTTTCTCCTTCCATCCCAGTTTGAACACCACCCCTTTTATTTCTATCTTTCACCTCTATCAGCTCTAGTTGCCATCCCCTAGCTGATTCCTCTTCCATAGGACTCTCACGCCAATAAAACATTTGCTGAAAGCCCACAAGAAGCAGGGTCTCTGCATTCAGTTTCAATACTGCCAGTATTCTGGGGACATTCAGGACTCATCTCTCAAAATAAACTCAAAACTGTCCAAACTTTAAAAAAAAACCCCAAAATTCAGCCCTAAACAGATATCTGGCACAGGAGTTTTCAGGCAACATGGGTCAGAGAAGCAAAAAAATAGGTAGAATTATTAAGCCCATAAATAGTAAACAAAACCCCAAACAATCGTGGTGTGATGTGTGCATATGAATGAACACACAATACAAATAAAAACTCTAATTATCTTCAGGTTAAGCCACAAAAGCTAACACAATCTTAATTCTACACCTTGGTATGTATGAGTTTTATAAAACAAAGTGTGAGCATGTATATCACATAAAAGAATTATTTAAATTTTCTAATTTAAAGATTTAAAATAGCAAGGTACAGATTCTTCCTCATTACCCATGTAAATCATGGATAATCAAATCAGATAAAGAGAACTGTAGAATTAAGACTTATTATTTTAGTATGTAATTAATACAAAACCCTAAAGATCAAGCAATAGATGCACAACACACACTGTCCTTCAACTGCTCCTTTATCTTATTATTACGGTTACCTTTCTTCTTTATCCAAAGTTTTCTTCTCTGCAGAACTAATCTTTTTTGGTGGTACAGGAGGCGTCACCTTCCTGCATATCTCTTCAATTATACGTTTATTCAATCTGCTCTGTACAGCAGCTTTCAGTAAAATTCTTTCTACTGCCGTCATTCCATCTCCATGAGCGTATCTCGGAATTTCTGGGTGGATTAAAACATCCACATCATCCAGCCATGGGGGATAGTAAGAGTTTTGTTTTCCTGAGAGTTTGTGATGCAATTTAATCAGCAAAGACAGGATGCTTTCCTTGACTTCTAGAATGGCTGTGGTTAACTGTGGAGTTGCACCAGGTGCTGACCATTTCATTGATGTTTTGGGCCGAACCACCTGATTTGCCTCGCTGGTGTTCCGATTGATGATCTCCTGAAATTTCTTTCTACGTTCTGCGACCAAACTGAACACTTGAGCTGTCCCTGAGTTCTTGGGAAAAAAAATTATCATGATTAATTTGCAAAACTACAAGTATAAACAACACACATTTCTAAAACTACAGAAAATATTTGAAGCTAGGAAGAAAACCATGAAACTTAAAGATTCTTCTCCACTCCCAAAATCTATTGAAAATTAGGGTAGCAAAATTCTAAACCTGCATATTGTATTTTTGTAAGAGTCTGTTACATACAACTGCATAAAAAGCCAAGTACCAAAGGAAAATATCCATACCGAAACAACTAACAATTGGTTTTACTCTAGTCTAACTTAACAATTGTGTTATCCAGGTAATATTTCCTTGGTTTTTCCAGAATAGTAATAACTTCAGTATCTTTATACCATTTAAATGCCTGAGCACTGTTACACAATGTAACTCATTAAATCACACAGGTGAATACGGGTGAGCCCACACATCCCCATGAACATTGTGCATTTTATCTGGATTTATTAGGTAAGATCCAGAAGCCACATACCCCTGTTTGCCAGCAGAACTTGTTATCCAGGGCATGTGAGCATGAGTGCAGTTACACTAATGACAGAGCCCATTTAGATCTATCTTACACTATTGCTTGCGGTATCAAATTAAGGATACATATACTAAATCCACAGCAGAAAGGCATTTCTTCAAGGTTTTGAACATAAAATTCAGCACACTAGCATCTTACCCTCTCCTCCTCAGAAGGCTGGGCAATTAACAAATATAAAAATGGAATTTTGACTATCATCTCACCTACCTTCTTTATGTTTTAATCTATCGCATGCCATCTCCCTACTTTAGGTTTCGTCTATTTTTCTGACATTAACATGCAAAGAACTATATACTGTATTTTGCTACATTTGGCACACAGTAATCTGAAGTGCTGCATACAATAGATACAAAAGCAACACTGACACAGAGATCGTATCATCTACTGGCTATAAATCTTTCCGGATCCCACCATTTACATATTCCTTTGTTTTCACAACCACAACAACAAATTACTATTAATCACTACAAAAACACTTTCAATATAAGGTTAAACTTACCTAGACTCAAGAAAGCTAAGACTATTCTACATTATTCAATGTTAGTAGTATCTCGGCAAGATCAAACAGGCCTAAACACAAAGCTCAAGCAGTAAGGTATCAATGGCATTCTATGTTTGATAGGAAGTTTTTATTTCCAAATACATATTAAAAATGTAAAGGCGTTTTATTGCTTAAAAGTCTACCACCTAGGATTCCCATCCAGAACATGAAAAAAGCACGAGCCCTTGCAAGATGAATTAAAAGGAAATTCAGGAAAATTAGAAGGTTCCACTGAATGTTAAGGTGAGCACAATTAAAGCATGTTGCTAGTTAATTGCTTAGGAGAACAAACTGCACACAGATCTACCTCTCTCTGGAGGCTCTTCCGCCTTGAACTCTGGTAGATTGAGGACAAAAAAAGTCATTAAATACATCATTTGGAAGGAGGCATCATTGGAAATAACTTCTATTTCTGCTATCAGTAGATATAGGAAAAATAACTGAAGGAAAAAATATCCTAAGAATTAATAAAAACAGTAAAAAAACTAACAAAAATGCCAACACAGGCAATGACTTAAAGTAAGCTAGAGAATCTGGTATTTGTATCTACTTACTTGTGATGAAGCTAAACCATCAGAACTTGTACTTGCGGGTGGTTCTCTCTTCACCTCAGGAGCAGTTTCTGGTACTCTCACTCGGACATAGTTAATGAAGTGACGCATGTTAGAAACCAAATTACTGCCTGGAAACCAACTATCATGGCAACGCTCTTGTCCACCTGCAGTTTCCTAAAACAATGAAGAAAATGGTGATATACTTTCTCTTATTAAATTTCTCACATCAAATAATTGGTGCTGCTTTTGTAACTGTATTACAGAGGCCATAATATCTCCATGAGATAGGAACAGCATGTTGAACATTATATACCTCAACAAAGCTAATATACCTTTTAAACATTTTGATAATTGATGTGAGTCCCATGAGGACCACAGGGATAATAAATACATAGGTCTAAGTATTTTATTTGAATATAATCAAATGCAGCCATTGGTGCTAGCTGGCAGAAGTAAAAGGAACTCTAGAAAGGAATCTTCAGGTGTACAATATAAAAAAATCAGAACTATACAGAAGAAAATCTCTGGGAAAAAATGTGGCAAATTCTTAGTCAAAAACAAGGCTGATCAGATAAAAAACTATGGTAATAAAAGAGAATCTGGAATCACAAAAATAATGGCTCTTTATATTCAAATATCATTAAAAGCAGAATTAAAATTCTGACTTATTCACAGATTTTTGAAGATACAGATCTGTAGCAATAAAATGTTCAGTGATAAGAGTTTCAGGTGAAAATTTAGAGATTTTTAGACTTAATGATTTAATTTTTTTGCACAATTTGTAGTACTAATTTACACAGTGGTAAAGATCTAATCAATCTGTGTTGTCAGACATATACAGAAACTGCTGAAAAACATAACAAGATACCATAGTCTTCCCCACAACAGGATGTTTTTATTAGTTGTTCCCCATATAAGTTAATAAAGATGCTTTATTCTAACTACTATGGTAAAACCTAATTTTAAAGAATACTGAATCATTAAAAAATAACTTTGTATTTTTAAGAAAATGATGGCATTTATTCTTACCTCTTCATCTGATTCTTGTTCAGGAGAATTTTCCAACCCCAGCTCAATCAAATATAAAACCATGCAAAGCACATGCTCTGATAAGTTCTGATGATCCATTAATATCTAGGTAGGAAAAGAGACACATCATAGAAGATTAAGGCTTCAGTACTTTTAAATTTAAGAAGAGGTGTTTTGGATAATATATTTTGGACTCTTCAGTTCTTGTGGATTTTTTTTTGTTTTAAATTTGATTAAAAATTATTTTGAGATTTAGAAAAAACCTAGCCTTTGAGCATCACCACAAAAGCAGAATTTGATTTTATGTCTTTCCAGTCAAACATATTTGTACCTTAAAGCTATTACTAGTTCAAGCTGCAATTTACTTTAACACCAGAGTGACAGGTACAGCTGCACAGACACCACTGCTGCCAATTACATGCAAAAAACTGTTCCTCAGCCTTCCCTCCCCTTTTCATGTGATCAATCACCAAAGGCCTCACGAGGTCCTAGTCCTGTCAGTGATGCTGGTTAACTGGGAGTACCACAAAGGTTAACATCAATTTAGTTCATAACCACCTTCACACAATCTTTTTTAGTTACAAATAATGAACGATCTTATCTTTAAATTAATAAATGCCCATATCTTTCTTCTAACACAGCTTTCAATGCATTGAGAGGAAGAACCAGTACTGCTAAAATTAAATCCAGGACAACTTCTCTCTTGAGAATAGTCTGAACTAAAGTAAAGAAAATGGCAAAAAAATGCAAGTTACCAAAAAAGTGGGTGAGAAAATACGTTTAAAATTTCATTGTAGACAGGCTACTATACAAATTAGTATTTTTAGAGTGTAGCCTAGTAAAGTTTTAAATATGACTTGGTTTTGAATGGATGAATTTTCTAAGTAGATAAAGCCATTAGAAACATCAGAGAGACAAAGTTCTTAAAAATAATATTGTTTTACAATAGTTTTTCTAAGAAGTGACTGAGGAGCTGATTTAATCAACAAATCTGAGATGATAAGAGGTTATTTAATTAAAAAGAGGACTTAGTATTAGTATTCTGTTAATATGAAGAGCACGTGTAATTGTAGCAGTTGGAATCAAAAGTCATATTGACCAATACTTCTGAAAAGTAACATCACCAAATATAGTTTACTTCTCTTCCATAAAAGCCAAGAGATACAATAAAGGCTGTAATGAATTGGCAAAATTTCACAAAGAGAGCGGGCATTATTTAAGCCAACCTACAAAACCAACCACTATGTATTTTCCACCATCCATAAATCTGGTGGGAAAGTATTCAGTATTCCAGCTAAAACAGCAACCCAGTAATGGCTAATATTCTCAAGATTTAAGCCCTTGAAGGTTCTTAATGGATTATGAGAAAAAGTGGCCAAAGACACCCAAGCAAGACAGTAAAAGATTATGCATTCCTTCCCTATAGTCTCCATTTTTATTCCATGTCAAAACATTATTTGATCTTCTATGTAGTCCCAAGCTCTCCTTTCCTTCACCAGTCTTCCTGTAGTACAACAGATATTTTCTATTCAACAAATTTTAAAAAAAATTAAAGAAATTTAAAATTAAATTTAACAGTGAAACAGAATATGAGTTTTAGGTAAACTGGGAGACCTTTAATGAGCACAAAAGTCTGCCCAGGAAAAAAGCTACTCAAAGCAATTTTTATAGTTCCTCATCTGCCTCTGCAGCACACTGCTTTGAAAACACTTTCTAAGTACAGATTCAAGGTCCATTTTCTGATGAATGGACTCTTCAAAAAGGATGTGCTTCTCTCAGCAAACTATCAAAGATAAAACCAAACATAACTTAAAGGTACCAATTAACCCTGAAAAACAGTTGTTATAACATTATCAAGAGCCAGAATGTATTTGGGAAATGATGTTAGAAACAACTGCAGTTATGAGACTTGACACTGAGGGTTTAAAGCCATTAAAGTTGTGTACTTTTAACAGTCACTGCTGATGCCTTAAAACTCTGCAACAGGAGCCAGAGGAACACCACTCATGCCATTGTGCTCCCTGAAACCACCACGGAAGAACAATCTGAATGGCAACTCTGATGGTTAATACAGTTCCTCAAAGTAGAACAGGATCTTTCAGCCACTTGGGTACTGACTTAGTGCATGTGTATATGAAGCAATCATTCATGAATAATCAAAGTGATAGGAAAAAACTTGTACTAGACTTCAAAAATAAAACAAAATCAAAACCAAAAATACTATAAAAATGGAACCTGATTACGCCAAATAAACTTTAAAGAAGCATGCTTCTAAGAACTTCTGCAGAAAATGTGGAAGTGAGCCAATGCACTTAATGCAAATCATGACTGTACCTTGTAAAGAAGTGTGAAGAGCACAATGTGCAGAGTTTTACA
This sequence comes from Passer domesticus, assembly GCF_036417665.1. NCBI lineage: Eukaryota > Metazoa > Chordata > Aves > Passeriformes > Passeridae > Passer > Passer domesticus. The sequence goes on from NC_087483.1 coordinate 24,057,819, forward strand.
GTGCAGAAGTTTTATGAGACCTCTGTAACTTGGGTGTAGTGGTGTTCTCTTCTTGTAAGGAGGCCATGGGTTTCCAGGGAATTTGCCACTTTGCTTCAAGCTGTTGAAACAAATGTTAAATGTTGAAATCACTGATAAACTCTGCAATAATGCAGAAAGCTGCCATTGCTATAGATAAACTTTGCTTTGTGTACCTAAGAGTAAACTAAATAAAAATAGATAAGACTACTTCAAGTAAGTTGTAAATGATTTTTAAACAATGTATTTGGTTAAGTATTTTATCTGTGATGACATTCACTACTTTGTCTGTGGCCTGCGGTGTATTTTTAAACATTTATGTAAGAGTAACAGACTAAGACAACAAAAACTCTGATACTGCATGTAATTTTATAGACTATTTACTCAAGAACAAATCTGGGGCTTGAAAACACTGATAAAGTGATTAGCATTACCAGGCAGTGAAAACAAAAAAATCGTTGTGGAATAAGCAAGAGTATGATGTTGCATTTGTAAAAATGATCCAACTTACAATGCTGTGTATCTGTCCATTGCAGACTGCACATCTCTGCGGTAAACTGTTCGAAGTATTACCATGACAGGGTCAAATTCCTTATCCCAAACTTCAGCTGTTGGTTAAAAGAAATTACATGTTAACATTCTCTTTAAAGACCTTACCACTTATTTTAGATTCTCTCCTTAACTAGCTTTAATTATGTCAATTCTATTATATAATTTTTCCTGGCAAACTACAGCAATTTATAATAATTCTTACTAATAATACTTTCTATGGCAATAATTACCACTCTTATCAAACTAGAAAAATATTTTTTGCAAAATTTTGATTGGTTTGAAAAATAAAAAGATAACATTCTATTAAGCAACCCCTAAAATATCATTTCTGTATGCATCTTGTTTTGCTCTTTCTCATTTCCAAGTACATGTGAGAAAGGCTTGCATTATTTTTCACTTTGTACATGATAAGCACAAGTCTCTTGAAAGTAGGAGGTAAAGGCTGGGGAGCTGTTAGCAGGTGGATGATATTTTACCATTAAGTGTAGTGAACAAAACTGCTGCAACAACACAATTTCTTGTTCAGTATCAAAAATGGTCAAACTTTGTATCAAATGATATGTGTGATCAATCCTTTACAAATATGCCTTTGTTTTATAACTAGTATTATGCATTATTTCAGCATTAAAATCTTAGTTAAATCCATTTAATTTAGTAGCTCTAAAGTAACATCCAGAGTGGCTGTCCAGAGCAATGACAAACAGAAAAGTCTAAACAGTCTATAAAAATATCCCATTTGATAGCCTTTTTTTTCTATTTACAAGTTAATAAAAAAAATAAGTTCCAATCTAAAGCCAAATGAAGACACTAATTCTATTAATTGTTTTAAAGTGTTTAGCTCTCATAACACAAAAAAGTGAAGGCAAGATTCAATGACCTCAAAACGAGGAAGAAACCCAGTGGATACAGAATTTTAGCTCCACCAGCAGGTGTATCGTAACACAAGTGCTTACAACATTCTTCCAAGCTTCCACAGGCAGAAATAAGCTGCTTTACCACACTTCTGAGATTAATTTTCTCCAGGCAGGAAGACAAGTGTCTATACTCACACCCAGTCATCTATCCTCTATATATTAACCCCTGCTAACAGTTCTGCACACATCCTCACAGACTGCTGAGGGAGAACACCTAGTTCCCATTATGTATTAAATACAATCAAGTTTAGCTTGTGAAGGAAATGCACATTTTTTCTGAACAGAATTTAGTATTGCAGTCTGAAACACACACCAAGCTTGTTTGGGCTGCTAATGCTTAATGAGAAAAAAGGACTGAGCGAGCCATACAGTGAATATTGGAAATGCACATACAGCTCATCTTCAGCACACAAATCTACAGTGTGTAGAAAGAAGCTGGCTCTGCAAGTTGGTTTGGGTTGATTTTGTTTTTTTAAATGATGGTTAATGGAAGCAAAATCTAGGGATCTGTGAACATAAAGTAGATTCCACCCCCTCAAATTTAGGGAAACAAGGGATTAGAGGATTAAAGGGAATTGATCTGATCATGACTTGCTTTAACTATGACAGACCACAAACTACAATTCTTAAAAGCAAAGGGTTTGAGAACCTATACAAACTTACAGGGAACATGAACACTTAAGAGAGTAAAGAAAGCCATGCTGGCTTTTATTCCTGCAGAAGATATTTCAGCTTTTATTACTTTAAGAAAAAGGGAATCTGTATAGTGTCATAAATCACTTCATTATTCAATGCTATAGATGAGATACTTAAGGCAGTTTACCTCTGGAATAAATAGTTTACCTAAGTTAAAAAAAATTAAACCAAACTATATACAAAAAACTCCAAACACTGTAATCTAGCATTAGATTTCCTAAATATGAAGTGCTATAATGAAAAACAGCATAATCCATCTCTTTTTTCCTTCACACTGTGTTATGAAAATGACCAGCATGTAATGAGCTCCAGAAACCAAACAGGACATAAGGAAATGTAGTTTATGTAACATTAAAATTAAGTTATTTTAGATACATGGGTGTTAAGCTGCCTAATTACACATCAAAGAACCAAGATGAATCAATTTCCAAAACTCTGGTTTCGCAAAATTATTTCATTAGTTGTTAATTTGTATAAAAGAGCATTATTGACACTTCAATCTACCAGTACAAAAACTGGCAAACAATTACAAGTTATTACAATACCTACATTAACCACCACGCCCTCCCAAAAAAATCCATGAAACCAAATGGTTTCAAAACTGCCAGGCTCTAACCTTCCCAGTTCTCAGGGGAGGTATGTGGGGGAGGAAGGAGTTAATGTCTCTTCAGCTTTGCCATTAGCCTGAAGCACAACCAGAGCACATGGAGCATTTCACATTTCTACAGGCTTATCTGCTTAGTGACATGACACAGTAATGGAACACTGAGTTCTTAAATTATTTCTCTCTTTGATATACCAATGCTGTGTTGAGTCCAATTTAGATGACAAGCTGGTCAGGGAAAGAAACTTGTCATTTTTGCACTGTATGCACTGTAGAATTACAGAACAATATTCTGTAGTAAATCTAGCCTGAGTTTTTTTCTAGGCCCTCACTACTGACAGCAAAAACTGTTACAGGATACTAATACAGCTAGGCAACATAAAATGAAGAATTATGTATCATGGTATCTTTAATAGTCAAAAGGTGGAGAAGTTCAAAGAAAGTATCTTTGACATTTCACTAGTGCAAACAGCTCTAAAATCTACTAAATATACACCATATTTATTTAAATCATAGGAATAATAAAGTATGCAGATCAATAAAATACAAATAAGATAATTTTTCATTTCTATATTTTCTTTTGCTTTCTGAAGGTACCTGATTAGTATGAGAAGCTCATTTTCATTCTAGATCAAAATCAATTTATTTAAGACTACTGATTTTCTTTAGCAATGCTCTTAAATATCAGCAATGGGCAATAATGAAAAAGTCAAGTTTTGTGGTGTTTTGGTGGCTGTGGTAGGTTTGGCTTTTTTGTGGGGAGGATGGGGGGCAGTTTTCAACACAGGGAGGTTGGGTTTGTTTTTTGGGTTTTTTAAGGAAAATAGCCCACTACAACACAACCAAACAAACTCTGGTTAGACATCTTAACAATGACTATGTTGCAAGAGAACACTGATTACCATACCTTTAGGTGTGTACATTCCTTGTTGCATGGAACCTCCAGGCTCAAAAACAGGGGCTTTAAAGTCAGCAACTGCTGACAGGACTGATTCAAAGCTTAAACTTCCTGGAATAATGCCACTTTTAGGATTAGGATTTTCTGGAATGTAATGCTTACGATAAGGAAACCAAAGTTAATTTAGTTGCAGGACACACAATTTCCCTCCCCTCTCGATATTTTCCATCAGTCATTTCAGACCAGATCTCAGCAGTGCTCTGTGCTTACCACAAGAGGTCTGTATGCTCCAGCTGCTAGGAAAAGTAATTGTTACTGAAGAGAATCTAAGCCTCCCAGCTAGGAGGTTAAACTTTTTTAAGTAAGACTTGCTACATATTTGGCTCAAGCTGTTAGAACTTAATAAGAATCAGAACCCACTGCTGGTAGTGTATATAAAGACAAGTGATTGTCTTTACTTACACTTTGTCTCTCTTCATAGGGAGAATATTTTGCATTTACATCCAAGTGCAGAAAAAGCAAGCAAACTGTACAGGATCCATAAACACAATAAATAATTCTGAATCTTGGATTCCACAGTTCTCATTTTTGGTAGCAATACTTAACTGACCTACTAACGTTACCCTAAAACACAAGCAGCACTCAGAAATAAGTAAACTTCTCAGTGATAAGTGATTGCTTATATAAATTATTCACTTATTTTACATAATTAAGTCATTCACCTAAGTGAATTGCTTTAAGTAATCACTTATTTTACATACTTGACTGAGTTACTAGAGCATATTATAATAATAATTCTTATTATGCATTTGTTAGTCTCAATCTCATCCTTTCCCATCTTTACATTCCTAATATTTTTGCTCATTGCCCATGCCTGGATTGCAAGCTCTTGTATGCAACCACAACAAGTATTTAATTTTACCTACACACAAGAGTGACAGCAGGAAAACCTTCATATTTATAGTCAGTTGTCCAGGGACATGAACCCTATGCCTGTGCAAAAGGACTTCGTTTGCTCTTCTCTCCCCATAACGCATGCACTTCACTCTAATGTCAAAGCAACATGCAGGATTGCTACTATTTGCACTTTCAGCTACTGACAGCACAAGTCAATGTAAGGTAACTGCCTTCTTTTCATATTGGCATGAACTTACCAAAAATCAAAGGCTCAAATCCACATAAATGTGATGATTTGCTAAACTCTCTACGTCATTGGAAAACACGTTTTACCTCATACCTAAAAGACTTCTAAAGACCAGTACAGCATTTTGTATCAAAACTAATTTAAACTATTAAAAAGTAATGTATTTATTGTAAGAAAAACCAAAATTGGAGCCTTTGCTAGTAAGTATATACACTATATACTGTGTGTGTGTATATATATATATATATATAAATATAGTAAGTATATACAAACACACCTTCACAGAGTTTTTTTTAATTACGTAACCTAAAAACATGTTGTTCAAGTCTCACTACTATCCAGACATGTGTCATTCAGGCTCATTAGTGCATGTATTCCAAGGATATGAGATCCAATAATGAACTGTGTGTCCTGTCATTCATACACAGCTGGGCTACCATCTCTGCTCTGAGGATCTCATCATCTGTCATTCCTAGAACAATGAAATGTAAAAAGCTGTTAAAACAGCACAATTCTAAGACACACATTCAGTTTTCATTTGACATTAAAAGCATGTCAAACATGATACAAATTAATATTAAGTAATGATGTCATAAAAATACAGGGGGAAAAAAAGGGGGAGTGTGCAAATATTATGAAAGGCACAATCGCAATCAGAAAATACCAGTATAAACTCAAATTGCTGTCTTTCTAGAAAAGATACAGAATCTTCATGTCATCACTTAGACAAATCACCCGCTTCCATTAAAGCCATTTTTCTCCATTTTATATATTATATCTATTTCTATTTCATAAGGGATTAAAATTCAGTAACTGGCAAAAATTAAATTGAAATTCAAAGATGAAACTAAAATTCAGTAACTGGTCAAGATGAAACTGACTATTGAATGCTTTAAGTTATTATATGGTTAAACAGCTTTAAGGCACCAGCTAAGTACTGAATATAAATGAAGGTGTAATAATGTTATTTACATACAGATATTCTTGAAGTAGTGACTCTTACCTAAATGTAAACGAAGACTTAACAAAAGGACCAAAAATGTTAAGGCTCCTTCCAGCATGGACCTTTCATGCTCTGAGTCCAGAACTGTATTTTGATGCTGTGAAGCCATCGTTAACAGATCTACCACTTTAAATCTACATAGCAAACAGGAAAGTCAGAAACAACAATTAAGCATTCTCCAACATTAAAGCACCAATGTGAAATATAATGATAAACTCAGGCTTGCACTCACAACAACCTAAAATGAAATACAAAAGCCCAAATGAAAACCCAAAGTACAAACAAACATACATGAAAACCCTCATCTTTATAAATTTCAATTTTTATTTAACTGTTGATGGAATGTGCTATAGTGATATTCTCTCCACGTGAAAACACCTTTGATTTATCAACATATGAAAACTAATGCATATTAATTGGTGTTCAAATCCTGATTTTTTTTTTTCCCAGAAAAGTAAACATTCTGTGTCTCTTACTACTTTTGCAGGACAGAATATCCTAGCATACGTACACGTATGAAACTTAAAAAAACCCTAAAAATGTTCAGAAAACACGTATCTTCACTACTGCCCTGTAAATCAAAAGCCAATGCTGTTTAAAATCAAGAGATACCTCTTTCAGTAGAGTCCTTAGGTGTTAATTTTGTCTAAGGAGGGTTGTACCACTGAGAATATGTATCAGATATGCAATTTTTGTATTACACACTATAAGTTAGCACAACATTGAACAAGAGCATTCATCTTTTAGTCCTACCTTTCAAAAACAGATGAAATAAAATAATCTGGGTCCAGTCTAGAGGCACAGACCTGTAGAAAGAGAGTAAATTAATTTTATTAAATTAATTCTATTCAATAGTTTGTAGATAAATAATATTGGTTTGGCTTCTCAGAAAACATAACTTACTTGCAGCAGATAAATGTCAGGATCAATCATTGAATTGCAGAAATGAGACTGCACGTAAGTCATGGCCTGTCCTTTAATTTGTAGACCATTTCTAACCCACATATTGCTGTGAATTTCAGAAAGACTTGCCTGTTCAGGGAACAAAAAAATTATAAACATTTCAGGGATGTTCAGCTACTCAGCTCAGTGTTACCAGATCATCAGTATATTATCACAAAAAAATAGAAATCACAGAATGGTTTGAATTGGAAGGGACCTTAAAGATTTCCAACCCTTATGCCATGGGCAAGGACACTTTCCAAGTGCTTAAAGCCAGGCTGTGTAAAGCCCTATGCACCCCGGTCTTGAGCACTTCCAGGAATGGAGTATCCTTGACTTTTCTGGGCAACCTGTTCCAGTGTCTCACCACCTTCACAGCAAAGAATGTCTTTGTGATATCTCATCTAAACTACTCTCTTTCAGCTTAAAGCCATTGCCCCTTGTCCTGTCACTACATGTCACTGTAAGACTACATGTCACTCTGGGGCTTTCTTGGAGAGTCACAGAATAGTTTTTGTGGGAAGGGACGTTTAAAGGTCATCTAGTCCAATCCCCTACAATGATCAGAGGTATCTTCTACTAGGTCAGGTTGTTTAGAGCCCCATTCAATCTAACCTGGGATGCTCCCAGGGATGGGGCATCTACCACTTCCATGCACAACCTGCTTCAGTGTTGTACCACCCTCATAGCAAAAAAAGGTACTACAGGTAATCTAAATCAACCCTACTTCATTTTAAACCCACTAACCTTGTTCTATTGCAACAGGCCCCACTAAAAAGTTTGCCCCCAGCTCTCTGGTAGGCCCCTGTAGAAGGCTACTCTAATGTTTCCCAGGAGCCTTCTCTTCTCCAGAGTGAACAACGCCAATTCTCTCAGTCTGTCAGAGGTGCTCCAGCCCTCTCATCATTTTATTCACTATCATTACACATATACATGCATACATACTACAACTTCATAGACTTTTTAATAAATTTACTCCTGGATAGTAAGAGATAAAAAGAACCACTGCAAGTTTATGAAGCAGATGCCATACATATGAGAGTATATTTCAGACAACAAAAGTAATCAAAGACAAATGACGTAATTCATACATATAGGTATTCCTTAAAATCTTGAAACTAACTCAAAATGAAGGTATTGTGGTACCAAAATGAACCAAAAATTAAGGCATCACGATTAAAAAGAGATTAAATCTAGAAGCGGTGATTACAAATACTACTCACTGCCACTTATGCACAATTAAGTCCAAATTTGCAAATAAAGTGTTGTGCATCCATTCTGGAACTCACTCTCAATTTAAAATACAAAACTTCCAGATTTAGGTTTCTTGTCAACCTGCACTCCATTCTGTTCACATTACAATTCTGTGTTTTCAGAGGATTGCTCCATCCTACCATATTCAAGAGCTATAGTGAATACTATTATTATGTGCTCCTCAGAGTATGATAACTAATGCCACATTTTTAATTTTGGAAATAGGAAGGGAAAAAAAAGATGTTACCCTAACTACTTGGTATATTGTAGTTATTATTGTGACATATGGCTTATTTTTATATTCCACAATTAACACATACTTCCTATTGTTAAGTTAAAAGTCTGCCCATACCTGAATCTGAAGTGGGTGAATCATTAGTTTCATCAGCATCTCCTGATCTGGCAGGATAGTGTCCAGATCTAGTTCTTGACATTTAACAGCCTAGAAACAAAAGCAAGCATATGCTGTGTTGAATGACTACATTCAACAGGGAATTTCCGTCTTCTGTGAAACTACAACATGTGCTTACCTTACTTAAAAACATGGCAAAGTAACGGTGCAGTGGCAAATGAAAAGTAACTTGGTTAGGTGCTGGCTGAAAGTAAAATAAAGGTATTTAATATAATATATTGAGAAAAACAAACATACAAGTATCTTTGGCACAACCACCTATATATCTTATACGTCTTCATTTGACAGACTTACCCTCCACTAACAGAGCAGTACTTCATTCCCCTATCTTTCTGATTATTCATAAGTTTCCGAAACCTCAGACAGGGAGTTTCTCTCTTACTGAGTCTCCAGAAGCTAATGGCACTCTGAGTTGACTAAATATTGCTTGCCAAGTGGTAAAGCTGCTCCCCAATTGCCAAAGCAGAAGAAGACTTCTGTTTTGCCCCTACTTCATTTGGCTCTTCATAAAGCACAACAGTAGTGTATCCATAACACTGCTTTAAAACTCACAGCTTAAGCTTGCACCAGCAAATCTAAATCACTAAGACTACAGAAGAAAAAGGGTCCTAGGACATAACATCGTAAGTATTAAGTACAAACTCTAATTTCAGCAAGGCAATCCTTTTTTGATCACTAGCTTGAATAGTCACTTAAATTAAGGAGAGGGGGTTGGGTGTAGGACGTGTATCACCTTTTAAATTTAACCAGATTTTCACAGTGCTTTGCTTAAATTCACTAAGGATATTTACCTCATCTACAAAGTTGATAGCATCAAACCAGTCTTGAAGTGCTTCAAGGCAGTATCTGACAACATTGCGTGTGTATTCTTGTGTTTCCTGCAGTTAAGAGAAACCAGCACACTCTTATGAGCCAAAACAGTTTTAAGTGCCATTGTTTTCCTACTACAAGTAAATACAATTATTTCAAGAATATTTTTACAGTACACAGAAACACTGAAGTTGGAAAAGACCTCCAAGATCATTGACTGAACAATACGTTGTCAACTAAAGCACAATACCAAGTGCCAGGTCCAGTTGTTTCTTAAACACTTTCAGGGATTGCGACTCCACTACTCCTGGATAGCCACTCCAATGCTTAACCACTCTTTCCACTAAGAAATTCTTGCTATTGCCCAACCTGAACCTCTTCTTGCTGCAGCTTGATATAATTTTCTCTTGTCCTGTTGCTGGTTACCTGTGAGAAGAGGCAAACTTGCACCTGGCTACACCGTCCTTACAAGGAGTTATAGAGAATGATAAGGTCACCCCTGAGCCTTCTCTTCTCCAGGCTAAACAACCCCAGCTCCCTCAGCTGCTCCTCACTGGACTCACTATCTAGGTGGTTCCAGTGCCTACTGTTGTTTAATTTATCCATTTACTTTTAGCCGTAATTTAGAGCTGTAAGCATAAAAGAAAGTCTTTCTATGTAACCAAAAAGAATAGCTAATGGCCTACAAGTTCTATCTACTTAAAAGGTCCTTACAGCTGGCTAACGCAAGACACCCTAAATGATATGATACCACAGTACTGCATAGATTTCAATGGTAAGCAAACCTTGTCATGATTGTATGATATAGCTGTGTAACAATGCCATAAAACTACACTATATTTCAGGTTAAATCATGTTTCAGGACTAGAGCTGTACATTGCCTTCCAGGAGAGGAGCAGTCATGTGCAAGACAAAAAAGCAGAAAAGAAGCTAAACCAAATTGTTCTGTGATCAGCAGAACTTACAAAGCCTCTGTTCTTAACAGATTTTCCCTTTAATCTTCACTTCCCCCTAAACACAGAGTCCAGACTTGCCTCACACTCTCAGGATATCCAATGACACACTTCTCATGCAAAAGGCAGCAGTGCTCAGGCCAGCCAAAAGTTGTGCAAGCGGCAACTATTTCAGTCAGGTGCCTTTTCGCACAACAGCCACGCTCCCATCCTGTTGCTCCACACTCTATGAAGGACTGGCTCTGCTGGCTTTCCCTATCCTGTGAGACATGAGCTTCCAACCCACCAGGTTTCACTAAGTACAACAACTAAGCTAAGAAATTTCTTTAACATTTTCAGATTTACTGATAATGACCCAAAGGTTCACGTGGCTGAAGACATGACTGACAAGACAACTGGTGGAGGAGCACGGCCTTAAATAAAAGAACATCCCATCCCTAAGCAAAAATGAAAGGAACACTTCAAACAGCCAGAAGCTGCAACTCGGTTTTCAAAAACCAATATAGACTTATAAATGAACAAATTCACAATGTATCAGTGTAATTTACATCACAGAAAGACTTTTACAACTGCGTGATTCAAACTATTCTAAAATCACATGGACTGCTTGCGCAGTTTCTCAGTGTGCAGTTCAATCCAGTCTGTACTGTCTCACTGACACATAATTATCTTAATAAGCTAATTTCAAATACAAGTATTAATTTCACAGAAAAACAATAAAAAGTATTTTTTCATATGTTAAGTATTCCTAAAAGCTAATGGATTCTATTTTTGCTGTAACTTAATATAATTTACCGTCTAGCAAAAAGCAACAAGTCTTTGCTCTAGTTTGGAGACCATTTGACATCAGAACCCAAGAGTTTTCACCTCAAATTGAAAGAAGCACAAAAACCCATGAATGACTCCATCTCCCATCATAATGAAGTGTCTATTCACAGACACAGCCAACATTAGAATCACATTAGGATGACTTATATATGTATCTCTGTTCCCACTGAACAAAGGCAAGATGACTCAGAGACATTTATCAAGTTCTTCATTAGATTAGAAGTTATTCCATATGTACAGTCGTATGAAATGACTGCACACACCCTGAACTTGTAGTCCCAGTATTGGAGACAACAAATTATTTACAAGCATGAATTCTACACTCATTATGCAGAGAATCTGAGTTGACTGCAGTTTTATGTTATTTAAATAGAAAAAATACAGCCAGACCAAAGTATTTTCAAACACAAAAGACAGCTTTTTCAGGTTTGAGAATTCTAGAATAAGTCATGAATAAAACCAAGACTCATGACAGGGAAATGTTTGCCTTACCCTAACTTTGCAGTGTGACAGCAGACCCCACATTGGCTGGGCACAGGCTTCCAGCTCAGCAGCAAAGGCAGCATAGTATGTCTGTGATTCAAACTCCACGTGCTCGTTTAACTCCCGTTTATTTAAATTCATACCTTCAAAGATTTAAGCAGAGTTATATAACCCACATTTACATTGTGCATTTACACACCTCTAAAACAACTCCACAAAGTGTAAGAATCTATTTCATCTAGTGGAAGAATATTTGATAAAACAAAGTTTGAACAGAAATATACCAGAAAAGATAAAAGACTGGCTAATAACTGCAGTCCTTGCTGTTCAGGGAACATGAACTTCCACTTTGAATGTTACTCAGTCAATTAGAACATATGAATGCTGGTCCTCTTTCTAAGCAAAACATTTATCAGCATTGAGATACACCATCTTAAAATATTATTTTTTATAATGAAAAAATTATATTTACAGCAACACTTACAAAAATATCCAGATTTATGAGATTAATTTCCTGTATAATTAAATTTAGAACTTCACCAGTAAAACAGTTGGGTTTACAGTTGTGATCTGCACTTTAAGTACAGCCTCAGAATTCTTGCACCACAGATCTCAGTCGACTAAGTGTGACGTGACTGCTCTTCAACTACTTTACACAAGAAAAAGATCCATTAGATAATATTTGTAATCTGTTTTCTAGAATATACTGTTCTCTTCAAGAAATACAATCTTGGGGGAATACTACTAGATTAAATATATACATACAGCATTGTAGGGATTTTGCTACAGTGAACACTATCTGTCTTAATACCCTTGTATTAGTACTGATTGAAAGTCACATACCTTGAAAAAATGATACAAAATTCATCCATGTTACCAAAAGACCATGATCTTCCAAAAATTTCTTTGCCACACTTTGGTGTGAAAGTATGTTTATAAAATCACTAACTAGGGGCCAGTAAGTATTATTCTTCAGTAGTGCTTCCCCGCAATTCACCACAACATGTAAACTATTCTCTTCATCTAGATTTAAAAAAGAAAAAAACAAAACAAAAGGAGAAGAAAAATTTATTTCATTTATTAATAAAGTTACAAAAGGACGCAAAAATATCCATTAGGATGTACTGTAATGCTGGGGTCAGACACACAGAGAAAACTGCAGAAAACTAAAACGGTTCTTTCATGGTACCTGAGGCTGTTTTTTCATCATGGACTGACCTACACAGATCCCATTTAGCAAGAGTCACCTAAACTTTGAACAGTAGCACAACCTCTGGAAAGTAGCACATTAGGAAAACTATCACAGCTATGGCTCTTCCAACACTTTTATTTATTAAAAAACCAAACAATACAACTCCTATTACAAACACCTGAATCCTACTTTGAATTTGACATAACCCCAGTGAGCAAGGTACCTTACAGTATTCAGGAAGAAATCTGGTGATCAAAACCTACACTGGCAAGTTGAATCTGAAAAAGGCAGAGCAAAACATTTCCACTCTGAATTTGGGACAGAGAGAGGGGTTATGCAGCCTGTCCAAGACTAGAACAGGAGAAGGCTCCTAGAAGAGGATAAGAAATGAAAGGCAGGGGGTGGATTTCTTTCCCTCCCACCCCAAATCGCAGAAGTTCATCCTCTCCACCTGCCAAATAAATTTCTTTGTTTTCTCTTCATAAGAGGGAATCCTAGAAAGATCAGAAGGGAAACATAATTGGTTCTGGATTCACGATCCAAGTGAAACAACTTCCAGTACCCATGTCAGTTAATACCCTACTTCCACAGAAAGAAGGACAGAAAAAAAGACACTTATTAAGAGACTCCAGTCACTGGATGGTGAGGTAAAACTCTATGCAGAGTGGTTCTCTTTGGTCTGTCCAAGAACAGGGTAGCATCTCTGACTGAATCTGCTGAAGGATTTTGCAAAGGACCAACAATTACATCTATTCCAGTATAGATTAGACAAATGCAAAGTTACTTCAAATGGACACTGGCATTGCCTCTTATTCACAGTACTCCACAAGCCAGGGTTAATGCAAAGTCACTTTGAGATTTTCAAAGGATAAACCATTACCAAAATGTTTTCCTTGGGGCTATAAATAAAATCCTTTTCCCATATAAAGTTCATTAGGAGGAAAGTGCTGATAGAGAGGAAAAAATTCTCTAAGAACATATGGACATAAATCTCCTTAGGGAGCCAGTTTTATTACCTGCATCTCTTTCTACCCCTCATCCTTTCACACTAGGTGTGAGAGAGGTAAGCTGAGTTAGTAACACTTATAAAGTTGGTATCAACAGAGGCCAACTGTTTCATTAAAACAGTTTGTCCTGTACATTTTAAACAGCTGTCAGCTGTTCCAAAGACAGTTAGGTTCTGTGAGCAATGCAAATTAAATATGCTGTGACTCACACAAGTTCTGCTCCATGTTTTCCTTGCTCCTTTCAAACATGCTTTCTCTGCCTATCCATTGGCTGGATTTGTAAATTTTGTCTCATTCAGATACCAAAAAATCTATTGCTTACAGTAGCTGCACAAACAAAATTCTTCTTAATTTATTTCACCAGCATAGACTTCTCACTATTTCCAGCATTATAAAAGATAACTTGAACTAAACCAAGATACAAGCCCAAAGACCTGCAAAAGAAGGCCACTGAGAACATGAGAGGGCAAACCACAATAACAAATTTCATTATTTTTTTTCTGTCCATTTACAGTATGCCCAACCCCTTATATATAAAGCAGTGAGGGGGAAATGTTGTGAAAACACTAAAAAGAGCCAGACATATCCCAGAGGTGGACTTGGCAGTACTAGTTTACTGCTGGACTCAACAACAAACATGAAAGATTCTATAATGGTAACTTAGCTTAGAGAAATCACTGGTGCCGGGAAAAGAGTAATAGAACAGTAGAATAACTGCTCTTTTCTCACACATCTATCACAAATATATCTAACAATTTTTTAGCTTACCAGCTCCAATTTACATCCATTAATTACCAGGAAGATTCTTCAGAAAATGACTAATCATAGTCACAGCCTTTTTCTGCTGTACTGCAATTCTGATCCATTACAGAACCTTACCACCATGCTAGCAACATCCCATACTGACCAAAAAGTAACATTCAAGAGATGCTTAGAAATAGTTTTAAATTACTTTCCACCAATATGGCATTAATTTAGCAAAAATCACCTGATATACAAACTGCTAAATATTCAGCATTTTCTTTTTAATATTGTAAAGCAGTGTATGTAGGGCAACAGAAAAAATTTTCATATTGAAGTGCTGCTGAATGAGGGCACTCCTGATAGCTAGATGAGTGAGGATTTCCCATTTCTGCACAGTCATTTTGGTTTAGGCTATACATAGACTGGACTCTGAGACAAGGATACTTTGGGGAAAAAAAATTCTATTTCATGCAGAAGTGATACTTATTTATCAGCAGCACTCAGCCTGTCTAGGGGCTATTTTCAGATTCAAACTAGGATGAAGAGGGCTGAGAGGTCTCCAGTCTGCTAGGCACATAAAAGTGTGAATGACAGAAGTCAGAAAGATTAATTGTGCCAGTTTCATATAAGAACAGGTAAAACAAGGAGGGTGAAAATAGAACAGCTGTTTTCACTAAAGAAGTTATGCAATCTACAATAGCACAAATTCAAACTGCCACTTTATCAAACAAAAGATTGATCAAATTGCTATATTGACAAATTATTAAATTATTCTCCTCTAATTATATCAAGGCAATCACAAGTTTTAAAGATTAAAACCATTTTAAATACCACAAATAGCTTGTGAAATTCTTTGAAAATATTTTTTAAATTCATACAGGTCTCAATTTGTGTATACAACTTTTTCATTCAAATAGTTGCTTATGCACTTCACAGAACAAATTAAGTACTAGCAAGGTAATAGCCTGCATTCTAAACCATGTAACGTTCCTAAAAAAACCCATACAACTCAAAGGATAAAATATTAGTATCACTCCTGATAACTACCTTTGTATTTCCAGGGAATTTTGAGACTCATCCTCTACCATATATTTCTAGATCCAGTACACTTTTGGAAAGGCATCAGAAGGGTAGACTGACCACCAAAGAAAGATTAAATTTGCTCTATAATTAATTTATTACTCATGTAAAGAAACAAACAACTAAACCTACCTTGCAATTCACTTTTAATAAGGCAGCTTTCCATCATGTACAACAGAACAGTGACCATAATATCCAGCAGTTGGCATTCTTCTGTTACTTGGCGTGCTAGTTCTTCATTGCTGAACAACTGAACACTGATATGCACAATTCTATTAGACATGGTGTCTGATTCATGGCTTTTCTTCAGTGTTTTCATAATAAAAGCATAATGCTGAACAAATGTTTTTGTAAAAGCAATCTGAAAATTATAAAGAAATGTTGACATTAATAAGCATCATACAAAATTTATAGCTTGCTTTCATTACAAAATATTCCTTTATGAATGTACAATCAACATACCCTGGGAAACACCGGTTGCTATGACAAACCAAAAGTGATGACTGCTTTCTAGAAACAGACCAAATGAAAGACCTATTTATAGGGAGGGGTATCTTCAGCTGCTAATTTTATCACCTTTCCCCAGAATCTAGTCTTCTCATTCTATACTTTCCACACTAAAGAAAGCCAACCCAGAAATGTTCAAACAAGGAATATGTCTCAGCATGCCCATGAAAACAGTAAAGTTCTAATAATTAATTATCCTAAATTTGTACATCTTACAACAGGACATCCTAAAATGATACACTATGAACAATTAGTTTAGTAGTGCCTTATAAAGCTGCCTTATCACTTGCAGCCATCTAAGCATGAAGTAAGGTTTTAATTTCTAACCATGAAGTAAGGTTTTAATTCATTTTCAAGCAAGACATTTCTACACTGATTTTCATTTCTACTGTCATAGCATCCTATACTTTTTACATAAATCTTCAGTGCTTTTCCCTCAATAACTAAATTAATTATGCAGCTTTATTATTCTTCATACAGCTGTTAGTGTTTTTTTAACCAGATTCTTATTTAAATGCATTGTACATATATATATATATATATATATATAAAAAAATATATAAATCTTAGTACAGTTCTGTATTCCACTCCATTAGCCTCAAAATGCATTATAAATCAACCTTTTCAGTGCACATACATGAACATATCTGCTAGCTTTGAAATCACTTCTCACTTAGTACTTTAGGTTCTGAATTAACACCATCTGGACTTGCTTGGCTTAGTAAGATGACAAGCTGTGTAGTGATAAAAATCCAAAGTCTAAAAATCCCTTGCCTATTCCTTCTGGAAATATTAATCTTTCATAAGCATAAAATTAGAAATTTTAAAACCACACTCAGTAGCCATGCTTTTGTCAGACCATATACAGATCAGTATTTGATCTGCCTTAGATTCAGTGCTCCCATATTTTTATTATGGCACTATCATGTTATTATCACCTAAAAAATACCTCCAAAAATATGATGACCTAATTCTGCTGTTAGGTACAGCAACTGCTTCTCCCCAATTATCCCCAAAGATAAAGTTGCTGATGCAAGAAACTGAACCAGGGTGAGAATGGGGATATCACTGCAGGAAACACTGCAAGAATACTTAACTTGCCTTCCCATACCCGGCCCGCAGTGCTGGAAACCTGTACAATAACTGAAAGTAGGTTCCACATATGGCACCCAGCAATGGTCACTGTTTTCACCTAAGGTGTTTTTGGCACAACGTATTCTCAACACTTGAGCAAAGTTAATACAATATCATTCTGATATTACAGATATTCCCATCACATAATTCCCTTTAAGCTAAAGGCTTGAAACAACTTTCATCATTGGCATTAGCACTTATCATCAAGAAATTCACACTAATATTAATTACACACTAATTCACATTAAGCCTCAGACAGAAATTATGTAGGAGGTATTTTAAGAAGTTAGGACATTAACACTGCTAGTAATAGAGTATATTTTATTTATGTATTACTTCTTCACACTGTATTATGTTTAAAAAGGATTTTTCAGTTCTGTGATGAAGAAACTGTTTTACTTGTTTTACACAGCACGCTCAATTCAAGTTGACTGCAAAAAAAAAGGTCCTTCTTTAAGGACAAATTTTGAGGTTTTTTTTTCTTTAGTTTATATTGGCATGCATCAAAATTTTTTGTGCCTCACTTGTTTACAATAATGAACTTTTGAAAGTACTGTAAATTTGCCCTCACTACAGTATAATGGTAGAGATTCTGTAAAACACTTAACTAAAGGAAAGACAGAAGCTTTACTCCTACATTCACTTGCATGTTAAACAAACAAATACAACCCTTTCCAATTTTGAGAGGAATAAACTGAACTCATTCCAGAAGTTAAGAAGCTGAAATACTGTGGTAAACTGCAGTCAGTACATAAAACCAGCCATAGTAGGCCAAGCCAGTCCATCCACATATCCTTGCTTTCAGTGGCCAAAGATATATACACAAATAAGGAAAAATATAGAATGCAGCAAGAGTGCAATTTCTGCCATAACATGTTTCCAAACACTCAGCTTCCAACCTCCTGCAAGAAATGGTTCCTAAGACAGACATGCTTTCTGTGCATCTAATTATCTTCACTGACATATTCTCTATGATCTTGAGCAGCTTTTCAATTTCAACCTATAGAAAAACAAAGTTAATTTTTTTCAGCTAGCCTTTCCTCTTGGTGACCACTCAACTTCAATTCCAGAACTCTTTGGAGACTAACAACAACCCCATGCTTCAGTTAGAACTTACATCTCCCATGTTTATATTCTCAATGCTAAGACAGAAAGTATTTCTGCCATCTGAATGCTGCACTACAATTAAGGTTCCAATAGAAAAACTGTTCTACAGAATTTGTAGAACAGCATATCCAGGAGTTAGTGAAGTTCAATTGCTGTAATAGCTGCCCCAAGAGTTATTATGGGAGGTGCCTGACACAGCACAGCATTTCTGTTAATTGTTTGTTGGTTCATTATGTCCACCAGATGCTTTTGCATTTTTCAGCAAGATTTCAGCAAGGCTCTGCTCTTGGATGATTTACAATCTTCCACCATCTTCCTGTTTACTGCCAAGCCATTCTTTGCCTTCTCCTTGGTCACATGAAATTCTCTTTCTCGGGCCTTTTGTTTTTCCTCTTGTGCACACCATAACACCTTTAATTTCTTAGAAGCTTCAATAAATTTTTCTTCTGCTTTCTTTTTCTTCACTTGTAAGTCTTCCAAGCTTCAAATGTCAGAGAGTGATGGAAGGGATGCCTCAAGCACAAATCTGTAAGGCAAAGACCACACTTTTTGTTGTGCTATCTCTCTCATTTGCCAAAGTGGGGAGAGAGGGAAGAGCTAGTAAACCCAGGGTTTTAGCCCACCCCTTTCAACATCTCTTTTCAGTACTGGGAATCCTTAAAGGGAAGTTTGTTTTCCTATTTCAAAAAAAAAATCTGTGTAACTGAGATTGCTAGTGGTTCAGTGACTGCTACACAGGGCAATGATGGGTTCCCATATGCTTATGCTGGAGGTCAGAGATTTCAACAATTTCAAAGCACATACAGATAGCCAGCTCTGCGCTCTGTGTCCAGCCACTTCCCTCAGTTTATTAGGAATCCAACCTAGCAGAGTTCTGCTGATTTAATGAGCTAAATCACCTCACAAAGAATCAGATAAATTGCACAACAGCAGATACAGAAAAAATTAGAACAGTACATGTAGTGTAGGTGGGATGAGAGAAAGTAGCAGAAAGCTGAGAGATCGTTTGGAAGAGTTTAAATCCCTAGAGGTATTGCTGTTGTTTGAGAATGCAGTATGATTAATCAGGAAACAAGCTTTTCTTTCAAAAAAGCTAAATGGAAGCATGTAAGATAAAACATTCTTCTAACTCATCCCAAAATGCTAAATTCTCTCTTTTCCATGTAAAAGGCAGAGCCACTCCTTGTAAATTAACCACAGGCCTCATAAACATGTTTAAAATTCATGCAGCATTGACAGTTTTGCAACAAAGCAAACATATCTTGCAAAAAAATAGTTTACTGCCTCCCTATGTGATATATTTTCTGCTCTGAGTTTCCTTACTACTTAAAAATGCCATTTAGACAATCACAATAATTAAACACAGATTCTAAAAAATTTTTGAACACTTGGTATTTGTGCTTCTACTAAAGCTTTAACATAGGAATTAACTGTTTAATGAAAAACAGTATGAAATTCTCAACAAAAAAACCAACCAACCAAAAGAGTTTATAAAAACCTTTCAATCTGAGCATGCAGTATTGGTGGGTAGAAAATGGACTATTTCCTGTTAAAGGTGGCAGTCAGTAGAGAGACCAATCAAAACCATGATCTCTGTTCTGAGTGAAGAAAGAGAATGAATAAAATAAAGAAAGTCACTGAAGACTATGGCTCATTGTCAAAGGAAGAAAGATCCCACAATCATTAGAAGCTGATGTTATTACATGGTACAATTGTAAGGGAAACACGGGAACACTTACCAGATTCTTTTGCATGCTGCTAGCAGCTGGGTGTTTTTACAGGCAGGAATTTAGCTGGCAATGGATCAGGAGAACTGGATGTCCATGTGTGTGTCCAAATATCAAGAAGAATTCAAGCTTCATAGCCATGGATCATCAGTTAAGAAGTCCTAATGTCTCCTCATGTATTAGCTGAATCTAAGACCAAGACGAATCTACGCTGGTATCCCAAATCAAAATGGTATCTTGAGATGGACACAGTAGTGCTCAAGGCCCATATCCTTGTTTTTTCTTCCTTGCAAGCAATCTTCATGTCCCTTCTTTTGATGCAGCAAGGTTTGATGGGGGCACAAATACAGGGTTATCCCATTATAAGCAGACATTTTTGAAGGAATCTGCATGCCCGGACTTGAGAATTTCTTGATTTGTCCTCCCAGCAGGCATTGAGAAGGTCCAAAATATTTACATGGCTCAAGGGTATGACATGATCAGAGCAAAATGTTAAGCCTGATTGCTATGTATACTAGGTCTTGGGAACATGTGGAGCAAACAACCAAACCTGGCTGCACACCAAGATTTAAAACAGGAAGATGACATCCAGTCTCCACAACTCTGGGCCAGGAGATACTTCATAGGGACAACTGCAAAACTCTGTAAGGAAGCACCTGGAAGGCTGCCAAAATCACCTAGGGCATAGCTGCAGCAAGAACACTCACACTGTAATGGCCTGTGTGGGAAAACCACTGTCTACTACAATAACTGAAACAGGAATGAAATCACAGCAATTATTCCCTAATCATACACACTACAGAATCATACAGTGCTGATCCACATCTTTTAAGTGATAAAAAACAATTTACAAAGTAAAATAAAATGAAACAAAATCCAACACATGCAAACATGCACTAACAGACAAAATGGAAAATAAATAATGAAATCAAAATTAGTAGTGCTGCTCCAGATTTATCCATCTTGTTTTATCCACATTGGTTTTCAAATACTAAACACTTAGGAACTCCTTATAAAATACTCAAGACGAGGTAAAAGAGATGTATTATTTTACTGCTTATTACTCAAACATAAGCATACATGGTGTCATGCAAGGGATAATACACACTAAGTATGGGAATATAAAAAGACACTTAGATTTAAATGAAGTAAGGCCAAGTACCTTATAATCTTGATCTGGTAGCATGTTGAGTAAGAATGTCACCATCTTCTGTGGAAACTCATATTTTATTGTCCAAAATAATAATTCTTCTAGAAAACATTTATGCTTCAAAACATCCATGATAGACTGATCTGCATAAAAAGTTGAAGCAGGGCATGTGTAATGCAGTAAGTGTTAAAACTAAGAACAATAATAGTGTGGTTGCACTCATATAAAAATACAGGAACAAAAATTTAAAAACATCTTAATTCATTCTGTAAATAATTTCTTTTTAAACACTGGGAAAATGAAGATCACCAATACTGCAGAGTGTCAGGGTCTGTAACTATAAAAAGCACCTCCCAGAGAAGCCAGTGAAAGTTTTCAGTACAATTCTACCACAGAGCACAATCTTCATTGATTGCATTGAATCACATCACCTTACCATAACAGCTGCACTGATTATAATGCATGACAGCAAATTGCACAATATTTACACAGCCACTTAACCAAAGGAAACACTGCAGACTACTACTTAACTGAAGTTAAAATACCAAAACAACAAAACACAATTTATGATTAAGTGATGAATTCTATTACCTAAACAACACTTTACCAAGCTCTAAACAAAATAAATAGAAGCAATAATGTATCCTTTATTCTTACTTTCAAAGCAGTACATGAACTGATTGGCCAACCACTAAGTTGTTTGCTGGGGTTTTTTAACACAAAAATTACCATAACCAGATAATCAGGAGGCACTAGCTCCTGATGGCAGCAGGAGAGACAGTCTCATCTTTCCCCTTTTCTGCCCATTCACTCTGCCCCTTTACTCATACTGATAGTAGATCCCTGTGGGGGACCACATAGGAATCAAGTCCAGGACCTTTCCATTTTGTCAGCTGTGTTTTCAAGCAGATCAGTTTCCTGATTGCAAAGCTGTAATCTGACCTTTGCTAGAAAAAACTGCATTAAATGATCACTTGATAGAGCATAAATCATATTAACTCTGTTTTTAAAAAACTAAAATATAAAGACTCTTCATTATCATTTTTCAAGAGGCTGATTATTTATGCTTTACAACTACAACAGGTGGTGTTCACTCCAGTAACATATGAGGACTAAAGAATAAAGTAATAATACTACTAATTCTCTACACCTAGAAATCAACTACACCTGAGGATACATAACTCCTCACGAAATCACACAGTCCAACAGCAGTGCATGAAGTGCTCCCATCTGCACACATCCAAAAGCATTTACACTGAACATCATCTGGCCTTCAAGACTCACGTCTTCATTGAAGTGTGACAGCTTTAGAGACTGCACTGGATAGCTTTGTGCCTGTTCTAGGCAACACAGACATTTGTGTTCTTCCTAAGCAGGAATTACCTCAATTTTCCACCATTACCAAGTGTGAGAGCTCCCCAGGCAAGTAATCAATTTGCCCAGACTTAAATTTTAGGTTCTCCTCAAGACTTAAGCAAGTCACAAAAAAAAAAAGTTTTACTCAATATATTTGACAAGCATTGATATAAAACATTATCTTCACAGAATCATAAAATATATTAAAATATTATAATATTTTGTAATATGAATAAATATTAAACTATTTTGTAAGGTGTTACATATCACCTACAGCAACAAACATATGATGCTCATTTATGTTCTCTTCCTCAGCTCTTGTTATAAAGCTGCACATGTGATTTGACTGCCCACAAAAGCTTGGTGACCATGCAAGACTGAAGTCCTCTGCCCACAGAACAGAGAACACAAGTTTAGGTACATGCCAAATGCTGCTGAGTGAGAACACCAGGCAAGGTGAGGACACAGCACTGCATCTGCCACTGAGCGTGCAGCTTTCTCTGACACACAGCATAGGTGAACAGTGCATATCCAATACTTCATGCAGCAGTTTCAGGCAGGGACACAACAATACACATCTGCTTACACCTGCTACACAATTTGAGTAGGCAGAATGCTCTTACCAAACCTGGAAAATTTGTCAAGAATGATGGGGCTAATGCTCCCACTCTTCTGAAAAGCATGACTAGATTTTAAATTTTTTAAAAAATAGTGCCCCTAGGTTTAAAAAAAATCTGGTATTTCAGATGGATGCAGGATGAAGTTTTAAAACAGAGTAAAAAAAAATTCTCATACAGCCCTGTATGAGTGAACCTCAGCTTAAAAACTGTACTTTCTTTAGAGAAATATTTTAATCTTTCTTTGTGCCACAAAACACATCAGAGAGTGTTGCAAATATCTCTCTGGAATATAAGACAGCATTCCAATGTACCCCCAGTATATAACCCTGGATGAAGACAGTACTACTGCAGAGCTAGAAAGGGATAGGGAGTTTGCTTATATGGAAAAGGTAAATCTGTTTTTATTCAATACTCAGTTTTCCAAAATTTTCTTTTCATACTCTTATTTTATACCCTATTGGACATAAAATATGAATACTGAAAACTTCAGAAAACTATTTGATATTTAATAAAAACAGATACTTACCCTTCCCCCTTTGGCAGACTCCCTCCTCTGGGGCAGATATTAGGAGCTATCAACATCATGATCATAGTCCATGTTGGGATGCCTCAGAGGGGGAAGACTACAATCCTGGGGGAAAATGAAATGTGGAATTCACGTATCACTTATCCTGAAATGCCACTGTTGATACTGGTTTTCTGATCAGGAAGCTTCTAAATCTGGGCTTCCTCCCTGCCTCTTTCCCTAATTAGTTATTATGCATCAGAACACCAGCATTTTTTCTCATGTTACCTGACTCTAATTCATCTTTTAGACAAGCTAACAGCCTCTTAAATACAAGTAAGAGAACTTTCCTTGGATGCCTCTATTTCCTGCATTCTCCAAAACCACTGCCTCTTCCACATCTCTACCACAATCTTTCTCACACCATTTTTAAGATCACCTCTAAACAACACTGTGGCCAGAACATTTAGTTCTCTGTTTTTTCAGCTTCCTCATCATTTTTCCTTCAATGTGGAAACACTAGAAACAGTCAATCTTACTTTCCCATACTCCTCACATCATACTATTTCACTGATTCATGAACCTCTGCATTTAAAACTCAGGCTCCAAACCTTCATTCCAGAGACCTTGCAGAAACTTTATTCCAACTTTCACCACAATTCCTCTACCCAAATATTCTTTTCTCAAGGCTTTCAATCCTTTGCACTTCCTATATCAGTCTCCTCACATTCATAAAAAAAAACAACAAACCAACCAAAAAAGTCGTCTTTATTTAACAATAATATTTCAATATTATTAAACACTTTTTAGCACAGGAACATGTCAAGCATAAGATAGAACTACCTTGTCTAGCCTATGGTTATTCTTGAATTAAAACTTCCACTGACCTCAATGCTACTCGTGTTAGACTAGAAACTGCAAAAGGGACCAATTTCAAGCTAGAAAAATAATGGAGGCATTCAAGTATTTAATCTTAAACATTAATAAACACTACAAAAAGACCAACCAGAACCAGGGAGAACCATTCTTGCCTGGCTGCAAACACAATCATACTGCACAGTGGCACAATAAAATAAAATTGCTAAGAACAAATACATCAAACACCTGTTTTGTAAAGCTATATTGCTGCCTTCATAGGCACACAGTGTAAACTGAATGAATTTTTGGAGGTCAGCTTACAACACAGAGGTGACAAAATGGTCAGAGTCCCAGACAGAGGTACTCACTCAAGGGAAATCGAACCTGCCAATTACCACATTTTCACTTGCTACTCATTTTTAGACTTTGTTATGTTTAACAGCTGTCACATGCAGCACTACAGTGCTTGGGAAGTGAATTGAGTATCCCTGGATATTTTTAAGACAAACATAAAGCAAACATGATAACTGAAATCAGTACTTTATAAATACCTTTGGTGGTGCTGCTTAGTTTCACCCTCTTGCGCTTTCCCACACCTTGGCTACCATCCTGGTCCTCCTGGGGTAGAGGAAGAGTTTTAAACATTGACAATCATATACTTAGAAACTTACTGCCAAGAGATGGTAAGCTCTCAAAATTCTGGTTTAACTACTAAACTAAAACACAGAAGCCTTCAATATATTCTTACAAGAAAAACACTTCTACTGTTTAAATGAATCACGCATTGTGTGCAACCTTTTAGAGAAAAACAACTTTTTTAATTGTCTTTTTCCCCCTACAGGCAGCCTTATAATTCACATTTATTTCATTTATTTTTTAAGGTCAGTTGCTTTGATTTCTAAAACTGATTGCTACAAAAGTTTAACACTATACAATTTCTAACCTTTACACGTCTAAGATTTTACCTTATGCACTGTAGGTTTTGTTGGGTTTTGTTTCACAGAAAAAACACCAGCCAACATATTGTGTATCAAAGTTGGCAACTTTATATAATTAGCTATATACTTTCTAATCAATATAAACTTTTGATGCATTTTTGTATAAAGATGTATTTTTGAATAAAGTGTTTTGACACCTTTAAGAGGCCAATTCTAACTGCTTGTTCCCTACAGAATAACAGAAACATTTTACACAGGCACTTGTCATCTGAAGCTTTCAAGGTACTCCACAAACTAAACAGCAAAGGTTCCAAAATGTAATACAAGTTAAAAACATCACCACCACCAGTTCACAAAAAGCATGTGACATTACAGAAGTATATTAAATGTTGCATGGATCTTTGCCAACACTGGTAGTCCTAATGAAACTAGAAATAAAGATTTTTACTGGAGCTAATAAAATGAGATATAATTAATCCAGATACCTACTGTTAAAAATAAGTACTCGATATCCTTTTCCCCTAAGCAAATGCCATGTTTTACTTCCAAATTTCTCTGGAATGATAACGAACCTGAATCTCAAGAAGTTACTATCCTTCTTTGAGGAAGAAGATTGTTCACACTTTATATCTAAGGACTGACCACAAGTATGGTGTAAATGAAAGGTCTGATTTTGTCTGCCCTTTCATTTCCTCCATCTGAAAATTCATTTTAAGATGGACACACATTTGAATACTTAGGCATCCTGTGGTCTTTGTGAACACAGGGTACCTTTGGTACTTCCATCAGGAATGAGTCAGTAAGTTCTCAGGATGTTGGCAGTCCCCAGTCACAGGGGCCATGTATTCTCAAGAAAAAAAATCAGACTTGCTGGGATACTACTATGAACTGCAGGATTCTGCCCTGAAAAAACCATCAGTAAAGAAATTAATTCTTTATTGTATAATTTTTTTCTTAATCATGAGCTGCTTTACGAATACAAATTACTGAAAAGCTAGTGCACACCTTTCATCCAAAATTCAAAATAGACTGTGCAGGAGGATAGCTGAAATGCTTATCAGAAAAATAACATTCCTCTCCTCTGTACTCCCATGTGAGTTATACGGGGCATTTACAGTTTGTTTTTAATACCTGATTATACTCTCTAAGAGCAGAGTAAATATGTTATAATTAAGAAATGTGGCAAAAGTACACTTTTAACAGGATTTTCTTCCACCAGTATTTAAAATGAGTGTAGAAAAGTTAAAAATGTTCTTTCTCATCAAGATCTGATGGAAGCATTGTTTCACAGATGGAATACTAGATTACAAAATTTACATAGACAACAAATCAGAACAGTATGTCTGCAGGGAACTAAACAGTTTGGAAAGGTTTGCACAGTTCAGTACTTAGGTTTACTTCAACAATAGTAGATGGTTCTAAGTAAAAGATTAATCTGAAGGACGACTGTTACTGTTCATGTTTTCCTTTCTGCAAAAGGAGAAAAAAGGCCCTTTCTAAACCTGTCCTCCTGTTTAAGATTTTATGTTCCAGGGAATCAAATGAAACACAGTCCATGAATGCTTTTGTCACACTAAGGGATTAATGTTTTTATATGGGATATCTTTTTACTTTATTTGAATTCTGTTATGTTACCCTACCAAAATGTCTGCTAAAGCTTACTAGTTGAAATTAGGTTTTAAATAGTTGAGAAAATTGATTAAGTTACTCTACCAGAATTTAACTTTCTTCCACTTATTTATTAAAGCTCAACCTAAAATGACATTCTCTCCTTTTTACTTCCACTCCACATGTTTGGTAAGTAAGGTCAAGACTACACATGGGAATTTATCTACAGAGAAATACTCACTGCTGCTATCACCAGTTCAGCTGGATTCTCAAGTGCCAAAATCTGCCAACACCATTTATAGCATTACCTGCTCTAAGTCTGCTTTAATCAAGCCAAATTTACTTGATAGTGATTTCTGGAATACCTACACAGGTTTCTTCTCTATTACATACATAAATGAAACTGGAACAGTATTAGTAAAACTCTGGATTTTTCAAGAGGTCCTTAGTAAATCAAAGGCATGAGATCTATTCCTTTATACCTCCATTATTCCTAATTGCTAAAAGTGGGATAATGTATGGCAGATATAAGTTGCAAGGTTTGTGGGATTTGGCTGCAAGCATTCTCTCCCTTTAATACTCTGTTGCAGTTCATTACAGTCTTTAAAAAGTCTCACCTCATCTGAAGAATCCCCTTGTCCTGATGTTGCTGTACCACCTGCCAAACCTTTTGAAATAAAAAAGATTCTTTTCATAAGTCTTATATTGAAAAGACAATACTTTAAGATATTTAGGCCAGTATTAAATGGAACACTACATTAATCTTCTTTAAAAGATATATAGCAGTGGACTGAAGTTGGAGTAAGATTTTCAAGCAATACAAAACCAGGGATTTGCAAATCCATGCCATTGCAGAACTTCAATGCACTGTGTTAACAAACATTCTTTCAGAAACTGAATACAAAACTTTGATGGACTTCAGTGATCAACGAAATAAAATCCACAGAATCTTTGTAAGAAGTGCTGTAGATTGATAATCACTTTGTGGTAGTGGCAAAATTCCACCATGAGCAATTACATCTTGCCTACTCAAATTCCACTGATATTATGACTGGAAAAATGGTGCTTAGTGTATTAGCAACAAGAAGTTACCATGCCTTTAGCTTTGTTGATAAGAGTCCTGTAATTTGGTAGTGCAATAAATAACAGGCAATTCTTAAGTTTCATTAAGATTAGCTTTTTAAAAAAATAAATCCAAAGCAGTTTATGTAAAACCCATCAATAATCATTTTTTTTCTTAAAATATTTTTCTACACAAACCTTGAACAGATAATGTGCTAGTTCCAGCTCCTTGTTCCTGCATGTTACATGCAATTTTATCCTCAGGAAATGCCAACCCAGAGCCTTTCAAAGCAATGAGGTACTTTTCATGACTTTTCTTTGCACATGCATTCTCTCCAACACCTTGAATAGACACATAAAACAGTATTAAAGCACAAAAGCAGCTCCTTGGTTCATATGCTTGCATAGAGTGTGAAGCAATCTAAAAAATGGCCCCCAATATTTTAATTTAATAACACATATTCTCCATTTCAGAAGCCCAGATAAGCATGTCTTACCTTCCATTCCCTTTCCGTATTTCTGTATCAGAAAATCCATCACATATAGGAAAGAGAAGTAATTAAATTACTCCCATTTGAATACTATAACAGGAGAGAGAAAGGAAGGAAAGAATAAAGAGTAAAGCTGCCTCAGGGGTAGTTCTAAGTGTTCCTCCTTTCAAATAAAGATTTGGGGATTGCCTCTTCTTTAACCAGCTGCTGCCCAAGCCAGTTATGGCAACTCAAAACTACAGGAATCACTATTTGTTCTGTACATACGCAAAGGACTCTTAATCACAAGAAAACAACATGGAGTTTATTTACACTAGGAGTTTGGGGTTAGTTGTGACTGACCAACATTTTCAGATTCATTGTGATTTGGTACAGGATTGAATAAACAGTGGGGGAGGGGGGGTAAAGTTTAAGAAAAAAAGATGAAAAAGGCTTTGCACAGAAATGCAGGACAGACAGTGGCCTTTTGCCATTCAGGTCTCTTCCAGTAACCTCTGTAGATCCCAAAATGAGTTAGACATATTCCACTTCAAACAACCTTGTTATGACTAGTTTGGAACTCCTAAGCTAGAATGGATTTCTTATAAAAACTTATAAAAAGATATTTATTTATAAATTTAATTGGGACACAGATCAGATGTTTGCTCTTATAGGTCTTAATAACAAATGTTTCTAGTCACTCCTGAAGCTCACCCTCCTATCAACGTAATAGCCTTAAAAAATGCTTTTTTCTGTGCTTTGAGATGTCAAATAAAAACATGCAGAAACTGAAGTTATAAACAAAATTTATGCCCTTAATTCTTCACAGTTTGAAAATCTAATTATTAGAAATAACACAAACATACCAGAGCTAAGATCTTTGTAGAACTGTTGGCTAGTTAAAACCTGGGTAAGAACTGATCTCATTGCACCTCCCATTTTGGTCAAGTCTTCTAGGAAGGAAACGTGAGGCTCCAAAACCTGGAGAATTTTATGAAGGTCTTTTTCTGACGGCAGATCAAGAGCTGAAAACACATAAGAAGAACTTCTGGTGTAGATGTAATATAATTCAGCCAAAACTGCCAAAAGCAGAACAGTTACAACCACCACAAATGAAAATAATTTATATATTCATAATGCTCTAAAATTCACACATACCAATTTCAAACTATACCTAATTTCATTTTCTGGAAGAGCTCAGTACAATGCTAGGTAACCATTAAAACATATTTAAGTATGCCAGCAAGTAATAAAATTAAATCACCTAGTCAGGCTGTAATTTTGTTAGGAAGAGAGGTACAAAATACAATGACATACATAAACTATGGACAGCATTCATGTATTGTGTCTTCATAGACTGCAAAGCAAGAGGTAATAGCATGATAAGATACATGCAAATTCAAAACATACCAGGCTCATTATATCCCTCTCTTAAATGCTGAATCAGACTAAAGATGAACTGTGGAAGAACTAATTCTGACATCATCAACAAGTCTTTCGGAACACATGGAACATTTGAATTTGATTTAATCCGGTGTCTTTTACAAAACCTATAAAACAGATGAGAAAAATGTTAGCCAAGCACAGCTCAGCAGTGTTAACATATACTAAGAAAAGCATTGCTTTTTGCATTTTTCAGAGAGTTTTAATTTTAATTTTACATTAAAGGTGGTATGGAAATGGTATTCTGAAATTCCAACTACTCTGTTCAAGCCCATTCTGAGGCCAAAGAATTATAAAGCTGCCAATTTTTTTCTGCTGCTCAAAGTTCACATATGTAACATCTCAGCTTCTTCCCATACCTATCAGAAGTATCTTCCATGGAACAAACAGAAGAACACTGACTTTCTTCTCCTTTCTGTGACATGATCAGAGGCTAGACTGATTTTTCAAGTCCTCATTCAGATAATGACTTTAAAAAATGTCTTTTGACAATAAAAACAACTTTAAAAGCATAAGACCTTGTAGGATCAGTGTGTATTTCAAATGTACAGCAACTACGATTTACAAAATCCTTACAAAATTCTTTCACTTATAAAGAAAAGAAAACATTTATTCATTGGAAAATTCCTGCATGGTAGTAGCTGAGGCTTGGCTAATGCACAGTGACATGACGTTGAGCCAAACCCCATTAGAGCAGACAGAATGATTTCCTACTCACTTAACATGAGCCTGACTCAAGAGACACTGAATACTTTTCAACTCCAAAGCTATTTTTAGAAAGGACATATACCAACATCAAAGAGTTATTTATCCACATCAAAAACCACACTAAACAAAGAACAGTCTAAAAATACATCACACAAGAATTTGAGAAAAAAAAAACAGCTTTGTTTGACTATGAAAACTGTTTTCCAAATTTATGCCATGGTTTCCAGAAGCAGCCTGTTACTTTCTAAAACTTAACCCTTTCTCCTTTGAGGACCATTGAAGAACCACCTTCAAGAGAAGAAGAAAGGCACAAAGAAAGTAGGTGAATCAAGAAGAAATGGCCAAAAAAAAAAAGACAGTACCAGTCCAACAGTTAAAATGGCAATTCACAAAAGTGGCTAGCAAATTCACAAGACTAAAGATTAAGAGCTTCTCCTGTGCTTTTGCACATTAGAAATGAGACTTTTTATTAAAAAAAGGTACAGAAGGACAGTACTAGCCAGTTGATTTGCTATTTGCTAGTACATACATCCACTATATCCTTGGAACAGAAAGAGCTCAGTGATGACTTTCTGTTAATTAATGTCCAAAAAAAAAGTGTTCACTTTTGCCTTCCACATTCCATACTACATTCACAGAAGTTATGAAAAGTCATTCCATGTTAATTGTTCAAGTACATATAAACAGCACAATTTGCAACTGCAGGGAATTCAAAGAGGCCTGTAAAAGTCATTCACTTTTTCTCTTTAGTCAACCAAAACTTATCTTTTCCATATATAGAAACCTGAACTGCTAGAAATCACAAATGTGGCTTCATCTATGCTAAAATATGGTATTTCCCACTTTTACAGCAATTGGATTCCTTTCACCACTGTCCTTGTAAGAAGGGATCAAAAGTAAATAAAGATCTAAAAGACACAAAAGGAAGGAACTACTACACAGTGCACCCTAAACTCTTTCACAGCCCACCACTCCCCCATACATTTTCCATTCTGTCAAAAGATGTTTTCACTGGTTATGACTGCAAGCTAAGGAAGCCACTGTAACAAAACACACAGGTAAAGTCATTTTGAATCCCAGTTTCTGCTAAGCACAAGGCTTCCTTCCACAGAAAGTAAGCTCTGCTCCCCATGAAGTCTGTGTTAACATGCCAGTTCTGAATCCATCACACCAGAATCAGAGTTAGAAGGGACCCAGAAGGATCATGGAGTGCAACTCTGAAGTGAATGGTGCCTACGGGAACCGAACCCATGACCTTGGCATCACTTACACCGTGCTCTAACAACTGTACCAATCTCAGGGTCATGGATTAACGGTCCCAAATTTTACATATCCTGAAAATGAAAGTTATGAATATGTTGCCGCCTGAGAGTCTCAAGAAAGTATTATTGAATTATAAGGTGTGCTATTATTGCTGTATTAACACAGATCCTAGAAGATCAATAAAGGACCCGGATTTGATTCCCTGTAAGGAAAAGTTCTCTCACTGTCACATGCATAAACCACAGCAGGTTCAAACAGGAAACAATTTCTAGATATCAGGCCCTAAACCTGAAAGTAGGAACAGCAATGTAATTTTACAAAAGGCACCATACTCTGTGTTTATGGTTCAAAGACTACAGTGTTAAAGTAGTAAAGTCCAGAATTACCCAAAGTTCTATTGCAGTGTTGTATTAATTCCTCTATAAATATTGACCAAACTGCCAGACAATGAGTTGGAAGGTCTTCAGAGTTAGGACAACAGCTGTTTTAACTAAAGAAGAGACTTAAACCCAAGCTGTGCACAGGAAGAAACAAGCTGGGATTTCTTATACAGGCCAAAAGGGACACCTGGACAAACTGCTCAGTGGGTTGCATGGGCACTGGACAAACAGCAGCCAAAGCTATTCCATAATCAGTTCTTTACATACTTCTGAAAGAACTTCCTTACCATAGCATCAGCTAAAGAACTGTACATCTGTCAAACATACAACATAAATGTATGTTTCAAAATGCTTCTGAGACTACCAAGCCAGGCCTTAACAGGCAACAAAAAGGAGCACTATCCAGATGTCTCCTGGTACCATCAAGCCCCAGAAATCCACCACTTGCAGCAGGTAGAAATGTCTAATGGGGGGCAATGAAAGGTGGATATAATCTAGATAAGAAATGTATTTGTTCTGAAGAAGCTCAAAAATAATGACCAAGCATTAATAGCTTCTGACAACTTCAATGTCAAACTTTCCAGATTTATTCCATTCTTTCCTATTATTTCCATTTTTAATAATTCTACTGTGAATTTCAAACATGCATTTTACAAGTGGCTTCAGGTAAAATAACTCCTTTAGACTACAGCTTCACAGCCTATCGAACTAGATCAGTCCTGCCACAACTCTGTCTTCAGCCCTCTTATTTGTTCTAGCACTAGCACTTGACTGATCCTATGTTAAACCAGCTTAGAAACTAAGCCAGCAGAACTTATTTACTTATAAGAATATATAAAAAATTTCACTGGGGCAGTTTAAATCCACCAAAACTCACAGACCAGTTTCCTTGGAAATTACACTGAATTCCCCAAACCATTTTGACATCATCCCTTTCCTTGTTAACCTGACAGGGAGCAAAACACAGGGAAGAAAATAAACCAAAATTTTAAACAAAGACATGCAGGAAAATGCCATCCTGACCAACCAGCACAAGAAGTAGACACAATGCTCACTGTGGAGGCAATTCCATCACTTCAAAGGAGAGTTTTTAAACTCCACAGTTATCACAGCAGCTGATAAATACCTTCAGTACCAGCCAGAGCACACCTTTACAGCATTTGATCAGCCCTTCATCCACTACATCCCACAGTGTCTCGAGTTGCAGCTGCATTCCAGAAACTTGACAGAAGTTCACATATACACAGATGGACTATTTTTACCCTCACTTTTCTCTCACTATTTTTCCCCTGCCTCCCCGTGTTTAAAAGTAATTTCTTTGTAAACTGGATCATAAGACTGCCAAAAGAAAGCATCCCAA
Source organism: Passer domesticus (assembly GCF_036417665.1). NCBI lineage: Eukaryota > Metazoa > Chordata > Aves > Passeriformes > Passeridae > Passer > Passer domesticus. The sequence goes on from NC_087483.1 coordinate 24,091,549, forward strand.
TTTCACACCCTTAACAGTACTATAGCACTACGAGTACCTGACTCTGACAGAAGCTTTTAGGGATGAGGATCTGCAACCCAAGCAACAGAATCCAAATGGAAACTGCTGCAAATCAGTTCCTAAGCAAAGAAAGTAATGCTCTACTTGATCCTTCAATTAAGTTATACCTAAACTGAGTTCTTATTTAAAACATAATATACATTTCATATGTACATATATGGTATAATACATATTCATACTGTATACCTTATGACTGACATCATGGAAGGCTTCATAAAGTATTCAAATGAAGTTTTATAAATATGAATTCAACACAAGTTTTTTAAAAAGCATGTGTTCTGTCTCCACTGTAAAACTAACACACAAATACTACTCCTACATACTCTGAATCTTCAAAATAGATGCAAGATAAAAAGTACTTTTTGAATGCTACAATTATTTCTGAGTAGTTACAAACCCATTACATCATTTCTTATGTGTTTAAATGTTTTTTCCTGCTTTTGCAGTTCAAATATCAAACCAATCTTAATTCAGAACAAAATAAAACTTTCACAATCAGGATTCGAAAATTGTCTGGATGAAAAAGGCCTTTGATATATTGTAGAGTTGCTTTATGTAAATCCACTGTCCCTAACAATAACAAATGCAATGGTAACTCTGAGGAAATGCAGAGAAATAAACCTACTGCTCCTATTAAAATTAAGTTTAGCATGTTTCCCCCCACACCCTCATAACTGCACTTCATTAGTTAAATTCCTTTCACCTGCAAAACAGGCTTCCAAAAGTGAATCCATGTGGTACTGACTCCAAGACCCAAGGAATGAGCACTCTTCTGCTCTTTATGAAAACTGCAAGCTACAGAGTTCAGAGACAAAACAGAATACTTGCATTTCTGCTATCAGGAGCAAAGACAACTGAAAAGATGTCAGTCTAACTCTTCTAACCAGAAAATTTCTGAAATAGAGGCAACACAGTCAATAGCGGAGGACAACGAAACACAGCAAAATAACTAATGGCTTCTCAAGAAAAAAAACCACAACAACTTTAAAGGGCATCTTTTCACGCTTTAAGCTTTCATGACAAAGCTGACTGGCCAGGTTAGGAGGGTAGAAATCAGAGACTGGACACTAAGAAGTTATTCCAGTCCTTGCAGAACAGCAGGAAGAGCGGCAATGACTCACAGAAGCTCTCGGTGCTCGGTGCTACATTCAATGAAGAAGCACACCAGTTTAAAGAAAAAGCAGACAAAGCTGCTCTGCAGAGCATTTCTAGTATTCTCTGTTAGTCCTGAGACATAAACATCCTGTACAGTAGACAAAACTACAATGATTTTCATTGGTATACAAGTACGCATTATCAATCAGAAACAGTAGATTTGGCAGTTTCAATCGTAAGGCTTTTTTAAGAAAAATGGAGTAAGAATGAGAAGGAACGGACTTCTGAGACCTTGAAGTACATGGACAGTACATCTACTTGAAAGAACAAAAATCAAGTTTTCAAAATACAGTTAACAAAAACATTTTCTGGTTAAGAAAATTCTCCCAAGAGAATTTAAACAGGTCAAGCATGCAGTATTTTGACCCAAATATTTCATATTATAAAGTTCTAAGTGACTACACAGCGCTAGAAAATGCAAAAACAACCTTCATTTCCTCAGGATTTGAGTAAGATGTGTGAATTTTAATAATAGCTATCAACTTAAGCTTTGGCCAGGCCTCCAACAGACAAGGTGTACATATAAGTAATTTGCAGTTTTCTTGGAGAGTACTTATGAGTTTCATGCCGGAGCTATTATCAGTGCGGGTACTACGCAGAAACAAAGAGGTGCATCCTGAAGAAGGCAGGAGTCCATTTAGTCCTTGCTACTGTATAGCCATTCTATTAATTTAATGCAAAGAAAATTCATGGTTTTCAAAGCTTAGTACCAGAACCCTCTACAGAGGAAGGCACCTGAGATACTATTATTTAAAATCACCTGCAGCTGTCAGATACTGTTCCAGGATATTTAAAAAATATAAAATTCCTGATACTGTACAAGTGATAAGGAAGCATGACCTGAAAACTGAATCAACCTATATGGTCACCAAGAAAGATCAAAAAAAAAAATAGTTCTTTAGGAATGTGTTCCCTAAATATACTCCCAAAATCACATTTGCTCCATTGCCAACAGATCCATTGGCAGCTCCATATAGATCAGATATATACCAGACAAATAACACTCCACCCTGATGTAGTGAACTTAGAATCCTGGGCATATGTCCATGAAAGGTATAAAAGCAGCTTTACAATTGGGTGGGATCAAAGTAAAGGAACTGAAAATCAAAACTGGTTAGCCCAAATCTAAACAAAACTATTTCAGAGAGCTCTAAAACACAGCTCTTCTTAAACTGAATATATACCAAGGCAATTTATAAAGCAACAGACAAGTGATAGAATAATAAGACAAATTTCAGTCAAGGCAAGATAAATAGCAGCCATATCTTGTGAGCTCAGCCTTCACAGCACTGCTGTGTTCTTCAAATCAGACTGATCCTATCAGCAAACCTTTGGGGTAAAACCATCATTTAAGTTTGTTCAGTAACTAACACAGCAATAGTTCAGGCTTGTAAATATTTATAGTTATGTATATTGATATCTTTCAACATCTTATTGATGACTTTGAAACAACTATACATTATTCCAGAGGCAAGTATAAAGTAATAATGCATCTAGTCAGGTCATAGCTCTAAAGGTAGTAATGCAAAATTAGCACTTGGCTGTTAACCATTCGGAATACATCTCAGAGTAATTTAGAGGCTGATGTAGTCCTAATTAGAGACATTCTTAAAAGAAATCAAGTCAGGCAGGTTTGAGAGCTGACTGTATGACATGATAGATTTAATCAACATGTTGATCTGCAATGTCTTTTACTTTCCAAGGATAAGGCCTAACACAAAGCTCTAGGTAAAGTACTCAGTGTTACTGTGGAATCCTAAGAAGCAATACATTATCTTGAGCTTTATGTCTGGGGGAGGCATGAAGGAGGACAGAGGAAATCAGTTATTTATAAATGCATGGTAAATTCCACTTCTGTGATCCTTGTGAATCCCAGTATGAATTCCTGTACTTTGTAAGTGGATGAACACGGTGGAGGTTTTGCTCTGAAGAGTCACATCCATCATATGTGATTATGGATATGCAAACTCTCACACCAAGCTAACAGCCACTACAGCTCAGACTTCTCTTCAGTCCCTCCTTGGTAGCCCAAAGGACTTCAGTGGCAGAAAAGCTGCATGGAGTTGGCAGAGACCCTACAAAACACCATTTGTACCAGCTCAACAATTCTGAATACACAGGCATTTTAACATGGTTTCATAAAACTCTGAGACTAGGCTAAAGCTGGTTACTTGTAGGCTCTCAGCCTGTTGATAAAGCGTCTGTTTCACCAACCTCTTGAAGAAAGCTCCAAAAGAGCACCCTTATCTCTTTGAGGCTGCATTACCAAACCTAGCCTAGGTCCTGGAGAACAGAAAACTTCTCGGTAATTGTTAAACAAGACAATTGTTAGAGTCACTCTGGAAGGGACAACCTTGAAGCAGCAACATGCTATATATATGCTAAGAAGGTGATTTGCTGTTGCAAGACACTGCATAAAATAGCCAAGTAATCCACTTTGTGCCAGCAAAACAATAATTGACTGCATGTCCCAAAACGCAACCAGAAGCACATTTGACTTCTCTGATCTTAAGGGGATCCCAGTGCCACAAACCCAAGATGGTAAAAGAGACCATTCCTGATAAACATGTACAGAATGCATCCAAAAATAATTAGTAATAATAGCTTTCTCAATAGCAAGTTTCCTTTTTTATGGACACTCTATTTGTTAGAATTTTCACTTTCTGAAACATTCATTTTCTAAAAGTCTAGAATATGAAAAAGTTCCTTTACTCAACTACAGAGTGTAAAATATATAGAGTAGCTCCCAATCTTCCAAGTACCTCTGAAAAGGAATAAAAGGAAGGATAGAATTTTATGGGACAGAATAGCAAAGGTCATCAAAATTAAGTATCTACCTAATAGGTATCCAAAATTTAACAAAAACATTCAATAATCCTTGCTGGGTGCAAACATTTTAAAACACTGAAAAAATCAGAGCCATTTCTACATAAATTAAAGCAGAAAATCCAAGCCATTTAGAAACTAAGAATATACTTCTCATACTTGCCAGCAAGAGAGGGCAAAGAGAATTGTCCAGCCTTTTCATAAGGGGATCACAGTAGAGCCAACAGATACATTTGTCTCCAAGAGAGACACAATGATAAAAAAAAAAGAAAACAGAGAGAAGTTTGATCTATCGTGCAGCTCATACAGGATTTCTACAAAACCTACACTGATTCACACTTTAAAACACAGAACTAAATGGAAAGATAAGCAGGGATCAGTAAAGACAGAACTGCGGGAAGTTTAGAGCTAGGTACCTGAAGGTGCTTTTGAACACACAGCACATACCACCAATCTGTGAGAGTTACCTTTCTTACAACTATAGGATTTGTTACTCGATAAAGAAACAGCCCCCGTTGCAAGTGGAAATGGGTAACACCTTGGTCCCTTTGATGTAAGTCATAAGAGAAGACAACACTATGTCCATGGAGCCATTGGCTGCCATAACCACCAAAAAATACACAAAAAACATCACTGCAAAAGCCTATTAAACAAGATTCTTAACCTGGCTTTTCACCTTTCAGGATGTGCAACCCTTGATGGATGTATTATTCGTGTTGTACTGTAATGCAGTACTAAAACATCTGCCTTCCACATGATTAATTTAACAAATAAGTCAACAAACTGACAGACTCTGAAACAGGACACGGCAGCAGGCAATAGCCAAAGTGCTGAGGCTCTCTAGTATGTCAGGTTATTGTCTACAAACTTAGAGGGTAATCACAACAAGACAGCCATAGGAACAAGATGGTACTCAGCAGTAACAGATTATTGACTAGCTATACTGTTATAATAACCATAAGGCACACTGCCTTCTTCAAGCTTATTTCATAAACTATCACGTTCATTATAATAAAAGACCATCTACCAACCAAAAATTACTCCAGTCTGAATTTTCCCCTGTCCAACTGCATGGGATTTTTTTAATCCAACAGATGAACTCATTTGAACTATAAGCATATGTCTACTCAAAATGCTTTAGAACCGAAGGTTTGTGCTTCTTCAGAACATTATTAATTACCTCTGAAGGACTTGCTAAATTTCATTTGCAAATAGCTAGACACCATATGGGAGACAACTACAAACTATTTCTGCCTCCTAACACATCAATGGATTTTAAAATCTATTCAACCTTGCCACAGGTAGAATTTTTAATGTTTTCACAAGCAGCTACACTTACAATTTTGGATATTTTCTAAAGTCTACATTACATTCTAGTAGACCAACTGCAAATAACTTAAACATCAAAAACACTGAAATCTGCATGGAAATCAGAAGATTCAAAAATGTGACAATCTGATTTTTCTAGAACAAATGAAAATTACACACTGCACCTAAAGCAAACCTAGGTACCTAAGGCAAATCAGTATGCATCTATTATGCTATATTCCAACTTCTTTTTATAAAGGCACCAGAAATAAAAAACTAACACTCAGGTATCCCTATAAAACAAATTATATATTTAATTAGTACTACAAGATTAACACACACTTATACTCTAGGATAAACCATCTCTAGATTTACATTAGCCATCCTAAAGGCAATAAATAGATATTCCAGATTCTAAACTGGAGAGATCTCCTTTACAGGAGATCAGTTAACTAAGACTTCATGAACAGTATTTTTGAGCTGCATCAAATAAATAATGTGAATATGAAGACCAGATAACAAGAACAGAAACAAAAGAATGCTACTATAATATTCATATACAGCATCTACACCAAATTGTATCTGAGCAGACAGATGGTAGATAAAGTTTGTAAGTAGGCTCCACATTTGATTCCCTTGCTATTAATAGAAGCCTAGGCTGTAGTGGCCAAGGTTATATCAGGCTAGACACACTCCAGTTTCCTAAGTCCACCATGAAGGCCTCCTAACTTTGACATGCAAAGCATGACTTTTGTAATCGTGCAGTTGATTTGTACACACAAAGTTAAAACACTATCTAAACATGCTGCATTGTAGCAATTCAAATCAATAGGTAAAACTGTGTGTTTGCACACAATAATGTTTTTTACATTGGTTAAAGTTTATTTTACTTTGTCTTGCACAGCAAACAAAGTTTCTAGTTCACTTAACTGCAATGGCTGAACACCAGTTCTTGTCTATATAAGCAGAAGCGACCTTGTGTTAAATGCAGACACTCCACATGCTGCCATGTATTGCACTCCTTGTATGTCCAAGAGGACTGGAAAATCTACTGCACAATCCCAAGTGTTGTATCTGCACAGATATTATTTATTTGTTTATAACAATTATTTAGCTTTAGTGACCAAAACTCCTGAAGGGACCTACCTCACAAACAAGACAATTTACTCTCAAATTCTACCATTACAAATAATAAGTAGAATACATAGAAATGAGATTGTTACTCCCTCGGGGTTTGCATCTGCTTATATTGCAAATTTAACAACATTTTTTATTTCTTCTTTATTAAACCAGATTTCCTCAAGAAGAAAACTGTTCAAAATAAGAAAAGATAACTGTGAAAGCTATACAGTCTGCGATGAGTGCAGCATCACAAGTCATCTTAATATTCACCCTAAAGTAGTACAATTTGTGTGTGTTCTGTTAAAATCCTGCCACTAAGAGGAGCCCTAAGTCTGTTCCACAATGAACAGTGGAAGAAGTAGTATTAATTTTCTTTCCTATTTCTCAAGATCAATGGAAACTCTTACTTCAGTGATGCTGAGGAAAGCAGAATCACCACAAGTTGAAGAAGAACCGATAAAGAAAGAATCACTTCAGCAGTAGCAACTTGAAACCACTGAAGATTACTGAAAACAAAAGGAGGAAAAAAATTCTGACATTGGAGTAAGTCTATCAATAAGAAAAGAGTCCACCAAAAAAGAATGAGTAAATGACGTAGACAGATTGCAAGAGAAAGAAAAGGTGAGAAAAGCATAAGAAACAAAAACTGAAGCCATGTCAAGGCCTGCAGCAGAACAGTGATTGCAGACCTAAAGAATAGGAGTCAAGGTAATGACATTCAAGGAACAGAAAAAGCAGAATTAATGAAATGTCTAAGTAGGAATGCAAAAAGAGAAGGAATCTTAAGATGCTGAGTGAATGATACAGGGTTATAGCCCATAAATCTACAAAAACAAGAAAATAACCAAGGAAATGTTTCAAAATTTCTCTATGTTCCTAGTGTTTTCTGCGAGGTATGCCACAACTTAGAATTCAACAGCATATCATCTCATCCAGGCTAAGCCAGTCAAGACAGACCATTCCAGAAGGTTTGTCAAGAGAATCCTCATTCAAGCACTCCAAGCTGTCATCTAGTGGAGCCTTTAGCTAGCTGGTGCATCAACAGGAACACAAGGAGCTCCAGAAGACACTCAGCTTCAAAACCTGAAGTCTACTGGCTAGGTACCACCTTTATCCAGTAACTGGTTGACTGATCATTCCTTTCACCATTGAGTACATACGAGAACAAAGAAGGGTTTAATGAGGTACCTGATTCCTCTTCTTCTGACCAGGCACTTCAGTCTCGTCTCCAGTAGGTCAGAATACAAAAGACCTTTGACTTCCAAAAACCCTGCCCTGTTGTATTCGTCCAAGCGCTACCACATTCCTTACTTTAAATCTAAGGTGGCAAAATGAACTGCAGACAGGGAAATCACACAAAAGTGCGTCCCTCTTATTCAATCTGTTCACTTTGGCTTATCTGCTCACACGCTGTCCCAAAGTATTTTGACTTCAGGGCTAGCTGTGTTAGGCCAAGGCTGCTAGCTGGAAGCTGACAGGTACTGCCTCCCATGCACTCTGCCTTATCAACTTCCCTGAGGGCTGGCACTCGGTGCAAGGACAACAACATTCGCATCAGCGTCCTAAAAAAAAGGCACACCCACATCAACACAGCCACCTTGCCGAACCCCGGCGGACTCGTCGCTCAGCCCTTGGTCCGAGCCGCAGCCAGGGACGGAGGCAGGCGGCCCAGGAGGCGGCAGGGGCCTCACTCAGTGCCCTCTCTGCCGGCACGGCCCGGGCACAGCTCTGCCGCCCGCGGGGCCGCCCCCGCCGGCAGGTGCCCGCCCGCCCCGCCGCGGCCGCCCCGCGCTCACCCGGCCTCCCGCATGACGTTGCTGTCGCCGCAGTCGCAGGCGCCCCCCGCCTGGCTCCGGAACATGTTGTAGTCGTGCCCGGCGTGCTCGCCCTGGTGGAAGCACTCGGCGCACAGGCTCATGCAAGGCGAGATCCCGCACGTCCGGCACCGGTAGGCCACGAAGTTGGCGGTCCAAACCAGGCCGCAGAGCGTGGCGGGGTCGTAGGCCCGCACGGCTTGCACGAAGCTGTCCCAGGGCTCCCCGCCCGACAGCAGGCAACGGCACCACTCCAGCGCCTCGCCCGCCGCCTCGCCGCCGCCAGGGCCCGCCGCCGGGGCCAGCACCCGCTCCAGCAGCGCCCGCAGCTTCGCCGCCGCCGCCGCGCCGCTCTCGCCGCCCAGCGCCGCCTTCAGCCGCGCCGCCGTGGCCCGCTTGTCCCTGCTGCTGGCGCCGGCCCCCGCCATGACGGGACACCGAGGGGCCGTTACGGCCGCGCCGGGCTCCGGATCCGCGATCCCTCCGCCGCCCTCGCTCCCCGCCCCGCGGCGCCGCCCTCTCGCGATAGCCGCGGCACCGGCGCCCTGCCCGCCGCCCGCGCCCCCCTCCCGACACCGCCTCTCCCCTCCCCTGACACCACCCTCCTCTTCCTCCGCCCCTGCCCTCCTGCCGCCCTCCCAGCGCGCAGGTGCGCGTCCCGCGCCGCCGCCGCCCCGAATGTCGCCGTCCGCCGGCCCGAAAGTTCGCGTTCCCGGGGTCCCGGCAGCCGCGGGAACCGTGGAGGGTATACCTGGGCCGCCGGCGGCCCCGACGGAGCTCGTTTGTTGCCGAGCCGTGCCTGCAGCGAAGCGGCTGCCGTGAGACACCCGGTGGCCGCCCGTGTGTCCTGGCTACAGGGGTCCCGCCGGGCTCAGGCGGTGGCGGCTTTGAGGGCAGGAGCAGCTGCGGGGAATGTGGGAGGCACCTCTGAGGCTGCGGGCCGGCGTTTCTGCGCCCGCTGCCATCGATTGGCCCCGCTGGGGGTGCAGAGCAGGCCGGGCCCCGGCGGCAGCGCCGCACCCCGGGTGTCCGCAGAGCCGAGGTACCAGCGAGCGGCTCCCTGCGCCCTGCTCCCGGGAGACAACGTGGGGGGATGCGAGTTATCGTGTTTCGCACACCGATCGGCGGTTTTAAACCTCCATAAATAGATGTTCAACTGTGCAATGGAAAGCCTTATACGAAAAAAAAATCTGTTCCTAAATGAGAGTAACCCGACAGCTACGGGCCTCAAGGCAGCTGCCTCCCTCTGGCTTTGCCTGCGTTTCCTATGGCTGCCCGTCCTATGGCTGGCGGCTTGCGCCGTGCTGTGGTTCCAGGTGAATGTTACTCTTCACGACCGCTTTTCCCAGCGCACCGGCAAAATTCCAGTTCCTTGTCCTGTCCCTAAGGGCACTCGGGAGCGGAACCACCGAGAAAGCCCGGTCTGCCAGGTGTGTCCTCCGGCCCTTTCTCGAGCACCGCGCAGCCGTGACACGTAAGGCTGCAATAAAACGTCTCGTGTTTATAACAGGCGAGAGCAAAGCTCGCACTCGCTAACGAGCCGCGGGAGGCCCCGGGCGTTCCGTGCCCGCAGGTGCCCGCCGGCGCGGAAGGGGCGGGGCGGGGCGGGCGCTGTGCCGGAAGTGCGCGGGCGCTCGGAGCGGCCCGGCCCGGCCCGGCCCGGCCGCGCTGCGGTGAGTGCGCGCCGAACCGAGCGAGGGCGGCGCAGCGGGGACGGTGCGGGCGGTGGCGGGCGCTGGGGTTCATCTCCTGAGCTTAGGGCTGCGAGGGCCCGGGCGGTAGAAGCGGAGCCCAGGGCCTGAGCTCCGGGAGCCGGTGAGGAGTGGGGCTGCCGTCGCCCGGGTCCGCCCTCGTTCCCCATCATGCGCCGCCAGCTGCGTCCCGGGAAACGGCAGCGTGAAGACACCCGGGAGATGCTGAAGAGTACCAGGGGATTTTAAGTAGGAAATAATTTAAGATCATACTTTTTTTTTATATTGTTGTAACTGATTACACGTTATTTTATTTAGTTAAAACATAAACATGAAGAAATTAAAGCTTAAAGAACTGGAAAGCTCTCTTCAACAAGTTGATACTTTTGAAAGTCCAAAACTACTCCTTGAACAGTATCCAACAAGACCTCATATTGCAGGTAGGTGACCCACACCACTGTTTTCTCTTTTACTAGTTCATCACCACATTTAATTCAAAACGTTTTTCCTACTGCATTGTCTCCTTTGAAAGCTTTGTACTAAAAGTAGTTAAGAAAGTATATCCAGCAGGAATGTGTATAGTAATATTCTGGTAATGTCCGTTTGAAAAATGCAATGTCCAATCCAAAAATCAAGTTAATTAATCTAATAGATGATATTGTGGTAGAAGCAGTCGTAATCTGTAACTGTAGAAGCTGAAATGGAGTTGTCATGACCCACAAAACCAGTAAAAGCATATATACAGACACTCATCTATACCTTAATTATGCTCTTTTCCGTATTTTATATCCTTCTATTGTTTTCCCCAAAAAAAGTTTAGAGGCATACATTTTCCACAAGCAATACTCAGAGCTCTGTCTCTCCACCAAAGATCCAGTTTGTAACTAGTCAAAATGTTTTTGACTCTTCACAAATAAATGAAAAAGAGAATTACAGGCAGCGAGAACATCAGTTTAACTAAAGGTGTTTTCTAAAGAAAAAATAATGAGCTTTCTGAAGGCAGAAACAGCTTTTCTTGATTAATCATGTACATATTTGGTATTATTGACCTGTTTTGTTTTGGTTTTTTTCCCCCAGCATGTATGCTTTATACAATTCACAATACTTTTGATGATATTGAAAACAAAACAATTGCAGATTTAGGATGCGGTTGCGGCATGCTCAGCATTGGAAGTGCAATGTTAGGAGCAGGGTAAGTATTTAGTATTAAGTTCTGGTTATATTTCTTTCTGACATAGAAGAGTAGAAAGTAAGATTAAAACGTAGCAATGCTGAACTAAAACATTTCAGATTTATAATCTGTTGCATAAAACTGTTTACCAAGTTTTGACCTTCAATAGCCATTCATACAGTGAAAGTGATGGACAGCTGTCATGAATTTGGAAGTCATTTGATTTCCCCATAAGCATTAAATGAAAACATGAAACTTCCGTAACAAAATTTAGATTTATACTTGAGAAAGGGCAACAGAAGTACTTGAATTTTTATCAGCACTGAATTTATTATGTATGCTTGTTACATTTCCTAGGTAAAACAGTTGTGTACATAGATCCCTTACTGTAGAATTTAAACACCATTTTAGTTTGTAGTAAACTAACATGTGACACTTTTCTTAATAGATTCTGTGTGGGGCTTGACATAGATGCAGATGCACTGGAAATATTTAATAGCAATATTGAAGACTTTGAGCTCACGAATGTCAACATGGTTCAGTGTGACATCTGTTCTTTATCTGACAGCATGTCAGATACTTTTGACACAGTTATTATGAACCCTCCGTTTGGTACCAAGCATAACAAAGGTTGGTAATTGTGAAGCTCAGTTAGAAATTATCACAAACAAAACAGCAAGAGAAATGCTTTCAATGAAGCATGTCCCTTCTTTATTAGTTATGTATTCTAATTTCTTAATGTTTTGTTATCTGGAATAATCTTCCTAAGATTAGCAACTTCAACATTGTAACTAACAGTCACTGGGGTTTGAAATAAACAATACCAAATATTTCATATCCCTATCATTTTTATTTTATTAAAAGCAATTGAGTATGTTTTAGAAATACTTTCTGTACCTTAATATATTGAGTGCTGTTTCTCAAGTAGCTGTTAATCCAGAAAAAAATAAAGCAGATCTTTGCACTTCCATTTAAATTTCTAATAAATTCATTATTCTTTTAGGAATTGACATGATTTTTCTGAAAACTGCTCTACAAATGGCAAAAACAGCTGTATATTCCCTTCACAAAACTTCAACACGACAGGTAAGTTCTTCATTTTAGTAGGGCAAGAACTAACCAGACAACAAAATATTTGGCTATATAGTTGTCTATAGCTTCACTGATTTGCAAACTACTTTGTGGGGTATGTTTGGGATAAATACTAATTACATCAAATAACTGCAATCTCACATACATCAAGATAATTATGTGATCTAATGCTTTGGCTTGAAAACCAAAAGCACAGGAGACTTATTAAGTATAGAAGTATAGAAGTGTAGATGTTTATAAACCAGATCATTTTAAAAGCTCATTTTCTACACTCTACTATTGTAGCATATTCAAAAGAAAGCAGCAGAATGGGAAGTGAAGATGGAAGTCTTAGCAGGTAATATTTATTCATTTTTACAGAAAAAAAACCAAAACCTTTTGGTTTTGTACATTATCTCTAACACTACCAGCCAGTCATAACAGCCTAAGATAAATTTAAGTGTGATTTAACACAGAAATTATACAGGTCTTTCTAGCACACTTTTAAAAATTCTTTGTTTAAATATTTTGCTACTTTTCTAGAATACAAGCAGGCACTTAATAAAGCTCTGAGAAATACATATTCTGTGCAAAATTCGGTTTGTTCCTGGACTAGATTTTGTCTTCAAGCAGAAGCTACCTCTCTTCCTGCTTCAAAGGGCATGTTGCTGAAAAAGTAAAGCAAAGCACAGGTCAGTTTTCACACAAAAAAAAAAATCATCCTGCCCTTAGCCACGTAAATATTTTTTCCAGTTAAAGTGTCTTCCCAGTTCTTCTGCTAACCAGATGGTTTTTACAGTCATATAACTTGAGATGTGAAGTTGCACAAGTGCTTGAAACATAACTGCCATCCACTTAACTGTCTGATGTGGACAGCTTCAATGTTTAGTCATGATGTAGTGCAGAGATAAAAGAGATATGGCAAAACAGCAGATATTAGAAACAGAAGTCCATGGCTGTAGGACTTAAATGGCTGATTATCATCCTTGTCTAACACATATTCTTTATACTGTTCACAGAACTTAGGTTTGACTTACCAGCATCATACAAGTTCCATAAGAAGAAATCAGTAAGTATAAAACCTAACATAACTGAGAAAATGCTGAGGTAAATAAATTCTCCTTACTGAAATTTAAGTTTTAGCACCATATGTAATGGATGAAGAATGGTCACAGCATTCAGTCACATCACTGCTGTTACTGCATTTTGTAGCTGAACATGGAAGAGCATCATGATGATGCCAGTCAAAGGTCTACACAAAGATAAAAGCCAGCACTGCAGTCAGATGTGGTAAAGCTGAGGGTAGCTCTTTGCTCAATCCTGTCTGCAGCTCAGACCTGAGTGAATGCAGAGCTGAAGGCCACAGTACCAAGGATGTTACAGCAGTAGCATTATTTCAGAGCCAGCTGGAGGAACTTGTGCTCACTGTTAAAAGATACAGTCAAGACACCACAGTATGGCAGCCTAAGCCCACAGCAAGCTCCTTGCTACTCAGTGCTGCCTTGGAAGCCATGGATCCCCATCCCTTACCATAAGGAAAGTAGAGAGGAGAATGAGCAATAGTTGAACACTGTTAAGTATGTTCCAGCAAAGAACAGAAGTTTTAATCAGCTGCTGACTTGAACTTAGAATTATTTAAGTCTGTCCTTACCTTTGCTACTTCACAGTTGAAACATTATACTATATTAACCAGGCTTCAGCAGAAAGTTTTAAGTTCTGTATTTATTGCCAGCTGCTATTAAACATAACCACAAGATTACAAAGTCCAAAACCTTTTACATTTGAATGAGATGCCAGAAAAATTGACAGTATAAACAAAACTATAAATAGAAAAGTTTTCCAGGGTTTTATGTTAGCAGTAAGCATGCTTCTTAAACAAAAAAAGCTGTAACCCAATAAAATGAAACTTTTCTCTAATTGTAGGTTGACATTGAAGTGGATTTCATTAGATTTTCTGCCAAAAAAGTCCTGAATTGAGGCAGGTATTTAAAATCTACTGAAAATGGAACAATAAAACCACTAATTTTTTAAATTCTTTTATTTGAGTATTACTGATTGCCATCTCCATTTTCTGTTTTCAGTTGTTTTGGTGCAGGTTCTTCCTTTTCTGTTTCCTCTAGTGGTCTCTTCTTGGGACTTGATGGTTCTGCAAGATTGAATATGTAGTCATTTAGAGTAATGGAAAGCTTCACCTGAAATCTGAAAAAACCCAAACTCTTCCCATCATCTAAGTTTGAGTCCCAGTTATCTACAGCCAGGGCTACACTAGAGGGTTTGCTTTTAGATGTTTTAAAATGCCCCATTTGAAGAGCTTCACCCCTGTCTAACTCCACAGCAGGAGGGGGTAAGAAAATGAAGGAACAGAATCTACCAGGAGTAGGGTTTAGTTAAGCAGGTGCTGTATGTAATGAACAGGAGCTTAGCTCTTCCTCTGCTCCAAGCTAAATACTGACAGGCCAAACTAATAAATAATAAAAAAAAAGCACTACTCAAGAGACTGAGTCTGTACAGTTGTGTAATGCTACTGACAATCACCATGTTTCAATGCACAGTTTTACACAACCATGCAGTATAGCCTTATCTACATACTATTATATAGATAATTACTATCTAGATAGTAATTCTTTTTAATATGCTTTTTGGACAGTTGTGGCAGGAATTGAGCACAGGACTCTTAAGGCAGATACTGTCAGGAGGGCAGAAATGCTACAAAGCAGAGCCAAATCTGAAACACTTGTCAGAAACATAAGTATGTGGAGCTACTTTCTCTAAAGGTACTGAATAAGCTGCACCAAGTGCACAGAATGACATACCTGTTTTAGTATCATTTTCACCATCTTCTTCATCATTCTCAAACTTTATTTTCTTGCCCTGAAACTGTATTTTTCCTTTTTGTCCACCCTGAGGTATCTTTCCCCCTCTTCCTTTTCCTTTCATTTTGCGCCCTGTGGAGATACAAGATCAGGAACTTTGTATCATTTCTCTTTTAACTGGCCAGCTGCAGAGATTGTTTACAGTTAAGGTCAGTATGTAGTATGTATCAACTACTTAAGAGTGAATTTCATCCACCAATTCTAGGACATTATAAAGGCTTAAATAAGATGAGGGAGAACCTTTTGTTTTCTGTTTCAGCAATTCCTGCTGATCTTCCAGGATTTTTTTCAGAGCTTCTTTCTCTGCATCTCCTTCTAGCAATTCCCATGAAACATCCTTGTTCCGGAGCTGCAAGTTTCCATTATGTGCTGCTTTGGCTTTTTCCAGAGCTTCTTTGGCAATATCCTTAAATAGGATAATTCCCTTTAAAAGAAGAGTGGCATTGCATTAATTTTACTGCAAAAACATTCAGCTAGATGATGAACAATATATCCTCAGCAAATTCATTACTCTTGTATGATAGTAAAACATGTCTAGACTGAAGCAAAGCCCTCAGACTGTGCTAATGAACTTTCTTAGTTTTGACCTTATCAACTAACAAGGCTGGAACCTCTATCTGTTCTTCTGAAAGAAGTTAAGGGAAAAAATTAATTCTCTAAATATTCTGCAATTTCACAAGACAATAACTTATCAATAACATAAAAGAACAAACATTTAATCATTCATTTTTAAACTTCAATACTGAAATCTTAAGTCCTTGTCTAAGATTACAGACCTCCTTTGCACCTCTGACAAAGTGTATCCACTTGATTTCTCCGTGACCAGAAAATACTCCATGGAGGTCTTCTCTGCACGTTTGGTCATCTAGATCACCAGAAAACTTCAAAAGACATCCTGTCTTTTCTTCCAGAGACTTCTAAATTAAAATAAAAACCCCCACATTATCACTGAACAGTCAAGTGTGAACATTCATATTCCCCCCTCAATCCTATTAAACATGGTAGTGATGAATAAGCAGTTGAAGTTACAGTAATTTGAGTATTTTTCCTGCATAACCTAGTTCTGCTGATGTCCAAGTCTTGTACAGTGTGTCCCCTCCTTTGAGTTTTCTTTGCTTACTGTGATACACTTATATGGAACTTAGCACTCCTTTCCCATATTAATTGCACTATTTAAATTTTACAAAACAGCTTTCTGAAGGCTGATAAGTTGAAAATTTATATAGTACTGATGAGATCCTTAATGGATCCTTTAAACATCATAGAAGAACCATCATCTCCATGGTGGATAATGTAAATTCAGGACATGAGCCTTTAAACAAAATTAGGCTATTGAAAATAATATTAAAACACCATTACAAAACACTGTAAGTTAGCTGGAAAAGATGAAGTGACTTTCTAGAAAGTGCTCTATATTACAGCATTTCAAACAGAATATTTCATGTTAGCTTTATAAAACGTGGGTGATTTAAGAAACCCATACCATTTCAGCATCTGCTGCTTGTTTCTGCTTTTCTTCTTTTTCCCTGCAAAAAAGTTAAATTAGTTCTGAGTTAGTTCAAGCAAGGTCAGGCAAGCAAGACACACACTTTGATTGGCAATGACTCACTGTTTAGCTCTTGCTTTCGCTTCTACTTTGTTTTGTTTCCTTTCTTCATTCTTCTTTGTACAATACTCCTCCCTTCAACAGAATACAGGTTAATTTAAAATATTCTGTTAAAATACATGTGAAACAGTTGAAGTTATTTTCCAAAGCTCAGATGCTAAGTCTCAGTCTCCACAAGGTACATGCCATGAAAAACTCACTTCTCAGGCCAAGCCTGGTTCTTGTGTAAATCCACCCCTGACCACTGTTAGTTCATATATCAGTTAAGTGGACTTACTTGAAAAGTACTATCAGCTCTGTGTCTTTGTACTTTTGATTTGGTATCTCTGTGAACTTCTTAGCAGATTCAACACTATCAAAAACTGCAAATATTGAGCCCTGTTAAATGATAAAAGATATTGTCAGAGTAATTGAAAGGAATGTTGTCCAGGAGGGATCCCTGCCCCAGGTCTAAATGCTCCATAATCATTACCTTAAACGTTCTCTGCAATGTTCTCCTCATTTGAATATTTTCCACTGGACCTTTATCCTCAAGCCATTCTTTGATATCATCAAGAGTAGCATCTAGTGGAAAGCCTTTCTGCAAGGTAGCAATGAGCCTCAATTGTATGCCACAGAGTGACACTTAAAAACTATAACCTCAAAAGCACAAGTTAATTCAAGCTTTACTCTCAGATGGTTATCAGTTAAAGTCATGCAGGACAGTACAAAGAAAAAATTACTTACAACGTATACAGATCTGTTTTTAATTGCAGCCTTATACTGGTCATTTAATTCAGGAAGGGGTTTATTTGGAGATCTTCTGATTTTAGTTTTGTCTTCATTTATTTCCATTAAACCCGTCTTGGACTTTCTTAGTGCTTCTACAATAACACCAAAATCTTTTGAAAGGCGACTTAACCTATTGAGCAAGCAGACAGAGGTTATTACAAATACACAGGCAAAACTGAAGACTGATGTTAAAAAAACAATGGGAAATGTAAATGCACATCAGGAACACTTGGCTCCAAATAGAGATTGGTAGCTGAAAGTTACTCTTTTATCCACATTAGTTGTACTTTGCTTTACCTGTTGAATTTGATCATTACTTCTAAAGGTACCCAGCCATCATCTAATTTGATCTGTTCCTTTAGAAACTTGTCTCTTGGTAGATTGTGATTGCCAAAATAGTACTGCAAAAAGGAAGGGGGAAGGGGAGGAAAGAGAGATGCGTCTTTAGATTTTCAGTCTTAAAAGCTCATTTTCATCTAACAGCTTACTGCAGTAGATTGAGACATACCAAAATTAATTAATCTGAACAATTGGGAATTCTGAAATTATTACTTCCTGTTCTAATGTGATACTTTGTGAAAAGTTAGCTGCAATGTATAAGCTGTAAAAACAAAATCACCAGAAACAAGCCCCACAAAAACGCAAACAAACCAACCCTACATTGAAACAGTGCTTCATCCAATGGAATTAATAAGGCAAAGATAGATTGCAGTTTTGTTTAGGAAAGAAGCAAAGCTTATTCTGTTAACATGATAAGCATTTATCACCCTGATCAAGCTTTGCAGAGTCAAAAGTCAAATTTGTCACCAGCAGATCCAGGTTGTACTCCTTATTTAAGGAGCATGTATGCAAGAATATTGTATTTGCACACTGAAAAATCATACAGACTGGAATTTCTAGGTCTCATTCAACAAAACACTGTAAGATAAAGAAATCATTATTTTATATTTAATTTTTAATTTTAATTATTAAGTTCTTTATTTTGATCTTGTCCAGCATGGGAAGACAATTCACTTCAAGACAGACAAGTTAATTTGATTCTTTCCCTGCAGCCATCTAGCAAAGGCCAAATACTTGAAACCTTAAGGTAAGCTGGAATATTTTCACCAATACCATGGTGCTTTGAAAAGTCAGTGCAAGTTTTACAACGTTACCTCTTCCTCTAGTACATCTCAAACTCACATTACAAAAAGTCTAGTCTTGTCAACTATTTACGTATAACAAACAAACAAAAAAAAGAGGTTGAGGAATCCCCACATTTTGTTTGTGTGTTATATATAAATAATGGCTCCATATGGTAATGGGAATTCAGTGAGCTACATTTTTGTCCTTCAGGGAAGTGGTTTTGTTCTACATGCCATTTAAAACAATGGGCTCAGCTTTTTTGTTGTAGGGTAACCCTCCAAGGCTCTAGAGAGACAGAGTTTATCCAAAGTAGGCGTAAGTCTTGTTGTAATTTTTAGCAATAAATTACAAAGCAGTAAATCATAGTAGAAAGTTATGCAATGTGCTACTATTTTGACCAGCAGAGATTCTGGAGGAGAATTTTTTCCCCACAAAAATTAAGGCACATTGAATTAAAATGCACTCTCCTTCTATTTGCACAGGTAGAATAACCCCAGCAAACATGGTAGTAAATTGTTTAATAATTCACTTGCTATAGCACCTAAAATGCTAGCAAATGCAACCTTTTGTTTTGAAATTGTGTTCTTACAAGCAACTCTATAGACAAATATAGCTTCCAATGTAAACTACAATTATGATCCTAAAGTATTAAATACCTTTACAGACTTGTTACTTGTTACAGACTTGTGACATTTTTTAAAGAGCTGAAGATTCGAGTCTAACTCCCAATAAAGTTAACTTCCACTTAGCCAAGCCCTGCCAATGAATGCCTCCAAAACACCTCAGTCCAGACCCCAAACTATAAACTGAACTCACCTCAATTTGCTGACAGATTTTGCTTTCCAAGATAGACATGTTTTCACCATTTCCATTTTCAGCCATTTTCACCAGCTGTTTTGAAGAGAATACAGAGCAAAAGCACAAAGTTTTGAATAGTATTTTCTACAGACTGACATTCATGTAGCATTGCATTGCATTTCAGTGCAGCCTCATCTAAATAAGGTAACAGCCAAGTTCATAGCCATACATTTATGTCTGTGAAGCAACTATTAACATGACTGCAGAACTCAAGGGGAAACTATGAAACAATTGGGGAAAAAAAATCCCCTCACTTTGGTTGTTAGGGCAGCTTTTGGCATTCAGCAGTCAAGAAAAAAATCAGGAAATGCTGGCACTTCTCAGCCTTATTTTTTATCTTTTTCTAGCCACTGATCCTCAGTTTAGAACAAGAATAACAAAACTGAGAGCCAACAACATGTGTTTAAGTCAAATCCAACCTCTCATCACTAGGCACAATAATAACAAAAATGTTCAATTCCTACATAGGTATAATGAGAAGGTGTTTCTGAAATTTCTGTCTCCTGTTTCATCTTTGGAAAGTTCACAGAACTTACTGGAGGACAGAATGAAAATATCTGCATTTAGTGACACATCCTAAAGAGGTCTTGTTCTCTCCTTTACAAATGTGTCTTCATTGCAGTTCTGCTTGAGTAGTGAATCAAGTATCTTTATAACATAAGACATTTTAACTCTGAAGTAATTTTACTTAACTGGCAGCAAGTGTATAATCCCAGTACATCAGATGCAGTCACTACAAAGGCAGCTACTGGCCAGAAACTTAACTGGGATCAAACATTTTCTATCTAGTTGCTTTTAAGATAAGGATAGAGTGTGAAGATTAATCTTTGAGAAAAAATGTAACTTTATGAAGCTGTCAGAAATTAGTTTGATGATTAGTTTGAATTCAGTTTTGAACTATGAAGCAGAGATTTCTTCTTTCTCCCTCTGAGCACTAACACACTTTTTAAATCCGTCTGCAGAAGGCAAAGAGGTTTCTTGGTAGTATTACCCCAGTTCATAGATCTGTGAACAAAGGCTGCTGGCAAAGATGGTTTTGCACTCATGTCTTGCATGAGGTTTATCAGGAGATTTGACCGTGCACCTTCTGCCCTTCTGCTACTCGCAGGGCAGTAACATCTTTCAGAGCATCTAGATGACTGGCAACACAGAGGCAGGGAAAACTCCCCTGAGGTGCCCCTAATAGAGGTAATTATGTTCTTCATCAGAATGCCCCATTGGCAGCCTCATCTTCTTATTTCAGTAGTTTAATTCCCCAATAACTGTTCAGCCTACTGCAGTCTGCAGTATTCCCATTTCCTCCTCTTCCTGATCTCAAAGCCACATTCAGTCCTTGGAACTTCTTATAATTCTTCAGCACCCACAGCCTTGAAAGGTGCTGTGCTTGCACCTGTACCTAACACTGCAGCACTCTCTGAAGCATGATTTCAGCAGGTGTTAGTTGCCAGCTATGCTGAGTGTGATCCGTTTATCCATAAAGCACTTGACAAGACCCAGGCCAGAGCACCCAAGTCAAGAGCTGCAGTTACTTCAGAGATGTCCCACATGAGCCACCCTGACCACAGGAGACTAAAGCTTTGCCACCATTCAGGTGCTGGTACTGTCTCCACACCCTGCTTGTGAGAGGAATCAGTGTTCTCTTTTACATTATACCAAATCTAATTTAATGGCAACCTATAGAGGAGTCTCTGACTGCTGTCCCAGTCTGCCTCAGCCCAGGTACCAAAATACTCAAACCCAAAAAGTCAATTTCCACATAAGGCTCACCTTCACTGTTAAGAAGAGAAAAAAATAAAAGTCTACTTCCTTAGCAGTGTTTTCAAGGACAATACAAAAAAGCTTGATCCAACACAAGACTTAGGACAAGTCCTTTAAAATAAGTCTTACACATGGAGGAGTTTTTCTAAAAAGCATCCTTTTAGCTGCAAGTAACAAACTCAGTAGTCTTAGTAGGGAAGAAGAAAGACTCAAACTTGCCATGCATGGAATTCAGTTCAGTGACTGAGCTCTAAGCTATTTAGAAGAAAAGCAGAAGCAACCTTCTAATTTAAGAGAAATTCTAGTCTTTGCACATGCTCACTTCAGACTCTGCAGCTCAGTCATCTGGCACAAGACAACTTCCAGATCAATAGTTTTCAGTTGCTGTGCAGCAGTGAAGACTGATAAAAAGCTGCAATGAACAGCAATCACAGTCTGAACTGCATGCAAAATCCTACAAAAGATTTTATTTTAAAGGCTTCTTAATAAACTATACTGACTTGTTCCTTTCATGTGCCAAAAGTCTCCATCAGCACCACATGAAACATTAAAAAAAACAGGTTAAAATAAAGCAAGTAGTCATTAGGTTTAAATTATAAACAATTATAGTCAACCCCCATAACTAGAACAATTAGATCCCACACTGTATTAGCTACATCATCCCAAAAGAACTCCCTAGTAGATTTTCCTCTTACTAGCTATTTAGCTTGAAGCTCAAGACGAAGTTTAGTTGAGGGCTGAGTATTCTACCATTACTGCAATAGAGCCAAAAGCTTTTTTTTAATAATAAAGCTTCCCCGATAAGGTAACAGGGATCATATTATGCCTCCTTCAGAACCCCTGCATAAGAGGTCTGAGCGTGGTTTTTACCTAAGGGTAAGGATTAATTACCGCCACACATTTTCAGAGATGTTAATTTTAACAGATTTGTTTTTAGTAGAATCGGTGCAATATAGAAAAAAATTCTTAGAATTCTTGAAGTAATGGAAACGTCGGCCCCTGAACTGTGCCAGGAGACCATGAGTTTGCTGTTGACACTTTCACATGGCTGCAGCGCCAACACGCCCTCCTCGGACAGCCTCGGGCCCGCGGCCCAGCCTCACCTCAGCCCGGCAGGAGCGGCAGCGCTGCCCTCGGGCCGGGCCCGGCTCCCCGCGGCGGGAGCGCTGCCGCCGGCTCCGCCTGCCCGGCACAGCCCGAGCCCCGCAGCGCGCACCGAAGGCGGCGGGAGCGCTGCTGGCGGGAAGCGCCCGCGGCGGCAGCGGCACGGCCGGGCCCGCCCCGCGCCGCCGCCGGGGCACGGCCGGCACGTGCTCCCCTGCTCCGCAAACCCTGCCTGCCTGCCTGCCTCCCGGCCCGGCCGCCGCGCCCCGCCGCCAGCCCCGCCACGGCGCTCCCCGGCGGGCCGGGCCCGGCGGGCGGCCCAGCAGCGGCGCCGCCCGGAGCGGCCCCTCACCCACCTGCGCGCGCGGGCCCCGCTCCGCCGCTCCAGAGACCGCGAGTCGGCGCCGCGCAGCCCAGCAGCCCCCGCGCCGCCCGCCCCTCGCGCACGCGCCACGTCCGGGGCGGGGCCAAAGCGCGGCCCCGCCCCCGCGGCGGGAGCGCGCGCCGGTGAGGGCCGCGCGCGCCGGTGAGGGCCGCGCGCGCCGGTGAGGGCCGCGCGCGCCGGTGAGGGCCGCGCGCGCCGGTGAGGGCCGCGCGCGCCGGTGAGGGCCGCGCGCGCCGGTGAGGGCCGCGCGCGCCGGTGAGGGCCGCGCGCGCCGGTGAGGGCCGCGCGCGCCGGGATGGCGGCCGGCCTTTGTGCGCCGGGAAGAAACGTAACAGCTCGCATTTGTACTGCAGTGCTATATTCACATTTATTAATTATTGCAAACGCTCACTTAAGCACTACAGATGTACTGCGGGCATCTGCGGCGCTACAAACACGGGGATCGCAGACGTGAAAATTTTTAAGCAGTAGTATTGACTTCAGAATTGATTTCACTGCCACATTACTTCACTTTCTAGTTAATGGGTGAAACAGTAAAACAGTGTCTACCGTAGTACATATCCAATGGCACAATTATTCAGGGTTTACATTCAACTGTTTTTAAAAGCGTATTACACACGTGGCTAAGAGTTCCTTGTAGGCTGCTGACCAGAGGTCAGAATCCTATTGCTCCCGAGTTCATTTTCCTGCCTGTGCCCAAGACCTGACTGCAACACATCTTCTTGGGATGTGCTACATGAGTTAGCTTAAAAGGGCATTGTAGGTTATTGTGAAAAATAGCACCAGTTGAAATTTAACCATTAGGCTGAACTTACTCATCTCTCCATTTATTCTAATGCATTGAAAATCTCTGAGAAATTAGGATTCATATGCAGTACTAAGCTGTAATTTTTTTGACTTTTATTTATACCAGACCAACTGAAGTGGTGGTTTTTTTTGTTTTTTTTTTTTTTTATTTTTTTTCCATTTTGCACATACCATTTAGGCCAAAAGCAGCATTTGCTTGCCTGCAGCTTGCCCAGGGGCACAGAGTCCAGCTTCCTGTGCCTGTGCTCCAGCTCTGGAACTGCACTGTCTTTCACCAACATCAAGCACCTAGTTTGCAAGCAGTTGGCAAGAGGACTGCTTAGCGGTTTGGTTTTGTTAGTCCTCACCTTGTTCTTAGATCCTTTCACTGACTCATGACTGTTGGTGACACAATACAGGCCAGAATGAACCTCAAGGCCAGCCATAAGCAGCTGTTCTATGCTCGTGTTTTTCAACAAACATGAAACTTCATGGGTACATAATTTGCACTGAAAAATTACATGAACACGTTGAGTTCAATGTGGTTTCATTCAATACAAAGATCACCTTCATGTTCTTGTGGTGTCCTTTCAATCTCCACCTGCCCTTGAGCAATTGTCAGCTGTGGAGATTTCCAGGAGAAACAAATTAATTTTATTTCTTGCTCACCTGCTTGGCCCACGCATTTCAAACAGCCTCGGAGTTCAATTCTCCACTCTTTAGAGTCTTTAAACAAGTTATATCGGATCCCTAAATAGATCTCAGTGAGATGGGTAACAAAGCAAAACACTGAAAACACACACACACACAAGCTTCTGACATAGTGAGGCAACATACGAAAACATCAAAAAAAGAACTGTACATGTACACCACAGAACTTCACATCAAAGCCAGAGCTGAGTGCCACCTGCTACCAGCAGCCAAATGCAAGTCAGAGATAGCATAAAAATGTGAAAGAATTTTTAAAAAGCCAAAAATGCTTATGATCAAGCAAAGAAATATTATAAACTCAGAGGTTACTGCTTGGAAAAGTCCTTTATTTGTATGTGAGAAATCCAATAAAACCTAAATTTATTTTTAGATGGCAGTGCTTGTGTGGGAAATTCCCACCACACCCTATGGCAGCCCTTTGTTGCCCCTGCCTCTCACACCAATGTCTAACAGCTCTTTCTGCAGTCATTTTATAAAGTGGACTGGGAGATCAGTGCTAAAAGAGCCTTCTCTGTTCCCCAAAGCATTTCTTCATTTGGATCACCACTGTCAGGCCACAGAGTGTGATCTGTTTGTCTGTACATCACGTTACAAAAATCCACTTTCTACACAAAATTTGAAGCTCTCGTATTAAGTTTTGAGAGAAATAATAAATAAATCAATCCTATAGATCATGTTTTTCATGTATAACATACTTTGACAAGTACCTTTAGTTGTTACCTTTGCTCAAGCCACAGTTTAGAAAAGATCAAATGGTATTAAACAAAATAGAAAAGTTTGAATCTCAGGCGGATGTTAATTCTCCAGTCTCTCTCATTTCCTCCTTCCACTCCACACAGGCACAC
Source organism: Passer domesticus (assembly GCF_036417665.1). NCBI lineage: Eukaryota > Metazoa > Chordata > Aves > Passeriformes > Passeridae > Passer > Passer domesticus. The sequence continues at coordinate 24,116,589 of NC_087483.1, forward strand.
ACCTTGAGTTGATATTAAAAAAGAGTTAACACATTAAGGCTTTTCTCTGAACAGCCCTCCCCACACAAAAACACCCAAACTACAAATACCTGTGCATCAGCCAAAGATCCCATTGCAAAGCCTTGCAGAGTCTTTTTTCATTTCTCAATGGCAATGTTGAAGGGAGTGTGACAATGGCAAAGAGAAATGCTCTTTTACTTCTCCTTCAGGAAAACTAGTGCATGCTTTTAGCCTGTGCCTGGGCTACTACCAACATTTCTTCCCTCATTCCTAGCCTAAGCTCTTCTTTGCTCTGGCATTTGAAGGTAGAGTTAGAGGCATCCTGTAAATGCCCATTTCTGAATCTGATAACCTAGTTATCCCAGTGATATTGCTCTGCATATACCATACACTTAACTTGTGTCAATGGTCCATTTCTACAGCTACCTTCAGAATGCAAAGATTTCATCTTAAGGCCAGTAGTCCTTAGAATCGTATTTTGTTTGGCTTTACTCATCTTAGCACCAAGTCATAGTTTCATCCAGTGATGAAACAAAAACAAACCCATTTTTCACAGTAGATCCTATGTTGCTGTATAAAGTATTATAAAAGAGCAATTTGAGAACTTCCATGACAAAGTATGATTGGACTGAAAAATATATGGAAATCTTGTTACCACATTTATGTTTCTGAGTTGTTTAAAACAAGAACAAATTACATCTAGTTATTAACAATGTGCACTAAGTGATTGTATTAGACAACCCCTCATGAGGTAATCAGTACTGTTATGAATACTGCATTTGCTGTTTCCTGTAACAGCAAGATGGAAGTGAAATGCTTACACATTGTACACACAGACACAGCCGTGTGAGCGCATGGCACTGGGAAGATTACCTACTGCTTCCCATTTGTTCAGTTCAGGGTCGTATTTCTCAATGCTCTGCAGGTATGTTCCTTTTGAATAGGAATAGCCTCCTGTTACGTAGATGCATCCGTTCATAACCACCGTGCCACACTCCATCCTTCTCTCCATCATGTGAGCCATCTGCTTCCACTCATTTTGTTCTGGGTCATAGCAGTCAGTGATCGTGGTCTGGCCACCCACAAAATAGATCTTGTTTTGTAACGTAATTGAACACAATCCATATTCTTCAGAAAGAAAGGAATACAGTACAACTCAGCACGATAACATCAACTTAAACTGCAAGTACATGGCAAACATTGGGCACCACTGAGGGCAGCTGAATGTCCTCATTGAACTTAGGAGGCACCTCAGGATTTTCTGCTACACTACAGCACCAGTACTCAGTGAAAATTGCTTTAAAATCTTACTGTTACCAGATGTAGAACATAGAGAAAACCCTTTTAAAATGAATATAAATAGTTTTTGCCAAATGTCAATGAATAGTTAGATTTTACAGAAAGTTATATTATTTAATAGAATATGGTCATTCCTTAATTCAGTTTATATAGGGATTTCTATAGAACAGATACTTGAAGAAGGTCTCTCTTTCCACTTTCAGAGTTTGGAAACAGCCCTTGCTGCCCTACAGGCATTTCTTTTTTTAACTAGGAATATGCCAAAAACCCCTAACTGGGCTTAAGGACTCCCAGGTACACTTGTAATCAAATCAAGCTCTGTGTTTGTTAGAGAAATTATTTACCTGGATGTGGACTTGTGGTGACTATACTCCACTCATTGCTACCTGAATGGTATCTCTGGATTTTATCGTAGGTGCAGCTTCCCCTGTACCCATAGTGGCCTCCAGCGACATAGATGACTTCATGCAGGACACAGGCAGTGGCATTTCCAACTCCTGTTCACAGTGTGAAAGTCAAACATGCATTCAGACTTCATGCAATAACCATGGTCTCTTCCATACATAACTCCATTTCAAATGATTTGTTAATATTTATTAACATTATATGCTTGCAGGTATTTAACTGAATGTGAATACAACAGATTTATCAAGATATTAACAAAAGTCAAGAATGACTAAATAAAACTGCAGTAACTAGTATATATTGCACATAATACAGCTACCTGATAGCTCACAGGACTTTTAGGCAGTAAGTAAAGTCACATTGTCTTACTGATTTTGGAATAGGCAATTAGTTTCACTGTTTCACTAAGTTAGAGTTATTAAAAAATCACTTAGATGGCAAGAGCAAAGACAATGGGAGTTGAAATTGTTCAGTGTCTTGGGGTATCTTTTCTGATACTTTTGGTCATTCTCATGACATTACTAATTAAGCTATCATATATATGAGGACACAAACAGAATGGAGCCATTTTAACTGCGTCTCTAGGACAACAAAATGAAATAAAGCAAAGGGGGGGGTCTGAGCATCTTAGTTTCACACTTATAAAAACTGGGCAAAACAACTGCATAGAATATGTAACTCATAGGGTTAGCACAGCATTTCTACTTTTGAAGGAAATTAAAAGAAAATAGTAGCAATGTCTGAGGAAAACATACAATGGAGAAAGTTGTAAAAGCCTGCTTTTTTTCTTTTACATATACATCAAAAAAATCTCTTGTACATAGAAAAATATCATGTTGCATTAACTTACAGTACATTTTTATAACTAATTATAAATATTTGCATTCATTTATAAAAATGTATGATAACATGTATAACTGTAGTATTGTTGTTACTTTTACAAAATAATCACAGAATAGTCTGAGTTGGAAGGGACCCAGAAAGATCCTCAAATCCAACTCTTAAGTGAATGGCACATACAGGGATCAAACTGGTGACCTTGGCATTATATAGCACCAGGCTCTGACCAGCTGAGCTCATCTCAGTCAATACCCTTTGGTTAGGCTGTAATTCATACATTTTTAGATCATTACTTTGGCTGCTAGAAACAGGTATTAGTGCTTTTCATTATCCTCTCACTAAAGATTAAACTAAAGATTAAGGATCCTGAACAGATGATACACAGAAATAGGTGGGAACTCTATGCAAGAAGTTTTAAATTATGACACCTTTATAAATGACTGCATGGAAAATTGTATATAAAAATAATACAGTCCCTTTACTGGAGCTTGCTCTTTGATTGTGTACCAAATGGACTCTTATCGTGGGTAGTCTTCTGATTTCTTTCTAGTTTGAACAAAAAGTATAGTCATCAAAGAAGGCAAAATTAAACTGAGACTACTACTTACTTTTCTACCCGCTATTCTATGGCACAGCCCAGCATAGCATTTGGATGGTTGTGGTTATTTGAAGACCTGAACCAAAGCCCACCAACATTAACTGAAAATTCCCATGAACGTCTCTAGAATTTGGATCAAATCCTAAATGTTTCCATGGCAATTAAAAATGGCAAATACAAAAGAATTGGCATTGGAGGCAGACACCATACAAAAGTTTACCTACCTTTGATCATGTTTGCAATGGGAAGCCATTTCTGTATTAAAGGATCATAAAACTCAGCTTGCTGGACTGGAGCTCCCTTCCGGTACCCTCCCAATGCATAAATGCAGCCACTCAAGGAAACGGCGCAGTGGTAATACCTTGCGTCGAGCATGGGGCAGCCTTCTGTCCACTCATCTCTCTCGCTGTTATATATCCACACGGTGTCAAGAGCTTCAATGCTCTCTGTTCTGTAACCCCCTGTCACATATATGTCCGGCCCCAAACTAGTGACCCCATAGCTCTCTCTGGTGTGATCTGGCATCTCTGTTCCCTGGACCCATGCATCAGTTAAAGGATCCCAAACATGCACTTCTGATAAGGGATGCCAATAATATCCTCCAATTACATACATGGCTGCTGTGGATCTTCTGGAAAGACCTTTGGGACTGAGGTTCAGGGCATTATATATGAGTGACCTTATCTTACTGTCATTGAGTCGGCATTTTTTTTGCAGGCTTAAAGCTGACCTCAAATACACATTATCTAAGTCTAATTTGATGCAGCTCAGCACTTCGCAGATGTCTTCAATTCTTCCTTCCACGTTGTGTGCCACCCACTTAATGACAGCTTCAATGGCTGCCTCTTCTTTCTGAACATTGAGATTTTCTCTGGAGAGGATATAAGAGAGCTTCTCCTTGCCAATGTCCAGAAACTCTTCCTGCTTCCACACTTCTTCAAACTGCCATAACAATATCCTTCTGGACTCTTTCTCCAGCTCTGAGCAATCATGATATTCAGCAAAGGAGTGCATCCCAATGCAGTTGTCAGTATCCAAGTGTCTTACCAGAAACTGCTCACAGGCTTTCTTTACTGACACGAACTGGAGCAGGTCTGCAGCCTGGAGTAGGCTTTGGACATTTCTCTTTGTTATCTGGATCTGTGATGTGTATGCATAATTCACGAGAGCTTCCAGTACTGCATGGCTGAGCCCGGGAAGGCTGATCTGGTTTTTGGATTTTTCTTTCATATCGGCTGTGAACATGGCTTTAAAATAACTGCTGCAGGCTGCCAGGGCAGCTCTGTGGCAGTGGAAGATGACCCCCGAGGCGCACTGCAAGGTGATGTCGGTGAACAGCCCGTCCAGGTAAAACGCCCGGAACGCCGCCAGGAAGCCGGCGGGGTGCGCGGAGTCCTTGTAGAGGTACGCGTACTCCTCCTGCCCGGCCGCGGCCATCGCCGCGCCCCGCAGCTCCCGCCGCTTTGTCCGCTCCGCGCCGCTCCGCGCAGCCCGGCCGCCCCCGGCTGCGGACCCGCCCGGCACGGCGCTCACGGGGGCTCCCAGCCCGCGGCGGCCCCTGACCGTCTTTGGAAGAGCCGCTGCCGGAGGGAGCCGCGGGGCCGCAGCGACAGCTCCTATTTTGGTGCCCCGCGCCCGGCCCGGCCCCCGCTCGCCTCGGGAAGGTCCGGCCCGAACCGCTGCCGCCGCCGTGCAGGCGCTCCCCACCCCGGGCAGGGCTAGAGGCTGTCTGCGGGGGTGACAGAAGGCCCGGCCGTGTTAGGGACAGGAGCAGATGCCTGGGGAGCGTCACCAGCTCGGTGTCACTCAGCCGCACAACAAAGCGAGGGGCCTCGGCCGCCGCTGTCAGCGACCTAAAGCCGCCTCTCGCAGCGGCGCCCCGCGCTCCCAGGGCGCTTGGAGGAGCGATACTGGGAAGAGCAGCAAGCTCCAAGGGCTCCCCCATTACCGGAGAGCAGGAGTCGAAAGAACAGCCACAGCTCTCCCCAAACTCCTGAATCTGGCAGGGTTCAAAGGACAGTAACAAATTATGCCCACAAACAGATTCCAACAATAAGTAATTTTTTCAGGAAGAAGGCTATATTGGCTTCTGTAACTCCTGAAAATGTGATTCACAATTTAAGAAGTCTTTTTTTTTTTTTTTCTGGTTCAAGCAGCGGTGGGTTCTCCATCTGCAGCAGGCTTCGGAGTCTTTGCATCCAGCAGCCAGGCTCTCCCTGCCCCAGCAGAGCAGGGAGATTGAAAGAACTGCCAGTAATTTCTTCAACCAAAAGGAGGAAAATATTATTATTAGCTAAGTGCCAGCAATACCCAAAAGGAGAAATTTTGATAGTTCCCACTCAACACAGATGAAAAAGCATAATATTTTTATTTTAATTACTGGTAGTATTTCTGTCACAATGCCCAGCAGAAGTATGAACTAAGGAAATCCAAACAGGAAAGTGTATATGGCCATACCTGTCTGCCATCCTTGCTCCCATGCTAACCCTGCACCAGGATTCAAAGTGTCCCTTGGCCTTTACACAGTAATATAAGACAAAAATAAAATGATCCAAACAAACCAAAAGAAAAACCCACAAAACCAAAATTTCCCCATACCTACACACATCTATGCCCTCCTTTTTTTCAACCCCTCTCGATGCATTGTTAGCCCAGAGAACTGGAGTTCTGTAGTGCAACCCAGGAATTACAACAGCCCTGCTGTCCGACACGGGCCTGTCCCTCAGCTACATGACTCCATTTCTTCATCCAGAAAATTCTCTTGTGCAGCCCTAAGTCTTTATACATCCCCATGGCAACAGCTTTGTTTTGGTTGCGTTTTCCATTTCATCAGCTTCCTATGGACAAGCAGGAACTTCTTTGAAGTGTTGGTTATTGCACTAGCACACAATACTAAGGCTAAGTACTCGCAGTCATGGTGTACGACAGCACCCCTGCTACCACACAGAATGTTTCCCATACAGGTACGACTTCCCTTATGCATTTTTTCATAACATTTTTACCTAAGTCATCTCCCCTGCAGAGAGCAAGTCAGCAACACTTAGTACTGAACTTGCATCCCCCTTCAAGGAGCTTTTCCCTGTCTTTTGGTTGGGCTACCAGCTTGAACCAGCTTCACTCTTTGGAGATACTCATCTCCCCTCCATTGTAACCAAACGTGGAAAATTTTGGTAATTTTGTGCTTCAGAGAAGTTCTCACTTTTATTACGTGGGGAAAAAAAAACCCCAAACAAGACCTGATTAATAGCTTAATGATCTGCCTACTGGAATTGAAAAATTTATTCTGTCTCCAACATGCACTTTGTCTGGAAAATATCATCAGCACTACCCTCCATTTGAAGTGATTAGAACATAATTGCTAATATTTCAAGTACTCTGCTTAATCTACTCTCAACTCCTGCTTCAGCACTTTAATCAAAGCCACAGAAAAATCCTTTTTTGAGCGTGAAGAACAATTTCTCATCCAATATTTCACTCTCACAGCAAATTACAAGGTAGGTCCCTTAAGGCTAAAAGAACAATAGTTAGTGTAAGTGGAAGAAAAAGCTGAGTAATCATTGATATACTACTTTTTGTTGGTTTTAAGCAAGCTGTATCCAAGATCTGGGGACAAACTCAAAGCAAGCTATTCCATAACTAAGTTCTGAAAAACACAGAAGAGACCAGCACAGAATCTGGAATATTCAGCAGCACATCTGGAATTAAGGAAACACCCACCTGTCCTGGTTTTGGCTGGGATAGAGTTAACTTCCTTCTTAGTCACTGGTTAGTGCTGCTTTGGATTTATTATGGGAATCATGTTGATAACACACTGTTGTTTTGGTTGTTGCTAAGTGGTGCTTACCCATATTCAAGGACTTTTCAGTTTCCCATGCTCTGTCAGTGAGAAGCTGCACAAGGAGCTGGGGCAGCATGGCCAGGAGAGCTGGGCTGGGCAGGCCAAAGGGATGTTCCCCAGCATGGGAGGGCACACTCAGCACAGGAACTGGGGAGTCGGCCAGGAGGGGCCCATCGCTGCTCGGGGGTGGGCTGGGCATCCAGCAGTGGGTGGGGAGCACTGTATTATACATCACTTGTTTCTCCTGAGCTTCATTCCTTTCTCTCTCCTTTTCATTACAATTATATCAATTTAGTAATGCGATATTTTATTTTGTTTCAATTAGTAAATTGTTTTTACCTCAACTCACAGGGTTTAATTTTTTCCTCAGTTCTCCTCCCCACTGAGTGGGGGATTGGAGTGCACAAGCTGCCCTACTTAGCTGCCAGCTGGGTTCAAACGATGGCAACAACTTAAAACCCGAAGTAATATATGAAATTGCCCTATGCAACAGCCATTACCTTTCTTTTGTATGACCTATAAACCAGAAAACTTAAATCTGCCACAGCCTGAGACCCACCAGTCCTTAGGTGTCTTTGTGTCCTTCAGTAAAACAATAGGCCAAGATCCCAAATATGAACATCTCAGACACTTACCAAATATCCATCACTAAAGCCAGGCTCCTGAGAACTGAAGTGTATTACTTTGGACATCTTAGACAGCAGAGTGTTCAAAGCAACCTTCCACAATACAGTAAAATAGGTGGAGACAAGGAAAGAAGTGCACAAGGGAAATTTATGAAAACCAGCAGCCTGAAAACAGGCAAGACCACTCAAAAATCTTCAATTAATGAAAGAGCAGGTACTGACATAATGAAATGTCTAGAAGAAAATGAGAATAACATTGCACAGAAAACAAAAGAAGACAGATATGGCAACTGCAGGCTGCTGAGCTACTCCTCAGACATCTGCAACTGAGGTACTGTGAAAGTTGGCCTAATCTCTCAGTTATTAAAGCACTTAAGCTAAATATGATCTCAGTTTAATAGTAAACTACATCAGCATTTTGAACCTTTTCTGAGATATAAGAATAAAAACATTTGGCATGAAAACACATTATTAAACTTTAATGAGACTTACTTTTAATACCTTTATATGCACAGTCCAATACTTGGGGCTCATCTCACTGTCAGTCATAAAGAGAAAGACTGCATGCTCACAAACAATCCTTTAGAACTGCTTAGACAGAACAATCTGTTTAAAAGTTAAAATGGACATAGACGCTTCCTGCCAGACTCTAAAAGATTGTGCTATAGATAAAAATGAGAATGAATAGGTAAATCAGTGTATACAATGTAAATGTATGTACCATTCTGCGAGCCTGTGCACTGCAGCAGCAAGCAAGGAGGAAGAAAGGCATCTGGCTGGCTCAGAGCTGTCAGCATGGAAGATCAAACCAGTGTCAGCTCTGTAGAGAGGCAGCAGCACGCTCTGTAGGCAGAATGGGAGAGAGACTTTTCTTTAAACAAAAAAGCAACATCCTTCCAGCTTTCCAGAAGAGAAAGGGTCTGACCAGCCAAAGGCTGACACCTACACTTGTGTCTACTCTCTCCAGGCCTGATAAAACACCAGCAGAATACATGACACAAATTAGTTGTGTTGCATTTGTCAGTGACAGCAACTTTTATTGTCTTTACAATACAAGATAATACAAAGTATTAAAAAGTCATTTTGTTTGGTAAAATAATCAATTGAAAATATAAATGCATCTTTGGATTAAACAAGATTACAAGCAAATAATTTGACATCAAAGAAGTATAAAAGCCAACAGCTCTAGAACCATGCTCCTGGCACCTAATGTTTTCTAATAAAGAATTTCATTCTTTTGAACAGGAATCCTCCTCCTCCTCCTAAGTGTGTGGGATTGCAAGTATATATCAGCTATATACTTGTAGAGGGTTGGAGGGAAGGGAGTAGCCAAAAACTAATGCCAAGTCCTGTCCCAATGCCCCTTTTTCACTTATGTTGGAGTCTGTACTGTGTTAGAAGGCTTTTTACTGCACTTTCGCATTATCACCAGGATTGAACATAAACAGTTTTCTGTTTGGGGTTAAAAGCTCCATAATTTCAGATAATAGCCCAATTTTACAATGCTGAGCTTTTATACATATGCATTTTTTCTCTCCCAATAAGTTAAAATGGAAGTTTATCGGTTTCCTTTTATCATTAGAATCATTCCTTTATAAGTAGTTTCAGGTAAGACATGATGTCAATTGCAGATGACCAAACCAGAACAGAACACTGTACAGGACTGAGACTTTGGGCCAGTTGAGAAATCCTTTTCTCCAAGGTATACCCCTGCCTGGGCATAGCAATATCATTCTTCTTCAAAAACATTACTGGACATAAGTCATTCCCACCATCACCTATATATATAATTTGTGTATAACTCACTCCTCGCTCCAACTGTTTATCTAGAAATTCTTTTAAAACTTTGCTTTTGCAAAGGTTTTTAGGGCACTTTGCACAATGGTGAGCATGGAAGTGCTGTACAGTAAGATAGCCAGTACTGCTGAATGCCGCAGGGTTTGTAAACACTTCATCAAACACTTGATGGAAGTCAGCAGCTTTCAAAATCCAGTCAATAAATACTGTATTAGAATCTGAAACAATTATACAATCAAACAACTCCTTGTTCTTGCCAATAAATCCCAGAAGATCTATCATTCCCGCAGTGAAAGGAATTGTTGTCATAGTTCTTTTCATCTCATCTTCTTTGACACCATTGTCTCCCAAGTAGACAAAGACTCTGCCCATATATTCTGTCCAATGTCCTGGTTGGTAAGAGTTTCTTAATTCATTAGGAAGTTTTCTTTCAGGAGCACATTTCACAATCCAGGTGTCACTATTTTCATCTATGATTGTATGGTCAAAATCAAAAACCAACAGAAATTTCATAGCTGTGAGAAAATAGTTTCCAAAATAAACAAATAAGAAAATTATTTATATAAACAGAAGTACTATATTCCTACCCTGACCCTGTGCTCAGAAGAGAAACTGGAAGAAAACATCGGAACAAAATAAACTATTTATGGCCACTACCATGATGGGAAGTTGCGCTGTAGCTAAAAGTGCAACTTGTAAATGTCAAAGTTCAGTGTCCAACTTCTGTTTAAAATATGCAACAGTATCTAACTCATGCTGCTAATGTTACTAATACTTGCTAACACAGCATCAATGTTCTTGTATCCATATGCCATACGTTTGAGCAGATACTAATTTCTCCACCAGCATTTATCAATGCAAATTCTGGAATTCTCATGGCAAAACGCCTCAATAGATATTTTGAAAGGAAACGTTCACCAATCAGATGGAGCCAGTGCCTTCACCGAGGCCGCACAAAATCCAAGAAGCCAAAGAAACGAAACGCAGCCGTTAGCGGAGCTGAACCTGCCGACCCCTCCCGGGCGGGCCAGCCCTGCTCCGGGCCCGCAGCCAGTGCCGCAGCGGCAGAGCAGCCTCGGCGGCGGGGAGGAAGCGGCCCGGCCCGCCAGGGGAAGGGGCACAGCCCGGGGCTCGGCCGTGAGGGGAAGGGGCACAGCCCGGGGCCCGGCCGTGAGGGGAAGGGGCACAGCCCGGGGCCCGGCCGTGAGGGGAAGGGGCACAGCCCGGGGCCCGGCCGTGAGGGGAAGGGGCACAGCCCGGGGCCGCCCCGCCAGGGGAAGCGGCACAGCCCGGGGCCCGGCCCGCCAGGGGAAGGGGCACAGCCCGGGGCCCGGCCCGCCAGGGGAAGCGGCACAGCCCGGGGCCCGGCCGTGAGGGGAAGCGGCACAGCCCGGGGCCCGGCCGTGAGGGGAAGGGGCACAGCCCGGGGCCCGGCCGTGAGGGGAAGGGGCACAGCCCGGGGCCCGGCCCGCCAGGGGAAGCGGCACAGCCCGGGGCCCGGCCCGCCAGGGGAAGGGGCACAGCCCGGGGCCCGGCCGTGAGGGGAAGCGGCACAGCCCGGGGCCCGGCCCGCCAGGGGAAGGGGCACAGCCCGGGGCCCGGCCGTGAGGGGAAGCGGCACAGCCCGGGGCCCGGCCCGCCAGGGGAAGCGGCACAGCCCGGGGCCCGGCCCGCCAGGGGAAGGGGCACAGCCCGGGGCCCGGCCGTGAGGGGAAGGGGCACAGCCCGGGGCCCGGCCGTGAGGGGAAGGGGCACAGCCCGGGGCCCGGGGCCGCCCCGCGCGCTCCGCCCGCGCCGTCACGTGGCCGCGCGCCGCCCGGTCGCCCAGCAACGCCCCGCGGCCCGGGAAGATGGCGGCGGCGGCAGCGGCGGGGCGGCGGCGGCGGAGCGGCGCCCGTGAGTGCGGCTGCCCCGCGGACAGCGGAGCCGGCGGGAGGGCGGTGCCGAGCCCGCGGCCGCAAGGCTGCGGGAGGCCGTAGGGGCGCTCAGCGTGACTCTCCCCAGAGCTCCCCCAGCTGCAGACGGCAAGAGGGGCTGTTTCTCCCTAGGAACGGAGAACTGACCTGAAGGCAGCGCAGGTCCAGCGCCTCCAGGGGCAGCAGCTGGGCAAGAACGAGGGGCTTGGCAGATTGCTGCCCGCAGGGCGCAGCCGCATCAGTGCGCCTGTACTTCTGGTGAGGCTGTCTGCACCTAGGAGAGAGGGACAGCATCAGGTCTGACCCCTGTCGGGAGACTGGTCAGCAACGGCATTTGGAAAACAGACTTTGACACCGGTGTCACCCTAAGGGAAAGCCTCCTTCCCTTTCAGACTTGGGCTGTCAGTCTGCTGCAAACCACACAATTAATACAGAACACCGTTCTGTACAGTGGCACTCCCTTCAAAAATGGTGGTGACACTTGAAAGAGCATTTCACAAAACCTAGACATCAACTAGAAAAGCTGCATTTATGCCTGTGAGCGTATGTGAGCCTAATGCAACTAAGAAATCCTAGTCTTGCCAACAAATCAAAAACTGTTCTACAACAGAACTGTTTCAGTAAACATGATGAGTATGCAGGACATGGTAGGAAGGCACAGTCTGTGCCCAAATTGCTGCCTTATGCAGGAAGCAGAATGGCTCTACCAATTCTCCTTTTCATTTTGGGAATGGTTTCTGCTCCCTGCTGTTCTAAGAATCATGCCCAAGTACTGCCCGGAAGTGTGTTACTACAGGCCAACCCCACACAAACACACAAACAGGCAAGGGCACGTACAAACAGTGCAGGCAGTCAGTGCCCATCCAAGTCCATGCACTGGGCACAGGTACACTACAGATACAGATACCCTGTCTTAGCTCTGGGGTTTGGCATGGGGGACTAAGAAACACTAAGGATAACTCAGTATTGCTACCATGCCCGCATTCAAATCCTGATACATGTTTGATTACTGGATTTTCTGTGATCGAGTAACCTTTGTATTTTATCTTCCCTCTGCACAGCACATCACTGGAAAGAAAAGGATGTTCTAGATGAGTTTTTCCTTCCAAATGAAACAGATCTTCGTCAGGTCACTGTATTGTCAAAAGCACAATGGGAAAGGATTCAGGACAGCATTAGACAAGCACCACACATTGATGAGAAGAAAGAACAGGAAGAAGTGCACTTGGACTCCAAAGCTGCTGGAAAAGAAGATCCACGCAGTGCCACTTTGGTAAGTACAAGATACATTTGGAAACAAGGGTAGTCACGTTTGTATATACAAAACCACACATAGTAACATTTCTAGTTATACTCCCTTTGTTTAACATTTGCTTTTGAATATGTGTTTCAGCTAAATACCATTTAAATATATTTAACATCTAACTGAAACATTGGTATTTTTTTACTTAAAGTTAAAATGCAAAGTAAAAAACCAATCCAAAATTTAAGTGTGATTTTTAATTTTGTCTGCACTGTAGAGCCTGATACAACAGAAACTTCAAGCCAAAAAATTACGTGAAGAAAAGGAAGAGGAAGAAAGAAAGTTACTTGATTTGGAAGAAGCAAAGTTCCAGGCAGCAAAACGGAAGGAGGTTATTGATCGTGCAAAAACCTACCTACGTTATCAGGACGACAGAATGAGACATTTCCATGTTTGTTGACAACTTACATATTTTACACTGAAATTGTACTGAATGTCTCTAAAGACTTCTGAGCATAAAAATTACTTTAAATGTTCTCTTGCAGAGTGCACTTCTACTTACTAAGGTCCTAAAAGAAAGAGATGCTCAAGTTGAATTTCTAAAGTCAAGATTACTTGATAACAAAAAGAGGGAGTATGAAGAAGAGCAACGTCAATTAAAAGAATACATTCTCAGTGAGCAAGAAAAAGCACATCAGCGTTATATGAATAAACAGGCACTATGCAAAGATCAGTTACAACAGTAAGTAGTAATTAAAAGCAACCCTACTTCATTATTTACTTAAACTCTTCTCAAAATACATTCTATGAGGCTTTTACAGAAACTTGCTAATAATTTTTTTCACAAATGGCATTCTTTTTAAAGAAGATCTCGCCCGAAAGGGAAAAGCTATCTGCATTTTTAGGTGCCAACAGTCTGTAGGCAAAATTGCCTCTGGGAAGCATCAGCAGGCTTTAGTCAAATCACTGTTCAAATGTTGTTAATGAAATTTAAGTGTACTTTACTCAGTTTTTGTTCCAGACAAGGAAAATGTTAAATTAGATTTTCCATTTATCCATTATGAGCTTCCAGACTGCACAACAAGAGAAGGCATTACTGTCACTTCTATTCCTTCTCTCGGGTTTTCCGTAAATCTTATGGAGGAATCCCCAGTGGTATTTACAGGACTGGCCCTGGTGGTCTGATAGAAGGAATCAAATGTCCCAACGCAGAGGAAGGGTTCAAAGTCGGGTCCTACATATTCCAGGTGCAACACATAGATTCTTGCAGAACTTAGTATAGAACATTACCAGCTTAAGCTGCTGCCTGCATGCCCAGAAGGAAGGTCATACTGGGGAAATCTTGTTCTCCAAGGGTGCTGCACATACAGGCCAGATCATTAGCAATGCAGTGGTGCTAATGAGTCATCCAGCTAAAACTTATCACCACGAGACTGCAAACTGTGAGCATATCAGGTAGCTCATTTCTGACCAGGGCTACCATTACAAACAATCATGCTGTTATTCACCTCTGATATTCTACCTGCCTTCAACTCAAAGTATCACATTCTTCACTGCAAGGTACCTACGGTTATGCAGTTTGTTACTTCATGCAGTTCCTAGACAATTTATTCACCTTTCTCTGATTCAGAATAAAGGAGCGTGAGCATCAGGCAGATCTGGCCAAACAGGAAAAAAAAAAAGAAGAGGAAGAAATACAGAGATCTATTCAACTGTACCAACTAGAAACTCAGAGAAAAAAAGAAAAGGAACATGAGGAAAAAATTGAACGCCAGAAGCTGTATCATGTAAGTAGCAGGAAAGCAGACAGTTCAAAATGTGTATTTCACCTGGGCTTTGATGGCTGGACTCAGCCCACAAGTAAAGGGATCTACTGGCAACGGGGTCTTTGCTGACAGCTTTAGCAGCCTGGGATCAAATGCCTGCCCTGCCAGTTGCAGGCCATGTCCTTCCTCTGAGCTTTTGGGAAAGACCTTTTGAAGGCCCCTCCCCTCTCTTGTCTGAAGGGATGTTGGCACTTGATGCTTTGACTGGTCTATGGTCTTTGGCTGTGGACATCAAGGAATATCTCCTTGACTTGAGAACTGGATTTAAGTTCCCATTCCTGCTGTTTTAAGCCCATTTTTCTTTGTTAGAAAGACGGAATAGACAGGGACTGAATGTATCTTTTTAATTTGACTTTATGATTGCAGAAGTTTTGGGATTTAGTCAAGACTTGCTGCCATCTCATTTAACCTTTAAAGGCATGCTACTAAGGTACAAACAAGAAATGCCTCAGAGCAGTTCTGGCCAGCATGCAAAAGACAGCTGGTTTTTTTACATAAAAGTACAGAAAACTCCTCTTCCATTGTGTTTTGGATTAAGCTCTTAGGGGTAGTTTCAGATGAGGTGGGGCCAGGAGCAGAATGATCTTGTGTGGGTGGTGTTGGACCATCGCCCTGGCCCATGTGTGTCAGTGGGAGCAGGGACAATGCTCTCTCCATCACTCAGCAATTTGTTGGTGCGATGCAGCAGAGCAGGAGCTGTTTGATGCTCAATTCCAGTTCCCCACCCTCACGTCTGCTGTCTCATCTTGATGTTTGAATAGGGAGGCAGAAGTAAGTGGATGTATCCCTTTCTTGCCTTCTCTCTCCTTTCCTGAGGATCCCCTTTCTCTCTTCTGTTTTTGAAAGAAACTTGAGGAGGGGGAACAGGGAGTGATTCCTGTAAGCTGCTACCCCCGGTCCAGATATTCTAAACATCCTCTGCTACATCAGGACCATTTTGCCCATACAGGCGTATGTAAATGACCAGAAAATAATCAAAGCAATAGAGGAACAAAACCAAATGGAAGAAGATGATCGGATCAAAGCCCATTTTAAAGCAAAGGAAATTATTGCCAAGATGAGAAAAAAGAAAGAAGCTGAAATGCGTAGGTAGGTGCAATGCTAGAGTATAAATCACAAATGATCTAAAAATTGTACTGTAGTTTTCAGATCATTTAGACTAATGATATAACACAAGAAACAGTTATTCTAACACATTATTGTAAATTCTACTGATAGGGAGAGCAGGGAATTCAAGAGAAAAAATATTTTTTTTTCACAGGTTCCTTAGTAAGAGTGTGAGGGAGCAATCTCTCCACCTTTTAAAGTACAGAGGCTTATGAAAGTGCAAAGCTTTGCACCAGTGTATTGAGAAGAGTGATTTTCCATGTAGCCTGTCAAATCTTTACCTGCTCAATAATTAAAGACAATTAAGATCCTTGATGAAAATATTTTTGACTATAAGCTATATTTCTCTGAGTCAGCTCAAGAAAAATTATTTGACTTCTCAGCAAGGCACAAACATTAATTAACTACGTCATGTTCTTAAGGGGAGATATTTTATCAGTTTAACATTAAGGGTACAATGTGATGATACCACTGAGTCAATCAAAGAGTTTTCTTCCCTTCCTGCTTCTAACCAACATTCCCTTTCTGATGGCAAGATGCATGCTGGAATCCTTCCTGAGTGATCCAGCTCATTATTGCAAGAGAAACTAGTGATACAAGAACACTGGGAACATTTACTTGCTAAATCGGATAATATAAAAATAAACCAAACAGAAGGAACAGAAGGAGATAATGAGTTGGGGGTGGGCCAGCCTGTGTGGTCAAGAGGAGAGAGCTCTAGAACCAGAACTGCTGAGTTTGGTAGCTTCAAGTAGACCCAGGTGTGTTGCACTGTTATGTTATGGAAGCTCATGTTCTTCTGCAGACAAGTACAGGAACAACAGGACAAAATCATTAGTCGATTAGCTGAACAAATGGGTGAGGCATTAAAGAAGGAAGATGATCGATTGGCTAGAGATGTTGCAAGAAAAGAAGCTGAAGAAGAAAAAAAACGCAAAGAGAAAGAAGCAAAACAAAAGGCTGCTATTGAATCTATTGCTGAACACAGAGCCACTGTGGTAAGAAACTTGGGCTGATCTTACTTCTGCTTACCCCAGCTGAGGAGCCTGGCCCAGGCCACAGCTGGTGGCTCTGGTGCCATGCATCAGCAGGCTTCAGCAAGCCTGCTGACACCTTTCCTGGAGCCCCTCTCCCTTTCTCCCTTCTGGGCTGGGTGCACTCTGCCAGGGCTGCAGAAAGCGCTGGGCTTGGGCACCGGCCAGCCACAGTGACCCTGCTTACCAGAGTGATAATGACTCAGGGCTGCTTCTGCAGAGAGATACAACTTCCAGCTTAGCAGGCCAGCTCCTTGGTTAGCTTTTGTGTGTTTTGTAAACTACAGATAAAGTTGAAAGAGGAAAAGGAGAGACAGGAGAAAGAAGAGGCTGAAAAAGAACGGGATATGTTAATGGAAAAAGCCCGCATCCACCTGGAAATGGAAAACAACAAAAAACATGGACGAGATGAGGCAAACAGAGAAGTACAGAAAATTCAGCTCCAGCAAATAGTAAGTAGAAAGCTGTGCCCTGTCAATCTCTTCAGAAAGAAGCCTGCACCTAAACCAATACACTAGCTCCTGCTGAGAGAAAGAGGAAGTTAGGTGTTTTGTTTGGATTTTATTGTTTGTTGGGTTGTTTTTAATCATGTGTGTTTGGCATGCCCTGGTGTTGGAGACCAGCTTCCCCAGAGCACTGGTGCAAATCAAGGCCGGTTTGCAAGGACAGATCACATCCTGTCCTGTGCCATTATAACTTTTTTTTAACCATGCACTGCTGTCCTCTTGCATCTTCTGGACAGGTCACCAAAGAGCAGCAGCTAATGCTGATGTTCACTCAGCTATTTCATGTACCCTTTCTGGGGAGATAAGGCAGGGGAGAGAAGTGGGGAGGGATGACAGGTGCCAAGTTTCAGCTAAGGATGCCATAAACCTGCTGTAAGCTTTTACCCTCTCTCGGCTTTACAGAGTGGTGATGTTGAAAACAAAATACTAAGCTTTGTTATTCCATTTTCTTCATCAGGCTGAAAAGCAGGCAAGAAAAGAGCAGGAAAAGCAAGCAGAATTGGACTACAATGCTCAGAGAGAGGCTATTGCACTTTATAAAGAGCAAGAGTTTCAGAAATATGCAAAGGAATTAATCGAAACAGAATCTAAGACAACACATCATCTTTATCCTCTTCTCAAAGCATGTGAAAATGGAAGAGGACTTGGACATAGGCCATTTTTCTGAGAGAAGAAATAAATACTAGTTTCCCAACATATGTTGGGATCCAGTTACCTTGTTGTAGCTGTAGTGCTGCTCAAGAAACAAAAATATGAAATAATTCTTAAACTGTCCACCAAGGAAAGGCAGAAGCCATTTTCAAGTTAAATAAATTTTTCAACCATACAGGCACAGTTAAACTGTAAATTATTGATATCAAATATATTCCATGAATCTGGACTTCCATTTGAAAAAATAAAAGATTGCCGTGTAACTGGTTATATTCAAACATCCCTAACCTGTATTTCATGAATGTTAGGTTATTAAACTTGAGACAGGAATTCATATTATATAACTGACTCTCACTGTAACCCATTCCAGCCAAAAGCTCATTACTTCTGTTATATTTTTAATATTCATTGTTCTAAAAATTCGCTGTCCCAGGTTATAACTACAGGGGACAAAAAAAAAGAGAACATATGTGAGACTTTGAACAGTTAGGGTGTGCAGTTTTGGTAGTATTTTGCAACTATGTCTGAAAAATGTCATGCTATAAATCAGTTTTATTACATGAAAATATTAATGTAATTTGATCCCAGCCCTTAAAAGTCACCAAAGAGGCAGATAGGTCCCAATACAGCTGTAAATAGGGCCTACAAAATCAGCACATCAAGAGACAGCATAGTTGGGCTTCAAAAAGACTATCAGCAATTCAGTCTGTAAATAGATGTGATCTAAAATTGTATCTCAGATTCCTCAGCAGATTTACTCACCAACACCCAAGCCACAGAGACTTTTCCTTCCTTAAGCTAAGGTTCCTTTCATTCCCTTGCCTTGGAAGTTGGGGGTTCCTGTAATGACTTCCTCCAGCAGCACCCTGGGTTTAAACAGGGTCTCCCTCTATCCTAGTGTCCGCTGCAAGCAAAGTCCCAGAAACCTGAAGCTTTGCTTTGCTGCACCCCACAGCTGCCAGTCTCTGCTGGCCAGACCAGAAAATAATACAAGTCTTTAAAAAAAAAAAAAAAAAAAAAAAAAAAGGACACTTGCCAACATTTTACTTTTGAAAGTGGGTCTTGGGTGTTTCCTCAAGTTCCTTGGCTTAACTGCCGAAAGCAGCCAGGCCTTGGAGGAAGCACAGGGCCTCGAGGAAGATGTGAGGCCACCCCGGAGGCAGGGTACCTCTAGCAAGCCCAGGGCCAAGGAGAAGCGGCTTTGCCTCCCCTGCACTGTACAAACGCTGGGTGTAAGGTGGGCTGTCCTTCCCGGGTGCAGCCACCTCCCCGAGGCGTCTCTTCCAGGCAAGGCAAGGGATGAATTCCTGGAAAGAGAAGGAGGCCCGACCTCCTCATCCCGACCCCAGGGCCGCCAAGGGCTCTGGGCCCCGGCAACAGGCAGGCCTGGCGGGGCGAAGGTTCCAGCGAGGCGCGGCAGCGCACGGAGCCCGGCCGAGCGCCACGGCCCCGGCGAACCGGCGGGAGCGGAGCGCGGCCGCAGCAGCAGGACAGAGGCGGAGGGGCCATTTCAGCCTCTTACCGGGCACGGACGCTCCGCAGGGAAACGAGATGTTCAGGAACCGGCTTCGGAGGATGGGCCGGCCCCCGGGGCCGGGGGACGGCTGCTCGCTCCCCGCCCCTCCCTCCGTGTGACGGAGCGGACGCCGCCCGCCCGCGGCTCCCGGGCGGGGCGCGGCGCCGCTCCATCTCTCAGACACAGCGCCCGCCGCCCACTCGGGTGCCATTCCCGCCTCGGCGCCGGAGCGTTCCTGTGGCCACCGCCTTTGGGGACGGGAGAAGGAGCCCCCATTTCCCGGGAAGCAGAGCCGTCGGTGAGGATCCCTGCTTCTCCTTCCGTCTGCACAGAGGCGACGAAGAAGGCCGACGATGGACCGCGATGGGCCGGACGCTCTTCGGCGGGAGGCGGAGGTGGAGCGCGGCCGCTACCTGAGCCGCCGGGCCGTGGCCCAGGAGCAGCTGGCGCAGTGAGTCCGGCGGCGGGGCCAGGGAGCGGGGCCAGAGGGTTCGCGTTAAAAACTTCACCGTGGGAAGCCCGGCCCGGGCGGGCCCCGGCTGCAGAGCCCGCCGAAAGGGGCGGCTCTTGGGCGCTGACCCGCGTTCCGTGCCCGGGGCTCCGTGACTCACGGCTTTTGAACGAGCGTTTTAGATCATCCTCACCTCGCGGTCAGATGGACCTTTCCCCACCCTGTGTAATTCTGTTCTCCAGCTTCAGAAACGTCTCTTGCTGTCAGGGGTTATGTCTGTCCCAACACATCCAACAAGACTGGTTCAATTCTGGCGCCGAGAGCAAGTGGCTTGTCTCACTATTGCTGCCTCTCCCTACCAGAAGCCTTCACCCTTCCAGCTGGCACGGGCATCATGGCCATGTCTTGCACGGTGCTGTGGCACAGCTTACAAGACCGCTTGCTGGAAGAGGCCGAGGTTGTACAGGGAGTGGGATAACAATGAAACAGGCAAATCAAATCCAATCTAACATTTCAGTCCATACACTGTTCATGCTCACTTTTGCTGGTATAGACTTCCCTAGTGCCTTCAGACTGGAACTGAGTTTTGGCCAAAGAATTTGGTGCTAGCTTATAGAAACTTATTCTGGTTTTGATCGCTGGTATTTTACTTCCAAGTATCAGGGTTTTTACGCACATAGATGTGCGTAATCTATGTCTGTTCATTATTACTTCATGCTGTTTCTAGCTCATTTATTCACTTCCCTTTTCTGATTCAGAATAAAGGAGCACAAGGATCAAGCAGATCTGGCTAAGCTGGAAAAGAGACAAGAAGGGGAACGAATACAGCGATCAAGCCAATTGTACCAACTGGAAATTCAGAGAGATAAAGAAAAGGATCAGGAGAAAAAAGTTGAATTCCAGAGGCAGCATCATGTAAGAAGCAGGAAAGCAGACAGTTCAAAATATGTATTTCACCTTGACTGTGGTGGTTGGACTCAGCCCACAAATAAACAGGATTATGGGTAACAAGGTCTTTGCAGACAGCTTTAGTAGCCTGGGATCAAATGCCTACCCTGCCAGTTGCAGGCCATGTCCTTCCTCTGTGCTTTTGAGAAAGACCTCTTGGAAGTTTTAATGTGGCACCTGAGCTTTGACTGGTTTACAATGGAGAAGTCTGCTAGAGTCAGCAAGGAGATTGTCCTTGACTTGAGAAATGGATTTAGGTTCCATGTACTTGCTCTTTGTTAGGAGAGGGAATAGCCTGAGTATGACAATATCTTATAAATTTGGTGATGACCTACTTACCACACATTCTGTTTCCCTGCCAATACCTGCTTGAGCAGGGAAACTGAAGTAGAGGTACTATGATGATTCATTACCATTTGAGGGAGTAAAAGGAGAGAATTCCCACTAAAACCCTAGTTGCTTTTTTTCCTTCCATACTCCTCATCCCAGGTACACAAATTTCCCCCCAACCTTGTACGTGCAACAAAAGCCACACATACTGCCAAGCTGTACAAGAACCGTTTCTAAGTCATTACAAAATGCCTTATTGTGATGGTCTACAGACTTATTGTTCAAGCCCTTCAGAGTCTGCACCATATGAATGATACACAGGATGGGAACAGTACACTTGGAGCCACTGGGAATGTAGAGGCGAGAATATAAAGATGCTATAATCCTGGAGCCGCAACCACATACTAATTTTACTTTTGCTGTGGTTTGTGATAAGTAGATAATAACAATTCTTTTATCTCTGGGTTTCTATCTTCTGTAGCTTTTTCACTGATGTAAAGAACTCCTTATTACTGGCTAGCCTAAAGTATTTGCTAGGATCTGTTTTAGTTCATGTTTCTAAAATCTAGATCTATGTGAAAATAAATGTAGTTTTCCATTTAAACAGGAATATGTAGCTGAACAGAAAATATTTAAAGCTGAAGAGAAACAAAAAGAAGACAAAGATGATGATCAGATTAAGGCTTATATTAAAGGAAAAGAAATGATGGCTGATCTGACAAGAGAAAAAAGTGCAGAGACAAACAGGTGGGTCCAGGGATAATTTTCAGTGTTAAGATTCAAACTTGCAATTTCATTTTGTGACAAACAGTATTCTCAGTTGTTATATCAGCAAGATCAAAACTTTGATGCAAGTTTTCTGTAATTAAAACTTGGAGTAGAAAGTGCAGAAAAAATGCCTACCAGTTCCAGCAGTAAATGGTGCTGTTGGGGTGGAGGTGGGATTGCTGGTGTTATTAGAAGCAACAGGTACCAATTGCCTCTGGTAATCTGAGCGAATGTCCTGGGATGTTACAGTAGGTCATGTTCTCCTGCAGGATGATAGAGAAGCAAAAGGACAAAGCTTTTGAAAAATTAAATGCACAGATGAATGAGAAATGTAAGATTGAAGATGATCGTCTAGCTAGAGGAGCTGCAGAGGTAGAAGTTGAGTACCAAATAAAAAATAAAGAGAAAGAAATGAAAAAAAAGGCTGCTCTGGAATCCATTGAAGAAAACAGAGTCACTGTGGTAAGAAACGGGGGCTGTCCTTGTTCCTCTTTCTGTCATATACTTGTACATAGGAATAGGGTTTGGAAATGCCAGTTTCTAGCACAGTCATCTGGAGTGAGACACACATGCAGGTTCTCACCAGTTGCTTTTCATTTATCATCTAGAGTTTTAGAACTAAATCCTTAAGCAAGGTGCAAGCAGCATATATGGTGATCCTCACTTCAAAAAAATTAGATGGGGAAAGCTCTCTAACTGTTTGTAATTTGTGCAAACTCTGCACTGCTTATCCCAGCTGAGGAGCCTGGCCCAGGCCACAGCTGGTGGCTCTGGTGCCATGCATCAGCAGGCTTCAGCAAGCCTGCTGACACCTTTCCTGGAGCCCCTCTCCCTTTCTCCCTTCTGGGCTGGGTGCACTCTGCCAGGGCTGCAGAAAGCGCTGGGCTTGGACACTGGCCAGCCACAGTGACCCTGCTTACCAGAGTGATAATGACTCAGGGCTGCTTCTGCAGAGAGATACAACTTCCAGCTTAGCAGGCCAGCTCCTTGCTTAACTTTTGTGTGTTTTGTAAACTACAGATGAATTTGAAAGAGGAAAAGAAGAGAGAGGAAAAAGAAGAGGATAAGAAGGATCGTAATCAGTGGATGACAGAAAATGACGCCTACTTGGAAATGGAAAAAGCCAAGAAACAAAGACAGCGTGATGCAAACATGGAAGTACAGAAGTTTCAGCTCCAGCAAATGGTGAACAGAAGAACTGTATACTGTCAGCCCCTTCAGAGAGAAGCACACTTACAAATCCATAGTCCTAGACCTCTTGGGCAGAAGATACGAGAGCGGGGAGGGAGAGAGACAGAGAGAGAGAGAGCGAGAGAGAAAGAGAGAAAGGTTGCTGTGGGTGTGATGTACATCTTTTGTGGAATGAGAAGGTTACTGCTGAAAACTTGACAATGCACAACACACATTTCAGAGGTTTATGGGCCTCCTCTTAGAGCAGTAGAACAGAAGCCTCTTCCAGGTGGACTTGGCCCATGTGGGTCAGGGAGGATTACTGTGAGGGCTGGTAATAAGAGATCAATAAGGGCCAGTCACATCCTGTCCTGTGCCTTTATGACATTTTTTCAACTAGGCACTGCTGTCCTCTTGCATCTTCTGGACAGGTCACCAAAGAGCAGCAGCTAATGCTGATGTTCACTCAGCTATTTCATGTACCCTTTCTGGGGAGATAAGGCAGGGGAGAGAAGTGGGGAGGGATGATAGGTGCCAAGTTTCAGCTAAGGATGCCATAAACCTGCTGTAAGCTTTTACCCTCTCTCGGCTTTACAGGGTGGTGATGTTGAAAACAAATACTAAGCTTTGTTATTCCGTTTTCTTCATCAGGCTGAAAAGCAGGCAAGAAAAGAGCAGGAAAAGCAAGCAGACTTGGCCTGTGATGCTCAGAGAGAGGCTGCTTTTCATCAGGATCGAGCATTTCGGAGATAAAGACAGTGAGTAACTGAATCAGTGCCATTACTGGATGTAACTTCTATTCTCTTCAAACATTCAAGGAAGGAACAAGATGTGGGCTTCCTAATTAGGACAACTGCAAGAATGGTGGAATGGATAATCTGAAGTGTTAAAAACAGTAAAAACTGGAGGGCGGGTGGGTGAAGATGGTTGATGCAATGCTTTCTTGCCTTGTATATGAGCCCCCAGCTTGCTCAGGACTGAGAAAACATTTGGCATTTTGCCACGACTTTTACAGCCTGGTTTGGCCCTCAAAGCTCTGCCTGAGGGCAGGGCCAAGAACTCTCCTCAGGGCCAGCACAGACTTTTATTGTCTTGGTCAGTCCTGCTGTGGTCTGGGTGGCTGCATTCTTTTTGGATAGAAGAACATAGCTGGGTGGAGCTGACTGAGTCTGTACCATGTCAATTAGCATGGCCCATTATTCTGTAATGTGAACCAAAGCACAGTAAGTAGAAACAATGAAGACTTGTTTCAAAACCTCACTTCTGACCTAAAGTAAAAGACCAACATTGCTGCACTATCAACTAAAAGTCACACAGTTGTCTCCAATTATCTTGGAGTAGTTAATTTTGAAAATTACATATTACAAAAAGAAACATGGCAATTAACTTGTGAAATTGTCCCTCAGTACTTTTTTTCTTTTATTCACTAATGAAAAATTTATTTCCCTTCTCTCTGAGCCAGTGCTCATTTTATTACATCAAGCTTCTTTGCAGCAAGCAGAAAGAATGGAAACTTTTATAAAAGCCTTTTGGTGGCAGAAGCTGGAGCCTTAAGAAGTATTGACTACAGCAGGAGTGGTGCTGAAACCTGCAGAGCTCGCTAATGCTGCAAATGCATCCTTAAGTGCAAATTTGCACATGCTCACTACTATGCAATTGGTGAGTTAAATGGGTTTTTAGTCTACTTCCACAGCAGCAAGAAACAAGGTGGATTGCAGCCTCATTTCCTACTCAGCTTCCAGAAATGTCCTGTTCTGCAGATTACGTACATCTACATTTGAAGTCTACAGCCTGCTTCCATCAGGCTTCTACTTTGAACATCTACTGAACACCCATCAAACCCAGTAAACTCCAGTACCAGAAAACAACTCTTCATTTCAGTACACCTAGAATAAAGTGGGAATTCTGTGTATTTTTAAAGCACGTTGGCTAACTAGAGATTTAGTTACCCAAATTCAGCATGAAAAAAAAAAATCTAGCAGCAATCACGATCTCCATTTAGTCTCTTGACTCTGAGATGTACATACTTCCTGTGCTTGTTTTAAATAACTAATCTAGTTAGTAATTTTCTGTAAAACCTCTGTAAAGCATAGCATGATGACACTAGATCAGAATGGCCAGAGGTGGTGGACCGTTGCTGGTAAAAGGTGTCCTGTGTAAGGCAGGAGACTGGTCTAGCTGCTTACCAGAGTCCTTTTCAGCTGCCATTTAAAGATGGGGAGACTAAAATAAAGGGAGATGAACTGCAGCTGATAAGGGAAATTGTTGACCTGGAAGAATCTACTTATTGAGAGGTACCTCTCATTTAATGCCTAGGGCTACTCTTGTGTTAGTTACTAGCTGGAGTCATCATTCCCAAAGGTATTTAGATGTGTACATGGTGCTTAGGAACATGGATTAGCTAGTGTTGGATTTCAGTACTGGGTTAACAGCTGAACTTGATCTTAAAGGTCTCCTCCAATCTAAATTATTCTGTAAAGTTTTAATTAATAGCTAGCAAATCAGAAAATGCTTTGAGAAATAATTTAACTAGTAAATTTTAATTATTGGTTTTGTTCAAAACAGCATCCTCTCAGATATTGTTCTGCTTCAGGACGTTGCAGCAGGTGAGAGTCATGACAGATACTAGCCTTATTTGAAGACCAAGTCCTTAGAAATGCAAGGCAATCCTCAGAGGGACTGAAACAGAGACCTTAAATCCAACTGCATTTTTTCCACACTTGTGATCCAATTCTGGAGATAGAATGGCAACTTTAGTTTGAACATGTGGGCCTCCAGTGTCTAACACGGTACTTCTCCCATGAGTATTTCAACTCACACCTGTGTGGCAGTACACATGCAAGAGTACTGTTCTCATGGATCTAATACAGCTCCTCCCTAGGAAATGGAAGAGAACAGTTCTCTAAAATGCCTTATATCCTAAGGGAATTTGAATTCAATAACTGCAGCTCTTTATTGTTAGGAATGTTCCAGTTTGGAGTTACTAGGTCTGTGCAAATTCTTTTTGCATGAATCTTTGTTACCAGTTAGCTCTGAGGAAGTTTGAAGAAGATACATACCTGAAACAAATGGCCCATGAACTGAAGAGCTGGAACCATGGGAGCATCAAGGATGAACATTTTCACATCTCAATACAGACTTGCTCTATACTTCTGAAAAAGAAAAAAAAAGTTTCAAAGCTTCCTTGTAATCTTCCTTGTTGTGGCAGTGCATCCCTGTTTCTGACACTAATCTTCCTTCTGTTCAGGTAGTGTATTTCTGAGAGACAGAAAATTCACTACCTCTAAATAGCATGCAAAAATCCCCATAATCAGTGAAGGCTAAGATGGTGGAGCGAGGTGCAGGTGAGAGATTAAGGAAGACCCTATGATATGTTTTCTTAATTTCTTTCTGTTTAGAATAAGTTGTAGTATAGGCTTTGTTAAGCTTGTAATGTGTGAAGTCGTTGCTTTCATACTACTGCACTCCCACCACTTTAAGCTAAATTGCTTTTTGTTTTGGTATATCATGGCTTTGATATCACTAGCTATTTAAGTGAATACATGAATGATTCAAATCTGGCCTCTGATCTGGTAAACCAATCTCTAATAAGCAGTCTTAAAGCAGAGCTGTTTGTAGCTTGCTGACACTATTTTATATAAAGCAGCACAGCACTTTTCTGTGGATTGCCTCAGCTCCAACACATTAGCCAGAGAAATTAACTGTTCTGTTGGGTACTGAAGGGTGGAACATCGGAACTTCAGGCGCAGTAAAATTCAACACTGCATCTCTGTTAACATAGTAATTGCACAAACACACCCCCCCCCCCGCCCAATGAGTAGCATCTGGTCTGACTCCTTTTCTGTGTAAAAGGAAAATAAGCAAAGATTAGAAAGAAAAAGCAGCATCTACCGAAGTGTAGTAATGAGCAGAGCAAGGAAAATGCAACAGCTGGCACAGTGGACAAGGGCAAAGTTTGGAAAGCTTCTAAGTATTTCTGCATTAGTTTCAGCTACAATCTCTCAGTGCATATACAATTAATAGAAGCTACTAATTATACACTTAAACGGTTTCTTTTTTCTTCAGAAAACTACCGAAGCATCTACAAAGGAGTAAGAAGCTAGCCACTCACTCCTTCCAAGTTTTGTGTGCCTGCAAAACCAATCAGTGCCCAAGAGCAGAAGCTAACTGTGGACCAAGTTACAAGACATGCTATTTGCTACAACCTGCCTATAACTCAAGCTCAAGAAATAAGTGCCATAGCTTGCAACTGTACTGTAACTAATCTTATTATGGAACAAAGCAGTAGATTCTTTTCAGAAAGTCAAGAGGTAACAACCAAAGGTAAACTATCAGTTAATCTGTACTGTACTTGAATATTTGCTGGGCCTCCAGGCTTAACTCAAACCTTGTTTTGAAAAAAAGAAAAATCTTACTGAGCAAATAAAATTGGGTACATCTATCTGTAAGAATAAAATCCACGTTGATTGTACCTTTTATTTGTGACAGTTTTCTACTTACTTTTATTTTGGAGAATGCAACGGAAGGTAGAAACAGTATCTTGAGAAGTTGTGGCATTGTCTGAGTCCTTTAATCCTTTATGGGAGATGTCTGCAGCAAGACTGTGTCTACCACTCCAGCTACTCTGACTACACCAAATGGGAAAAACACTTTCCTGTCATCTCCTAAGCACTCTGCTGCCAACCAGCCAGGCTGTGATACTGCTGTAGGTGACTCTTGATTGAAAGTTGCTTTTTCACTCAGTTCTAAACTTGACTGTAAGCTGTGTTCGTTCCATTTATGTTCATATCGAACAGAAATTTCTTCTGCAACTAGTGAAAACTATTCTGCTTCACACAGACACACACACACAAAGACTTGTATTTTTCAAGTAAAAGACCATAGCTGGCAACAAGCAGAGTTTGCAGTTAGACACTAGGTCAGCTTCATTACATGGCTGCATTTTTATATGTTACAAGATAAACATAATAGACTGTCATTTGCCATTCAGTAATAGAAATTCTTAATTGCATCTACTGTTTGACACTATCACCTAATGTAACGTGGAATAAAAATATAACTTCACATCTTCAGTAAAAAATTATCAATCTTGGTTTAACTGAGGAGGTAATAACCTGAGATCCTTGCCTTGTAAATCTGTACTCAAAGTATCAGCACGTCAGAAGGCTGGAGGCTGGCCAAGCACATTTAGCCTGAGATGAGCTCCCTTGGTCAGAGCATGGCGCTGAGCTCATGGGTTTGATCCTGTATGGTCCACTCACCTCAGAGCTGACCTGATGATTCTTGTAGGACCAACTTGGAATATTCTGTGAATTTACAAGCACAGGATGCACAATATGACTTAGAAATGATTATTTCTCTAAATGAAGAAGATGCTAATACTGCAAGAAGCACATGTGGCAGACATGGAATACTCTAACAAATAAGTAAGAAAAGCATTTATTTCTGAGAAGTAATTTAGTACACAATTTTGTACATTTCAAATCAATAATTCATTCTCCCAGCTTACAACTAAATAATTTGCCCTGTTACGAACTATAAATTACAAAATGTCCAAAAGACTACGATTAATTACAAAATACTCTGCTAAATGCTGCATGCACAATACTGCTGGTATAATTAACAATTATTTTAACTGAAGGAACCCAGATATCAGCTAGTTCCTCTTACCATTGTTAAGAATTTAATATGCCTAAATTCTTTCCAATCCTTTCAATCACTCTTTCCAATAGCAGCTATGGCTAAAGCCACATAGAGATTACCTTTTACAATGGGGGTATGTAGCCATGTCTAACTTCCTGCTAAAAATAGCAAGTTTCCTGAAGTGCTTTACATACTGCAAAATTTAAATTCAAAATCGGGGTGCTGCATTAATTCAGCTTGTTTAGTCCTTTTAATGTCTTAGAACTTCCATGAGTACAAATATAAATTTAAAACCAATCATAAGCATATTCAGCAGTTCAAGATTTCTCCTCTGAACCTATGCATGTTAACTGCCCTATTAGTTTTATCTGAACAACAACTGTTTAGGGAAAGATACTAATTTAATAATATTTTCACAAAGTATACCTTTACCTTTAAGTAGTTTTACTATGAACACTCATCACTTTTTTTACTATTTTATTACTGCTACTCCTTCTGTGAGATTTCATACTAGAACTAGAAAACTTATTTTCATATGATCCTTAAAAACAAACAAACATGTGGACATTACTTTTGGCCTTTACTCAAAAAAGTTTTGTTGAAACAGTGTTCTTAATGACATGAATTTTTCAAGGGTGAGAAGTAGTTAAACTAGAAATACATAAGCACCAAAATGGAAAGCTAAAGTTTTCTGCAACTGCAGAACTGTAGTAAATTCAAATTTTGCAAAATGCAGTTCACTGACCTTTTGATATGCATTTTCTTTAATAATTTAGTTAAATACTGCATTATGAAAATTACTATTTTCAGCAAAGGGAAGGTACATAACAGTTCTTTACATTTCCATTACATCGACTCTAGAAGGGTGGCCAACTGCACAAAAAAACCCTTCAAAACACCAAAACAAAATTAACAATCCCCCCAAAAAGAACACTTTCATGGCTGCTACTTTTATAAAAGCATAGTATGTATAGCTTTAGGTTTTCTTTTACAAGTGAAGTCCTAAAAGCAGGAATAGACATTTTTGCTTATCAGAAAAACAATGAGTCTACTATGCCCCCAGAGGTGTTTCCAAAAATACTTTATTTGCTTCAATAAATCAACAGTTCCAGAAAAGGCAGCTAAAGGACTGCTTCTTTTGTTTACATTAACCTAAAATCCATTTGCCAGGCTGACACTATTACAAATCAGACATTATTGGGGATCACTGCAAATTCTTCAACGCATCTGACAAAGAACACTGCAAGAAAAGCCTGTAGTCTGGAATTTCAAACACAAAGTGCAAAGTTTCAGGCTAAAATTCTAACAATCAAATAGAACAAAGCATTAAAATGTAACCATTGCCTTTTTTTCTTTCTTAAAAACAACCAACTGAAACAAACAACAACTGAAACACTATGGCTGTGTTAAAGAATTAGCAGACAGCAACACATTTTTTACAGGTAATAGTGTCTACATAACTGCACATTCTATCTATCCACCCTCAGCAAGAATTTCTGCTTCTGAGTTGATGGCAGTACCCAGAGAATCCAGCATAAAGAGTCTGTTTCTAACAAAGTTTGAAAAGCCAATGTCAACTATAAATTTAACATTCCAGGTATCTTTATGTTGCATGGTATGAGTAAAATCTCAGCATCTATTGTGGATACAACAGAGACAGCATGTCTAACCTTTGGAAGTTATTTCAAACCTGTATGGACACTTAAACATACACTTACAAAGTTAGTCAGTAATCCCTGCCCTCACTTTACATTGTGTGTTGGGGTTCATTAATTCCCTGGAATAACGTCAGTTCTGGGGCACCAGCAGAAAAAGCTGCACTCTTTTTTCCCATATTCACAATGAAAATTCACGAGCATTGTTTTTACTGCCTCTGGAATATTTAAATTCTTCCAAACCAGTCCTCTGAGCCACAAGCCAATGAATGACCTGACACAGATGTCAAAGATGGCACTGAGCTATACTGTGACTGCAGCACAAGGTGGCTGCTGTGAGGCTGAGAACAGGAAAGTTCTGTCACTGAGGGAATAAACAGGCTCAGGACTGCAAGAGCAACCCTCAGTGCCTCCTGACAAGGCAGCAAGAACTGACTAGTGCTTGGGGACATCTTGCTGTCCCCCTGGGAGTGGGCTTTAGTCCCACCAAATTCTTAAGCAACATTCTCAATTTTCAGTTTGATAAAGAAAAGCACAAATCTGGCAAACCTTCCCTTGTAAAAGATTGCAGTTGTGTATCTGTTTAAAGGAAGTGCTCAGCACTAACCCAATTTACCACCAAATACAACACAGGCAACTGTATCCCACCACCTGCAATTTAGTGTAGCCAGCTTTTAAATAAAACCAAAGTACAATAAAAAAAAGAAAATGGGCTCTGTGCCACCAACTCAGATGAATTTTTAATGTGCTATGAAAGAATTAAAGTCCATTTAAGTTGTGCAAATAATTTTCTGAACTGTAACAAAGTCCATACAAAAGGGTATGCAAGTGCATATTTTAAAATAAGTAGCTACAACTGCAAACTACAATTGGATTTAATATCCACTTGGAAATTCTAAACTAAACACAATTAAAAAAAATACATTCTATGGATTGTTGTATTGCTGACTGCCTGTATTTTCCCCCCTTCTTCTACAGCAGAGTCAGTATAGTTGTAGATTGTTTTGTTTACATGCTTATATAAGCTTCAGTGATATTGGCAAGAATATTCTCAGTAGTGCAAATAAACTTCTGCAATAGCTTGCTCATGTGTCAGCTCTATTTAAAATAATGAAACAACATTGCAAACAGTTTTTAAATGAGACTCTGAAGCACATGGCATGCATAGCACAGTATAAATGCATGGTTAAGCTGCCACACAGTTTTCTGAAGTCTGACTTCCTACCTTTACTCTTACTACAGTCCCCCAAAGTAGGACTACAACTTCTCCAAAGTCCTACAAAGTTCAGAGAGCCACTATAAAGGTCTTTGGCTCACTCCTCTGAGTTCTCTTAAGTAACTGCTGTGTCATTCACCCACAGGTGGACCAGGAACATTTTTTAGCCTTCTATGTAAAATGACCACTGAAATGCAAAATCCATAGGAGATGTTTCTAAAACACAGTAAAAAAGTAAAAAAGCACTTAACAGCCAAAGCAGCTCCAGTAACTATTCTGCTAAAAAGTCACTCTACACACTTCTAGTTTTCGTCCTTCAAAAACACTGCTTATGTTGGTCACAATCGTAGGTTTGCTTTTGCTTTCAAGACACAACAATTTTTCTTTAGAATAACAACTGTCTGGATCACAATGTCAAGCAAACTTTGGCATTTCTCCTAATCTCCTGTAAACAAACACTGATCACAAAGTGAAAATGTTAACAAACTCATTACCAAGACAGTAAAAGCGAGTTGTTTCATCTAGTGAAAGATTTGGCAAAAATTCAAACAATTACAATATTGTTTTGCTTTGACACAGTTTAAGATTAATGCTTGTCACTTCCCTTTACGACTTTCAAGATTTGCCAGTCATAGATGTGAATAGTTCCATGGACTGAAAGGAGTGTTGGGAATTGTCCCAAATCTATTCTTTCAGACCACTGCACTGAGTCACCGCACACCAGCTGCTCTTTGGGGACTGCACATATGGGGGCACTGCTGCAGCAGCACAGGCCAAACTCCTTCTCTTCCGTGAAGGTGTGGTGGTGAAATACAAACTGGGGTGGGACCTAGAGGCAGGAGAGGAAAGCAGAAAAGGGAGGGAATTGGTTTGAGGGACAGTAGAGAATGAGAAGGAATTCACAGTTACATTCTTTAGAATGACGGGAAACAAGGAAGAAAGCAAATTTCAGTTAAAAAAAAAATTAAGAGCATGTTTTAAAACATTATTTGAAATTCTGTTTCAACTACTCCAAAAACCAGTACTGGAGAACTGCAAGAGTTTTCTCATGGACTTGTTAAGAAACAATGTTGGAAGGATTTCCTGGTTCCTTATCTGATCCCACTGTAAAATTCTGGTAATCTGCTTCCTCTCTGTGCATCCACTAATTAGGCAACTGAGGAACTGAGGCAGGGCAGTCTGAAGCATTCATTTCTGCAGTAGACAACATGAAAGCACAGAATGGAGAGGTTACAGGGAAAAAAAGTCATGCTGATGAGCACTTAAACATTTTTTTAGAACAAAGAAATAACTCCCAAACACAGATGACTGCCTTACTACATGAATGAACTCTACTGCTGGCAGTGACAGAAGTACAAAGAAAGATTTACTTAAATTAATTCACTTTGTGATTACAATAAAAACTAACACAGTTTTCCTCTACAAAAAAATTTCCTTAGGATTTATACCTACTGAAAAACACATGTAGCAAGACTGGAGTAATGGATACCTTGCAATATCCTCCTAGCTTTAAGATGACATGTAGTTTATCTGCAGTTTTCTTCTTCATATATGGAACAAGCCTCTCTGCAGGCAGCCATTGCTTGCACTGAACTATGGTCATCAGGTAAAAAATAGAAGTGGCATGGAAGTTACCTTTTAGCTGACAACACACAGGAAGGATACATAATCCAATGAAATATTTAAAACACAGCACACTGTATTACACATGTAATTTGTTTTTCATTTCAAGTTTATTAAAACTTTAGCAGTACAAATGATCCAGGTTTTAGATTATCAAAAGACCAAACTGAAGTCCACATCTTTAAAAAAGGCGTTCCCCAAAACGTCTCTAAAACTTTGAGACAATGGAAACATTAAGTCCACAAACTCATCCATGCCTGTCATCATCTGTTCCAGGACTTGTTTCACGATCAGACTTTTTATCCTTACTAGGGGCATGATCTCTCTCCTGACTCTTTGATTTTTGGTTAATTTCTTTTTCTGCTGAGGATCTGGTCTTTTCCTTTTCTTTACTGCTGCGTGAATATGATTTTTTTGCTTCTCTCTCTTTGCTACTTGGTCTCTTTTTTGAGTCTGGACTTCTATCCTGATCTCTACTAGACTTCTTATCTCTGCCAGATTCAGGACTACTACTTTCACGGCTTTTTGAACGCCTCTTCCTTTGGCTTTCACTATCATTCCTCTTATATGAGCTTCTACTTTCCCTATTTGAATACCTCTCTCTGTTTCTGCTTTGACTTTCATCCCTCTCTGAACTCCTTGATTCTCTCCTCCTCCTATTTTCTCTTCCTCTGTATTTATCTGGTGTACCTCTCCTTTCTCTGCTTCTTGATCTTCCTCTCCTTCTTGTTTCTCTATCTCTATTCCTGGAATAGTCCTTACTTCGACTGCGATCCCTGTCCCTGCTCCTTGATCTTCCTCTCCTACCCCTGTCTCTGCTTTTGCTTCGATCCCTTGTTCTGCTGCTGGAGCTGTGTTTTCCTCTAGCATGCTCACGCTCTTTGCTTCTTGACTTGCGTTTCTCCCTGTCTTTGCTCTTCCTATGCTCTTGTTCATTACTTCTTGAGCCTGCTCTTTTACTTCTCTCCTTGCTCCTACTTCTTTCTTTCTCTCTCCCTCTAGAATCATAGTGCTTTTCTTTTTCTCTACCTTTCTCGTGGTCTCTATCTTTGCTTCTTGATCTTAGTCTCTTTTCATCATGTCTGCTGTGCCTGGAGTCTCTTTCTTTACTTTTTGATTTCTCTCTGCTTTTACTATGGCTTCTAGATTTAGCTCTCTTCTTGGCTTTGCTTTTGTTATGTTTGTCATCTTTTTCTGAATTTCTTCTTGTCTCTCTGTCTTTACTGCTGGATTTGTGATCTTTTTTCTTCTCTTTTTCTCCTCTTCGGCTTGGACTTTCAGAAACTTGCCTGTGGTCTGATATTCTTCTCTCTCTACCTCTTCCTGGGCTCTTTTGATTATCTTTCTTGGTTTCATTTATTTCACTCCTTGGAGAGAAAATATACAATTTTTAAAAACTTTTCATTTTCCTCCACTCTGAAAAATTAAACCAGAAGTGAGCCAGGTTCACAACTAAAACTCCACATCAGATAATTTTTATTAATAACTACGTATTTGCAGTAGCATGGTTAAACTCACACGCAATTAAACAATGGAATAATCAAGTCATAACCCTGGCTTCTTGAATGCAATTGTAATTGAAAATCCAAGATAACAGGTATTACTTTTAAATAAACAACAAAAAAAAATTAAGAAGTAAAAATTTTTTAAAAACCCCATATGCACATGCTCCAGAAAGAATAGTCTTACTTGTCGCCTTTTATCCATCTTTCTCCACTAGACACTCTCATTCTTTGAGCTCTTTGCATTTCTTGCCTCCAATGTGGAGGAGTTTCACTGCGCCGGAATCGATCTCTTGACCTGGATCTGGAAGGCGTCCGGTAGCGCTTGGAGGAAAAAAGAGAAAATCCTGTCTTAGTCTGAATTTCACATGCTGTGACACCTAGGCAAGATTTTCACCCCTGGCACTCGGTTCTGTATTGCACCTAACATGACACTTCACATGTATACACCAAGGTTCCACTGACAAATTCTAAACTTACTGAAAATGTATCTGACATTTAACTAAAGCGGGAATACAAAGTCTGATCGAATAACTGATTTTAAGGTAAGGTCTACATCTGTAGTCTGATGAGAGGCTTTCTGCTACTTTCAATTTGCACAAATGTTTGTTTACTAACAATGAAGATTCATATCTTTGACAGGCAATGCAAAAACAATACTTCACACTGGTTAAGAATTTTACTAAAAATTTGAGGGATAGACTTCAGTTATGAAAAACATTTGCTACATGCAGCACATAGCATAGGGCTTCACAATATTGAAAGAGCAAATTTGACAGCTACCCCCTGCCCAAAGGGGAAGAAGCCTTCCCCATCCTCTTGGCACTGATGTTACTGGTTCTGTGTTCACCAGAACCCTTCTTGAGCTAGTTCCATTCACCAATTCAAATATTATCATATTAACTTAAATAAAATATTTTAATGCTTTTTTTCACCGCCTTCTTCTCTTTTCTGTCCTCCTTCAAGCCTCATACCTCAAATAAATTACAATGCACTTCTTCTTTAAAAATGAACTATCCCAACGAATATGATCAGTACCACCAGCAGTGAGACTGTGCTACCACCTTGCTCATTTTGAAGAACAGATTACAAGCATTTACCCTTGGTCCTCTTCCTTTTATTTTCCTTCCAGATCTGGTGACTAACAGTCTTCTCTGGTATGTTGACTGTGAGTTTGATAGATTACTAAAAATAATTTAAAAAGAATGAAAACCAGTATTAAAACCTCTTCAGAAACTAAATAAAAACACACCATTTTATTTTTCAGCAGACAGTAACACCCACACAGTAAAACTTCAATCTGTGACCACAATAATTTTACAAAATTTCCAGGTTTTTCAATTTTTAAAGAAAAAATTATAGACTCAGACTGGACAGTTCCACACATGCTAAATGAAATTATGCCTGTCATTATACATTCTTTACTCACTAAAACCATTTTCAAAGACTAAGCCTTTGTTCTAGGACGAAGAAAACAGTTTCCAATAAATGGAGAAATCTATTTTCCATCCAGCAGTGCTTACAACATGGAACTGTTCAATATGGAAAAGATTCAACATTAGAGTTCTAAAACAGTAATGTGATCATACCACTGCCAGCACATAGTCAGACTTAAACCAGATCTATTACCTCTCTCTTTCCTTCTCTCTGCTTTTTCTCTCCTTTTCTTTCTCATCTACTTTAGGAGGACTTTTCCTCATCAGGAACCGGTTTTCAGGTATAGGAGGAATTTCTTCAGGACGGACAGTAGATAATGGCTGTGCTTCAGTATTTTCATCTTCACTTTCACTGGATGAGCTTTATTTTTGTACAGAAAATATGCATAATGAGTTATTTGGATTAGGGAAGACCCTCCAATCTATTTAAATAATTCAGAAATTCTCTTAATTTAATATACAACGATACCACAAGAATCTCAGAAAACAGAGCTATTTCAGAAACAACTTTTCCCCCCATGATGTATTTGTTCCAAAGTATGTAACAGCAGTAGATTTCTGACCAACACTTTTTCTCCACTTATTACAATGGTGCAACACCAGATGTATACATACTGTCTATTTAGATGCAACTTTTTAGTTCTAATTATTTTGTGTTAAAAACAATCTCAAGGGACTAAAAAATTAAGATTTTACACCAGTATATATAACTGTCTACAGACGATACTAATTTCAAGCAATTTACAAACTTCTGTGAAAAGGGCTTAGGTGCACAGAAACAGTATTTAGGCAGCACTGCCCTAAGTGAACATTTCTTAAATTTCACTGCTATCTTAGAAAAATGTGACTTGCACTGTGTCCTAGGGTGACTTTATGATGCTTCCATGCCCAGTCATCTGTTCTGTTTATGCTGGATATCAGGTTCTGCACCTTAAAGAATGGGTTTGAGAGCAAAGTGGGGGAGAAGAAGCTCAGAATTTGTTATCAGAAGCTGTACCTGCTCCCCTGCATCCTTCCCCTGGACTGTGCTGTTTTATTGTTTAATATTATTCATTTTTTATGCTTGTGAATACTTTGCTTTTTAAAGAAACAATTTTTTCCACTTTTCTCCAAGGAAATCTTTTCCTAAATCAGCTGGGGGAAGGGCCACTTGAATCTGCTTTTCTAGAAGGACCCCTTTAGGAGTTTCCTCCCAAATTTGCCTTAAACCAGGACAAACTGACACTACTTTTATCTCACACTGAACTATAACAAAATTATTAGATTCAAAATAATATTCTCAGAAGCAAGGCTGCTTTCTCAGTTTAATCATCTTCCAGAACTGCAAGAGTTTTGGCATATCAGACCCAAAAAATTAAGTATGTTAATTTATTAATTTTATATTTATTTTTGCTATATCCCTGCATACTACATTTTTTCTAAGTTCCACTGCATATGGTTCAAACTGAATTGTACAGAAGTAAATTTATGGCAACAAACTAGTCCTACCCATTTCCAGCCTACCACTCCAACCTTTCAACTGAAGTCTTAGTTCATTTGTTTACACCTTTACATGCTGCAGTACATAGGCACATGAACATGATCCTTCACGATCATATCAGAAAATTTATTCTTGTATATGGAAGCCAATGATTTCCCAGACTGTGAAACCTGCATTGCTAGTTTACACAAATGTAGTCTGTAGCTATTAAGACAAGAGAATGGTACTGTATGGTGTACATGTAACAAAATATAAAAATCTCAAAACTGACCTTTTTTTGCTTTTCTTTCTCTTTTTCTTTTCTTTCTTATGTTTCTTGGAATTTCTTTTGTGTTTCTTTTTTCGTTTTTTAGATTTCTCTTCTGAAGCACTCTCAGAATCCGACGATGAATCAGAAGATGATTCTGAATCGCTTGAACTTTCTGAGTCACTGGATGAGGAAGATGACTTGTGTCTCTTCTTTTCTTCTTTCTTAGCTTTAGATTAGAATAGCAAAGACACATTTTAATATCAAACACTTCTAAACTAATCTCAGAAAAATCACCCATCTTGTATCTGTCTCTGTATCTTGTATCCTGGTATGGACCAGACTATTGTATCTTGTATCTCTCAGATTCTTATAATTGTGTCGTGAGATTACTTCATCAAAATACTTAAGAACAAATTGACACTTTGGAAAAACATTGTTTCTCCATAGTACAATAAAGGATATGTCTAGAAAAACAAGACATTTTCATAATTTGGATTTATGAAACTTTAAGTCTAAACTGTATACTGTCAAGCACTTGCAGAACCATCTAAGTTTTCTGATGATGTTTTATACAACATAAGCAACATACAAAGAATTCTTTAAAACTTATTTACACATGTTTATAAAAAAAATTCTTTAGCTTCAGGTTTCACCTGACTTCATCAAATCACTAGTAAGAGAAATTTTGAAGCAGAAAATAAGAGGCACAGATTAATAAACCAAGTATTCACTGAATTTAGCTCACTATCCTAATTTGTTGGGTTTTACATTCAGAAAGCAGTGATACAAAGAGTGGTGAAAGGTCTCCTCTTCACAGTGATGTAGCACACTCACTTCCAATTCAACAGGCTGAGATTACATTTCTGGGGGACAACAAGCTAGCTGGAGCTTTATTCACAGAACAGCATCAGAGCTGTGGCATGTACCCCAACAGAAACAATCCTGGCCTACTTTTATGGTAATGCACTTTATGGATACCTTTTTTCATGTTACATCATTAACAAATCCCCACACCGGTAGTGTGGATGAAATTCAACCCCATTGCACTAAATCTCACTTATTTTTCAGCTTAGCATCACAGACCCAAGTCATAGCTGCGTGACAACTGAGATGAGCTCAGCTGGTCAGAGCTTGGTCAGAGCACCAAGGTTTGACCCTGGTAGGGACCAGACCATTCACCTGGTCCATAATTCACACTCCATAAGAGCTGGACTTGATGATTCTTGTGTGCCCCTTCCAACTCAGAATACACTGTAATTCTGTGACTTACACAAGGTGTTTTCCATGTGTTTATTCACAAATCTCGCTTGATACAGACTAAAAGCCTGACAACCCACTGAAAAACTTCCACCTTTCACAGAGCATACTGGCCTTCCAGTCACTTCCAGGTGCAGTACAAACTAGCAAGTACCTTACCAGTTTAGGACAGCCTGCTGAGTGGAATCAGCTTGTTCTCATCAGAAAATTTTAGAGCTTCTTGCAAAATGCTTCCAAAAGACAATTCTCTATGATTCTCACTTTTCTTGTATGTCTAGACCAAGATAATTGCTCTGTGTTCTCAAACTTTTGCTCAACATCCTTATTTTAGTACTATATTTAATAAAAAGTCTCTGCAATATTTTTAGATTATCTAAATACATAAGTATTTACAGAATGTAACAAGTACATATTTATAAAAGAAAAATTAACATTTTTCTAAATAATTTCAATCAAAGGATCTAGGTGTAGGCCAGGTGGCAATGAAACAAAGAACAATCTCACCTCACCTCTAAATACTATGAATACAAAAAAGTATTAAAAAAGTTAAATGTTTCTGATCTATTACACCCTCAGTTTTGGTCCATTCAAAGGGAAAAGATCCTCATATGGCACCACAGTGTTTCTTACATGCTTTCATAATTATTTCATTATTAAATGCAGTGATTTCCTGTATTTTCTTCCTCCTGCATAGGTTTTAAGTGTGTCCAAATGTGTGACAGTTTTGTCTGCATTCTTGTAACAAGTTCAGGTATGTTAAAGTTACTACTTTAAAGTTAGAGTAAGTAATAAATAGAACTGGAGGCAAGTTAGTGGGCTGCTACTACAACAAATATGTGATTCCTAACGTGCAGCAAGCTATCAGTGGGAGATATATTTGGGAAATCCTATGGCGGGTAGGGAGTAAAATGACATGAGGAAAAAAAGCCCCAAACAATAAACAAAACTAAAAAGCACAACTAGTTATACAGCAAAGACAGAGAATCTGGCAAGAGGGTTTGGATGTACTTTCTGGTGATATCTAACTCTCTCCGTCCAGCAGCAAATGCTGTTTTGAGTACTGAACCAACCTGGTACTGTCCAACTACAGATTACAACAGATGAGATCAATCCTAGAACATGAAGGTCATCAAGAAACAGACTTATGTGTACAGTCCAAATGTTTCAGCTCATTACCTTCGGGAGCAGTTTTCAACTCATGACCACATCTGAAACATCCATCACTTCCTACTCTGTTCATTTTGACATACAGTATCTGTCAGATTTGGTGATCATGCTGCATGACACAGACAAGTACTCTTTGCATCTCAGCTGGTCAGGGACTGTAGTAAGTCTTACATTAGCCCCATGGCTTGAAATTAAGAAGTGACCAGACCAGAAAACAGTTGGATTCAGGCATAAAAGTCATAACAAAACATACCATCTTGTAATTCACAGCAATGATATGCCAATAGTTACTTTATAGCAAATCAAATAACCTTATAAATTATGAATGCAGCCATAATCTACCTTAATTGCAGAAAGCACACTCTTACAAGCAGTGATTCTGCAGGGAGATCTGTGACATCAGTGAAAGTCATTAATCAAGTCTAGCACTGCTCCGTGCAGAATGCCCTAGAAATTCACTTTTCATGAGAAATTTTCACTTGAAAGCATCTTGGCTTTCTGCTGATGAGATTCTCCATGGTGACAGGAACATCTTAGATTCTGCTTCTCTTAGAAAATAAGGCTTGATCCAAGCTCTCATACTATGTTCTATTCTGCAATGGCAGAGCAGGACATCCCTTCTAGAAATAAAGACAGGTTCTGTCATATTCCTCTTTAAGAATAGCTTATAGGAACCTATAAAGTGTATGAGCTAAAGGGCCAAATCTAGACTTTTATAATCTAAGTTCCTGTTTTGAAGAGTTACCTTAGAGCAACCTGAAACAAATTCAACACCTTCCAAAGAAGTATGAGTTATCAAATGAAGACAGACTGCCACCAATCTCCCTAACACAGCACTCTAGCTGACATGACAAGTGCTTGCCAGCTTTGTACTAAAATGTAGTGAGTATAAGAAAATTCAAGACAGGAGAAGCTTTGAAAAAAAGTACATGATTGTTCTTTAATGTCTTTTGCATCAACAACTTTTAAGCTCTTGAGAAAACAGACTGCTCTGCAATGCTATACACCTTTTCACCAACCATGCCATCATCTATTACAAGTCTCTAAATATTTTTATAAGCGGCCAGCATGGAAGAAAACAAGCAAAATTACCTCATATGTACAGTTCAACTTTACCTTTGGATTTTGGAATTAACTCTCCACAACTGAGTATGCGTACTTCAGCATAGGGTTTACTAGATGCATCTGTTTTCTGGTTTTCTATTTCTCTCACAACTTCCTGACCTGAGATGACTTGTCCAAAAACAACATGATGCCTGAAGAACATAAACAAAAGTAAGTATTCTTAGCACTTAACTTTCTCAAGGCAGCTCCCAAAGAAATGTAAGAAGAGATACTTACCCATCCAAATGAGGTGTAGGTTTAGTTGTTCTGTTGTTTCCAGATTTTAAATTAAAGAGAAAAACAAAATCAGTATTAGTGAAAAGCAGGTAGCATTCAAATCATATAATCTACACACAGGAGGGTGAACATTATTTTGAGTACACTAATAAAATTGAATAAAACCAAGACATATCAGTCTATGTTTGTGTGCAGTTAAATATATTTAATGTTTATGTAAAACTACCTATTCAATGAAACACTTTATTACATTTTACTGAAAAAACCCCAAAATTGCACATAAATTTTTAGACAGAATCCTCATATAGGATATAATAAATTTCTTCTTATTGAATTATATAAACACTACCAGGAACAGATACAAAAATCTGCAGGAAAAATGCAAATAACCTCTTACACATTAGAAAATAACCAGAAAACTGGAAGAAAAAGTATCTGCATGTAGAGATTACTTGACACAGAAGCAGAACTGACTCTCTCTCTCTTTCCCCCACACTAGCATTACTAAGGCATACATGTCAGTTATGGAAGAGTAGAAAACTGAGATGATTAGAGTAAGGATCATTCAGGAATCCCAAAATAAGGTTTTAATGCTGACACCCACAACTTGTTATGTTAACTAAGGCCATGAAATACGGGTAAGAGTAGAGTGATGTATTTTGAGAATACTTTCTCTACATAATGTAGAATTTAAGAGTCTACTGTAATATATTTTTATAAATTTAAGAATTTACGTTTTACTATAAGTAAGACTGTACTGGAAAACTATTTTGTGATTAGAAAAAGCCCTCTACTACTGTAGGGAACCCCCAGAGCTGTTTTGCCGCCTTCCTGAAGTTAGAGTATTAAGAATTTTACAAGAAACTAACAGGTTTGCTTTTTTGTGCAAGTTAGAACACAGCTACTGAAAACTACTGAAAGCCCTTTTGCACAGAAAATTAAATACAAATAAACACATTAGGGGCAAAAATAAGTACATCTGGAAAATGGCTACTTCCAGGCAAGCTGGTAAAAAACCATCAACTGTGGCTTTGCACAGGAGCTAGTCTTCAATATTTAAAAGGATTCCCTTTACAGCTTACAAATAGCAAACCAT
The DNA here is from genome assembly GCF_036417665.1 of Passer domesticus. Lineage (NCBI taxonomy): Eukaryota > Metazoa > Chordata > Aves > Passeriformes > Passeridae > Passer > Passer domesticus. The sequence goes on from NC_087483.1 coordinate 24,159,124, forward strand.
ATACACATTTCAAGACATTTCAATACTTACATAAAGAACTGTGAACCATTTGTATCTTTCCCTCGGTTGGCCATTGAAAGGAGAAATTCTTTGTTGTGCTTTACAGCAAAACTTTCATCTAAAGAAAGTGTTTTCAGTTACTTTTTAAGCATACGATATATGCTTAAGTAAATGCTATCATCTAAGTAAATGAAACCTAATTAAATAAATCTGTTAGTCACTTGAATGAAAAGTTGTATTAAAAATGGACTAAAAATAGCTATTTTTAAAGCATCATTCTGTTCATTCTATGTAACAAGGAGAAATATGAATACAATGGTTTATAGCCTCAGAGGAAAAAAAAATTAAAATTTAGTATTCTTGCACAAAAGATCTGTCTCCTACCAATGTTAGCAGAGATGTTTAAGTTGTTGTTCTATTTTTCTTTGGAACAAAAGCTGTGTATTAACTTTTAATAAATCCCTAATTTTCAGGCATTTTGTTGTTCTGGTTTTTTGTTTGGTTTTTGGCTTGTTTTTTTTTTTGTTTTTTTGGGTTTTTTTTTAGTACACACAGATAGTTTGATAGCAATCCCAAACAATTTGTTTGTCTGACAGACAAATGAATTTATCAAGTTAGCCGTTAAGAAAATGAGTTTAACTAGTTTAAGTTCAATGAATCCTACTTCTTATGAGCAAGGAACTGTTAATAGTTCAAACTAAATCCCAACAAAACTATGAAATGAAGTAAGTGTAAAATGTAATCACTATTCTTCATTTAAAACACCTGTAAGAAATCATCCTCTCCCTTCTTTCCCAAAACAGCAAAAAGGCTTTTGAGGGAAGGAAATTCTGCATTCATGAGGACATTTGTTCAATACTGTTAGGATACAGATGGCAAGAGGAAGTATTAACAAAGAAATGTACAATATTCATAATGCTACTGTCACTAGCCATGAAAGGGATGGTCCCACTCACTCTCTAATCACTTGTACAACAGCATCAAATGTCAATCTAATCCTGTGGTGCATTGGTTAATTGAGCAAAACTTTTCACAAATTCAGTTCCATACTGTGACCAGCCAAGTTGAACAGGCAGCCCAATACTGTCAGAAGGTAAGTGGAGGTTGTGCTCATTTTTCCATCTCTCCCAGCCATATATTTCCTCAAATCCAGCTACTCACTGGTGTTGGTTCTTATGCTTGCCAAATTGGATCCACTCACTAACATGGGAATATATATATATATTTTTTTTTTTGCTGCAATCATCTTTAGGCATTTTAGCAAGCTGAATCAGGCTAAAGTTTGATCAGAGAGCCAGTGCAAGGTAAGGCCTCCTCCCTTTTTTGGCAGTTGCAAACTTCATTCCACTGAAGACCTGATATAAATTTGCAGCCTGGCCCAACTACAGCAGTGAACAATTATTGTGTGAGCTGCAAGCTTGGACAACAACCAATGGCAAAAAAAAGTATCCAGGAGGGGAGAGGGGCTTAACCTTGCCTGGGTGGCAACTACCCAGCACCTGGGCTTAGGTGTAACACAACAACTGCTCCAACAAACAGAAATGCTCCACTACATTCTGGACAAACACAGGCTGAGAAACGCAGCAAGTGTAACTTCTTCTGCAACACCGCCTGAAAAGAACCAGGACTGTGAGAAAACAAAAAGCTCTATCTTTAATTCATCTTGGGTTCAGGAAAGCAGGGCTCTTTGCAAGGAAACGCAACCCCATCAACACCTTTCTCCCTTTCCCTCAAAGAGAAACCAGCTTTTAAGCTGAGCAAGCAAAAAATAGATATCTAAAACCAGCAATAAAAAATGTATGTCTGGTGAAAGGGACAAATACAAAGGAGTTCAGTTTTAGTTTTTCATTCATTAAAATGGTTCATGTCTTAAAAGTAAAATAACTTAAATGGGACAGTCAAAGGCCTTCAACACCAGACAAAATCTTCTTAAAAAATGGAATTCAGGTTTACAGAACACATACTACAGAACATAAAAAGGTGACTGTTTACTTTAACACCAAAACAGAACAGGCTGATAGAACTCTTACCTTCAAAAAAGCCACCATAAATGGATTCTCCTCCTCTGCCATTTCCTTAAAAGAGAAGTGACAGTTAAAGTAGTGATTAAAAGAGTTACATTATGTGGAAGGTACTTCATAATACTGATGTAACTGCATCCAAGTCACTGACATTATTCTTTAAGATATGCAAACACAATCAAGATGCATCTTTGTAATCCAAAAGCAAAAAACTTGGAAAACAAGAAAGGTGTTTCCCTTTTTTCTTTATTTCCCAGCAGCAGATAAAGTATTTTTTTCTCATGCTTCAACCTTTCAATAGTAGGTATTTAGCTCTTGGAATGATTGAGATAACTTGAACAAAAGTGTGTGAATGCACATACATAAGTTTATGATACAAGTTTTCATGGAAAGGTTCTCACACAGAAGAAAGGGGGGAAAGCAGGGATATCTGTCAGAGAATAATTAATTTAAGTAAATGGTTCTATATAGAACTTTTGCAATGTTTTATTATGTAAGTGGCAAATTTTCTTTAAGATTCATGTCATACCTTCACTGAAGTCACCTCCTTGGATCATAAAATCTTTCACAACCCTGTGAAACAGACAACTTTTGTAATGCAATGGCTTTTGGGTGGACTTTCCTGTACCCTTTTCACCTAAAGAAGAGAATGAACAAAACCAGAAATTACTCTCTGCATCTACAGAATCTTCCTTACAAAAACAGTTCTATATAAAGCACTCAACCAAAATTATCTTCTGTGCTCTGAAAAACTGGCTTGTGAGGCAGACACTTACCTGTAATACCAGTAAGAAACTGGCATTTAAGAAAGCAGTGCAGAAACTACTTTCTGTCTCTACAGCTATGCTAGAAGAACTCCTTACTGACATTAGTATACAACTCTGGTCACTGCCAAGCAGACTGACTGAAGCTAAACATCCAGTTTACATGCATGACAACTGCTATGGCTCAGAAACGTGCGAGAAACAATCAGACCTGTAGTTAAAACACAGCAAGGTTAAGGTACCATAAAAATTTGTAAGAAAGCCATAGAGGCAGGGGGAAGGAGGAGGACTCTCATTCCCTCCCCTGCTCACGATGACAATTGCAATCTTCTTCCCTTGCATCAGCTCTGCCATTTAAGCAAACTCTGCTTCAGCTACAACACAATGCTCAAAGAGAGAGGATTTCTGCTGAGTTAGCAAGATGAATGGCTCATGGTGGGTCCTGTGAAGGTAACAGTAAGGTAATCAATGGGACTTCTCAGGGAAGACCACTTCCTCTTCATGCTGGAAAGACATCTTCCTCTAATCTTATTCTGAGCAATTAAACTGGCAGCTTTTGTCAAGGGCAGTTGACTCTGAACTTACAGACTGGTGTCTCCATATGGATTTGAACAGCTAGAAAAAAACCCACTTTTGATAGGAACTCTGATAAATGTGAAGCTATGTATGTTGCACTAACGTGGCACATGCCAGGAAAACATGGAGCTGTTGATCCCTGTTTTATGAAGACAGCACACACTTTTCAAAACTTCCAGAAAGAAAGATGAGTAAGGAAACAGAAATTAAAAGTTTTAATAATTTGCTGATGATCAATAATAAACTTTCTGCATATTTGTCTCACTATTCTTATATGTGTTAAGGCAGCACAATAGTTCAGGATCTGAATTTGATTATGGACGTCAGCAACAGAGGATGAACTTAGTTATACTTGTTGCTGACCTGAAACACTGCTGCAGACTTCAACTCACAAATATAAGGCAGCAGTAGGGAGTAACACCTTTATTCAATAATTTGACCTTTGGACAGTTGACAGCAGATAAAGAATGCCAGTCACATGTTAACATAGTCACAGCCATTAAAAATTATTAAAGTTCAAATCTGTTAACAAATTTTGATAATCTGATTTTGTGCCAGTAAAGCTACTGTCAGATCAGATAATGCCTACATTCCTGCAGACATCCTCAATGGTGTGCTGCATGATCTAGTTAACAGGAATGTAATCATGTATCCACACCTGATTCAGATCATATTAGTACTGCTGAGGGATTCACTATTAACAGCTGCAAACTCTTGACCTGAAAAACAACCAAGCTGGAAGGAAAGGAAGCAGAAAAAGCTAAAGACAGAAAGCAGATATGCTATTTATGTATTCACCGAGTTATTCTTGTGACAGTAAACTCAAGTTTTGCTAAGCTCTCAGCATTTGCAACAAAAACATGCAGTCCACAGGAAAGTAATTCTGTTTGTAAATGTTTCCAAGGGAGAACCTCCTGAGTATTTTCCTCAAGAAATATACTTTCAATAGGAGCAGAAATTACCAGTGTCCATCAAGAAATTAAAATAACAGAAAAAACAACTGACGAATAAAAGCATCACCTTTCAAATTCCACAAAGTATCATAAGACTGAAACATAAGTCTGCATGGTTGACCTCTTGTTGGCTACCTTTCAAGACTGGATGATGTTATATAATGTGAACACTAATATCTGTGCTAGTAACAGAAAATCAGCTTACTGTGCCTGTATTTAAAGTTGGTTAGTATACGCTCCCTGAACACACTAAGCCAAAGCTACAACTGCTTTGACTCTACATCATATGTGTAGGATCATATGTGTGCCATCAGCTAAATACTCAGAGGTGTCAAGGACCAATGCTGAACTTACTTTCATATTTAAGAAAATGTCATGAATAATAATAGACATCAAACTAGTTAAGATGACATTACATTAAAAATTACAGATTAAATAGTAAAATCTACAAACCTGTGCAAAGGCAGCGAAAATTCTCACATGTCTTTGGACACACATCTGAAAATAATTCAAAGACCACTCTTCCAGCTAGAAAAATAAAAAAACACCGTATTTATTGTGAAGTTAAATGGTACTGTTATTATTCCTATACATATCACATGAATATCATGCTACTGAATTGATACTTTAATTTTCTTACCGGGTACATTGTTGATGGCTATGTCAAAAAAGCAACGAGGTCTCTGGACCTTTACTCCCATGGCTTCAGAACTCTAATTACTGTAAGCAATAAAAATAAAATTTAGTTTTCCCTTCTGTGTACTGAAATCACGTGTAACTCAATACAGGTGTAAGTCAATACAAAAGTCAATAAAAACTGCAGAAAAGCAAACACAGACAGCAAAGCTTAGCATTTTTTGAAGTTCAAAAAACACCAAGTACTTTAGGTCATTTTTAAGTGTTGTAGCACCGAATCACTGATTTTCTTCATGTCTGCTGCAATAACATTAAATTTAAACTTGAGTGCCATACTTCAGGTGGGGAAATACAAAAGGAAAAGATACTGTGAGATATGGGCAAGACTTCAGAATTCAATTTTCAAATTTCAAAATTCAGTATTTCCTGGATTCCTGTCATGGCAGTTACCAGGCATTGCTCCAATTAGGATTCAAATCACTCTTGACAAAAATAATACAAAGGTGCAGCTGTTCCACAACTGCTAAGTACAATTATTTTGGTTTTTCACTGCCTTGTTTCCTTTTATGTCATTCTTTATCTCTTAGGACACCATCTCTGGTATCATTCAAAAGACCTATAGATGCATAGAGCTGCTTAAGGACATGGTTTGGTTGTAGATTTGGTATTGTTAGATTTACTATTGGACTCAATGGTCTTAGAGGAGTTTTTCCAGCCTAAATGATTCTGTGATTCCTTATAGAGAATTTTACAGCAATTTTTGCCTTATACTGCATAAATCCTTTTATTTTTGTGTAACAAGCTATGTCTTAATTCCATTTGCCTCTCCAACATTCCAACATTATGTACAAACATATTCTTTTTCTTTTCTAAATCCCTATCCTCTCTGAGTTACTTCAGACTTGGGAAAAAAACCCAAACAGTGACACCAAAAGGATCTGTAAGACAGGAGTATCTTTTCCAGAATTTGGAATGTAATCCATACATTTTCAGTCCTAATTATTTTTTATTGCCACAAAACATGGCTCAAATCTAGCTGACATACTGCACACATCTCTCCTAAAGCTTCACCACAGAACATCCTTGAAAAATTCAATTGTCACCATCTGCCACTCTCAGCATATGACCAAGAGGCTGTAAAACCAAGACAGCAGTGTAATCATGTTAGCCTATATCCTCTCTACTTGTGCTGTCACTCCTAGCATTTTGCTAAGATTACACAGCAAAAATCACAGGAACCATGCAGCACTGTTTAAATTAAACACAACTCAGTAGTTCATTATTCATGAGACTTTCAGCATGAGAAGATTTAAAAAACAACGCACAATCTCACTAGATATTCTCTAGGTGTGTAACAAATACATTCATACAGACAAGCCAGATCCTGGTCCAAAACAGCAGGCTTGAATTGAATTAGTATTTCTCTCCTATTAGTACAACCAATTTTGTAGCCAGCAGAGAAGCAGAGAAGATGTCCACAGCTGAAAACTCTGATGCCATCAGGTTAGCAGGAGGCTGCACAGACTGGGAGCAGTGCAAGGAAGGCAGGGTGTGGCCGAGGGAGGGGAGGAGATGCGAGGGTGTGGACAGGCTGCTTCCAGAGCTGACCCCAGCCACAGCACAGGCACCCCCTGTCAGGGGCAGAACTGACCACTCAGCTGCACGGGGATACTTCTTCCAACAAAACCTTTCACAATAAATGCTGTAATAAATATTGTTTGGTGGTAGAACTGCCAGTTTTAACTGAGCTGAGACCTCTGAGGATCATCAGTACCACAACTGATTGGCTGCTTGTACTCAAACTTCAAGCATTTAATTTTAATGCTTAAGTGAGAAGGAATTTCCTGCTTTACAAGCAGTTTGCTTGAGAAATGTAGAGGTATGCCTTAACATTTATACACAGTATTTTAGCCAAAATAAATGACAACTATCTTAATATGTGACACGTGAAATAATTAATACGTGACATGTGAAATAATATGTGAAATAACTTTTATTTCAAACACTGATAATGACTAAAGCTACGTTGCAAAATAAATATAAATATATCTATGTCAGTTAATTTTTAACTCTGTTTTGTAGAGAATGGGAGAGAAAAATCAGAAATAAAGACTTCTACCCAACTCCCTATCCCTACCAAGTTTTCTCAATTTGATGTTTTTCTACTTTTACATTGTTTCATGAACAGTGGAACAAACAAAGTTAGTCCATATTCTAACCATTACCTCCAGTGTACCCTGCACTTTCCCTAAATCCCCCAATAATATCCCCTAAACACCAGCTGCACCAGATTCTAAATGACAGGTATGGCAGTGGGTCAGAATGAACCCCCTGAACAGACACCAGGCCAAGCAAACGTATCTCACTCTCAAGCTCATGGTGCCCAGAAAACCAGGCTAAGCTATCAGTGACATTTATCCTACCCACCTCTCAAGTCAAGTGAGCGTTTCTTCTCCAATAAACTTAAGTATCCTCTGCACTGTTATTTCAGCCAGACCTTTTCCTGATGTGCTACAGGGCAAAGTACCAAGTTACAAATGGTCCTTACAAGTAATAATTTCTATTCAAGTAGTAACACCAAACACAATCTTCTACATAATGATTGTTCAAAACCTGTCCATATCGAAAGCAAGTACAGGGGGTCTGAATGTTAAATACAAAATCAGCAAAGAAAACCACCAAAAATATGCCAAAAATAAAGTCAGAAAATATCAACAATCGAGTCAGAAAATCACAAGCTCAGTAGCACTACATATCTGATAACAATAAGGCTTAAATGATTTGTGCTATTTCTCCCTCAAAATTTCTTTTCAGTTAGAACATGGATATTCTTAACCCTCAATACCCTGCATTTTTTAATGGCGAACTTGATGGAATTTCACTAGTGAAAGGAAAACGAATTTGATGTCAACCCAAAAGATGCTTACTATACATACATTCAAAAAATGCATATGCAGGACAACCTCGGTAAGTCAGTTCACTTTTTCCTACCAAAACTCAAAGAAAATATCAGCCCAAGTACTACTCTGAAATTTTCAAATTATTCATCATTCTCAAGCACCTTCTGTTTGAAAAGGCTCTTACTAAGTCTAAGTAGAACCTATAACCAAAAAAATAAGCCCCAAAGCCAACCAAGCACCTAGAATATCATTTCAGCATATCTAAAAAAAGGGTTTGTTTCTTTTATGTCTGAAAGGAGAATTACAGTTCAGCTTAGAGCATATTGGTATTTGTTGATGATTACACCAAAAGTACTCAGTCTCGTCAGAACAGCTGCACCCACAACCAACATTTCACCAACTGTGTCCCTCAGGGTTTACATTACTTCACACCTCCATCACTCATTATTTTGTTTAAATATTTGCAGGATAAAGCTGGCCAGCTCAAGCCCAGGCTGCCAGCAGCTCTATTTCTCCAAAACTACCTGTGCCAATGGAAAAAGATAACTACCCCAACTGTTCACAATCCACCAGGGATTATCACTGATATTTGCTGATATGTTTAAAAAACACATCTTGTGGAATTTTATTTCCAAAATCACCTGTGCTAGCAGGGATCTGGTAATAATACTTTTTAACATGTACTGGAGCCTTTTGACTGAACAGGTTAGAAAGCACTCACAGATGCACATCAACTGAGTATCAGCATGTCATGCATCCCAAAGAAAGTGACAGCAAGCAGCAATACAGCAGTATTTCCTTGTTTTACAGGAGGGGGAAAAACAACATTCTTTATAAGTGTGCTGAACTACTGATTTGTTTCAGTCCCAGTACAGGACAGAATAGTAAGCAAAGACAGATTTAGCAGGAAAAAGATACATTGTGTCCTGTTCCTTCACTTGCTCCCCTGTCATCACCAATTCTTCCATATTTTTAATTTTTCCTTTACCTTGCCTTTGAATGTGCCTCCTTCATCAACTTACAATTACCTGCACTGATCTTCATCCAATGTCCAAACAAAGCAAACTATGAAATACATAAATTCACATTCCTAGCATTTTGTTTCACACCATCTAAAGGCAGCAAGACTAAACTACATTGCTACATATTTCAAAGACAGCCATGCAGAATCTCCAGAAATGTACTTTAAAGCAAAACTTTGCATTCAGAAAATGCAATTGCACAAAGTGAACACAGAACATGTATTCTTTAAGGCTGTGGTTGCAGTCACTTGAATATAAATGTGGGCTGATACTACAACAGAGGGTTCCTACACCCACATGTTTAGCCTGCAGACAAGAGGCTACTTGGCTGCATAAGAACCTTTCCTCCTCCCTCCACAGGATGATACAGCAGCAGCACATACCAGCCCAAAGTGATGGCAGAGGCACAGACTAAAAATGTTACAAGCTCTTTCCAGTATGGATTAAACTAGAAGTAAATTTATGATTTTGAACCGGGAGACATGAAAATTTTTTCATAGATCCATTCCTGTAACAGAGCTTGCAGCTGTGTGAGCATGATACCAAAAATAAGAACAATATGTTTCACATGAACGTGAAAAACCTTAACAGATCAACCCTCTATCTCCATAATTTCCTAAGCATTTTTCCCTAAATACCACCACCTTTTCCTCTGTGCTTCATGATCTCAAAACTCTGAATTAGCAGCAATGACATCTAAAAAAATGATTTTTTTTTTCATTTCATTAATCAGCAGCACAGGATTTTTGTTGCCAAATTTAGGAATAATGAGCTACACTAGAACAAATTTCAGATTTAGGATGACGTCTTTGCAATCAGATGGATTTAACACACCTATAAGAAAGAAAATATTTGCTTTCTACACAGCTCTATGAAATTTATGTAGGAAGATTTTCAAGTAATCATTAAAAATCATGCATTAGAAGCTTTCAATCTGACAGTCCCTTCAAAAAAAAACCATCTATAAAATAAAACTTTCAACATTTTTGCAGGCAAAAAGGGATTCACAAAACTTTTCACCAGGCCTCCTCTCTACAACAATGTTAAAAGTATTTACTGGACTACTGACATAGGATTTGTTTCCCTCTAAAATAGGAAATCAGACACCTGACAATATCAACTGTTGTCTTCTACAGACATGAGGCAAGAGAGTCTTTAGAAAATATCACCCTTAGATAGGTCCTGACTAAATATGCAGTACATAATCCTAACCCTAGTGCACCAGTAAATCATTTATACCACTTTCAGTATGATTTCTTGCAATTACAAACATGAATTTCTTCTTGTACTAAAGTATAACAAATGCACACCCAGTTTTAACACCCCAGCTGGGAGAGCATAAAATTCAGCTGAGAAGGTAGTAACATTCTGAAACTCTTTACACAGAAATACAGGTTCCTACTGGATCATCCCCTTTATTTTTCTAGAAAAGGGATTCCTATAATGAAAAATGTTAAAATATCCAACCATGCTCTTGTCACTTGCAACTAAAAATTGATGTTGTCAAGTCTTAGTCATGATTTTCTATTATCTAATTTATACGTAAAGTACTTTTTCTTCTGATTTGTAAAAAAATACAGGTGTTTTCTGTAAGGTCTGTACACAAATAAGTGCACTTGTTGGTGTGAATTTGAATAGGTCTGGATCCATTACCTTTTATTTTAAATTTTAAAAAGTGCTAATAAGAAAAGGCAAGAGTATGCCTTGCATGAAAGGAGGAAAAAACCTTTTACAGGGTGTAATCTCCAAGTCATGCAAATCCCAAAATTAATTTCAGCAGTGGAATCCTTTCCTACCTGTTACTGAAGGTGAGAGTAAGGCAAGACAACCATGCAGCAGTAAGAGACAGCTCTGGATGTCGACCCATATTTGTCAACCAGAACCAAAAAAGCCTTGCTGTTTCATGTTTTATTCTCATGTTCCACCCCTTTCCCTACTCCTCTAGATCCCTTCTATGCTTCATCCCAGCCTCTGACCTAAACCTCACTGCATTAGAGGATGGCCACATTTTTTTTCCTGGCACTCACTGACTCTCTTCCAAATGGAAGCTGGCTCCTAAATTACCATCACATGGAGGATTGAACTGGTAGTGGAGAAATTATGCTGCAACACAGTAAAATCCTCCACTCCATAACATATTCTTCCCTCTAAATTCCCTCATAATCCCCAGATTTTCTCCTATGAGGAAAAAAACCCAAATCTTCTCTTGATAGCAGCTTGATGATTGCTAGCTAACTAAAGCAATAATGTTTGTTTCACAGAAGAGGACTGAAAGAATGGGAAGTCTTAATGAGAAATGTAGTCCCAAAGGGTGCTCTCAGAGAACTACTGATGCTATCCTTTTTATGCTACTCTTCAGATCTACTGCACCTACAGGAAACTACATTATTTCAGAAATATTTATAAATAATTTTTATAAACGGAAAAATCAAGCTCTGTGAGCTCAGACAAACTAATGCTTCATAAATCATGTCTAACCTACAAACTGTTACCATATTTTTATCGTGACAGCACCTAAAAATCTGAGTAATGCTGGACCCCAATGCCATGGGAATAGTGAAACAAAATGGCGGGAAGAAGATTTAAAAAAACCCAACAACATAAAACCATACCAAAAAAAACCCCCAAAAAACACCTAGTAACATTTATCCTTGTCCAAAGAACAGCCTGTTCTGCTGACAATATAGAAAAAACCCATGAAACTTCCAAAATATTCTGTCAGAAAAAATACATCAAGATAATATTCTGATGCTTCTCTTAAATCAGGTCTCACATGAGTACTAAATATAATTAACTTATCCAGTCAAACATTAGGAAACTACTGGCCAAAATGACTTTATCATTATTTATACATTTTCTAATTGTGACTGAACTTAAAGGCAATGTTTAGCACTACAACAGATATTCTGTCCAGTTTCAGTGAGCTATTTCTCTTAAGTCTCTTTAAGTCTCTCAAAGCCTCTTCAAGGCCTCAAAGTACAGCCATATATACGCAATACTTCTCGTTTGGTCATGGCTGCAAACAAAATGAGCCTGAAACTCAATACTCATAGAAATCTTTGGAACGCCTTAAGAAATCCCTAAAAGAGGGACAGAGGAGTCTCCTGCCAGACATGGTAGCTCCTACAGGCTGCACTTTCCTAGGAGAGGCCTGCAGAGGGGAGAGCATGTGGCACGCAGACAGCCCCGCTCCTTCCTCGTCTAGGGGAGGAGGGAAGACTCATTCAAACTCTCCAGGCAGCAGCCGAGCCCGAGCAGGGCGCTCGCTGCGGGCACAGACCCGCGGCTGGCCAGGGCCTGGCCGAGCCGACCCCCGGCGCGATGTGCGCCAGGCCCCGCGCGCCGCTTCACCCACCCTGCCGCTCCCGCCCGCCTCGGGCCGCACTCGCAGCTCCTCGCACCCTTCCCTCCCAGGGGCCGCCCTCACCCGGGATGCGCCGGGCGCCGCGGTCTGCCTGCCTCCCGCACACGGGCGGCCGGGCCTTGCCAGGGGCTTGAGCGGGGGGGCAGCGCGGGCGGCCGCCCCAGGCCCGCTCCGAAGCGGCGGCCGGGAGGGGCCGGAGCTCCTACCCGCGCCGTGACCGCGGCTCAGGCCCCGCGGGGTTGCGACCTCCTCCTCCACCGTCCGCCCGGCCCCCGGCGCGGCTCGGCCCCCGGCCCTCACTCGGCCGCGGCGGCGCCCGGCGCTGCGCGGCGGCGCGGGCGGCACTCACCCGCTGGCGGCCCTTGAAGCCCCGCGCTGCTCAGCGCCGCGCTGCCGCCATGTTGGAGCTGGTGCGGCACGGACTGCGTCAGCGGCGGACAGGGCGGGAGCGGCGAGCCGGGGGCGGGCGGGGGAGCGCGGCGGCGGCAGCGGCGGCGCTTCCCCGGCCCGGGCACGGTGCGAGGGGTCGCGGGCAGCGAGACAGCCCAGCCCGGCGGCGTGGGCCGCGCGCGAGGAGCCCGGCGGCTGGGGGAGGGGCTCCCGCCTCCCGGGCTCGTCAGCGGCGCTCCGCCCCCGCCGCGGCCCCGCCGCCCCGGCCCGAGCGGCCCGGCGCGGGAAGGAGCCCGGGAGGCCGGAGCGCCGCAGGTACTCGGGCCCTTTCCAGCCAAAAGTCTCTGGAACAGTGCCGGTCTTCCCCGCTGAGCCCGCGAAATGGCCAGGGGTTGGTAAAGGAACCGTCCTGCACGGTGCTGGAAGCGCAGGGTTCCTCCGGCGGTGCACCTCGCTGGGGCTTGTAAAGAATTTAAACGGGAATTTAGGCCAACTGTGCAAAAAAAAAAAGAGTTACTGATTATAGTGTCCCATATGTATGTATTGCAATTCAAAGTTAATGTATCTAAAAATTAAGGAATGAAAGTTTATGGCAATGCCTGAAGTTGTGAGCACCTTCTGAATTAAGGAAGACTGGCACTGAAGTATGTACCTCCTTTGATGGGTTTTAATTCAAACCAGTAGGCTTTTGGGTCAGTAATCACATACATAATGGGAAGTAATGCAACTTATGTGACTGGCTGATGGGAAGTTTGTTAGAAGTAGAAAACCCAATGATCTCCTTATGATCTTCTGAAAAAAAAAAAACCAAACAACAAAACCTATTTAAAATGTGAAACTTACACCTGTGAGTTCTGAAATCCTGAAGAAGCTGATGAGTGGACATCTGTTCAGTAAATCAACACTGGCTTCAGCACAGCATGCTTTGTTAAGTCTTGCTTTCCTCCCCTATGTTTTCAGTTTATAATTTAACATCATTTTATCTAGCATTTTTAATTTGATTTAGGCATTTTATCCAAATGTACTTCACAGGTCAAAAGTGAAAAGTTCAGCATCTTGTAAATGAAAAACCTATGATTTACAGAAGTCTCCTTTATATGAACATGGAATTGTTTTCTGCTACAGTTTTCCTCTCAGATGCCTTGGAATTGCTATGTGAGTTTGCACAAGGCCTGACATTCTTGAAAGAGGGACTTTATGTGCCACCCTTTGAGCTTACCTGACAGGGTTTGGGTTACTTGCATGCCTGTGTGAACTGGAACTGGGGCAATCTGGAATTTGTTAGCAAGATGATACAGAACCTGTCCAAGTTATAAATTCCACAATTACGAAAGTTGTAACTAATCCAGTTTAAAAAAAAATACATGCTCTTTTTCTAAAATAGCACATACCTGTGATAAATAATTTAGGGTCTATTCTTTTTGTTTGAGTTCCATATTCATAGGTATCCAATATATTAGGAGATGACAGAAAAAAACTAAAAATGCAAAACATTTGATAGACAGCTGCAATACAGCTGGTCAGAACTAGTCATGGTCATAGTCCTAAATCTGCTTTTTGGATGGAATATAGAGCAATCTGAGATTCTTATAATTCTTTCTAAATGTCTTTGCTGCTATCAGTGGTGGTGAGAAAAGGTCCAGGAAGATGACCTGGAGCTATGTATATTCCACATAAGCAACACTTCTCTCCCAAAACTCATAATTTTAAATTTATTGTTGTTGCAAAGCATTAAAAAATGGTAAAATAAAATAACATTAACTGCAGTACAACAAAGCTTAGCTCTTCAACTCTACCCTTCCGAACTTCAGTCCCTTTGTGCTTTTCCTAGTCAGGGAAGGCTTTCCCCCACTTCAGAATGAGTTATAAAAACGTTGCTTTATTTAATATGCAGTAGTCAGTATGAACCTTGGACCTTTTTAATTATTATTTTTATTTCCTTTGGAAAGTCGTAACTGGCTGGACTTCTCCCTTTCTCCCTTCCGGGAAGCGCCGTGCCTGGGGCATGCGCGCGGCCAATGGCGGTGCCGGGGCACGTGGGCGCGGGAAGCGGCGTCCGGCTGCGCCTGGGAAGCAGGAAAGCGAAGGTAAACCGAGAGCTTCTGCTCGGATCCGGCCCTGCGGAACTGCCACTGGCTCCTTTGCGTTCTCGTTTAACCGCGCCGGCTGGTGGAGTTTGCCGTGTGACGAGCCCGCGCTGAAGGCAGCGCTGGCAGCCGCTGCCGCCCCGTGCCGGCCGGCAGCTGGGCCGTGCCCGCCCGCCCGGTGCCTCCCGGTGCTTCCCGGCCTCCCGGTGCCTCCCGGTGCCTGCCTGCCGCCCGCCCGGTGCCTGGGGCGCGCCGGGAGCGCCCCTCAGCGGTGCCCGCGGCCCCGGAGGCGGGAACGGAGTCTGGCCCCTCCGGCGGCGCTCTCCCCTGCCCGCGCTCTCTCCGGGGCCCCGGTGGCAGCGGGCGGGCTCTCCGGGCTCGTACCCGGGGCCAGGGGTGTTGCGTTGCCCGCGGCTGGGCTCACTGAGGCGAGAACGGTGCCTGTACTGCGCAAGCAGCTCTCTTAAGGCTTAGTTACTTAAATCTCTCGCAGTTCTTGGGGAGTGGTGAGTGTCCGCATTTTCTGCTTTTTGGGAGATTCCCTGGCTCGCTGTGTTTTGTAATACAGACTTGAAAGTGCTTATTGCGTTTCAATAATAATTTTAAAGACCTTCTTGTCCTTCTAGTGTGTGTTTTGCATGGTAAGTAGGACATCTTAGAAATAGTTCTTTAAGTAGAGCCAAATTTCTCGTTTTACTCTGTGTAACTGTTTTTTTGAAAATATCCAGTGTTTTCTATTGATGAACTTTTTGAAAGATGCTGGAATTTACTATGATTTAAAATGGTATAAAAGTTTGTGGTAATTCACTTGCATCTTCTCAATGGAATAGAGAAATGTTTTGAAGCTTCTTGCAAACTGTTTTAGATAGAGATCCTGGTTCCCCATCAGTAGGATATGCAAAGTCTTTTGCAGCACGAGAAGGGGAAAGGATGTGTCATGTGGATTTACAGGCAACTGAGTCTGTAGATGTTTATATTTACTTCAGGTATCTACTTTATCCTGACTTCTTGCAGCTTAGCTTGCCACTAATGTAAGAAGTAAATTCTTGCTAAAGGCAACTACCATATGAAAAAAAAAAGTAGTATCTGAAAAGGGACTATGAAGCAAATCATTATTATAAAAAGTACTTAATACATAGTATGTGAAAAATTTGTACCTTTTTTGTATTCTTTAATTTTGAATAGGAAAGAAAAGATTTCTTATTATAGCAGTTCATAAATTAAAATTACTTCATTTTAGCTTTGCTTGTATCTGCCCCAGTGTCAGTGACAGCAGTGTGGTGCAATATGCTGTACAGCTTTTTGTTTGAGGAAGAGGACTGTACAGATGTCAAAGGAAATCCACCTATATCCATCTTTCTGGAATGATCTCAGTACCTGGCGCGGGCTGCACAAAAAAGGTTTTTTCTTCCTCAACAGACCTAGTGGGTGCTGCTGCCATCGCCTTGATAATGTTGCACTGATGGAATCATGCCCACAGTTGAAGAGCATTCAAGTTTGCTGAAGGTATTGATAATTTTAGTTATTAATGATTATATCTTCTAAAGCAAGACTTCTAGACTTTTCCATGATCTCTTAGTTGAGGGAATTTGATGAGGGTTCTTTGGTGTACTAAGACGTTTATCACTAGTGGTTTGTGTACTCCAGCTTGGAATCAACTGTGTAGGTTGTAGAATATGTAGTTGTTAGCACTCTGTACAAATAGGGGTATAGTCTAAGAAAACAAATGAATGCATAATAAATTCCATTAGATAAGGCTGTAGCTTCTATTATAATTTGGAATCAGGTTGCTTTTCTTTAGTGCAATGGCAATTCCAGCTGATGGTGTGTGATTGATCAGTATCCTGTAATACAAAGGTGATCAACCTTCTTGACTAGAAGCCATCTCACTTCATTTTACCACCAATAGTTGTATTTTCTGGCAGTTCCTGTACCTCAGTTTGGGAGTATGGTCTAGTGAAAGCAAGCCTCACTTAGTCATGCAGTACTGGCTTGTTAAAATCTTCAGCTTTTCCTTCTCAGTATTAGCATTGGAATGACCTTTTAAAGGCAGTTCTCTAAATTTGAAAACTTACCAAGTGGACTAACTTCGTAGTACTTGTGAGCATGGCAGTGTTTTGTTGGGAGCTTTTCTATGAGAAGAGTCCAGGCTGTAGGTTCTTAAGTTTACCTTACTTAGAACATCATAATGTAGAGACACTGATTTTTACTTGGTTGTTGTGACTGAATTTAAGTGCTTTGATACTTTTTCATTTCAGGTACCTCAGAATTGACTTCTAAATACAGTGACCATAGAGGATCAAAGAAAAATGGTCTTCTGTTTTTCAAATATTTGAGTTTGTTGTCTGTAAAAGCATGGTTGCCTGTGAAAAGTGAAAGAAGAATCTGGACAGTTTAAAGCTAGCTGGTAGGCGAAGCAAAATGCTTTGTGTGAGGCAGGTTTGCTTGTTCACACTGAGGCGTTACCAGGCTCGGACTCTGTGTAGTGATCTGCTTTTGAGCCAGATAAATGACTGCACCCATGAAGATGAAGTGTTCAGCCTTGTTGGAAGGAACAAGGCCAGACTTTCTGAAAAGCACGTGGGAAATGCATTGAACATGCTGTGGCAATTGCAAAAGAAGAGGCCCTTTCTCTTAAGGACCAGTGACTACGTAAGAAATCACTCCCAGTTTCTTACCCTTTGCGTTTTGGCAGAAAACAAGGTGGAGCACATGGAAGATGAGGTGATAGTGGACACCTTGTATAGCATCTTGAGGTAAAGAGCATGAAATACATTTTGTATTTGGTAAAAAAAAAGAGAAGGAATTTTGGCTACAGAGCTGTCTCATAAGGAGACTGATGAGACTGCCCTGTACTCTTGACTGTGTGACACAGACAGCGTAATGTCCTGTGCCTCAGTTTTGGAGAGAGTACAGGCAGAACATATCTGTTTTGCAGTCCCATTGAATATGTTTTATGATTATTATGAATTCCGATTATTCATGAACAAATGTTTACAGTCTGTTTGAATGGAGGGAATGATAGAAGAGTAAAACATTGTGATAGATAATGAAAAGACGTATGTCTTATTTCTTTATAACTATTGAAGTAAAGCATTGTCTTTATTTTGAAGGCTTAATGTTGAAGACCATATTTCTCTAGCAAAAGTGCTTGTTACAGAAGCGTGGAAAAGATTAGAAAGGCAAGTATTGTCCTGCTCTGCTTTGTGAAAGGTATAAGCTGCAAGCATGATTTGCTTCATGTGAGGTTACTCAAGAGTTCTCAAAGAGAATTTATGTTTAAAATATGAGTATTTTAAATGTCAGTTGTATTTTTGAAGGTTTTGAAAATTACACTAATTATTTGGTACATAAATGCTTGAGATTCAGATGCTGCAACAACAGGGTCCAACATTTGAGATTTTTGAATATATTATCTGTGTAGATTTATGTGTTTGAAATGAACTGCAGGTTTTCATATTTACAATTTTACCTCAGTGCTTGCTGACCAGGTCTTAAATGGTTATTAGAACCATGCTTATATCAATTTTTATAAAACATTTTGTATTTAAACAGCAACATTTTCCCTTTGTGCATTTTGTTGTTGTATTTTGTTGTCTTTTGATTTCTTTTTGGAGGAGGCATATTGTAGTTTACATGGGATAATGGCAGAACTGAGTGTCGGTCTTTGCACCCGCATCACAGAATTGCCTCTTCTTAATATGTAGAGCATCTTGAAGTAAATAAATACAGTGTAGCTTAGAAACAAAATTATATTCAAGTAATAAATTGCTCACATTGATTTTATTCATTTGACATAATTGCTTGAGAATATAATCTCTATAGATTTCTTAGGCTGGTTAAGTGAAGGACAACTAATTCTTGTAGAACTCAATATCCACAACATGCTTTAATATTAAACACCTAGGATTTTTGCTTAGATACTTTGTTTCCTTGTTTTGTAATTTGACTATAACCTTGGATTTTATATAATTGTTCAAATAGATTTTTGTCTTTAATTATTGACTAGAAATAAAAGGTAGATATCCTATCTGACCATCTTTAATGTCTTGACAGGCTTAGTTTGCCTGCTCTGTCTAAATTCGCTCTGTGCTTATACAAGCAACACAGGCACTTCAGTCCCATAATTGGCCAAGTAGCTCATATTGTGGACATGAAACTGGATTCTATACAGGATATAAGGTAAGTGTCAGAAGCAGAAGAAGCAAAATGTTGCAATTACTGCTCTTTCTGAAGTTTCCCTTTTCCTCAACCGGAGGTTGCTTTGCTTCAGCTGGGGGTTTGTGGGAAGGAAGTGTTTTGTATTTGTGCATTGATTGACAAGAGAATGCCTTTTCTCAGTGACTTTACGAAGAATTTCCTTATAACCAGTCTAAATAATTGAAACTATGGCTTGATTGTTTAATTTATAGAAATTTAATTAATTTCCACTGTTCTACTTACAGTACAGGAGATATTTACAATCAGCGTTATCCTGATTCGAAATATGGACTTTTTTTTTTTGTAATTTAGAGGCTATTGACTCACCAGAAGATGCTTTTCTCCCTTTTTTCTCCCTTGATATTGATAGTTTCTCTACCTTGACGTGTCTTTGAAAACAGCAGTAACAGGTTTTAAAGCAATATTGTGTTTACTTATCTTCAGAGCATTGTTTTTCTGGTCAAACTGAATTAATAAATTATCTTGCTAACATGTCTAGCACATCACCTTCATACTTAAACTACTTTAAACGTAGCCCTAGTCAAAGAAGACCAAGCTCTTTTTTTCTTGTTTCTGTTCCCCTGGGGCTGTTACAGCAAAGGCTTCTCTTTCTTTCTTCTGCTTTATATAACACCAGCAGTCCCAACACTGATTTTTTCAGATGTGAGCAGCCTGCTTATGAAACTCCTTGAACAGGACTGCATTTCTTTACTGAAATCAATTTCTCTGTGTTCGTAAGTTTTATTCCCTTAGGAAGGGAGTCTTTCTTTAGGAGTGACAATGACTCTTCTCCCCATCCTGTCACTTATGAATTGTTTGGGCTTCTTTAGTGTCTAGTGAAGGTTAAAGATATTTTTGCAAATATGAATCAGGCAAATCAGGGTCTTGCCTTAGGCAAATACTTTTATCATGGCTGAAAAATTTGAATCATTTCAGAAGTTCACTGAAAGCAGAATTTTTACTTTAGTAGGATAAATGGTTTTACTCATCCATGTTTTCTGCATTAGATTTAAAATTCTTTTTGCACAGAAGCTAACAACACATCAACTACCTTTCCTTTCTTTGTGCACTTCATTTAATAAATATAAAATGTATTGCTTACTGTGTCCAACGTGTAAATAGGAAACCTTTTGAATTTTTTAGGATCTTGTCAGTTTTGATGATCAGCATATCTGAAGTTATCACGGAGAGTTTTCGAGATCGATTACTACACAAGGCTGAACAGCTCTTAGAAGAGCATGAAGCCCACTTCAACTATGCCAGAAGAACATTACAGTTTCTCCAAACTGTTAAACTGAAATATCATCCACTGCTAGAAAAATGCAACAGGATTTTCCTTAAAAGCGCCTCTCATCTTGATATACGCAGTATTAGTCATATTTTTGGACTGTATGAGCAGCTGGGTTTTGACAATGCTGAATTTCGCTTGCTTGCTAAACAGCTGCTATCTGAAACTATAGATGATCATTTTGATCCTGAAAGATTTGCAAAGTTATTTTTTTCTCTTGGGCCTATGGCAGGATCCAAGGTTAGAGAAAGGTAAGTTATTAATAATTTTGTCTTATTTATTATACATGTATTCTTACACAGAAATTAAAAATGTACCCGTGTTTGGAGGAATTTCTGAGCCCATCTGTGAGCTGAGCCTTAGGTTTCCTGGTGGTAACGTTGTAGCAATGGATGATTTCATCATGGAAACACTGTCAAAGCAGTATGTTTTATTAAGTTGAATCAGATCCATCAATTAAGGGGGGTGTGAATGCTGTTTTGCATCCTGTAGTTCTGTCTCTTAGATTACAGCCTTCCTTTCACTGAGGGTGGTAGTAAAAACCTTTGTCTTTCTCCTGAGAAATACGTGCTAGTGATACGTGTTGCTTTTTCCTTTTAAAGACTGTCAGTAGCTGAAAAAGCCTGAGTTTGTCCTATACTAGATTGCTGACATCTTATTCTTTATGAAAGATCATCATCGGAGAACACTTCAGCATTTATTTAGAGCACAGTATTGTGTGACAAATTTTTTTTTTCCTTTGCCTGTTTTTCTTGTGCCACAAAATCCTCTTTGGGGATGATGTTACTCATGGGTCTCTCAAAGCATGCAGTTCTAGGCAGAATTTTCTGTATTAATTACAATGAGTCATATATTCATACTTTTCTTCATGAACATTTCCTTTATTCAGAGATTTTGGACATGCTGCAAGCCTGTGTTGGTTTTGCCATAGCTGATTTAGTTCCAAAAGCTTTTCTTAATTTTTTTTTAATTTATATTGTTTATGATAAACATTGTCTTTAATTACCACAGAAGCAGTACAGTTCATGTTTGATTCTGTTATCTGTAACTTGCTGATTGATCATGAATTGTTCTAGGTCTTAGAGTGCCTTCCCTACTTCTTGTCTACTTTTAGAATTGTTGGACTTGCTAGCATCTAGCATCAGAACAACATGCACTGTTCCAACACACTCACACCCCTTTATCTGTGCTAGACAGACCAGCTGTTTAGAAGAAAAGTCCACAGAAGAAAAGCCTCTAGTTTGGGAGAATTTTGCTTCCAGAAATAGTCTTTGGTTCTTTTTCTCATAGGTAGAGAAACTGGCTGCAATCTTTTTCAAAGATTTTCAACTGTTTTTCATTGGAAAATATGCTTTTCCTCTTTAGGTTGTTAGCAACTGCAGTAAACATGGCAGAAGAATTTAGCAGTCACCAAGTATTGATGATACTGAAGACTATGCGGAAAATGAAATGCAGAAATTCTCATCTACTCAAAAAGTAATGTTTTTGATATTAGTAAGAAGTTGTATTCTCTGGGTAAACTTCCATGTAGTGTGGAAAACTTTGACATATCCAGTAAGTTAGGAGCAGTGGGTGCATCACTTGCACACAAGTGTATATACACTATAACTTATTGGCTATTACATATTCTAGAATATTGCAGCTTGACTCAGAAGTAATTGAGGCAATTTAGGAATTTCAAGGAAAGGCATTTCATCCTTACCAAGTTACTGTTGGATAGCATCTGTCTAATTTACAAATATGTTATCCTTTTGCACTAAACTTAGCCTCTAACAATTACTCTAAACTCATGAGAGTGCAAATGAAATATGGTAAGTTGCAGAGAACATATCCTGTCTTGGAGGTCCTGTTACTTTTGTGAATTGTTTGTTCAAAAGTCATTGTGTCCTATTTTGAACTGTTAAAGCTTATGTTTTTAAGATCCTGGGCCATATTTTCTACAGTTTGGAGCTGAAAGCTATTTATAGGGAGGGGTAGTGTCTGTCATACAGTGAATGGAAAAGAAGTTGATGTTTCAGGCACAGAGGAGGTAGCATTAGATATGTCAGAGATACAGCAGAGTTAAGTGCAGGTTGTGAACAGTTACTGGATCGAAGGCACTTGTATGAATCAAATAGATCCTTGAAAGAAAAAGGACATTTTTGTGTTCTGTGGCACAAAGGGATACGGAAAGGAAGATCAGGTGAATTAATGCCTTTTCTTCCTGAATCTCATTGTCTAAAGAAGGTCTTAAGATATTGTCTTTCCCTAGAAATCTATCCCCCTCTGCAGATTTAGACCAACACAGCTGTAGCAACCACTGTTATGTGAGTGTGGTGGTGCTGAAGCTGCTGGTGCTGTTCTAGTTTATGTTCTTGGTCCACTCTAAATTTAACCGATTGTGAAATCTGCAACAGAAATTAGTAGTGTGAAGTAGCTGATTTGTTGTGATGAGGACTTTAATTTTGCAGTACAGTAAGTTGAGAGAGGCTGCTCTAAGTGGAATAGTGTCAAAATCAATGTGGAGACTAGTGCAGGAGTGTAAAACCCTCCATCTAGGTACTGTGCATCACAAGACCTCTATTTCATGTGGCATGTTGGAGTTTGCAGTATCTTCTGTATTAGCTTAACACCATGTAATCTTTTCCTCCTTGTATTCAGGATGGCTTCTGTTCTGCACAGACACTTGGATAGCTATCACGTGTTACAGTTGGTAAAGTTAACGCAGTACTTGGTGGCGTTGCATTGCCAGGATCTGGAGCTGTTTGCCAAACTAAAAATGTTACTATTAAGGTAAGTAATGTAGCTGAAATGTAGCTGTTTGAGTTTAAAACAGTTCTCTACTTAAGATTTAAAATAGCAGTCTTAGATGTTAGTGTTTTGTTCCCGTAAAATACAAAGAAGTAACAAACTGTTACAAGTATTTGATTCTATTAAACATGTAAATCAGATGATGGAAAGTAGATACTGTCTTGACTATAAACCCAACAGTATCTGCTAATACTTATGATATCTTTAAAAAATATTTTTTCCCTTTTTCTTCTGACCACTGTAATATAATGATGTTGAAATGACAATAAATTTTGACTGGTATTTGATAGGATGGGTAGATATTGATATTGTATTTGATGTTTGAAGGAAGAAGTAATGAAAAAGAGACAGAATGCCTTGGTTGGGACAAGTGAAAGTGTGACACAGAAGTACTCTTTTTGATTGAAAACTGTCCAGTTAGTTCTTACGCTTCTAGAGAAAAACAGAAAGTTGCCAGACAAAAGATCTTGCTTTGATTGCTCAGCCTCTATGGGAATGTAATGCCTTAGCTGTAAATTTTTTTTTTTTTGGCGGATGATGTCTTCATGTTCTTCAGACTCCACAAAACCTGGTGCTCCCTAGGACAGAAATCACAGAAATTAACCAGGCCCATAAGCATACAGATAACCTTGACAAATGTGGACCTTCTGGCCTTACTAAGAACTGGTAGAGTTTCACCAGCTGACTGAGCTGCTCACTGTCTTCTTCCCCTTCTTCAGTTTTGAATAAATTAGAAGGAAGAAGTTAATCTCACTGAAAAAAAAGATGTATGGATTTCTGCCAAGTCATTAATATTCTTCTTATTTCATATTTGATGTGTAGCTTTTGACTTCCAAATTAGATGTTTCAAGCATGTAATTTTTTTTGTTTTGTTTAAATATTTGCACTTTGTCACTACTGATGGACTTTTTATTTCTATCTCTCTTCCAGTTATTTAAAATCTAGCGTGATACCTGCTGATACTGCAGCTGTAATTCGTGTTCTGGCCATGCTTCCTTCTTTCCAAGTGGAGGAAATGATTATAAACAAAGCAGCAGCAGTTTTGCCTCAATGCAGACTCCATCACTTGAATTACATTGCTACAGCCCTTGTCAAGTGGAATCACCATGGCCAGTTTCACTGGCAAAACAGCTCTGAGCTCTGTGCCAAGCTTCTCCAAAAACTAAATGACTATGGATTTCAGAGGCTTCAGAAAGCCAACAACTTAAATCTTCTGTTGGAAGAACTTCCATATGTGAATGGAGAGTGGTTTGAAGAAGTCCTGAATGAGGAAACTCTGGCCATGTGTCAGCACTTGAGAGATCAAATAACATGGGCAAATGTTTTACCCTTGTCTTATTTTCTCATAAAATCAGAGCATCGTTGTCCTGCATTATTTGACAGAATAGCATCTGTGACTGTTGAAAATATAGACAAGGTGCCCCAGTTTTTCATTCTATCTACTGTGAGTTATTCAGTAAGAAAGGAGACATTAGTAGTTGATGTGTTTCAGAGCACAATGCACACATGTTTTTAACAGTTTTCTTTAGTGTAGCTGATTTGGAGATCATCTTTTTTGTGCTCACTTAAAGCCATTTTACTTCTATGTATATAAATTTGCACTTATCGTTAATTTTAATTTCTTTATTGTTCATTCAGTGTCAGATCAGCCATAATCATTTACATTCAACTTTACATTTGACCACCTTAAATTTTTTTTAACTTCTTGATAAATATCATATCACATGGTGGATATTTTAAGAGTACTAATTGCTGTGGGGATTTCCCTAATAGCCTGTCTATTTGGTCAAGATTACTCTTTTTTTCACTCTCAATCTGGTGTTCATATAAATCTTCAATTTTATTATGTTGCAGTTTAGTTTCTTTAAGAACACTTAATGCAAAACCTTCTTAAAAGTTTCTTTAAGTGTATAGAAACACTTGGATTGCCTACATGAAATAAATTTTTAGTTGTGGTGCAGTTTCAACAATTTTATTTTTTATTATTTTCTCTAGGAAGAGTTGACCAAAGAAAACAAAATAGAAAATAGTTAGTCTACTCCTAAATCTCCAAATTCTGAATTAATTATAAAGCTTTTCTTTATTATAAAGCCATATTAGGATATTTTGCAGTAACTTGATTTAGGATGTCTTTTTTTCAGATTCCCACCTCTGAAATCTATTTTATTCTCTTCCTTTTCTCTGCTTTGAATTATGACCCTCCTGACAATGAAGAATTCTTTAAGAGTTGTATCCAACATCTTACTTCTAACTTGAGTAAGTGCAATAGACAAATATTTTTACTGAATAAAAATGGAAATAGAATAGTACTTTTGTTAAGCAAAGAAAATGTAAATATGTTACTGCTAATACTCTGCCTACTGGGGTTA
The DNA here is from genome assembly GCF_036417665.1 of Passer domesticus. Taxonomy (NCBI): domain Eukaryota; kingdom Metazoa; phylum Chordata; class Aves; order Passeriformes; family Passeridae; genus Passer; species Passer domesticus. The sequence goes on from NC_087483.1 coordinate 24,184,484, forward strand.
AAACATGACAAATACTCAATTTTGGGTTTTGCTTCACCTGCTAAAAATGACTGTTGATAAAGGACTAGTAAAGGATTTTTTGGCATAGTAAAATATAAGTGAAAATTCTGATTAATTCAATGTGCTGTTATTGGAGAGAATTGTTGTGTTCCCTAAGGAATCATCATTTGGGAACAGGGTACATTTTGCTATTCATGACAAAGAAATAGTGAAAATTGTAGAGGAAGTGTCTATGGATTTGTGTTGTACATTAAGGGAGAAAATCAGATGATTTGAGAGGCCAGGGAGAGGGCATTGTGAATCCTTTCAACGTTGTCGTGTGTTAATATGGGTTTCTCTTTGGTTTTTCAAGGTCATCTTGAAACTCATCACTTGGTGCTGCTTGGTCATGTTTTGGCAATGGCTGGGTATTTTCCTCCAGTTCTGATAACAACAATATTTAATGTTTCCTTCCTAAGCAAACTGGATGCTCAACTTCAAGGTAACTATCTAGCTTTTGATGAATTTGATTGTGTGGCATTTGGCATAAAATGCAATTTGGACTTACATATGACTTCAGATAGAGAATTACTCTTTAAATTATTCTGCTTTTGGGAAAGACACCATCTTTATAATATAGTCATAGTTTGAGTGCTAAAAGGGCAGGAATGAACAAAAATATGTTCTTTGTTTTAAAAGTACAGACCTGTATTGCAGATGACAGAAAGTAATATAAAATGAATTTTATAGTCATCTTATTGCACTCTGTATTTAATAATTCTTCAATTTGATTGGAAATAAAATTGCCTGACTGTGGTGTTTATTACTAGAAGTAATCACAAAGCTGAAGGAATTCTTGTCTGCAAGAAATGTATCCTACCTGTCTCTTTCCTCTAAATAAGAGACTGAGTGTTTGGCTGTTTCATTCCTCTCTACCCCTACGTTGTTCATTATCAATGTACTCTTGCCATTTTGCCCTCAACTACTTAATTAAATTTACACAATAGAAGCAATTTCTGTCTTCTGTCTTGCTGTCTTTCTTAATGTTGAGCAGAACTGTGTTTTTTTCATGTATTTTCTCAGGGATTTTGAGAACCTTTCTAAAATTCTGCAGCATGAGTTGTGTAAATGCTATAGTATACAGATACTTGTGTTTCTAGTAAAAAATGCAGAGGTTACCATTTAGTTCAGTTTGCTGGATTTTTCACTTTTCAGTTCACACATTTCTATGTTGTTTTGTTGGTTTTTTTAATCAGTCCTGCCTGATAAGGTGAAGAAGAGAGTCCACTTGAGCCTCATGAAATTGAACAGAGCAGTCTGTCTGGAGTGCCCAGAGTTTCACATCCCCTGGTTTCATGAGCCATACTGCAAACGTGTCTTTCATAACAGTAAGTAATTTAGGACAGGAAAAACTGCCCTTGTTACTCATAATAGTCTATTTTTTTAGCAATACACTAGATGTTTCTTCCAAAACTGTCATACTGACACTAGCACACAATAGAAGGCAGACCCCTCTCTGCTGAGCATTTAGTAGTGCAACCACTTAGTAGTGTAACTGGGAGCAAACTGGTTTTCCTTGTGAGAATTAATGTAGTAGAGATGGGATGTTTCTGCAGAAGAATTAAAATTTAAATACACAGAAACAGTGTATATGGCATGAAGGATGGAAAGGCAGGAAGAAGATCATTCTGTACTGGAGGAGATGGCTTATTTTGCTCCCTGCTTCACTTAGAAAACTGAACATTTGACTTAAATTTTTCAAGGTAAACATTTTTACTGCCTCATTTTGAACTTGATCCTCCCTTTTTCTTCACAAGAATCAAGATTCATCAGGGATGAGAGATAGAGAAGTAGGCTAATGATCAAGTGTAGCAGCTGAGATGTTTCAGAATAGTGATCAATTCAGAATCCATCTAATACAAACACAGTATCTCCTCCACTAATTCTCATGAGGAGATCTGCTGTGCTATCCACAGAACTCAGCTACTTTGTCTCTAAGACTGAAGATGTTTAATGGAGCAAGGTGTTAATCTGCAATGGACAGAGAAGTGGCAGATAGTGTGATATGGCTGTGATAAACCCAAGGTGAGTAAATACATATCTAAACATAACTAAAAGAAAACAAAATCCACCAGATGAAACCTAAAACTTGAGGTTTTGTAGCATGTGAATGAAAAAATCCTGGGATCCAAACTCTGGATTTGAAATTTACTTAAGAGCATGCACCTGCCACTTTCTAGCTAAAATAGGATCACTTTGTCTCTGAATTATGATGGAGTAGCACTTGGGGTCTGTGGAAAAGATTTAATTCAGTAGCCTGGCTGTCAAAAATACAATGTCTCAAAGCACTATTTTCAGAATTTTGGCTGTGGAAATTTTGATGTATGAATTCTTTGTTTTGTCTTTGTAGGCATGAGCCAAATAAATCCACAGCGACAGCATATTCACAGGATGCTGACAGAGATCTTAGGAGGGAGCCATTACTCAAGAGTATCTGTTGTCACACCATACTACTATGAAATAGGTGAGAAGTTAATACTCTAAAAATTGTTATGAAGTCCTTTCATATCACTTATTACCAAGATTAGGAAGCTCCTGGTCATATGGCCCTGAAATAACACAAGATATTGCAAAGAAGAAATTGTTGTATAAAATACAGTTTCCAAAACATTCTTTATAGTATAAATAATGTTGGCTATCTCTAATTATGGCTATCAGTTTTTCTGATGTAAACATTGTACAGATCAAATTCTTCTGTTTTTATTTTGTCAGTAAACAGGTTTGTTTTGTTTTCTGGCAGATTTTGAGTGTGTCCTGGATGTAAATAAAAAGCCTCTTTCCTATGTGGCTCAGAATATAGCTTTGGGTGGTGTGGGGGGAATACACTTGAGACATGACATCAAGGATGAAGGGAGAAAGGCTCTGCCACCAGGAGCCCAAAGGTCAGTACACTGAATTCTTGCACATTAGCTCTTCCAAGCTTACATGCAGTTCAGACTGGGTTTTTGATGCTCGTGTCCTAATGTTCTGTTCCTTTTTTCCGAAGTCTAATGAGGGTGTGGTGGGTTAGCCACAGCTGCTCCCTCCCACTTGCATGGCATGGCTCATGCCCCTGCAGTGTGATGGGGGAGAGAATGTGGAGGGAAACAGCAAGGAAGAAAACTCCTGGGTTGCAATTAAGGCAGTTTAATAAGTGGAGAGGAAAAAAAAGGGGGAGGGAGAAACAAAGCAATTGATGGGCATGCAGTCATTCAGCAGACCTGTGCCAGAGCAATGGCTGTGTGGGATGAAGTCCCCTCTGCTTTACTGCTGAGCATGATGTTGTATGGTGTGAAATACCACTTCAGGCAGCTGGGGCTCCCTCCCAGCTGTGTCCCTTCCTCTTGTCAATGCAGCCTGTGTGCACTGTGGGTGCAGAGGGAGAAACAGGGAAGGCCTTGATGCTGTGCAAGCCTTTTCAGCAGTAGCCAAGATACTGGTGTGTTATTGACAGTTCTGGTCACAAGTTCAAAACACGGCATCATACAAACTGGCATGAGGAAGAGTACCTCCATCCCAGCCAAACCCAGTACAGGTTCTTGACATGTGTTTCATGAGATTGGAATACTGTTTTCCTCCCACTTTTTCAGATGCAAGCCTTGAAAATGCTGGTTAGCTGTTTTTACCATTGGAACAAAAACAGATCCAGGGAGAAAATTTTTTTTCTGAATTCAAGTATCTCTAGATATATAGGAGGAAAATGTTTTGTCTAATTCCAGGGAGTTGTTTAATTTTTGTTTTCTGAGAATTGTCAGGTTTATCTAGTCTTGCTGTAACTATCAATACTGAACTAGAACTATCACTTCTTGCTATTCAGGTAGGACCTGGAAGTAAATGCACATTTTTACTGTTTGCAGAATTGCTTTGGAATTTCTTGATTCAAAAGCCTTTAGCAAAGATTATTCACGTCATCTGAAAGGAGAACCTGCAGTGAAAAAGCGACACCTGGAAATGCTGGGGTACCGAGTTGTTCAGGTGAGCAGTTATCAATATTTTTTGTCCTTTCTGGATTGTATCAGCAGTGCAAAATGATCCATTTTCCTCACAACAGATTTAGAGGCACCTACTGGGAGAAAGCATTTTTTGTAGTTGGAGAGACACTCTAAGCTGTTCTCAAAATGGTGTAAGGCCTTCACAAAACTCTTCTCTGAAAGAGGGTGAAGCAAAACTGAAGTTAAAAGGTCCCAGTTTGACCTTACTGCAGGCAAACTAGCAATCTCATTGTAGCCTAAGTAAAGAAGAAAAAGTCAAATGAGCGTTTCAGTTCAATTCACTGAAGATTTCTATGGTAGAAAAAGATTGAACATATCCTTGAGTGACAAGACAGTTTGGCAGCTGCCAGAAGGGATATGGATGCTGTTTGTCTGCTGCAATGATAGTGCTGTGACAAGGAACATTAAAAGCCAGACACAATGCACCACCAGCACTGAAACATTTGGGAATTGTAGACTCATTAATGCAGAGGCTCCTATATATTTAATTACTCACCTAATCTAATTTTAGCTAGAATCCTTCTTTAAGCTTAAATTTTGTTGGTTGGGAGTTTTTTTGAATAGAATAATTATCCTTTTTCATGTTATACTACTGATACACTACTCCAGTCTGCTACATTACCATTGCAGTCTGATAGATTAACATTACAAACTACAGTGACCTGGGATTTTTCTCTCAATTTGGGTTTTAGAAGAGGGGATGGTGTAGTGGAGTTGTCACAGCCTGTATTTTGTGGGCATCTGTTTTATATCTCTGCAACTTTGCTGCTTTTTGGAATCAGACTGACTGTATTCACATAAAGGAGAATCTTAGAGTAAGAAGTGGATCTTTTCAGTATTAGAGTAAGCCAGGCTTTTGGAAGGACTCAGGTGGTAAATATCTTCAAGTGAAGAACAACAGATATTGGAGAGCCTTTTCTTTGCTCTTATGTGGTATGTGGCTTATACCAATGTTAAAAGTCACTTTGTACCATTCTGTTCTACAGATTCCTCACTTTGAATGGAATTCCATGGTTCTGTCAACAAAAAGTGAACAGCTGGAATACCTGAGACAGCAGCTATATGGAATACAGTGATATCAGACATGCCTTCTAAAGTACTTTTATAAAAACAGTTGATGTGTCATCAAACGTCTCTGGAATACAGAAGTTTCAAAAACCTCTTTGTCTGTATCAGCTAGAAAAAAGCTTGCCAAGGTCATCAGATGTAAAGAGATTTAATCCTCATTTCGTTAGGGATTGCAAAAGGCAGGTCCCAGTGGGCTGTGAAGATGTGATAAGGATGCTTAAAATTTCTCATTATCTGGAAGATACTACAAGCACTTGAATCTGGCAGTTTTGCAATCAAATTACATTATTATTTCCTAAATAAATAGCACAGAGGCTTAGCCAGATATAAAACTCTCCACAGAAAAAGTTGGAAATACTATTGACTAGGAGAGTGGAGTCAGCGATCTACTGGAAACTATGTCTGTTCTCCAGCATGTGACAGAAGAAGCAGTTAGGAATCAAACAGTATCTGTACTCTGAAACCAAGAAACTGAAATGCAGATTTTCTAAGAATAAGGCTGCTTTTAGAGCCATTCAGTTTCCATTCTCAGAACAGAGGTACTGTGGAGGACTGTGCTGGGGGAGAGTTGTGTGGTGAGGAACCTCCAGCTGCTGCTCCTACCCTGTGATCTGGTGTGTGCATAAGAATGGCCGAGCCTTCTGGAACACCTTCACATACTGGAAAACCCAGCCAGGGTTTGTGCAGGAGGTATAAGACACTGAGATGCAGAAGGAAGAAGTGGAATAGCCAGGAGAATGTTCATTGTGGAGCAGTAACTGCAGGGACATCATGCTTGGCAAATCATCCCATTTCCAGAGGCAGCCACATTGTGCCTACAGCTGCCATCACCTTAGGGTGACTGCCAGCTGTGCCTGTTTTCTCACATGTGCAAAGAGGATATGTTCTCTTGCTTATTTAGTAGAGACAGGACACATTCTTTTATCACTTCACCTGAAACCTGGCAGAGATAAGCAACTACATATCTGAATTGGCCATTATGCATCTGGCTGTCACTTTTTTTTTTTTTTTACTATTCAGTAGAAGAAGAAAAGTGTTTTATTAACTGAATACAAGTCAGGACAGGAATGGAAAGTCAGGAAAAAAACAAAATAACTGATCTAAGCTGTAAGGTACTTTCCTCCTGAGGCAGCCCTCATGTGTGTGGGATGACTGACAAAACTAGTCAGATGGTAGTCTAGACACTCAGGGTTATCAAATGGACAAGGGCTCCAGGATGTAATGACTGCTTTGAGGAAATGTTTTTGAAGGCACAGCACATAGATTATGTGTGCATTAGATTTTGTATAAAATGGAGAAGACAATCACAGGTTAGTATTTCAGAAGGTGGACTACTTGTCAAAGAGGTCTGGCATGACTGCTTCTGTACAGAGCCTTCAAGTAGCAGCCTCGGAGCATAAGAAAGGTGGCAGTGGATGAAGTTATCAGTCAGGGTGGTTGTATTTGAGCTGAACACTGCTTTTCAGGGTTCTAGCAGTCACTGTACCAAGCCAGTTTTCTTCAAATTATGTATGGGTAAAGTTATGAGTATGCACAATGGGAAGAGGATTGAAACTTGATATGAGTGGTCTTGAAAGGGCATTGAAGAAAACCAGAAAAAGCAATTCAGTAAAATGTGTTGTTCTTGATTCTTTGCACTCATTCTTTCTATATTAAATCAGCAAGTGTTAGAGCAGATGAGTGGTGTAAACCAGTGTTCCAACTGGAGCCAATAAAAATAGGTGCTAAGCACAGCTGCAGATGTGGGTACTAAAGGGAAAATGCCCCACAGATTAAGTACTAGTGGTCAGTAACATACTGAAATGCACTATGATGCCTGTGCCTCTGCATATGTTTACTTCTGTCTCATAGGAGAGCAATGCAAGAGGTCATTTGATAGTTGGCATTGCTATTCAGTCAGGTGTGGTGGCCTTCTTTTCCAGTTTAGATTTAAATTTATGAAATCCTTTAGATTGATGACACCCTCTTTATGAAATGGAGAAATCCTTTGAAGAGCTACTCGACAAAAAAATGGTAAGCAAGCTCTGAAGAAAAGTGAGTGCTCTGTTTTGGGCAAAGTCTGTACTAAGAGATGTGTCCTGTCAATATGATAGTGATGATGAGCTAATCACTAAAAAAAGACACCATTAAGTGATATTTTTACAGTTTTAAAAACAAAGTTTAATTGTTAAAAGTTTCAACGTCAAAATGCATCAACTCCATAGTAAATGAAAAAGTCCTCTCTGTCACAGGTATTTGCTAAAGATAGTTGTTTTAGGACTTTTTCATGAATGCTTGTTATTGGCCTCAGATCTCTGAGAAAAACTTCCATAAAATATTTGCTTTGGAAATAAATATAAAAGCATTAAAAAAGTGGAAAATCCTTGTTATCAGAAGTCTAAACATAGTAGGTAAAACAATAGAGCTACTAACCTTATGAACTCCTCTCTCTACCCTCTCCTCTGTCTACTAGTATAGCTTTGGCTGAGACTGGCATTTTTTAGGTCACATAAGATTAAGCCACTTTTGTTTAAAACATTCATTTCAATGCCAAGCTAAACTTCTTTTGAGGTCTGTGATGAGAATTTTTCTAAGATACCGCTGAAGAGTGAAGGATTTACATAAATTATTAAAAGGGGAAATCTGGCCATACAAACAGCCAGTTAGAATAAAATTAGCTACCTATTAGTTGTATTTAACTTAACAATTAATTCATGCACATTGTTTGGAGGACAAGCCACCAATACCTGGATTGTATTGAGTGCAAGGAAGGCTAACTAGTGTTGTTTGCAATTTCACAGAGTGGAAAACTGAGTTCTTGCCAAAATCTTAATCTAATCAATGTTAATTTTAACCTTTTAGAAATTTAAACACTGGCAAAAATTCAGTGGTTGCTGGTTACCTAGAAAATATCTTAATAAGTGGAGGGACAAATGAACTATTTAACAGTTCCCAGTATGACTAGTATGCTGCTATAAAACTGTACAATCTGGGGACATTTTCATGCAACAAAACCAGAAGAGCCTGTCAAAACTCCCTCACCATATCATATCTTCCAGCATTTTGTTTACAGTTTTGATAACTTGAAGAGGTTTAAGCGTGTGGCCAGGCAGGAGGCTCCAGTAGCATATCGGATCTCTTTCAGTATGCCAACCCATTCTTTCTTCTCATCATCATACCTGCATTTAAAAAAAAAAGTTAGAAAATAGCTTCTTTAAATTTGAGTTTGATGCTTCAGCACACATACATGGAAAGGACGATAGTCCATCTGTTGCAAAGGCTTGTAGCAACCATGTGCTGAAGGGTGCCACAAAAGGCTGCTTTTGTCCTCTACTCCAGAACAGAAAGATGTTCATGCACATAAGCTGTTCTTTTCCTGGTCCCTAAAGCTTGTTGCTGACCTGTGTCTTGCTTTAAAAAAGCTTCCTCCTTAAGCATCCCTTCTGAATTTCTTCAGATTCTTGCATATAAATTTGGGAGGTTTTCCTTCCTACTGCCAACTAAAGCTTCTGAATTTACATTAGCATCTAAGAGTCACAGCAGAGATGTGGTGTCTCATCACTGCTGCTCTGATTAGCTCAAAAAAACCTAGGAGATAGGAACTTGTGATTCTCTTGGAACAGTTACTCATTTGACCATCAGAATATACAGGCCTCGGTAGATACATGCTTTGCTGCATCAGTGTCACAACAAAATGCTTTTATTGGCAAGGCTAAACATGCCAAGATGGCAATTTACTCTTTGAAAGAAACTGAAGATCATGACTTGGACTGGTCAAATAATTAGTAGGTGGAAGTAGTCATTAGATCCAGGCCTCACATTTATTAGTTACTTTCTGACAAACTTTTTAATCTGTCAACAAATGCTTTACAGCCTGTGCTGTAAATAGTGTTAGCCTCCAGTGTCTACAAACCTCAATTTTAGATAAGACTTTAGACCAGGAAACAGTGACTAAAATTAAACTTACTTCCATATGTCAGTGACTTCACTAGGTGCAAATTCTTTAGATTCAAGCTGAATCATTGCAAAGCCTCCAATAGCATATAAAGCTCCGCTTAAAGTGACTAAACTAATGGAACTTCTCTCTTGGGGAAATTCAGGCATTAGCTCCCATCTAAGGATCAAAAGAAAAAGTCAAGTTAAACACATCAGAAATATTGCAAACTGAATGCACTAAAATACTTGTCTGGGCAAGAAATTCAGGTACCAAGACCATGGTTTAGTAAAAGGAAAAAATTCTGAGATTGATCAGCAATAAGTTCCAGTGTCTCCATCCCCTCAGGGACTTCTGCAACTTAAGTGACACAATTACACTGTTAAGACATCTCTTCCGAGGGACAACTTCTTACAGGTTCCCTGAAGTAATATACTTCATACAGACATATTGTTCCCCAGTTATTCTCATTTCTCCCTACAGTTTCCAAAATGCATATTTATTTCAAATAGTATTAGCACAGTAATTGGAGTGTGTGCAGGTGCAGGAAAAACATCTAGAGACCTGCTCTGTAAACTGCTGCTGTTGTTGCTGAAGATGTGACTGTAGACCAAATGTCTCAGTGAGAGGATAGGTACCTGAACAGCTTTGTGACTCTTATCTCAGGGCTCCTAAAAGCCTAGATGATAAAACACTTGATTAAAATAGCTTGAATATTGCACTCACTTATTGGTGGTCAGATCAAAAGCTTCAACAGATGCAGTAAGGCCTTCCTCAGTGACACCACCTGCAATGACAATCTTGCCCTTATGGATGGCTGTTCCAAACATCGAGCGAGGCACTTTCATTGGAGCCAGGTCTCTCCAGTCTCCTTTCTTGGGATTGTACACAAATAATCTATTAGTGCATTTCCTGGGGAGCAAAAAGAAAAATGGTGATAATTTCTAATGAACTTTTGACTTGTTCCAAGTAGATCTAATTGAGGTAGACTGTATGGGTTTATCTATACCACCTCTTTCCTCTCCTGGAGAATCCTTTATTCTATCTAATCTGAGAACCCTTGCAATGTCTACAAGCATTACTCACATCCATAGGACTAAATCAAATGTGGTTTACATTACACAGGGCAGCCATTTCACTGTACTTTTGAGGAGAAAGACAACATCCTTTCCTAGCATATTGTATTTAGATGGATTTGTGGAGGAATATATAGCAAAGCTTATGTAAAGGAAAGATTATGATGGTGTTTTGCCTGATACAACAGACTTTTATCTTAAATATCCCCTATAAAACACTTAAAAATTACCACCCCATATTCAGTGTGAGAGAAAACTTATATTTTCCTAATGTCATTTCCAATAAGGTATAACAGTTATCACAGGCCAGAAAATTGGAAAAACTGAGACTGTAAATCCAGGGCACCTAGATATTTCTATCTGAAAGGAAAGAGTTCTTTCAGTGAATGTCCTCATAGCTAGGTATTACTAATTTGTCTGCAGTGTAAGTAAAATTTACCTTGGAAATAAGTATGGTTATTAAAAAAGCAAGTTGGATTACAATTTATATGTAATTTACCTTATCACTAAAAAATATATCCTACATACCATAATGTGTTCCCTTCTACCAGACTGTTATCAACCTTAATCCAGAGATGCAGAAAAGGGAAAACGTCATTTCTGAGTGTGAGGACATGTTATCTACTAAGGACCAAGAAGATAAAGTTATTGTCATAGAAAGACTTAGAGACTCACTTATCATCAGTTTTTCCACCAAGACAATATATCAGTCCATTGTTTGAGATAGTTGCATGGCCATATACTTTGATGGGCAGTTTTTTGATCTCACCCCATTTCATTGCCCTGGAACAAGAAGATCACTGTTAGGTTTTTTCAACTAACAATGGGCCAACTACATGTCCTCAGTGGGCGTAATGAAACTTGAAACATACACAGGGTCATAGCACAAGACTGAATCTAGCGACTCCTCCGTGCGAAGGTCCTTGCCTGCTATCACATAGATCTTGTTGTCTGACTCTCCCAGCCCGAAGAGACACCTGGCTGACGGCAGTGGAGGAAGGGCAACCCACTCACCAGCAATGCTATCCAGCTGAAAGAGCATCAGAACAGGAAGGGTTAGCAAAGGCAAAGACTAAAAATCCACACAATGAATATTGTTCCACAGAATTTATCTATTGGCACTCAGTGTCTCTCAGCAACAAATCTGCTTGCCTGAACAACGTGTCTTTCCCTCAGTGCAGCTAATGAATGATGTCTTCTACCCACCCATGCTTCATTGTGCTGAGATCTAGCAGAGTCAATGCCGTACAACTCTCTTTGTGTCTGCTCACCCTCAGTGTTTCCTTGCCTCTTTGTTAAGCTTTTCTTCCTTACACAAAGGTCCCTCACTCTTGGTTCCCTATCACGTTGGAAAGAACAAGTGGTTCTTCTTCCTGCCCGAGGGAGCAGCCACTCCTGCAGTTCCACACCTGTATGTTTAGCTGGTGCTCATTGCTACAGTGAGGTGCCAGACTTGCTTACATGGTTCTTCTTACTGATCAGGAGGCATCACATGGCACAGATGTGTGTTTCATCACAAATACCCTCAAAAGTTCATGAGATCTCTGAAGACACAAAAACCACCTCACTCATAAGCAAAATAGGACATCATTGCAGCCTCCCTCGGCGGTAATACTGATGCCATTTCTACTGTAGTACTCTCAGGGCTCTCTCAATTAATTAACATGCAGTATGCCAAAAACACCTAAGGAGAAGTAGCAGCAGGAGGACAGATGACAAAATAAACCAGGATTTTCCTAGAACTGTGGTACTTATTTTTTGTTTTGATCTGAGAATTTTTGATTGAACCTGAATTACCTCTAACGTTGAAAAAGAAATATTTTCTCAGATCTACTGTATATAAATTTGCTGGACACTGGTATAGGAAGGGAGGGTAAGATAAGTTTGTGTGGATGTAAAGGCATTTGATAGAAGGTAAAAAGTTCAGTCAAAATAAAGTTCAGGATTTAGCTTGGTGACATTCTTCTTCCAGAAGTATGTTCCACAGTCAAGGTTTCCATGCTAAGTGCATTTCCCAAATTTGACAGACCACCCCTGTTGGACAGACAGTTTTATTGCAACAGTGAAATGTAGTTTGTGGACACAGATTTTCCCAATAGCTGGATCTGGGTGGGGTAATAGGAAGATGTACCCCTCAGGGATCACAGCTTACATTTTAAGTCTTCAAGATGACATATCTACTACTGTTGATAGGGCATCAATTTGTCATGCATTTTCGAGCCACTGGCAGCCTTGTTTTCTCCCAGGTTGCAAGCTACCAAATGCAATGCTTCACTGGTAGAAAAAGGAAGATCAGCAAGTGAAAATTGGTTTGGCACTACATTAATATTTTGGAGAGAACAGCCACATGGATAATGCAGACCAGTATTGTTAACTAGGGAATAGCAGCAGTAAGCAAGCTTAAAGATGACAGGCAAACAAACATGATTTCAGGAAATGGATGTCAACATATAAAGTAGAATTTCAAAAACATCTATTTTTAGTATCAGCCTTGAGGTTTAGTTTCTCAGAGGCCCCTTTCTAGTAGCGTGAGACTTACTCAGTTCTGGACTAAATACACATTACTACATCAATGTGTTATTTCTATTGGAAGAATATTTTTGTAACGAGTTTTTCACTTCAGTGATTAGTGCTTTACACCTACATAAGGAAATGAAACAGTGTTAGTCCCTTCCCTACAAACTAAGATTTCCCTCTCATCAATGTAACAAATGTCTGAAACCAAGTCTTTTATTGTGTGTGAAATGAGCAAGCCATACTCCTATAAACAATATTTGCATTTTTTAATATCTGAAGGCTTCAAAATTCTATCACTGCTCATTACTCTGCTTTATTTCATATTGAAACAGGGCTTACTTTTACTCTTTCAGATCAGTGTGCCTAAAGAGAGGATGTGGCCCGCAGCATATTGCATAATTCAGCAAAAAATAGTTTAAATATACACCAAAGCATGTAGCTAAAAACACAACAGACTTAGTTTATGGTATAAGCATGACATACTGCATTTTTGCTAATTTTCCTGAAATATATTGTAGAGTTACAGTTAGTACTCATCAGCCTTATTACAAAGATATACAATTACACTCAGTTGAAATATGGTATTTAGTGTACTGGCAGTTTGTCAAGAAAAAAACCTTCTGCCTCTAAATTACATATTTATATGGCCCATAGGCTTTCAAATGTAGATATGACAAAAAGGACTTTGTAATTTTAGTGGCATAAATTGCACTTAAAATACACACATTACTGCTGTTATGAAAGTATTTCAGATGCAAAAGACATCAGATCTAAACCAGCTAAAGCACTCCAACTTTAATCAAAGTTAACAAAAATACACAAGAAGTAGTTTACAAAAATATTATTAGACCTAAATTTAGACATCTGTACAATGAAAAATCTGGGCCTTAATGAAAGCCAGTGCCTAGAGAGAATATACTTATCTTTTTCATATTTTCTGAGATCTCACCAGGGGTTAATCTTGAAAAAGAAGATGCAAGTCCCTCCATTTCATTTCTGTCTCTGAGACAAAAATAACTCTCTCTAGATACTTCTCTCCATCACCATACAAAGACACTAGACAACTCACTTGCACAGAGAACACTTTTCAGTAACCCTTATAAGCACTTATTATTATACCAACAATTATAAAGCTTGTACCTGGAAGAAGTATGACTGGAAAGGCTGATCCTTGTTCTCCTCTTCCACATAGAGTCCTCCAACAATATAGACCTGATTTTGTTTGGTGACTATACTGGAATGATTTCTGGGAATCTGTTCTGCAAGGGCTGCCAGGTAGCATTCATTTTCAAGAGGATCATAAGCTACTGCAGCTGTGTCATTAACCAGAAGAATCAGGTCTTTGACGAACATGCCATGCCTGGGAAGGTCATTTAGGTAGCCAGGCAGTAAATCTTCATCTCCTACATCGCCATTCACTTCCCCTTTGGTTGACTTTTCTGTGCTTTTGCTAGAATCAGGCAGTTTTCCAGCAAAAGCATCCTTAATAATCTTTACTTTTTTCTGAAGATCTGAGTTGCTTTTAATTATATCATCCTTCTCAACCTGTTCTTTGAAATATTTTTCTGGCATTAGACGAAAACGTATGCAGTCAAAAATTTCCACCAGGCTTTTTACTCTGTTCTCCTTGTCTGTTCGGACCCATCTCATTACTGCTTCAAATACCAGTTCTTCCTTCTCTACATTTAAACTGTCAGGTGAAATAACTGAGATAAGTTCATGAGGGGCAAGCTGCATGAAGTCCTCTTCTTTGCAGATCTGCACAAAGTGATCTGAAACAAAATCACGGGCAGAAAATGCAAGTCTTGGGCAATCAAGCAGAACACCTAACCGAAGGATGGCCAGACAGTTACCAACAGCAAGCCTCTTCTGAAGGTAGGAGACACACACAGTGAATACAGAAGGGATCTGAAAGCGGCTGGCCAAAGCAAAAATATCTTGCACATTAGAATCATTGAGATCAATACTTGCTGAATAAAGGTATTTGACAATCATATCCAAGATGTTGGGGTCAACATTATCTAGAACTACTTCCTTCTTTTTCTCTTCATTTTGCTCAGATAAGAAATACTCACGAAAATAAGGGCTACATGCCGACAGAATCAATCTGTGGCAAGGCAGGCTTCTGTCACCAGCTTTTAGAGAGCAATCTACAAACTTTTTCTCTTCAAGGAGTTCCTTGAGGCCATCCTGAAGGAGGGTGGATTGATAAAGTCTGAGCTCTTCAGTGAGTTCCCTTTGGGAATCCATTTCACAAACACTTGGGAAAGGGGAGGGAGTAGAAAGCTTTAGCTGTTGTCTGCCCAAAGGTTTGTCTGTGAAAAAGGCAGACCAATGTGCTTTTTGCCCTGCTTGAAGCCTCTGCAACTTAATCTCACTAGCTAAATATAGGTACATACTCCTACAGGTCGGAATTTGGGATGGACGGTTTGGAAAAACAGAGTTGCTCTTGCAGCTGTCAAAGACTGAAAGAAGCAACTGTTGCTCTTAGTCACTATGGTCAGGTTTTGCCATCATTCTCCACATTGAATCAGTAAGATATGTGTAATGTAATAAATGATTTGACATGAGTAAGGACAGCAGAATCTGACCCTCAGTGAGATAGCTATGAGCAAGATTGCACAGATACATGTTACTAAATATTCTGAAATAGAAATATTATTAATCGAGTTGTCAGTTTTAACTACTGTTCACTTTTTCAGAGTTGCTTAATACAGCTCATTGCTGCAGTCACAAAGATACTAAAAAACTCCATAACTTTGTATCAATTGCCCTTGTTCTAAGATTATTTTTATACATAACCATATCACATATACAATTTCTTCAGATATTAAGGCCTCGAAATTTTGGGCTGCTTCTTAATAGCCATTTGGTTTTAAATCAAACACTACCATTTAGACATAAAATATGCGTTTTTTCAGGTAAAGTTTTGCTTTCCAAAATAATTCAAATTGAAGTCCCCACCCATATGGTAAAATGTTATTTGAATGTAATGGAAACAGGATCAAAATACAAAATACAACTACTTGAATACAAGATTTACAACAATATATAATATTATCAAAGTTTATTGAAGTAATGACTGCTTTTCAATATAGGTTGTATTTCATTAAAGTATACTTTGAAAGATTTTCTACAAACACCAGTACTACATTTGCACCACAGTTACTTTAACAGTCAGCTGCTGAAACAACAGCTGAGAGGACAGCTCATTTGACTTTTTCCATTTATAGAAAACAGCACAGAGGTTTTATCTCACTAGAAAACGTAACAGCTGTGTCTTCCTTTAAACAATAAATGACTCATTTCTCTGTAACACATAACATCATAAAAGGTCTAATGACTCACACACTGAAGCTATTTGCATGTGCCCTGTTTTCTAGATCATTGCTTTAAAAAGTGCTCTAGCAAAAACAAACAAACAACAACTGTAAGAGGATATCTGGACTACAATTAAATACTTGGAATAATACATGCTGAACATTTAGCAAAATTATGATATATGAAAGCTATTATTTGGAACAGAACTGCTTTTGCTGAAAGCTATCAATAACACAGCCAATATGCCTACATACAAAGTGTTCTCTTTATGATGGTATTTCTGTGTTGCAAATCATTAAACAAGTTATGGAAATGTAATTCAAACACAATCATTATGGGAAAGTACATCACTCTGTATAAATACATGAATACTTAAAACTGAGCATCAAACTGCATACCCCACACTGCCCTGTCTCAGGCAGTGGTCTCCATGTGCAGAAAAGAAGAGACTTCTTCTGACATAGTGCTGTGTAAAATGGCAAGCAGTGCCTGGTCCTGGCAGCCAAAGGGCAATACACAAACAAAGAAGCCATGAAGTTATAAAAAGAATGGTGGCTACCTGCCATAAAATGGTGTCTGAAACACCATGGTCCAATCTGTGTTGTCAGGGCAGGGAGAAAGAGGGCAGTCCTGAAAAGAGTGGAGGTTACCAGTGTGTCAAACGGCTCTAGAGCCCCGGTGCCCCCAGTGTGACAGGCACAGCCGTGCCCGGCACGGGGCCTGCAGGGGCAGCGCTTCCCGCACAGCGGCTCTCGCCCGTGCTTGGACAGGCAACACAGGAAATGCCCAGCTCTAAAGCATACAAGGTTTTTGAGTGACCGTGCTTTTATGACATAGCCTGAGGGCTTATTATATAATATTTGCCTGCTCTTTAGCTTTGGCGTGTTCTTTCTCTGCTACTCTGATATTTCTAAATTATCTTCTACAGATCTAAATCCAGCAAGAACCGAGAGTTTTTCCCTGCTTAGGAAACAAACGTGCCAATCTAAATCAGGTCATTACTTCCCAGAGTCCCTGGAGTGTGAATCCATCCTTTAGCTTCTCTATTGCAAGTCCCAGTTCTTCTGAAAAAACAGGCTCCCGATCATGTTGCTTTTTGAATACGTGACATATAAGAGAAAATAAAGCAGAAGGCACTTTTTAGTTTCATTATCCCATTTTATCAACAGGAATTTTATAATATGAAAAAGTATCTCCTTACCTTGTTTTCATCAGCAAAGTAAGCCTGCAAAGGAAAACAAAAAAGAACCATGAAAACAGAAGTCTAAAAACCACATCTGCTAATAATTCCTTGGGGTCAAAACTGTATTGAGTAGGTCTTCCACAAGAATCCAGTCTATATGGGTTTTACTTCTATGTTAAAATAATTTACAAAAGGGTTCCAAGAGAATTTTCTGTTTTGGATTATAGATTAGATACCACTGGATTATGGTATTTTTCATTAAATACCAACCTCTGAAATTTCCATCATAATAAACACAGACTTTTTAAATGGCAACATTTTTGTATTACCTTTGTTACACTGACAAACACTTTATAGGGAATATTAATATGAAGACAAACTGACAGCATCCTGGTATCTTTTTGCCTCATGTGCAGCACCTTTTACTATTCAACATCAAAAACTAGCTTAAAATGTATAATATCAAAATTCAGTTGACATTATATTCCATCTAAGAAAAGAACACAGAGTAACAGAACAACTCCATAAACAGAGATGTGGGAAAGAGATACCATCTTTCCTATTCTGTGTGGGTGGAAATTGAGGCTCAAACTCCTAGGAATATCACATCTCTGAAAATATCCACACTCTAGAAATCTCTGGATCAGCAGGTTCTACATCCAAAAAGACCCCAGTCTTGCTTCAGCTGCCCCTGTGGACTGGTGAGGGTCAGCAAAGAAAGTGCTTTCCTGCAGCATCAAGGATTGTGGAATATTGGTGGGCAGCTGCTCCTCGGATCCTGGGCAACCTGTGTCTCTACAGCAACAACTTTCTAACCATTTTCAGCTTCCAGTTTTTGTTTGAGAATATACAAAGCACAGTTATTTAGCTCAGGTGACAAAGGCACCAATAGAGCAAACAGATCTCCATTAAGGAGAAGGTATGTCTTCAAATATGCTGAAGACTGAATAAAAATGTGCAAAAAGGAAAAGAAATAAGCCAAAAAGCTAGGAAAGAGGGAAAGGAAAAAACAAGAGCTTATCTGTGTTAGTAAGAGGCTGCAAAATTAAAAGGAGTGGAAATAACATTCCTGCTAGGCCTGTTAATTTATCAAATTTCAGAGATTGGTCAATGCATCAGAGCTACCACTTGAAAACATGTGCCACCTACCCTTGCAGTCAATCATGGAACCAAGTGTTACTGGTTTGCATACTAAGTTTGGAAATTTGTTGAAAGAGGGTCAATCAAGCAACCTAATTCATTTTAAAGTAAGTTTTCCAAAATACTGGGAGACATAATTACGTAAAATTATTGCTGCCTTTCTAAAAGTATTCCAAGTTTAAATCTTAGATAAATGTTGAGCATATAGATATCACCATCTATTCATCTGTTTTAAGAGAAGGTGAATTATTGTTTCAACATAATGTATCCGATTATATTGTACTGCTGATTGCCAAGCCACTCCCAATTTTAATGTGTTGAGAAACCACATACAATTATTTGTTTTAACATCTACTACTATTTATTTTGAGTAAGTCTGTTCTTAAATTAAAAATTCATATACAGAATAAATTCCTGTAATAATCAAGATGTTTAATAAAAGGCATGTTGATGTGTTTTAAATATAGAAAGTGCAGTTGCAGCTTATCTTTAACAGAGAATTACAGCTGTACATTGCTTAAATCTGAATAACCAAACAAGAAGGATTCTGTTTTTCTGTTTTTTTTTTTTGTGGAGCTGCTTACCACAAAAGCATCTGTATGTTCATCAGCTTCTATTTCTACATCATCTGGAACCTGCTCCACTGTTAGGTCTTCAAGGGGTTGAGGCTGCAAATTGTAACACTGTAGTAAGTAAATTTACGTATCTAATATGTTTAATATATTTTTATTATTGTTAACCCAGTATTGTATTTAATTTAAAATAAATAAATGGAGTACCTTTTCTTCCATTTCATAATCCACTCCAAATATAGGATTAGCTGAATAAACTTTGTGAAGTGAATTAATCTCTTTCACTGCCTCCTGTAGTTTCTCTACAGGGTCGATTTTAAAACCAAGTACATATCCTCCACTCTATATAACAGAGAAAAAAAGACAATATCTGTTTATTAGTGTTATTTTTTAAACATATTTTTCTCCTTGATAATGATTTCCAGTTTAATGATAGACATTTTCAGCTTGCTGAGAAAACTTGAATTATGGGTGAAATAAAAACAATGACAATGCTTCTCTATGAGGTAGGTAAGCTTTTAACCATTAGCCCATTATATAAAAGGGGAACAAACTCCTTATACAGAAAAACACAAGCAAACAAGGGTGGGACAAATTCACAAATGTATTAATGATTTATTCCCAGCCCCTCAGCAAATGTTGAGTCGGTTAGATCTTGAGGATGTTATTAAAGAAGCTTTCAGATACACAGAAATAATGAAAAATATTTAAAAGAGTAGTCTTAATTAAGTACAGAATTAATTAGATCCCAAAGATAATCTGTCAGAAGACAGTGTATTTGACAGTTACAAGTTAATCATGCTGGCCTATTGCTGCTTAGAGAAACTGTAACTCCCAATAGCCACATTGACCATAACAGACACTTAAAGCAGTGCAAAGAGAACTTTCTTAAAGTTTTCAAAATGCCACACAGAAGAAATGCTCTATGTAACTTAAAAGTAAACCCATGACATTTCAGAATTAGAGAAATATTGTATATAAAGATATTGCACCTAGAGAAATATTGTATATATGTATAATAAACACATAATTAATAGAAAAAGGCTTTTAAAGCTTCTTACCTGCTGAGAACTCTCTATCACAAGTGCCAAGCCAAACTTTGAGTCTCTCATTTTTATTGAACGCTAATGATAAAGAGGTATAACACTGTTAAAAATTTTCTAATTACTAGATAAAAATCTCATTGTTTCAATTTGTTCTTTTACAGTGTAATAATTACAATTACAGACTCTGGAAGCTTGGCTACCAGCATTCCCTCCCATTTACCATTACAAATCTGAACCCCTGAAACCTCAGGGAAAAGTGTTTTATTAGAAGTGATAACAATGGTAACAGTAAATTTCTGAACATCAGGTTCACAGATCATTAATCCCAGTGTATGTACGTGCCATGAAGCATCAGAGTAAATATTAAAAAGTTTGAAATACAAGCCATTTTCAATACCTGTACCTGCCCAGGAAATCACCCAACTAATCTGGACAGAAAAGAAAATATACCCTGTGGTTGATGCTAGAAAGACTAAATTCCTCTCTGAATGAAGGATATGAAATAAAACTTTGGTAAGCTGGGAGTTTTAACCAAGGATGTGAGCATATGCTGTTTCATTTTGAAAATGGTTGTGTAAGATACTTACGATTTGTAGATATGGTATGCTGACATTAAAGCTGTCATTCATATTTGCATGCCAAACTATCCTCACATTAGTAATAAAAAATGTTCCCAGATTTCCCTATTAAAGAGAAGTTATGTTAGAATTGCTTTAAGTACAGAGCTTTTTTTCCCAAACATGATGACTACTGCTATCCATTTATCTATAAGC
This sequence comes from Passer domesticus, assembly GCF_036417665.1. Lineage (NCBI taxonomy): Eukaryota > Metazoa > Chordata > Aves > Passeriformes > Passeridae > Passer > Passer domesticus. The sequence goes on from NC_087483.1 coordinate 24,205,103, forward strand.
AAGATACAGCTTCCTATTACATTTACTAAAAGTCTGATTCTTCCCTGCCAAACCCAATTGAAATGTTTCTATTGATTGCAAGGAAGCAGGCTTCCAGAACCTGAGTAATGAAAATAGCTGTGAGTGCCTACTACTGCAGCAAAGCTGGATCAAGTCACAGCCCAGCCAGCCTCATGGGAGTACATGAAGCATCTGAGAGCGTTATTAACTGTACAGATCTGGAATTGGCATGAAGCGTAACTATAAAGGCATGTGGGTTAAACTTAGGTAATTGAGGAGATGTGTGTGTGCCAAGGGAATGCAGAGGAAAGAACTTTTTAGCTTGTCAGAGTGGATCATATTTCTATTCTGGATTAAAACTGCACAGACAGAAATATCAGCTCCTGTTTTGTTTCACTGCTCCGGGAAATGCTTGCAACTAGTGCCCTGTAAAATAATAAATGTTTTCTATTTTTATCTTTAAGTTTATATTTTTTTAAGACACAGAATCCCTGCCAGTATTTTCAATTTTCATTAATCAAAAGACAATATAATCTTACTACTGTTTAGTCAAAGCTGCATGTAAACATACAAATATTCTGCAGAGCACTTCAGAAACATGGTTTTCTTTCAGTATCATACAGAGCTTTAGGCTCCTAAATATATATTTTTAACAAAAATTGTATATCTAGCTCCTGGAATATTAGCCAGGTCATGTAGAATTCAGGTTACCAAAAGGAGATTCTGTTGTAGTCAGTAGCAAATATATAGGATCAGTTTCTCTGCACGCATCAGCTGATGAGCAGCATTAAGGGTAATTCCTTGGAGGTTACAAAACTATAGTACAATTGCTAGATGAAAGCTGAAACATTTTAACTTTTCTATAGTCAATGTATTCTATTTCTTTACCTGGTCACTTGATAAATTCCAAACTCCATTGACTTTATCATATATTTGTTCTTGTGGTAACAATCTCAGTTGCTTGTTTTGAATCAATGCACTTCTCAGCTTCAGATCACGATACATTTTGGAAGTCTCATAAGCTCTGCAAAAAATATAAAATATGTATTAGTTCATACATAGTTCTGTTTTTCTGCCATCTTCGCCTTTTGTTTCAGTACAGATATGAAATGTTTATTTTCAGCTTTTCTTATCACCACATTGCACAAAAGTGAGAGTACTATTAAAACTTTTTCAACATAATTAAGTATATTCCAGCTTTCCTTAATGAAATTATCTTTAAACTTAACACAGGTTTTTAATGACTTTTTGATCTCCTGCAGTGTTCATGTCTATACTATTTTTTCTTTTCCCTTAAGACACTCATCACCCAGCCTCTACTGCAAAGCCTGAGTTCTCTGGGTCCCATGATATACATAGCATGGACACTAACAATCCTTTATTTTTCAGTGCCAGTTAAATCACAAACATCCAATATATATGACAGTATTCTATAGCTCTTAAATAGACATAACCCATGGTTATGTATTATGCACGCATTCATTCAGATGACTTGTCTTTAGGTGGGAAGCATACATTTTTTTGTAGTCAATGAAGAATTCTGACCAGATTTAACTCTTCATTTCCTTTACATGGTCTGAAATTATAGGAAATTACTGCACACAGAAATTGTAGCTAGAAAATGCACACTAAAATTAGCTCCTTTATACTCTTATTTGTTCAGATAGTTTATACACATGAGGTGTATAAATTGTGATCAATAAAGTATAAATACACATTCATTTTTATGATGTTCAGCTACCTACTAAAATTTGTGATCATTCTCCCCCTTCCTTCCAGAGATTGTTCTCTTTTGGGAAAGTTTTCTGAATGTTGAATATGGGCAGTCATATACTGTGTCTATCAGCAGTTGTAATCCCCCATATTGGAGTCCTTGATCAAACACTATTTTAAGCACACTACCTGTGCACAGCAATAACTGAAGTGAAGAGTCTGGGACTTCCAGGAACAACATTGGTAAATATGAACTCAAACCGAGTATTGTTACATTTAGTCAATATATACAGAGCTTCTGTCTGCCCTCGTAATTTCTGTAAGGAAAAAATGAAATTTTACATTTTGTCAAAATAGTAGCTTGATTGTACAAATCATAAATAATTTTCAGATATTGTCTAAGATAGTGTTTATAGAGGTGTAATCCTGATTCTACCACTAATCCACTGCTGTCTTCAACTGAACTTATTTTTCTTTTTGACCAACTAGCAGTTCCATCAACAGGAAAACTAATGCAGCCTGCCTGCTCTACATCTGCAATATCATGACTGAAACTGTATTTTTGGTTTTGTTACCATATGATTGCCCAGGAAATCTACTTCATCTTCCTGCTAGTTCTTTGTGGCAGGTCAAACAAACAGCTTCACAGTTGCAAGCAATTCCATTCAGGCTATGTATTTGAGAGCTCTCCACTTTTAAAACAAAACTTTTATTACTATTTATTACTATTCTTTACTGTTCTTGCAAGTAAACTTTCAGATTATTGTTGATATAGTGCAGTAAGTATAAGCAACTAATTACAGCTTCTTTTATTATTTTAAAAAGTATTTTTTGGAACTTACTGAGTTGGCAGTTCTTGTTGTTATATTTATAACACAGTTGTAACCGACAGCTTGAAAGTCAAGGGAGAAAAAAACATTGTTTTTAGAACAAGAAAAAATAAGAGTCAAAATTACAAAATATATTACTGGATTTTTTAGTGCAGCTTTGGACGGTATGTATGAGAATTACACCTTGTGGTTAATACCCTGGGTCCTCATCACAACCCTGAAGACTAATTTAAGCTAGAAAGGATCTTGGAAGGTTCTTTGGTCAAGTGCTGTTCTCAAATCAGGACCAAGTCTGGCTGCTCAGTGTACCAACCAATCCAGTAAGTATTTCCACAGAAGGGAATTTCACACTGAGCACTGGAAATAATTCATGTACAAAGTAACTGCATCCTGCCCCTGGTTCAGCTCTTTGAATTAAATATGAGCAAACATCTCACTGCTCATACAGTTTAAACTCACACAGTTAAAATGAATTTATTCAGAGTTTACAATTCTTAAACTGGAAAGGCAGGTACTTGTGGGGAATAAATACAGAAATGCAGAATGTGAATAAACAGGTGGCAACAAGAGCTACAAGTAAAGCAATGTATGATGAAGCTCAAACTTCTTCTAAAAAAGCACATGAATCAGATGGCATTATGGTATTATACATCGGCCAAATGAAAAATATGTCTCAAGAAATTAATGAATTTAATTTATTTTCTGATAAATTAACACAGACTATTGAATTTTACTATTTTGCTATGAATTATCATTGCATTCCTACATTATAAAGAGATTCATTAGTAACAAGTTTATTTCAGACTTTCCAGAGCAACACAGCTATACTTCAGTATTCTGTACTGAAATCAATACTTTGTGAAGGAATAGCAAGCCACCAGAAAGGAAACAAAAGGTAATACTTACAGAGGTTGACTCTGGGCAACGACAGTGAGCGCCAAATGATCCGCAAATTTGTCACAAGCAGTTTGCCTGGAGATAAAGAGTGTAGCTATTTTTAATCTAAATAAATTCCATTAAATGAAATATTCTGAAATAACAGGATATTCATTTCCCTTGAGAAGAAAAAGAAGACAAGCACAGGACACCCCACCAGAAAAATCACTAAAGCACTAAATACTTAAATGCTTAAAATGCTAGCAGAGAAAATTCAACAAGGAAGAAATTAAAGAACCTCTAATAAATACCAGCATTCCTCAAAATCAAACCAAGAACAGTTATTGATTCCAATCCAGATGCTTATAATAAAAATGTAGACACAATTAGTGCAGAACTGCTCTGGGGAGGAGAAGGGAAGGCAGTGAGTTAACTATCACAGCAGGACTCATGAAAAACCTCACCCCTTTGCCATATGCTAATTTATTCCACTCTGGACCCTGGAGAGCAGCACGTCCAACCCCCCTGAAGGGCCATGCAGCATGCTGGCAGCTTCAGCCCCTGCCTGCTAGGTATTCCTTACTGATTCAGTTAAAAACAGGGTGGGACAAGCTAAGCATTAAAGAGGATTACAGCAGAACAGCACCACACTGTTTATAAATGGATTATTCCCACCAGGCTTTCAATTCTAAGCAAATTCTGAGACAGGAATCATGTTCCTACAACTTTAAAAAAACATTCCAAGGCAGATCTGAGAAATAAGCAGGATCTCTTCTGTGCAACAGAGCACTGATACAGAGTTCAATGGGAACCTGACAGGGCTTTCATAAACCTACACAGGTTAAAGAGCAGAAAGTTCACAATTTCCCTGAATATGCAGTTACCTCTGTCTCCATTGTTTCCTTTGGTATCTTCAACAGACTCTAAGCAGTCTATAAGGACCTCTCCAGGTCTCATTTTCATTTGTCTAAAAAAAAGGGCAAATAATAAGATTTATCTTCCAAAAATAAGGTCATTTTTATTTCCCTGCTTCACTTTCCTCTGTTTTCTGCTCAGTACATCATGTAATGAAAAATCCACACATGCACACATACATACAAATCAACTTTACACACCTGAAATTGTCACTACATCTCATGGATGAAAAATATTAATATGTTTATTACTAAATTATAACTAAATAATAAACATAAATATATAAATATATTATATAGAAAGTGTGACCATGAAACCTATACCCCAAAATAAGGATAAAGTGTGTGGAAAATGGAGGAAAAAGAAAAAAAAAAAAAACCCAAAAAAAAACCAAAACAAAAAAAAACCCCATTTGCATTAATGTAATTTTTAGGGGATAGAGTTTTTTGCCTCTTTATGTAAATTCAGGTCATAAGGAGTGGAGCTAGGCTCAGGAAAGAAGAGATGCCAGCAAAGGAAATATCAGATGTATAAGGATATGTGAAATGCTCTGCTAAATTCCCACAAAGGGTGTGGTTTGGTTTTTCGTTTGTTTGGGTTTTTTTGGTGAAGTCTTCTATTTATCTGTTTATATTATTATTTTGCTTTATTTAACTGATCTAACCACTTAATTACATAACAACCAATGCAGCGTGAATTTTTGCTGTATTTTAGTCGTGATGTCAAAAGCGGCCAAAACTCTGCATGTATGGCACGACAGAAACAAAAAGTATTATTAAAATACGAATTTGGTGAAATACTGCAGGGCCGCCGCCCCGCTCCCTGCGGAGGATGCCAAGCCCTGGTAACAGGAGTGGCCCCGTCCCCGCAGACACACGCCTTCAGTTTGGTTGTACTTCTCAGGGCTAGAAAAAGCTCAGTTGAGAAAAGTACACACCCTTCCCTCAATCCTCCAGTGTCCAATCTTTTCTTTTATTCTCTCTTTATAGCTTGGAAACGGCGTGCGGACCCCACGCCGCCAGCTCTGCCCGCCCCGCTCCGCTCCGCCAGGCCAAGTCGCTCCTCCCCCGCCGCCGCCACACGGGGGCGCTCCCGGCCCACGCTGGGGCCCTCCCGCCGGCGGTCGGCCTCAGCGTGCGGAGGCAGAGCCCAAGCGCCCGCCTGCCGGCGCCGGGCGGGCCCCGGAGCGCCGCTGTGAGGGCAGGGCCGGGTCGGGACACGGCCACGGACACTCACTGCGGGGAGATGTCGAAGCGGACATCCCTGTCCTCCCACAGCACGTCCAGCACCCCGCTCATGGCCGCCACCCGTCCCGACGAGTCCGCGCGCTGCCCTGGCAACGGCGTGGGGAGGAGTTGGGGGGGGGTGGGTGGGGTCTCGCGCTCCCCCGGCGGTCGGGATTGGCTGCGGCGCCGCACGCGGGCAGCGCCAGCGCACTCGCGCCCGCCCTGGCTCCTCCCCCTCAGCCCGGCTGAGGGGCTCTAACGCGGAACCTGAGGGTGACAAGCGGTCTGACAGGTGACAAAACCTGAGCGACCCTGGCGTTCTCGGTAATGCAGCCTGGAGCCCTCGCGATTTGCGGGGCTGAGTGTTTGTTTGGTGGTTTTGGGTTTATTTTAAAATAGATGAGATGTGCCATTTTTAATTTGGAGTTACTTGGAAACTGCATCCAAATTTCAATTGCAGTGCCCTACCACTTACAAATGTAAAAAATAACACTCCAAATAAGACTCATAAGAAAAAAACTCGTCCTTTGGTAGTTCTTCCCTCACAGCTTATCCGTGGGTTGGCGAGCAGCCTGTTGTACCCATCTGGAAATTGACGCAAGCTGGGTGAAATGAAGCAGCGGGCGGGAAGTGCCCCGGGCCCTCAGGAGAGGCACTCAAAGCACAAAGGGCCCAGGGTGTCTTAGCTGAGGCCAAACTCCGCTTTTTGTTGATACGCTTGAAGTTACCATTTGCTCAGGGGGAAAAAAAACCCAACCAACCAAAAAAAAAAAAACAAAAAAAAACAAACAAACAAAAAAACACACACACAAAAAAACACCACCCAAAAACAAAAACAAAAAAAAAAAAACCCGCAAAAACCAACCAACCAAAAAAAAAAACCAAACCAAAACATAAAACCCCCCAAAAAAACAAACAAAAAACAAACCCAAAAATACCACAACCAAAAAAAAAACCCAAAAAAACCCCAAAACCAAACAAACCACGGAAACCCAATAAAAAAAGATTGACGAGTTTCATTACAGGAGTGCATAAGCTGAGATGTTTGGCCTTGTTAAGGGCTGTGGCAGAAATCCGGTTATGTTATCAGAAACACACGACACGCTGAATGTCATTTAGCTGTGAGGTAAGTTTTCATTCCTGTAAATGTACCATTATCCATTTTCTGCCCTGGCAGTAAAACCAAAAATGTTTTATTAGAAATAAGCTTTAAAGTGTATTAAATAACAGGAAATGTGACATATACAAGCAGACACAAATGTAAAAAGCAATATCACAGAAACAGATAATAAACACAGTGTGCTGCGTTTAATGTTTTAAGCATAAATTTAAATAGTTAACTAAGGAAAATGAAAATACTGAAATGCAATTAAAAATTAGACTAGGCTTTCAGAAGCCACACATTGGAAAGACCATTTTAGACATGAACTAACCCAACACAGTAATGCCAGTTATTGGTGTATTCACTCATAGAAGTCTGTGGATGTGTTTTAACTGTAATTGTAATGGATCTTGGATAGCTAATAAAAACTGAGGAGAGTTTACTGAAAAAAAGGATGAAATGTACCTGTGATGGGCTTAGGAAAGGTGGGTAAGTGAACAACTCCCTGTCTTGTGACCCAGAGAACCCAGGTTCTCTGTTGCCTACAAGTTGATGCATTTGATGTATTTATCTGTATTAAGCAGTACTCTGCATCTCGTTTGGAAGTTGATGTTTTGTGCTTTAAATCGTAAAATACTATTTGTAAGAATAGTTTCATTTAAAAGAAGTGAAGATTTCATTGCAGAATCCATGCCAAATATTAGATTTCCATAACAAAAGGAAAAGAACTTACATAATGACCAAGGATTGGCTTTCAAAGCAATATATGTAGTTTAAAATAAGATCTAGTTAATGACTGTACAATGGTAGTATTTAAAGATCTAGGTGAAGGAAGGGAAACTGCTATGGCAAATGCTATACTGGCTTTACTATTACTGAGTAAAAAAGGACATTTTGTACTCTTGATACTGTTGAAAATTTGCTATTTTGTTATAATTTCTGTCATATTATAAATGCTAAAAATATTTAAGTACGCTTGCATATGTAGACTTTTTTTAGTTAGTGGGCATGTGACTTCATAATGTTAGCATTCTCTAAATTACTTTGTTTGATTTTAGATACCATGCTGGATACTTGAAAAAAAAGCCAAACAATCAATAGCTTCAACCTTATAATTTTTAATGTAGAGACTAATTTCTACCTCCAGAAAAAACCACACAAGCCTGTGTACATTCCTGTTCAGACTCAAAGCGGTTTGCATTGCCATGGCAGCCCCCATACCAAAACTGAGCGCAGGCATTGGCCTGTCCATCGTAATACCATCTGATGGTGTAAACGCGGCAGGGCCCCTGCTCCAGCCTTAGCTTGCAGCGCGGGTCCACAGTGCTTTCTAAAATGAAAAAAAAAAGAGCAATAGAAACCATTCAGTTTGTAAAAGCCAATTGTATTCCACAGATCTTACCTTTAAAACTCTTACTTTGTTTTTTTGTTTGTTTTTTTTTTTTTTTTTTTCTGCTGGTCTTATACAATAGTATAAGATTCACTTTTAGTTCTAAAGATGTTAATATTGAAGACAAGTTATAAGTGCATCTTGGTAGTCAAATAAACTGTTCCTTTACTGGCATGATTCTAGTAATTCCCAGAAATAAAAGTATTATGGCTCCATATTCGAAAAGAGAAAACAATATGAATATGATAATTTTAAAATACATTTTTTTGAAATCTGATTATGTTCAACCAGTCTTGTGAACAAACTGAAACTGTAGGCCAAAGAGCTGTAGTAATTATGTACATAAGTTTTGAATTTAAAACTCCTACAGATATGGATTAGAGGACTGTGACATACTAATCTAGTCTCACTCACTTTAATAATACCATGAGATAGAAAACAGTTTTCTGTGAATTTTAATTTTGTGACTATTATTTTGTCTTTTGAAACTGGTATATTGTCACTTTTTTTGAAAAAAACCGTAGTGCCAGAGACTGAATGAGTCATGCCACTGTTCCCAGGAAACATTGGGAACATGTTTTCATCACTCTCTTCTGTTGCTCCCATGATAATACACTATTACTGGAACTGAAAATCCCCCAAATGGTGAACAAAATACATTTGGACATTTCATAATAAAGAATCGACCCTTTAAGCACTCAGCTAATTATTATACTTAAAATGACTAAACACTGTTTTTTCCTTTTCCTTTTGCTCCTCTGAAAGAGAAACACATTCTTTCTGTCCAATTCTGAAATCGCTGTCTTTGTCTTTGATGAAGTCTCCCAGCTCTGTGGACTGCCCCTCCTTGGCTGATGAATGGCCCGCTGACTGCTCCCCCCTCCGTGAGCGTTATGTTCCCTTCTTGATGCCCCTTAGGAGCTCCCTCTCAGGTTGTAGACAACCTTGCTTTAAGTGGAGAGGTGGGATCTGGGACTTGGGAAGACAAGAACTGCAACTAGATCTGTTATAAAATCCTGAAACGACTTCTCTTCTGCATCACAGACTCACAAAATCTTTGGAGAATGGAACAAAATTACTCTGATTTAAAGCCTTATTAAAAGTTAGTACCAGGAAAATAGGTAACAAAATGAAAAATTATCTATTACCCACCAGGTCTTGGTGTGGGGTCTGCAGTTGAAAGAGATGATGTCATCACTTTATTGAATGGTGGTTGTTTAGATGACAGTAATGGTAACACAGCTGCAGGTGAAAAGAAACAGAATGAGACATTGATTTTTCATCAGCCAAAAATGAAAATGAAGAAATTAATGACAATAGAAATACCTCTAGTGTTTCCTGTTAAGGTTGGCTGTTGTTCTTCATCTTGTTCCTCTTCATAGGTGTCATAGACTACAGGAGGTACATTGGTCTGAAATAAGCATTTGATATTTTTTTCTTTCCAGGTACTGTGAAGTGTTTCAAAATGAACAAGTCCTCCATGACTTAGAGATTTTCTAGTGTTTTTCCTTTCCATTTACCCTGACTTCAGCGTTAAGAACCAGAATTTTAACTTCTCCTGTTTGGTTTACCAGGAAAGTTGTCATATGTAAATGTTAGATAAATATTTTTCTTAGTTGAGCTTTACAGAAGTTTATTTATAGGCTTAAAATTATAATCTACAATTGAGTTCAATTACTGTTCTTAGACTTAATTATAACAGTGTAATTGCTTTTTAATATTGTTATGATTCACACTGTGGCACAAATATTACTCTATTAAACAAAGGAATCCTTGTAACAGTATCAGGAATAAGTTATAGCTATCAGTTTATTGCCTGCATACAACATCACAGCTCTTACTCAGAACAACCAGCTCTGAGCATACCAAGTTAAAGTACCTGTGCTGCAGAAAATTAAGGGAAATGGTACAAATTACGTTAGGTGGCACAGAAAGAGATATACTTTAAGATTCTGCTCATTAAAGCCTGCTGAATTTTCATACCGGCGCTAATGGTTGAGGAAGATGGCCAAGACTCAGAGGACTTTCTACTGTAGATACTCCAGGTGTCTGTGCTGAAAGTGATTGTCTGTTAACATTGTTCTTCTGAAGTATGTAATGTAAAGAACTTGGAGATACTGAATGGAAGGATCGCCCACTTATACTTGCACCATTTTCATTATGGTTGTATACTAAGGTGCCATGTTCATCTTCACAAAATTGATTCACTAATTTGGACTCCAGAGCTGTTAAAAAAAAAAGAAGTAGAAAACTTATCATACTGAGAAATTCAATTATTGTTAAAATTTAGATTACTTATATATGTCACTAATACACAGGTAATCCAGATCTCCTTCGGATTGTTTATATGCATCTACGAAGATTATTCCTGATTCTTTGGAGTATGGACTTTTTGGTCACAAATTTGCCAGCATGTAAGTCCTCTACATGGTAGAAAATACAGTGAACTCACGTTAGGGTGTTCATCTAAGCTTAGTAACAACTACTAGTTGGTAATGGGAAAATAACTGCTTATCTTGCTCCTGTGAATAACCACATGAAAATGGGTTATTTCCCTAGGGGAGTGAACAAGTAGCATTTACAACAATGAGTTTCATTCTGATTTACAGTCAGATTTTCAGTGCATGAGCACTTACTCATCTTAGAAAACTTGTTTAAGCAGCTGTTTTCCTAGACTGGGTGATTGACATTCCCCCATTGGCATGTTGCCCCATAATGTGACACCATAAACAAAGGGGATCTGTATCTCTAGATTCCTATTACTTTGCAGCATCAAACATATCCACAAAGGTAATGCTTCTCTCCCACCCTGCCCCCTTGTGAGAAGTATCGGATACAAGGCAGAGTAAAACCTCAATGAAGGCACCTGAGAGGGTGTTGAAGTCATCGATGAGGTACATGTGCTCTCCGTCGGGGTCTGAAGCAATCAGATTTAGCTCACGCACAAACTCAGCCTGTGTTGGATCTGAAGTATTTACGATTCCTATTGCATACATTTCGATGTTTGCTGCGTGAGCCTCTCGAACAACAAGATCCAGTTTTACAGCTTCTCTCTTGTCTGTTTGGCCATCTGTTAGCACAATTGCTACTTTCCTCACCCCTGCTCGAGCACCAGAAAATCCTTCCTGGGTTGCTTTGCGGATAGCAGTTCCTGTGTAAGTGCCTTCTCCCATGTACTGCATTGTTCTAATTGCTCTCTTGACATCCTGGCGGGTTGGGTACTTGTTGAGACCAAATTCTAGCCGAACTTCTAAACTGTATAACACAAGGCCAATTCTGGTAGCATTTCTGCCTACAGTTACTCTGTCTACTAAAGCAGTTACAAAGTCTTTGATAATCTCAAAATTTTCTGGTCCCACACTCTCAGAACTGTCAATCACAAATACAAGCTCCATAGGAATTTCCTTACATTTAATACTGCAACCTACAAAGGAAAGAGAAAAGAAACCCAGATCACAATGACTTAATTTGGCATGCTTTAGGAAAAGAGAAGAATGCAAATGTCATGAAGGAAGTATAGAATTTGAACATAAAGATTTCCTGAGTCCTTACCACATATCTCTTTAATTAATTTAATGATATCTTCTCTCTGGATGTGAAAAAAATTAAATATTAAAATATTTTACAGTTTGCCTCTTTCAAACGAGCTATAATATTGACACTTAACAAAGATTTTGGTTATAATTAATATTTGTGTCCTACAGTAACTTACAAAAATCTTACTGTTTTACTTCCAAACTTCTCCTTGAGTTCCACATTTTACAATGAACTATTTCATATGCATACAAGGATCAATAACTTGACAAACATTAACGTCTCTATCTAAAACAATTAACTCCTGTTATTTTAAAAAAATGTTTTGTGATTAATTGATTCTCATTAAAAATGAAAGGCATAAATATTTCAGCATCTGAATAATATAATATCCCTTTTAAATGTTGTGGGAGCAGAGAAATAGACCCAACTTTAGGAAGTGTAGGATTGCTTGTAGTGAGGTGACATATGCCAGAGCACCAATACAGAATGGAATTAGGAGTTGTCAGCCCTGATATACCTGGCCCACTATTACCCAGCCTTCATCAGCACAAAACCCCAAAACTGCTGCCTTCAGAGCTGCCTGTTCAGAACAATGATAGCTTCTGTGACATGAGTGACATGTGACGTGTGAACAAAGTGTTTCTCAGAGCAATCATTTGTTATATATTTTGAGTGCAAGACAGGACTCATCTGGCATTGAGTCAGTCTTCCAAATACAACCTTTTGCTACTGCTTCTCAGCTTTCATCATAAACTGTAGTAGTATTTATATTCTCACTGACATATTTTACTGAATTTGACTCAAATGTGGTACAGGCTTAGCAGAAATATAAATAAGTTCATAGCATGATAGACCATGACAAGTTTGAAGATCTTTGCTCTTTATACTCTTAAATACTTGCAAAAAAACCTTCCTGCAGCAAGTACACACCTGGGTGATCTAACACTAGCTGTAAAAGAAAATATAGCAGAAAAATACCCTAAGTCACCAGGAAATTCCATTTCAACATAAAGTAAATAAGAAAAAATCAGAAATCCTTGAGTTGGTTTCTTTCTGTATTATTGCTGAGGCAGCTTCTAATCAGAAAGCTCTTTCCAAAATAATTAAAAGGCTACGTTTCATCTGATAGAGTTGTTTATATCTTGCTGTAATGGGATTTAAATAATGGAATTTGCTTACTGTTAGGCCTTGGTCTCCCTTTGGTCCGGTTTTGCCCTGTAACAGTGATTGCTAATTAAGCTATTGCAATTAGATAGTAACATTGTAATTCAGAATAAGACTTCATCAATACCGTTATTAGAATAATATTTTTCCAACAGAAAGTTAAACTAGAAAATGTGTGCTTCTGCTGCACATGGACTGCCTTGTGCATGTAGTACCTGCAACCTCCTGATGTGGTTTATGGGAAGTGGATGACCTCAAGTCTCCCACTGGGTCACCAATTGTCAGTTGTTTTTCACTGCTGTCCTGCTTTTGGCTGGGATAGAATTCATTTTTTTAGTAGCTGGTTCAGTGCTGTGTTTTGGATTTATTATGGGAATCATGTTGATAACACACTGTTGTTTTGGTTGTTGCTAAGTGGTGCTTACCCTTAGTCAAGGACTTTTCAGTTTCCCATGCTCTGTCAGTGAGAAGCTGCACAAGGAGCTGGGGCAGCATGGCCAGGACAGCTGGGCTGGGCAGGCCAAAGGGATGTTCCCCAGCATGGGAGGGCACACTCAGCACAGGAACTGGGGAGTCGGCCGGGAGGGGCCCATCGCTGCTCGGGGGTGGGCTGGGCATCCAGCAGTGGGTGGTGAGCAGCCTTATTGGGCTTCACCTGGTTTTTTTATGGTTATGGTTATGATTATCCTTGGTTCAGTTATTAGACTGGTTTATATCCATCCATGAGTCTTCTGCTTGTTTAGTTTTTGGGTTTTTTTTACTTTTTTTCCCTGATTTTCCTCCCCATCACACCGGTGTTGGGGGGTAGATGATCTGTGTAGTATTTAGCTGCTGGTTGGAGTTAAACCTGACAACTGCCTTAAGGAAGAAACCACATCCATGTGGGAAGTGGGGTATTAATCAAGTAAGTGTCTTCTTTGTGCTTTTAAAGTTTTTAATAGTTTCAGTTTCTAAAATGTTTCAGATTATATGTAATTAAAGAGAAAGAAGAAGACACAACCCAGCTTTGTTTCTGAGTGCTTTACGAAAACATCTGTGATAAACCTGAGTTACTCACAGGTTCTCCAGATAAACCAGGGTCACCCACATCACCTTTTTCTCCTTTTTTCCCCTTGTCACCTGTAGCTCCTCGATCTCCCTTTAAAACCATGGTGGTAAGCAGAAAGAAATTTTAAGTCAGTTTTTGTTACACTTTTCAAATTTCTCTCTCATAGCCTTTGTTGAATGCATATTAAGATTGTGACATGAGTTAGAAATCTTTGTTAGGGATCATTTAAATAAATTGGTACTTTGTGAATTTCATTAATAACTTGTAGTATTGACTAAGCATTTTTATGGGAAAAAATACCTGGAGTGGTTTGAACAATGAAGCATCTCAAACAACTACATGCAGACTGAGGGGTTTCATGGGCTATTGCATGATGGAAATTATTATCTATGCCTTAGAAAAATAAGATAACACTAGAGAAATAGAAAAGAAATCCAAGGGTATCATTAGAATGACTAAAGGGAATATCACTCTGAGAAACCTTCTGGCCCAGAAAAGATGTTTGGCATAGCAAACAGATGTATTAGTGTATCTTGGCTTGATTTTTAGAAGACTGTACAGCCTTTTTGAGCCATTGTGTTCACATCTAAAAACTGATTCCAACCCACCGTTCTCTTTTGCTTAACATTGATTAAGTTACAAAATTTTGCATAGCAGATCCGTGAAAGTGATATTAAATCTAATATTTATGTTAATAATAAAAGAATAATATAAATTCTAACAACAATATAACTTCTAACAATAATATAATCTTCTGGTGTCTGGGGCTCCTTTTATACAGAATTCACATGCATTCAATAAGAACTGACTGCAAAAGAGCATTTTGAGTGTGTTGGTTTCCACTTAGGGCATTATCTCACTATTATCTCTGATTTAGATATCATACCTTCTCTCCCAGAAGCCCATCTCCAGGGGGGCCTCGTGGTCCTGGCATTCCTTGAATACCTTGTTCTCCCTAATGATAATCCAGGTAGTGATATTAACCCTTTGTAATCATTCATCACACAGTAATTTAAAATGTTAAAAGAGAAAGTTTTTTTCAACTGCATTTTAACAAGGATTTTGAGGCACTTGAGACAATTTAGTGGCTAACTTCTATTTCTCAAATACTTCTTCAGTATAAAGATACACAATATTGAAAAACCATCTGATCATTATTTGATTGCATTTTAATTTGATTGCAATTTTAATTTTTTCCCTCTTTCCATCCCATTTTATTCCTTCTCATTCTGCCTTTCTTATTTCTATCTATTGAGTCTGTATTATCTGACTGATGCTTTGGGTAAAAGTGCATATTACAAGGAAAAATTCATAGTACTCACATTCAGGATGGAGGCTTTTTCTCTACTGAATAGAGTGTTAGTACACATAACTAATTCAGACTGTTTCTGTGGGCATGAGATTTGAGGAAGAAGGAGTGGTATTTTTAATTTTGTAAAGGTATCTTTAACTGATAAAAGTTCATTCTTCTTTCCTCAATGCACACATGCTTGGGCTAGTTTGCAGCAGTAGACAGAACAAACTTTGCAGGTGCTCACATTATCCTCCTCATTTTCTAGCCTGAGGCTCTCTTCATAAAAGAAACAATGTGAAATCTCCTTAACACCGTGATGGTCAGATTGACCACTCAGCACAGGTTAAATATTGAAGACATGGAGTCTTTTTACCTTAGCTCCTTGAATACCTTCACCAGGAGGTCCCAGAGAGCCAGGTGGCCCTGGGCGTCCTGTGGTTCCCTAGAGAATGTTCACAACAAAAATACACAATAAATTGTTATACCACTGTGTAATTTCTTGTCCTTCCTCTACCCTCAAAGATGTCTTTTTATAAATAGTAAGAAGAAGATTGCTCTAGCTGAAAAAGAGTCTTTTTGGCCTTTATCAGATTTTAATAATCCAGTTTATACTTTGAAGGAGTCAGTTGGCTTAATACTTAGTGAACATGAATCATCCTGCTGATAGAGATCTATGCTGCACTGAAGGATGGATTGTATTGGTAGGACACTGGGGACTGAACTAGAATTTAAGAGAAGATTATTATTGGCTTTTTATCTTTTACCACCATTACACAGTAAGACCTTTACACATACACACACTAATGTGGCATTGCGAATAAACACTTATTGTAATTTATAAGCTAGCTTTCAATGGAACTCTAGAAAAAAAGTTTCCCATTCCATGTTGCTCACAGGAAGCATTCAAAACCCACATAGAACATATTAATTTTATGTCTATACTGCTATTCTAGTACCCCTGCATGAAATTCTCAGTTTCCTCATTTGTAAGGATCCCATGGACATGCTATTTCTTGGTACTAGTGCTGCCTGAGAAGGTGCTCCACCACTGCTTTTCTCTGGACCCTGTCTTCCTGTCAATGGAAACTGTATCTCAGGGACCAATAAGTCACAATGTGCAGGTAACTCATTATTATGTTGCATAATCTTTGCATTTGACATTGTTGACTTCCTTTATATTTACATTCAAACAATTTCTTTTGTATTCAGTAGACTTCTAAAACAGCTGTAGGAGTGTATGAGTTTCCAATTTGGGAAGTTTCACAGTGAAAATTGCTTTTTATAGTTAGTTATTTTCAGGCCTTTGTCATGGTTACAAAATAATTATAATCCTTTTTGCAGGGATCAATCCTCATACTGGCTATTAGATGATTGTTTGATTTACACAATAAAAAAGAGGAATTAATCCCAGAAGAATTCAACAGTAGTGCCTATAGCTGTAACAAATAGTATAGGCAAGACATACTAAGTGCTTGCCCAGCCCTTAATTCTGACCAATGCTAGGTCTGAATAAATTTTTGCCACTCAGTTGCAACTAATGTCTGCAGGAGCTAAATGTTTTGTCACTGATCTTCACTGGTGGTTATCACCTTATCATTTGTCATGTGCAGCCACAAGGAGGCTATGGTTTATGGCTATTCACCAGAAATATTTTTGATTTTCTATAAAATAAAGATTATTTGTTGGATTAGTTGTTTCCAGTGAAGACAGAAAACATGCAGATATCTATATATAATTACACATTTTTGTAGCATACTTTTCCCCCCTATTTTAGAAATTAGACAAAGAGAGACATAATAGTTAAATCTCTTACTTTTGGTCCTGGCAAGCCTTTCCCTGGGGGACCGGCAGGGCCAACTGGTCCTCTACTACCAGGATCACCCTGAAAGGCGATACTTTAAGAGATAAGTAGTGAATACCAAAGTTTAATGTAGCTCTAGAACTCCAAGTATCTGTTACACCCAAATGGGACAAAGAGAAGAGAACTATTGAACTGCACTGTGCACGTCCAAACAATGCTAAGCCAAGAATATTGCTGGCAAGGCAAGGAAATTATTGGGGATAAACAGTGGCTGGTGGTCTAAACATATTCAAGTCAATTATGCACAGTTACACAGGAATTGCAATTCCCATATTATAAAATGAACTCCAGATTCTCCAAACAAAAAAAACCCCTGACAAACCTAAACCAAAAAAATCTACCTTTTACATACTGAGAAGAAAGTTAAAGCTGGATTAAATAGGTGTTCTGACTATGACCTATAAGTAGGAATTGTATCTCTATGAAGTAGAGTATACACAAGCATTTGCTTTTCTAGAACTTGAAGTCTGTACCTTAGGTCCTGGTAGTCCAACTCCATCTGGGCCTTGTTCACCGGGAATTCCAGGGAGGCCTGGCAAGCCCTGAAATTTTATGCACAGACAAAATATAAATTTAATTTACAGCAACATTGGCTACATGCATTTGTTAATATTTATATGGTAGTATCTTAACTATATTGTCTGTTAATGGGATCACTGTGATCTACAACTGGTTAAACTTTACTCTGATATGCCAGAAGTAGTGTCAGTAGCATTTACATGTGTGTTGCATGTCATGCAGGGGCTTCAGTGTGTTTGAAGACAGAGGAATGTAATCTGTAGAGGCAGTTGCAGAAGCAGTTCATTGGGTTACACAAAAATGTCAGAAAGTATTATAAATCAATTTCCAATTTCCATGTTGATGTTTGTTAATTTTGGTTCCTCAGTGTGGCAAATGCAAGAACTTCTGCTGTTGTCTTTAGCATAGGCAAATGCAAGTATGTGTGGTCCAAACTCCCTGGCTGTAGCCAGCAATCTTTCTGAGACTTCCTCGCTGCACAGGCAGGTGACTGCCAGGGCTGGTGGAGCATGCTGATGAGCACACTGGACATGTGAGGTCAGCATTGCACACATGTGCAGGGAAGGGAGAAGAAGGAGCCTTTTCTCTTTGCACCCTTTTTGCAGGGGTTGGTTATATCTACCAATAAAGGCCTCTGTAAAGACCAGTTCTGGCTCTTTGCACACCAGTTTCTTTTTTAGCAGTTCTGGGATGTATATGGATCCAACTGCTTAGCTAGATTGTATTTTCCTGTTTGGGAATAAATTTTGTGTGGTTGGGCAGAAGACAGCACCCTGCAGGAAGATTTTGAGGGAACTGATTGAAACATCAGTGATACTTTGGCAAAAAGAACCCACTTGGAATATGTTTCAGGGTGTAATCAAGAGAAGAGGACAGGGATGATCTTGTGCTGTTTGAGAGAGAGATTTCATTTTATTCTGTGTTGAAGTGCATTTCCACAGTTGAGTTGTTTTAGGCTTTTTAGGCTTTTAGACCAGCAAATCTTTCCTAGGATGTCAGACATATAGGATAATCCCTTATGTATAGCGCTTATTTCTTCCCTATCCACATAAAAGAAAAGTCTATAAACTTACAGGTGGGCCAGGATAACCATCTCCTTTTTGCCCAAAGGGCCCAGGGGGTCCTGGAAGGCCTTGGTCACCCTGATGAAGGCAGGAGAAACAGTTCAGTGAATGCCAAGACAATTGCTAGCAGGAAATTATCCATGAAAGTGAAACTTACTTGGCAAATATGCTGTAATTTGATTTTATCTATCAGCTAATATATTTTACTATGTGAATTATTATTTTAGGTTTATTTAATCCTGGACTAAACCAGTGACATTTCATAGTGATCATGATCTACACTCCCGAGTCACTAATTTTAATATTTTTCAAGACCTCTGTCTGTTGTCATTTGTGGCCTACACATAAGAAGAAATTACTTTAGTTGTATTTCTCATATTTTTATCATAATTTGTTCTAGAATTCTATTTTCCTGTAATGCTGTGGAACCTCATTAAACCTTTTAAGTATAACAGGATCTTCCTATGGGGAATGTACAACTAAACTCGTTTCATGGGTCAAGACAGCTGGAGTATCTTGGGAACAGATTTACCAAGAAAACTCAGAGGATCTTAACCCTCCCAGCCACACTGGGGGGTGCAGTGAGTTGCTCAGTTGCCATAGAATGGATGATCAAGGTTGCATTTGTTCCTGTAGCTACACAAAACATGGGCATTTAAAACAGTGGCAAGAAAAGACCCATGCAAAAATAACTTTAAAAAATTAGGCTGTACAGAAAATCTTTACCCTCTATGGCTCTACCCTGTATGGTTGTGTGTCTAAGAACTAAGCAAAAGCAGGACCACTAATGCTGACAAGACAGCAAAAAGTGAGGAATGTAGTCACAGAAACATGCAGTATCACCAAATTGAAAGAGCTTCGGGGGGCTCAAGGCTGAGGGAGAGAGACTTGCAACTCTGAGCAAAGGATGTGCTTCCATCTGATTAATTCCTGTTAGATCCTCAGAAATGGGACAACATCAAGTTCTTTGAATTGATTGGACTATACCAGAAAATTATGTGATTCCATCAGCATAATCTTCTCCTGATGAAAATAAATGTAAAAATATTGAAAACTGCTGACTGATCAAAAAGAGATGGAGATTGTCACATGTTTCTCATGCTTTTGTTACTCTGTGCAGTTCACTCCAAGAAAAAGGGATTAGTGATGTATTCAAAAGTACTGTCAAACTCACTAAGAACAAAAGGTGAGGGAGGAGCAGGCAAGATCCAGTATATTTGGAGAAACACAGGTTTATATGTCCTGAGTTTGTTGGTCTTCAGACAAAATCTTTCCTGGAATGAAGAGTGGCTTATGAAAGTTGAATCTAGGTACCACTGAGGTAGTGGTATACAGAAGCCATTGGAGATTAGCTAGATATTCATGTTCTTCTTACATTATAACCCTGTGTTATGAATGTTATGAATTTAACCCTGAAGTTATGAATGAAGCAAAGGAGCCTGGCTGAGAAAAATCAGCTGCTTGCTAATTAACATGTAGGCTGTTGTAAGCAGGGTTAATCGGGTGTTCTCTCTGAATTCACTCCTCATCAGTTAGAGTCATTCCTCTCCTGGTTCTCTGCCGTCTGAGATGTTACAGTTACAGACTCTGGAGGACTGGCCATCCATGGTTTTCCAGCTCTGCAAATCCTTTTACTCTGGCTGCCAGAGTTGTAGGACACACACATTAACTGTGGAACATTTTAGTGTAACTCTGTGGCTGTCCTAGGAGATTTGTTGCTGTTTCACTTAAATCCTCCTGCCTTATTTTACAGTTGTATCAGAAATTAGTTTAACAATTTAGGAGCTACCTTTGCCCCAGGAAGCCCAAAACCTGGTTCTCCAATTGGTCCAGCAAGACCAGGTAACCCAATGTCACCCTGCAATGAAGAAAATAAATCCTCTGGTTACATATCTTAATAAACACCACAGGCTGTGGGTTTCTTTTATACAAATTCATATATAATGAACATAACAGCTTATTTTATTTATTGCTATTGCAAACATTAAATACCAAAAGCATAAATAAAATGAAAGAATAAATTAAAAATACAAGGAATAAACAAATGTGCTTTGATATGCAAAGTAATTCAAAATAAAGAAATGAACAAAGGTAGGCCATACCTCAAGCTGCCATACAATTAATACCAGGGCACAGTGATAACTAGACTGGATGCAATCCAGAAGTTTTAGTTGACCTCATAAGGCTGGAATTGTTTACACAAATATTAGCATGGCCTACTTCAGTTTTCACCCTGCATTTCTAAGCACTAGGAGATGGAATGTGGATGGTACCTTTGGTCCAGGCACAGATCTTCCAGGAGGGCCTGGCATTCCAAGGCGTCCTGGTGCACCAGGCTCCCCCTGCAGTGAAGGTAGGAGAGAAAAAACAATGGATTTTTCTGAAAGTGAGCATGACTATCACATAGAGAAAATATTTATGCAACATTTTACATTTAATTCCATTAAAATTCTATTAGAATTTCTAATAAGCTATTCTATGCAGAGATCAATCTAACTATTTGGAGAACTGATAACAAACATATTTTGTTTTCTCCGTGGAAAAGAGATTTTTCTCGGTCACTAAACAAACATTTTTGAAGCTTTTAGAAGTCCCTTTCTTGGTGTATTCAAGACTTGGTCCATCACATACTGTGCTCAAGACTCTCTGCCCAGTTGTGTAGGTATACTGAAAACATTTATACATTTCTCTTAGAGTAGATTTTTAAAAAATTATCTTTCAGTTTACTTTTTTACCTCTTTTTCATTTTTGTGGAAATACTCGTGTGTATAAATAATAGAAGAATAAGAAACTGGAGGAGAAACCTGGAGTAGCTCTTCTCTCACTTTCAGTAAGTACTTCGTATTTTCACAGAAACTCCAAATCCATAAAAGAATATCAGCCATGAGTCAGTGCAAGGGCAAATAAAGTCCTGTCATGTATTTATATGCCATACACCATACTATCTTCTCAAATATTTCTGTATAAAAATATCAATATATAGCTTTACTTTTTCCAAACCAACAGGGAAGCAATATGATAAATGCAAAAGTTTTTAAAAAACACTGCTAGTTGTTTGTAGGAATCATGGTGATTCTTGCTAAGAGAAGCCTTTGCTGAACTTTTTTGAAATTATTTTTTTATGAAGGGAGTTCATTCTAGAATGGTTGTTTCTGAGATCTGGAACAATGTACAGCTTTGGGAGAGTATTTTACATGTATAACATAGTAATGAAATCACTTTAGCTCCGACAGGTCCAGGCACTCCTGTTGGTCCTGTTAATCCACGTATTCCTCTCTGCCCTTGATCTCCCTACAAAAATGGAAAAGACATGTCACATATGTCAAATAATTTGAGAATGTATTAACTGAAATCAATTGTAAATGTCAGTGAAAGATAGCAAACTTCTATTTGTAGGTGGTGCACATGAGCTGTTCCTATTGCCTTCATGGGCAAGTCAGTTAATTCTGCTCAGGAATTGTCCAGTGTTGAATTTGTACAATTATAATAACATCAATTTCATCTGAAATTAAATAAACCAGTTTACCCCAGAATACTGTGAGAAACAGAAAAGCTAACAAGGAATCTAAAAGGTTGAATAATTGCAGCTGAAAAGCAAGTTAAGCAGTTACATGAAAAAGATACTAAGAAAAATAATCAAAACAGGAAAATATAATGCAGTTGCTAATACTTTTTTTTTAATTTGAAGGCAAATAGGGCAAATCAATTGATCATAAAGAAAAGCTAAGAATATTGTAAAATTCTAAAGAGAAAACTGCTGTTCAGGCAGATTACTGAACTGTAATAATTACAACAGAAAGTAAACGACTATGATTCCAGAATAATATCTTCTTGTTACTTGTACTGGACAAAAAAGAGAGAGAAGTCTTTGACAAACCTATTCCTGGAACATTACAATTTTGAGTGACACCTTTACTAAGAAATCCTCACCTTTTCTCCTTGTATTCCAATCCCTGGAGCACCTTCAGGACCTCTAAGACCAGGCAGCCCTGGTTCACCCTTGAACAGAAAAATCAAAGGAGTGTTTCAGAGCACTGCATGGACATGGTGCAAGACATACTTTGTATTCCCTTGAATAAATTCATTAAAACCATAGACCTTTCAGAGTCAATGACAAAACTCCCACTGATGTCAGGTGTGTTCAGGGGTTTTTTTCTTATATTCAGAAGCAAGAACTGTACAACTCCGTGTGGAGTACAAGAAGTAGCACATTTCCTTAGTGACAGCTGAACTCTGAGTATATAACCTTAAATAATGGAGTTTCTGAATCTAGAAAAAAACATGGTCAGAAGGCCATGAAAGCTTGCCCGTATCCATTTTAGTGCTTTCCTTCCTGAGTTGCAAGGCATTTAATGAATTACACAAAGCACACAAGGTAAACAAGATAAAGCAATGCCCCACCCCAAAAAAATAGAAAAAGTGAGGTTTTTACTAAAAAAGTATATTCAAAAGAGATTTCTTTTTTGCTGAAAAAAATGTGGTACTTTTTCCCTTGTCCATGAACACCCTCTCTTCTAGGTTTGGGTGTCAGGGAGAACAGTAGCAATGCTTGGGGTGAAGCAGACAGACTGCAGAGAGAGATGAACCAACCTTTTGTCCAGGGGCTCCATCTTCTCCTGGAAGACCAGGCAGACCTGCTAGTCCTGAAGGCCCTGGATCACCCTGACACCAGTAAAAAGTAAGTTCTTCTATTAAATTCAGACTCAGTACTATTCCTTCTCTGAATTAAGGAAATCTGTTTAATTTTTTTAAAAGTTTAAATATATTTGTAGAAAACATTTATGCATATGAAGTCTTTTTTTATAAAGACAGTTCTCATTACTTGGTACTATCCTACTGTCTGGTTGTTTTCAAGTATGCATTTTGTCTATGCAATTAAAATTATTACCTGTTAATGATTCAGCTTATTCATAAAAAATAATGCAGTCTTTTCATTAAATGGCAGCATTTGAAGGAAATATCAAATTTAACTGACTGTGACACAATGATTGACATCTTGCTGATGAATATGAATGCAAATAATTTCATGTCAGTGGAATTATCATTGCCCTATTACGTAAGATTCAGGAGCCTGACCAGGTTTTTTGATGAATTTGGGGTCAAATGGGTTCAATCAGCATTACTGTATTTTGTGAAATTAAAGAGAGAAATTGAATAATTTATTTTCTTTTCCAGCCCCTGTCACAAATCCCTAACAAATAAGAACAAAACCAGGACAGCCTTGTTCCTTTCCACTGTCACAAAAGTACTTTTTCATCGATTCCCCTATTCTGTGTTAATCTGGCTGTTAATGGCATAGGGACTGGCTGCTATCTTGGGCACTTCAGCACTGAAATAACCTGGTTACAGCTTCCTCTCCTCTAAGCAACTCAACTGTTCTTTCTGTCCACCAGCACAGCTTGTTTCTTTTATGAAGATGTGAGGACTTAGCTGTTCTGTTTCCACCATATTCTGTGTGGAAAGGGAAGGAGCATCACAATAACCACTGTTCAGGGCTTTTTTTCACCTCTCTGGCTACAGTGTAGCTTACACTTGGGACTGCGAGTTCTGGCAGCTGTTTCATATTCTGGATGGTTTTCTGTACAGAGCTGTAGGTGATCTGTGTGCAATGATGACTGGAGCATGAGCCAGGCAGGTGGAAATTTCCAGTCACCATAATTTTTACTATTTTTTTTACAGAACAGGGGTATTTAAAATGCTGCCATATGGAGGTTATTGAAAGTCTGTGTTAAAAATTCAAAAGACGAAGAACCTAAAATAAATATAGGTAAATATAAATATAAGAAATAAACAGGTTTATTTCTAAACCTGTTTTTATGTGGCTTCTGAAAGCATACTCAGGAAATATAAATTTATAATCCAAATGAATAAATAGATTAAATAATTCCTCTATTAACAATGTACCTTAGAACCAGGTTCTCCAATACCTCTTTCTCCTGGCACGCCAGTCTCTCCTGGTAAGCCTTGTTCACCCTTAAGCAGATATTAGTTTTTAACAGCATTATTATGAAAAATATAAAAACATATGCTTCATTGCTTAAATTTTAAGAAAGATTAATGTAATATTGCTTGTAGTAAGTGTTAAAAACCCTTGGTCACAAAGATTGGCAATTTGCCACATGTTTTGAGCTGTCACCAAAGAGCTGTTGGTGGAAATTATTCGTGCTCTAAATCTACACTTGTATGTCCCCAGGAATCTTTCCTGCCAAAGAGCTGATATTTCAGGAGCATATATGACATCCAAAGACAATTTTTTTTAAAAACTTTTTAGCAGTAGTAATCATATCCATGCACAGTCACTTAAAGTGCAAGAGGTGATACTTAATCCTGCAAAGTTCTTTACTTGTCACGGACACTTGACCACTTCCACCACTAGTTTCTTCATACCATGCTTTAATAGCCTTCAGTCATTCAGAACTTTGTCACATCTTTCAGAAAATTACTTTAAATCTCCATTCCAAACACCTCTAGGGTGATGTCTTTCATTAACTGTTCTCTATTTTGTGAATCAGTTAAGGCTAAATTATTCTGACAGTTTTTCTTCTGAAAAAAGTAGTTTTCCTTACACCTTGGACCAGTCTTAACATCTAGATACAGTGGATACACAAATTCCAGTGAGACAATAGGCAGCAGAAGTTGCAAGGAAGGCAATCAATATCTAATGTATCTTTGTATGTATTTTTCTGGAATGGAAACAGTACAGTGAGAATAAAAGATGATATAGAAATTGAGATGGTCTTCTCTTTCAAGTGCAACTAGTTTTTGTAACAGGTTTACTGCACCTCCACGTGCCATGAAGAAACCACAAGCTCAAGGCAGACAGCCCTCTCAGTGGAAGTGTATCAGGCAAAGTGCAGCTCACTGTCTGGTATGTGGTACCTGGAAGCTTCTCTGTCAGTCAAGCAAAAAGCTAAATGACATGAGTGGCATGAGTTTACCAAGGCTTTTTAGTGGAGTAGGATCTGCTGTATGGTTTATAATATTAATAAAGAAAATATTTTCTGCATCTATGTCAATACTTAGATTGGTGTTCAGCAATCCAGTTTAATGTGGATAATTATAGAGACAGACCATTTCTTGATCATGAAACATAACAGTAAAAACAGCACAGAAAATTTTTACTTCAGAAAATTCCCTAACCTTTGGTCCAGGTATCCCCTGTCCTGGTAGCCCTCTGGAGCCAGGTGGTCCTTTTGGGCCCTCCACTCCCTGAGAAGAGTAGTTAAGTAATTATTAAAAATAAAATAACCTCTGTTACTATACACTGAAGTGTGGGGTGAGGGGAAAATGATACCTTTTCTCCTTGAATTCCAATTCCAGGTAATCCAACTGATCCTGGTAAACCAGGAGGACCACACTCACCCTGGCAAACAAAGTACAGTTGCTTACTTGTGCGAAGATACAGAAACAATCTGGGACAGCTCCCATGCTAGTCAGTACATGTTGACTTCTTTTGAAGTCAGTAAAGCTGGGGATCTGATCTTTTATCTTTAACTCATGCATTTATTCCCCACTGGTTCAGTTTAAAACAACCTCTAGTCTTCTTTTTCCTTTTAAAAACTTAACTTTCACACAGAATCAGATGCTTTTTCTAACATCCTCTATTTTAATATGAGGAGATGTTAAAATGGGTTAGGAGAATTTACTGGGCATAAATCTCAACTAAATACCACATTACCTGGTGTCTTTTATGGGTTCCTTTCCCCACTGTACCATCTGTAGTATCAACCCTGTATTCCCAACATTAGATTTATTATTTACTTGCACTCCATTAATCCCCTGGTGTATTTATTGCTCACCTTTTCACCTTTTATGCTGATGCCTGGCAGTCCACGAGGGCCTTTTGGTCCCTCGAAGCCACGGTCTCCCTACATGAAAAAATAGTAAGTTGTTAACTGTGGAGACACACAGCTGTTCTCTCTGAAGTAACTAGAGACAATGTTTTCTCTGTCATAATGAAAACCAAAACGAAAAGAACCAGAGAACTGCTCCTGGATCTGTGCTCCAGGATATCAAAGAGATTATCTTTTCAAAAGAGTTTGCCCTGCAATTTGAAATTGCTGATGAAAGAGCTGAACAAGCTTCTTTTTTATCTTTCTGCCCACCTCAATTACTTAAGGTCCTGTTCTGCTTCCTCTCAAATCAATGGCAAAACCACAACTGATTTAAATGCCTGCAGGCCTGAGTATTGAGACTAACTAAAAACTGAATTCTGCTTATTTTTATCATGGGTTAATCTCATTAAAGTGTGGGTTAATCTCATTGAAGTGGGGTAATGAGGATCTGGCTCCCACTAAGCATTTGCCAGAATGAAGACCAGGTTGACTGTATTGTTGTAGAAGTCTGTTTGTAAGTGTCATTGTCTTTCTAAATGTTCATTTGCAAAACAGTGGTCTTGGGGAAAGTGCCAGTTACTAATAAAGGTAAAAATATTGTGCTTTCCTGTACTTCTTTTAATAAAACATGTAGAGGCAGATGTTAGCTTGTACAAATTGTAAAAAAATCACCCAAGACAACAAAATTATGCCCCAGACAGATATTTTTTATACTTACTAACCAATTCCATCATTTTAACTTTGACAGGAATTCATTATGAAGATTTGTATTTGAAATAACATTCTTTGCTCCTGATGCTTTAGAACATCTGCCTTCATTATCCTTTTTACTAAACTGTGAGCTTGTAGTAAAAAATCATGAAGAAAGCAACTGTAAAATTTGCTAAGATTAACAAATCACCTGTTTAAAATGTGTTTAAAACCAAAGAACTGACATGCTTGGCAACCACAGATTGGATTGGAGATACATATGGACTCTGTTGATACATGCTTGGCTCCAGGTCAGACTAGGCAGTAAAAAGTAGTACATTTTTCATAGAATGAAGAGTTCCAATAATGCTGAATTTCACTTTGATTATTTTATTCTGCCTATCCATCTCAACTGCTTAATAGTTTTGGTTAGATTATGCATTCATCTGTACTTGTTCCCAGTGTGCCCTGTTGCTGTGTTTTAGTTATTACTTGTAGTGTTTCTTCCCACACGAATTGGTATTGCAGTGGCCATTGAGTTATTTTGAAATGCATTTTCTTCAAATTGTACTTTTGTTAGTTTTCATTTATGAGATCTGCTAAGCAGATACAAGCCATCAACAATGAGGTTAAATAATTTATATAATTCATCATCATAAAATACACAGTGGATGTTTGAAGATATTATGTTGCTAGCAGCAGTTAAATTTCAACCTGGCTGACAACAGTATTGTGTTAAACAGAAATCCTAAGATTTTTAGTAAAGGGCTACTCTCAGAGAAAATCTGATTTTTAGTTGTGCTTTGCATCTGTGAAACCATTTTTATTGTTTTCTCAAGCAGAATTAGTACTTGCATAAATATGAGAAAACTGTTTAGTTGCTCATTTTGTTCGTGTACAATTTGTGTTCTCTTTGTTATTGTAACCAAAGGGCAAAGCAACAACTCAGCCTAGGAACTGGTTTTCAGTGGGCAGCAAAAGAATCTTCCAGTAATTCCATCCATGTAGGTACAACTACCACTCTCATTGCTTCCACTGGATCTGCAAATTAGTAACAGCACCTTTCTTTTCCAACAAACTGAATTCAGTCTTCTGCTAAAATGCATAAGTCAGTGGCTGAGGTATGTAAGAAGCTTAGAAGCCTGTCTTTATAATGAAGTAAAGATCTCTATAAAAGGATTAAGAAAGAAACCCAACAACAAAATGCTAAATTTTTCATCTAGGAACATTTTAATGGTATTTTATTTAAAGTCAGATGCTTGAGGCTGTTTTAAAATGATGGAATTCATTCCAGGCTTAGACCCACAAATCAAGCATCAGGTAAATTAAATATTGGCTTTATAGGCCCCAAAGGCTAGCTATGCCTACAAGTCATGTTTGGATCAAGTGAATTCCATCAAAATATATTGGATTGTTTGATGGAATATTTTAGTATTAATTTACAAGGTACTTTCTCAGATTCCTGTGCCTTCTATGGACTTGTTTTGGCATGCACTCATTTAATGGTTATGTTCTGGTCTTAGAACCCTTTGATTGTTGTACCTTTGCTCCTGGAAGCCCTTCTCCTGGTGAACCTCTTTCTCCTTGAATACCTTGTGGTCCTTGAGGCCCCTGTTAACATAAGTTTAAAATAGAACTAGAATCTGTATTAATCACTCAGATGAACAGCAGCGTATTCTATGGCATTGTCTGTTATAAGGGTATCTTCAGATGTTGGTGTAGTTATAATGTTACAAATAATGCAGTAACACGGCATTCCCAGTGAATAAGTGATGAGCATTCCTGCCTGTAGCAGTAACAATACCCTTCAGGTTACTAAGGAATCACAGATTATATAGATGAAATTTCTATTCCTTACATTTTGGAAATCTTCACTCCCTAAATTTACATTTTACAAATTCTTGCTAATCTTTATTAATGTATCAGTATAATCATGAGAAGCAGAACCAGATTAAAACCCATGCAGAGTAATGCTGACAGAGACAAAGCAGTAGAAAGATTTGACTGTAATTGGCAAAGAGAGAAATAGCATGCCCTTCTCTTTTTGAAAAAAGATCTGATAGAAGCACAAGGGGCAAATAACAAAAAAAATGCATGTCCAACACCTGTGCATATTGAGCCTGCTTCACAGTGTTTTCTTGCATTTGTTCTTTGAGGGTTTTTCCTCAGATTTATTGCTTGGGGTTACACGTACATCATAGAATGCTCGTAGATTTGTCTCTGCATAGCCTAAATATGCTTCTCCTTCTGCACAGAGCTTTAGAATATTTCCTGAGGTATAGATATTTGGATTCTATTAAGCCATTAAAAGGAACTTCTTTTGAAGCAAATAAACTTTAAATAAATAAAAGAAGCATATCTAGAATATTTTTAAAAAAATCAGAATCTCTTTTTATAGTAGTAATTTTTTTTTATCTAGGAAAGATTCACATCACAGGCACCTCTTCCCCCACAGAGTGGGTCTTTTCTCTATGGTGTTATTGAGGAGACTCTGGAAGTGTTACTGCCCTGCTTGGACTGACGGTCACCACCAGCCTTATTTGCAATGCTCTTCTCCTTGGGCTCTTCAGCAAGAACTCGCTGCTCTCCAGTGGTGTATTTTCAAGCAGGTTTGAAATCAGTCAGTTCACCTACCAAACAATGATTCTCTTTTTCATGGGAACACCTCTTATGAAATGTTTATTCCAAATTTTGCCTTGTTAATGGGGAAAAGGTATTTGTGAAAAACAGAACAAAATTTCCCTTGTGGTTGCACTAGAAATCTTTCATCCAGGTGAAGAGAAATGAGTTTAAGTCTGTTTTATTGTAAATATCTCAGTAAAAGGTGCTGCCTGATATTTAGGAAAAAAAGGACTGTAAAATTAACATGCTGGTTTTCTGAATTACCACAAAGAGATGGAGTTTACAACTGCCAGGAAAAGGAAGAGAAGGGAAAGCAGGGAGACACTTCAGAACCAAACCTGCTATAAATTCTGAAAGTCTCCTCCTCAAAGCCATGCTGATGTTAATGTTCTATTGATACTGAAAAGCAGTCGACTTCAAAGTTATCACATAGGGATTTGACACTATTAAATCTGTTAGGGGACAGATTTATTTATATATTTGTATGGTTTTACATCAGATGTTATATTTTCATATCTGTTTTGGAGATATGATAATTAGAAAAGTTAATAAATTGGAAACATTTCCAGTTTATTGAGGGAAATGAGAGTCAGACAATGTAATATGTATAAGAAATGGTAGAAATGGTAGAAGAAAGAGCTATAATTTAGCACACATTTTTACATGTGCTAAATCTTCCCCATTTTTATGGGGAAACATTGAGAATTTTTGCTTTCTGTCCTGCTTTCCTCTCACCAAATAAAAATCCAGACATACCATAAATCCTGGCTCACCAACTCCAGGTGGGCCAACAGGGCCCGGTCTTCCTGTCAAACCAGTGTCACCCTTCAAAGAAAGATGTACTTTAATACTCCTGATTTAGGTATTTATGTGTGCAGCATATAACAACTCATCAGGCATTCTGTGATTGAAATATTGGATGTAGGAGAATACAGGAACAGCAGAGAAAATCTGAGTGTTCTCAGAGTTGTACACCACACAAGGCCCAGCAGGCATTGAACTGGGACAGTTTCACAGCTTTAGGGGAGGTCAGTTCTGCATTTGAGGGAGGACAATTTTGAATCTAAAAAATTAATTATTCCCTTCATGCACTCAGTCATATATCACTTACTGTCCTTTCCCAAGAAGTCAGTATTTCTATCATGGAGTTTCTGTTCTTTTTATGCCCATCATCTAAACCAACAAACCTGTTTTGCACAGATTAATTTCTGTTTAAGACTACAAATGTGTTTTTACCTAACCATAGCTTTCTTGGGTTGAGTTTATGTCAAGCATAACAACTACTATAAAAAATCCTTTAAAGTATATACTTAAAATGTACTTTTTGTTTGCAACTGTTTCTAAACAGTTTTGATAACATACAAAATACATTTCCGGTACCACAAAACCAGCATTTACAGTCTTGAATTCTCTTGTGAATCAGGAAGCCTATTAGCTGTCTTGATCCTTGTCCTACAATACATGCAATGCAGAAGATGAGATTTTTGTACCTTTGGGCCTGGCAGTCCTATTCCAGTCTCTCCAGGCAAGCCAGGTGGCCCAGGGAGACCTCTTTCACCCTTTCAAAGAATGGAAAGAAAACGACTTTGCTTATAAATTAGTATCTAGGAAAATCAGTTTAACTCACATTGTAGATTAATTTTTAGTGCATCCTGAATTTCCGCCCATTGGAATTGTCTTACACAGTGCTTCATCTGTTCATTCTTTCAAACTTCAAAATTCCCTTGTGATGATTCCTCTCATATAAAGATAAGAGATTAAACAAAAGGAAAAATGTTTCATATCATGTAAATTTTGACACTCAACTGTTCTGTGTGTCACTATTGGCCAGTTGGTGCAAAGAAGATATCAAGACAGATAACAAATAATGTTCCTTATACACTTATTTTCAAGTTTTTCTTCAGGACAATATTCCTTTTGAACTACAGAATTCTTCTTGAGAATGTTCAGTTTCAGGAAAAGGCTTGATTTGAGATGCCAAACAGAATTCCTGTTTGTCACTTAGGGAAAAAAAAGTTTTAAACTGAAAACTGAAGAAGGGCAATGCTAAGTAGTATTCTGTGACTCTACCATATTTTGACTGTTGATTAATAAAGATGAGATTGTGATTTGGACCTGAATTCAATACAAAGAGCAAAGTAATAAATACCTTTCTTAAGAGCCTTGTAGAATACAAAAAGTACACACTTTGCTATCTGTGTCAAGTTAAACTCTATCCACTACAAGAAGGGTATAGAATGTAAGGATAAAATAATAATTGTTGTGAGGCTATATTAATACCTTTTAACATTAATAAAGAGAAGAAATAGAGCAGTTCTTGCCTTTGCTCCTGGCAGGCCTTCAGGCCCTTGATCTCCAGATTGTCCTTGCAGACCCTATTAAAACAGGAGTGGTTTCAATGAGATTTTTCAAGCAATCATAAAAATGGCAGCTTGAAAAACAATCTATTATTTGCTGATGTCTGCATAAAAATAAGAGTTTGAATCATAGCAGAACTGAAGCTTTGCTTTGTGATGCATGTATGTTTTTAGTTTCTCAACCCAGTAGGAGTTGGTTCTGGTGTCTGGGAGAGAAATTGGCTCTCCCTTTTTTTGAATACAATTAAAGGTAATCTACAGTCAAGATCTACTGAAACATCTATGATGGGCTAAGCTTCTTAGCCATTAGTCTGAGACTATTGGGATGATAAGAGACTAAATATTCTTCATGTACTTCTTGAGGAAATGAAATAGTTGAGACGCTGAAAGAGAAATTAGTGATTCTGGTTTTTATGGAAATGTATTTTCATACATTTCATATAAGGATGATTTATTTGTCTAGATTTCTTCTCCAAATTCTTATTAATTTTGGTGTTTAAGAAGATTTTGGGTGCCTTGAACACAGCAACTCAAAAGATTCCATGTCAGTAGAGGTATGATATTATTTCAGATCTTTGAATCCCAGAGAACCAGGTATTGTTGTTTTCATAGTTAGTTTTTCTTTTTTTTTTCTTTTACCTGTATCCCTCTTACTCCTCTGGGACCTACTGGACCTTCAGGGCCCTGAAAGATAAGTGAAAAAAATTATATATTTCTGTATATTTAGATTTTGTCAAAACCACTTTTAGGTAACTTTTTACTAAGGTATCTTATTTAGATATCTTTACATTAAAATTGAAACTAAATTTAAGAGAAGTTCAGCAGCCACAAAGTATTAAGTAAATATTTTAAAATGAAAATACAGTGTAATGATGAACAGAGTTCATTATCAAGGACCAGTAATCCAGGATTAAACTCTATTTGCTCTATTTGAAATATTTAAAGCAATTATGCACTAAATTTTAAATTGGAGTAAGAAATCTTTTTTCATTTTTATGCCTCATTACCTTTGCTTACTATTTCAAGCCTTCCGCCTCTGTTAAAGTAGAGTTTTAGCATTGTTTTAAACAGACTCAGCCTTGGGCCATAAAAGGGATCATATGAAAATGTAGGAAGAGCTCAGAAAATCAGTAAAAATGGTGTCCTTGCTCACTACATATTTCAAAACTGTCAGATGTCAATTTCCCTCAGCCTTAGAACTAATATATGCCTTAAATCTATCACCATGGCTGTTATTCAGGGAATTGTATTTTTTTTGTGGTTTAACTGTGTTTCTTGGAAACATAACAACTTTATGGCTACTTACTCTGTCTCCTTTTATTCCTGGGATTCCACATTCACCTCTTTCACCCTGGAAAGGAATAGGAATAAATACTTATGAGTTACATTGGCATATCATCCTTATTCTCTAGGTGCTTTAGTTGAAAACCTAAATGTTATTCTATTCAAGACATATTATAGCAACTGTGCTGTCAGTTCAATGCATCACTATATATCATAAATAACAACAAAGATGTAGGCATCAATTCTGACTAAAAGAAGTACCTTCTCTCCTTTATATCCAGATTTCCCCTGGGAAAACAAAAAAGTAAAGCAGGTTGTGATGCTATATAACCCAAAAGTAGGAACATGAGTATTGGCATGCTTAATATTCTATTCTCTTCAGAAAAATAGTTATTCAAATAGAAAAGATTACTCTGATAAATATGGCAATATTATTTGAAATACTGTGCTTTTTAGTCATGGCAGATGCTGTTGTATGGGTAAATAAATTGTTTTAATGTGTCATTTTAGACTGGGATTCTGGTGATGTAAAAGCAGATCAAGTAAAGTTGATATTTCTGTCTTAGTGAAAAACATGATAAAATAAAAAAAAACCAAGACAAAGATACTAATTAAAGAGGATATACTGAATAAATAAGAAAGCATAAAATAGAGGAATTCATATGTGAATATATTCAGAATTATGCACTAAGAGACTGGTCCTACACTTACTCCCTATATGTATTTCATTCAAATTTTTCACTGCTGTTATACACAGGGTCCTTTATTTCTCAGATTTAAATAAACCCAGAATGATGCAGGCAGAGTGTAAATTTCTGTAATGTTCTTAGATTATCACATCAGAGCATTTCATTGTTTTGGAGGTACTATGTATTATTGGAGAGTATTTTCTAGATCACACATAGAAAGAGGAATTATCCTTTTCATTAAGCAATGAGAATGTTTGCAGTTCTTCTAACATTAATGAATCATGAGATGGTAAACCAGAATTGAAATTTGTTCTTATAACAATAAAAAAAAAAAGGTGGTATTTTGCTTTAAAGGAACACTGCTCACTGGAGAAGGAGAAAAAAAAGTATTTTTTACCTCTATTCCATCTTGTCCTGGAATTCCATTAAGACCTGGTTCCCCCTATGAATAATTCAACATCAAGATCAGTGAAATAAGGACAAGACAGATCTTTCTACTAAATCTGAAAAACCAATCACCTTTGCTCCTTTCAGGCCTGGAGCTCCATCATCCCCAGTGCGACCCTTTTTACCCTGGAAACAACAAAATACAATTCTTATGATATATGTTAATAAACATAATTTTGTTTTACAATATATATGCTATTTTCTGAACAAAATTAGTTTGTTCAGTTCTTCTCTGAGGTAAAGAGGTGATCAGCTGTTTTTTAACTACCCAGCTTGCTAAGGGGATGTTTAGTTTTCTTCTCAACCCTTTGGAGTGTATGCTTCTGTGTAAGCAATACTGGCACTTTCCAAGTAAAGACAGCAGATGTTAACCCAAACAAAACTATTGTTTGCACACAGTCGAGGGTACATTTTCAGTTCAAGTGCATTGTACTGTGGTGCATAAACCCAGGGTGTCTTTCTGTTTGTGTATGTATAGGATATTCGGGTCAAAAGGATAAAGATGGGCAAATTCAGTGTTCTCTTTCAAGCTCTGACACTGTCCCTTCACCTTGAGCAAGGGCTATAAGGTACGATAGTGCTTTTAGTTCAGTGTCAGGGGTATAATGTCATATTATTCAGTTCTTTTCCAAATGTAAGCCCTTCAGTTTAGATCACCAAGCCTTGTATGAAGCAACCCCCTAGATTTGCTAAGGGATCCTATTTGTAAGAATATTCTGAAAGAAGTCCAGTCCACTTTATTCTTGTCTCAGTTGTTCCTAATGCTTCAGTATTTTGCTCTCTCTCTTACTTTCAAAGAGCTTTTTGGATATTAATGTTTGATTTGAGGCTAGTTAGATCCATCTGCTTGTGTCTGATTGCAACAGGAAAGGTGTTCCTTTCTCCCTTTCATAATGCTGTGGCTCAAAGGAGAACCTCACTGGACCACACTGTTCCTCCTCCTGTCTGTCCCCACACAGAGGGAGTGTCTCAGGCATTCTCAGGTCTCTGTGCACTTCCTGCTGCTGTGGCATCTTCATGCAATGTAGCCATGGGGGAGTATGTATTGACCCTTGAACTTCTGTTGTCTCAGGATTTGGGTTCAAACAATTTCTTTTAAAAATTTTAAGAGTGAATTACATTTTAACTTATACTGTATATCAGTTATTTGAGAAATGACAGCTACTTACGGCAGGACCAGGAAGGCCTCTTTCCCCCTTCTCACAGTTACATGTGTCAACCTGGGGACACTTTGAATGAAAATAGTACAAATCAGCACATTTTAATGGAAGAGATAGAAAACACACAGACACCCTTTAAGTTACTGTATGGCTAGTTTAAATACACCTGTAATGAGCAGCAATTATATTTACCTGTTTTACAGAAATCTTTTAACTATCAGCTTACAGCTCATCCAGAATGTGGCCTCCTATACTCCATCCAAAATTTTGTATCATTCCTACTCCTAAAATTTCAATAATCTTGATAATGGCTTTACCTCTAAACTCTTCACAAGGTCAGTTTATGGGTATGCTGTGTCTGTTTTGTTTTCATTACTAGGCACTGTAGAAATAGCCAAGAAGATGAAGTAAAAAAGCATCTTACATCCCTTTACTTAATTCCATTGCATGCAGGATAGTTCATAGTTTAGGTATAGCTAGATCTATAAACAAAATATGTATGGATATATGCTTTTAGTTAATGCAACTCATTATAACACTATTATCTTTCTTTCTCATCTGTCATCTCTACCATTGGGTGTTGCAGTCAAACATCATTATGGTATGTATTTATGTGCTTTTTAAGATCTTTTTGAAACTTTAAGATCATTACATAAATGCATAGTTATCACAGATACTGGAATTGTTTTTGAAGGAGGGATAAGGAATGTAATTTTTATTTTAGGTTTAGTTATTTGTTAAACCTCTGTTCATCTTGAAGATGTCTATAAGTGAAGGCTTCAAATATCATTCTTATCTGAATATCCATATTAGTCATAATATGTTTTCTAAGGCTAACATTGTGTGTCTTATTACTTCTATATTGATGGAAAAAAATCAACATGTCACTGGAAATGAGTGAAAAATTAAATATTTGAAAGTTTTGCGAACACTCACAATATTTAGCAGTTTGCTTTAGCTGCTTAGGAGAACATTCTTTTGTCTGAGATAACTGTGCCTTAAATAGCACTAAGATCTTTAAAAGGAAAACTAATTTTATTGCCCACAAAATGCCAGCCAGACCTGTCAATGCCTGCAGTCAGGGTGACACAGCACGGACAAACTGGAAAACGCAGTGGTGGGGCTTTGCTATCTTACCCTTTTTAAACCCTCCCACATAAGAAGAGGGTTAAGGGTTAGAACTACTCTGTCTTCAGCTCTGCATCATGTTTTCTTTTTCACTGAGTCTGTCAGAGGACATGTCAAGATGTATCAGCAAATTCTTGCAAGCCTGAATACTCACACATTGTTTGTTTTTTTGAAAATACTTTAGGTTAGCAACTTACATTAGTAGTTAGGAAATTAATAAATTATTAATTACTAAATACATTAGTAAATTACCTTAGGATAGCAAATTAAAGCTCTGTCCTGCAAATTCAAAAACATGTTTAACTTGAAGACAATCCCATTACACTCACCATTTAACCAGCTCCCTGAGCTGACAGTTGTCCTGAATTATGTTTCCATATAATTGTAAATATCTGTATTAAGCAGTAAGTCTGCACAGGAAAAAAAACCTTAAAACCTTAAAATATTTACCTCTTCCTCAGACAGGTCTTTCTGTAAAAGACAGATATTGAAAACAACATTAGAAACTTAAAGACTTAGTCCAACTCTACAGAAAAGACACTGCAGAATGTGAAAATAAATAGATCCAGCAACTAGCTAATTCAAATTAATATATTGACTAACATTTAATTAAATTTTAATTTCTAAGAAGCATTCTAGCAATCTCTCCATTCTAAAAAAATAATTTAAATATTTTCAATTCTTATTATAGATTGCTGACTGAAATCACTGACTCTCCATATCCAGCCATAATTTTCTAAAATTACAATAGTAAACAGGTTAGCTACATATATGGGAACAATGCACCCACAAACTGCTTTTTTTACAATCTGCTGAATGGCAGCTGCTCTATAGTAGGAGTGAAGGATGAATGTTCTACACTTGGAAAATCAGAAGCTCTTGTATTCATACTGTTAAGCACACACAAAATGAGAGCAGGAAGAGCACCCTAGAAAAGATTTGACTTTGCCAATGATCACATAAAGTTATCATCATTGATTTAGCTGTTATTGTTGAGAAGATCTGAGTAGAGCTGAGACACCCTCATGCAATGCATTCCTCCCACTTTGCACAACTAATGCAAGTCTCTTGAGAGGACATAAATGTGTTGATGAGCAGCAATGCAATACAGTTCTCTAAAATTCTCATCTATACACGTATAGTTATGACAAAGCCATTATTTAAACCAAACAGCAGCCATGTTATTGAAAAAAGGCACCTGAGGATGACTGCCTGTTTAGACGAGGTGAAATAAATTGTGTTTTGTTACTTGAGAGGTGATTACTGTGACACAGAAAGCAGGGATAGTACCAGAGAAGATGGGAAGTCTGTTCTTCAGGGCACCAATGCAAAGTAGCAGGCTGTCAAAGTGAAGGACAGGGAGACACAAAAACCAGCACAGGTGCACGTTCCAGGCCTGTGTGAGATCA
Organism: Passer domesticus; assembly: GCF_036417665.1. NCBI lineage: Eukaryota > Metazoa > Chordata > Aves > Passeriformes > Passeridae > Passer > Passer domesticus. The sequence continues at coordinate 24,243,263 of NC_087483.1, forward strand.
CTTTGGTGTCCATTTCATTGCAGAAGTCTCCCGGTTGTTATTCATAATTCTAGTTTATATCGCTGTGCATGCTCAGATAAGGACTCCATCCACAGCTTGTGTCACCAGGGTTATAGGCTAGAATATGGCTGTATTCTCCATACTTGGCAGGGAATGTTTTTTATATATTAAGTTTAAATGGAGAAGAAAGGCATCCAAACAAAACTTCAAGCTCAATTTACATATGTCCTCTTGATTATCCATGGAAATTTAAAGATGTCTATCACCAAGTTCAAATTTTATCTAAATCAAACTATCTCCATGGTCTGCAAATTTATTTTCACTTCTTCAAAGCTGCACCTTTTTCTGATACAAAAGGCAGCTTCACTTTCCTACATGCTACAGAATAAAGTACTAGGATGTAAAAAAAAGGGTTTTTTTAAGAGAACAGATTTGAAATACCCTTCTTAGGAGGAAAAACAAAGATAAAAATAATGTTTAAATTGAATTCAATTTGCAGTGTCAAATATTTTTGATTACAAGATCTGAATAGTGGGAAGAGAAATGACTGTATTTTGGCACAGTGATCTCATTAATAATTGGGCTACTTTAACATGTAAAATGTACAAGTTTCTTCAATGGTATATTGAAGAATTGTATTTTCAAAATATTGGAAAAAAAAAGATTTACTTATGTTCCTAACACTATTTCAAATTCTTTCTCATACATACCATTTCTTTGAGAACCTTCTCCACAATTCCTTTCTCCTGGAGGTTGAAAACGAACCTGGATGCTGGGACACTGGCCAGGAGCCGGAGCTTGGCAGCATTGCTAACCTCCTCAGCCACTCTAGTCATTCCCATTGTGAAAAATACAATTCCTTGGTGTTTAGCATCAGCTGTAGCTGCAAAAATATCCGGGTTTCTTGGATGATCCACTCCATCAGTGAAAAGCACGGCTACTTTGACACTACCCAAAGTCCCTTCAGCCATGTAGAGCTGGGTAAGGTTAGTTATGGCATAAGTTGTGTAGGTGCCATGACCTATGTGGGCGATGGGAGCAATGTGGGATTTGAATGCTTCAGGACCTTTCCAGTCATGGAAAGTTTGCTCTATGAAAACAGTGCTGCTGTACTGAAGTAAGGCCATCCTCCAGCGCAGGGTACGTCCAGAGCTAAGCTGCAGACTTTTCATTCTGTCTACTGTTTGCAGTACAAATCTTTTCTGTTGTTCATGATTATAGTCCTTAGCACTTTCGGAGCTGTCCAGTAAAAAAGCAATTTCCAGAATGCAATCTTCATCTAGAATAAATAGGTATGTAGGTGAGTGGAGCGACTTCATACTAAATCTCATTCTACCCTTACATGTATTTTAGGGTTGAAGAGTGGGATTGAAAAAATGGAAACTTTTGATGACATCTGTGTTCACAGGTGTGAGCCCTTCATGAAGACAGAGCTGACAGAGGCTGAGGGATTTGCTCCAGAACAGATGCCCCAAGGAATAAAAAACTGAAGGTGTGTTGATGTCATGTAGTATAAAATGAGAAATACTGTAGTGGTTTTTAAATTTCATTCTGTCATCTTGCCTGGTATTTCACTGTATATCCTACTGACATAGGTGAAAGTGATGTATAAGAAAATGAGGCTTACTGAACAAGACACTGGAATGTGATTTGACAGAGCTGGATTTTGAGTGAGTGAGTGAGTGAGTGAGTGAGTGAGTGAGTGAGTGAGTGAGTGTTAGTACTGTTCCTAGTACTAAAACTTGCATCCAGTGACAAAAATTTCCAAAAGCAGATTCTGTAGAGTATTAATTTTCTGAAATACTGATGACATTACTTCTATGAAAATAGTTATATGGACTGTTATTCTTATGACAGTAAGAGGCTCTCAGCCACATCATAACAAAATACAGATGCTATCTCCTTTTCTGAAATACACAAAAAGGGAGGGAAAAGATGGGAGTAAAAAGATAAAAGTGCAAAAGTAAGGGATGTACCTTACTACAAGTAGGATGAGGCACACCTGGCTGATTATAAGCATCTAGAAGGCAAATTAACCATATACTACAGAATCCAAATAAATCAGGATGTTTAAAATCACATTTGTTTTAAAATTACAATATTCACCTTGATCACTTGAGCTGGGATATTTTTCTACAATATTTGACAGAATGTGCTTAGGTTTTGATCTTCTCAATCCATATATCTTCTCTTCCCTGAGATTTTCTGCTAAAAATTGTTCAAGTATCCACAAAAGCCACCAGAATCTGAGGAACATCATTTGTTTGTTTCCTAAACAACACAAATACAGAAGCACAGCAGTACAAGGATGATAAAACATTATTCAATTTTGCTTCAACAGGTTGCTTAGCAGTCTTGTATTTTAAACTAACATCCCTAAAAACAAGCTGATTTTGCTTTCTTTGGGTAAAATCTTTCCAAAACCACACTATAAATAATAAATAGAGACATACTGGAATGATTTTCAGGCATGGTGCATATCGTTCTAGCATGTGACACACTGGAGACAGACTTTTACAAACACACTTCAGTTCTCACTCATAGCATGGTATTGTTTGTACAAGCCATGGCTGTACCCATGTGGATGCACTGTGAACCCCAAGTGTAATTCACAGGGGTGTTTTTTTTTAAACCTGCTTTTTTCATGGCTGACATGCAGAGAAGGAGGTACTGAAGCAAACCTCAGTTTTTCCCTGTTCTCTTTACTTAAGAACTGATTGCTGTGCACATTTCTCCCTGCTATCCCAGTCCCCAGGCCTCCATAGGGTCTCCCCTATGGAGAACAGTCATGGCCTGAGGGTGCTGTCAAGGCATGAATGTACCTGCTGTGCAATCCTAGGGACATGGGCCTGGAGTGCTGAGCCTAGGCTCAACAGCTACCTACTGATAGGAATTTTTCCTTCAGAAGGGATTATACCAGTTTGTCCTGGTCTCACATGCACACCCAAAGTAGCTCACAGCCTGCTCAGGGTCTGATAAATCATTCCTGCTGCACTTCGGATTCATTGCCATCCCCCTGGCAATGAATGTGCATACCAAGAGGGCAGTTTGGTGGCAGGAATGAACCTCCCAGGACTGAGCATAAGTCATCTGACTCATAAAATTCCCTAACACAGCCTTGTCTGCAGGGTTTCTTGGCTTCTTATAGTTTAGGGTGGGAATTCCTGTGCCCACAGACACAGGCATAGAGGGCAGGGGGTCCTTACCTCAATGCTCCTAAGCAAAAGGCTGTGCAGGGATGCAGGATGCTGCTCTGGGCTCGCTGGCAGCTGCGTTGCCCTCCCTGTGATGGGTGCTCTGTGAGGAAAGGAGGGAGAAGCCGGGCGACGAGCTCGTGTGAGGATCGGTGTCGTATGTCAGGAGGGGCCAGCAGAAACGAGTAAGGCAAAGAGCAGCAATCCTGGTTCCCCCTCCTCCGCACCCACCCGCTCCTCTCCTCCCCCCGAGGCTATGCATGTACATTCTAGGTTTAGCCCCCACAGCCGTTTACACACAAAAATGCTCATCCCTAACTGGGAGATGAATAGAAGAGGGCTGTTCTTACCCCAACACACTTCCCTACACACCCGCCCAGCCCTGTTCACTCTCTTCTCCCATCACTACTATACACACTTTACCCTCATACTTTTGACATCTCTCATGCTTGACTAGACAGCTTTTTGTAATGGGCATCATGTTGTCAACATCATCTTAGCAATTGATGGCTGTTGGATCCCTTTCAAACCTAAAAGATCTCCTCATAATGAGTGCTTACTGTTAACTACTGAACTAAAAAGATATTTACTGTCCCATGAACTTGGCCAACTTAAATTTCAGTTCCCGGTGAAACTGTTCAGGATGAGGTGGTCAAAAAAAGCAGACCAGTCTGAAAGCCAGTTTCAGTTTCTGCAGATTTGTCTTTGTCACACATCTCCTTTTAAAGACTGTAATAAGGAACAATGACTGACACATAGTATGATGCCTTCAAGATCTAAGCTGGATGGCTAAGGATCCTGAAGGCTATCTCTTTTACCAGTGACTGCAGCTTGTTACCTAATTCTTCAAAGATCCTCAGAAAACTTTTCATTCCAAATTAACATATTAAACAAGTAGGGTTTTTTCACAGAAAAATCTTTTTTCTTTTACTGTGGACTCATCATTTTCCACCAACAAGCACACAAAGAGGACCCATTGCTAACTGCTGTCCTCCTTTCCATCTTCAATGTCCAACCAGCTCAGCCCACTTATCACAGGCACAGCCAAGGCAGCTGAGGAGATTGTGGGGAAAGAATGTAGCTTGGCTCCAGTTTAGATACGTGAGAGACAGGACAATGCAGCTGGATGCTGAAGCCATTTGCTATGGTTCTAACCCCAGTTTCTATTTTCCATATTTGCCGGTAATTAGTCCAAAATTGGTGAACTAGGATGGCTGAAAGCAATTCTACCTATTGCACGGCTGCTTATCCTTACCTAAGCTGAAACTAACTCAGCTACAGCTATTTGTGCCACAATTACAGCTAAGAAAAAATACTCTTTCAGGGCTGGAAACAATTGATGTTTATTTCTCTCCAGCCACGTTGATTTTTCCGTGCTTAGACTGTCATATTCAGATTTTGATTAAGGCAAGGAATGAAAAGGCAATATTCAGGAGCACAAATTATATGGTTAACTGAAATAGGTATAATAAATTTCCCATAGTCCCTAAATCTTATTGAGAAAAAAAATTAATTTCAGCAAGAAAAAGCATGTTATTTATGGTTGGGACTGTATGCCTCCCATAAGCAAAACATTGTAATTCTTTCATTTTCACTGCTAATTCCTACCTCAAAACATAGCTGGCAAATATTTTTTTAATTAAGTAACTATTCTGCTTGCATGTTTAGTAGCAAGTTCCTGGCTTCAGGATATTTCCTTTTATTGATGAATAATGTTTACCTTTGGGACAATTTTTTCTCTTTTTGTCTTGGCCAGGTGCTACTTTAAAGCTTAGTGAGGCCTCCACATTTTATACCTGTTTGCATGGTATTATTCTGTCCAAAATTCCAGCTATGTGACATAACACAGTACACTTCTGGACTTGCAGTCTTCTGAACTTGTGAAGTTCTCAATCCCTGAAGTTCTCAATAACTGTTCTTATAGTGACAGCTTATCAAAACCTGAATGATACCAATGTAAAATATGCATGCCCTGATACATCTGAGATAGCTCTTAAAACTAAAAATTAACAGCAAGACTTTTTGTCTCATGTTGGACAAACTCTACTAAGTGCTTATTTAATATTTTAATGGCATTATTCTGTATGTATTTTAAAATAAAATAAATGCCTTAAAACCTATGCTAAGGAACATTCATGCTGTCATTTAAGTGTCATAAACTTATTGCTGATTTATTTTTTTTTTTTAAAGGAGTAAAAAAGTGTATTTTTTCTTGAGGAATCTAGGCATCAGATGCTTCTGCACACAATTAATTGAATTTCCATTCCACTCATATTTATATATATTTAAGTATCTTTTACATCTCTGGAAGATGACACTACAGACTTCTGTACTTAGTTGATGTAAGTTGGGCCCAGCTATCTTACCTCATATATGCTTCCTACATTAGGACTGGTAATCTTTGCAGGAGTCAAAGACTGACATGAATATAAATGCACCAAATGAAGCTGAGATCACAGATATAGCTGCATATTCAGATCTATGGATTTTTTCCATCACTGTTTGAAATCCAAGAGTTCTCAGCTGTCTGATCCCAGTATTTCAAGTCTTTGCAATGAGGTCTAACACTTTTTTCCAAAGAATAGAGGGGCATATGAGAGCTATTTAAAATCACATCTAAATAGGTCATACTCAGTCAAAGGGAATTCCTTACAATTTCAGAACCATGAGGAAAGGCATCATGAAGAAAGATCTGCAAGATCTTTTTGCAAGTGAGTGTGTTTAAGCACTTTTATGAAAGGAAAAAAAAGGGTGATATTTATGACCCTTTGTTGGTGCCATTACCATTGCATAGGTGGTGACAGCTTCAGAGCGACATGAGGTTGCAAGAGCACTTTGCAGGGACACTGAATGAAGAACTGGGGCTTAGATGCCGCTTGCTGTGGTGTAGCATGACCTCGTGTCAGCTGCAGCCCTCACTATTGCCTCCTGATGGGCAGAAGTAGCAGCAAGCTTGACAGTTCCAAACTTCCCTAGAGCTCCCTTCTTTGTCTGCCCCTCCCTTTTGTCTGTGGGTGCATACTTTACACAGACTCTTGAGCCTGGTCTGGCTCAACTGTAACTCCTTCCTCCACTGTTTAACAAAATTCAATACGTTATTGAGAAGCCTTGACTAATTTCTCTTAAGATAGAGTAACTAATATCTTCTAGCAGGATATCATGTCACTAGAATGTGACAGAGTCCTGACTAGCCCTTCAGCTGTCCTACAAGCCTGCAACATCACTGGATGTGGAGTAATCATGAGCCAGCATAGCTGGCGAAATACCATCTGAATATTTCCATATGCTAAAGGAATACTGAACCAGGGAAGCCAGTTTGTGGAAGCAGCATGAAGCAGACAGACCATGCCTTCAATTTTCCTCTGCTCCGATGGTAATTTTTTTGGTCCCAAAGAGCTTGACACGATGTTCCTGAAATATGTTTGCATTTTTTTGCTACCTCAGTGTGAATAATTCACATATCAAATCTGCTGTGAACTGTTAAAAATACGCATACTTCACACAAACTTCTGGTGTTTCATGGCCTCAAGACAGTCTTGACCATTTAACCTGATTGCATCATGGTGTAATGGTATTTCAAGAGTATTTTTTTCATTATATTAGACAAGTCAGTACATGATCAAAGTGTCCAGAAGAAACAAAAACCTACCTGACTTGAACTTGTAAAGTAGTGAAAGCACATAATTTACAACATTTTGAATCCTGACACTAAGGAACAATGTTATAAAGAATGTGATTCACAGTTCTGTAAGTTGTATCACATAGGCAAATTTTGTGAAAAACCAGTTCAGAAGTACAAATACTTGAAGAAATTGAACAAGAAAATTTTAAAAAATCAGAACTTTACTGAGGATTATATCTCAAGAAAGATAAAAACCTTATTTCACCTTTTGACTACAAAATGCGTTCTAGTGAATTTGACAGCCCAGGATTCAACTGAGCAGTCAGTTAATCATGGTTAATTCTTGACAAATTGACTTCTGTTTGTCAACTCGTGAGGCTACAGTTTAATTTTTTTTAATATGGACTTATGTTCTGCAACTTCGCCTTGTTATTCTGTATGAAAAATTATAATCTAATGTCACAGCCTTATAAAAACAGTAATGAAATCTTGATGTGCACAAAGGCAGTTGCAGAACTATTGATTCCAGCAAAATCAGAATTTTATCTTTGCTTTTTAGTACAGGTCTTGAGCATGTAGACTGAAAGAGCTGATCAAAGCAAATCAGCTGTTTTCCTCTGAACTCACTGTCACCAAAAATGCTGTAAGCAAAGGCTTTGATGGCAGAGACTTGCTCTTTGTATAGTTCCCAACAGATTTTAGTGATTGAGACTGGAGTAGTAAACATGTCTTTTTCTTTTGCAGCTGGTATAAATGTGGGTCTCCATCTTCCTCTTTTTAGATACGGCTCTTATGCAATGTTTTTTCAGGAGGTGTGGCAAGAAAAAGACTCTAACAAGGCATGAAAGGGAGGAGGCTGTGTTCAGTACTTTGCTATTTTATTCTATTTTATCTAGAGACAATACAGCCAAAAACTCACTCTGAGAATTTTAGTGGTAATTAAGTACTCATAATCTGCATGCAGTATCAATCAATGTCAAAGCTTCTGGGTTTTTTTTAAGGTATTTGTTTATTTCTACTTTTATTCTAATAATTTTCCTTTCATTTTCAGTTTCCCTCACCAAGAGATATTTTTCATCTTACAGCCTAAGTATGTAAGTTTATCTATACATAAGCAAGTTATTTTCAAAAGTATTTGAAGCATTTAGCCTAACAAGAGAATGAAGGCATGCTAATAAAATAGTACAGCTGCAGTTCTAACATACTAAATGTTTGACTTAACATTTGATGGTACAAACATGAACATTTAACTAGATCAAGAATACTTTCAACATTATTTCTTAAATATTTCATTTGATTTGCTGCGTTGGTGCCAATGAAAATGTATTTGACAAGTAATTATTTTGAATTTGCCATTACATGCCAATTACTTCTCATTGTACAGTACACTTCGCATAATTATTTTCTTCCACCTGCATGATTTTCATGTTGATAACTGTAATTAGCAATACAAAACTCTTTTTATAATACAATAAATACATTTTTAAGGAGTGGAAGCTGATATATTTTTAAGGAAGGTGCAATAAATAGCAGATGCATTAATTTCACCTGGCACATTTTGAGAAGATATTTTCCAATAATTTTAAGTGGAATAACTCTGCTGGAAATATAATCAGATAGTTAAAGTGTGTTGCTGTATGTGGTACAAGATATTAGCAAATGACAGAGCTTTGATAGAAAAAGTCATGTTCCATACAGTTCTAAAATTGTGATCCTTTTCATGCTGGGAATAGATTTTGTCTTTCAGAGAGGTGATTATAGTGTTGTAAGGAGGCACAGATTTATCTTACAACCATTGTTGTCAACATAACTCCAAACTTGCATTAGTGTTAGAATTTGATCTTTTGACCTATTTTTAAACAGTTTGTAATGCACATTAGCCTCTGAGCTCAGAGCAGCCATTGTGCTTGTAAACTAGCTCTCAGAGCATTTAGTGGTCCTGACCAGCCTCAGCTGACACCTCCCCGCCCTGGCACCTGAGGGCTCCATTTCAGCTCAGCCTGAGGCCATCCACCTTGCCCATAGTAGTGCAAGGGCTGGTGGGTCACTGGCTCTGCCACAGCCTTGTCTGGGTATATTGGTGTCCCATACTGTCCTGTCCTGTATTGGTGCCTGATACCCTGGGCTAGGGGCTGCTCCCAGCCCATGTCCCTTGCTGTGGGCAATGGGATTAGAAGACCAGCTCTGCTGTCCCATTTGGGACTTCCTGTTCCCCTGTCCCAGCAATGCAGCTGTTCTGCTGCTCCTGACAAAATTGGTGCCATTATTTACAGGTCATCATGAATGCTGGTGTGCATCTCAATGTCAGTGGGTATCTGCAGCTTTTCACAAACCCCTCGGAGAGCCCTCAGTGAAACATCAGCGCTATTACACAGCATTTGCTTGTGGTGAAATGCTGTGCTACCCCTGCTAGGAGGCAGGGGTAGGTCTTCACACTCATAAACTAGTAAACCTCTACCTCATTCAGAGCTTTTTAAAAAGGTATGTATAAGCATATGTTTAAAGGCTGAGTGAGTTGAGGTTGTTCAGTCTGGAGAAGAGCAGGCTCAAGGGAGCCTTCCAGGCCTTCCAGTTCTTGAACAGGACCTATGAGAAAGATGGGCATAAACTTTTTAGCAGAGCTTGTTAGAATAGGACAAGGGGTAATGTTTTTAGACTAAAAGAGGGTAGATTAGATATAAGGAAGACACTCTTTGCAATGAAGATGATAAAAGACTGGACCAGATTGTTCAGAGATGTGGCAGATGTATCATGCCTGGAAACATTTGATGGCTGATGTCTTTGAGGGAGAATAATGTAAACTTCTCTGCTTTGCAGTATTTTGCAAACATATGTGAAGCTGACCTATCTCTCTGTTAGATTTAATGATACTCCCCCAATCAAAATTGACTTGTCTGTGATAGCACTGATGCTTTTGAAATAAATGAAGCAGGAGACATAGAAACTGAACTTGTTTTTTAATGTATAAGTGGTCATTTTACATGTGTTGTGTATTCTACTTCCACAAAAAATTACTTCCCTTGGTGTTAGATTGAAATTCAATGGCTAGAAGTGAGTATTAATACTGTAGTTTCTAAATAATAACTAATATTTGAATCTAATATCATGCTTACACTTTTTAATGCTTGTAAAAAGCATTATGTGGAAATACAGAAAATAGATGTCAATTTCTGAAGTAGTTTACCTACCACAAAACTTTAATATCAAAACATCTTTCTACTCTGCTTTTGGTATTATCATATATTAACTGTAATGATTATAGAGGTGGGACTAGATTTTCTAAATTTTTAAAGCTTACAGGATTCTTAACTTGTTAAATACTTATGTGTAGTGCTAGGAAACATCTAACTTGTTAGAGGCTCTTAAGAAAGCAAGTAATTTTATACATAATGTGAGTTTTCAGCTGATTTATTTTTGTCTCATGAATCTTATTGAACAACTGAATCTTTTCAAATGTTTTTCAGAAGGGTCCCGAAGGTCTGGAGTAAAATTTCAATGTAGAATCTCAGTTCTTAAAGTCAGGTTGAATAAAACCAAACAAATCAGTTACAAGATATGTCCACGGGATGTCAGCCTTGATTCACGTTTGAAGGTTGCATGGTTACTGCTGACTGCACAGTGTGGCTGAGAGATGATTGATAGAGCAAGGCTGTTAATATCAGTACTACCGCTAACAGCTTTTTTTAAAACTTCAGGCAATTTATGTAATGTAGGAGTCACAGTGCTATCACTATAGCCACTTTGGTTCAAAAAGAGACCAAAACTCGTTATATGGTAGATGTTTTTATAGTTTGCTTTTGAATGTCTATTTGGGCAATGTGTACTGCCTATGGATTAGAAATATCAGGATGGGAATAGCTGATTTGTCCTCCTACCTGGCCTGTAATGTGGTGTGGGCTACTGGAGGTGTCCTTGAAGTAGAGAAAAAGGGAGACACGGGAAAGATCTCTTGTATGAAAGTGTCACCTATTGTAATGGCGGAGAGAGTTTGTTAGGTAACCTGGGCTGCTTAGTGTATGGTTGCCCTTCGCATGTACTTTTCCTTTTTATAAGAACTTAGACCTTTTTAGTGTTATTTTAATGTGATAGACCTTCAACATTCTTTTCTGAAAACCTCTTGAAGATCTTCAGTTTTTCTGTACTGTGGAAAATAAAGTGGATTTTTGAACAATAGATTTCTACACTCTCTTCACAAAAGTGTTTTTTACTGAGCTTTGGGTACTGCATACACAATAAGTATCTAAGGCTATATTGCATTTCCTTATGTTAACCATATCTTCACCTCATGGACAGGGAAATAAAAAGATTCCTTACAGAGCATCAAATAGTAAATTAGTTTTGCTACACTCTATTTGTGACTATGAATGTTCTGTAATGTTTTAGTGCTTAAAATGAGTTCTGTTTGGATCATATCAGAGTATGAAGACCTTCAGAAAAGAGTAACCAAATTCAAAGAAATGTGTAAAAATATAATTCTAGTTAAATGAAATTCATTTAAGAAGCTATCTAAAGTGAGCAGATTACAAGCTCATTTTATCCGTCTTTTTCTGGATCCAAAGGTAGCCTAACAGTCTGCTCCTTCTCTACTTTTAATTAACTGCATTCGTTGCTCACATTTTCAGGAAATCTTTTTTCCCTGATGAAAGTTTTCAAGAATGAGGTGGTAGTGCTGATGAAGGTGTCATAACTGGGAAGGAATGTTCCTTCTGGTTAAAGTTAAGAAACTTCTTTTTTGTTTTCTAGTTTTGTGTTTCTAATATTCTTGAGATGGTATGTTGAGCTGAGAACTTCAAGTACATGCTAGCTGCATATGAGAACATTGAAAGGCCCAGTGCCTGTGAGCAGGATCTTGAAGAATCTTCATTACATTTTTTTCTGTTCTAGGCAGTTTTTTATGTGGATATGCGAATTCAATTTAATTTACAGATTAGTGACTTTTTTGGTGTAGTGTCTTTAATTATTTCACAGTTGTTTGTAGACATTAGAGATGCTGGGAGCACTGTGGGACAGAACTGCTCAAAACATGGTTCAAAACTTGCTTCCGTGAGTTATATAATGACAACTACCACATACCTGTAGAGGTTTGCTGAGTCCTGGGATGATGGTTCTAAGCTGTTATTGGGAACTGGGAGATTATGGATGATGCAGTAAGGTTAGCAAACAGCAGTACTTTTTTTTACTTTTTTTTTTTTTTCTCTGCATGCTCATGAGGCCTGACCTAGACAAAGCAACAACCACTTAAACAACCTGCCTGTTACTTGTGCTGTGGTGCAAAACAGTGGATCTTAGATCTTTTTGCCTCCTTGGCTTGAGAACCTCTTGAGAACTCTAGCCTGGAGTTGAACTTCTTACCCCACTCTAAATATATGCAGCTCTAGTGGAAGGATTTAAAAATAATTTGAGGGGGAAAAAAATGTGTTGTCTCAAATGTAAATGCTTGCTCCTGGTTCTAATCATTGTATATTATTAAGCATGCTGTGCATAGTACAGTTACTCTGTCAAATACAAGCAGGAGGAATTTGCAGTTTACAAGGATTTTGAAGTAGAATTGTGTTTTTTTGCTACAGTCTTCACTGTGTCAGGTAATTGGTCCATCTCAGCCCTGTTGGTAACAGTTGCTATCAAGAAGAAGATAAAGTCAAGAAGGAAGAAGTCCTTTGTCAAAGAATGAGACTTTAAATATACTGAATGCATTACTATTTTATTTGCTTTTAGAAGTCATTAATAGTATAGCCCTTCCTGAGTAGACCATCACAGCTGATGTCTGTTTCCCAGGTCTGTTAAATGTCACCTCAGAAATGAGGAAAAATTTCACCTCCTCCCCTGGAAACCTTTTAGCCAGGGACAGCCCAAGTAAAGATCACTTCAAAGGGCCAAAGCATGGCTCTTTTTTTTTTTTTTTTTTTTTTTTTAACATGGCATTAATGTGGCAGTAGATGGTAGTTCTAATTTTACTGCCACAATTAAATGTTATGACTATGCCTAGTTCTCTTCATATTTGTGTGTATCAGGAACATCTCCTGTAAAGATGCTGGAATTGCAGTAGCTTCAAATTGGTGCTACAGAAATGGGATCATTCCCCATAACACAATACAAACTCTAAGGGAGAAAGGCATGTGACTCCACATCCCTTATCTTTAGCTGCAACTCCTTTCAGGACTGCTTAGATAAGATTAAAAGAACCAGGCTTCCTTCCAACCATCTCCCACTTTTCCACCTGAAGAAATTTGCTGAGAAAAAGAGCAGACACTAGCTGCAGAATTTGAGTCTACTTCAAATGTGCACAAATGCAAATTCAAAGAAAATAGAGCTCATTTTGGCAAACGTGTGTGTGCAGTGGAGCTCTTTTCTGATGTTGCATTTGAGTTGATAGAAAAGATTCTGTTGATTCCTCTGTATCATTCATCCTCTATGGAAAATTGTGTAAATCAAATACTAAAAGAGCTACAAACCAAAATCTGAGAGGTTTCTTGTTGAATTTAGTTTTGGCTTATTTAAACTGACTATTAGTTTAAACTGACTTAAGTTTCAAACTTAAGTAGTCTGAAAATGTAAATTATAACGTTCACTGGAAAACTTTACCTCTGATCCTCTTCACTAATGGTTATTATTTTAGTTTAAGAAAACAAGTGACAGGAGTTATGATCTCTGCTTTGTTTTGCTGGTAGGGGAATGAAAACATAAAGATCTAAATGGCATTAAAACTAAGAAGGAATATTTTATTTTCTTATAGGGTAAACCCACTAAACCAATATTTAGTGTATTCAAATTGCTTATATGATTAGGCTACTAGATGGTAGGTTTTAATGAAAAATTCTATTTGAAATATCCTTATGCCTTCTATATTTAGAAATAATGAAACATGAACAGAGATTATGGATTCTTTAGCATCATTTTGGGAATGTGACCCATGAGAAGCTACCTTTTGCTATGGAGGGAAAAAAAAGGCACCTCCTGCAGCATATGATTGAGGGTATGGAGTGCAATTGTGTCCCTGTGGAAATCAGTAATTTCTGACATGTTTTTATGTATTATTTCTTTATTCTTTTATTCCAGTCCTTAGCTGGATCCCAGTGAGAATTATATTTTGCATAGCTTTCTTCTAATATAACCTTATACTGTTAAAACCTAAAGGTCAAACGAAAATGGAAAACTGGCCACGAATCCCTAGTATTTCACTGTGTTTAACTCAGGATGAGTGTGAGATAATGACAGGTGTCTTTAAAGTACCTTTTGTCCCTTCCTAATCCTGGTTTATGGGGATTTAAGCATCTCAGGCATAGTAAGTAGTCAATGAAATGTTCTATCTCATACATAATTTCCAGGGATCCCTGTGAAGTAGGAAAATATAGAGGTTATAGTGTTGTACCTTCATCTGTTTCTGCTATGTATTCTAGTTGTGTGCTGGAGTAAGATTTGCTCTGGTGATCTTAAACTATATTCAGTTTGTATGTTTTTTCTTATACTGGTGAGTTAGTTTAAATCAGCAGTTTCACAGCTGTGAATCTCACCTTGTGTCTCCTAGTGCTTGATCAGTATGTCAGTTCACATAAAAAGCACTTGTTTTGCTCTAAGAGTAGTAAGGACTTCTGCATATATTGATTATATTGGTTTTGGCTTGCATTCCTCTTTGCTGTGTCTTGTAACTTAATCTGCAATGAAATACTAGGAAGACCAAAATATACTGGGAATGAAGGAAAAGCAAAGAGCAATGTAGAAGAATATGTGATCCATACCAGAATAAGCACAAGTATAGCAACAGAAATAAAGGGAAGACCATGATGTCCTTTAAGAGAACAGTAAATGGTTATTGGTGCTGTTCTGAGAACAAAATTTGGGTTTAAGATTCTCTTTTATTAAATATATTTTAGTGCAGAAATGAAGAGTGCTGACACTAACACTATATATTATCTGAATCTCTGCTAACTGTAGTCAGTGCTTCAATATTTGAAGCAGCTGTAGTTTGATGACATGGAAAAGTTGAATGACAGTAAGACAGGAGAAGAGTTTCACATATTTTTCATGTGTTCTGTAAGGTTCATTGAAGCTCACTTATCTCACTTGATATAAAATATTAAAAAGCTTATCTAAAGGTAATGTATTGCCACACTTAGGAGACTTGTCAAATCCCAAGCAAGATGGAATCCATAGTGGTTCTTGGCAACGAGGTGCATAAAGGAACAGATATGACTAAATCATACTGCAAGGATGGTGTAGGATGCCTGTGTTGATTACAAAGGCTAAATCTTTGCCTTAAATTTCATTATGTTTCTTTGCTGGATATAAAGAAAATGAGATAAACTTCTGCTGGAAAAGGTAAAGACAGATCAGTAAACTTTCTATTTACTAGTCTTTATTTCAGTATTTCTTGATGTCACTGGCTGCCTGTTGTAACAGATTTTTAACAACTTTTTTTTGAAAACTTTACCATTCATATGTATGTGCCTTTGCACTTCAGGCTGAATAATTTAATTACATTCAAAAGGTATCAAACCTTGAACACCACTCAAACAACAGCTAATAAAAATTCAGGGGACTGATTATTTGAAAGGTTGACTGGAAGAACTGATGGTTGACTACACTGAGTTCCTACTTATATCTAGGAAAACTAGAAATCTAATTTCTAAAGTCAGGCTTAGGTTTTTGTCATCTTTTATTTAAAAATGCTCTCTTTTGTTCCTGTAGTAGATCCAGGCATCTCGTGTTTCATTTGAATAATGGCTATGGGTAGCTGTTCACTGACTGCTGATGAATCTTAACTGAAACTACTGAACTTTGGATTTTTGCCTCCAAAGTCTATTGGAGCCTGAATTTAACCTAATGTCTATTTTATTTTTTTAAATTTAGGAGGAAGGTTTTTAACTGTGACCTGTGGAAATAATTGGAATGTTTGTGGAAGGGAAGACATTCTAATTGATATGTACTTGATTACCCATCGGTTTTTCACAGGAAGATGGCAATAATAATATATCTGGACTGCTGGTTCCCTACTCCAGTTTTTTCATCATGCAATAATTAACTGTGTATCCAGCTTCATAAATCAAAGGTCTAAGGTTTGAGACTTGTCCTTTTAATTATTTCTGGAGTTTTGACTACAACACTACAATATGAATAAAACATTACTTTCAGGTCAATATGAGAGCTCAAGCTAATGGCCTTCAAATTAATGAAACAACTTCTTCGACTGTACCTAATCAGCCACAGAGGATTATGGGGACCGAGGGCATTTTCATTAGTATCTCTTAAAGTGTCTGACACAAAGTGACATAGTTTCAGTTTTTCTAGAAGGCTAAGTATTAAAGTTGCTCTTAAGGAACAAAGAAGTTTTAGTTCTAGGGTATGTGATATATAACTTCCTATTTCCATTTAATAGCTTCTGGCTCTGGCTTACAATGACACTTTAGCACAATTATTTATCCTAAAGAAAAAAAAAAACAAAACAACAAACAATAGACAGCCCCTCCAAGGCATTTTAAGACATTGATAATTACAATGAGTATATTGCTTAGCTGTTCTCATACATATTTTTAGAACTCACAAACTACTGTTCCAGTGAGAACTTAGGCAGAAGGAGTCAAGAATGTGTTTCAGTTTCTTGAATATGCTCTTCGGCTTATGCTACTGTGCAGCTGCACTAGAAACTCAAGTGTTGCATATCTAAATTTTCTTAAAGTTCCTTTTCTCACTAGAAAAGTAATTTCCGTGTATCTTTTGAGATATCATCCTTCATAATGCTGATTATCATGTATTCAAAATAATAAAGCAACAGGAGGTAGCCTTTACTGTGCCGAGGTCTTTAGATGAATTCTAATTAGGAAAATCTTAAATTTTGAAACTGGATTATACAATAATAACTTCTGATTGCAAAAAAATTATGCTGACGGGAAGGAGGAATTCAGTTCACTATCTTGTGAAGTACAAATCACACCATCAAGCTATTTTTGATGGCAAACTTCTACCTCACAATTTGGTATTCTGTGAAGTGACTATAAAAATACCATTATAGACTCTTTTCGTGGTGCCTCAGGTGGCTGTAGCTTCTCCAGGCATGCTATCCTGCTCCTCCTGGCCAGTGAGGTGCAAGCTGCTGAGACTGGCAGAGCAGTGCAGCCGCTGTGAGGCTGTTGTGTCCCCGCTGCCATTGGCCGCTCTGTGGTGCACTTGTGGGGCTGTGCTGTGAAGTGGGCACAGCTGCCAGTGCTCCCCTAAGGGTCTGCTGACTGAGGGGACAAAAGGGACTGGCAGTGGCTGTGCTACAGCTCTGAGGGAAAGTGGATAAAGGGGGAAGGGTAGACTAGTCAAGCCAGTCACCGTGCTTACCAAAGTTTGTGCTCACTGAACTGTCCTATATCTCATTCCTGTGAACAAGTCCCCCAAGGAGGAGAGAGGTTAGGTTTTTTAATTATTGTAATCCTTTTGACCTCATGCATTCATGAGTTTGGTCTCTTCTTGTCAAAGTAGTTTTGCGGGTTGACTGAATCAGGTGCTATTTTCAAACCAAATATTTTGGGTATTGTTCCTTTGCAATCAGTTAAGAATTGCTACAGTGTGGCTTATCTTGAGCTATGATTTTCTTTGTGTTTTTCCATTTAATTTAACATAAAAAATATATTTATACTACAAATATCTCTGTATACAAATCAGTGATTGTCATTCACAGGGTGTTGCGGGGTAGCTATACTTTCAGCTTATACTCAGTGACTTTGTTCTTGGTGTTTAATAGGCCTATTGATGTCTAGTCCTCTTTTTCAGTAAGTGTGGAGGCTTGTTTAGAAAATTCAGAGTTAAGCCATATTTTCAACTTTTTTTTATAAAGTGAGCAGTGGTAAACATTTGTGTTCTGAAATACATATCAAAACCTTGAGAATCTGTCAACTGCAATCCCTATACTGCTAAACCATGTTCACATTTGTTTACTGTTATGTTTGCCCTGGAATTCTAATTAATACTACTGAGGTCTTATTATTTATCTTTTCTCAGGTCTTTGACTGACTGCTTTTGTGATCTCTCAAGCATTTCATCCTAGCTATTGCAGGAATGAAACCTAACCATTTTTAGTACGAATCCCACTTACAAAGGTGCTTGTCTTGAACAGACTTCATATCTGTTATTAATAGGGAAGTAAACCAATTAAAAGAGTGAAGGAGATTCAGAGTTATTCCAGCCTATTTCCCTTGTGAATTCCCTATAAAGTTTTTGGATCATAAGTAATTTGCAAATGTTTCTTTACCTCCCATTCCTTTTCAGGTACAAATCTCATGTGTTGCTTCCTTGCAGGGCAGAATGGCACTGAAAGGCCAGTGAATTGGAGCAAAAATGAGGACCTTTTTTCCTTATGGACAGAGAAAGTTCCAAAGAAATCTGTTTGAAGTAAGGCAAGTACCAAGATCTTTGGTAGTTAGAGATGCAGCTGAGGTAGAGCATGCTTGCCCTTACTTTGTGACTGTGTCTCCAGGATGGGGCACAGGGACTTCCAGGGTGGACCAGAGAGTGCTGACCAAAGGACAACTGGAAAGGACAACTGCAATCTGTTTAATCTTTCTCCACTTTCTTCTGCCTTCCAGGTGAATAAAAAAACTCTCTCATCTCTACATGGTTACTGTTAAACTCCACCACAGGCCCATTTCTGCAGATGAAATATACCTGGGGTGTTTTGGATCTACTAGTCTCACTTGTTCAGTGGCAGTTACCCAAAAAGTTCCCATGTTACTGCTTCTTGTTCCAGGATGCAGTAATATAATACCAGGTTGAAAATGAGAAGTTGTAATATGTCACTAACCAGAAGACCTTGAGGAAACTTTTGGCCACAGTGCCAGCTGCATTGTGCAATTCTGACTCTGTGATTTCTGTTCTGGACCAATTCATATCTCTTCAGCTTAATGTTTCTCACATTTTTTGTGGCCTGGAGACTCACTTTTGATCCAGTCTTCTGGAAATCTGTGCTTTAGTTACAAATATGCATTAGATGTTTGGGTATTATATCAACTAAGTCTCTCTTTTTCTTAGTTTGAGATTAGGTGGATTTTTTTTGTGTCTTTAAATCCTTGGAAGAAAATACTTCCCTGGGAAATAATTTCTATTGTTTTAGATACTGTGAAATGTAATGTGGCTCATATGAGAAACGTGGTGAACTTAGGGCTATTGTCTGTTTGTTTGGGTTTTTTCATGTGTTGTAGAGTTGAAATTAATGCTGGTTCTTTGTACAAGATGCATGTTCCCTAAAACATGACCTTTTAAGAAAACTTCTGCTCACAACACATGCGTTTGGAAAAAATAAGTGGTGAAATCCAAATACATATTGCTACTGTGGTTCCCCACGAAAACAGCTTAATCTGCTCTCCCTGAAGTCTCATGTCTTTGATGCAAACTGAAGTGGGCCTTAGGTGAAGGAAATGTCTCAAAAATAGTACCTCTAAAGAGCCCATCCTGCCATAAATAGTCTCTTAAGAAAGGAAGCCTCTAACACACACACACACACACACACACACACACACACACACACACACACATTGTTGCTTGCTATAAAACTAAGGTTCAGTTAAAGAAATGGGATACTTTAGATTGTAGAATAGCAAAGATGGATGAACTCTGAAGAGTTAATTGCTGCTGTTGGGTACTTATATTATTACCCAAGCAGAGAGAAAGTCTTTAGTTTAGACTTGTATGACTTGTCATTACCAGTGTTCTCCCAAAAAATGAGCACAGCTTTAGTATGTTTAAAATATAGCCTTGCTTGATCATGATTGTACAAAAATAACAAAAAAAGCTTGTCATGATAAAGGCATAGGATTTAATGATTAAACTTGAAATGTGAAATTGGAAACACAGCTTGTAACTTAAAATATTTTCTATGTGGAAACACCTGGGTTTATCTGAGGACAGATTGACCACAAGATTACTGAATGCCACTGGCAATTACAGCCTTATTGGATAATGCACTGGGCAGAATCCTTAGCCTCTCTAAACTGTCCTAGCTCCAAGAAGTTCAGAAGAGACAAATTTACAGATCTGACCCACATTTTCCTATAGTGAATATATATATACACATTCTTTTACTTTCCTTAACCATCAGCTTTCTATCTTTATCTAGTCATACATCAACCTGGATGTTTCTATCTGTCTGTGAAAAACTGCATGAGTTTGGACTCTAGTTTAGACTGAACCTTGGTCAAAAATGAAGCCTTTTAATTTTTAACTTCCTTGCTTAGCAGATATCTTTAATAAGTAAGCAGTGTCATTGTTAGTTCTAAATTACACCTTTAACTGCTTTTCTGAGTGCTTGCTTACACTAAAAACCAGGCAAGCAAAGACATCCCAAACTGTATTTTGAATCAAAAGTAGAGTTCAATGAACAACAGCATTGCCTATGTTTTCTGCCTCTGACCTTCTAACAGACGTAGTCTGCATCTTCTTAACATGCATAATCAACTAAAAATCCCTAGGTGTACTTCAGTAAGAAATCATGAGCTGCCAACAGGAACAGTCAACAGAAAGATGAGAGAAAGAGATGTGTTGTACCAACATGGGCAGTTTTGGGTGTAGTTATGGGAAAGCCCTGAGGAGTTTTTATTCTGATCTTGATGTCTCTAGTCTCAAAGAAGTCCCATTTAATGGTGTCCAGGAGGACAGGGTCCCTTTAGTTGCATGATAAGGTGCCATGGTAAAGTGAGAGGAGAAAATTTTAGATGAAGTAAACAGCATTGTCTTGTGCTGGCCCCTTTGTTATTATTCAGCAGTAAAATATCTGGGCTTATCAGTTTATATGTCTCTAAATGAAAACTTTGTCTTGTGACTGCAAAGAATAATGGGTGGGAAGGGCATGACTCACCATCTCAGCTCCCTGTGAACAGCATTGCCACCATTCCTGTTGGAGACTCCTAGCCTCTCACTTATGGGAAATACAGATGTGTAGAAATGGTGATGGTGAATAGGGCAGGGGCACACCTTCTGGCTGCCAGCAGTGAAACAGGTAGGTGCCTCCCAAAGTTTGCATCCAGGTCACTTCAAGCATACAGTGACAGAAGAGTACACATAGCTGCCAGCCTGGGGGTGCAGCTCCCAAGCACTGTTTGCTCTCTCTGTGTGTTGGTGGGGTGTGAACTCCTTTGAACAATTCCTGTTCTAATTAAGTACGGTCAGTCTGTGTTGGCTTTGCAGGCACCCATCTGTAGAGAGCAGATCTGCTTGCTCCCCTCTGAGGATCCCTTCGTTCCCTCCCCATCGGCCTTGTTGGGAGATTAAAGCAGCAGCGGCCCCATACACAAACGCAGCTGGTTCCGTTTGGTCAGCCTGAGCCTTGCTGTGAAACCACGACAAGAATTCCAGTAAGTTGGCAACACTGAAACACAAAGAAAACAACAATAGGAAAAGACCTTCCGTGCAGAAAGGAATGTTTCAGGCACTATTCCCCTACAGTGAAAGGAGAGAGGGTGGGAGGGAGGAGGGAGATTTGAAGAGGGCATGTCTCCCCCTCCCCCGGCAGCTCTGGATCTTGTGATGGAGAGATCTTATCCTCTCTTTGTGATTCAGAGGTGCCAGGAAGCTAATTGAATATTCTGATCTGCCCCCAGTGTTTCTTGTGGCTTGACCCCGGTGCTGTGTCGTACCACTACACCAAACAGCCCTGAACCTGCATAAATCACAACCTTGCAAAAGCCTATGCTCCACATCTTCTCTCCCCACCCCCCCTCTTTACTATCTTGATAGATAGAAAGCCTTTACGGAAAGGTTTAGAGGGATTAGCGTCCTACAGGACCTGGAGAGAAATCACAGTCTGCTAATAAGTAGCAACATGTTCCTGTGCAACTTCTGCAGGAACAATACAGGCACCTCTACCCCTTCATTGAACTTGCAATCCATGGCAAAAAGACGAGTTAAGGTTTGAAATATTGCTTAACTTCTTTTGCAGCATCAGCAAACAACCATTGCAGTATAATGAGCATGGCATGATGCTAATGCAAAAGATAATATGGTATTTATAAAGGTGGTGTCATTAAAATTAATCTGACAGAGCCTCTTGGAAGATAAATAGAACAGTCTTCCTCCCATGATATGTATGCACAATAGTCATTATTGACATGCATGTGTATGTGTGAAAGTAAAGCTTGGCATAACTAAATTTCCTATATGAAAGACTATTTTTGACTATTATTAAAAAAAAAAAGATTTAACTTCACACATTTTATGTACGATGCTTCTGATCCTGCAAGCAAAGCCTCCAAAATGTTTGTTCTTTTTACCAAGGCTGCATTCCAGCCTGAAGTTAGTCTTTATCTTTTCCCTGTGATCCTACAAACTGCTCTTCCCTTGTTAGTGGGTATATGGTTCCTGAAATGGCAGCAGTAAAACACGAGGAGATATTTCTTTGTGTATTGCACACACTGTTGGAGAGTTAGAACTAAAGAAGCATGTCTTCAGCTGATATCTTGAGAATTCACAGCCAAAGCACTTTACCAAACTGATTTTATCTGCTAATAAAGTGCAAAAGTAAGTTTCATCCCTACGTCTTCTGTTCATAGTATTTGTGTGAGGACTGCTAAGTTCTAAGCTTTACCTTTGCATTGGTGAGTAGAGGATGGATTTTTTTCAGTTATCAAAAAATACTTTTTCTTATTTGGAACATGCATTTGGGACACAAAAACCAGTGACATACTTCACTTGCCACCTGCAATTCCCAGAACTACTCAAAACAGATGAGCACATTAAATACAGCACCACAGACTCTGATATGAAGTCAGCAAAGTGCAGGGTCTTGGAAGCATCTTGGCTATCCTGCAAAGTGTGGAAGGAGGGGCAGAGGCAGCCTGTGGCTGCAGGGCCTGGAGCAGTGCCTGATTCCCTCATGCTGGTTCCGGGGCCGCCGGGTATAAAGAGCTTTATGCAATGTCTGGAGGGTGGGAGTTTATAGAAAACGCGATGTCTCAACAGGCGAACACGCCTTTCTTCTGCAACTAGCAGGATAAGAAAAAGACACCAGACTCCTTGTGCTGCTGCTGTGCAGATCAGCACCCCGGAGTCCAGGAGCCAGCTTCAGAGGAAGCTGGAGCATCCCAGCCCAGATGGGACCTCACCATCGGATGGATGGAAGAGCAGCAACTGCTTGCAAACTGCTCATATTATTCACTGCATGCATGATGCAGGGCAGTTGCCAAGGTAAGCGCTATGCTCCAGCCTCTCCGGAATGGGAATTGCACTGCAAGGAGCATATCCCTACTTTGGGGACTTTTATAAGAAAAAGACCAAAGTGTCTGAAAGTACAGGGTTAACGGGTGCTGATTCAAGGAGTTCTTTCTATTAGCTAGGGGAGACAGTGGCTCTTTCCAGGAGTCATTCGATGGAGTCGGTTTCTGTTGTGGAAAAGTAAGTAGCGCCTTAAAAGCACTGCAAACACCACCGATTCTTTAGCTTCACTTCATCTTGGTTTTAAATTATCCTAGGATGCTTCCTTTGATTGTTTTTCTCGTTTGTAGAATCTTTTTTTTTTTTTTTTTTTTTTTTTTTTCCCCTAGCTGTGTAAGAAAGCAACACACAAATGTGGCTAAATTTTGAGGGACATGTCAGACTTTGCAACTCCACGGTCTAAACTCATGGTTTTATGGAAATGCAAGAAGGCAGGTTTTCTGTGAGTCCTGATTACTGGCTGTGAATAAGGCCAGAAAAGAAAAAAAAAAATCCCCAGACTTTTTGCATTTTTTTCCTTGTGATCTTTGTGCCTTTCTTGCTACTGAAATACGGGTGTTTTTGCAGAGCAGAGTTCACCTGCATTCCAAGAGCTGGTTTGGTGACCACTAAAATTGTACCTAGAGCTGTTTTTGGTGAGGAGTGCACAGGCTGCAGCACTTGCACGTAGACAGGTTGGGCCGGGGGGGGTAGGGGGTTATGCATGGACATTCTTGCGTACGTGTGGTATATGCAGTCATTTACAGAAGGCTATAAGAAAGAAACAGATGCTTAGTCTGGAGCACAATAAGCTCCCCTCAGTCGGTCTCAGACGCAGATTTGAAGTTGAGAGAGGGAGAACTTTTTCTCTGGGCTTTACCGTTGCTAGGCGACATCGAGGAGCATGTGACTGGCAGAGCAGGCTGAGTGCCGCTCCTCCGGTACTAATCTGGCTGCTGGGGATGGAGCAGCCGTGTGCCCCAGTCCTCCCTCCGGCTGTGACTGCAGCCGATCTTCCTGCCTCCCCTTCTTCAAGCTGTTTAATTGCCTTGCATTGAAAATCAAGCCCGTCTTGTTGGAGCAAGAGTGGCTAAAGTGCACTTCCTCCGCCCTGCGTGTTGACCTGCAGTCCTGCTGCTTCTGTGTGTGTCTGTGTATTACGTGTGTGTTCAAATTGTTAATCTGCTTTCTTTGCTCAACTCTTAGTTTAAGCTCCTTAGACAGAATCAACTAAGTAATTATACAGCAACTGCTGCTAGCAGCTCCCACTTATGAACAGGGAAATAAGAGATAGCTAATGTGCTGGAGACCTGCAAAAACTCCAGCCAAGGAGGTCACACTGGGCAGAATTAATCCTATGCACTATTATTTTACATTGGATAGAATAGAACCTGCAGTACAGATAAAATTTTTTGTTGTTGTTCTACAGCTGCTTCTGATTGTCCAGAACATACCTGATAAAACGTGACAGAATAAGTAGAGAGAGGCTTTGAACTAGTATCCATAGGTAGTAGAAGTACAGAATTTTTTTTACTTTTATGGTGCTCCTCCCTCTCTTTCTCCCATTCTCCCCTCCCCCCTGCCTCCACAGTAGAATGAATAGCTGTGGAAATCAAACACTATAATTTTAGTAATGGGTAACTGTTAGTAGCAAAATACCTGGATAGCAATTTTGCCTGCACTGTGATTATGATAGTGAAACATTTGGTAACTTTAAGTTACAGTTCCTTGAATGTTGAGATTGTGTCAGACTCTTTATTTTCAAAAGAAAATTTGGGCATCCATGAAAGTAATCCCAAGCCTTTGAAGGAAAATGGGGAAAATCTGTTATCTTGCCTAATCCTCAGTATTTCCAAAGGCACTTCACTGAAGTTTTTTGAGATTTTCGTTGGCAATATCTGAGTGTAGATGGATGTTTCTAGAAGAATTTCACCTAAGGACTTCATCAAATGATAGTAGTCTTCCTCAATTTTCCTAATTCTGGTTTTACTGAGAGTAACTGTAGTGCTCATAAACAGAATAAAAACAGCAGGGCCTGTTTCTCCAACCTTTACTCTATAGGTCTTTTTGTCTGTGGGGTAATTGTTGTCAGAAAAAGTGTAACTGGAATCTAAAAAGTAGTTAAGTGAAGTAGATGGTGTCAAGCAGAGCATCACAGGACTGTTGTGATGAGTTTGTTGTGATGAGTTTGTTTTGAGAAATATCAAAGTACTTCACACTCAGCCATAAACTAGAGACAATGGATGGATGTTAGTGCACCAAATTTGATTTATATCCTGCACCTCTGATAAATGATCAGCTTGATACATCCCAGGCAAATACAACAAAAATTTGTTACCATTATGAGGTCTCTCTTAGGCTGACAATGAAGGCTATTCTAAGAATGAATGCATATGGTATGATAAGAGATATCAGAAATCACAATGAACATTTGCATGAAGCATGGCAGGCCATTAAGAAATAGATACGGTAAGACCAAGTAGAGAAGAGGTACAGCAGTTCTTTCTGGAAGTCTTGGAGAAGCATATTTTCCATAAGGCATTGTAATAGTTCAATCTCCAAATTAATAATTCAGTGTTTTTTAGACATTGTCTTCACTCAAAACTATTTAATTTGTCTGTAGGATGATGTACAGTGACATTGCTACGGGCGACAGGGCAGAGTCACTATTCATACTTCCTTGTACAGCACTGCACACTCTCACATGACAGAGAAGCCTGTCTGTAAGATTCCACCCCTGCCAAGACCTAGAGTTTGGAGACTCGAGTGACTGGGGACCGAACATTTGGAAGTAATGGGAAGGGAAAAAGTATGGCAAGAAATATGAGTATGCTGATGCAATTCTGACATACAATTTACATTTACATTTTGCATTTCAGTGTTCATAATCCTGTGCTAGCACAATTTTCTTGGTTTCTCTTGGAGATGTATTCAAACAAAATGAAAAGCACAAATTGCGCTGTGTGTCCACCTACCTGGCTTCTAAACTGGTTTACTTTGCGAGGCTTGACAATTTGCAAGTATCTGTCAGTGAAACACGTTATAGTCTGCTCACATTTTAATGAGATTTTCTGTGCACTAACAGGGGTTTAGGTTTTTTTTCCCTTTGTTCTTTTTAATGAATAGCCCAATTCTAGTACATCTCTTGAATTTTCTTAATAATTCACTCTTTTTCTGTATTCTGTTCAGTAAAGCATATCAGGTATTTGCAAAGTAATCAGCTAAAGCAAAGAATGGGTCAAATCCCAGAATTTTAGTTAAATATTGAAAGCAGTAATTGGATGACACCTGGTTAGATTTAGATTCTATGCCAAATGCTAGAATTACAGTAAATAATTAAGCTACAGGAGTGAAGACAAACAGAGACAGAGCATCCAAGGAGATTTCAAGTCAGATAAATGTGGGATGTGTGTGATGCTTCTATTTCCCTGTAAAACAAACCAAAACCTTCTTTCATAAATTGAGCTGATTGGAAATTTGAGCAATGAAATCCTACTTTAATCCAGATTTACTTGCCATGTGTTTTGCAGGAAATAGCAAAGATTCATTTGGGGTAAAGGTAGACTGCAATTTCATTACAGCCTTATAATTATTTTCCTTTTGGACTTCCTGGGTTGACATGGAATCACTTGTACTGTTTGGAGCCTTTGCCCTCCATGCACCTTCTTGCACTCAGCTTCTCCTTCTTTAACACTGAACCTGGAGGTTCTTCTGAATGTGAATACTCTTCTTTTTAGTTGAGCAGTAAGCAGGCATGTTGTAGA